>NC_092711.1:129579843-130999246 GCF_047496885.1 Scyliorhinus torazame
TTCAATAAATCACATTGAACTTACTTCAACGTCTGGAGTATCTTTTGGTCAAAGCTGCATCGAGTTGCAGCCAGTGTTATCCCAGAGTACATAACACAACAGAAGCCTGCTCCGCCATTCAATATGATCATGGCTGATTTTCTATCTCAATGCCATAATCCCGCTTTCTCCCCCTACGCCTTGATGCCATTAAAATCTAAACACTTGAATTATTCAGTGACTTGGCCTGCGCGACGTTCTGTGGTACAGAATTCCACAGGTTCACCACCCCCTGTATGACCTCATCTCAGTCCCTAACTGGTCTGCCCCATATCCTGAGACTGTGTCTCCTGGTTCTCGATTCCCCAACCAGGGAAAACATCCTTCCTGCATCCAGTCTGTCCAGCCCTGTTAGAATTTTATACGTTTCAATCAGATCTCCTCACATCCTTCTAAACTCCAGTGAATACAGGCCCAGTCATACCAATCTCTCCTGACAGGACAGTCCCGCCTACCCGGTATGAACCTCTGTTGTTCTCTCTATGGTATCCTTCCTTAGGATCAAAACTGCTCGCAACACCGCAGGAGTGGTCTCACCAAGGCCGTGTATAACATTGGCAACGACGGCCGCTATACCCATTTGCCTTCCTAATTGCCTGCTGCACTTGTCTCTGCCTGGAGGACCGGGATTGGCGCTCGGGGATTGATTGCTCGGCTTGGAGGACCGGGATTGGCGTTCGGGGATTGATTGCTCGGCTTGGAGGACCGGGATTGGCGCTCGGGGATTGATTGCTCGCATTGGAGGACCGGGATTGGCGCTCGGGGATTGATTGCTCGGCTTGGAGGACCGGGATTGGGGCTCGGGGATTGATTACTCGGCTTGGAGGACCGGGATTGGCGTTCGGGGATTGATTGCTCGGCTTGGAGGACCGGGATTGGCGCTCGGGGATTGATTGCTCGCATTGGAGGACCGGGATTGGCGCTCGGGGATTGATTGCTCGGCTTGGAGGACCGGGATTGGGGCTCGGGGATTGATTACTCGGCTTGGAGGACCGGGATTGGCGTTCGGGGATTGATTGCTCGGCTTGGAGGACCGGGATTGGCGCTCGGGGATTGATTGCTCGCATTGGAGGACCGGGATTGGCGCTCGGGGATTGATTGCTCGGCTTGGAGGACCGGGATTGGCGCTCGGGGATTGATTGCTCGGCTTGGAGGACCGGGATTGGCGTTCGGGGATTGATTGCTCGGCTTGGAGGACCGGGATTGGCGCTCGGGGATTGATTGCTCGGCTTGGAGGACCGGGATTGGCGCTCGGGGATTGATTGCTCGGCTTGGAGGACCGGGATTGGCGCTCGGGGATTGATTGCTCGCATTGGAGGACCGGGATTGGCGCTCGGGGATTGATTGCTCGGCTTGGAGGACCGGGATTGGCGCTCGGGGATTGATTGCTCGGCTTGGAGGACCGGGATTGGCGCTCGGGGATTGATTGCTCGGCTTGGAGGACCGGGATTGGCGCTCGGGGATTGATTGCTCGGCTTGGAGGACCGGGATTGGCGCTCGGGGATTGATTGCTCGGCTTGGAGGACCGGGATTGGCGCTCGGGGATTGATTGCTCGGCTTGGAGGACCGGGATTGGCGTTCGGGGATTGATTGCTCGGCTTGGAGGATCGGGATTGGCGTTCGGGGATTGATTGCTCGGCTTGGAGGACCGGGATTGGCGCTCGGGGATTGATTGCTCGGCTTGCAGGACCGGGGATTGGCGCTCGGGAGTTGATTGCTCGGCCTGAAGGACCGGGGATTGGCGTTCGGGAGTTGATTGCTCGGCCTGAAGGACCGGGGATTGGCGTTCGGGAGTTGATTGCTCGGCCTGGAGGACCGGGGATTGGCGTTCGGGAGTTGATTGCTCGGCCTGGAGGACCGGGGATTGGCGTTCGGGATTGTTTGCTCGGCTTGGAGGACCGGGGATGATTGCTCGGCCTGGAGGACCGGGGATTGGCGTTCGGGGATTTATTGCTCGGCCTGGAGGACCGGGGATTGATTGCTCGGCTTGGAGGACCGGGGATTGGCGCTCGGGAGTTGATTGCTCGGCCTGGAGGACCGGGGATTGGCGTTCGGGATTGATTGCTCGGCTTGGAGGACCGGGGGTTGATTGCTCGGCCTGGAGGACCGGGGATTGGCGTTCGGGGATTGATTGCTCGGCTTGGAGGACCGGGATTGGCGCTCGGGGATTGATTGCTCGGACTGGAGGACCGGGGATTGATTGCTCGGCTTGGAGGACCGGGATTGGCGTTCGGTGATTGACTGCTCGGCTTGGAGGACCGAGGATTGATTGCTCGGCTTGGAGGTCCGGGGATTGGCGCTCGGGAGTTGATTGCTCGGACTGGAGGACCGGGGATTGATTGCTCGGCTTGGAGGACCGGGATTGGCGTTCGGTGATTGACTGCTCGGCTTGGAGGACAGAGGATTGATTGCTCGGCTTGGAGGACCGGGGATTGGCGCTCGGGGATTGATTGCTCGGCTTGGAGGACCGCGGATTGGCGCTCGGGAGTTGATTGCTCAGCCTGGAGGACCGGGGATTGATTGCTCGGCTTGGAGGACCGGGGATTGGCGTTCGGGATTGATTGCTCGGCTTGGAGGACCGGGGATTGATTGCTCGGCCTGGAGGACCGGGGATTGGCGTCCGGGGATTGATGGCTCGGCCTGGAGGACCGGGGATTGGCGCTCGGGGATTGATTGCTCGGCTTGGAGGACCGGGGATTGGCGTCCGGGGATTGATGGCTCGGCCTGGAGGACCGGGGATTGGCGCTCGGGGATTGATTGCTCGGCTTGGAGGACCGGGGATTGATTGCTCGGCCTGGAGGACCGGGGATTGGTGCTCGGGAGTTGATTGCTCGGTCTGGAGTACCGGGGATTGGCGCTCGGGAGTTGATTGGTCGGCCTAGAGGACCGGGGATTGGCGCTCGGGAGTTGATTGCTCGGCCTGGAGGACCGGGGATTGGCGTTCGGGATTGATTGCTCGGCTTGGAGGACCGGGGATTGATTGCTCGGCCTGGACGACCGGGGATTGGCGTCCGGGGATTGATGGCTCGGCCTGGAGGACCGGGGATTGGCGCTCGGGGATTGATTGCTCGGCTTGGAGGACCGGGGATTGATTGCTCGGCCTGAAGGACCGGGGATTGGCGTTCGGGAGTTGATTGCTCGGCCTGGAGGACCGGGGATTGGCGTTCGGGAGTTGATTGCTCGGCTTGGAGGACCGGGGATTGATTGCTCGGCCTGGAGGACCGGGAATTGGTGTTCGGGAGTTGATTGCTCGGTCTGGAGGACCGGGGATTGGCGCTCGGGAGTTGATTGGTCGGCCTAGAGGACCGGGGATTGGCGCTCGGGAGTTGATTGCTCGGCCTGGAGGACCGGGGATTGGCGTTCAGGATTGATTGCTCGGCCTGGAGGACCGGGGATTGGCGTTCGGGAGTTGATTGCTCGGCCTGGAGGACCGGGGATTGGCGTTCGGGATTGTTTGCTCGGCTTGGAGGACCGGGGATGATTGCTCGGCCTGAAGGACCGGGGATTGGCGTTCGGGAGTTGATTGCTCGGCCTGGAGGACCGGGGATTGGCGTTCGGGAGTTGATTGCTCGGCTTGGAGGACCGGGGATTGATTGCTCGGCCTGGAGGACCGGGAATTGGTGTTCGGGAGTTGATTGCTCGGTCTGGAGGACCGGGGATTGGCGCTCGGGAGTTGATTGGTCGGCCTAGAGGACCGGGGATTGGCGCTCGGGAGTTGATTGCTCGGCCTGGAGGACCGGGGATTGGCGTTCAGGATTGATTGCTCGGCCTGGAGGACCGGGGATTGGCGTTCGGGAGTTGATTGCTCGGCCTGGAGGACCGGGGATTGGCGTTCGGGATTGTTTGCTCGGCTTGGAGGACCGGGGATGATTGCTCGGCCTGGAGGACCGGGGATTGGCGTTCGGGGATTTATTGCTCGGCTTGGAGGACCGGGGATGATTGCTCGGCCTGGAGGACCGGGGATTGGCGTTCAGGATTGATTGCTCGGCCTGGAGGACCGGGGATTGGCGTTCGGGAGTTGATTGCTCGGCCTGGAGGACCGGGGATTGGCGTTCGGGATTGTTTGCTCGGCTTGGAGGACCGGGGATGATTGCTCGGCCTGGAGGACCGGGGATTGGCGTTCGGGGATTTATTGCTCGGCCTGGAGGACCGGGGATTGATTGCTCGGCTTGGAGGTCCGGGGATTGGCGCTCGGGGATTGACTGCTCGGCTTGGAGGACCGAGGATTGATTGCTCGGCTTGGAGGTCCGGGGATTGGCGCTCGGGGATTGACTGCTCGGCCTGGAGGACCGGGGATTGATTGCTCGGCTTGGAGGACCGGGATTGGCGTTCGGTGATTGACTGCTCGGCTTGGAGGACCGGGGATTGATTGCTCGGCCTGGAGGACCGGGGATTGGTGCTCGGGAGTTGATTGCTCGGTCTGGAGTACCGGGGATTGGCGCTCGGGAGTTGATTGGTCGGCCTAGAGGACCGGGGATTGGCGCTCGGGAGTTGATTGCTCGGCTTGGAGGACCGGGGATTGATTGCTCGGCCTGGACGACCGGGGATTGGCGTCCGGGGATTGATGGCTCGGCCTGGAGGACCGGGGATTGGCGCTCGGGGATTGATTGCTCGGCTTGGAGGACCGGGGATTGATTGCTCGGCCTGGAGGACCGGGAATTGGTGTTCGGGAGTTGATTGCTCGGTCTGGAGGACCGGGGATTGGCGCTCGGGAGTTGATTGGTCGGCCTAGAGGACCGGGGATTGGCGCTCGGGAGTTGATTGTTCGGCCTGGAGGACCGGGGATTGGCGTTCGGGATTGATTGCTCGACTTGGAGGACCGGGGATTGATTGCTCGGCCTGGAGGACCGGGGATTGGCGTCCGGGAGTTGATTGGTCGGCCTAGAGGACCGGGGATTGGCGCTCGGGAATTGATTGCTCGGCCTGGATGACCGGGGATTGGCGCTCGGGGATTGATTGCTCGGCTTGGAGGACCGGGGATTGATTGCGCGGCCTGGAGGACCGGGGATTGATTGCTCGGTAGTTGATTGGCGGGTCTGGAGGACCCGAGGGTTGATTGCTTGGGAGTTGATTGCTCGGCCTGGAGGAGCGGGGAATTGGCGCTCGGGAGTTGATTGCTCGGCCTGGAGGACCGGGGATTGATTGCTCGGGAGTTGATTGCACGGCCTGGAGGACCGGGGGTTGGCGCGCTCCGTTGGGCTGGGCGGGAGTGGAGCCGGGTTCACGGGGAGGGGGCGGCGATGGGCATCCAGGGTTTGGCCAAACTGATCGCGGATGTGGCGCCAGGAGCCGTGAAAGAGCAACAAATCAAACACTATTTCGGTAAAATAGATTGAGGAGGGGGGGGGGGTTTGAGGGAGGATGGAAGCGGGGGGATGGTAGGAGGGGGTTTGGGAAAGGGGGGGGTTGAGGGAGTGGGGGGGGGGTTGAGGGAGTGGGGGGGGGGTTGAGGGAGTGGGGGGGGGGGTTGAGGGAGTGGGGGGGGGGTTGAGGGAGTGGGGGGGGGGTTGAGGGAGTGGGGGGGGGTTGAGGGAGTGGGGGGGTTGTTGAGGGAGTGGGGGGTGGGGGGGGCTGAGGGAGTGGGGGGGGTTGAGGGAGTGGTGGGGGGGGTTGAGGGAGTGGTGGGGGGGGTTGAGGGAGTGGGGGGGTTTGAGGGAGTGGGGGGGGGTTGAGGGAGTGGGGGGGGTTGAGGGAGTGGGGGGGGTGTTGAGGGAGTGGGGGGGGTGTTGAGGGAGTGGGGGGGGTGTTGAGGGAGTGGGGGGGTGTTGAGGGAGTGGGGGGGGTTGAGGGAGGGGGGATGAGAAGGAGGGGAGGTAGATTTGGGGGGGGGGGATTCACTTACCGCCTGTCCCGTTGCCCTCGCCTCTGTTGTCAGTCAGAAACCAGGAACGAGTTGATTGGGGTGAGGGGGGAGGAACGAGTTGGTAGGGGGTGGGGGGGGTGTCTTTGCTCAGACTCTGGGCTCTTGCTGTGCATTCATGCTCGCTATCACTTCCGGATCATGTTGTGGTGACTGGATCGGTAATACCTGTATAACCCCTCTCCAATGCCTGACCCTTCTGACACACAGGCCGCAAAATCGCCATTGATGCTTCAATGAGCATCTACCAGTTCCTGATTGCGGTGAGGCAGGATGGGAACGTACTGCAGAACGAGGAGGGCGAGACAACGAGGTACGTCGGGTCAAGGGTGGGAATCGCTGAGGGACTGGGAATTTCAGTCTTTTGCAGGGAAGGTGCCCAGGTGGGAGAACATTCTGCTGATCACAACACGACAATTCAGAAAATAATCCATGAAATAGGTTGTCCCAAAGTGTTAGACTGATCAGAGTGTCAGTACTGACCCTCTGACAGTTGGGGAGAGTTTAAACTAATGTGGCAGGGGGATGGGAACCGATGCAGGAAGTTGGAAGGTAGTAAAACAGGGACAGAAACAAAAGGCAGTAAGGGGGAAAGTGTAAGGCAGAGAAGCCATACTCAAAAATCAAAAAGGGCGACAGTACAAGGTACAGTGACTGAGGGGAGCTCAGTGAATAGGACCAGGAATACTAAAAGGAATAAAACGGGAAGTAAAAACATTAATGGTAAGCGACGCGGCAGGTTGTTACATGAAGATATGGGTTCAACGACAAGGAAAATTAAGAGAAAGGTTAAGAGGAAATATAACTTAGGAGAGGTTACTGATCGAGGTGTTAAGATTCAGAACAGAGGTAAAAAAGCCAACATAAGTGTACTTTACCTGAATGCTCGTAGTATTTGGAATAAGGTAAATGAGTTGATGGCACAAATCATCGTGAATGACTATGATTTAGTGGCCATTACTGAAACATGGTTAAAGGATGGTCACGACTGGGAGTTAAATATCCATGGGTATCTAACTATTCGGAAGGACAGAGTGGATGGTAAGGGAGGTGGTGTAGCTCTGTTATTTAAGGATGACATCCGGGCAATAGTAAGGGATGACATTGGTGCTATGGAGGATAAGGTTGAATCCATTTGGGTGGAAATCAGGAATAGTAAGGCGAAAAAGTCACTGATAGGAGTAGTCTATAGGCCACAAAATAGTAACATTATGGTGGGGCAGGCAATAAACAAAGAAATAACGGATGCATGTAGAAATGGTACAGCAGTTATCATGGGGGATTTTATTTATTTTTTATTAAATATTTTATTGAAAATTTTTGGTCAACCAACACAGTACATTGTGCATCCTTTACACAATATTATAACAACACAAATAACAATGACCTATTTTATAAACAAAAAATGAATAAATAATAAATAACAAAAATGAAAACTAGCCCTAATTGGCAACTGCCTTGTCACAAGTAACACTCTCCAAAAATATAATTTAACAGTCCAATATATAATTATCTGTAGCAACGACCTATACATACTATACAGTATATATTAACAACCCTGAGAGTCCTTCTGGTTCCTCCCCCCCCCCCACCCCCCCCCGATCCTGGGCTGCTGCTGCTGCCTTCTTTTTCCCATTCCGTCTATCTTTCTGCGAGGTATTCGACGAACGGTTGCCACCGCCTGGTGAACCCTTGAGCCGACCCCCTTAGGACGAACTTAATCCGCTCTAGCTTTATAAACCCCGCCATGTCATTTATCCAGGTCTCCACCCCCGGGGGCTTGGCTTCTTTCCACATTAGCAATATCCTGCGCCGGGCTACTAGGGACGCAAAGGCCAAAACATCGGCCTCTCTCGCCTCCTGCACTCCCGGCTCTTGTGCAACCCCAAATATAGCCAACCCCCAGCTTGGTTCGACCCGGACTCCTACTACTTTTGAAAGCACCTTTGTCACCCCCATCCAAAACCCCTGTAGTGCCGGGCATGACCAAAACATATGGGTATGATTCGCTGGGCTTCTCGAGCACCTCGCACACCTATCCTCCACCCCAAAAAATTTACTGAGCCGTGCTCCAGTCATATGTGCCCTGTGTAATACCTTAAACTGAATCAGGCTTAGCCTGGCACACGAGGACGACGAGTTTACCCTGCTTAGGGCATCTGCCCACAGCCCCTCCTCGATCTCCTCCCCCAGCTCTTCTTCCCATTTCCCTTTTAGTTCATCTACCATAGTCTCCCCTTCGTCCCTCATTTCCCTATATATATCTGACACCTTACCATCCCCCACCCATGTCTGAGATCACTCTGTCCTGCACCTCTTGTGTCGGGAGCTGCGGGAATTCCCTCACCTGTTGCCTCGCAAAAGCCCTCAGTTGCATATACCTGAATGCATTCCCTTGGGGCAACCCATATTTCTCGGTCAGCGCTCCCAGACTCGCGAACTTCCCATCCACAAACAGATCTTTCAGTTGCGTTATTCCTGCTCTTTGCCACATTCCATATCCCCCATCCATTCCCCCCGGGGCAAACCTATGGTTGTTTCTTATCGGGGACCCCCCCAAGGCTCCAGTCTTTCCCCTATGCCGTCTCCACTGTCCCCAAATCTTCAGTGTAGCCACCACCACCGGGCTTGTGGTGTAGTTCCTCGGTGAGAACGGCAATGGGGCTGTCACCATAGCCTGTAGGCTAGTCCCCCTACAGGATGCCCTCTCTAATCTCTTCCACGCCGCTCCCTCCTCCTCTCCCATCCACTTACTCACCATTGAAATATTAGCGGCCCAATAATACTCACTTAGGCTCGGTAGTGCCAGCCCCCCCCTATCCCTGCTATCCCTGTAAGAATCCCTTCCTCACTCTCGGGGTCTTCCCGGCCCACACAAAACCCATGATGCTCTTTTCAATCCTTTTAAAAAAAGCCTTCGTGATCACCACCGGGAGGCACTGAAACACAAAGAGGAATCTCGGGAGGACCACCATCTTAACCGCCTGCACCCTCCCTGCCATTGACAGGGATACCATATCCCATCTCTTGAAATCCTCCTCCATCTGTTCCACCAACCGCGTTAAATTTAACCTATGCAATGTGCCCCAATTCTTAGCTATCTGGATCCCCAGGTAACGAAAGTCCCTTGTTACCTTCCTCAACGGTAGGTCCTCTATTTCTCTACTCTGCTCCCCTGGATGCACCACAAACAACTCACTTTTCCCCATGTTCAATTTATACCCTGAAAAATCCCCAAACTCCCCAAGTATCCGCATTATTTCTGGCATCCCCTCCGCCGGGTCCGCCACGTATCGTAGCAAATCGTCCGCATACAAAGATACCCGGTGCTCTTCTCCTCCCCTAAGTACTCCCCTCCACTTCTTGGAACCCCTCAACGCTATCGCCAGGGGCTCAATCGCCAGTGCAAACAATAATGGGGACAGAGGGCATCCCTGCCTTGTCCCTCTATGGAGCCGAAAATATGCAGATCCCCGTCCATTCGTGACCACGCTCGCCACTGGGGCCCTATACAACAGCTGCACCCATCTAACATACCCCTCTCCAAAACCAAATCTCCTCAACACCTCCCACAAATAATCCCACTCCACTCTATCAAATGCTTTCTCGGCATCCATCGCCACTACTATTTCCGTTTCTCCCTCTGGTGGGGCCATCATCATTACCCCTAACAACCTCCGTATATTCGTGTTCAGCTGTCTCCCCTTCACAAACCCAGTTTGGTCCTCGTGGACCACCTCCGGGACACATTCCTCTATTCTCATTGCCATTACCTTGGCCAGGACCTTGGCATCTACATTTAGGAGGGAAATAGGTCTATAGGACCCGCATTGTAGCGGGTCCTTTTCCTTCTTTAAGAGAAGCGATATCGTTGCTTCAGACATAGTCGGGGGCAGTTGTCCCCTTTCCTTTGCCTCATTAAAGGTCCTCGTCAGTACCGGGGCGAGCAAGTCCACATATTTTCTATAGAATTCGACTGGGAATCCATCCGGTCCCGGGGCCTTTCCCGCCTGCATGCTCCTAATTCCTTTCACCACTTCTTCTACCTCGATCTGTGCTCCCAGTCCCACCCTTTCCTGCTCTTCCACCTTGGGAAATTCCAGCTGATCCAAGAAGCCCATCATTCTCTCCCTCCCATCCGGGGGTTGAGCTTCATATAATTTTTTATAAAATGTCTTGAACACTTCATTCACTCTCTCCGCTCCCCGCTCCATCTCTCCTTCCTCATCCCTCACTCCCCCTATTTCCCTCGCTGCTTCCCTTTTCCTCAATTGGTGTGCCAGCAACCTGCTCGCCTTCTCCCCATATTCGTACTGTACACCCTGTGCCTTCCTCCATTGTGCCTCTGCAGTGCCTGTAGTCAGCAAGTCAAATTCTACATGTAGCCTTTGCCTTTCCCTGTACAGTCCCTCCTCCGGTGCTTCCGCATATTGTCTGTCCACCCTCAAAAGTTCTTGCAGCAACCGCTCCCGTTCCTTACTCTCCTGCTTCCCTTTATGTGCCCTTATTGATATCAGCTCCCCTCTAACCACCGCCTTCAACGCCTCCCAGACCACTCCCACCTGGACCTCCCCATTATCATTGAGTTCCAAGTACTTTTCAATGCACCCCCTCACCCTAAGACACACCCCCTCATCTGCCACTAGTCCCATGTCCATTCTCCAGGGTGGGCGCCCTCCTGTTTCCTCCCCTATTTCCAAGTCCACCCAGTGTGGAGCGTGATCCGAAATGGCTATAGCCGTATACTCCGTTCCCCTCACCTTCGGGATCAATGCCCTACCCAGCACAAAAAAGTCTATTCGCGAGTAGACTTTATGGACATAGGAGAAAAACGAGAACTCCTTACTCCTAGGTCTGCTAAATCTCCACGGGTCTACACCTCCCATCTGCTCCATAAAATCTTTAAGTACCTTGGCTGCTGCCGGCCTCCTTCCAGTCCTGGACTTCGACCTATCCAGCCCTGGTTCCAACACCGTATTAAAATCTCGCCCCATTATCAGCTTTCCCATCTCTAGGTCCGGAATGCGTCATAGCATCCGCCTCATAAAATTGGCATCATCCCAGTTCGGGGCATATACGTTTACCAAAACCACCGTCTCCCCCTGTAGTTTGCCACTCACCATCACGTATCTGCCCCCGTTATCCGCCACTATAGTCTTTGCCTCGAACATTACCCGCTTCCCCACTAATATAGCCACCCCCCTGTTTTTCACATCTAGCCCCGAATGGAACACCTGCCCCACCCATCCTTTGCGTAGCCTAACCTGGTCTATCAGTTTCAGGTGCGTTTCCTGTAACATAACCACATCTGCCTTAAGTTTCTTAAGGTGTGCGAGTACCCGTGCCCTCTTTATCGGCCCGTTCAGCCCTCTCACGTTCCACGTGATCAGCCGGGTTGGGGGGCTTCCTACCCCCCCACCTTGTCGATTAGCCATCCCCTTTTTCCAGCTCCTCACCTGGTTCCCACGCAGCTGTATCTCCCCCAGGCGGTGCCCTCCCGCCCATCCTCTCTCATACCAGCTCCCCCCTCTCCCCAGCAGCAGCAACCCAGTAATTCCCCCCTCCCACCCCCCCCCGCTAGCGTAATTACTCCCCCCATGTTGCTCCCAGAAGTCAGCAAACTCTGGCCGACCTCGGCTTCCCCCCGTGACCTCGGCTCGCACCGCGCGACGCCCCCTCCTTCCTGCTTCTCTATTCCCGCCATGATTATCATAGCGCGGGAACCAAGCCCACGCTTCTCCCTTGGCCCCGCCCCCAATGGCCAACGCCCCATCTCCTCCACCTCCCCTCCTCCCCCCTTCACCACCTGTGGAAGAGAGAAAAGTTACCACATCGCAGGATTAGTACATAAAACTCCTCTTTCCCCCCCTTTTTAACCCCCCTCTTCGCCCCCCACATTCGCCCCACCACTTTGTTCAAACGTTCTTTTTAATAACGCGCTCATTCCAGTTTTTCTTCCACAATAAAAGTCCACGCTTCATCCGCCGTCTCAAAGTAGTGGTGCCTCCCTCGATATGTGACCCACAGTCTTGCTGGTTGCAGCATTCCAAATTTTATCTTCTTTTTATGAAGCACAGCCTTGGCCCGATTAAAGCTCGCCCTCCTTCCCGCCACCCTCCGCACTCCAGTCTTGATAAACGCGGATCACCGCGTTCTCCCATTTACTGCTCCGAGTTTTCTTTGCCCATCTAAGGACCATTTCTCTATCCTTAAAACGGAGGAATCTCACCACTATGGCTCTGGGAATTTCTCCTGCTCTTGGTCCTCGCGCCATCACTCGGTATGCTCCCTCCACCTCCAACGGACCCGCCGGGGCCTCCGCTCCCATTAACGAGTGCAGCATCGTGCTCACATATGCCCCGATGTCCGCTCCCTCCGCACCTTCAGGAAGACCAAGAATCCTCAGGTTGTTCCTCCTTGCGTTGTTCTCCAGTGCCTCCAACCTTTCCACACATCGTTTCTGATGTGCCTCATGCGTCTCCGTCTTCACCACCAGGCCCTGTATGTCGTCCTCATTCTCGGCAGCCTTTGCCTTCACGACCCGAAGCTCCCGCTCCTGGGTCTTTTGTTCCTCCTTTAGCCCTTCGATCGCCTGTAGTATCGGGGCCAACAGCTCTTTCTTCATTTCCTTTTTGAGTTCTTCCACACAGCATTTCAAGAACTCTTGTTGTTCAGGGCCCCATGTTAAACTGCCACCTTCCGACGCCATCTTGGTTTTTGCTTGCCTTCCTTGCCGCTGTTCTAAAGGATCCACTGCAATCCGGCTACTTTCTCCTCCTTTTTCCATCCGTATCCAGGGGGGATTCCCTTCTGGTTTACCGCACAGTGTTTTTAGCCGTCAAAATTGCCGTTGGGGCTCCTATCAAGAGCCCAAAAGTCCATTTCACCGGGAGCTGCCGAAACGTGCGACTCAGCTGGTCATCGCCGCACCCGGAGGTCGATCACAATCATCTTAAGGTCCTCACCTGTCATAGCCTCATTTCCATCAGTCACTGGCATGTTATTTGTGTCTTCCACTGTGAAGACCGACCCAAAAAACCTGTTCAGTTCCTCAGCCATTTCCTCATCTCCCATTATTAAATCTCCCTTCTCATCCTCTAAAGGACCAATATTTACCTTAGCCACTCTTTTTTGTTTTATATATTTGTAGAAACTTTTACTATCTGTTTTTATATTCTGAGCAAGTTTACTCTCATAATCTATCTTGCTCTTCTTTATAGCTTTTTGTTGCTCCCTAAAGATTTCCCAGTCCTCTAGTCTCTCGCTAATCTTTGCTACTTTGTATGCTTTTTCCTTCAATTTGATACTCTCCCTTATTTCCTTAAATATCCACAGTCGAGTTTCCCTCTTTCTACCGTCCTTCCTTTGTGTTGGTATAAACCTTTGCTGGGCACTGTGAAAAATCACTTGGAAGGTTCTCCACTGTTCCTCAACTGTTTCATCATAAAGTCTTTCCTCCCAGTCTACCTTAGCTAGTTCTTCTCTCATCCCATTGTAATCTCCTTTGTTTATGCACAAAACACTAGTGTTTGATTTTACCTTCTCACTCTCCATCTGTATTTTAAATTCCACCATATTGTGATCGCTCCTTCCGAGAGGATCCCTAACTATGAGATCATGAATCAATCCTGTCTCATTGCACAGGACCAGATCTAGGACCTCTTGTTCCCTTGTAGGTTCCATTACATACTGTTCCATGAAACTATCGCGGACACATTCTATAAACTCCTCCTCAAGGCTGCCTTGACCGACCTTGTTAAACCAATCGACATGCAGATTAAAATCCCCCATGAGACTTCCGGGTGCGGCGATGACCAGCTGAGTCGCACGTTTCGGCAGCTCCCTGTGAAACGGACTTTTGGGCTCTTGATAGGAGCCCCAACGGCAATTTTGACGGCTAAAAACATTGTGCGGTAAACCAGAAGGGAATCCCCCCTGGATACGGATGGAAAAAGGAGGAGAGAGTGGCCAGATTGCAGTGGATCCTTTAGAACAGCGGCAAGGAAGGCAAGCAAAAACCAAGATGGCGTCGGAAGGTGGCAGTTTAACATGGGGCCCTGAACAACAAGAGTTCTTGAAATGCTGTGTGGAAGAGATCAAAAAGGAAATGAAGAAAGAGCTGTTGGCCCCGATACTACAGGCGATCGAAGGGCTAAAGGAGGAACAAAAGACCCAGGAGCGGGAGCTTCGGGTCGTGAAGGCAAAGGCAGCCGAGAATGAGGACGATATACAGGGCCTGGTGGTGAAGACGGAGACGCAGGAGGCACATCAGAAACGATCTGTGGAGAGGTTGGAGGCACTGGAAAACAACGCAAGGAGGAACAACCTGAGGATTCTTGGTCTTCCTGAAGGTGTGGAGGGAGCGGACGTCGGGGCATATGTGAGCACGATGCTGCACTCGTTAATGGGAGCGGAGGCCCCGGCGGGTCCGTTGGAGGTGGAGGGAGCATACCGAGTGATGGCGCGAGGACCGAGAGCAGGAAAATTCCCAGAGCCATAGTGGTGAGATTCCTCCGTTTTAAGGATAGAGAAATGGTCCTTAGATGGGCGAAGAAAACTCGGAGCAGTAAATGGGAGAACGCGGTGATCCGCGTTTATCAAGACTGGAGTGCGGAGGTGGCGAGAAGGAGGGCGAGCTTTAATCGGGCCAAGGCGGTGCTTCATAAAAAGAAGATAAAATTTGGAATGCTGCAACCGGCAAGACTGTGGGTCACATATCGAGGGAGGCACCACTACTTTGAGACGGCGGATGAAGCGTGGACTTTTATTGTGGAAGAAAAACTGGAATGAGCGTGTTATTAAAAAGAACGTTCGAACAAAGTGGTGGGGCGAATGTGGGGGGCAAAGAGGGGTTTTATGTACTAATCCTGCGATGTGGTAACTTTTCTCTCTCCCACAGGTGGTGATGGGGGGAGGTGGAGGAGATGGGGCGTTGGCCATTGGGGGCGGGGCCAAGGGAGAAGCGCGGGCTTGGTTCCCGCGCTATGATAATCATGGCGGGAATAGAGAAGCAGGAAGGAGGGGGCGTCGCACGGTGCGAGCCGAGGTCACGGGGGGAAGCCGAGGTCAGCCAGAGTTTGCTGACTTCTGGGAGCAACATGGGGGGAGTAATTACGCTAGCGGGGGATCTAGCGGGGGGGGGTGGGAGGGGGGAATTACTGGGTTGCTGCTGCTGGGGAGAGGGGGGAGCTGGTATGAGAGAGGATGGGCGGGAGGGCACCGCCTGGGGGAGATACAGCTGCGTGGGAACCAGGTGAGGAGCTGGAAAAAGGGGATGGCTAATCGACAAGGTGGGGGGTAGGAAGCCCCCCAACCCGGCTGATCACGTGGAACGTGAGAGGGCTGAACGGGCCGATAAAGAGGGCACGGGTACTCGCACACCTTAAGAAACTTAAGGCAGATGTGGTTATGTTACAGGAAACACACCTGAAACTGATAGACCAGGTTAGGCTACGCAAAGGATGGGTGGGGCAGGTGTTCCATTCGGGGCTAGATGCGAAAAACAGGAGGGTGACTGTATTAGTGGGGAAGCGGGTAATGTTCGAGGCAAAGACTATAGTGGCGGATAACAGGGGCAGATACGTGATGGTGAGTGGCAAACTACAGGGGGAGACGGTGGTTTTGGTAAACGTATATGCCCCGAACTGGGATGATGCCAATTTTATGAGGCGGATGCTATGACGCATTCCGGACCTAGAGATGGGAAAGCTGATAATGGGGGGAGATTTTAATACGGTGTTGGAACCAGGGCTGGATAGGTCGAAGTCCAGGACTGGAAGGAGGCCGGCAGCAGCCAAGGTACTTAAAGATTTTATGGAGCAGGTGGGAGGTGTAGACCCGTGGAGATTAAGCAGACCTAGGAGTAAGGAGTTCTCGTTTTTCTCCTATGTCCATAAAGTCTACTCGCGAATAGACTTTTTTGTGCTGGGTAGGGCGTTGATCCCGAAGGTGAGGGGAACGGAGTATACGGCTATAGCCATTTCGGATCACGCTCCACACTGGGTAGACTTGGAGATAGGGGAGGAAACAGGAGGGCGCCCACCCTGGAGAATGGACATGGGACTAATGGCAGATGAGGGGGTGTGTCTAAGGGTGAGGGGGTGCATTGAAAAGTACTTGGAACTCAATGATAATGGGGAGGTCCAGGTGGGAGTGGTCTGGGAGGCGCTGAAGGCGGTGGTTAGAGGGGAGCTGATATCAATAAGGGCACATAAAGGGAAGCAGGAGAGTAAGGAACGGGAGCGGTTGCTGCAAGAACTTTTGAGGGTGGACAGACAATATGCGGACGCACCGGAGGAGGGACTGCACAGGGAAAGGCAAAGGCTACATGTAGAATTTGACTTGCTGACTACGGGCACTGCAGAGGCACAATGGAGGAAGACACAGGGTGTACAGTACGAATACAGGGAGAAGGCGAGCAGGTTGCTGGCACACCAATTGAGGAAAAGGGGAGCAGCGAGGGAAATAGGGGGAGTGAGGGATGAGGAAGGAGAGATGGAGCGGGGAGCGGAGAGAGTGAATGGAGTGTTCAAGACATTTTATAAAAAATTATATGAAGCTCAACCCCCGGATGGGAGGGAGAGAATGATGGGCTTCTTGGATCGGCTGGAATTTCCCAAGGTGGAAGAGCAGGAAAGGGTGGGACTGGGTGCACAGATCGAGGGAGAAGAAGTGGTGAAAGGAATTAGGAGCATGCAGGCGGGAAAGGCCCCGGGACCGGATGGATTCCCAGTCGAATTCTATAGAAAATATGTGGACTTGCTCGCCCCGGTATTGAGGAGGACCTTTAATGAGGCAAAGGAAAGGGGACAACTGCCCCCGACTATGTCTGAAGCAACGATATCGCTTCTCTTAAAGAAGGAAAAGGACCCGCTACAATGCGGGTCCTATAGACCTATTTCCCTCCTAAATGTAGATGCCAAGATCCTGGCCAAGGTAATGGCAATGAGAATAGAGGAATGTGTCCCGGGGGTGGTCCACGAGGACCAAACTGGGTTTGTGAAGGGGAGACAGCTGAACACGAATATACGGAGGCTGTTAGCGGTAATGATGATGGCCCCACCAGAGGGGGAAACGGAGATAGTAGTGGCGATGGATGCTGAGAAAGCATTTGATAGAGTGGAGTGGGATTATTTGTGTGAGGTGTTGAGGAGATTTGGTTTTGGAGAGGGGTATGTTAGATGGGTTCAGCTGTTGTATAGGGCCCCGATGGCGAGCGTGGTCACGAATGGACGGGGATCTGCATATTTTCGGCTCCATAGAGGGACAAGGCAGGGATGCCCTCTGTCCCCATTATTGTTTGCACTGGCGATTGAGCCCCTGGCGATAGCGTTGAGGGGTTCCAAGAAGTGGAGGGGAGTACTTAGAGGAGGAGAAGAACACCGGGTATCATTGTATGCGGACGATTTGCTACTATACGTGGCAGACCCGGCGGAGGGGATGCCAGAAATAATGCGGATACTTGGGGAGTTTGGGGATTTTTCAGGGTATAAATGGAACATGGGGAAAAGCGAGTTGTTTGTGGTGCATCCAGGGGAGCAGAGTAGAGAAATAGAGGACCTACCGTTGAGGAAGGTAACAAGGGACTTTCGTTACCTGGGGATCCAGATAGCCAAGAATTGGGGCACATTGCATAGGTTAAATTTAACGCGGTTGGTGGAACAAATGGAGGAGGATTTCAAGAGATGGGATATGGTATCCCTGTCACTGGCAGGGAGGGTGCAGGCGGTTAAGATGGTGGTCCTCCCGAGATTCCTCTTTGTGTTTCAGTGCCTCTCGGTGGTGATCACGAAGGCTTTTTTTAAAAGGATTGAAAAGAGCATCATGGGTTTTGTGTGGGCCGGGAAGACCCCGAGAGTGAGGAAGGGATTCTTACAGCGTAGCAGGGATTGGGGGGGCTGGCACTACCGAGCCTAAGTGAGTATTATTGGGCCGCTAATATTTCAATGGTGAGTAAGTGGATGGGAGAGGAGGAGGGAGCGGCGTGGAAGAGATTAGAGAGGGCGTCCTGTAGGGGGACTAGCCTACAGGCTATGGTGACAGCCCCATTGCCGTTCTCACCGAGGAACTACACCACAAGCCCGGTGGTGGTGGCTACACTGAAGATTTGGGGACAGTGGAGACGGCATAGGGGAAAGACTGGAGCCTTTGGGGGGTCCACGATAAGAAACAACCATAGGTTTGCCCCGGGGGGGAATGGATGGAGGATATGGAATGTGGCAAAGAGCAGGAATAACGCAACTGAAAGATCTGTTTGTGGATGGGAAGTTCGCGAGTCCGGGAGCGCTGACCGAGAAATATGGATTGCCCCAAGGGAACGCATTCAGGTATATGCAACTGAGGGCTTTTGCGAGGCAACAGGTGAGGGAATTCCCGCAGCTCCCGACACGAGGTGCAGGACAGAGTGATCTCAAAGACATGGGTGGGGGATGGTAAGGTGTCAGATATATATAGGGAAATGAGGGACGAAGGGGAGACTATGGTAGATGAACTAAAAGGGAAATGGGAAGAAGAGCTGGGGGAGGAGATCGAGGAGGGGCTGTGGGCAGATGCCCTAAGCAGGGTAAACTCGTCGTCCTCGTGTGCCAGGCTAAGCCTGATTCAGTTTAAGGTTTAATAATGGGAGATGAGGAAATGGCTGAGGAACTGAACAGGTTTTTTGGGCCGGTCTTCACAGTGGAAGACACAAATAACATGCCAGTGACTGATGGAAATGAGGCTATGACAGGTGAGGACCTTGAGAGGATTGATATCACCAAGGAGGTAGTGATGGGCAAGCTAATGAGGCTAAAGGTAGACAAGTCTCCTGGTCCTGATGGAATGCATCCCAGAGTGCTAAAAGAGATGGCTAGGGAAATTGCAAATGCACTAGTGATAATTTACCAAAATTCACTAGACTCTGGGGTGGTCCCGGCGGATGGAAATTAGCAAACGTGACAACACTGTTTAAAAAACGAGGTAGGCAGAAAGCGGGTAATTATAGGCCAGTGAGCTTAACTTCGGTAGTAGGGAAGATGCTGGAATCTATCATCAAGGAAGAAATAGCGAGGCATCTGGATGGAAATTGTCCCATTGGGCAGATGCAGCATGGGTTCATAAAGGGCAGGTCGTGCCTAACTAATTTAGTGGAATTTGTTGAGGACATTACCAGTGCGGTAGATAACGGGGAGCCAATGGATGTGGTATATCTGGATTTCCAGAAAGCCTTTGACAAGGTGCCACACAAAAGATTGCTGCATAAGATAAAGATGCATGGCATTAAGGGGAAAGTAGTAGCATGGATAGAGGATTGGTTAATTAATAGAAAGCAAAGTGTGGGGATTAATGGGTGTTTCTCTGGTTGGCAGTCAGTAGCTCGTGGTGTCCCTCGGGGATCAGTGTCGGGCCCACGATTGTTCACAATTTACATAGATGATTTGGAGTTGGGGACCAAGGGCAATGTGTCCAAGTTTGCAGACGACACTAAGATAAGTGGTAAAGCAAAAGGTGCAGAGGATACTGGAAGTCTGCAGAGGGATTTGGATAGGCTAAGTGAATGGGCTAGGGGTCTGGCAGATGGAATACAATGTTGACAAATGTGAGGTTATCCATTTTGGTAGGAATAACAGCAAAAAGGATTATTATTTAAATGATAAAATATTAACATATGCTGCTGTGCAGAGAGACCTGGGTGTGCTAGTGCATGAGTCGCAAAAAGTTGGTTTACAGGTGCAACAGGTGATTAAGAAGGCAAATGGAATTTTGTCCTTCATTGCCAGAGGGATGGAATTTAAGACTAGGGAGGTTATGCTTAAATTGTATAAGGTGTTAGTGAGGCCACACCTGGAGTATTGTGTTCAGTTTTGGTCTCCTTACTTGAGAAAGGACATACTGGCACTGGAGGGTGTGCAGAGGAGATTCACTAGGTTAATCCCAGAGCTGAAGGGGTTGGATTACGAGGAGAGGTTGAGTAGACTGGGACTGTACTCGTTGGAATTTAGGAGGATGAGGGGGGATCTTATAGAAACATAAAATTATGAAGGGAATAGATAGGATAGATGCGGGCAGGTTTGTTTCCACTGGCGGGTGAAAGCAGAACTAGGGGGCATAGCCTCAAAATAAGGGGAAGTAGATTTAGGACTGAGTTTAGGAGGAGCTTCTTCCCCCAAAGGGTTGTGAATCTATGGAATTCCTTGCCCAGTGAAGCAGTAGAGGCTCCTTCATTAAATGTTTTTAAGATAAAGACAGATAGTTTTTTGAAGAATAAAGGGTTATGGTGGTCGGGCTGGAAAGTGGAGCTGAGTCCACAAAAGATCAGCCGTGATCTCATTGAATGGCGGAGCAGGCTCGAGGGGCCAGATGGCCTACTCCTGCTCCTAGTTCTTATGTCCTTATGACAGAGCGGCGCTCCTTCAGTACTGACCCTCCAACAGTGCGGCACTCCCTCAGTACTGACCCTCCGACAGTGCGGCACTCCCTCAGTACTGACACTATGACAGTGCGGCACTCCCTCAGTGCTGACCCTCTGACTGTGCAGCACTCCCTCAGTACTGACCCTCCGACAGTGCGGCACTCCCTCAGTACTGACCTTCCGACAGAGCGACGCTCCCTCAGTACTGACCCTCTGACAATGCGGCACTCCCTCAGTACTGACCGTCTGACAGCGCGGCACTCCCTCAGTACTGACCCTCTGACAGTGCTGCACTCCCTCAGTACTGACCCTCTGACAGTGCGGCGCTCGCTCAGTGACCCTCGGGTCGGACAGGGCTCTGTACGTTTGCTCTGTTCCTGCTCCACTCTGTGTGACGCTGTTCCATTTGTCTTTCCTCCCGCTCTGCAGCCACCTGATGGGAATGTTTTATCGGACCATCCGGATGATCGAGAACGGAATTAAGCCGGTCTACGTCTTCGATGGGAAACCACCTCAATTGAAATCCGGGGAGGTGAGGGATAAATCACATCGCCCCCTCCTGCCCCGCACGTCCCCCCCCCCTCCTGCCCCCGCACGTCCCCCCCTCCTACCCAGCACGTCCCCCCCCCGCACGTCGCCCCCCTCCTGCCCCCGCACGTCGCCCCCCCCCCCTCCTGCCCCTGCACGTCGCCCCCTCCTACCCCCGCACGTCGCCCCCCCCTCCTGCCCCCGCACGCCACCCCCCCTGCCCTTGTCCCCGCACGTCCCCCCCTCCTATCCCCGCACGTCCCCCCAGCACGTCGCCTGCCCCCCGCACGTCGCCCCCTCCTGCCCCCGCACGTCGCCCCCTCCTGCCCCCGCACGTCGCCCCCTCCTGCCCCCGCACGTCGCCCCCTCCTGCCCCCGCACGTCGCCCCCTCCTGCCCCCGCACGTCGCCCCCTCCTGCCCCCGCACGTCGCCCCCTCCTGCCCCCGCACGTCGCCCCCGCACGTCGCCCCCTCCTGCCCCCGCACGTCGCCCCCCCTCCTGCCCCCGCACGTCGCCCCCTCCTGCCCCCGCACGTCGCCCCCTCCTGCCCCCGCACGTCGCCCCCTCCTGCCCCCGCACGTCGCCCCCTCCTGCCCCCGCACGTCGCCCCCTCCTGCCCCCGCACGTCGCCCCCTCCTGCCCCCGCACGTCGCCCCCTCCTGCCCCCGCACGTCGCCCCCTCCTGCCCCCGCACGTCGCCCCCTCCTGCCCCCGCACGTCGCCCCCTCCTGCCCCCGCGCGTCGCCCCCTCCTGCCCCCGCGCGTCGCCCCCTCCTGCCCCCGCGCGTCGCCCCCTCCTGCCCCCGCGCGTCGCCCCCTCCTGCCCCCGCGCGTCGCCCCCCTCCTGCCCCCGCGCGTCGCCCCCTCCTGCCCCCGCGCGTCGCCCCCTCCTGCCCCCGCGCGTCGCCCCCTCCTGCCCCCGCGCGTCGCCCCCTCCTGCCCCCGCGCGTCGCCCCCTCCTGCCCCCGCACGTCGCCCCCTCCTGCCCCGGCACGTCGCCCCCTCCTGCTCCCGCACGTCGCCCCCCTCCTACCCCCGCACGTCGCCCCCCCCCCCCCCCCCTCCTGCCCCCCCCCCCCCCCCCCCCCCCCCCCCCCCCCCCTGCCTTTGTCCCCGCACGCTCGCTTACTGTGCCTCTGCTGTTTTGGTATTTTCCAGCTCACCAAGAGAAGTGAACGACGGGCAGAAGCAGAGAAACAGCTGGCGGAGGCTCAGGAGACAGGTCAGACTCTTCTCTCCCCCCCCCCCCCCCCCCTCTTCCCGCTCGCGATTTCTGTCGACCGCTTGATATCTCGAAAGCATAGATTGTTTTCCCATTAGCATTCCCAGAACATTGGCATCAGAGCATGGCGGAGTGGCAGGGCAGACCATTCGGCCCATCGAACCTGCTTCCCCGGTTCAACGCGACCCTGTTGTCGAGAATTCCAAAGATTCACAATCCTTTGAGGGAAAGCGCTCTTTCCTCGTTTCGGTCCAAAATGGCCGCCCTGTGGTCCCGGCGTTTTAGACTCTCCGGCCTCTCGGCATGCGCCACCCTATCCAAACTCGCTTCAGAATGGTGTAGGTTCCAGTGAGATGCTACGATTGAAAGTAAATAAGCTCAGCCTTTCCCCTGTTAGACACCCGTCTTGTCACTTACTCACTTCGCCTGCCTTTGCCTCGTCTCAGGCCCCCTGTGTGGGTCTGTGTCCCCATCAGCAGAGAGCTGAGTGAGGTTCCGGTGGTGTTTGTGTTGCTCTGTGCCCTGCAGGAGCTGGCCGTTCCGCCCATCGTATTTGTGCAAGCTCCCTCGAGCAGTGTTAGACCATAAGACCTAGGAGCGAAAGTAAGGCCATTCGGCCCATCGAGTCCACTCCACCATTCAATCATGGCTGATTTCAACTCCATTTACCCGCTCTCTCCATAGCCCTTAATTCCTCGAGAAATCAAGAATTTATCAACTTCTGTCTTAAAGACACTCAACGTCCCGGCCTCCACTGCCCTCTGTGGCAATGAATTCCACAGACCTACCACTCTCTGGCTGAAGAAATTTCTCCTCATCTCTGTTCTAAAGTGACTCCCTTTTATTCTAAGGCTGTGCCCCCGGGTCCTAGTCTCCCCTGCTAATGGAAACAACTTCCCTACATCCACCCTATCTAAGCCATTCATTATCTTATAAGTTTCTATTGAATCTCCCCTCATCCTCCTAAACTCCAATGAATATAATCCCAGGATCCTCAGACGTTCATCGTATGTTAGGCCTACCATTCCTGGGATCATCCGTGTGAATCTCCGCTGGACCCGCTCCAGTGCCAGTATGTCCTTCCTGAGGTGTGGGGCCCAAAATTGCTCACCGTATTCTAAATGGGGCCTAACTAATGCTTTATAAAGCTTCAGTACATCCCTGCTTTTATATTCCAAGCCTCTTGAGATGAATGACAACATTGCATTTGCTTTCTTAATTACGGACTCAACCTGCAAGTTTACCTTTAGAGAATCCTGGACTAGGACTCCCAAGTCCCTTTGCACTTCAGCATTATGAATTTTGTCACCGTTTAGAAAATAGTCCATGCCTCTATTCTTTTTTCCAAAGTGCAAGACCTCGCACTTGCCCACGTTGAATTTCATCAGCCATTTCTTGGACCACTCTCTTAAACTGTCTAAATCTTTCTGCAGCCTCCCCACCTCCTCCATACTACTTGCCCCTCCACCTATCTTTGTATCATCGGCAAACTTAGCCAGAATGCCCCCAGTCCCGTCATCTAGATCGTTAATATATAAAGAGAACAGCTGTGGCCCCAACACTGAACCCTGTGGG
The DNA here is from genome assembly GCF_047496885.1 of Scyliorhinus torazame. NCBI lineage: Eukaryota > Metazoa > Chordata > Chondrichthyes > Carcharhiniformes > Scyliorhinidae > Scyliorhinus > Scyliorhinus torazame. Next base: position 129,603,458 of record NC_092711.1, read on the forward strand.
ACACCACTCGTCACCGGTTGCCATTCCGAAAAAGAACCTTTTATCCCAACTCTCTGCCTTCTGCCTGACAGCCAATTGTCAACCCATGTTAGTACCTTGCCTCGAATACCATGGGCCCTTACTTTACTCAGCAGTCTCCCGTAAGGCACCTTATCAAAGGCCTTTTGGGAGTCAAGATAGATAACATCCATTGGCTCTCCTTGGTCTAACCTATTTGTTATCTCTTCAAAGAACTCTAACAGGTTTGTCAGGCACGACCTCCCCTTACTAAATCCATGCTCGTTTCGATGTCACTCGCTTTCGGAGCGCTGCTCCTTCCTCAGGTGACATCGAAACAAACCTGTTGGACTTTAACCTGGTGTTGTAAGACTTCGTACTGTGCTCACCCCAGTCCAACGCCGGCATCTCCACATCATAAATCCATGCTGACTTGTCCTAATCCGACCCTGCACTTCCAAGAATTTAGAAATCTCATCCTTAACAATGGATTCTAGAATCTTGCCAACAACTGAGGTTAGGCTAATTGGCCTATAATTTTCCATCTTTTTCCTTGTTCTTCAAACTTTTTTCCCGGGGGCCCATTTTTTCCAACCGGCCAAACCTCGGGGCCCAAACCCGGCCGACATTCGCGACCTGTGCGACCCACCGTTTTCTCTTGTTTGCTGCTGACAAAAATGGAGGAAATGGTTTTGGGTCCCTTTGGCCCTCGTACACGCTCCTCCAATGGAACCTGTCGGATGAAGGTGAAGCCTTCTGGTGTCGGAAAGTATGGAGTCTCCATCTGTCCAAAGTTCTGCATTTTCTTCCTGTAAATTCTATCAAATAAACCCCCTCCCCCCGAACTTGTAAAAAACAATTTTTTTTTAAATGAAAAAAATTAAAATTAAATGAATAAAACTCCCCCCGAACTTGCAAACCAAAAAGCTGTGACTGTTTAAAAAAAATAGCGGCCGCACTGCGCATGCGGCCCGATCATCGGAGCGCACGCTCATAGTTTTGTCGGCTGCTGTGGCTGATGCGCGCAGATTTGCGCGAGCGCCGCGACCCTCCCGACACACGCCCGCGACCCACCCGGGGGTCGCGCCCCCGAGTTTGACAATGCCTGCCTTAGAGGAGCTGCCAGTCCCCCTCCACCCTTTCCAATGCCTTCGCATTCTCCCGACAGTGCGGTACCCAGCAGTAGATGGGATGCAGTGCTCCAGGCTACTGTTAAAGATCTAGATCTTGCTGAGAAGGAGACTATTTCAGAGTTTGCGGACACAACTTGGAAATGTTGTAAGCTGTGAAGGGGGACAGTGTAGAACTACAGATCAGCACAGACATATTGGTGGAGTGGTGTTGTACCACCCTGAGCAAATGTGTGGTTGATTCCAGTCCCACGTGCCTTGGAGTCATGACTTAATCACCAAGTTCAATACCTTGATCCTGCCTCGCCCTCCCCATGTCCCTTGATCCCTTTAACCCCAAGGGCTATATTGAATTCCATCTTGAAATTACACAATGTTTTGGCCTCAACTACTTTCTGTGGTGGCGAATTCCACAGATTCCCCACTCTCTGGGTGAAGAAATTTCTCCTCACCCCAGTCCTAAAAGGTTTACCCCTTATCCTCACACTATGACCCCTAGTTCCCCCCCCATCGGGAATGTTCTTTCTGTCTAATCCTGTTAGAAACCAGGGGCTGGTTTAGCACACTGGGCTAAATCGCTGGCTTTGAAAGCGGACCAAGGCAGGCGAGCAGCACGGTTCAATTCCCGTACCAGCCTCCTTGAACAGGTGCCGGAATGTGGCGACTAGGGGCTTTTCACAGTGACTTCATTTGAAGCTCTACTTGTGACGATAAGCGATTTTCATTTCATTTCAAATTTTATAAGTTTCTATGAGATCCCCTCTCGCTCTTCTAAACTCCAATGAATATAATCCGAACCGACTTAGTGTCCCCTCATACGTCAGTCGCGCCATCCCAGGAATCCGCCTGGTAAACCGTCGCTGCACTCCCTGCAGAGCAAGAACATTCAATCTCCCACCTTCCTTCCTGAAATAAGGAGACAGAAACCACGCACGCTATTCGCGATGTGGCCTCGCCCAAGCCCTGTATAGCTGAAAAACAACATCATTTTCAATTCCTCTAATGATAAAGGATCGCATTTTATTCACCGTTAGATTACCACGGACCTGACCCCAACAGTTGCTAGGACATGGGACAGAAACCCCAATATTTTATTTTAATTTTGTAAGACTGTGAGGAAAGGACACTTAGAAACATAGGAGCAAAAGGAGGTCATTCAGCCCATCTTCTCCACACCAGCCCGAGGACAGCCCTTTCTAATCCCACCTTCCTGCACCCGGTCCAGAACCCTGTAGCTTAGAGCGCTTAAGGTGCAGATCCAATTACTTTTTAAAAGAGTTGAGGGTCTCTGCCTCCACCTCTAATAATAATCTTTATTGTCACAAGTGGGCTGACATTAACGCTGCAATGAAGTGACTGTGAAAATCCCCCAGTCACCACATTCCGGCGCCTGTCCGGGTCACAGAGGGAGAATTCAGAATGCCCAATTCACCCAACAGCACGTCTTTCGGGACTTGTGGGAGGAAACCGGAGCACCCGGAGGAAATCCCGCAGTCACAGGGAGAACGTGCAGACTCTGCACAGACAGTGACCCAAGCCGGGAATCGAACCTGGGACCCTGGCTCTGTCAAGCAACAGTGCTAACCACTTGTGCTACCGTGCCGCCCACGACTGCAGCAGTCATACACACTCTAACCCAGGCCGTTAACCCTTACTGCACCAACTACATATAATACAATATATCTGAGATACGTACATTCAGCACTCCCTCTTAAGTGGCTGGTTTAGCACACTGGGCTAAATAGCTGGCTTTTAAGGCAGGCCAGCAGCACGGTTCAATTCCCGTACCAGCCTCCCCGAACAGGCGCCGGAATGTGGCGACTAGGGGCTTGGGGGGGGGGGAGGAATGTGCAAACTCCACACGGACAGTGACCCAGAGCCGGGATCGAACCTGGGACCTCGGCGCCGTGAGGCAGCAGTGCTAACCACTGCCCCACCCTGCTGCATGTTTTAATAACATAAAACCCGGCAGCCAGTGTAGGTCAGCGGGGCTGAGGGGCCAAACAGGGCTTGGTGATTGAGTACATGGCCAGGGTGACCACGGTTTATGGGGGGTGGGACGTGGGAGGGGGTGGGTTAGAGTTGTCAAGTCTGCAGGTGACACAGGAGGCGGCCATTCAGCCCATCGAGCCTGCCCCGCCATTCAATACGATCATGGCTGACCGGACACTTCGCTACCTTTTGCACCCACAATCCCCCCTAACCCTTTCCTTTATTCTTAATCATACTCCGTTACTGAGCATCTATGGCCCTCGGGTAGAGAGTTCCAAAGATTCACAACCCTCTGTGTGAAGATGTTTTTCCTCATCTCGGCCCGAAGTGGTGCCCCCCCTTATTTTGTGCCCGCTGGTTCTGGACTCTCCAATTAAAGGAAACGTTTTTTCTGCATCTACCCTGTCTATTCCTTTGAGTATTTTATAGGTTTCAATGCGATCACCTCTCGTTCTTTGAAACTCCAGACAATACAGGCCCGGTTTGCCCCAACCTATCTGTGGGAAAGACCCACCATTCCTCGAACCAGTCTGGTGAACCTTTGTTGCGCTCCCTCTCCGGCAATACGATCCTTTCTTGAGGTAAGGGGGCCAAATCTGCACACTGTGCTCCAGGTGTGGTCTAACCAAGCTCCGATACAATTGAAGCAGGACTTCACTACGGCTATGGAGTTTAATCCGGACAAATGTGAGGTGATGCATTTTGGAAGGTCTAATGCAGGTAGGGAATATACAGTGAATGGTGGAACCCTCAAGAGTATTGGCAGTCAGAGAGATCTAGGTGTACAGGTCCACAGGTCACTGAAAGGGGCAACACAGGTGGAGAAGGTAGTCAAGAAGGCATACGGCATGCTTGCCTTCATTGGCCGGGGCATTGAGTATAGGAATTGGCAAGTCATGTTGCAGCTGTATAGAACCTTAGTTAGGCCACACTTGGAGTATGGCGTTCAATTCTGCCTGGTGACACAGGAGGCGGCCTGTACCTATGTTGCCTGGTATGGAGGGCATTAGCTATGAGGAGAGGTTGAATAAACTCGGTTTGTTCTCACTGGAACGAAGGAGGTTGAGGGGGGACTTGATAGAGGTCTACAAAATTATGAGGGGCATAGACAGAGTGGATAGTTAGAGGCTTTTCCCCAGGGTAGAGGGGTCAATTACTTGGGGGCATTGGTTTAAGGTGAGAGGGGCAAGGTTTAGAGTAGATGTACAAGGCACGTTTTTTACGTAGAGGGTGCCTGGAACTCGCTACCGGAGGAGGTGGTGGAAGCAGGGACAATAGTGACATTTAAGGGACATTTTTTTTTTAATTAAATGTTTTATTGAAAATTTTTGGTCAACCAACACAGTACATTGTGCATCCTTTACACAATATTATAACAACACAAATAACAATGACCTATTTTATAAACAAAAAATGAATAAATAATAAATAACAAAAATGAAAACTAGCCCTAATTGGCAACTGCCTTGTCACAAGTAACACTCTCCAAAAATATAATTTAACAGTCCAATATATAATTATCTGTAGCAACGACCTATACATACTATACAGTATATATTAACAACCCAGTGTGGAGCGTGATCCGAAATGGCTATAGCCGTATACTCCGTTCCCCTCACCTTCGGGATCAATGCCCTACCCAGCACAAAAAAGTCTATTCGCGAGTAGACTTTATGGACATAGGAGAAAAACGAGAACTCCTTACTCCTAGGTCTGCTAAATCTCCACGGGTCTACACCTCCCATCTGCTCCATAAAATCTTTAAGCACCTTGGCTGCTGCCGGCCTCCTTCCAGTCCTGGACTTCGACCTATCCAGCCCTGGTTCCAACACAGTATTAAAATCTCCCCCCATTATCAGCTTTCCCATCTCTAGGTCCGGAATGCGTCCTAGCATCCGCCTCATAAAATTGGCATCATCCCAGTTCGGGGCATATACGTTTACCAAAACCACCGTCTCCCCCTGTAGTTTGCCACTCACCATCACGTATCTGCCCCCGTTATCCGCCACTATAGTCTTTGCCTCGAACATTACCTGCTTCCCCACTAATATAGCCACCCCCCTGTTTTTCACATCTAGCCCCGAATGGAACACCTGCCCCACCCATCCTTTGCGTAGCCTAACCTGGTCTATCAGTTTCAGGTGCGTTTCCTGTAACATAACCACATCTGCCTTAAGTTTCTTAAGTTGTGCGAGTACCCGTGCCCTCTTTATCGGCCCGTTCAGCCCTCTCACGTTCCACGTGATCAGCCGAGTTGAGGGGCTTCCTACCCCCCCCCCCCCCCCCCCCCCCCCCCCCCTGTCGATTAGCCATCACCTTTTTCCAGCTCCTCACCCGGTAGCCACGCAGCTGTATCTCCCCCAGGCGGTGCCCCCCCGCCCATCCTCTCCCATACCAGCTCCCCCTTCTCCCCAGCAGCAGCAACCCAGTAATTCCCCCCTCCCACCCACCCCCGCTAGATCCCCCGCTAGCGTAATTACTCCCCCCATGTTGCTCCCAGAAGTCAGCAAACTCTGGCTGACCTCGGCTTCCCCCCGTGACCTCGGCTCGCACCGTGCGACGCCCCCTCCTTCCTGCTTCTCTATTCCCGCCATGATTATCATAGCGCGGGAACCAAGCCCGCGCTTCTCCCTTGGCCCCGCCCCCAATGGCCAACGCCCCATCTCCTCCACCTCCCCTCCTCCCCCCATCACCACCTGTGGGAGAGAGAAAAGTTACCACATCGCAGGATTAGTACATAAAACCCCTCTTTGCCCCCCACATTCGCCCCACCACTTTGTTCGAACGTTCTTTTTAATAACCCGCTCATTCCAGTTTTTCTTCCACAATAAAAGTACACGCTTCATCCGCCGTCTCAAAGTAGTGGTGCCTCCCTCGATATGTGACCCACAGTCTTGCCGGTTGCAGCATTCCAAATTTTATCTTTTTATGAAGCACCGCCTTGGCCCGATTAAAGCTCGCCCTCCAGTCTTGATAAACGCGGATCACCGCGTTCTCCCATTTACTGCTCCGAGTTTTCTTCGCCCATCTAAGGACCATTTCTCTATCCTTAAAACGGAGGAATCTCACCACTATGGCTCTGGGAATTTCTCCTGCTCTTGGTCCTCGCGCCATCACTCGGTATGCTCCCTCCAACTCCAACGGACCCGCCGGGGCCTCCGCTCCCATTAACGAGTGCAGCATCGTGCTCACATATGCCCCGACGTCCGCTCCCTCCACACCTTCAGGAAGACCAAGAATCCTCGGGTTGTTCCTCCTTGCGTTGTTTTCCAGTGCCTCCAACCTTTCCACACATCGTTTCTGATGTGCCTCCTGCGTCTCCGTCTTCACCACCAGGCCCTGTATATCGTCCTCATTCTCGGCTGCCTTTGCCTTCACGACCCGAAGCTCCCGCTCCTGGGTCTTTTGTTCCTCCTTTAGCCCTTCGATCGCCTGTAGTATCGGGGCCAACAGCTCTTTCTTCATTTCCTTTTTGATCTCTTCCACACAGCATTTCAAGAACTCTTGTTGTTCAGGGCCCCATGTTAAACTGCCACCTTCCGACGCCATCTTGGTTTTTGCTTGCCTTCCTTGCCGCTGTTCTAAAGGATCCACTGCAATCTGGCCACTCTCTCCTCCTTTTTCCATCCGTATCCAGGGGGGATTCCCTTCTGGTTTACCGCAGTGTTTTTAGCCGTCAAAATTGCCGTTGGAGCTCCTATCAACAGCCCAAAAGTCCGTTTATTTAAGGGACATCTTGACAAATACATGAATAGGATGGGAATAGACCCCGGAAGTGTAAAAGATTAGTTTAGTCGGGCAGCATGGACGGCACAGGCTTGGAGGGCCGAAGGGCCTGTTCCTGTGCTGTACTTTTCTTTGTCCTTTGCTGTACTCAAATTCTCTCGCAATAAAGGCTAACACCCCCTTAGCCTTCCCAATAACTCGCTGCACCTGCATGCGAGCCTTCAGTGACTTGTGGACACGGCCACCCTTTCTACACTCTCGAATTTCTCCCCATTTAAGAAATACTCTACTCATCTGTTCCTTCTACCACAGTGGATTACCTCACATATTCCCACATTAAATTCCATCTGCCATGCTCTTGCCCACTGTCCAAACCCTCCTGTAGCTGCTTTGTGTCTTCCTCGCAACGCACATTCATGCCTCGCTTATATTACATTTGGTCCCCTCATCCAAATCATTGACATATATTGTGAACAGCTGGGGGTCCCACCTCCTGATCCTTACGGTACCCCACTGGGCACAGACGTGGGTGAGGGTCTATGTAGCACATGAGCTACGGCAGGGCTGACCTTCAGCAATGACACGGAGGAGGAAAGAGCCGATCTGAGACATTACCCGGCTATGTGGTTGGGAGCTCACCTTGGGGTCAGAGCAGTCTGGCCTAGCCTCTGAGGCGGAGGTGAAATCAGTGGGCGAGGAAGAGTGGGTCTGGAGTTTCAGACAATGACTTCAGACTTCCTTACCCAAACAGTTGACCTTTTCCAGATTTTTTTAAAACACTTTCCCAGGGTTTTCCCAAAGCCACAAACACCCACGTGTGACCCTTTTGTCCACCAGATCAAGAGGTTTCCAGCTTTTAAATAAAACAACTTAATTACCTTTTCTTGTCAAATGCTGTCTTCTCCAGGAACAACAGCCACCAGAGGCCTTGCAGGAACCATTTAAGGGATAGTGTATTTTTTAAAAAAAACACACATCCTTCTGGAATATTCTTCGCCATTGAGGGTGAACTATTCTCCGTGGTGCAGGTATTCATGACACTGCCCACTTGAGGCCTTCATAATTCCACACATCTGAAGGGGCCTAAAAACGGTTCCGTTTCGCCACGGATGGTTAAAAAGTGCTATGAATACACGGGCATCTTTGACCCTTTCTGTCTTCGTCGCTCTCAGCCCCCCCCCCACCTTTGCAGGATCTGCTCATTGGCCCGACCAAACCAAATCACTTCACACTTTTTTCAAAGAAAAATGTTTTATTGAGATATTTATATATTTACACGTCAAACACAACCATAAAAACAAAACAAGCTAAACAAAACTTCACATACCTAACCTCCTGCTCCCCACCTCTCTATTTTACTGCCGCCCCCTTCTCTCTCTCCCCCCCCCCGCCAAATTACTGACATCTTTTTTTTAAAAATAAACAATTTATTGAGGTATTATTTTGGCATTGTAACAGCAGCAACATAAACAATGTCCATCAAAATATTAACATAGTGCAAATTCCGCCTCCCTCCCCCACAGGTCCCACCATTACTTAACCCTCTAATCTACGCTAACCTAACCCCCCCCCCCCCCCTCCCCTTCTGCTGACGGTTAATTCTCTGCGAAGAAGTCGATGAATGGTTGCCACCTCCGGGCGAACCCTAACAATGACCCTCTCAGGGCGCACTTAATTTTCTCCGGGCAGAGGAAGCCAGCCATGTCCGAAAGCCAGGTCTCCGATTTCGTGGGGCTTCGAGTCCCTCCATGCTGTAATATCTGCCTCCGGGCTACCAGGGAAGCAAAGGCCAGAACATCCGCCTCTTTCTCCTCCTGGATCCTGCGACACCCCGAAAATCGCCACCTCTGGACTCGATGCCACCCACATACTGACATCTTAACTGGTCTCAAAGGAGTTGATGAACGGCTGCCATCTCCAGGCAAACCCCTCCACAGACTTTCTCAAGGCAAACTTTTCCAACCTGAGAAACTGCCAGGTCCTTCACCCACACCCCCAGTTTCGGGGGGGCCCCCGAGAGCCTCCATTCTAATAAGATCTGTCTCCGCGCTACCGGGACGGCAAAGACCAAGATACCGACCTCTCTCGCCCCCTGGACTCCCGGGTCTTCGGCACACCGAAGATCGTCACTTCTGGACTCAGGACCACATTGGCCTTCAGGACCTCCGACATGACGTCGGCAAACCGCTGCCAGAATCCCACAGGCTTCGGACAAGCTCAAAACATGTGGGCATGATTTGCGGGCCCTCCCGCACACACCTATCCTCCCCCTCTAACAACCTGCTCATCCTGGCCACAGTCATATTGCCCTGTGGACCACCTTAAACCGGATATGGGTAAGCCTGGCAGACGGCGAGGATGCGTTCACCCTCCTCAAAGCCTCCTCCACACCCAAGCCTCCACCTCCCTCCCACTTACGCTTCACTTCCCCCTAGCGAGGCTCCCTCCCAATCCATCAACTCCTTCTAAATTTCTGATGCTCTACTCTCACCTGTCCCTGTTTTTGGCACCACCTTGTCCTGCAGTCCCTGGGGCGGCAGGTGAGGAAAGGACGGTACCTCCTTCTGGACAAAATCCCATTCCCGACGCGCACTTCAAATTCCTCTACCAACCCCCCCCACCCCCCAGCACTGAAAGCTGCCCCCAAGGAATAGATTCCCCAAACGGCTCAATCCCCGCCCGCTGCCACCCCCGAAACCCCCCCGGAGCAAATCTAATCCCCCCCCCCCGGAGCAAACCTGTGATTCCCGGAAATTGGTGCCCAACTGAGGCCCGCTCCAGCCTTAGTTGTTGCCGCCACTGCCCCCACACCCTCAGGACCGCCACCACTACCGGGCTTGTGGAGTAACTGGCCAGCGGGAACGGTAAAGGCGCCGTCAACAGTGCTTCCAAACTCGTGCCTTTACAAGAGGCTGCCTCCTTCCGCTCCCATACCGACCCCTCGCCCACTAACTTCTTCCTAACAATGACTATTTTCGCTGCCCAATGGTAAATCATCAAGTTTGGGACAGCAACCCCCGCGCCACCACCCCCCTCCCCCTCGACCCCATTCCAGCAACAACACCTTCACCCGCGGGGCCTTACCCGCCCAGACAAACCCCGAAACCAGTGCATTCATCCTCCTAAAAAAAAGCCTGAGGAATGAAGATCAAGAGATTCTGGAACACCAATAAGAACCTCGGGTGGGCTGTCACCTTCACTGACTGCACCCGACAGCGGGAGCACGTCCCACCTCCTGAAGTCCCCTTTCATCTGCTCCACCAACGAGCCGGATTCAGCTTCTGCAGCTGCTCCCACCCCCGCGCCACCTGAATGCCCAAATCACTTCACACTACTTTAAAAAAAAAATTTAGAGTACCCAATTCATTTGTTTCCAATTAAGGGGCAATTTAGTGTGGCCAATCCACCTACCCTGCACATCTTTGGGTTGTGGGGGCGAAACCCACGCAAGCACGGGGAGAATGTGCAAACACCACACGGAGAGTGACCCGGGGCCGGGAACGAACCTGGGACCTCGGCGCCGTGGGGCTGCAGTGCTAACCACTGCCCCACCGTGCTGCCCTTTCACTTCACACTTCGCAGTAAATTTCTTCAGATTCTTTTTTGAGGTTCGAACGCCATCCCCCTCAGAGTTCATTCCAGTTTCGTATCATCGACAGAATTTGAAATGCACGCCCACATCCAGGTCGCTTTCCCGAACAGTCTCCGTTTCCCGGGTCTTGCGAAAGCTCTGGACTGTTGTAGCAAGGCTTCCTTATTCCTGTACTCCTCTGTAATAAAAGCCAACATGGCAGTTGTCCTTCCCAGTCGCTGGCTGCACTTTCACCGTAACTTTCCACGTACCCTGTAAAACGTCACCAAAATCTCCCGTCGACATTTGCTGCTTAAGAAGTAGATTTCAGCGTTTCCATTCCGGATACCGAGGTGAGTAACCGCAGATTGCACCTCATCTGCCACCTTGTTGCCCACGCAGGAAGTCTGACAATCTCCAACCGCAGCCTCTTTCTGTCCCCCTCGCAGCCTTTGTTTCCCACCTAACACTTTCCCGCCCGAAAATTAGCCATCTGTCTGTGCTAACCTATGATCCCCCCCCCCACGTCTGTAAGTCCTGACTGTGCGCGTCGACCTTCCGCGCGACACCCGTGAGATAACGCTGCTGCCCTTCTTCACGCCAGGCGACGCGGAGAACATCGAGAAGTTCAACAAGAGGCTGGTCAAGGTCACCAAACAGCACAACGACGAGTGCAAGCGGCTGCTGGAGCTCATGGGAATCCCATATATCGAGGTAAGGATCTACGCGACATGGGGGCATCGGGGTGCGGGCGATCCTGCTCGGCGAGGGAGAGGTTATACAAACCCTCGAGGGACGACTTGATCGGAGCTCATGGGGAACTGATCGGGGAGGGTGGATGCTCAACTGGAGAGAATTGTGGCTTATCCGACCTTTTCTGCTGGTTGGGAAGCCCAGGTCGGAGGGACAGAGTCTCCGAATGAGAGCAGACCTTTTGAGGAGCATCATTACGATTTCTTTAAGTTCACGAGACTGATTCGGGGATGAGGGGTTTGTCTTGTGTGGAGAACTTGAGCAGTTTAGGCCCATACTCGCTGGAGTTTAGAAGAGTGAGGGGAGATCTAATTGAGGGACACAAGCTGCTGACGGGGGGGGACGTAGATGGGGTGTTTCCCCTTGAACGAGATGCCACAGCTTTAGACTAATTGGTGGCAGATTTAAAACTGAAATGAGGATTTACTTCACTCAGACGGCCGTGAATATGATTTTTAAAATAAATTTAGAGAGTCCAATTCATTTCTTCCAATTAAGCGGCAATTTAGTGTGGCCAATCCACCGACCCTGCACATCTTTTGGGTTGTGGGGGCGAAACCCACGCAGACACGGGGAGAATGTGCAAACTCCACACGGACTGTGACCCAGAGCCGGGATCAAACCTGCGACCTCGGCGCCGTGAGACTGCAGGGCTAACCCACTGCGCCACCGTGCTGCCCTAGAACACAGATTTAAGGAGAAGATAGATAGGTTTAGAATTAGTGGCGGGTAAAGGGTTCTGCGGAGCAGGTAGGAAGGTGGAGATGGGCCGAGATGATCGTATTGAATGGCACAGCGGGTTTGAGAGGCTGAATTGCCTCATCCTGCTCCTAAGAAACCCTTCTCCACACAAACATGTGCAGGACAGGTGGATTGGCCATGCCAAAAATTGCCCCTTAGTGTCTAAAGATGTGCAGGTTAGGGATGGCACAGTGGTTAGCACTGTTGCTTCACAGCACCAGGTTCGATTCCCCGCTGGGTCACTGTCTGTGTGGAGTCTGCACGTTCTCCCCGTGGCTGCGTGGGTTTCCTCCGGGTGCTCCGGTTTCCCCCCACAAGTCCAAAGATGCTCAGGTTAGGTGGATTGACCAGGCTAAATTAGACCATAAGACATAGGAGCAGAATTAGGCCACTCGGCCCATCGAGTCTGCTCCGCCATTCAATCATGGCTGATATTTGTCTCATCCCAATTCTCCTGCCTTCTGCCCTTAACCCCTGATCCCCTTGTTAATCAAAAACCGATCTATCTGTCTTAAAGACACTCGGTGATCTGGCCTCCACATCCTTCTGCGGCAAAGAGTTCCACAGATTCACCACCCTCTGGCTGAGGAAATTCCTCCTCATCTCTGTTTTAAAGGATCGTCCCTTGAATCTGAGATGGTGTCCTCTGGTTCTCGTTTCTCCTACAAATGGAATTGCCCCCTCGTGTCCGAGAAGGTTAGGTGGGGTTCCCCAGGCGAGAAGGTGAGCCTTGGTGGGGTGGTCTTTCAGAGGATCAGTGCAGACTCGATAGGCCGCATCGTCTCTTCCCCGTTCTCCATTCCTTTGCATTGAGGGGAGAGGGGGAAAAGCAGGTAGATGGAACGAGGTGGCACAGCAGCCTGGAGCTGGCTGAAAGGCCTCCCCAAGCTACCGACGCGGGGGTATGCGGTCCCATACTGCAGTACGGCCTTTGACAAGATCCCGCGTGGGAGACTGATCAGGAAGGTCGGAGCCCATGGGATCCAGGGCAATTTGACAAATTGGATCCAGAATTGTCCGAGGCCGGGGGTGATGGTCGAAGGTTGTTTTTGTGACAGGAAACCTGCATCCAGTGGTGCTCCGCAGTGATCGGTGCAGCGTCCAGTGGTGCTCTGCAGGGATCGGTGCTGTGTCCAGTGGTGCTCTGCAGGGATCGGTGCTGTGTCCAGTGGTGCTCTGCAGGGATCGGTGCAGCGTCCAGTGGTGCTCCGCAGGGATCGGTGCTGCGTCCAGTGGTGCTCTGCAGGGATCGGTGCTGCGTCCAGTGGTGCTCCGCAGGGATTGGTGCTGTGTCCAGTGGTGCTCCGCAGGGATCGGTGCTGCGTCCAGTGGTGCTCCGCAGGGATCGGTGCTGCGTCCAGTGGTGCTCCGCAGGGATCGGTGCAGCGTCCAGTGGTGCTCCGCCGGGATCAGTGCTGTGTCCAGTGGTGCTCCGCAGGGATCGGTGCTGTGTCCAGTGGTGCTCCGCAGGGATCGGTGCTGTGTCCAGTGGTGCTCCGCAGGGATCAGTGCTGTGTCCAGTGGTGCTCCGCCGGGATCGGTGCTGTGTCCAGTGGTGCTCCGCAGGGATCGGTGCTGCGTCCAGTGGTCCAGAGAGACCTTGGGCTACATGTCCATAGATCCCTGAAGGCAGCAGGACAGGTAGATAAGGTGGGCAAGAAGGCAGATGGGATACTTGGCTTTAGTAGCCGAGGTATAAAATATAAGAGCATGGAGGTTACGATGGAGCTGTATAAAATGCTGGTTAGACCACAGCTGGAGTAGCGAGTGCCGTTTTGGCCGCCACACTGTAGGAAGGATGTGATTGCACTGGAGACGGTGCAGAGGAGATCCACCAGGATTCTGCCTGGGCTGGAGCGTTTCAGTGATGAAGAGAGGCTGGATAGGCTGGCGTTGTTCTCATTAGGGCAGAGAATGCTGAGGGGAACCAGGTCGATGCGTACAAAATTATGAGACCTAAGTAGAGTAGACAGGAAGAAACCTTTCCCTCAGTAAAGGGGTCAAATAACCAGAGGGCCGAGATTGAAGATAAAGGGCAGGAGGTTTAGAGCGGATGTGAGGAAAAGCCTTTTTCACCCAGAGGGTGTTGGGAATCTGGAACTCGCTGCTTGTGGTAGAGGCAGGAACTCTCACAACTATTAAGAAGCGTCTAGATGAGCATTTGAGTCGCCACAGCGGACAAAGAACAAAGAAAGGTACAGCACAGGAACAGGCCCTTCGGCCCTCCAAGCCCCTGCCGACCATGCTGCCCGACTAAACTAAAATCTTCTACACTTGCTGGGTCCGTATCCCTCTATTCCCATCCTATTCATGTATTTCTCAAGATGCCCCTTAAATGTCACTATCGTCCCTGCTTCCACCACCTCCAGCAGCGAGTTCCAGGCACCCACTCCCCTCTGTGTAAAATCTTGCCTCGTGCATCTCTAAACCTTGTCCCTCGCACCTTAAACCTATGTCCCCTAGTAATTGACCCCTCTACCCTGGGGAAAAAGCCTCTGACTGTCCACTCTGTCTATGCCCCTCAGAATTTTATAGACCTCTATCAGGTCGCCCCTCAACCTCCGTCGTTCCAGTGAGAACAAACCGTGTTTATTCAACCGCTCCTCATAGCTAATGCCCTCCATACCAGGCAACATCCTGGTAAACCTCGTCTGCACCCTCTCTAAAGCCTCCACATCCTTCTGGTAGTGTGGTAACCAGAATTGAACACTATACTCCAAGTGTGGCCTAACTAAGGTCCTATACAGCTGCAACATGACTTGCCAATTCTTATACTCAATGCCCCGGCCAATGAAGGCAAGCATGCTGTATGCCTTGACTACCTTCTCCACCTGTGTTGCCCCTTTCAGTGACTTTGGGACAAATGCTGGAAAGTGGGATTAGAATAGATCGGGGTTTGCTGGTCAGCACAGACAGGATGGGAAGGGGCCTCCCTGCTATAAAACTCTTGACACAAGAGAGGACAGCACAGGAGGGAATAGGTGGGAAGGCTGGTGGAGTTGTCACTGGACGAGTAATCCAGAGGCCCAGGCTGTAATGTTCCAGGGATCCGGGTTCCAACCCCATCGCGCAGACACTGGCACTCTGAATTCAGTAAAAAACATCTGGAATTAAATGTTACCAATAACCATAAAACGGTTGTGGTGGAAACCCCACCTGCTTCACTCCTGACCTTTGGCGAAGCAAATCTGCTGTCCTGGCCCCATCTGGCCTACGTGTGACCTCCAGACCCACAGCCCTCAGAACCGGCAACTGCCCAGCTGTGGGTTGTCTGGAAAACATGGATCGGTGGCCGGAGAGGAGATGGCGGGGAGGTTGAATCTAGAGGGTGATGGTTCAAGGTTGATGGGGATGGAGTCTGGCGAGCGATGGTTACTGAGCAGTGACACCCTCTGGTACGGAGACTGGGAGGCTGCACACGCATATCGTTAACCGCAAGAGATCGGGATTCGCAGGCAAGTGTACATGGATTGTCGTTCCGACCGCGAGATGGGCTCGCTGTGGACATCAGATTTTTGACGTCTAAACGGGCAACAGGCAGAGTATGTAGCCAGCTCTCTAAACCCTCTTTCTCCCGTTCACTCCCCAGGCTCCCTGTGAAGCAGAAGCCAGTTGTGCGGCTTTGGTGAAAGCCGGCAAGGTCTACGGAGCAGCCACGGAGGACATGGACGCTCTAACCTTCGGCACCTCCGTCCTGCTCAGGCACATGACCGCCAGTGAGGCCAAGTGAGTTACCCAGAGGAGTACAGTTCCCTCTACGCTGTCCCCACCAAACAGTCCCAGGACAGGTACAGCACGGGGTTAGATACAGAGTAAAGCTCCCTCTACGCTGTCCCCATCAAACACTCCCAGGACAGGTACAGCACGGGGTTAGATACAGAGTAAAGCCTCCTCGACACTGTCCCCATCAAACACTCCCAGGACAGGTACAGCACGGGGTTAGATACAGAGTAAAGCCTCCTCGACACTGTCCCCATCAAACACTCCCAGGACAGGTACAGCACGGGGTTAGATACAGAGTAAAGCTCCCTCTACGCTGTCCCCACCAAACAGTCCCAGGACAGGTACAGCACGGGGTTAGATACAGAGTACAGCTCCCTCTACGCTGTCCCCATCAAACACTCCCAGGACAGGTACAGCACGGGGTTAGATACAGAGTAAAGCCTCCTCGACACTGTCCCCATCAAACACTCCCAGGACAGGTACAGCACGGGGTTAGATACAGAGTAAAGCTCCCTCTACCCTGTCCCCATCAAACACTCACAGGACAGGTACAGCACGGGGTTAGATACAGAGTAAAGCCTCCTCTACACTGTCCCCATCCAACACTCCCAGGACAGGTACAGCACGGGGTTAGATACAGAGTAAAGCCTCCTCTACACTGTCCCCATCAAACACTCCCAGGACAGGTACAGCACGGGGTTAGATACAGAGTAAAGCTCCCTCTACACTGTCCCCATCAAACACTCCCAGGACAGGTACAGTACGGGGTTGGATACAGAACAAAGCTCCCTCCACACTGTCCCCATCAAACACTTCCAGACAGGGACAGCACGGGGTTAGATACAGAGTAAAGCTCCTTCTACACTGTCCCCATCAAACACTCCCAGGACAGGTACAGCATGGGGTTAGATACAGAGCAAAGCTCCCTCTGCACTGTCCCCATCAAACATTTCCAGACAGGGACATCACTGGGTTAGCTACAGAGTAAATCTCCCTCCACACTGTCCCCATCAAACACTCCCAGGGCTGGTACAGCACAGGGTTAGATACAGAGCAAAGCTCCCTCTACACTGACCCCATCAAACACTCCCAGGACAGATACAGCACGAGGTTAGATACAGAGTAAAGTTCCCCCTACACTGTCCCCATCAAACACTCCCAGGACAGGTACAAGACGGGGTCAGATACAGAGTAAAACTCCCTCTACACTGTCCCCATCAAACACTCCCAGGACAGGTACGGCACGGGGTTAGATACAGAGTAAAGCTCCCTCGACACTGTCCCCATCAAACACTCCCTGGACAGGTACAGCACGGGGTTAGATACAGAGTAAAGCTCTCTCGTTAGGGAGCTGAAGCTGGATGAACTTCGGATCATTCGGGAGGCAGAGGTGGTCATAGATAGAAGCTTCAGGGCTGTAGTTACTCCGAAGAATAAAGATAGATGGGTGATGGTGTGAGGGGCTGGGAGGAAGCAGTCAAGACAGGGATCCCCTGTGGTCGTTACCCTTAGTAACATGTATGCCGCTTTGGATACTGTTGGGGGGCGGGGGGGACTTACCAGGGTTAAGCCATGGGGTACAGGTCTCTGGCACAGAGTCTGTCCCTGTTGCTCAGAAGGGAAGGGGGGAGAGGAGTAGACCATTAGTCATTGGAGACTCCATAGTTAGGGGGATAGATAGGAGATTCTGTGGGAACGAGAGAGACTCACGGTTGGTGTGTTGCCTCTCAGGTGCCAGGGTCCGTGATGTCTCGGATCGTGTTTTCGGGATCCTTAAGGGGGAGGGGAAGCAGCCCCAAGTCATGGTCCACATAAGTACCAACGACATAGGTAGGAAAAGGGATAGGGATTTAAGGCAGGACTTCAGGGAGCTAGGGTGGAAACTCAGATCTAGGACAAACAGAGTTATTATCTCTGGGTTGTTACCCGTGCCACGTGCTAGCGAGGCGAGGAATAGGGAGAGAGAGGAGTTGAACACGTGGCTACAGGGATGGTGCAGGAGGAAGGGTTTCAGATTTCTGGATAATTGGGGCTCATTCTGGGGTCGGTGGGACCTCTACAAACGGGATGGTCTACACCTGGACCAGAGGGGTACCAATATCCTGGGGGGGAAATTTGCTAATGCTCTTCGGGAGGGTTTAAACTAGTTCAGCAGGGGATTGGGAACCTGAATTGTAGCTCCAGTATACAGGAGGTTGAGAGTAGTGAGGTCATGAGTAAGGTTTCAAAGTTACAGGAGTGTACCGGCAGGCAGGAAGGTGGTTTAAAGAGTGTCTTCTTCAATGCCAGGAGCATCCGGAATAAGGTGGGTGAACTTGCGGCATGGGTTGGTACCTGGGACTTCGATGTTGTGGCTATTTTGAAGACATGGATAGAGCAGGGACAGGAATGGTTGTTGCAGGTGCCGGGGTTTAGATAGTTCAGTAAGCTCAGGGAAGGTGGTAAAAGAGGGGGAGGGGAGGCATTGTTAGTCAAGGACAGTATTACGGTGGCAGAAAGGACGTTTGATGAGGTCTCGTCTACTGAGGTAGTATGGGCTGAGGTTAGAAACAGGAAAGGAGAGGTCACCCTGTTAGGGGTTTTCTATAGGCCTCCGAAAATTTCCAGAGATGTAGAAAGGATTGCAAAGATGATTCTGGATAGGAGCGAAAGCAACAGGGTAGTTGTTATGGGGGACTTTTAACTTTCCAAATATTGACTGAAAACACTATAGTTCGAGTACTTTAGATGGGTCCGTTTTTGTCCAATGTGTGCAGGAGGGTTTCCTGACACAGATATATAGATAGGCCAACGAGAGGCGAGGCCATATTGGATTTGGTACTGGGTAATGAACCAGGACAGGTGTTAGATTTGGAGGTAGGTGGGCACTTTGGTGATAGTGACCACAATTCGATTACGTTTACTTTAGTGATGGAAAGGGATAGGTATATAACGCAGGGCAAGAGTTATATCTGGGAGAAAGGCAATTATGATGCGATGAGGCAAGACTTAGGATGCATCGGATGGAGAGGAAAACTGCAGGGGATGGGCACAATGGAAATGTGGAGCTTGTTCAAGGAACAGCCACTGCGTGTCCTTGATAAGTATGTACCTGTCGGGCAGGGAGGAAGTGGTCGAGCGAGGGAACCGTGGTTTACTAAAGCAGTCGAAACACTTGTCAAGAGGAAGAAGGAGGCTTATGTAAAGATGAGACATGAAGGTTCAGTTAGGGCGCTCGAGAGTTACAAGTTAGCTAGAAAGGACCTAAAGAGAGAGCTAAGAAGAGCCAGGAGGGGACATGAGAAGTCTTTGGCAGGTAGGATCAAGGATAATCCTAAAGCTTTCTATAGATATGTCAGGAATAAAAGAATGACTAGGGTAAGAGTAGGACCAGTCAAGAACAGTAGTGGGAAATTGAGCGTGGAGTCCGAGGAGATGGGAGAGGTGCTAAATGAATATTTTTCGTCAGTATTCCCACAGGAAAAAGATAACGTTATCGAGGAGAATACTGAGATGCGGGCTACTCGACTAGGAAGGGCTTGAGGTTCATAAGGAGGAGGTGTTAGCAATTCTGGAAAGTATGAAAATAGATAAGTCCCCTGGGCCAGATGGGATTTATCCTAGGATTCTCTGGGAAGCTAGGGAGCAGATTGCTGAGCCTTTGGCTTTGATCTTTAAGTCATCTTTGTCTACAGGAATAGTGCCAGAAGACCGGAGGATAGCAAATGTTGTCCCCTTGTTCAAGAAGGGGAGTAGAGACAACCCCGGTAACTATAGACCAGTGAGCCTAACTTCTGTTGTGGGCAAAGTCTTGGAAAGGTTTATAAGAGATAGGATGTATAATCATCTGGAAAGGAATAATTTGATTAGAGATAGTCAACACGGTTTTGTGAAGGGTAGGTCGTGCCTCACAAACTTTATTGAGTTCTTTGGGACGGTGACCAAACAGGTGGATGAGGGTAAAGCAGTTGATGTGTATATGGATTTCAGTAAATCGTTTGATGAGGTTCCCCACGGTAGGCCACTGCAGAAAATACAGAGGCATGGGATTCAGGGTGATTTAGCAGTTTGGATCAGAAATTGGCTGAAGACAAAGGGTGGTGGTTGATGGGAAATGTTCAGACTGGTGTCCAGTAACTAGTGGTGTACCACAAGGATCTGTTTTGGGGCCACTGCTGTTTGTCATTTTTATAAATGACCTGGAGGAGGGCGTAGAAGGATGGGTGAGTAAATTTGCAGATGACACTAAAGTCGGTGGAGTTGTGGACAGTGCAGAAGGATGTTACAAGTTACAGAGGGACATAGATAAACTGCAGCGCTGGGCTGAGAGGTGGCAAATGGAGTTTAATGCAGAAAAGTGTGAGGTGATTCATTTTGGAAGGAATAACAGGAAGACAGATTACTGGGCTCATGGTAAGATTCTTGGCAGTGTGGATGAGCAGGGAGATCTTGGTGTCCATGGACATAGATCCCTGAAAGTTGCCACCCAGGTTGAGAGGGTTGTTAAGAAGGCGTATGGTGTGTTAGCTTTTATTGGTGGAGGGATTTATGGTGTGTTAGCTTTTATTGGTGGAGGGATTGAGTTTCGGAGCCATGAGGTCATGTTGCAGCTGTCCAAAACTCTGGTACGGCCGCATTTGGAGTATTGCGTGCAATTCTGGTTGTCAGATTATAGGCAGGGTGTGGAAGCATTGGAAAGGGTGCAGAGGAGATTTACCAGAATGTTGCTTGTATGGAGGGAAGATCTTATGAGGGAAGGCTGAGGGACTTGAGGCTGTTTTCATTAGAGAGAAGGTTAAGAGGTGACTTAATTGAGGCATACAAAATGATCAGAGGATTGGATAGGGTGGACAGTGAGAGCCTTTTTCCTCGGATGGTGATGGCTAGCACGAGGGGACATAGCTTTAAATTGAGGGGAGATAGATATAGGACAGATGTCAGAGGTAGGTTCTTTACTCAGAGAGTAATAAGGGCGTGGAATGCCCTGCATGCAACAGTAGTGGACTCGCCAACACTAAGGGCATTCAAATGGTCATTGGATAGACATATGGACGATAAGGGAATAGTGTAGATGGGCTTTAGAGTGGTTTCACAGGTCGGCGCAACATCGAGGGCCGAAGGGCCTGTACTGCGCTGTAATGTTCTATGTTCTCTATGTTCTACAGTGTCCCTATCAAACACTCCCAGGACAGGTACAGCACGCGGTTAGATACAGAGTAAAGCTCCCTCTACACTGTTACCCATCAAACACTCCCAGGACAGGTACGGCACGAGGTTAGATACAGAGTAAAGCTCCCGCTACACTGTCCCCATCAAACACTCCCAGGACAGGTACAGCACGGGGTTAGATACAGAGTAAAGCCCCCTCTACACTGTCCCCATCAAATACTCCCAGGATAGGTACAGCATGGGGTTAGATACAGAGTAAAGCTCCCTCTACACTGTCCCCATCAAACACTCCCAGGACAGGTACAGCATGGGGTTAGATACAGAGTAATGCTCCCTCTACACTGTCCCCATCAAACACTCCCAGGACAGGTACAGCATGGGGTTAGATACAGAGTAAAGCTCCCTCTACACTGTCCCCATCAAACACTCCCAGGACAGGTACAGCACGGGGTCAGATACAGAGTAAACACCCTCGACACTGTCCCCATCAAACACTCCCAGGACAGGTACAGCACGGGGTTAGATACAGAGTAAAGCTCCCGCTACACTGTCCCCATCAAACACTCCCAGGACAGGTACAGCACAGGGTTAGATACAGAGTAAAGCTCCCTCTACACTGTCCCCATCAAACACTCCCAGGACAGGTACAGCACGGGGTTAGATACAGAGTAAAGCTCCCTCTACACTGTCCCCATAAAACACTCCCAGGACAGGTACAGCACGGGGTTAGATACAGAGTAAAGCTCCCTCTCCACTGTCCCCATCAAACACTCCCAGGACAGGTACAGCACGGGGTTAGATACAGAGTAAAGCTCCCTCTACACTGTCCCCATCAAATACTCCCAGGACAGGTACAGCACGGGGTTAGATACAGAGTAAAGCTCCCTCTACACTGTCCCCATCAAACACTCCCAGGACAGGTACAGCACGGGGTTAGATACAGAGTAAAGCTCCCTCTACACTGTCCCGTCAAACTCTTGCCCACATGCTCTCTCACAAGAGATCCTGTTACACTACTTTGAATAAACGCACAATAGGAGGGTTTCCGCCGTCCTCCTGAGGTAAATATAATTGCACTTTTTAAAAATAAATTTAGAGTACCCAATTCATTTTTTCCAATTAAGGGGCACAGTTTAGTGTGGCCAATCCACCTAGCCTGCACATCTTTGGGTTGTGGGGGTGAAACCCACGCAAACATGGAGAGAACGTGCAAACTCCACACGGTCAGTGACCCAGAGCCGGGATCGAACCTGGGACCTCGGCGCCGTGAGGCAGCTGAGCTAACCCACTGCACCACCGTGCTGCCCTATAATAGCACTTTTTTACCAGACTAACGGGTTGTCTTTTGAGGAAAGGTTGGAGAGCCGAGGTTTATGTCCAACAAAGTTTCGGAGAGTGGGGGGGGGACTCGACCGAAAGATTTCAGATCTTGAGGGGTCTTGACAGGGTGGATGTGGGGAGGATGTTTCCTCTTGTGGGAGAATCTGGAACAAGGGGGGTCGCTGTTTAAGAATAAGGGAGTCGTTCGTTTAAAAGGGCGGTGGGGAGATTATTTCCCCTGGGAGGGGGGTGGGGTGGCTGCCCGGGTGGGTTTCTGGAACTTTCTTCCTCGCGAGACAGCAGAAGCAGAATCTTTGAATATTTTGACGGCAGAATTGGATAGATTGTTGATTAACGAGGGGGGTGGGGCGGGGTGCAGATTTGAAATGACTACCTGCTGAGACTTGTGGGGTAGCAGGCCCGAGGGGCTGAATGGCCTCCTCGTTGGTATCATTGACAAAAGGAATCGTTGGGGTCGTTGTCGAATTGCTTTGGGGAACTTGCTGTGCTCAAATTGGCTTGAGTGTTTCCCATGATGCAGCAGCGATGTGGCCTCAGAAAGTCCGTCAAGGGCTGTCGGGAGGTGAGGAGGGGGACTTTGAGATGTCTGGTGTTGGGGGAAAGGCGCGAGGGAAATTGTTCCCCGTCTTCCTTGCTTGCATTATGTCACGTGATGCTCAGCCGCTGAAGGTGCGACTCTGTGTTTCCCCCAACAGGAAGATGCCCATTCAGGAGTTCCACCTGAGCAAGGCTTTGCAGGAGTCAGGACTAACACATGACCAGGTGGGTGAGGGAGAGCGGGAACCCAGCAGGCTGGTGGGTGAGGGAGAGCGGGACCCCAGCAGGCTGGTGTGTGTGGGAGAGCGGGACCCCAGCTGGCTGGTGGGTGAGGGAGAGCGGACCCCAGCAGGCTGGTGGGTGAGGGAGAGCGGGAACCCAGCTGGCTGGTGGGTGAGGGAGAGCGGGACGCCAGCAGGCTGGTGGGTGAGGGAGAGCGGGACCCCAGCAGGCTGGTGGGTGAGAGAGAACGAGACACCAGCAGGCTGGTGGGTGAGTGAGAGCGGGACCCCAGAAGGCTGGTGGGTGACTGAGAGCGGGACCCCAGCAGGCTGGTGGGTGAGGGCGAGCGGGACCCCCAGGAGGGTGGGAGAGTGAGGGAGAGCGGGAACCCAGCTGGCTGGTGGGTGAGGGAGAGCGGGACCCCAGGTGGGTGGGAGAGTGAGGGAGAGCGGGAACCCAGCTGGCTAGTGGGTGAGGGAGAGCGGGACCCCAGCAGGCTGGTGGGTGAGGGAGAGCGGGGCCCAGCAGGCAGGTGGGTGAGGGAGAGCGGGGACCCCAGCAGGCTGGTGGGTGAGGGAGAGCGGGACCCCAGCAGGCTGGTGGGTGAGGGAGAGCGGGACCCCAGCAGGCTGGTGGGTGAGAGAGAACGAGACCCCAGCAGGCTGGTGGGTGAGTGAGAGCGGGACCCCAGCAGGCTGGTGGGTGAGGGAGAGCGGGACCCCAGGAGGGTGGGAGAGTGAGGGAGAGCGGGAACCCAGCTGGCTGGTGGGTGAGGGAGAGCGGGACCCCAGGTGGGTGGGAGAGTGAGGGAGAGCGGGAACCCAGCTGGCTAGTGGGTGAGGGAGAGCGGGACCCCAGCAGGCTGGTGGGTGAGGGAGAGCGGGACCCCAGCAGGCTGGTGGGTGAGGGAGAGCGGGGCCCAGCAGGCAGGTGGGTGAGGGAGAGCGGGACCCCAGCAGGCTGGTGGGTGAGGGAGAGCGGGACCCCAGCAGGCTGGTGGGTGAGGGAGAGCGGGACCCCAGCAGGCTGGTGGGTGAGGGAGAGCGGGACCCCAGCAGGCTGGTGGGTGAGGGAGAGCGGGGCCCAGCAGGCAGGTGGGTGAGGGAGAGCGGGACCCCAGCAGACTGGTGGGTGAGGGAGAGCGGGACCCCAGCAGGCTGGTGGGTGAGGGAGAGCGGGATCCCAGCAGGCTGGTGGGTGAGGGAGAGCGGGACCCCAGCAGGCTGATGGGTGAGGGAGAGCGGGACCCCAGCAGGCTGGTGGGTGAGGGAGAGCGGGACCCCAGCAGGCTGGTGGGTGAGGGATAGCGGGACCCCAGCAGGCTGGTGGGTGAGGGAGAACGAGACCCCAGCAGGCTGGTGGGTGAGTGAGAGCGGGACCCCAGAAGGCTGGTGGGTGAGGGAGAGCGGGACCCTCAGGAGGGTGGGAGAGTGAGGGAGAGCGGGAACCCAGGTGGGTGGGAGAGTGAGGGAGAGCGGGACCCCAGCAGGCTGGTGGGTGAGGGAGAGCGGGGGCCCAGCAGGCTGGTGGGTGAGGGAGAGCGGGACCCCAGCAGGCTGGTGGGTGAGGGAGAGCGAGACCCCAGCAGGCTGGTGGGTGAGGGAGAGCGGGATCCCAGCAGGCTGGTGGGTGAGGGAGAGCGGGACCCCAGAAGGCTGGTGGGTGAGGGAGAGCGAGACCCCAGCAGGCTGGTGGGTGAGGGAGAGCGGGACCCCAGCAGGCTGGTGGGTGAGGGAGAGCGGGACCCCAGCAGGCAGGTGGGTGAGGGAGAGCGAGACCCCAGCAGGCTGGTGGGTGAGGGAGAGCGGGACCCCAGCAGCCTGGTGGGTATGGGAGAGCGGGACCCCATCAGGCTGGTGGGTGAGGGAGAGCGAGACCCCAGCAGGCTGGTGGGTGAGGGAGCGGGAGCCCAGCAGGCTGGTGGGTGAGGGAGAGCGGGACCCCAGCAGGCTGGTGGGTGAGGGAGAGCGGGACCCCAGCAGCCTGGTGGGTGAGGGAGAGCGGGACCCCAGCAGGCTGGTGGGTGAGGGAGAGCGAGACCCCAGCAGGCTGATGGGTGAGTGAGAGCGGGACCCCAGAAGGCTGGTGGTGAGGGAGAGCGGGACCACAGCAGCCTGGTGGGTGAGGGAAAGCGGGACCCCAGCAGGCTGGTGGGTGAGGGAGAGTGAGACCCCAGCAGGTTGGTGGGTGAGGGAGAGCGGGACCCCAGCAGGCTGGTGGGTGAGGGAGACCTAGACCCCAGCAGGCTGGTGGGTGAGGGAGAGCGGGACCCCAGCAGGCTGGTGGGTGAGGGAGAGCGAGACCCCAGCAGGCTGGTGGGTGAGGGAGAGCGAGACCCCAGCAGTCTGGTGGGTGAGGGAGAGCGAGACCCCAGCAGGCTGGTGAGTGAGGGAGAACGGGACCCCAGCTGGCTGGTGGGTGAGGGAGAGCGGGACCCCAGCAGGCTGGTGGGTGAGGGAGAGCGGGACCCCAGCAGGCTGGTGGGTGAGGGAGAGCGGGACCCCAGCAGGCTGGTGGGTGAGGGAGAGCGGGACCCCAGCAGGCTGGTGGGTGAGGGGAGAGCGGGACCCAGCAGGCTGGTGGGTGAGGAGAGAACGAGACCCCAGCAGGCTGGTGGGGTGAGTGAGAGCGGGACCCAGAAGGCTGGTGGGTGACTGAGAGCGGGACCCCAGCAGGCTGGTGGGTGAGGAGAGCGGGACCCTCAGGAGGGTGGGAGAGTGAGGGAGAGCGGGAACCCAGGTGGGTGGGAGAGTGAGGAGAGCGGACCCCAGCAGGCTGGTGGGTGAGGAGAGCGGGGCCCAGCAGGCTGGTGGGTGAGGGAGAGCGAGACCCCAGCAGGCTGGTGGGTGAGGGAGAGCGGGACCCCAGCAGGCTGGTGGGTGAGGGAGAGCGAGACCCCAGCAGGCTGGTGGGTGAGGGAGAGCGAGACCCCAGCAGTCTGGTGGGTGAGGGAGAGCGAGACCCCAGCAGTCTGGTGGGTGAGGGAGAGCGTGACCCCAGCAGGCTGGTGGGTGAGGGAGAGCGGGACCCCAGCAGGCTGGTGGGTGAGGGAGAGCGGGACCCAGCAGTCTGGTGGTGAGGGGAGAGCAGGACCCCAGCAGTCTGGTGGGTGAGGGAGAGCGGGACCCCAGCAGGCTGGTGGCGTGAGGGAGAGCGGGACCCAAGCAGGCTGGTGGGTGAGGGAGAACGAGACCCCAGCAGGCTGGTGGGTGAGTGAGAGCGGGACCCCAGAAGGCTGGTGGGTGACTGAGAGCGGGACCCCAGCAGGCTGGTGGGTGAGGGAGAGCGGGACCCTCAGGAGGGTGGGAGAGTGAGGGAGAACGAGGGAACCCAGGTGGGTGGGAGAGTGAGGGAGAGCGGACCCCAGCAGGCTGGTGGGTGAGGGAGAGCGGGGCCCAGCAGGCTGGTGGGTGAGTGAGAGCGGGACCCCAGAAGGCTGGTGGGTGACTGAGAGCGGGACCCCAGCAGGCTGGTGGGTGAGGGAGAGCGGGGGGGACCCTCAGGAGGGTGGGAGAGTGAGGGAGAGCGGGAACCCAGGTGGGTGGGAGAGTGAGGGAGAGCGGGACCCCAGCAGGCTGGTGGGTGAGGAGAGCGGGGCCCAGCAGGCTGGTGGGTGAGGGGAGAGCGAGACCCAGCAGGCTGGTGGGTGAGGGAGAGCGGGACCCCAGCAGGCTGGTGGGTGAGGGAGAGCGAGACCCCAGCAGGCTGGTGTGTGTGGAGAGCGGGACCCTCAGGAGGGTGGGAGAGTGAGGGAGAGCGGGAACCCAGGTGGGTGGGAGAGTGAGGGGAGAGCGGGACCCCAGCAGGCTGGTGGGTGAGGAGGAGAGCGGGGCCCAGCAGGCTGGTGGGTGAGGGAGAGCGAGACCCCAGCAGGCTGGTGGGTGAGGGAGAGCGGGACCCCAGCAGGCTGGTGGGTGAGGGAGGAGAGCGAGACCCCAGCAGGCTGGTGGGTGAGGGAGAGCGAGACCCCAGCAGTCTGGTGGGCTGAGGGAGAGCGAGACCCCAGCAGTCTGGTGGGTGAGGTGAGAGCGTGACCCCAGCAGGCTGGTGGGTGAGGGAGAGCGGGACCCCAGCAGGCTGGTGGGTGAGGGAGAGCGGGACCCCAGCAGTCTGGTGGGTGAGGGAGAGCGGGACCCCAGCAGTCTGGTGGTGAGGGAGAGCGGGACCCCAGCAGGCTGGTGGGTGAGGGAGAGCGGACCCAAGCAGGCTGGTGGGTGAGGGAGAACGAGACCCCAGCAGGCTGGTGGGTGAGTGAGAGCGGGACCCCAGAAGGGCTGGTGGGTGACTGAGAGCGGGACCCAGCAGGCTGGTGGGTGAGGGAGAGCGAGACCCCAGCAGGCTGGTGGGTGAGGGAGAGCGGGACCCTCAGGAGGGTGGGAGAGTGAGGGAGAGCGGGAACCCAGGTGGGTGGGAGAGTGAGGGAGAGCGGGACCCCAGCAGGCTGGTGGGTGAGGGAGAGCGGGGCCCAGCAGGCTGGTGGGTGAGGGGAGAGCGAGACCCCAGCAGGCTGGTGGGTGAGGGAGAGCGGACCCCAGCAGGCTGGTGGGTGAGGGAGAGCGAGACCCAGCAGTCTGGTGGGTGAGGGAGAGCGAGACCCCAGCAGTCTGGTGGGTGAGGGAGAGCGAGACCCCAGCAGTCTGGTGGGTGAGGGAGAGCGTGACCCCAGCAGCTGGTGGTGAGGGAGAGCGGGACCCCAGCAGGCTGGTGGGTGAGGGAGAGCGGGACCCCAGCAGTCTGGTGGGTGAGGGAGAGCGGGATCCCAGCAGTCTGGTGGGTGAGGGAGAGCGGGACCCCAGCAGGCTGGTGGGTGAGGGAGAGCGGGACCCAAGCAGGGCTGGTGGGTGAGGGAGAACGAGGACCCCAGCAGGCTGGTGGGTGAGTGAGAGCGGGACCCCAGAAGGCTGGTGGGTGACTGAGAGCGGAACCCCAGCAGGCTGGTGGGTGAGGGAGAGCGGGACCCTCAGGAGGGTGGGAGAGTGAGGGAGAACGGGAACCCAGGTGGGTGGGAGAGTGAGGGAGAGCGGGACCCCAGCAGGCTGGTGGGTGAGGGAGAGCGGGGCCCAGCAGGCTGGTGGGTGAGTGAGAGCGGGACCCCAGAAGGCTGGTGGGTGACTGAGAGCGGGACCCCAGCAGGCTGGTGGGTGAGGGAGAGCTCAGGAGGGTGGGAGAGTGAGGGAGAGCGGGAACCCAGGTGGGTGAGAGAGTGAGGGAGAGCGGGACCCCAGCAGGCTGGTGGGTGAGGGAGAGCGGGGCCCAGCAGGCTGGTGGGTGAGGGAGAGCGGGACCCCAGCAGGCTGGTGGGTGAGGGAGAGCGAGACCCCAGCAGGCTGGTGGGTGAGGGAGAGCGGGGACCCCAGCAGGCTGGTGGGTAGAGGGAGAGCGCGACCCCAGCAGGCTGGTGGGTGAGGGAGAGCGAGACCCCAGCAGGCTGGTGGGTGAGGGGAGAGCGGGACCCCAGCAGGCTGGTGGGTGAGGGAGAGCGAGACCCCAGCATGCTGGTGGGTGAGGGAGAGCGGGACCCCAGCAGGCTGGTGGGTGAGGGAGAGCGGGGACCCCAGCAGGCTGGTGGGTGAGGGAGAGCGAGACCCCAGCAGGCTGGTGGGTGAGGGAGAGCGGGACCCCAGCAGCCTGGTGGGTATGGGAGAGCGGGACCCCCATCAGGCTGGTGGGGGAGGGAGCGGGACCCCCAGCAGGCTGGTGGGTGAGGGAGAGCGGGACCCCAGCAGGCTGGTGGGTGAGGGGAGATCGAGACCCCAGCAGCCTGGTGGGTGAGGGAGAGCGGGACCCCAGCAGGCTGGTGGGTGAGGGAGAGCGAGACCCCAGCAGGCTGGTGGGTGAGGGGAGAGCGGGACCCCAGAAGGCTGGTGGGTGAGGGAGAGCGGGATCCCAGCAGCCTGGTGGGTGAGGGAAAGCGGGACCCCAGCAGGCTGGTGGGTGAGGGAGAGCGAGACCCCAGCAGGTTGGTGGGTGAGGGAGAGCGGGACCCCAGCAGGCTGGTGGGTGAGGGAGAGCGGGACCCCAGCAGGCTGGTGGGTGAGGGAGAGCGAGACCCCAGCAGGTTGGTGGGTGAGGGAGAGCGGGACCCCAGCAGGCTGGTGGGTGACGGAGACCGAGACCCCAGCAGGCTGGTGGGTGAGGGAGAGCGGGACCCCAGCAGGCTGGTGGGTGAGGGAGAGCGAGACCCCAGCAGGCTGGTGGGTGAGGGAGAGCGAGACCCCAGCAGTCTGGTGGGTGAGGGAGAGCGAGACCCCAGCAGGCTGGTGGGTGAGGGAGAGC
This sequence comes from Scyliorhinus torazame, assembly GCF_047496885.1. NCBI lineage: Eukaryota > Metazoa > Chordata > Chondrichthyes > Carcharhiniformes > Scyliorhinidae > Scyliorhinus > Scyliorhinus torazame. Next base: position 129,632,615 of record NC_092711.1, read on the forward strand.
GGGACCCCAGCAGGCTGGTGGGTGAGGGAGAGCGAGACCCCAGCAGGCTGGTGGGTGAGGGGAGAGCGAGACCCCAGCAGGCTGGTGGGTGAGGGAGAGCGAGACCCCAGCAGGCTGGTGGGTGAGGGAGAGCGGGACCCCAGCAGGCTGGTGGGTGAGGGAGAGCGAGACCCCCAGGTGGGTGGGAGGGTGGTTATGGGGCAGCGGGACCCCCAGCAGCCTGGTGGTTAAGGTGAGAGCGAGACCCCCAGGTGGGTGGGAGGGTGAGAAACCTCAGGCTGGTTTCTGCCGCCAGAGGAAGCGGGATGCGAGGCAGGCACTGACCCGGTGAAGGGGCTGGAGGACGAGGAAAGATGGTGAGTCCACAGCACAATCTAAACATTTCCGTTTTTGCCCATTTGCTGTCCTTCCCTCTCTTTCCTCCCCCTCTCTCTCCTTTCCTCTCTCTCCCCGTTCCCCCTTCTCTCTCCGTCCCCCCCTCTCCCTCCCTCAGCCCCTCTCTCCCACACCCCCTCTCTCCCACACCCCTCTCTCCCCCTCACCCCTCTCTCCCTCACCCCTCTCCCTCGCCCCTCTCTCCCTTCCCCTCTCTCCTCCCCCCCCTCCCTCCCCCCTCTCCCTCCCCCTCTCCCTCCCCCCTCTCCCTCCCCCCTCTCCCTCCCCCCTCTCCCTCCCCCCCTCTCCCTCCCCCCTCTCCCTCCCCCTCTCCCTCCCCCCTCTCCCTCCCCCCTCTCCCTCCCCCCTTCTCCCTCCCCCCTTCTCCCTCCCCCCCTCTCTCTCCCCTGTCTCTCCTCCCCCCTCGCCGCCTCCCCATCTCTCTCCCTCCTCATCACTCTCTCCGTCTCCTTCCCTCTCTTTCTCTCTCCCTCCCCCCTCTCTACCCCCCTCCCCCTCTCTCCCTCCCCCTCTCTCCCTCCCCCTCTCTCCCTCCCCCTCTCTCCCTCCCCCTCTCTCCCTCACCCCTCTCTCCCTCACCCCTCTCTCCCTCCCTCCTCTCTCCCTCCCTCTCCCCACCCCCCCCTCCCCTCTCTCACCCCCCCCCCCCCCCCCCCTTCCCTTCTCTCACTCGTCTCTCCCACATTCTCACTCCCTCTCCCGCTCCTGCAGTTTGTTGACCTGTGCATCCTGCTGGGCAGTGATTACTGTGAGAGTATTCGTGGGATTGGACCGAAACGAGCTATTGAGCTTATCAGACAGCACAAGAACATCGAGGAGATCGTCAAAAACATTGACAGCAGCGTAAGTGGGAATGGGAACAGCAATCCCACACACTGGGATGATTTCTGAGGGAAAGCGAGAATCTCGGGAAGGCCAAAGTCCCGCTCCCTAATCCCAGAATGAGCGGGAATCACCGCCTGGTGTCTGTGGTGGAGGTGACGGAGGCAGGGAGTGCTGGCGGGGGCGGCGGAGGCACTGAGGACTGGAAGGTAGGAAGGGTTGTAGGATTTGGAGGAGGTTACAGAGATAGGGGGGGTTGTAGGGACTGGAGGAGGTTACAGAGATGGGGAGGGGTGTAGGGGCTGGAGGAGGTTGCAGAGATAGGGAGGGTGGAAGGGACTGGAGAAGGTTACAGAGATAGGGAGGGTGGAAGGGACTGGAGGAGGTTACAGAGATAGAGAGGTTGTAGGGAGTGGAGGAGGTTGCAGAGATAGGGAGGGTGGAAGGGGCTGGAGGAGATTACAGAGATAGGGAGGGTGGAAGGGACTGGAGGAGGTTACAGAGATAGAGAGGTTGTAGGGAGTGGAGGAGGTTACAGAGATAGGGAGGGTTGTAGGGGCTGAAGGAGGTTACAGAGATAGGGAGGGTGGAAGGGACTGGAGGAGATTACAGAGATAGTGAGGGTGGAAGGGACTGGAGGAGGTTACAGAGATAAGGAGGGCTGGAGGGACTGGAGGAGGTTACAGAGATAGGGAGGGTTGGAGGGACTGGAGGAGGTTACAGAGATAGGGAGGGTTGGAGGGACTGGAGGAGGTTACAGAGATAGGGAGGGTTGTAGGGACTGGAGGAGGTTACAGAGATAAGGAGGGTTGGAGGGACTGGAGGAGGTTACAGAGATAGGGAGGGTTGTAGGGACTGGAGGAGGTTACAGAGATAGGGAGGGTTGGAGGGACTGGAGGAGGTTACAGAGATAGGGAGGGTTGTAGGGACTGGAGGAGGTTACAGAGATAGGGAGGGTGGAACGGACTGGAGGAGGTTACAGAGATGGGGAGGGTGGAAGGGACTGGAGGAGGTTACAGAGATAGAGAGGCTGTAGGGAGTGGAGGAGGTTACAGAGATAGGGAGGGTGGAAGGGACTGGAGGAGGTTACAGAGATAGGGAGGGTTGGAGGGACTGGAGGAGGTTACAGAGATAGGGAGGGTGGAAGGGACTGGAGGAGGTTACAGAGATAGAGAGGCTGTAGGGAGTGGAGGAGGTTACAGAGATAGGGAGGGTGGAACGGACTGGAGGAGGTTACAGAGATAGGGAGGGTGGAACGGACTGGAGGAGGTTACAGAGATAGGGAGGGTGGAAGGGACTGGAGGAGGTTACAGAGATGGGGAGGGTGGAAGGGACTGGAGGAGGTTACAGAGATAGGGAGGGTGGAAGGGACTGGAGGAGGTTACAGAGTTAGGGAGGGTGGAAGGGACTGGAGGAGGTTACAGAGATAGAGAGGTTGTAGGGAGTGGAGGAGGTTACAGAGATAGGGAGGGTGGAAGGGGCTGGAGGAGATTACAGAGATAGGGAGGGTGGAAGGGACTGGAGGAGGTTACAGAGATAGAGAGGTTGCAGGGAGTGGAGGAGGTTACAGAGATAGGGAGGGTTGTAGGGGCTGAAGGAGGTTACAGAGTTAGGGAGGGTGGAAGGGACTGGAGGAGGTTACAGAGATAGAGAGGTTGTAGGGAGTGGAGGAGGTTACAGAGATAGGGAGGGTGGAAGGGGCTGGAGGAGGTTACAGAGTTAGGGAGGGTGGAAGGGACTGGAGGAGGTTACAGAGATAGAGAGGTTGTAGGGAGTGGAGGAGGTTACAGAGATAGGGAGGGTGGAAGGGGCTGGAGGAGATTACAGAGATAGGGAGGGTGGAAGGGACTGGAGGAGGTTACAGAGATAGAGAGGTTGCAGGGAGTGGAGGAGGTTACAGAGATAGGGAGGGTTGTAGGGGCTGAAGGAGGTTACAGAGATAGGGTTTCGGGGCTGGAGGAGGTTACAGAGATAGGGAGGGTGGAAGGGACTGGAGGAGATTACAGAGATGGGGAGGGTGGAAGGGACTGGAGGAGGTTACAGAGATAGGGAGGGTGGAAGGGACTGGAGGAGGTTACAGAGATAAGGAGGGTTGGAGGGACTGGAGGAGATTACAGAGATAGGGAGGGTGGAAGGGACTGGAGGAGGGTACAGAGATAGGGAGGGTGGAAGGGACTGGAGGAGGGTACAGAGTTAGGGAGAGTGGAAGGGACTGGAGGAGGTTACAGAGATAGGGAGGGTGGAAGGGACTGGAGGAGGTCACAGAGATAGGGAGGGTGGAAGGGACTGGAGGAGGTTACAGAGATAAGGAGGGTTGGAGGGACTGGAGGAGATTACAGAGATAGGGAGGGTGGAAGGGACTGGAGGAGGGTACAGAGATAGGGAGGGTGGAAGGGACTGGAGGAGGGTACAGAGTTAGGGAGAGTGGAAGGGACTGGAGGAGGTTACAGAGATAAGGAGGGTTGGAGGGACTGGAGGAGATTACAGAGATAGGGAGGGTGGAAGGGACTGGAGGAGGGTACAGAGATAGGGAGGGTGGAAGGGACTGGAGGAGGGTACAGAGTTAGGGAGAGTGGAAGGGACTGGAGGAGGTTACAGAGATAGGGAGGGTGGAAGGGAGTGGAGGAGGTTACAGAGATAGGGAGGGTGGAAGGGACTGGAGGAGGTTACAGAGATAGGGAGGGTGGAAGGGACTGGAGGAGGTTACAGAGATAGGGAGGGTGGAAGGGACTGGAGGAGGTTACAGAGATAGGGAGGGTGGAAGGGACTGGAGGAGGTTACAGAGATAGGGAGGGTGGAAGGGACTGGAGGAGGGTACAGAGATAGGGAGGGTGGAAGGGACTGGAGGAGGTCACAGAGATAGGGAGGGTGGAAGGGACTGGAGGAGGTCACAGAGATAGGGAGGGTGGAAGGGACTGGAGGAGGTCACAGAGATAGGGAGGGTGGAAGGGACTGGAGGAGGTTACAGAGATAGGGAGGGTGGAAGGGACTGGAGGAGGTTACAGAGATAGGGAGGGTGGAAGGGACTGGAGGAGGTTACAGAGATAGAGAGGTTGCAGGGAGTGGAGGAGGTTACAGGGATAGGGAGGGTGGAAGGTGAGGCCACAGAAGGATTTAATCCCTGAGGTGAAGTTCTCTGCCTTCGCCCTGACAGAAGTACCCGATCCCGGAGGACTGGCTCTATAAGGAGGCCCGCCAGCTCTTCCTGGAGCCCGAGGTGGTTGATACTGACTCTGTGGATCTGAAGTGGTTGGAACCGGACGAGGAGGAGCTGGTGAAGTTCATGTGCACGGAGAAGCAGTTCAGGTGAGAATTGAGGGGGTGGGGGGTAGGGAGAGGGGAGCGAGACCTTGTCCTGGTCCCTTACCTCCCTCGCAGCCCATTCCCCCCTTTGGTTTCCCCCTTCTCCCGTCCTGCCCCCGCATGTACCTGTCAGCTCGGGGAACTGGGACCTCTTTGTCTGTTGCACTCGTTCCCAGGCGGCCGAGGGGGTTAGAGTGGAAGAGGTGGGAAGTCTTGCTGCACCTTGCAAGGAACTGATGAGACCACATCTGGAGCATCGTGAACTGTTCTGGTCTCCGTATTCAAGGAAAAGTCTTGGTCCATTGGAGGGAGCTCAGAGAAGGTTCCCGGGGATGACCCCGGAGGGAGGGATTGTTGTCTGAACTTTGGGGGCAGACTCCTGGTCCAGATTTAAGGCTGGGATTGGTAGATTCCCGATCAGTCAGGGAATCGAGGGTTACGGGTTACGCAAGAAAGTGGACACGAGGATATCGGATCAGCCACGATGCTATTGAATGGTGGAGCAATCTTGAGAACATAGAACATTACAGCGCAGTACTGACCCTTCGGCCCTCAATGTTGCGCCGACCTGTGAAACCACTCTAAAGCCCATCTACACTATTCCCTTATCGTCCATATGTCTATCCAATGACCATTTGAATGCCCTCAGTGTTGGCGAGTCCACGACTGGTGCAGGCAGGGCATTCCACACCCTTACTACTCTCTGAGTAAAGAACCTACCTCTGACATCTGTCCTATATCTATCTCCCCTCAATTTAAAGCTATGTCCCCTCGTGCTAGACATCACCATCCAAGGAAAAAGGTCCACCCTATCCAATTCTCTGATCATCTTGTATGCCTCAATTAAGTCACCTCTTAACCTTCTTCTCTCTAACGAAAACAGCCTCAAGTCCCTCGGCCTTTCCTCATAAGATCTTCCCTCCATACCAGGCAACATTCTGGTAAATCTCCTCTGCACCCTTTCCAATGCTTCCACATCATTCCTATAATGCGGCGACCAGAATTGCACGCAATACTCCAAATGCGGCCAAGGGGCCGAATGGCCTCCTCCTGTTCCTTGTGGTCCTCCGAGCAGCAGATCAGATATTTGGTGAGAATATGAAGAACAGCAGAGAGTGACAAAAGAGTTTCTCAGGAGAACGAAATTTGATTGCGAGAGTTTGTGAAGGTATTGGAGGGTGTAAAAAAATATTCCAGTAATTGCCGTAAAACAGGAGGCGGAAGAGAGGGAGTAACAGGGTGGGATTGCAATCTCTCAGGAAACACAACTGAGCGAGCTGGGGGCTGACACGCCTCCGCGTCTAGGGCTTCATCCTAGGGTCTAAAAAGAGGAGAAACATGCTCTGTAGATAAAGGGGAGCCTGTAGATGTACTGTACTTGGATTTTCAGAATATTGAAAATATCTATTCCCCTGATCATCTTATAAACCTCTATCAAGTCGCCCCTCATCCTTCTCCGTTCTAATGAGAAAAGACCTAGCACCCTCAACCTTTCCTTGTAAGACCTACTCTCCATTCCAGGCAACATCCTAGTAAATCTCCTTTGCACCTTTTCCAAAGCTTCCACATCCTTCCTAAAATGAGGTGACCAGAACTGTACACAGTACTCCAAATGTGGCCTTACCAAAGTTTTGTACAGCTGCATCATCACCTCACGGCTCTTAAATTCAATCCCTCTGTTAATGAACGCTAGCACACCATAGGCCTTCTTCACAGCTCTATCCACTTGAGTGGCAACTTTCAAAGATGTATGAACATAGACCCCAAGATCTCTCTGCGCCTCCACATTGCCAAGAACTCTACCGTTAACCCTGTATTCCGCATTCATATTTGTCCTTCCAAAATGGACAACCTCACACTTTTCAGGGTTAAACTCCATCTGCCACTTCTCAGCCCAGCTCTGCATCCTATCTATGTCTCTTTGCAGCCGACAACAGCCCTCCTCACTATCCACAACTCCACCAATCTTTGTATCGTCTGCAAATTTACTGACCCACCCTTCAACTCCCTCATCCAAGTCATTCATGAAAATCACAAACAACAGAGGACCCAGAACTGATCCCTGCGGTACGCCACTGGTAACTGGGATCCAGGCTGAATATTTGCCATCCACCACCACTCTCTGACTTCTATCGGTTAGCCAGTTCGTTATCCAACTGGCCAAATTTCCCACCATCCCATGCCTCCTTACTTTCTGCAGAAGCCTACCATGGGGAACCTTATCAAATGCCTTACTAAAATCCAGGTACACTACATCCACTGCTTTACCTTCATCCACATGCTTGGTCACCTCAAAGAATTCAATAAGACTTGTAAGGCAAGACCTACCCCTCACAAATCCGTGCTGACTATCCCTAATCAAGCAGTGTCTTTCCAGATGCTCAGAAATCCTATCCTTCAGTACCCTTTCCATGACTTTGCCCACCACCGAAGTAAGACTAACTGGCCTGTAATTCCCAGGGTTATCCCTATTCCCTTTTTTGAACAGGGGCACGACATTCGCCACTCTCCAATCCCCTGATACCAACCCTGTTGACAGTGAGGACGAAAAGATCATTGCCAACGGCTCTGCAATTTCATCTCTTGCTTCCCATAGAATCCTTGGATATATCCCGTCAGGCCCGGGGGATTTGTCTATCCTCAAATTCTTCAAAATGCCCAACACATCTTCCTTCCTAACAAGTATTTCCTCTAGCTTACCAGTCTGTTTCACACTGTCCTCTCCAACAATATGGCCCCTCTCATTTGTAAATACAGAAGAAAAGTACTCGTTCAAGACCTCTCCTATCTCTTCAGGCTCAATACACAATCTCCCGCTACTGTCCTTGATCGGACCTACCCTCGCTCTAGTCATTCTCATATTTCTCACATATGTGTAAAAGGCCTTGGGGTTGTCCTTGATCCTACCTGCCAAAGATTGTTCATGCCCTCTCTTAGCTCTCCTAATCCCTTTCTTCAGTTCCCTCCTGGCTATCTTGTATCCCTCCAGCGCCCTGTCTGAACCTTGTTTCCTCAGCCTTACATAAGTCTCCTTTTTCCTCTCAACAAGACATTCAACCTCTCGTCAACCATGGTTCCCTCACTCGACCATCTCTTCCCTGCCTGACAGGGACATACATATCAAGGACACGTAATACCTGTTCCTTGAACAAGTTCCACATTTCACTTGTGTCCTTCCCTGACAGCCTATGTTCCCAACTTATGCACTTCAATTCTTGTCTGCCCTTTAAAGACTGAAAGTGGGTCTTTTTCTGATTGGCAGGATGTGACCGGTGAGTCCTGCAGGGATCTCTGCTGGAGCCTCTACTTACAATTCACATCACTGACTGAGATGAGGGAGCGCAGATATGAGGCTGTCTAGCACAGGGCTAAATCGCTGGCTTTGAAAGCAGACCAAGGCAGGCCAGCAGCACGGTTCAATTCCCGTAACAGCCTCCCCGAATAGGCGCCGGAATGTGGCGACTAGGGGCTTTTCACAGTAACTTCATTTGAAGCCTACTTGTGACAATAAGTGATTTTCATTTCATTTCATTTCATATGGGCAGCTAAATTTGCTGACGACTCAAAGATCGGTGCAGATGACACCAGGAGATGGCAACACAAACATGGAATGCTGGGAAAACTCAGCGGGTCTGGCAGCATCTATGCAGAGAGAGACAAGAGTTAATGTTTCGAGTCCAAATGATTTATTCAGGGCTCTCCATTGCTTCAATCCCCTCTCCATTCCTTTCCCCTCTCTCTATCTCTCTCTCTCTCTCTCTCCATTCCTTTGTCTCTCTCTCTCCCCTCGCCATTCCTTCCCCCTCTCTCTTTCCATTCCTTCCCCCTCTCTCTATCTCTCTCTCCATTCCTTCCCCCTCTCTCTCTTTCTCTCTATTCCTTTCTCTCCATTCCTTCCTCTCTCCTCACTTTTTTGTTTATTTTTAAAAAAATTTAGCGTACCCAATTCATTTTTTCCAATTAAGGGCAATTTAGCGTGGCCAATCCACCTAACCTGCACATCTTTGGGTTGTGGGGGCGTAACCCACGCAAACACGGGGGGAATGTGCAAACTCCACACGGACAGTGACCCAGAGCCGGGATCGAACCTGGGTCCTTAGCGCTATGAGGCAGCAGTGCTAACCACTGCGCCAACATGCTGCCCCTGCTCTCTCGCTCTCCATTTCTTTCTTTCTCTCTTTACACTCATTCCCCTGCTCTCTCTCTCTCCATTCATACCTCTCTCTCTCTTTCTACATTTCTTTCTCCGTTCCTTCGCCCACTATCTCTCTCTGTGACGGGTTTAGGCACACCGGACCTGATAAACCTATGATTTAGGTTTAGCCACCAAAAGAGAGAAATCTGTTTCTCTCCTAAGACCCAGAATAGCTCTCCCGAGGGGAGGCTGCCTTTCTGTGTCTGAAACACCCAAACAGGGGGTGGGATTCTCCCCTACCCGGCGGGGCGGGGGGGTCCCAGCAGATGGAGTGGCGTGAACCACTCCGGCGTCGGGCCGCCCCAAAGGTGCGAATTTCTCCTCCCCTTTAGGGGCCAAGCCCTCACCTTGAGGGTCTAGCCCCGCGTCGGGAGTGGTTGGCGCGCCGCCAGCCGGCGGGAAAGGGCTTTGGCACCACGCCAGCCGGGGCTGAAAGGACTTCGCCAGGCGGCGGAAGTCTGCGCATGCGCGGGACCGTCAGCTGCTGCTGACGTCATCCCCGCGCATGCGCTGGGGGGGGGGGGGGGGGGGGTCATTTCCGCGTCGGCCATGGTGAAGACTGGCCGAGGCGGAGGGAAAGGAGTGCCCCCACGGCACAGGCCCGCCTGCGGATCGGTGGGCCCCAATCACGGGCCAGGCCACCGTGGGGGCACCCCCCTGGGCCAGATCGCTCTGCGCCCCCCCCCCCCCAGCACCAGCCCCAGCCCAGGACCCTGGAGCCCGCCCGTGCCACCTAGTGCCGCAGATAAGAGAGGTGGTTTGATCATCGCCGGCGGGACAGGCATTCCAGCAGCGGGACTTCGGCCCATCGCGGGCCGGAGAATCGCCGGGGGGGCTCGCTGACGGGATTCACGCCGGCCCCCGGCAATTCTCCGACCCAGCGGGGGGTCGGAGAATGCCGTCCAGGATTTCCATCACTTTCTCGTGGAAGAAGTTCAGATACGTCACTCATAACTAAAAACCTCCTACCTCTGCCGGACATGGATCCTTGTCTTTTAAGACTTCCTTAATGAGTGTGCACATCTAAAACTTATTGAGAGTAAGTCCACACAGTATAATTTCTAATAATAGTATTTTTATTATAAAATACTCTCAATTTATACATACAGAATTGCAGGGTTAAAACTATAAATTGATTAACAGTCCTTAGTTATCTGTTAAGGATATAAATCAGTTAACAGTCCTTTGTCATCTGCTAACACACTAACTTCTCTTTTTTTTAAAATAAATTTAGAGTATCCAATTCATTTTTTCCAATTAAGGGGATGTTTAGCGTGGCCAATCCACCTAGCCTGCCGTGGGGCAGCACGGTAGCATTGTGGATAGCACAATTGCTTCACAGCTCCAGGATCCCAGGTTCGATTCCGGCTTGGGTCACTGTCTGTGCGGAGTCTGCACGTTCTCCCCGTGTGTGCGTGGGTTTCCTCCGGGGGCTCCGGTTTCCTCCCACAGTCCAAAGATGTGCAGGTTAGGTGGATTGGCCGTGATAAATTGCCCTTAGTGTCCAAAATTGCCCTTAGTGTTGGGTGGGGTTACTGGGTTATGGGGATAGGGTGGCAGTGTTGACCTTGGGTAGGGTGCTCTTCCCAAGAGCCGGTGCAGACTCGATGGGCCGAATGGCCTCCTTCTGCACTGTAAATTCTATGATCTTTGGGTTGTGGGGGCGAAACCCACGCAGACACGGCGAGAATGTGCAAACTCCACACGGACAGTGACCCAGAGCCGGAATCGAACCTGGGACCTCGGCGCCGTGAGGCAGCAGTGCTAACCACTGCGCCACCGTGCTGCCCTCACACTAACTTCTCTAAGAGAATGATATATCTAAACATGGATAATCCTAAAGTATCTCATATCAATTTTTAATACATTTCTAAGAAGTTTAATAGAAGCATACTTACAAAAACCACAATGGTCTTTGTGGAACGAGGCAAGCTGAAGGACCGACTTTGACGCACTCCAACAGGGCGGAGTGAGATAGCAGTGCTGCTAAATGCCATCTCCTATTTAGTCAAGGATTCTTCTGTTATCTTATCACTTAATGTTGGCTAATTTCCTGCAGCTAAATGGTCAGGTTTGTTTTATCAACAAAATGTGCTTCAATGATCTCAGTGTCTGCTTGAATGTCAGGTGTCTAAGATATATAGTTGGACAGGGAGTTCTTTAAGAGATCTTTCTACTTTTGTCCATTTTCAATACGTCAAGTTTCTGAGACATATACATGTTCAGATAGACATTCTGACACTATCTTAAGTGGCAATGTTCATACAGCTAAGGAAGGAATTGTTAATTTATTTTTGTTTTGCTATCTTAGAATGTTCTTCCCACGGTCTCGTTATCGGTTATGATTGCAGGATGGGTAATTTAAAGAATTTACGGGCTGTCAATTCAAGGATCTTCCTTAACCCGCTTTTGTCTGGAATGGCTGAATGATCCTTGGGGGTCAGCGAAGGTTTCTTGCAGCGTCTGGTGATTTTTGAAAGACCTTTTATTCCATTTTGAATTAAAATACTTGTTGCATTAATTTCTGCTGGTTTAGCACAGGGCTAAATCGCTGGCTTTTAAAGCAAACCAAGGCAGGCCAGCAGCACGGATTCAATTCCCGTACCAGCCTCCCCGAACAGGCGCAGGAATGTGGTGACTAGGGGCTTTTCACAGGAACTTCATTTGAAGCCTACTTGTGTCAATAAGTGATTTCCATTTCATTTTTTTCATTTCCTTTATTCTTCTTATTCTAAACCACATTCTGCGGCGAGCGTGATCTCCATCACATCTCTATCTCGGATCCTCCCCTCGTTCTCTGCTCCTTCCCCTCGCTATCTCCCCGCTCCTCCCCCTCGCTCTCTGCTCCTCCCCCTCGCTCTCTCCCCGCTCCTTCCCCTCACTCTCTCCCCGCTCCTCCCCCTCGCTCTCTGCTCCTTCCCCTCGCTCTCTCCCCGCTCCTCCCCCTCGCTCTCTGCTCCTCCCCCTCGCTCTTTCCCCCCTCCTTCCCCTCGCTCTGTCCCCGCTCCTTCCCCTCGCTCTCTCCCCGCTCCTTCCCCTCGCTCTCTCCCCGCTCCTTCCCCTCGCTCTCTCCCCGCTCCTTCCCCTCGCTCTCTCCCCGCTCCTTCCCCTCGCTCTCTCCCCGCTCCTTCCCCTCGCCCTCTCCCCGCTCCTTCCCCTCGCTCTCTCCCCGCTCCTTCCCCTCGCTCTCTCCCCGCTCCTTCCCCTCGCTCTCTCCCCGCTCCTTCCCCTCGCTCTCTCCCCGCTCCTTCCCCTCGCACTCTCCCCGCTCCTTCCCCTCGCTCTCTCCCCGCTCCTCCCCCTCGCTCTCTGCTCCTTCCCCTCGCTCTCTCCCCGCTCCTTCCCCTCGCTCTCTCCCCGCTCCTTCCCCTCGCTCTCTCCCCGCTCCTTCCCCTCGCTCTGTCCCCGCTCCTTCCCCTCGCTCTCTCCCCGCTCCTTCCCCTCGCTCTCTCCCCGCTCCTTCCCCTCGATCTCTCCCCGCTCCTTCCCCTCGCTCTCTCCCCGCTCCTTCCCCTCGCTCTCTCCCCGCTCCTTCCCCTCGCTCTCTGCTCCTTCCCCTCGCTCTCTCCCCGCTCCTCCCCCTCGCTCTCTGCTCCTTCCCCTCGCTCTCTCCCCGCTCCTCCCCCTCGCTCTCTGCTCCTTCCCCTCGCTCTCTCCCCGCTCCTCCCCCTCGCTCTCTGCTCCTTCCCCTCGCTCTCTCCCTGCTCCTCCCCCTCGCTCTCTGCTCCTTCCCCTCGCTCTCTCCCCGCTCCTGCCCCTCGCTCTCTCCGCTCCTTCCCCTCGCGCTCTATCTCCGCTCCTTCCCCTCGCTCGTTCTCTGCTCCTTCCCCTCGCACTCTCCCCGCTCCTTCCCCTCGCACTCTCCCCGCTCCTTCCCCTCGCTCTCTCCTCGCTCCTCCCCCTCGCTCTCTGCTCCTTCCCCTCGCTCTCTCCCCGCTCCTTCCCCTCGCTCTCTCCCCGCTCCTTCCCCTCGCTCTCTCCCCGCTCCTTCCCCTCGCTCTCTCCCCGCTCCTTCCCCTCGCTCTCTCCCCGCTCCTTCCCCTCGCTCTCTCCCCGCTCCTTCCCCTCGCTCTCTCCCCGCTCCTTCCACTCGCTCTCTCCCCGCTCCTTCCCCTCGCTCTCTCCCCGCTCCTTCCCCTCGATCTCTCCCCGCTCCTTCCCCTCGCTCTCTGCTCCTTCCCCTCGCTCTCTCCCCGCTCCTCCCCCTCGCTCTCTGCTCCTTCCACTCGCTCTCTCCCCGCTCCTCCCCCTCGCTCTCTGCTTCTTCCCCTCGCTCTCTCCCCGCTCCTCCCCCTCGCTCTCTGCTCCTTCCCCTCGCTCTCTCCCTGCTCCTCCCCCTCGCTCTCTGCTCCTTCCCCTCGCTCTCTCCCCGCTCCTCCCCCTCGCTCTCCCCGCTCCTTCCCCTCTCCGCTCCTTCCCCTCGCTCTCTCTGCGCTCCTTCCCCTCGCTCTCTCTGCGCTCCTTCCCCTCGCTCTCTCTGCGCTCCTTCCCCTCGCTCTCTCTCCGCTCCTTCCCCTCGCTCTCTCTCCGCTCCTTCCCCTCGCCCTCTCCCCGCTCCTTCCCCTCGCCCTCTCCCCGCTCCTTCCCCTCGCCCTCTCCCCGCTTCTTCCCCTCACCCTCTCCCCGCTCCTTCCCCTCGCTCTCTCCGCTCCTTCCTCTCGCTCTCTCCCCGCTCCTTCCCCTCGCTCTCTCCCCGCTCCTTCCTCTCGCTCTCTCCCCGCTCCTTCCCCTCGCTCTCTCCCCGCTCCTTCCCCTCGCTCTCTCCCCGCTCCTTCCCCTCGCTCTCTCCGCTCCTTCCTCTCGCTCTCTCCCCGCTCCTTCCCCTCGCTCTCTCCCCGCTCCTTCCTCTCGCTCTCTCCCCGCTCCTTCCTCTCGCTCTCTCCCCGCTCCTTCCCCTCGCTCTCTCCCCGCTCCTTCCCCTCGCTCTCTCCGCTCCTTCCCCTCGCTCTCTCCCCGCTCCTTCCCCTCGCTCTCTCCCCGCTCCTTCCCCTCGCTCTCTCCCCGCTCCTTTCCCTCGCTCTCTCCCCGCTCCTTCCCCTCGCTCTCTCCCCGCTCCTTCCCCTCGCTCTCTCCGCTCCTTCCTCTCGCTCTCTCCCCGCTCCTTCCCCTCGCTCTCTCCCCGCTCCTTCCTCTCGCCCTCTCCCCGCTCCTTCCCCTCGCTCTCTCCGCTCCTTCCACTCGCTCTCTCCCCGCTCCTTCCCCTCGCTCTCTCCCCGCTCCTTCCCCTCGCTCTCTCCCCGCTCCTTCCCCTCGCTCTCTCCGCTCCTTCCTCTCGCTCTCTCCCCGCTCCTTCCCCTCGCTCTCTCCCCGCTCCTTCCTCTCGCTCTCTCCCCGCTCCTTCCTCTCGCTCTCTCCCCGCTCCTTCCCCTCGCTCTCTCCGCTCCTTCCCCTCGCTCTCTCCCCGCTCCTTCCCCTCGCTCTCTCCCCGCTCCTTCCCCTCGCTCTCTCCCCGCTCCTTCCCCTCGCTCTCTCCCCGCTCCTTCCCCTCGCTCTCTCCCCGCTCCTTCCCCTCGCTCTCTCCCCGCTCCTTCCCCTCGCTCTCTCTCCGCTCCTTCCCCTCGCTCTCTCCCCGCTCCTTCCCCTCGCTCTCTCCCCGATCCTTCCCCTCGCTCTCTCCCCGATCCTTCCCCTCGCTCTCTCCCCGCTCCTTCCCCTCGCTCACTCCCCGATCCTTCCCCTCGCTCTCTGCTCCTTCCACTCGCTCTCTCCCCGCTCCTTCCCCTCGCTCTCTCCCCGCTCCTTCCACTCGCTCTCTCCCCGCTCCTTCCACTCGCTCTCTCCACTCCATTCCCCTCGAACCCCCTTAATTTCTTCCCCTCCCTCTCTCTTTCTCCATTCCTTCCCCTCGCCCTCTCTCTGTCTTTCTCCATCTCTCCCTTCTGTTGACCCCCCCCTTCTTGCTCAAAGCCCTCCTTTCATACCCTCTCCGGCGGCGACCCCCCCCCCCCCCCGACTGCAGAAGGCCGTGTTGCCTCCTGTGTCAATGGTGACTGATCTCCAACTGATAATTGCTCATTGGGAGAGTTGGCGGTCCGTTCACTGCTCTCACACAGATATTATATAATAGAATCATAGAATTTACAGCGCAGAATGAGGCCATTCGGCCCATCGAGTCTGCACCGGCTCTTGGAAAGAGCACCCTACCCAAGACCACACCTCCACCCTATCCCCGTAACTCAGTAACCCCACCCAACACTAAGGGCAATTTTGGACACTAAGGTCAATTTATCATGGCCAATCCACCTAACCTGCACATCTTTGGACTGTGGGAGGAAACCGGAGCACCCGGAGGAAACCCATGCACACACGGGGAGGAAGTGCAGACTCCGCACAGACAGTGACCCAAGCCGGGAATCGAACCTGGGACCCTGGAGCTGTGAAGCAATTGTGCTAACCACTGTGCTACCGCGCTGTCCACGGTATATAAGTGAGTGACTGTCAACGAGAACGAGGTCTGAGCCCTTAAACATCTCCCTTTCTCTTTCCCTCCCTCTCCCTCTCCCTGTCAGCGAGGAACGCATCAGAAACGGTGCCAAGAAGCTGCTGAGGGGCCGACAGGGCAGCACCCAGGGGCGGCTGGACGACTTCTTCAGGGTCACAGGGTCGCTAACTTCCGCCAAGCGCAAGGTACGGGGTTTGTTGAAGGGGCCCGCAGGGGCTCATTGACCTGCGGGTTAATTCCGGTGTCTTTTTATTAATTTGCGGAATGCGGGATAAAACTGAGCCAGATTAAACCAGTGGGCGGAACAACCACCGAGCGACTGACCCTGAGCCTGTAGTGAGGAGCCTGTCACAGTGCAAGCGACTGACACTCAGCCTGTCAGTTTGAGTGACGGTCGCTGAGCCTGTCAGTGTGAGCGACTGACACTCAGCCTGTTACAGTGTGAGCAACTGACACTCAGCCTGTCAGTGTGATTGACTGTCCCTGCACCTGTAGGGAAGAGCTTTTCACAGTGTGAGCGACTGTCACTGAGCCTGTAGGGATGAGCCTGTCACAGTGTGAGCAACTGTCCTTGAGCCTGTAGGGAGGAGCCTATCAGTGTGAGTGACTGTCGCTGAGCCTGTCACAGTGTGAGCGACTGACACTCAGCCTGTTAGTGTGAGCGACTGACACTCAGCCTGTCATAGTGAGTGACTGTCGCTGAGCCTGTCACAGTGTGAGCGACTGACACTCAGCCTGTCATAGTGAGTGACTGTCGCTGAGCCTGTCACAGTGAGTGACTGTCGCTGAGCCTGTCACAATGTGAGCGACTGACACTCAGCCTGTTACAGTGTGAGCGACTGACACTCAGCCTGTCACAGTGTGAGCGACTGACACTCAGCCTGTCAGTGTGAGTGACTGTCGCTGAGCCTGTCACAGTGTGAGAGACTGTCGCTGAGCCTGTCACAGTGTGAGCGACTGACACTCAGCCTGTCACAGTGTGAGCGACTGACACTCAGCCTGTCAGTGTGAGTGACTGTCGCTGAGCCTGTCACAGTGTGAGCGACTGACACTCAGCCTTTCACAGTGTGAGCGACTGACACTCAGCCTGTTACAGTGTGAGCAACTGACACTCAGCCTGTCACAGTGTGAGCGACTATCCCTGAGCCTGCAGGGAAGAGCCTGTCACAGTGTCAGCGACTGTCGCTGAGCCTGTAGACAGGAGCGTCTCAGTGTGAGCGACTGTCGCTGAACCTGTAGGGAGGAGCCTGTCACAGTGTGAGCGACTGTCCTTGAGCCTGTAGGGAGGAGCCTGTCAGTGTGAGCGACTGTCACTCAGCCTGTCACAGTGTGAGCGACTTATCACTCTGCCTGTCACAGTGAGTGACTGTCGCTGAGCCTGTCACAGTAAGTAACTGTCGCTGAGCCTGTCACACTGAGTGACTGTCGCTGAGCCTGTCACAGTGAGTGACTGTCACTGAGCCTGTCACAGTGTGAGCGACTGACACTCAGCCTGTTACAGTGTGAGCGACTGACTCTCAGCCTGTTACAGTGTGAGCGACTGACACTCAGCCTGTCAGTGTGAGTGACTGTCGCTGAGCCTGTCACAGTGTGAGCGACTGACACTCAGCCTTTCACAGTGTGAGCGACTGACACTCAGCCTGTTACAGTGTGAGCAACTGACACTCAGCCTGTCACAGTGTGAGTGACAGACACAGCCTGTCACAGTGTGAGCGACTGACACTCAGCCTATCACAGTGTGAGCGACTGACACTCAGCCTGTCACAGTGTGAGCGACTGACACTCAGCCTGTCACAGTATGAGCGACTGACACTCAGCCTGTCACAGTGTGAGCGACTGACACTCAGCCTGTCACAGTGTGAGTGACAGACACAGCCTGTCACAGTGTGAGCGACTGACACTCAGCCTATCACAGTGTGAGCGACTGACACTCAGCCTGTCACAGTGTGAGCGACTGACACTCAGCCGGTCACAGTGTGAGCGACTGACACTCAGCCGGTCACAGTGTGAGCGACTGACACTCAGCCGGTCACAGTGTGAGCGACTGACACTCAGCCGGTCACAGTGTGAGCGACTGACACTCAGCCTGTCACAGTGTGAGCGACTGACACTCAGCCTGTTATAGTGTGAGCGACTGACACTCAGCCTGTTACAGTGTGAGCGACTGACACTCAGCCTGTTACAGTGTGAGCGACTGACACTCAGCCTGTTACAGTGTGAGCGACTGACACTCAGCCTGTCACAGTGTGAGCGACTGTCCCTGAGCCTGCAGGGAAGAGCCTGTCATAGTGTCAGCGACTGTCGCTGAGCCTGTAGACAGGAGCGTCTCAGTGTGAGCGACTGTAGCTGAGCCTGTAGGGAGGAGCCTGTCACACTGAGCGACAGTCCTTGAGCCTGTAGGGAGGAGCCTGTCAGTGTGAGCAACTGTCACTCAGCCTGTCACAGTGTGAGCGACTGACACAGCCTGTCACAGTGTGAGCGACTGACACTCAGCCTGTCACAGTGTGAGCAACTGACACTCAGCCTGTCACAGTGTGAGCAACTGACACTCAGCCTGTCACACTGTGAGCGACTGACACTCAGCCTTTCACAGTGTGAGCGACTGACACTCAGCCTGTTACAGTGTGAGCAACTGACACTCAGCCTGTCACAGTGTGAGCGACTGTCCCTGAGCCTGCAGGGAAGAGCCTGTCACAGTGAGTGACTGTCGCTGAGCCTGTCACAATGTGAGCGACTGACACTCAGCCTGTTACAGTGTGAGCGACTGACACTCAGCCTGTCACAGTGTGAGCGACTGACACTCAGCCTGTCACAGTGTGAGCGACTGACACTCAGCCTGTCAGTGTGAGTGACTGTCGCTGAGCCTGTCACAGTGTGAGCGACTGTCGCTGAGCCTGTCACAGTGTGAGCGACTGACACTCAGCCTGTCACAGTGTGAGCGACTGACACTCAGCCTGTCAGTGTGAGTGACTGTCGCTGAGCCTGTCACAGTGTGAGCGACTGACACTCAGCCTTTCACAGTGTGAGCGACTGACACTCAGCCTTTCACAGTGTGAGCGACTGACACTCAGCCTGTTACAGTGTGAGCAACTGACACTCAGCCTGTCACAGTGTGAGCGACTATCCCTGAGCCTGCAGGGAAGAGCCTGTCACAGTGTCAGCGACTGTCGCTGAGCCTGTAGACAGGAGCGTCTCAGTGTGAGCGACTGTCGCTGAACCTGTAGGGAGGAGCCTGTCACAGTGTGAGCGACTGTCCTTGAGCCTGTAGGGAGGAGCCTGTCAGTGTGAGCGACTGTCACTCAGCCTGTCACAGTGTGAGCGACTTATCACTCTGCCTGTCACAGTGAGTGACTGTCGCTGAGCCTGTCACAGTAAGTAACTGTCGCTGAGCCTGTCACACTGAGTGACTGTCGCTGAGCCTGTTACAGTGAGTGACTGTCACTGAGCCTGTCACAGTGTGAGCGACTGACACTCAGCCTGTTACAGTGTGAGCGACTGACTCTCAGCCTGTTACAGTGTGAGCAACTGACACTCAGCCTGTCACAGTGTGAGCGACTGACTCTCAGCCTGTCACAGTGTGAGCGACTGACACTCAGCCTGTCACAGTATGAGCGACTGACACTCAGCCTGTCACAGTGTGAGCGACTGACACTCAGCCTGTCACAGTGTGAGTGACAGACACAGCCTGTCACAGTGTGAGCGACTGACACTCAGCCTATCACAGTGTGAGCGACTGACACTCAGCCTGTCACAGTGTGAGCGACTGACACTCAGCCTGTCACAGTGTGAGCGACTGACACTCAGCCGGTCACAGTGTGAGCGACTGACACTCAGCCGGTCACAGTGTGAGCGACTGACACTCAGCCTGTCACAGTGTGAGCGACTGACACTCAGCCTGTTATAGTGTGAGCGACTGACACTCAGCCTGTTACAGTGTGAGCGACTGACACTCAGCCTGTTACAGTGTGAGCGACTGACACTCAGCCTGTCACAGTGTGAGCGACTGTCCCTGAGCCTGCAGGGAAGAGCCTGTCACAGTGTCAGCGACTGTCGCTGAGCCTGTAGACAGGAGCGTCTCAGTGTAAGCGACTGTAGCTGAGCCTGTAGGGTGGAGCCTGTCACACTGAGCGACAGTCCTTGAGCCTGTAGGGAGGAGCCTGTCAGTGTGAGCAACTGTCACTCAGCCTGTCACAGTGTGAGCGACTGACACAGCCTGTCACAGTGTGAGCGACTGACACTCAGCCTGTCACAGTGTGAGCAACTGACACTCAGCCTGTCACAGTGTGAGCAACTGACACTCAGCCTGTCACACTGTGAGCGACTGACACTCAGCCTTTCACAGTGTGAGCGACTGACACTCAGCCTGTTACAGTGTGAGCAACTGACACTCAGCCTGTCACAGTGTGAGCGACTGTCCCTGAGCCTGCAGGGAAGAGCCTGTCACAGTGTCAGCGACTGTCGCTGAGCCTGTAGAGAGGAGCGTCTCTGTCAGCGACTGTCGCTAAACCTGTAGGGAAGAGCCTGTCACACTGTGAGCGACTGTCCTTGAGCCTGTCAGTGTGAGCGACTGTCACTCAGCCTGTCACAGTGTGAGCGACTTATCACTCTGCCTGTCACAGTGAGTGACTGTCGCTGAGACTGTCACAGTGAGTGACTGTCGCTGAGCCTGTCACACCGAGTGACTGTCGCTGAGCCTGTCACAGTGAGTGACTGTCACTGAGCCTGTCACAGTGTGAGCGACTGACACTCAGCCTGTCACAGTGTGAGCGACTGACACTCAGCCTGTCACAGTGTGAGCGACTGACACTCAGCCTGTCACAGTGTGAGCGACTGACACTCAGCCTGTCACAGTGTGAGCGACTGACACTCAGCCTGTCACAGTGTGAGCGACTGACACTCAGCCTGTCACAGTGTGAGCGACTGGCACTCAGCCTGTCACAGTGTGAGCGACTGGCACTCAGCCTGTCACAGTGTGAGCGACTGACACTCAGCCTGTCACAGTGTGAGCGACTGACACTCAGCCTGTCACAGTGTGAGCGACTGACACAGCCTGTCACAGTGTGTGCGACTGACACTCAGCCTGTCACAGTGTGAGCGACTGACACTCAGCCGGTCACAGTGTGAGCGACTGACACTCAGCCGGTCACAGTGTGAGCGACTGACACTCAGCCTGTTACAGTGTGAGCGACTGACACTCAGCCTGTTACAGTGTGAGCGACTGACACTCAGCCTGTCACAGTGTGAGCGACTGACACTCAGCCGGTCACAGTGTGAGCGACTGACACTCAGCAGGTCACAGTGTGAGCGACTGACACTCAGCCGGTCACAGTGTGAGCGACTGACACTCAGCTGGTCACAGTGTGAGCGACTGACACTCAGCCGGTCACAGTGTGAGCGACTGACACTCAGCCGGTTACAGTGTGAGCGACTGACACTCAGCCTGTTACAGTGTAAGAGACTGTCTCTGAGCCTGTAGACAGGTGCGTCTCAGTGTGAGCGACTGTCGCTGAGCCTGTAGGGAGGAGCCTGTCAGTGTGAGTGACTGTCACTCAGCCTGTCACAGTGAGTGACTGTCGCTGAGCCTGTCACAGTGAGTGACTGTCGCTGAGCCTGTCACACAGAGTGACTGTCGCTGAGCCTGTCACAGTGAGTGACTGTCGCTGAGCCTGTCACAGTGTGAGCGACTGACACTCAGCCAGTCACAGTGTGAGCGACTGACACTCAGCCTGTCACAGTGTGAGCGACTGACACTCAGCCGGTCACAGTGTGAGCGACTGACACTCAGCCTGTCACAGTGTGAGCGACTGTCCCTGAGTCTGTTGGGAGGAGCCTGTCACAGTGTAATTGAGCCAGCGACCATCCCCCATCTTCATCCCCTTCTCGTCTCTCTCTGTCTTTCAGGAGCCTGAGCCCAAAGGGTCAGCCAAGAAGAAAGCGAAAACCGG
Source organism: Scyliorhinus torazame (assembly GCF_047496885.1). Classification (NCBI taxonomy): domain Eukaryota; kingdom Metazoa; phylum Chordata; class Chondrichthyes; order Carcharhiniformes; family Scyliorhinidae; genus Scyliorhinus; species Scyliorhinus torazame. The sequence goes on from NC_092711.1 coordinate 129,653,718, forward strand.
CAGCAAGTTCAAAAAGGGGAAATGAGTCCCACGCCCCAATCTCCCCTCTCCCCACACCCCTGCCCGAGAGAACAGGAGAGACACGGTGTCACTGAGAACTACAGGCATCAAACTGACTCTCAGCCCATCTTAGCAGATCGGAAGAGAATGAAGGAGATTAGACTCCAATAGAGAGCCAGGCCTTGTGACAGGACAGCGACGTCTCGATTGACCCGAGTTAAATATGTACCGTCGGAGGACAAAGACATTGTTCATCATTGGAATGTTCAAGGGGCTGGCAACGATCTTTTTTAATGTGTTCTTTGTAAAGTTGTGCATTTCAGTTTCAAATAAATATTCCTCCGAGGGCCTTTTTGCTCAATCATGCATCCGGGCACCCGGCAAACTGCCAACTGCTTTAAATGCCCCAGGGCGCAGAATTAACCCTCCCGTTGATCCATCCCTGCTCTAGATCATGTGCTTGGCATCAGGACCTCAGAGAGGGATGTCAGTACTGAGGGAGTGCCGCACTGTCAGAGGGCCAGTACTGCGGGAGCGTCGCGCTGAGGGAGTTCCGCACTGTCAGAGGGACAGTGCTGAGGGGGTGCCGCACTATCGGAGGGACAGTGCTGAGGGAGAGCCGCACTGTCGGAGGGTCAGTGCTGGGGGAGCGCCACACTGTCGGAGGGTCAGTGCTGAGGGAGCGTGACACTGTCGGAGAGCCAGTACTGAGGGACGTCGCATTGTCGTACGGTCAGTATTGAGGGAGTTCCTCACTTTTGGAGTGCCAGTACTGAGGGAGCGCTGCACTGACGGAGGGTCAGTACTGAGGGAGTGCTGCACTGTGGGCGGGTCAGTACTGAGGGAGTGCTGCACTGTCAGAGGGTCAATACTGAGGGAGCGCTGCACTGACGGAGGGTCAGTACTGAGGGAGTGCTGCACTGTGGGCGGGTCAGTACTGAGGGAGTGCTGCACTGTGGGCGGGTCAGTACTGAGGGAGTGCTGCACTGTCAGAGGGTAAATACTGAGGGAGCGCTGCACTGACGGAGGGTCAGTACTGAGGGAGTGCTGCACTGTGGGCGGGTCAGTACTGAGGGAGTGCTGCACTGTCAGGGTAAATACTGAGGGAGCGCTGCACTGACGGAGGGTCAGTACTGAGGGAGTGCTGCACTGTGGGCGGGTCAGTACTGAGGGAGTGCTGCACTGTCAGAGGGTAGGTACTGAGGGAGCGCCGTACTGTCGTAGGGTCAGTACTAAGGGAACGCCGCACTGTCATAGGGTCAGTACTAAGGGAGCGCCGCACTGTCATAGGGTCAGTACTAAGGGAGCGCCACACTGTCGTAGGGTCAGTACTGAGGGAGTGCTGCACTGTTGGAGGGTCGGTATTGAGGGAATGAGCACTGTCGGAGAGTCAGATCAGAGGGAGCGCTGCACTGTTGGAGGTTCAGTACTGAGGGAGTGAGCACTATCGGAGGGTCATGCTGAGGGAGTGCCACACTATGGGAGGGTCAGTACTGAAGGAGTGCTGCACTGTCGGAGGGTGAGTACTGAGGGAGTGCTGCACTGTCGTAGGGTCAGTAGTGAGGTGCTGCACTGTCGTAGGGTCAGTAGTGAGGGAGTGCCACACTGTCGGAGGGTCAGTACTGAGGGAATGCCACACTGTCAGAGGGTCAGTAGTGAGGTGCTGCACTGTTGGAGGGTCAGGACTGAGGGAGTGCCGCACTGTCGGAGGGTCAGTACACAGAACAAAGAAAAGTACAGCACAGGAACAGGCCCTTCAGCCCTCCAAGCCCGTGCCGACTATGCTGCCTGACTAAACTACAATCTTCTACACTTCCTGGGTCCGTATCCCTCTATTCCCATCCTATTCATGTATTTGTCAAGATGCCCCTTAAATGTCACTATCGTCACTGCTTCCACCACCTCCGGCAGCGAGTTCCAGGCACGTCTGTGTAAAAAAACCTGCCTCGTACATCTACTCTAAACCTTGTCCCTCGCAACTTAAACTTATGCCCCCTAGTAATTGACCCCTCTACCCCGGGAAAAAGCCTCTGACTATCCACTCTTGTCTATGCCCCTCATAATTTTGTAGACCTCTATCAGGTCGCTCCTCAACCTCCTTCGTTCCAGTGAGAACAAACCAAGTTTATTCAACCTCTCCTCATAGCTAATGCCCTCCATACCAGGCAACATTCTGGTAAATCTCTTCTGCACCCTCTCTAAAGCCTCCACATCCTTCTGGTAGTGTGGCGACCAGAATTGAACACTATACTCCAAGTGTGGCCTAACTAAGGTTCTATACAGCTGCAACATGACTTGCCAATTCTTATACTCAGTGCCCCGGCCAATGAAGGCAAGCATGCCGTATGCCTCCTTGACTATCTTCTCCACCTGTGTTGCCCCTTTCAGTGTCCTGTGGACCTGTACATCTAGATCTCTCTGACATTCAATACTCTTGAGGGTTCTACCATTCATTGTATATTCCATACCTGCATTAGACCTTCCAAAATGCATTACCTCACATTTGTCCAATACTGACCCTCCACCACTGTGGGAGGGTGAGTACTGGGGGAGCGCTGCACAGTCGGAGGGTCAGTACTGAGGGAGTGAGCACTGTCGGAGTGTCAGTATTAAGGGACTGCTGCACTGTCTGATGGAGCGCTGCAGAGTGGGATACAGTCTGGGAGTATTCATAGAATTTGCAGTGCAGAAGGAGGCCATTCGGCCCATCGAGTCTGCACCGGCTCTTGGAAAGAGCACTCTACCCAAGGTCCACACCTCCACCCTATCCCCATAACCCAGTAACCCCACCCAACACTCAAGGCAATTTTGGACACTAAGGGCAATTTATCATGGCCAATCCACCTAACCTGCACATCTTTGGACTGTGGGAGGAAACCGGAGCACCCGGAGGAAACCCACGCACACACTGGGAGGATGTGCAGACTTCGCACAGACAGTGACCCAAGCCGGGAATCGAACCTGGGACCCTGGAGCTGTGAAACAATTGTGCTATCCACAATGCTACCGTGCTGTGGGCCACAGTGTGGGATGGTCTGGGAGGGAGTGGGACACAGTGTGGGACAGTCTGGGAGGGAGAGGGACACAATGGGACAGTCTGGGAGGGGGTGGGACACTGGGAGGGAGTGGGACACTCTGGGAGGCAGAGGAACGCCGTGTGGGACAGTCTGGGAGGGGGAGGGACACAGTGTGGGACAGTCTGGGAAGGAGACGGACAGTCTGGGAGGGAGAGGGACACAGTGTGGGACAGTCTGGGAGGGAGAGGGACACAGTGTGGGACAGTCTGGGAGGGAGAGGGACACAGTGTGGGACAGTCTGGGAGGGAGTGGGACAGTCTGGGAGGGAGAGGGACAGTCTGGGAGGGAGTGGGAGACAGTGTGGGAGGGGGAGGGACACATTGTGGGACAGTCTGGGAGGGATTGGGACACAGTGTGGGACAGTCTGGGAGAGAGAGGGACACAGTGTGGGACAGTCTGGGAGGGAGTGGGACAGTCTGGGAGGGAGAGGGACACAGTGTGGGACAGTCTGGGATGGAGAGGGACACTGTGGGAGAATCTGGGAGGGGGAGGGACACAGTGTGGGACAGTCTATGAGGGATTGGGTCACAGTGTGGGACAGTCTGGGAGGGAGGGAGGGACACAGTGTGGGACAGTCTGGGAGGGAGTTGGACAGTCTGGGAGGGAGTGGGACAGTTTGGGAGGGAGTGGGACAGTCTGGGAGGGAGAGGGACACAGTGTGTGACTGTCTGGGATGGAGAGGGACAGTCTGGGAGGGGGAGGGACACATTGTGGGACAGTCTGGGAGGGGGAGGGACACATTGTTGGACAGTCTGGGAGGGGGAGGGACACATTGTGGGACAGTCTGGGAGGGGGAGGGACACATTGTGGGACTGTATGGGAGGGAGAGGGACACAGTGTGGGACAGTCTGGGAGGAGGAAGGACAGTCTGGGAGGGAGGGGGACACAGTGTGGGACAGTCTGGGAGGGGGAGGGACAGTCTGGGAGGGAGAGGGACACTGTGGGACAGTCTGGGAGGGAGAGGGACACAGTGTGGGACAGTCTGGGAGGGAGAGGGACAGTCTGGGAGGGAGAGGGACACTGGGACAGTCTGGGAGGGAGTGGGACAGTGTGTGAGGCAGAGGGACACAGTGTGGGACAGTCTGGGAGGGGGAGGGACACAGTGTGGGACAGTCTGGGAAGGAGAGGGACAGTCTGGGAGGGAGAGGGACACAGTGTGGGACAGTCTGGGAGGGAGAGGGACACAGTGTGGGACAGTCTGGGAGGGAGAGGGACACAGTGTGGGACAGTCTGGGAGGGAGAGGGACAGTCTTGGAGGGAGAGGGACACAGTGTGGGACAGTCTGGGAGGGAGTGGGACACAGTGTAGGACAGTCTGGGAGAGAGTGGGACAGTCTGGGAGGGAGAGGGACACAGTGTGGGACAGTCTGGGAGGGAGAGGGACACAGTGTGGGACAGTCTGGGAGGGAGAGGGACACAGTGTGGGACAGTCTGGGAGAGAGTGGGACACAGTGTGGCACAGTCTGGGAGGGAGAGGGACACAGTGTGGGACAGTCTGTGAGGGAGCGAGACAGTCTGGGAGGGAGTGGGACACAGTGTAGGACAGTCTGGGAGAGAGTGGGACAGTCTGGGAGGGAGAGGGACACAGTGTGGGACAGTCTGGGAGGGAGAGGGACACAGTGTGGGACAGTCTGGGAGGGAGAGGGACACAGTGTGGGACAGTCTGGGAGGGAGAGGGACAGTGGGAGGGAGTGGGACACAGTGGGACAGTCTGGGATGGGGAGGGACAATCTGGGATGGAGAGGGACACAGTGTGGGACAGTCTGGGAGGGAGAGGGACACTGTGGGACAGTCTGGGAGGGAGTGGGACAGTCTGGGAGGGAGTGGGACAGTCTGGGAGGGAGTGGGACAGTCTGGGAGGGAGTGGGACAGTCTGGGAGGGAGAGGGACAGTCTGGGAGGGAGAGGGACACAGTGTGTGACAGTCTGGGATGGAGGGGGACAGTATGGGAGGGGGAGGGACACATTGTTGGACAGTCTGGGAGGGGGAGGGACACATTGTGGGACAGTCTGGGAGGGGGAGGGACACAGTGTGGGACTGTCTGGGAGGGAGTGGGACTGTCTGGGAGGGAGTGGGACAGTCTGGGAGGGAGTGGGACTGTCTGGGAGGGAGTGGGAGAGGGTGGGACATTCTGGGAGGGAGTGGGTCACTGTGGGACAGTCTGGGAGGGTGTGGGACAGTCTGGGAGGGAGTGGGACAGTCTGGGAGGGAGAGGGACACTGTGTGGGACAGTCTGGGAGGGAGAGGGACACAGTGTGGGACAGTCTGGGAGGGGGTGGGACAGTCTGGGAGGTAGCGGGACACAGTGTGGGACAGTCTGGGAGGGAGAGGGACACATTGTGGAACAGTCTGGGAGGAGAGGGGCAGTCTGGGAGGGAGTGGGACACAGTGTGGGACAGTCTGGGAGGGAGAGGGACACAGTGTGGGACAGTCTGGGAGGGAGAGGGACACATTGTGGAACAGGCTGGGAGGAGAGGGGCAGTCTGGGAGGGAGAGGGACACAGTGTGCGACAGTCTGGGAGGGAGTGGGACACTGTGTGGGACAGTCTGGGAGGGAGAGGGACACAGTGTGGGAGAGTCTGGGAGGGAGTGGGACAGTCTGGGAGGGAGAGGGACTCAGTGTGGGACAGTCTGGGAGGGAGTGTGACAGTCTGGGAGAGGGTGGAACAGTCTGGGAGGGAGAGGGACACAGTGTGGGACAGTCTGGGAGAGGGTGGAACAGTCTGGGAGGGAGAGGGACACAGTGTGGGACAGTCTGGGAGGGAGTGGGACAGTCTGGGAGGGGGAGGGACAGTCTGGGAGGGAGTGGGACAGTCTGGGAGGGAGAGGGACACAGTGTGGGACAGTCTGGGAGGGAATGGGACACTGTCTGGGGGGGGAGGGACAGTCTGGGAGGGGGAGGGACACAGTGTGGGACAGTCTGGGAGAGAGAGGGACAGTCTGGGAGGGAGAGGGACACAGTGTGGGATAGTCTGGGAGGGAGTGGGACAGTCTGGGAGGGAGTGGGATACAGTGTGGGACAGTCTGGGAGAGAGTGGGACAGTCTGGGAGGGAGAGGGACACAGTGTGGTACAGTCTGTGAGGGAGTGGGACAGTCTGGGAGGGAGAGGGACAGTCTGGGAGGGAGTGGGACACAGTGTGGGAGGGGGAGGGACACATTGTGGGACAGTCTGGGAGGGATTGGGACACAGTGTGGGACAGTCTGGGAGGGATTGGGACACAGTGTGGGACAGTCTGGGAGGGGGAGGGACACAGTGTGAGACAGTCTGGGAGGGATTGGGACACAGTGTGGGACAGTCTGGGAGGGAGGGACACAGTGTGGGACAGTCTGGGAGGGAGTGGGACAGTCTGGGAGGGAGTGGGACACAGTGGGACAGTTTGGGAGGGAGTGGGACAGTCTGGGAGGGGGAGGGACACATTCTGGGACAGTCTGGGAGGGGGAGGGACACATTGTGGGAAAGTCTGGAAGGGAGAGGGACACAGTGTGAGACTGTCTGGGAGGGAGTGGGACACAGTGTGGGACTGTCTGGGAGGGAGTGGGACACAGTGTGGGACAGTCTGGGAGGAGGAGGGACAGTCTGGGTGGGAGGGGGACACATTGTGGGACAGTCTGGGAGGGGGTGGGACAGTCGGGGAGGGAGAGGGACACAGTGTGGGACAGTCTGGGAGGGAGAGGGACACAGTGTGGGACAGTCTGGGAGGGAGAGGTACACAGTGTGGGACAGTCTGGGAGTGAGTGGGACACAGTGTGGGACAGTCTGGGAGGGGGAGGGACACAGTGTGGGTCAGTCTGGGAGGAGGAGGGACAGTCTGGGAGGGAGAGGGACACAGTATGGGACAGTCTGGGAGGGAGAGGGACACAGTGTGGGACAGTCTGGGAGGAGGAGGGACAGTCTGGAAGGGGGAGGGACACAGTGGGACAGTCTGGGAGGGAGAGGGACACAGTGTGGGACAGTCTGGGAGGGCGAGGGACACAGTGTGGGACAGTCTGGGAGGGAGAGGGACACAGTGTGGGACAGTCTGGGAGGGAGTGGGCCAGTCTGGAAGGGAGAGGGACAGTCTGGGAGGGAGAGGGACACTGGGAGCAAGTGGGACAGTCTGAGAGGCAGAGCGACACCGTGTGGGACAGTCTGGGAGGGGGAGGGACACATTGTGGGACAGTCTGGGAGGCAGTGGGACACAGTGTGGGACTGTCTGGGAGGGAGAGGGACACAGTGTGGGACAGTCTGGGAGGAGGAAGGAAAGTCTGGGAGGGAGGGGGACACAGTGTGGGACAGTCTGGGAGGGGGAGGGACAGTCTGGGAGGGAGAGGGACACAGTGTGGGACAGTCTGGGATGGAGAGGGACACAGTGTGGGACAGTCTGGGAGGAGGAGGGACAGTCTGGGAGTGAGAGGGACACAGTGTGGGACAGTCTGGGAGGAGGAGGGACAGTCTAGGAGGGAGTGGGACAGTCTGGGAGGCAGAGGGACACAGTGTGGGACAGTCTGGGAGGGGGAGGGACACAGTGTGGGACAGTCTGGGAAGGAGAGGTACAGTCTGGGAGGGAGAGGGACACAGTGTGGGACAGTCTGGGAGGGAGAGGTACACAGTGTGGGACAGTCTGGGAGTGAGTGGGACACAGTGTGGGACAGTCTGGGAGGGGGAGGGACACAGTGTGGGTCAGTCTGGGAGGAGGAGGGACAGTCTGGGAGGGAGAGGGACACAGTATGGGACAGTCTGGGAGGGAGAGGGACACAGTGTGGGACAGTCTGGGAGGAGGAGGGACAGTCTGGAAGGGGGAGGGACACAGTGGGACAGTCTGGGAGGGAGAGGGACACAGTGTGGGACAGTCTGGGAGGGCGAGGGACACAGTGTGGGACAGTCTGGGAGGGAGAGGGGCACAGTGTGGGACAGTCTGGGAGGGAGTGGGACAGTCTGGGAGGGAGAGGGACAGTCTGGGAGGGAGACGGACACTGGGAGCAAGTGGGACAGTCTGAGAGGCAGAGGGACACCGTGTGGGACAGTCTGGGAGGGGGAGGGACACATTGTGGGACAGTCTGGGAGGCAGTGGGACACAGTGTGGGACTGTCTGGGAGGGAGAGGGACACAGTGTGGGACAGTCTGGGAGGAGGAAGGACAGTCTGGGAGGGAGGGGGACACAGGGTGGGACAGTCTGGGAGGGGGAGGGACAGTCTGGGAGGGAGAGGGACACAGTGTGGGACAGTCTGGAGGGAGAGGGTCACAGTGTGGGAGAGTCTGGGAGGAGGAGGGACAGTCTGGGAGGGGAGGGACACAGTGTGGGACAGTCTGGGAGGGAGAGGGACACAGTGTAGGACAGTCTGGGAGGGAGAGGGACACAGTGTGGGACAGTCTGGGTGGAGGAGGGACAGTCTGGGAGGGAGAGGGACACAGTGTGGGACAGTCTGGGAGGAGGAGGGACAGTCTGGGAGGGAGTGGGACAGTCTGGGAGGGAGAGGGACAGTCTGGGAGGGAGAGGGACACTGGGACAGTCTGGGAGGGAGTGGGACAGTCTGTGAGGCAGAGGGACACAGTGAGGGACAGTCTGGGAGGGGGAGGGACACAGTGTGGGACAGTCTGGGAAGGAGAGGGACAGTCTGGGAGGGAGAGGGACACAGTGTGGGACAGTCTGGGAGGGAGAGGGACACAGTGTGGGACAGTCTGGGAGGGAGAGGGACACAGTGTGGGACAGTCTGGGAGGGAGAGGGACAGTCTGGGAGGGAGAGGGACACAGTGTGGGACAGTCTGGGAGGGAGCGAGACAGTCTGGGAGGGAGTGGGACACAGTGTAGGACAGTCTGGGAGAGAGTGGGACAGTCTGGGAGGGAGAGGGACACAGTGTGGGACAGTCTGGGAGGGAGAGGGACACAGTGTGGGACAGTCTGGGAGGGAGAGGGACACAGTGTGGGACAGTCTGGGAGAGAGTGGGACACAGTGTGGCACAGTCTGGGAGGGAGAGGGACACAGTGTGGGACAGTCTGGGAGGGAGAGGGACAGTGGGAGGGAGTGGGACACAGTGGGACAGTCTGGGATGGGGAGGGACAATCTGGGATGGAGAGGGACACAGTGTGGGACAGTCTGGGAGGGAGTGGGACAGTCTGGGAGGGAGAGGGACACAGTGTGGGACAGTTTGGTGGGGGAGTGAGGGAGTGGGACAGTCTGGGAGGGAGTGGGACAGTCTGGGAGGGAGAGGGACAGTCTGGGCGGGAGAGGGACACAGTGTGTGACAGTCTGGGATGGAGGGGGACAGTATGGGAGGGGGAGGGACACATTGTTGGACAGTCTGGGAGGGGGAGGGACACATTGTGGGACAGTCTGGGAGGGGGAGGGACACAGTGTGGGACTGTCTGGGAGGGAGTGGGACAGTCTGGGAGGGAGTGGGACTGTCTGGGAGAGGGTGGGACAGTCTGGGAGGGAGTGGGTCACTGTGGGACAGTCTGCGAGGGAGTGGGACACAGTGTGGGACAGTCTGGGAGGGAGTGGGACAGTCTGGGAGGGAGAGGGACACTGTGTGGGACAGTCTGGGAGGGAGAGGGACACAGTGTGGGACAGTCTGGGAGGGGGTGCGACAGTCTGGGAGGTAGCGGGACACAGTGTGGGACAGTCTGGGAGGGAGAGGGACACATTGTGGAACAGTCTGGGAGGAGAGGGGCAGTCTGGGAGGGAGTGGGACACAGTGTGGGACAGTCTGGGAGGGAGAGGGACACAGTGTGGGACAGTCTGGGAGGGAGAGGGACACATTGTGGAACAGTCTGGGAGGAGAGGGGCAGTCTGGGAGGGAGAGGGACACAGTGTGGGACAGTCTGGGAGGGAGTGGGACACTGTGTGGGACAGTCTGGGAGGGAGAGGGACAGTCTGGGAGAGGGTGGAACAGTCTGGGAGGGAGAGGGACACAGTGTGGGACAGTCTGGGAGAGGGTGGAACAGTCTGGGAGGGAGAGCGACACAGTGTGGGACAGTCTGGGAGGGAGTGGGACAGTCTGGGAGGGGGAGGGACAGTCTGGGAGGGAGAGGGACACAGTGTGGGACAATCTGGAAGGGAGTGGGACAGTCTGGGAGGGAGTGGGACACTGTCTGGGGGGGGGAGGGACAGTCTGGGAGGGGGAGGGACAGTCTGGGAGGGGGAGGGACACAGTGTGGGACAGTCTGGGAGAGAGAGGGACAGTCTGGGAGGGAGAGGGACACAGTGTGGGACAGTCTGGGAGGGAGTGGGACAGTCTGGGAGGGAGTGGGATACAGTGTGGGACAGTCTGGGAGAGAGTGGGACAGTCTGGGAGGGAGAGGGACACAGTGTGGTACAGTCTGTGAGGGAGTGGGACAGTCTGGGAGGGAGAGAGACAGTCTGGGAGGGAGAGGGACAGTCTGGGAGGGAGTGGGACACAGTGTGGGAGGGGGAGGGACACATTGTGGGACAGTCTGGGAGGGATTGGGCACAGTGTGGGACAGTCTGGGAGGGATTGGGACACAGTGTGGGACAGTCTGGGAGGGGGAGGGACACAGTGTGAGACAGTCTGGGAGGGATTGGGACACAGTGTGGGACAGTCTGGGAGGGAGGGACACAGTGTGGGACAGTCTGGGAGGGAGTGGGACAGTCTGGGAGGGAGTGGGACACAGTGGGACAGTTTGGGAGGGTGTGGGACAGTCTGGGAGGGAGAGGGACAGTCTGGGAGGGGGAGGGACACATTCTGGGACAGTCTGGGAGGGGGAGGGACACATTGTGGGAAAGTCTGGAAGGGAGAGGGACACAGTGTGAGACAGTCTGGGAGGAGGAGGGACAGTCTGGGTGGGAGGGGGACACATTGTGGGACAGTCTGGGAGGGGGTGGGACAGTCGGGGAGGGAGAGGGACACAGTGTGGGACAGTCTGGAGGGAGAGGGACACAGTGTGGGACAGTCTGGGAGGAGGAGGGACAGTCTGGGAGGGGGAGGGACACAGTGTGGGACAGTCTGGGAGGGAGAGGGACAGTCTGGGAGGGAGAGGGACAGTCTGGGAGGGAGAGGGACACAGTGTGGGACAGTCTGGGAGGAGGAGGGACAGTCTGGGAGGGAGAGGGACACAGTGTGGGACAGTCTGGGAGGAGGAGGGACAGTCTGGGAGGGACAGGCACATAGTGTGGGACAGTCTGGGAGGGAGTGGGACAGTCTGGGAGGGAGAGGGACAGTCTGGGAGGGAGAGGGACACTGTGGGACAATCTGGGAGGGAGTGGGACAGTCTGGGAGGCAGAGGGACACAGTGTGGGACAGTCTGGGAGGGGGAGGGACACAGTGTGGGACAGTCTGGGAAGGAGAGGTACAGTCTGGGAGGGAGAGGGACACAGTGTGGGACAGTCTGGGAGGGAGTGGTACACAGTGTGGGACAGTCGGGAGTGAGTGGGTCACTGTGGGACAGTCTGGGAGTGAGTGGGACACAGTGTGGGACAGTCTGGGAGGGAGTGGGACAGTCTGGGAAGGAGAGGGACACTGTGTGGGACAGTCTGGGAGGGAGAGGGACACAGTGTGGGACAGTCTGGGCGGGGGTGGGACAGTCTGGGAGGTAGCGGGACACAGTGTGGGACAGTCTGGGAGGGAGAGGGACACAGTGTGGGACAGTGGGAGGGAGAGGGACACATTGTGGAACAGTCTGGGAGGAGAGGGGCAGTCTGGGAGGGAGAGGGACACAGTGTGGGACAGTCTGGGAAGGGGAGGGACACAGTGTGGGACAGTCTGGGAGGGAGTGGGACACTGTGTGGGACAGTCTGGGAGGGAGAGGGACACAGTGTGGGACAGTCTGGGAGGGAGTGGGACAGTCTGGGAGGGAGAGGGACTCAGTGTGGGACAGTCTGGGAGGGAGTGGGACAGTCTGGGAGGGAGAGCGACACAGTGTGGGACAGTCTGGGAGGGAGTGGGACAGTCTGGGAGAGGGTGGGACAGTCTGGGAGGGAGAGGGACACAGTGTGAGACAGGTTGGGAGGGAGTGGGACAGTCTGGGAGGGGGAGGGACAGTCTGGGAGGGAGTGGGACAGTCTGGGAGGGAGAGGGACACAGTGTGGGACAATCTGGGAGGGAGAGGTACAGTCTGGGAGGGAGAGGGACACAGTGTGGGACAGTCTGGGAGGGAGAGGTACACAGTGTGGGACAGTCTGGGAGTGAGTGGGACACAGTGTGGGACAGTCTGGGAGGGAGAGGGACACAGTGTGGGACAGTCTGGGAGGAGGAGGGACAGTCTGGGAAGGGGAGGGACACAGTGTGGGACAGTCTGGGAGGGGGAGGGACACAGTGTGGGTCAGTCTGGGAGGAGGAGGGACAGTCTGGGAGGGAGAGGGACACAGTATGGGACAGTCTGGGAGGGAGAGGGACACAGTGTGGGACAGTCTGGAAGGAGGAGGGACAGTCTGGAAGGGGGAGGGACACAGTGGGACAGTCTGGGAGGGAGAGGGACACAGTGTGGGACAGTCTGGGAGGGCGAGGGACACAGTGTGGGACAGTCTGGGAGGGAGAGGGACACAGTGTGGGACAGTCTGGGAGGGAGTGGGACAGTCTGGGAGGGAGAGGGACAGTCTGGGAGGGAGAGGGACACAGTGTGGGACAGTCTGGGAGGGCGAGGGACACAGTGTGGGACAGTCTGGGAGGGAGAGGGACACAGTGTGGTACAGTCTGTGAGGGAGTGGGACAGTCTGGGAGGGAGAGGGACAGTCTGGGAGGGAGAGGGACAGTCTGGGAGGGAGTGGGACACAGTGTGGGAGGGGGAGGGACACATTGTGGGACAGTCTGGGAGGCATTGGGACACAGTGTGGGACAGTCTGGGAGGGATTGGGACACAGTGTGGGACAGTCTGGGAGGGGAAGGGACACACTGTGAGACAGTCTGGGAGGGATTGGGACACAGTGTGGGACAGTCTGGGAGGGAGGGACACAGTGTGGGACAGTCTGGGAGGGAGTGGGACAGTCTGGGAGGGAGTGGGACACAGTGGGTCAGTTTGGGAGGGAGTGGGACAGTCTGGGAGGGGGAGGGACACATTGTGGGAAAGTCTGGAAGGGAGAGGGACACAGTGTGAGACTGTCTGGGAGGGAGTGGGACAGTCTGGGAGGGAGTGGGACACAGTGTGGGACAGTCTGGGAGGAGGAGGGACAGTCTGGGTGGGAGGGGGACACATTGTGGGACAGTCTGGGAGGGGGTGGGACAGTCGGGGAGGGAAAGGGACACAGTGTGGGACTGGAGGGAGAGGGACACAGTGTGGGACAGTCTGGGAGGAGGAGTGACAGTCTGGGAGGGGGAGGGACACAGTGTGGGACAGTCTGGGAGGGAGAGGGACAGTCTGGGAGGGAGAGGGACAGTCTGGGAGGGAGAGGGACACAGTGTGGGACAGTCTGGGAGGAGGAGGGACAGTCTGGGAGGGAGAGGGACACAGTGTCGGACAGTCTGGGAGGAGGAGGGACAGTCTGGGAGGGACAGGCACATAGTGTGGGACAGTCTGGGAGGGAGTGGGACAGTCTGGGAGGGAGTGGGACAGTCTGGGAGGGAGAGGGACAGTCTGGGAGGGAGAGGGACACTGTGGGACAATCTGGGAGGGAGTGGGAAAGTCTGGGAGGCAGAGGGACACAGTGTGGGACAGTCTGGGAGGGGGAGGGACACAGTGTGGGACAGTCTGGGAAGGAGAGGTACAGTCTGGGAGGGAGAGGGACACAGTGTGGGACAGTCTGGGAGGGAGAGGTACACAGTGTGGGACAGTCTGGGAGTGAGTGGGTCACTGTGGGACAGTCTGGGAGGGAGTGGGACACAGTGTAGGACAGTCTGGGATGGAGTGGGACAGTCTGGGAAGGAGAGGGACACTGTGTGGGACAGTCTGGGAGGGAGAGGGACACAGTGTGGGACAGTCTGGGAGGGGGTGGGACAGTCTGGGAGGTAGCGGGACACAGTGTGGGACAGTCTGGGAGAGAGAGGGACACAGTGTGGGACAGTGGGAGGGAGAGGGACACATTGTGGAACAGTCTGGGAGGAGAGGGGCAGTCTGGGAGGGAGAGGGACACAGTGTGGGACAGTCTGGGAAGGGGAGGGACACAGTGTGGGACAGTCTGGGAGGGAGTGGGACACTGTGTGGGACAGTCTGGGAGGGAGAGGGACACAGTGTGGGACAGTCTGGGAGGAGGAGGGACAGTCTGGGTGGGAGGGGGACACATTGTGGGACAGTCTGGGAGGGGGTGGGACAGTCGGGGAGGGAGAGGGACACAGTGTGGGACAGTCTGGAGGGACAGGGACACAGTGTGGGACAGTCTGGGAGGAGGAGGGACAGTCTGGGAGGGGGAGGGACAGTCTGGGAGGGAGAGGGACACAGTGTGGGACAGTCTGGGAGGAGGAGGGACAGTCTGGGAGGGATAGGGACACAGTGTGGGACAGTCTGGGAGGAGGAGGGACAGTCTGGGAGGGACAGGCACATAGTGTGGGACAGTCTGGGAGGGAGTGGGACAGTCTGGGAGGGAGAGGGACAGTCTGGGAGGGAGAGGGACACATTGTGGAACAGTCTGGGAGGAGAGGGGCAGTCTGGGAGGGAGAGGGACACAGTGTGGGACAGTCTGGGAAGGGGAGGGACACAGTGTGGGACAGTCTGGGAGGGAGTGGGACACTGTGTGGGACAGTCTGGGAGGGAGAGGGACACAGTGTGGGACAGTCTGGGAGGGAGTGGGACAGTCTGGGAGGGAGAGGGACTCAGTGTGGGACAGTCTGGGAGGGAGTGGGACAGTCTGGGAGGGAGAGCGACACAGTGTGGGACAGTCTGGGAGGGAGTGGGACAGTCTGGGAGAGGGTGGGACAGTCTGGGAGGGAGAGGGACACAGTGTGAGACAGGTTGGGAGGGAGTGGGACAGTCTGGGAGGGGGAGGGACAGTCTGGGAGGGAGTGGGACAGTCTGGGAGGGAGAGGGACACAGTGTGGGACAATCTGGGAGGGAGAGGTACAGTCTGGGAGGGAGAGGGACACAGTGTGGGACAGTCTGGGAGGGAGAGGTACACAGTGTGGGACAGTCTGGGAGTGAGTGGGACACAGTGTGGGACAGTCTGGGAGGGAGAGGGACACAGTGTGGGACAGTCTGGGAGGAGGAGGGACAGTCTGGGAAGGGGAGGGACACAGTGTGGGACAGTCTGGGAGGGGGAGGGACACAGTGTGGGTCAGTCTGGGAGGAGGAGGGACAGTCTGGGAGGGAGAGGGACACAGTATGGGACAGTCTGGGAGGGAGAGGGACACAGTGTGGGACAGTCTGGGAGGAGGAGGGACAGTCTGGAAGGGGGAGGGACACAGTGGGACAGTCTGGGAGGGAGAGGGACACAGTGTGGGACAGTCTGGGAGGGCGAGGGACACAGTGTGGGACAGTCTGGGAGGGAGAGGGACACAGTGTGGGACAGTCTGGGAGGGAGTGGGACAGTCTGGGAGGGAGAGGGACAGTCTGGGAGGGAGAGGGACACAGTGTGGGACAGTCTGGGAGGGCGAGGGACACAGTGTGGGACAGTCTGGGAGGGAGAGGGACACAGTGTGGTACAGTCTGTGAGGGAGTGGGACAGTCTGGGAGGGAGAGGGACAGTCTGGGAGGGAGTGGGACACAGTGTGGGAGGGGGAGGGACACATTGTGGGACAGTCTGGGAGGCATTGGGACACAGTGTGGGACAGTCTGGGAGGGATTGGGACACAGTGTGGGACAGTCTGGGAGGGGAAGGGACACACTGTGAGACAGTCTGGGAGGGATTGGGACACAGTGTGGGACAGTCTGGGAGGGAGGGACACAGTGTGGGACAGTCTGGGAGGGAGTGGGACAGTCTGGGAGGGAGTGGGACACAGTGGGTCAGTTTGGGAGGGAGTTGGACAGTCTGGGAGGGGGAGCGACACATTGTGGGAAAGTCTGGAAGGGAGAGGGACACAGTGTGAGACTGTCTGGGAGGGAGTGGGACAGTCTGGGAGGGAGTGGGACACAGTGTGGGACAGTCTGGGAGGAGGAGGGACAGTCTGGGTGGGAGGGGGACACATTGTGGGACAGTCTGGGAGGGGGTGGGACAGTCGGGGAGGGAGAGGGACACAGTGTGGGACTGGAGGGAGAGGGACACAGTGTGGGACAGTCTGGGAGGAGGAGGGACAGTCTGGGAGGGGGAGGGACACAGTGTGGGACAGTCTGGGAGGGAGAGGGACAGTCTGGGAGGGAGAGGGACAGTCTGGGAGGGAGAGGGACACAGTGTGGGACAGTCTGGGAGGAGGAGGGACAGTCTGGGAGGGAGAGGGACACAGTGTCGGACAGTCTGGGAGGAGGAGGGACAGTCTGGGAGGGACAGGCACATAGTGTGGGACAGTCTGGGAGGGAGTGGGACAGTCTGGGAGGGAGTGGGACAGTCTGGGAGGGAGAGGGACAGTCTGGGAGGGAGAGGGACACTGTGGGACAATCTGGGAGGGAGTGGGACAGTCTGGGAGGCAGAGGGACACAGTGTGGGACAGTCTGGGAGGGGGAGGGACACAGTGTGGGACAGTCTGGGAAGGAGAGGTACAGTCTGGGAGGGAGAGGGACACAGTGTGGGACAGTCTGGGAGGGAGAGGTACACAGTGTGGGACAGTCTGGGAGTGAGTGGGTCACTGTGGGACAGTCTGGGAGGGAGTGGGACACAGTGTAGGACAGTCTGGGATGGAGTGGGACAGTCTGGGAAGGAGAGGGACACTGTGTGGGACAGTCTGGGAGGGAGAGGGACACAGTGTGGGACAGTCTGGGAGGGGGTGGGACAGTCTGGGAGGTAGCGGGACACAGTGTGGGACAGTCTGGGAGAGAGAGGGACACAGTGTGGGACAGTGGGAGGGAGAGGGACACATTGTGGAACAGTCTGGGAGGAGAGGGGCAGTCTGGGAGGGAGAGGGACACAGTGTGGGACAGTCTGGGAAGGGGAGGGACACAGTGTGGGACAGTCTGGGAGGGAGTGGGACACTGTGTGGGACAGTCTGGGAGGGAGAGGGACACAGTGTGGGACAGTCTGGGAGGGAGTGGGACAGTCTGGGAGGGAGACGGACTCAGTGTGGGACAGTCTGGGAGGGAGTGGGACAGTCTGGGAGGGAGAGCGACACAGTGTGGGACAGTCTGGGAGGGAGTGGGACAGTCTGGGAGAGGGTGGGACAGTCTGGGAGGGAGAGGGACACAGTGTGGGACAGTCTGGGAGGGGGAGGGACAGTCTGGGAGGGAGTGGGACAGTCTGGGAGGGAGAGGGACACAGTGTGGGACAATCTGGGAGGGAGAGGTACAGTCTGGGAGGGAGAGGGACACAGTGTGGGACAGTCTGGGAGGGAGAGGTACACAGTGTGGGACAGTCTGGGAGTGAGTGGGACACAGTGTGGGACAGTCTGGGAGGGAGAGGGACACAGTGTGGGACAGTCTGGGAGGAGGAGGGACAGTCTGGGAAGGGGAGGGACACAGTGTGGGACAGTCTGGGAGGGGGAGGGACACAGTGTGGGTCAGTCTGGGAGGAGGAGGGACAGTCTGGGAGGGAGAGGGACACAGTATGGGACAGTCTGGGAGGGAGAGGGACACAGTGTGGGACAGTCTGGGAGGAGGAGGGACAGTCTGGAAGGGGGAGGGACACAGTGGGACAGTCTGGGAGGGAGAGGGACACAGTGTGGGACAGTCTGGGAGGGCGAGGGACACAGTGTGGGACAGTCTGGGAGGGAGAGGGACACAGTGTGGGACAGTCTGGGAGGGAGTGGGACAGTCTGGGAGGGAGAGGGACAGTCTGGGTGGGAGAGGGACACTGGGAGCAAGTGGGACAGTCTGAGAGGCAGAGGGACACCGTGTGGGACAGTCTGGGAGGGGGAGGGACTCAGTGTGGGACAGTCTGGGAAGGAGAGGGACAGTCTGGGAGGGAGAGGGACACAGTGTGGGACAGTCTGGGAGGGAGAGGGACACAGTGTTGGACAGTCTGGGAGGGAGAAGGACAGTCTGGGAGGGAGAGGGACACAGTGTGGGACAGTCTGGGAGGGAGTGGGATACAGTGTGGGACAGTCTGGGAGAGAGTGGGACACAGTGTGGGACAGTCTGGGAGGGGGAGGGACACATTGTTGGACAGTCTGGGAGGGGGAGGGACACAGTGTGGGACTGTCTCGGAGGGGGTGGGACAGTCTGGGAGGGAGTGGGACTGTCTGGGAGGGAGTGGGAAAGGGTGGGACAGTGTAGGAGGGAGTGGGTCACTGTGGGACAGTCTGGGAGGGAGTGGGACACAGTGTGGGACAGTCTGGGAGGGAGTGGGACAGTCTGGGAAGGAGAGGGACACTGTGTGGGACAGTCTAGGAGGGAGAGGGACACAGTGTGGGACAGTCTGGGAGGGGGTGGGACAGTCTGGGAGGTAGCGGGACACAGTGTGGGACAGTCTGGGAGGGAGTGGGACAGTCTGGGAGGGAGAGCGACACAGTCTGGGAGGGAGTGGGACAGTCTGGGAGAGGGTGGGACAGTCTGGGAGGGAGAGGGACACAGTGTGGGACAGGTTGGGAGGGAGTGGGACAGTCTGGGAGGGGGAGGGACAGTCTGGGAGGGAGTGGGACAGTCTGGGAGGGAGAGGGACACAGTGTGGGACAATCTGGGAGGGAGAGGTACAGTCTGGGAGGGAGAGGGACACAGTGTGGGACAGTCTGGGAGGGAGAGGTACACAGTGTGGGACAGTCTGGGAGTGAGTGGGACACAGTGTGGGACAGTCTGGGAGGGAGAGGGACACAGTGTGGGACAGTCTGGGAGGAGGAGGGACAGTCTGGGAAGGGGAGGGACACAGTGTGGGACAGTCTGGGAGGGGGAGGGACACAGTGTGGGTCAGTCTGGGAGGAGGAGGGACAGTCTGGGAGGGAGAGGGACACAGTATGGGACAGTCTGGGAGGGAGAGGGACACAGTGTGGGACAGTCTGGGAGGAGGAGGGACAGTCTGGAAGGGGGAGGGACACAGTGGGACAGTCTGGGAGGGAGAGGGACACAGTGTGGGACAGTCTGGGAGGGCGAGGGACACAATGTGGGACAGTCTGGGAGGGAGAGGGACACAGTGTGGGACAGTCTGGGAGGGAGTGGGACAGTCTGGGAGGGAGAGGGACAGTCTGGGAGGGAGAGGGACACTGGGAGCAAGTGGGACAGTCTGAGAGGCAGAGGGACACCGTGTGGGACAGTCTGGGAGGGGGAGGGACTCAGTGTGGGACAGTCTGGGAAGGAGAGGGACAGTCTGGGAGGGAGAGGGACACAGTGTGGGACAGTCTGGGAGGGAGAGGGACACAGTGTGGGACAGTCTGGGAGGGAGAGGGACAGTCTGGGAGGGAGAAGGACAGTCTGGGAGGGAGAGGGACACAGTGTGGGACAGTCTGGGAAGGAGAGGTACAGTCTGGGAGGGAGAGGGACACAGTGTGGGACAGTCTGGGAGGGGGAGGGACACAGTGTGGGACAGTCTGGGAGTGAGTGGGTCACTGTGGGACAGTCTGGGAGGGAGTGGGACAGTCTGGGAAGGAGAGGGACACTGTGTGGGACAGTCTGGGAGGGAGAGGGACACAGTGTGGGACAGTCTGGGAGGGGGTGGGACAGTCTGGGAGGTAGCCGGACACAGTGTGGGACAGTCTGGGAGGGAGAAGGACACAGTGTGGGACAGTGGGAGGGAGAGGGACACATTGTGGAACAGTCTGGGAGGAGAGGGGCAGTCTGGGAGGGAGAGGGACACAGTGTGGGACAGTCTGGGAAGGGGAGGGACACAGTGTGGGACAGTCTGGGAGGGAGTGGGACACTGTGTGGGACAGTCTGGGAGGGAGAGGGACACAGTGTGGGACAGTCTGGGAGGGAGTGGGACAGTCTGGGAGGGAGACGGACTCAGTGTGGGACAGTCTGGGAGGGAGTGGGACAGTCTGGGAGAGGGTGGGACAGTCTGGGAGGGAGAGGGACACAGTGTGGGACAGGTTGGGAGGGAGTGGGACAGTCTGGGAGGGGGAGGGACAGTCTGGGAGGGAGTGGGACAGTCTGGGAGGGAGAGGGACACAGTGTGGGACAATCTGGGAGGGAGAGGTACAGTCTGGGAGGGAGAGGGACACAGTGTGGGACAGTCTGGGAGGGAGAGGTACACAGTGTGGGACAGTCTGGGAGTGAGTGGGACACAGTGTGGGACAGTCTGGGAGGGAGAGGGACACAGTGTGGGACAGTCTGGGAGGAGGAGGGACAGTCTGGGAAGGGGAGGGACACAGTGTGGGACAGTCTGGGAGGGGGAGGGACACAGTGTGGGTCAGTCTGGGAGGAGGAGGGACAGTCTGGGAGGGAGAGGGACACAGTATGGGACAGTCTGGGAGGGAGAGGGACACAGTGTGGGACAGTCTGGGAGGAGGAGGGACAGTCTGGAAGGGGGAGGGACACAGTGGGACAGTCTGGGAGGGAGAGGGACACAGTGTGGGACAGTCTGGGAGGGCGAGGGACACAGTGTGGGACAGTCTAGGAGGGAGAGGGACACAGTGTGGGACAGTCTGGGAGGGAGTGGGACAGTCTGGGAGGGAGAGGGACAGTCTGGGTGGGAGAGGGACACTGGGAGCAAGTGGGACAGTCTGAGAGGCAGAGGGACACCGTGTGGGACAGTCTGGGAGGGGGAGGGACTCAGTGTGGGACAGTCTGGGAAGGAGAGGGACAGTCTGGGAGGGAGAGGGACACAGTGTGGGACAGTCTGGGAGGGGGAGGGACACAGTGTGGGACAGTCTGGGAGGGAGAGGGACAGTCTGGGAGGGAGAGGGACAGTCTGGGAGGGAGAGGGACACAGTGTGGGACAGTCTGGGAGGAGGAGGGACAGTCTGGGAGGGAGAGGGACACAGTGTGGGACAGTCTAGGAGGAGGAGGGACAGTCTGGGAAGGACAGGCACATAGTGTGGGACAGTCTGGGAGGGAGTGGGACAGTCTGGGAGGGAGTGGGACAGTCTGGGAGGGAGAGGGACAGTCTGGGAGGGAGAGGGACACTGTGGGACAATCTGGGAGGGAGTGGGACAGTCTGGGAGGCAGAGGGACACAGTGTGGGACAGTCTGGGAGGGGGAGGGACACAGTGTGGGACAGTCTGGGAAGGAGAGGTACAGTCTGGGAGGGAGAGGGACACAGTGTGGGACAGTCTGGGAGGGAGAGGTACACAGTGTGGGACAGTCTGGGAGTGAGTGGGTCACTGTGGGACAGTCTGGGAGGGAGTGGGACACAGTGTGGGACAGTCTGGGAGGGAGTGGGACAGTCTGGGAAGGAGAGGGACACTGTGTGGGACAGTCTGGGTGGGAGAGGGACACAGTGTGGGACAGTCTGGGAGGGGGTGGGACAGTCTGGGAGGTAGCCGGACACAGTGTGGGACAGTCTGGGAGGGAGAAGGACACAGTGTGGGACAGTGGGAGGGAGAGGGACACATTGTGGAACAGTCTGGGAGGAGAGGGGCAGTCTGGGAGGGAGAGGGACACAGTGTGGGACAGTCTGGGAAGGGGAGGGACACAGTGTGGGACAGTCTGGGAGGGAGTGGGACACTGTGTGGGACAGTCTGGGAGGGAGAGGGACACAGTGTGGGACAGTCTGGGAGGGAGTGGGACAGTCTGGGAGGGAGACGGACTCAGTGTGGGACAGTCTGGGAGGGAGTGGGACAGTCTGGGAGGGAGAGCGACACAGTGTGGGACAGTCTGGGAGGGAGTGGGACAGTCTGGGAGAGGGTGGGACAGTCTGGGAGGGAGAGGGACACAGTGTGGGACAGGTTGGGAGGGAGTGGGACAGTCTGGGAGGGGGAGGGACAGTCTGGGAGGGAGTGGGACAGTCTGGGAGGGAGAGGGACACAGTGTGGGACAACCTGGGAGGGAGAGGTACAGTCTGGGAGGGAGAGGGACACAGTGTGGGACAGTCTGGGAGGGAGAGGTACACAGTGTGGGACAGTCTGGGAGTGAGTGGGACACAGTGTGGGACAGTCTGGGAGGGAGAGGGACACAGTGTGGGACAGTCTGGGAGGAGGAGGGACAGTCTGGGAAGGGGAGGGACACAGTGTGGGACAGTCTGGGAGGGGGAGGGACACAGTGTGGGTCAGTCTGGGAGGAGGAGGGACAGTCTGGGAGGGAGAGGGACACAGTATGGGACAGTCTGGGAGGGAGAGGGACACAGTGTGGGACAGTCTGGGAGGAGGAGGGACAGTCTGGAAGGGGGAGGGACACAGTGGGACAGTCTGGGAGGGAGAGGGACACAGTGTGGGACAGTCTGGGAGGGCGAGGGACACAGTGTGGGACAGTCTAGGAGGGAGAGGGACACAGTGTGGGACAGTCTGGGAGGGAGTGGGACAGTCTGGGAGGGAGAGGGACAGTCTGGGTGGGAGAGGGACACTGGGAGCAAGTGGGACAGTCTGAGAGGCAGAGGGACACCGTGTGGGACAGTCTGGGAGGGGGAGGGACTCAGTGTGGGACAGTCTGGGAAGGAGAGGGACAGTCTGGGAGGGAGAGGGACACAGTGTGGGACAGTCTGGGAGGGAGAGGGACACAGTGTGGGACAGTCTGGGAGGGAGAAGGACAGTCTGGGAGGGAGAGGGACACAGTGTGGGACAGTCTGGGAGGGAGTGGGATACAGTGTGGGACAGTCTGGGAGAGAGTGGGACACAGTGTGGGACAGTCTGGGAGGGGGAGGGACACATTGTGGGACAGTCTGGGAGGGGGAGGGACACAGTGTGGGACTGTCTCGGAGGGGGTGGGACAGTCTGGGAGGGAGTGGGACTGTCTGGGAGGGAGTGGGAAAGGGTGGGACAGTGTAGGAGGGAGTGGGTCACTGTGGGACAGTCTGGGAGGGAGTGGGACACAGTGTGGGACAGTCTGGGAGGGAGTGGGACAGTCTGGGAAGGAGAGGGACACTGTGTGGGACAGTCTAGGAGGGAGAGGGACACAGTGTGGTACAGTCTGGGAGGGGGTGGGACAGTCTGGGAGGTAGCGGGACACAGTGTGGGACAGTCTGGGAGGGAGAGGGACACAGTGTGGGACAGTGGGAGGGAGAGGGACACATTGTGGAACAGTCTGGGAGGAGAGGGGCAGTCTGGGAGGGAGAGGGACACAGTGTGGGACAGTCTGGGAAGGGGAGGGACACAGTGTGGGACAGTCTGGGAGGGAGTGGGACACTGTGTGGGACAGTCTGGGAGGGAGAGGGACACAGTGTGGGACAGTCTGGGAGGGAGTGGGACAGTCTGGGAGGGAGAGGGACTCAGTGTGGGACAGTCTGGGAGGGAGTGGGACAGTCTGGGAGGGAGAGCGATACAGTCTGGGAGGGAGTGGGACAGTCTGGGAGAGGGTGGGACAGTCTGGGAGGGAGAGGGACACAGTGTGGGACAGGTTGGGAGGGAGTGGGACAGTCTGGGAGGGGGAGGGACAGTCTGGGAGGGAGTGGGACAGTCTGGGAGGGAGAGGGACACAGTGTGGGACAATCTGGGAGGGAGAGGTACAGTCTGGGAGGGAGAGGGACACAGTGTGGGACAGTCTGGGAGGGAGAGGTACACAGTGTGGGACAGTCTGGGAGTGAGTGGGACACAGTGTGGGACAGTCTGGGAGGGAGAGGGACACAGTGTGGGACAGTCTGGGAGGAGGAGGGACAGTCTGGGAAGGGGAGGGACACAGTGTGGGACAGTCTGGGAGGGGGAGGGACACAGTGTGGGTCAGTCTGGGAGGAGGAGGGACAGTCTGGGAGGGAGAGGGACACAGTATGGGACAGTCTGGGAGGGAGAGGGACACAGTGTGGGACAGTCTGGGAGGAGGAGGGACAGTCTGGAAGGGGGAGGGACACAGTGGGACAGTCTGGGAGTGAGAGGGACACAGTGTGGGACAGTCTGGGAGGGCGAGGGACACAATGTGGGACAGTCTGGGAGGGAGAGGGACACAGTGTGGGACAGTCTGGGAGGGAGTGGGACAGTCTGGGAGGGAGAGGGACAGTCTGGGAGGGAGAGGGACACCGTGTGGGACAGTCTGGGAGGGGGAGGGACAGTCTGGGAGGGAGAGGGACACAGTGTGGGACAGTCTGGGAGGGAGAGGGACACAGTGTGGGACAGTCTGGGAGGGAGAGGGACAGTCTGGGAGGGAGAAGGACAGTCTGGGAGGGAGAGGGACACAGTGTGGGACAGTCTGGGAGGGAGTGGGATACAGTGTAGGAGAGAGTGGGACACAGTGTGGGACAGTCTGGGAGGGGGAGGGACACATTGTGGGACAGTCTGGGAGGGGGAGGGACACAGTGTGGGACTGTCTGGGAGGGGGTGGGACAGTCTGGGAGGGAGTGGGACTGTCTGGGAGGGAGTGGGAAAGGGTGGGACAGTGTAGGAGGGAGTGGATCACTGTGGGACAGTCTGGGAGGGAGTGGGACACAGTGTGGGACAGTCTGGGAGGGAGTGGGACAGTCTGGGAAGGAGAGGGACACTGTGTGGGACAGTCTGGGAGGGAGAGGGACACAGTGTGGGACAGTCTGGGAGGGGGTGGGACAGTCTGGGAGGTAGCGGGACACAGTGTGGGACAGTGGGAGGGAGAGGGACACATTGTGGAACAGTCTGGGAGGAAAGGGGCAGTCTGGGAGGGAGAGGGACACAGTGTGGGTCAGTCTGGGAAGGGGAGGGACACAGTGTGGGACAGTCTGGGAGGGAGGGGAAACTCTGTGGGACAGTCTGGGAGGGAGAGGGACACAGTGTGGGACAGTCTGGGAGGGAGTGGGACAGTCTGGGAGGGAGAGGGACTCAGTGTGGGACAGTCTGGGAGGGAGTGGGACAGTCTGGGAGGGAGAGCGACACAGTGTGGGACAGTCTGGGAGGGAGTGGGACAGTCTGGGAGAGGGTGGGACAGTCTGGGAGTGAGAGGGACACAGTGTGGGACAGGTTGGGAGGGAGTGGGACAGTCTGGGAGGGGGAGGGACAGTCTGGGAGGGAGTGGGACATTCTGGGAGGGAGAGGGACACAGTGTGGGACAGTCTGGGAGGGAGTGGGACAGTCTGGGAGGAGGAGGGACAGTCTGGGAGGGGGAGGGACACAGTGTGGGACAGTCTGGGAGGGAGAGGGACAGTCTGGGAGGGAGAGGGACAGTCTGGGAGGGAGAGGGACACAGTGTGGGACAGTCTGGGAGGAGGAGGGACAGTCTGGGAGGGAGAGGGACACTGTGGGACAATCTGGGAGGGAGTGGGACAGTCTGGGAGGCAGAGGGACACAGTGTGGGACAGTCTGGGAGGGGGAGGGACACAGTGTGGGACAGTCTGGGAAGGAGAGGTACAGTCTGGGAGGGAGAGGGACACAGTGTGGGACAGTCTGGGAGGGATTGGGACACAGTGTGGGACAGTCTGGGAGGGAGGGACACAGTGTGAGACAGTCTGGGAGGGATTGGGACACAGTGTGGGACAGTCTGGGAGGGAGGGACACAGTGTGGGACAGTCTGGGAGGGAGTGGGACAGTCTGGGAGGGAGTGGGACACAGTGGGACAGTTTGGGAGGGAGTGGGACAGTCTGGGAGGGGGAGGGACACATTCTGGGACAGTCTCGGAGGGGGAGGGACACATTGTGGGAAAGTCTGGAAGGGAGAGGGACACAGTGTGAGACTGTCTGGGAGGGAGTGGGACACAGTGTGGGACTGTCTGGGAGGGAGTGGGACACAGTGTGGGACAGTCTGGGAGGAGGAGGGACAGTCTGGGTGGGAGGGGGACACATTGTGGGACAGTCTGGGAGGGGGTGGGACAGTCGGGGAGGGAGAGGGACACAGTGTGGGACAGTCTGGGAGGGAGAGGGACACAGTGTGGGACAGTCTGGGAGGGAGAGGTACACAGTGTGGGACAGTCTGGGAGTGAGTGGGACACAGTGTGGGACAGTCTGGGAGGGGGAGGGACACAGTGTGGGTCAGTCTGGGAGGAGGAGGGACAGTCTGGGAGGGAGAGGGACACAGTATGGGACAGTCTGGGAGGGAGAGGGACACAGTGTGGGACAGTCTGGGAGGAGGAGGGACAGTCTGGAAGGGGGAGGGACACAGTGGGACAGTCTGGGAGGGAGAGGGACACAGTGTGGGACAGTCTGGGAGGGCGAGGGACACAGTGTGGGACAGTCTGGGAGGGAGAGGGACACAGTGTGGGACAGTCTGGGAGGGAGTGGGCCAGTCTGGAAGGGAGAGGGACAGTCTGGGAGGGAGAGGGACACTGGGAGCAAGTGGGACAGTCTGAGAGGCAGAGCGACACCGTGTGGGACAGTCTGGGAGGGGGAGGGACACATTGTGGGACAGTCTGGGAGGCAGTGGGACACAGTGTGGGACTGTCTGGGAGGGAGAGGGACACAGTGTGGGACAGTCTGGGAGGAGGAAGGAAAGTCTGGGAGGGAGGGGGACACAGTGTGGGACAGTCTGGGAGGGGGAGGGACAGTCTGGGAGGGAGAGGGACACAGTGTGGGACAGTCTGGGATGGAGAGGGACACAGTGTGGGACAGTCTGGGAGGAGGAGGGACAGTCTGGGAGTGAGAGGGACACAGTGTGGGACAGTCTGGGAGGAGGAGGGACAGTCTAGGAGGGAGTGGGACAGTCTGGGAGGCAGAGGGACACAGTGTGGGACAGTCTGGGAGGGGGAGGGACACAGTGTGGGACAGTCTGGGAAGGAGAGGTACAGTCTGGGAGGGAGAGGGACACAGTGTGGGACAGTCTGGGAGGGAGAGGTACACAGTGTGGGACAGTCTGGGAGTGAGTGGGACACAGTGTGGGACAGTCTGGGAGGGGGAGGGACACAGTGTGGGTCAGTCTGGGAGGAGGAGGGACAGTCTGGGAGGGAGAGGGACACAGTATGGGACAGTCTGGGAGGGAGAGGGACACAGTGTGGGACAGTCTGGGAGGAGGAGGGACAGTCTGGAAGGGGGAGGGACACAGTGGGACAGTCTGGGAGGGAGAGGGACACAGTGTGGGACAGTCTGGGAGGGCGAGGGACACAGTGTGGGACAGTCTGGGAGGGAGAGGGGCACAGTGTGGGACAGTCTGGGAGGGAGTGGGACAGTCTGGGAGGGAGAGGGACAGTCTGGGAGGGAGACGGACACTGGGAGCAAGTGGGACAGTCTGAGAGGCAGAGGGACACCGTGTGGGACAGTCTGGGAGGGGGAGGGACACATTGTGGGACAGTCTGGGAGGCAGTGGGACACAGTGTGGGACTGTCTGGGAGGGAGAGGGACACAGTGTGGGACAGTCTGGGAGGAGGAAGGACAGTCTGGGAGGGAGGGGGACACAGGGTGGGACAGTCTGGGAGGGGGAGGGACAGTCTGGGAGGGAGAGGGACACAGTGTGGAACAGTCTGGAGGGAGAGGGTCACAGTGTGGGAGAGTCTGGGAGGAGGAGGGACAGTCTGGGAGGGGAGGGACACAGTGTGGGACAGTCTGGGAGGGAGAGGGACACAGTGTGGGACAGTCTGGGAGGGAGAGGGACACAGTGTGGGACAGTCTGGGTGGAGGAGGGACAGTCTGGGAGGGAGAGGGACACAGTGTGGGACAGTCTGGGAGGAGGAGGGACAGTCTGGGAGGGAGTGGGACAGTCTGGGAGGGAGAGGGACAGTCTGGGAGGGAGAGGGACACTGGGACAGTCTGGGAGGGAGTGGGACAGTCTGTGAGGCAGAGGGACACAGTGAGGGACAGTCTGGGAGGGGGAGGGACACAGTGTGGGACAGTCTGGGAAGGAGAGGGACAGTCTGGGAGGGAGAGGGACACAGTGTGGGACAGTCTGGGAGGGAGAGGGACACAGTGTGGGACAGTCTGGGAGGGAGAGGGACACAGTGTGGGACAGTCTGGGAGGGAGAGGGACAGTCTGGGAGGGAGAGGGACACAGTGTGGGACAGTCTGGGAGGGAGCGAGACAGTCTGGGAGGGAGTGGGACACAGTGTAGGACAGTCTGGGAGAGAGTGGGACAGTCTGGGAGGGAGAGGGACACAGTGTGGGACAGTCTGGGAGGGAGAGGGACACAGTGTGGGACAGTCTGGGAGGGAGAGGGACACAGTGTGGGACAGTCTGGGAGAGAGTGGGACACAGTGTGGCACAGTCTGGCAGGGAGAGGGACACAGTGTGGGACAGTCTGGGAGGGAGAGGGACAGTGGGAGGGAGTGGGACACAGTGGGACAGTCTGGGATGGGGAGGGACAATCTGGGATGGAGAGGGACACAGTGTGGGACAGTCTGGGAGGGAGTGGGACAGTCTGGGAGGGAGAGGGACACAGTGTGGGACAGTTTGGGGGGGAGTGAGGGAGTGGGACAGTCTGGGAGGGAGTGGGACAGTCTGGGAGGGAGTGGGACAGTCTGGGAGGGAGTGGGACAGTCTGGGAGGGAGAGGGACAGTCTGGGCGGGAGAGGGACACAGTGTGTGACAGTCTGGGATGGAGGGGGACAGTATGGGAGGGGGAGGGACACATTGTTGGACAGTCTGGGAGGGGGAGGGACACATTGTGGGACAGTCTGGGAGGGGGAGGGACACAGTGTGGGACTGTCTGGGAGGGAGTGGGACAGTCTGGGAGGGAGTGGGACTGTCTGGGAGAGGGTGGGACAGTCTGGGAGGGAGTGGGTCACTGTGGGACAGTCTGCGAGGGAGTGGGACACAGTGTGGGACAGTCTGGGAGGGAGTGGGACAGTCTGGGAGGGAGAGGGACACTGTGTGGGACAGTCTGGGAGGGAGAGGGACACAGTGTGGGACAGTCTGGGAGGGGGTGCGACAGTCTGGGAGGTAGCGGGACACAGTGTGGGACAGTCTGGGAGGGAGAGGGACACATTGTGGAACAGTCTGGGAGGAGAGGGGCAGTCTGGGAGGGAGTGGGACACAGTGTGGGACAGTCTGGGAGGGAGAGGGACACAGTGTGGGACAGTCTGGGAGGGAGAGGGACACATTGTGGAACAGTCTGGGAGGAGAGGGGCAGTCTGGGAGGGAGAGGGACACAGTGTGGGACAGTCTGGGAGGGAGTGGGACACTGTGTGGGACAGTCTGGGAGGGAGAGGGACAGTCTGGGAGAGGGTGGAACAGTCTGGGAGGGAGAGGGACACAGTGTGGGACAGTCTGGGAGAGGGTGGAACAGTCTGGGAGGGAGAGCGACACAGTGTGGGACAGTCTGGGAGGGAGTGGGACAGTCTGGGAGGGGGAGGGACAGTCTGGGAGGGAGAGGGACACAGTGTGGGACAATCTGGAAGGGAGTGGGACAGTCTGGGAGGGAGTGGGACACTGTCTGGGGGGGGGAGGGACAGTCTGGGAGGGGGAGGGACAGTCTGGGAGGGGGAGGGACACAGTGTGGGACAGTCTGGGAGAGAGAGGGACAGTCTGGGAGGGAGAGGGACACAGTGTGGGACAGTCTGGGAGGGAGTGGGACAGTCTGGGAGGGAGTGGGATACAGTGTGGGACAGTCTGGGAGAGAGTGGGACAGTCTGGGAGGGAGAGGGACACAGTGTGGTACAGTCTGTGAGGGAGTGGGACAGTCTGGGAGGGAGAGAGACAGTCTGGGAGGGAGAGGGACAGTCTGGGAGGGAGTGGGACACAGTGTGGGAGGGGGAGGGACACATTGTGGGACAGTCTGGGAGGGATTGGGCACAGTGTGGGACAGTCTGGGAGGGATTGGGACACAGTGTGGGACAGTCTGGGAGGGGGAGGGACACAGTGTGAGACAGTCTGGGAGGGATTGGGACACAGTGTGGGACAGTCTGGGAGGGAGGGACACAGTGTGGGACAGTCTGGGAGGGAGTGGGACAGTCTGGGAGGGAGTGGGACACAGTGGGACAGTTTGGGAGGGTGTGGGACAGTCTGGGAGGGAGAGGGACAGTCTGGGAGGGGGAGGGACACATTCTGGGACAGTCTGGGAGGGGGAGGGACACATTGTGGGAAAGTCTGGAAGGGAGAGGGACACAGTGTGAGACAGTCTGGGAGGAGGAGGGACAGTCTGGGAGGGAGAGGGACACAGTGTGGGACAGTCTGGGAGGAGGAGGGACAGTCTGGGAGGGACAGGCACATAGTGTGGGACAGTCTGGGAGGGAGTGGGACAGTCTGGGAGGGAGAGGGACAGTCTGGGAGGGAGAGGGACACTGTGGGACAATCTGGGAGGGAGTGGGACAGTCTGGGAGGCAGAGGGACACAGTGTGGGACAGTCTGGGAGGGGGAGGGACACAGTGTGGGACAGTCTGGGAAGGAGAGGTACAGTCTGGGAGGGAGAGGGACACAGTGTGGGACAGTCTGGGAGGGAGTGGTACACAGTGTGGGACAGTCGGGAGTGAGTGGGTCACTGTGGGACAGTCTGGGAGTGAGTGGGACACAGTGTGGGACAGTCTGGGAGGGAGTGGGACAGTCTGGGAAGGAGAGGGACACTGTGTGGGACAGTCTGGGAGGGAGAGGGACACAGTGTGGGACAGTCTGGGCGGGGGTGGGACAGTCTGGGAGGTAGCGGGACACAGTGTGGGACAGTCTGGGAGGGAGAGGGACACAGTGTGGGACAGTGGGAGGGAGAGGGACACATTGTGGAACAGTCTGGGAGGAGAGGGGCAGTCTGGGAGGGAGAGGGACACAGTGTGGGACAGTCTGGGAAGGGGAGGGACACAGTGTGGGACAGTCTGGGAGGGAGTGGGACACTGTGTGGGACAGTCTGGGAGGGAGAGGGACACAGTGTGGGACAGTCTGGGAGGGAGTGGGACAGTCTGGGAGGGAGAGGGACTCAGTGTGGGACAGTCTGGGAGGGAGTGGGACAGTCTGGGAGGGAGAGCGACACAGTGTGGGACAGTCTGGGAGGGAGTGGGACAGTCTGGGAGAGGGTGGGACAGTCTGGGAGGGAGAGGGACACAGTGTGAGACAGGTTGGGAGGGAGTGGGACAGTCTGGGAGGGGGAGGGACAGTCTGGGAGGGAGTGGGACAGTCTGGGAGGGAGAGGGACACAGTGTGGGACAATCTGGGAGGGAGAGGTACAGTCTGGGAGGGAGAGGGAGACAGTGTGGGACAGTCTGGGAGGGAGAGGTACACAGTGTGGGACAGTCTGGGAGTGAGTGGGACACAGTGTGGGACAGTCTGGGAGGGAGAGGGACACAGTGTGGGACAGTCTGGGAGGAGGAGGGACAGTCTGGGAAGGGGAGGGACACAGTGTGGGACAGTCTGGGAGGGGGAGGGACACAGTGTGGGTCAGTCTGGGAGGAGGAGGGACAGTCTGGGAGGGAGAGGGACACAGTATGGGACAGTCTGGGAGGGAGAGGGACACAGTGTGGGACAGTCTGGAAGGAGGAGGGACAGTCTGGAAGGGGGAGGGACACAGTGGGACAGTCTGGGAGGGAGAGGGACACAGTGTGGGACAGTCTGGGAGGGCGAGGGACACAGTGTGGGACAGTCTGGGAGGGAGAGGGACACAGTGTGGGACAGTCTGTGAGGGAGTGGGACAGTCTGGGAGGGAGAGGGACAGTCTGGGAGGGAGAGGGACACAGTGTGGGACAGTCTGGGAGGGCGAGGGACACAGTGTGGGACAGTCTGGGAGGGAGAGGGACACAGTGTGGTACAGTCTGTGAGGGAGTGGGACAGTCTGGGAGGGAGAGGGACAGTCTGGGAGGGAGAGGGACAGTCTGGGAGGGAGTGGGACACAGTGTGGGAGGGGGAGGGACACATTGTGGGACAGTCTGGGAGGCATTGGGACACAGTGTGGGACAGTCTGGGAGGGATTGGGACACAGTGTGGGACAGTCTGGGAGGGGAAGGGACACACTGTGAGACAGTCTGGGAGGGATTGGGACACAGTGTGGGACAGTCTGGGAGGGAGGGACACAGTGTGGGACAGTCTGGGAGGGAGTGGGACAGTCTGGGAGGGAGTGGGACACAGTGGGTCAGTTTGGGAGGGAGTGGGACAGTCTGGGAGGGGGAGGGACACATTGTGGGAAAGTCTGGAAGGGAGAGGGACACAGTGTGAGACTGTCTGGGAGGGAGTGGGACAGTCTGGGAGGGAGTGGGACACAGTGTGGGACAGTCTGGGAGGAGGAGGGACAGTCTGGGTGGGAGGGGGACACATTGTGGGACAGTCTGGGAGGGGGTGGGACAGTCGGGGAGGGAAAGGGACACAGTGTGGGACTGGAGGGAGAGGGACACAGTGTGGGACAGTCTGGGAGGAGGAGGGACAGTCTGGGAGGGGGAGGGACACAGTGTGGGACAGTCTGGGAGGGAGAGGGACAGTCTGGGAGGGAGAGGGACAGTCTGGGAGGGAGAGGGACACAGTGTGGGACAGTCTGGGAGGAGGAGGGACAGTCTGGGAGGGAGAGGGACACAGTGTCGGACAGTCTGGGAGGAGGAGGGACAGTCTGGGAGGGACAGGCACATAGTGTGGGACAGTCTGGGAGGGAGTGGGACAGTCTGGGAGGGAGTGGGACAGTCTGGGAGGGAGAGGGACAGTCTGGGAGGGAGAGGGACACTGTGGGACAATCTGGGAGGGAGTGGGACAGTCTGGGAGGCAGAGGGACACAGTGTGGGACAGTCTGGGAGGGGGAGGGACACAGTGTGGGACAGTCTGGGAAGGAGAGGTACAGTCTGGGAGGGAGAGGGACACAGTGTGGGACAGTCTGGGAGGGAGAGGTACACAGTGTGGGACAGTCTGGGAGTGAGTGGGTCACTGTGGGACAGTCTGGGAGGGAGTGGGACACAGTGTAGGACAGTCTGGGATGGAGTGGGACAGTCTGGGAAGGAGAGGGACACTGTGTGGGACAGTCTGGGAGGGAGAGGGACACAGTGTGGGACAGTCTGGGAGGGGGTGGGACAGTCTGGGAGGTAGCGGGACACAGTGTGGGACAGTCTGGGAGAGAGAGGGACACAGTGTGGGACAGTGGGAGGGAGAGGGACACATTGTGGAACAGTCTGGGAGGAGAGGGGCAGTCTGGGAGGGAGAGGGACACAGTGTGGGACAGTCTGGGAAGGGGAGGGACACAGTGTGGGACAGTCTGGGAGGGAGTGGGACACTGTGTGGGACAGTCTGGGAGGGAGAGGGACACAGTGTGGGACAGTCTGGGAGGAGGAGGGACAGTCTGGGTGGGAGGGGGACACATTGTGGGACAGTCTGGGAGGGGGTGGGACAGTCGGGGAGGGAGAGGGACACAGTGTGGGACAGTCTGGAGGGACAGGGACACAGTGTGGGACAGTCTGGGAGGAGGAGGGACAGTCTGGGAGGGGGAGGGACACAGTGTGGGACAGTCTGGGAGGGAGAGGGACAGTCTGGGAGGGAGAGGGACAGTCTGGGAGGGAGAGGGACACAGTGTGGGACAGTCTGGGAGGAGGAGGGACAGTCTGGGAGGGAGAGGGACACAGTGTGGGACAGTCTGGGAGGAGGAGGGACAGTCTGGGAGGGACAGGCACATAGTGTGGGACAGTCTGGGAGGGAGTGGGACAGTCTGGGAGGGAGAGGGACAGTCTGGGAGGGAGAGGGACACTGTGGGACAATCTGGGAGGGAGTGGGACAGTCTGGGAGGCAGAGGGACACAGTGTGGGACAGTCTGGGAGGGGGAGGGACACAGTGTGGGACAGTCTGGGAAGGAGAGGTACAGTCTGGGAGGGAGAGGGACACAGTGTGGGACAGTCTGGGAGGGAGTGGTACACAGTGTGGGACAGTCGGGAGTGAGTGGGTCACTGTGGGACAGTCTGGGAGTGAGTGGGACACAGTGTGGGACAGTCTGGGTGGGAGTGGGACAGTCTGGGAAGGAGAGGGACACTGTGTGGGACAGTCTGGGAGGGAGAGGGACACAGTGTGGGACAGTCTGGGCGGGGGTGGGACAGTCTGGGAGGTAGCGGGACACAGTGTGGGACAGTCTGGGAGGGAGAGGGACACAGTGTGGGACAGTGGGAGGGAGAGGGACACATTGTGGAACAGTCTGGGAGGAGAGGGGCAGTCTGGGAGGGAGAGGGACACAGTGTGGGACAGTCTGGGAAGGGGAGGGACACAGTGTGGGACAGTCTGGGAGGGAGTGGGACACTGTGTGGGACAGTCTGGGAGGGAGAGGGACACAGTGTGGGACAGTCTGGGAGGGAGTGGGACAGTCTGGGAGGGGGAGGGACAGTCTGGGAGGGAGAGGGACACAGTGTGGGACAATCTGGAAGGGAGTGGGACAGTCTGGGAGGGAGTGGGACACTGTCTGGGGGGGGGAGGGACAGTCTGGGAGGGGGAGGGACAGTCTGGGAGGGGGAGGGACACAGTGTGGGACAGTCTGGGAGAGAGAGGGACAGTCTGGGAGGGAGAGGGACACAGTGTGGGACAGTCTGGGAGGGAGTGGGACAGTCTGGGAGGGAGTGGGATACAGTGTGGGACAGTCTGGGAGAGAGTGGGACAGTCTGGGAGGGAGAGGGACACAGTGTGGTACAGTCTGTGAGGGAGTGGGACAGTCTGGGAGGGAGAGAGACAGTCTGGGAGGGAGAGGGACAGTCTGGGAGGGAGTGGGACACAGTGTGGGAGGGGGAGGGACACATTGTGGGACAGTCTGGGAGGGATTGGGCACAGTGTGGGACAGTCTGGGAGGGATTGGGACACAGTGTGGGACAGTCTGGGAGGGGGAGGGACACAGTGTGAGACAGTCTGGGAGGGATTGGGACACAGTGTGGGACAGTCTGGGAGGGAGGGACACAGTGTGGGACAGTCTGGGAGGGAGTGGGACAGTCTGGGAGGGAGTGGGACACAGTGGGACAGTTTGGGAGGGTGTGGGACAGTCTGGGAGGGAGAGGGACAGTCTGGGAGGGGGAGGGACACATTCTGGGACAGTCTGGGAGGGGGAGGGACACATTGTGGGAAAGTCTGGAAGGGAGAGGGACACAGTGTGAGACAGTCTGGGAGGAGGAGGGACAGTCTGGGTGGGAGGGGGACACATTGTGGGACAGTCTGGGAGGGGGTGGGACAGTCGGGGAGGGAGAGGGACACAGTGTGGGACACAGTGTGGGACAGTCTGGGAGGAGGAGGGACAGTCTGGGAGGGGGAGGGACACAGTGTGGGACAGTCTGGGAGGGAGAGGGACAGTCTGGGAGGGAGAGGGACAGTCTGGGAGGGAGAGGGACACAGTGTGGGACAGTCTGGGAGGAGGAGGGACAGTCTGGGAGGGAGAGGGACACAGTGTGGGACAGTCTGGGAGGAGGAGGGACAGTCTGGGAGGGACAGGCACATAGTGTGGGACAGTCTGGGAGGGAGTGGGACAGTCTGGGAGGGAGAGGGACAGTCTGGGAGGGAGAGGGACACTGTGGGACAATCTGGGAGGGAGTGGGACAGTCTGGGAGGCAGAGGGACACAGTGTGGGACAGTCTGGGAGGGGGAGGGACACAGTGTGGGACAGTCTGGGAAGGAGAGGTACAGTCTGGGAGGGAGAGGGACACAGTGTGGGACAGTCTGGGAGGGAGTGGTACACAGTGTGGGACAGTCGGGAGTGAGTGGGTCACTGTGGGACAGTCTGGGAGTGAGTGGGACACAGTGTGGGACAGTCTGGGAGGGAGTGGGACAGTCTGGGAAGGAGAGGGACACTGTGTGGGACAGTCTGGGAGGGAGAGGGACACAGTGTGGGACAGTCTGGGCGGGGGTGGGACAGTCTGGGAGGTAGCGGGACACAGTGTGGGACAGTCTGGGAGGGAGAGGGACACAGTGTGGGACAGTGGGAGGGAGAGGGACACATTGTGGAACAGTCTGGGAGGAGAGGGGCAGTCTGGGAGGGAGAGGGACACAGTGTGGGACAGTCTGGGAAGGGGAGGGACACAGTGTGGGACAGTCTGGGAGGGAGTGGGACACTGTGTGGGACAGTCTGGGAGGGAGAGGGACACAGTGTGGGACAGTCTGGGAGGGAGTGGGACAGTCTGGGAGGGAGAGGGACTCAGTGTGGGACAGTCTGGGAGGGAGTGGGACAGTCTGGGAGGGAGAGCGACACAGTGTGGGACAGTCTGGGAGGGAGTGGGACAGTCTGGGAGAGGGTGGGACAGTCTGGGAGGGAGAGGGACACAGTGTGAGACAGGTTGGGAGGGAGTGGGACAGTCTGGGAGGGGGAGGGACAGTCTGGGAGGGAGTGGGACAGTCTGGGAGGGAGAGGGACACAGTGTGGGACAATCTGGGAGGGAGAGGTACAGTCTGGGAGGGAGAGGGAGACAGTGTGGGACAGTCTGGGAGGGAGAGGTACACAGTGTGGGACAGTCTGGGAGTGAGTGGGACACAGTGTGGGACAGTCTGGGAGGGAGAGGGACACAGTGTGGGACAGTCTGGGAGGAGGAGGGACAGTCTGGGAAGGGGAGGGACACAGTGTGGGACAGTCTGGGAGGGGGAGGGACACAGTGTGGGTCAGTCTGGGAGGAGGAGGGACAGTCTGGGAGGGAGAGGGACACAGTATGGGACAGTCTGGGAGGGAGAGGGACACAGTGTGGGACAGTCTGGAAGGAGGAGGGACAGTCTGGAAGGGGGAGGGACACAGTGGGACAGTCTGGGAGGGAGAGGGACACAGTGTGGGACAGTCTGGGAGGGCGAGGGACACAGTGTGGGACAGTCTGGGAGGGAGAGGGACACAGTGTGGGACAGTCTGGGAGGGAGTGGGACAGTCTGGGAGGGAGAGGGACAGTCTGGGAGGGAGAGGGACACAGTGTGGGACAGTCTGGGAGGGCGAGGGACACAGTGTGGGACAGTCTGGGAGGGAGAGGGACACAGTGTGGTACAGTCTGTGAGGGAGTGGGACAGTCTGGGAGGGAGAGGGACAGTCTGGGAGGGAGAGGGACAGTCTGGGAGGGAGTGGGACACAGTGTGGGAGGGGGAGGGACACATTGTGGGACAGTCTGGGAGGCATTGGGACACAGTGTGGGACAGTCTGGGAGGGATTGGGACACAGTGTGGGACAGTCTGGGAGGGGAAGGGACACACTGTGAGACAGTCTGGGAGGGATTGGGACACAGTGTGGGACAGTCTGGGAGGGAGGGACACAGTGTGGGACAGTCTGGGAGGGAGTGGGACAGTCTGGGAGGGAGTGGGACACAGTGGGTCAGTTTGGGAGGGAGTGGGACAGTCTGGGAGGGGGAGGGACACATTGTGGGAAAGTCTGGAAGGGAGAGGGACACAGTGTGAGACTGTCTGGGAGGGAGTGGGACAGTCTGGGAGGGAGTGGGACACAGTGTGGGACAGTCTGGGAGGAGGAGGGACAGTCTGGGTGGGAGGGGGACACATTGTGGGACAGTCTGGGAGGGGGTGGGACAGTCGGGGAGGGAAAGGGACACAGTGTGGGACTGGAGGGAGAGGGACACAGTGTGGGACAGTCTGGGAGGAGGAGGGACAGTCTGGGAGGGGGAGGGACACAGTGTGGGACAGTCTGGGAGGGAGAGGGACAGTCTGGGAGGGAGAGGGACAGTCTGGGAGGGAGAGGGACACAGTGTGGGACAGTCTGGGAGGAGGAGGGACAGTCTGGGAGGGAGAGGGACACAGTGTCGGACAGTCTGGGAGGAGGAGGGACAGTCTGGGAGGGACAGGCACATAGTGTGGGACAGTCTGGGAGGGAGTGGGACAGTCTGGGAGGGAGTGGGACAGTCTGGGAGGGAGAGGGACAGTCTGGGAGGGAGAGGGACACTGTGGGACAATCTGGGAGGGAGTGGGACAGTCTGGGAGGCAGAGGGACACAGTGTGGGACAGTCTGGGAGGGGGAGGGACACAGTGTGGGACAGTCTGGGAAGGAGAGGTACAGTCTGGGAGGGAGAGGGACACAGTGTGGGACAGTCTGGGAGGGAGAGGTACACAGTGTGGGACAGTCTGGGAGTGAGTGGGTCACTGTGGGACAGTCTGGGAGGGAGTGGGACACAGTGTAGGACAGTCTGGGATGGAGTGGGACAGTCTGGGAAGGAGAGGGACACTGTGTGGGACAGTCTGGGAGGGAGAAGGACACAGTGTGGGACAGTCTGGGAGGGGGTGGGACAGTCTGGGAGGTAGCGGGACACAGTGTGGGACAGTCTGGGAGAGAGAGGGACACAGTGTGGGACAGTGGGAGGGAGAGGGACACATTGTGGAACAGTCTGGGAGGAGAGGGGCAGTCTGGGAGGGAGAGGGACACAGTGTGGGACAGTCTGGGAAGGGGAGGGACACAGTGTGGGACAGTCTGGGAGGGAGTGGGACACTGTGTGGGACAGTCTGGGAGGGAGAGGGACACAGTGTGGGACAGTCTGGGAGGAGGAGGGACAGTCTGGGTGGGAGGGGGACACATTGTGGGACAGTCTGGGAGGGGGTGGGACAGTCGGGGAGGGAGAGGGACACAGTGTGGGACAGTCTGGAGGGACAGGGACACAGTGTGGGACAGTCTGGGAGGAGGAGGGACAGTCTGGGAGGGGGAGGGACACAGTGTGGGACAGTCTGGGAGGGAGAGGGACAGTCTGGGAGGGAGAGGGACAGTCTGGGAGGGAGAGGGACACAGTGTGGGACAGTCTGGGAGGAGGAGGGACAGTCTGGGAGGGAGAGGGACACAGTGTGGGACAGTCTGGGAGGAGGAGGGACAGTCTGGGAGGGACAGGCACATAGTGTGGGACAGTCTGGGAGGGAGTGGGACAGTCTGGGAGGGAGAGGGACAGTCTGGGAGGGAGAGGGACACTGTGGGACAATCTGGGAGGGAGTGGGACAGTCTGGGAGGCAGAGGGACACAGTGTGGGACAGTCTGGGAGGGGGAGGGACACAGTGTGGGACAGTCTGGGAAGGAGAGGTACAGTCTGGGAGGGAGAGGGACACAGTGTGGGACAGTCTGGGAGGGAGTGGTACACAGTGTGGGACAGTCGGGAGTGAGTGGGTCACTGTGGGACAGTCTGGGAGTGAGTGGGACACAGTGTGGGACAGTCTGGGTGGGAGTGGGACAGTCTGGGAAGGAGAGGGACACTGTGTGGGACAGTCTGGGAGGGAGAGGGACACAGTGTGGGACAGTCTGGGCGGGGGTGGGACAGTCTGGGAGGAGAGGGGCAGTCTGGGAGGGAGAGGGACACAGTGTGGGACAGTCTGGGAAGGGGAGGGACACAGTGTGGGACAGTCTGGGAGGGAGTGGGACACTGTGTGGGACAGTCTGGGAGGGAGAGGGACACAGTGTGGGACAGTCTGGGAGGGAGTGGGACAGTCTGGGAGGGAGAGGGACTCAGTGTGGGACAGTCTGGGAGGGAGTGGGACAGTCTGGGAGGGAGAGCGACACAGTGTGGGACAGTCTGGGAGGGAGTGGGACAGTCTGGGAGAGGGTGGGACAGTCTGGGAGGGAGAGGGACACAGTGTGAGACAGGTTGGGAGGGAGTGGGACAGTCTGGGAGGGGGAGGGACAGTCTGGGAGGGAGTGGGACAGTCTGGGAGGGAGAGGGACACAGTGTGGGACAATCTGGGAGGGAGAGGTACAGTCTGGGAGGGAGAGGGACACAGTGTGGGACAGTCTGGGAGGGAGAGGTACACAGTGTGGGACAGTCTGGGAGTGAGTGGGACACAGTGTGGGACAGTCTGGGAGGGAGAGGGACACAGTGTGGGACAGTCTGGGAGGAGGAGGGACAGTCTGGGAAGGGGAGGGACACAGTGTGGGACAGTCTGGGAGGGGGAGGGACACAGTGTGGGTCAGTCTGGGAGGAGGAGGGACAGTCTGGGAGGGAGAGGGACACAGTATGGGACAGTCTGGGAGGGAGAGGGACACAGTGTGGGACAGTCTGGGAGGAGGAGGGACAGTCTGGAAGGGGGAGGGACACAGTGGGACAGTCTGGGAGGGAGAGGGACACAGTGTGGGACAGTCTGGGAGGGCGAGGGACACAGTGTGGGACAGTCTGGGAGGGAGAGGGACACAGTGTGGGACAGTCTGGGAGGGAGTGGGACAGTCTGGGAGGGAGAGGGACAGTCTGGGAGGGAGAGGGACACAGTGTGGGACAGTCTGGGAGGGCGAGGGACACAGTGTGGGACAGTCTGGGAGGGAGAGGGACACAGTGTGGTACAGTCTGTGAGGGAGTGGGACAGTCTGGGAGGGAGAGGGACAGTCTGGGAGGGAGAGGGACAGTCTGGGAGGGAGTGGGACACAGTGTGGGAGGGGGAGGGACACATTGTGGGACAGTCTGGGAGGCATTGGGACACAGTGTGGGACAGTCTGGGAGGGATTGGGACACAGTGTGGGACAGTCTGGGAGGGGAAGGGACACACTGTGAGACAGTCTGGGAGGGATTGGGACACAGTGTGGGACAGTCTGGGAGGGAGGGACACAGTGTGGGACAGTCTGGGAGGGAGTGGGACAGTCTGGGAGGGAGTGGGACACAGTGGGTCAGTTTGGGAGGGAGTTGGACAGTCTGGGAGGGGGAGGGACACATTGTGGGAAAGTCTGGAAGGGAGAGGGACACAGTGTGAGACTGTCTGGGAGGGAGTGGGACAGTCTGGGAGGGAGTGGGACACAGTGTGGGACAGTCTGGGAGGAGGAGGGACAGTCTGGGTGGGAGGGGGACACATTGTGGGACAGTCTGGGAGGGGGTGGGACAGTCGGGGAGGGAGAGGGACACAGTGTGGGACTGGAGGGAGAGGGACACAGTGTGGGACAGTCTGGGAGGAGGAGGGACAGTCTGGGAGGGGGAGGGACACAGTGTGGGACAGTCTGGGAGGGAGAGGGACAGTCTGGGAGGGAGAGGGACAGTCTGGGAGGGAGAGGGACACAGTGTGGGACAGTCTGGGAGGAGGAGGGACAGTCTGGGAGGGAGAGGGACACAGTGTCGGACAGTCTGGGAGGAGGAGGGACAGTCTGGGAGGGACAGGCACATAGTGTGGGACAGTCTGGGAGGGAGTGGGACAGTCTGGGAGGGAGTGGGACAGTCTGGGAGGGAGAGGCACAGTCTGGGAGGGAGAGGGACACTGTGGGACAATCTGGGAGGGAGTGGGACAGTCTGGGAGGCAGAGGGACACAGTGTGGGACAGTCTGGGAGGGGGAGGGACACAGTGTGGGACAGTCTGGGAAGGAGAGGTACAGTCTGGGAGGGAGAGGGACACAGTGTGGGACAGTCTGGGAGTGAGTGGGTCACTGTGGGACAGTCTGGGAGGGAGAGGGACACAGTGTGGGACAGTCTGGGAGG
The DNA here is from genome assembly GCF_047496885.1 of Scyliorhinus torazame. Classification (NCBI taxonomy): domain Eukaryota; kingdom Metazoa; phylum Chordata; class Chondrichthyes; order Carcharhiniformes; family Scyliorhinidae; genus Scyliorhinus; species Scyliorhinus torazame. Next base: position 129,694,759 of record NC_092711.1, read on the forward strand.
GGGTGGGACAGTCTGGGAGGTAGCGGGACACAGTGTGGGACAGTCTGGGAGAGAGAGGGACACAGTGTGGGACAGTGGGAGGGAGAGGGACACATTGTGGAACAGTCTGGGAGGAGAGGGGCAGTCTGGGAGGGAGAGGGACACAGTGTGGGACAGTCTGGGAAGGGGAGGGACACAGTGTGGGACAGTCTGGGAGGGAGTGGGACACTGTGTGGGACAGTCTGGGAGGGAGAGGGACACAGTGTGGGACAGTCTGGGAGGGAGTGGGACAGTCTGGGAGGGAGACGGACTCAGTGTGGGACAGTCTGGGAGGGAGTGGGACAGTCTGGGAGGGAGAGCGACACAGTGTGGGACAGTCTGGGAGGGAGTGGGACAGTCTGGGAGAGGGTGGGACAGTCTGGGAGGGAGAGGGACACAGTGTGGGACAGTCTGGGAGGGGGAGGGACAGTCTGGGAGGGAGTGGGACAGTCTGGGAGGGAGAGGGACACAGTGTGGGACAATCTGGGAGGGAGAGGTACAGTCTGGGAGGGAGAGGGACACAGTGTGGGACAGTCTGGGAGGGAGAGGTACACAGTGTGGGACAGTCTGGGAGTGAGTGGGACACAGTGTGGGACAGTCTGGGAGGGAGAGGGACACAGTGTGGGACAGTCTGGGAGGAGGAGGGACAGTCTGGGAAGGGGAGGGACACAGTGTGGGACAGTCTGGGAGGGGGAGGGACACAGTGTGGGTCAGTCTGGGAGGAGGAGGGACAGTCTGGGAGGGAGAGGGACACAGTATGGGACAGTCTGGGAGGGAGAGGGACACAGTGTGGGACAGTCTGGGAGGAGGAGGGACAGTCTGGAAGGGGGAGGGACACAGTGGGACAGTCTGGGAGGGAGAGGGACACAGTGTGGGACAGTCTGGGAGGGCGAGGGACACAGTGTGGGACAGTCTGGGAGGGAGAGGGACACAGTGTGGGACAGTCTGGGAGGGAGTGGGACAGTCTGGGAGGGAGAGGGACAGTCTGGGTGGGAGAGGGACACTGGGAGCAAGTGGGACAGTCTGAGAGGCAGAGGGACACCGTGTGGGACAGTCTGGGAGGGGGAGGGACTCAGTGTGGGACAGTCTGGGAAGGAGAGGGACAGTCTGGGAGGGAGAGGGACACAGTGTGGGACAGTCTGGGAGGGAGAGGGACACAGTGTTGGACAGTCTGGGAGGGAGAAGGACAGTCTGGGAGGGAGAGGGACACAGTGTGGGACAGTCTGGGAGGGAGTGGGATACAGTGTGGGACAGTCTGGGAGAGAGTGGGACACAGTGTGGGACAGTCTGGGAGGGGGAGGGACACATTGTTGGACAGTCTGGGAGGGGGAGGGACACAGTGTGGGACTGTCTCGGAGGGGGTGGGACAGTCTGGGAGGGAGTGGGACTGTCTGGGAGGGAGTGGGAAAGGGTGGGACAGTGTAGGAGGGAGTGGGTCACTGTGGGACAGTCTGGGAGGGAGTGGGACACAGTGTGGGACAGTCTGGGAGGGAGTGGGACAGTCTGGGAAGGAGAGGGACACTGTGTGGGACAGTCTGGGAGGGGGAGGGACTCAGTGTGGGACAGTCTGGGAAGGAGAGGGACAGTCTGGGAGGGAGAGGGACACAGTGTGGGACAGTCTGGGAGGGAGAGGGACACAGTGTGGGACAGTCTGGGAGGGAGAGGGACAGTCTGGGAGGGAGAAGGACAGTCTGGGAGGGAGAGGGACACAGTGTGGGACAGTCTGGGAAGGAGAGGTACAGTCTGGGAGGGAGAGGGACACAGTGTGGGACAGTCTGGGAGGGGGAGGGACACAGTGTGGGACAGTCTGGGAGTGAGTGGGTCACTGTGGGACAGTCTGGGAGGGAGTGGGACACAGTGTGGGACAGTCTGGGAGGGAGTGGGACAGTCTGGGAAGGAGAGGGACACTGTGTGGGACAGTCTGGGAGGGAGAGGGACACAGTGTGGGACAGTCTGGGAGGGGGTGGGACAGTCTGGGAGGTAGCCGGACACAGTGTGGGACAGTCTGGGAGGGAGAAGGACACAGTGTGGGACAGTGGGAGGGAGAGGGACACATTGTGGAACAGTCTGGGAGGAGAGGGGCAGTCTGGGAGGGAGAGGGACACAGTGTGGGACAGTCTGGGAAGGGGAGGGACACAGTGTGGGACAGTCTGGGAGGGAGTGGGACACTGTGTGGGACAGTCTGGGAGGGAGAGGGACACAGTGTGGGACAGTCTGGGAGGGAGTGGGACAGTCTGGGAGGGAGACGGACTCAGTGTGGGACAGTCTGGGAGGGAGTGGGACAGTCTGGGAGGGAGAGCGACACAGTGTGGGACAGTCTGGGAGGGAGTGGGACAGTCTGGGAGAGGGTGGGACAGTCTGGGAGGGAGAGGGACACAGTGTGGGACAGGTTGGGAGGGAGTGGGACAGTCTGGGAGGGGGAGGGACAGTCTGGGAGGGAGTGGGACAGTCTGGGAGGGAGAGGGACACAGTGTGGGACAATCTGGGAGGGAGAGGTACAGTCTGGGAGGGAGAGGGACACAGTGTGGGACAGTCTGGTAGGGAGAGGTACACAGTGTGGGACAGTCTGGGAGTGAGTGGGACACAGTGTGGGACAGTCTGGGAGGGAGAGGGACACAGTGTGGGACAGTCTGGGAGGAGGAGGGACAGTCTGGGAAGGGGAGGGACACAGTGTGGGACAGTCTGGGAGGGGGAGGGACACAGTGTGGGTCAGTCTGGGAGGAGGAGGGACAGTCTGGGAGGGAGAGGGACACAGTATGGGACAGTCTGGGAGGGAGAGGGACACAGTGTGGGACAGTCTGGGAGGAGGAGGGACAGTCTGGAAGGGGGAGGGACACAGTGGGACAGTCTGGGAGGGAGAGGGACACAGTGTGGGACAGTCTGGGAGGGCGAGGGACACAGTGTGGGACAGTCTAGGAGGGAGAGGGACACAGTGTGGGACAGTCTGGGAGGGAGTGGGACAGTCTGGGAGGGAGAGGGACAGTCTGGGTGGGAGAGGAACACTGGGAGCAAGTGGGACAGTCTGAGAGGCAGAGGGACACCGTGTGGGACAGTCTGGGAGGGGGAGGGACTCAGTGTGGGACAGTCTGGGAAGGAGAGGGACAGTCTGGGAGGGAGAGGGACACAGTGTGGGACAGTCTGGGAGGGGGAGGGACACAGTGTGGGACAGTCTGGGAGGGAGAGGGACAGTCTGTGAGGGAGAGGGACAGTCTGGGAGGGAGAGGGACACAGTGTGGGACAGTCTGGGAGGAGGAGGGACAGTCTGGGAGGGAGAGGGACACAGTGTGGGACAGTCTAGGAGGAGGAGGGACAGTCTGGGAAGGACAGGCACATAGTGTGGGACAGTCTGGGAGGGAGTGGGACAGTCTGGGAGGGAGTGGGACAGTCTGGGAGGGAGAGGGACAGTCTGGGAGGGAGGGGGACACTGTGGGACAATCTGGGAGGGAGTGGGACAGTCTGGGAGGCAGAGGGACACAGTGTGGGACAGTCTGGGAGGGGGAGGGACACAGTGTGGGACAGTCTGGGAAGGAGAGGTACAGTCTGGGAGGGAGAGGGACACAGTGTGGGACAGTCTGGGAGGGAGAGGTACACAGTGTGGGACAGTCTGGGAGTGAGTGGGTCACTGTGGGACAGTCTGGGAGGGAGTGGGACACAGTGTGGGACAGTCTGGGAGGGAGTGGGACAGTCTGGGAAGGAGAGGGACACTGTGTGGGACAGTCTGGGTGGGAGAGGGACACAGTGTGGGACAGTCTGGGAGGGGGTGGGACAGTCTGGGAGGTAGCCGGACACAGTGTGGGACAGTCTGGGAGGGAGAAGGACACAGTGTGGGACAGTGGGAGGGAGAGGGACACATTGTGGAACAGTCTGGGAGGAGAGGGGCAGTCTGGGAGGGAGAGGGACACAGTGTGGGACAGTCTGGGAAGGGGAGGGACACAGTGTGGGACAGTCTGGGAGGGAGTGGGACACTGTGTGGGACAGTCTGGGAGGGAGAGGGACACAGTGTGGGACAGTCTGGGAGGGAGTGGGACAGTCTGGGAGGGAGACGGACTCAGTGTGGGACAGTCTGGGAGGGAGTGGGACAGTCTGGGAGGGAGAGCGACACAGTGTGGGACAGTCTGGGAGGGAGTGGGACAGTCTGGGAGAGGGTGGGACAGTCTGGGAGGGAGAGGGACACAGTGTGGGACAGGTTGGGAGGGAGTGGGACAGTCTGGGAGGGGGAGGGACAGTCTGGGAGGGAGTGGGACAGTCTGGGAGGGAGAGGGACACAGTGTGGGACAATCTGGGAGGGAGAGGTACAGTCTGGGAGGGAGAGGGACACAGTGTGGGACAGTCTGGGAGGGAGAGGTACACAGTGTGGGACAGTCTGGGAGTGAGTGGGACACAGTGTGGGACAGTCTGGGAGGGAGAGGGACACAGTGTGGGACAGTCTGGGAGGAGGAGGGACAGTCTGGGAAGGGGAGGGACACAGTGTGGGACAGTCTGGGAGGGGGAGGGACACAGTGTGGGTCAGTCTGGGAGGAGGAGGGACAGTCTGGGAGGGAGAGGGACACAGTATGGGACAGTCTGGGAGGGAGAGGGACACAGTGTGGGACAGTCTGGGAGGAGGAGGGACAGTCTGGAAGGGGGAGGGACACAGTGGGACAGTCTGGGAGGGAGAGGGACACAGTGTGGGACAGTCTGGGAGGGCGAGGGACACAGTGTGGGACAGTCTAGGAGGGAGAGGGACACAGTGTGGGACAGTCTGGGAGGGAGTGGGACAGTCTGGGAGGGAGAGGGACAGTCTGGGTGGGAGAGGGACACTGGGAGCAAGTGGGACAGTCTGAGAGGCAGAGGGACACCGTGTGGGACAGTCTGGGAGGGGGAGGGACTCAGTGTGGGACAGTCTGGGAAGGAGAGGGACAGTCTGGGAGGGAGAGGGACACAGTGTGGGACAGTCTGGGAGGGAGAGGGACACAGTGTGGGACAGTCTGGGAGGGAGAAGGACAGTCTGGGAGGGAGAGGGACACAGTGTGGGACAGTCTGGGAGGGAGTGGGATACAGTGTGGGACAGTCTGGGAGAGAGTGGGACACAGTGTGGGACAGTCTGGGAGGGGGAGGGACACATTGTGGGACAGTCTGGGAGGGGAGGGACACAGTGTGGGACTGTCTCGGAGGGGGTGGGACAGTCTGGGAGGGAGTGGGACTGTCTGGGAGGGAGTGGGAAAGGGTGGGACAGTGTAGGAGGGAGTGGGTCACTGTGGGACAGTCTGGGAGGGAGTGGGACACAGTGTGGGACAGTCTGGGAGGGAGTGGGACAGTCTGGGAAGGAGAGGGACACTGTGTGGGACAGTCTAGGAGGGAGAGGGACACAGTGTGGTACAGTCTGGGAGGGGGTGGGACAGTCTGGGAGGTAGCGGGACACAGTGTGGGACAGTCTGGGAGGGAGAGGGACACAGTGTGGGACAGTGGGAGGGAGAGGGACACATTGTGGAACAGTCTGGGAGGAGAGGGGCAGTCTGGGAGGGAGAGGGACACAGTGTGGGACAGTCTGGGAAGGGGAGGGACACAGTGTGGGACAGTCTGGGAGGGAGTGGGACACTGTGTGGGACAGTCTGGGAGGGAGAGGGACACAGTGTGGGACAGTCTGGGAGGGAGTGGGACAGTCTGGGAGGGAGAGGGACTCAGTGTGGGACAGTCTGGGAGGGAGTGGGACAGTCTGGGAGGGAGAGCGACACAGTCTGGGAGGGAGTGGGACAGTCTGGGAGAGGGTGGGACAGTCTGGGAGGGAGAGGGACACAGTGTGGGACAGGTTGGGAGGGAGTGGGACAGTCTGGGAGGGGGAGGGACAGTCTGGGAGGGAGTGGGACAGTCTGGGAGGGAGAGGGACACAGTGTGGGACAATCTGGGAGGGAGAGGTACAGTCTGGGAGGGAGAGGGACACAGTGTGGGACAGTCTGGGAGGGAGAGGTACACAGTGTGGGACAGTCTGGGAGTGAGTGGGACACAGTGTGGGACAGTCTGGGAGGGAGAGGGACACAGTGTGGGACAGTCTGGGAGGAGGAGGGACAGTCTGGGAAGGGGAGGGACACAGTGTGGGACAGTCTGGGAGGGGGAGGGACACAGTGTGGGTCAGTCTGGGAGGAGGAGGGACAGTCTGGGAGGGAGAGGGACACAGTATGGGACAGTCTGGGAGGGAGAGGGACACAGTGTGGGACAGTCTGGGAGGAGGAGGGACAGTCTGGAAGGGGGAGGGACACAGTGGGACAGTCTGGGAGTGAGAGGGACACAGTGTGGGACAGTCTGGGAGGGCGAGGGACACAATGTGGGACAGTCTGGGAGGGAGTGGGACAGTCTGGGAGGGAGAGGGACTCAGTGTGGGACAGTCTGGGAGGGAGTGGGACAGTCTGGGAGGGAGAGCGACACAGTCTGGGAGGGAGTGGGACAGTCTGGGAGAGTGTGGGACAGTCTGGGAGGGAGAGGGACACAGTGTGGGACAGGTTGGGAGGGAGTGGGACAGTCTGGGAGGGGGAGGGACAGTCTGGGAGGGAGTGGGACAGTCTGGGAGGGAGAGGGACACAGTGTGGGACAATCTGGGAGGGAGAGGTACAGTCTGGGAGGGAGAGGGACACAGTGTGGGACAGTCTGGGAGGGAGAGGTACACAGTGTGGGACAGTCTGGGAGTGAGTGGGACACAGTGTGGGACAGTCTGGGAGGGAGAGGGACACAGTGTGGGACAGTCTGGGAGGAGGAGGGACAGTCTGGGAAGGGGAGGGACACAGTGTGGGACAGTCTGGGAGGGGGAGGGACACAGTGTGGGTCAGTCTGGGAGGAGGAGGGACAGTCTGGGAGGGAGAGGGACACAGTATGGGACAGTCTGGGAGGGAGAGGGACACAGTGTGGGACAGTCTGGGAGGAGGAGGGACAGTCTGGAAGGGGGAGGGACACAGTGGGACAGTCTGGGAGGGAGAGGGACACAGTGTGGGACAGTCTGGGAGGGCGAGGGACACAATGTGGGACAGTCTGGGAGGGAGAGGGAAACAGTGTGGGACAGTCTGGGAGGGAGTGGGACAGTCTGGGAGGGAGAGGGACAGTCTGGGAGGGAGAGGGACACTGGGAGCAAGTGGGACAGTCTGAGAGGCAGAGGGACACCGTGTGGGACAGTCTGGGAGGGGGAGGGACTCAGTGTGGGACAGTCTGGGAAGGAGAGGGACAGTCTGGGAGGGAGAGGGACACAGTGTGGGACAGTCTGGGAGGGAGAGGGACAGTCTGGGAGGGAGAAGGACAGTCTGGGAGGGAGAGGGACACAGTGTGGGACAGTCTGGGAAGGAGAGGTACAGTCTGGGAGGGAGAGGGACACAGTGTGGGACAGTCTGGGAGGGGGAGGGACACAGTGTGGGACAGTCTGGGAGTGAGTGGGTCACTGTGGGACAGTCTGGGAGGGAGTGGGACACAGTGTGGGACAGTCTGGGAGGGAGTGGGACAGTCTGGGAAGGAGAGGGACACTGTGTGGGACAGTCTGGGAGGGAGAGGGACACAGTGTGGGACAGTCTGGGAGGGGGTGGGACAGTCTGGGAGGTAGCCGGACACAGTGTGGGACAGTCTGGGAGGGAGAAGGACACAGTGTGGGACAGTGGGAGGGAGAGGGACACATTGTGGAACAGTCTGGGAGGAGAGGGGCAGTCTGGGAGGGAGAGGGACACAGTGTGGGACAGTCTGGGAAGGGGAGGGACACAGTGTGGGACAGTCTGGGAGGGAGTGGGACACTGTGTGGGACAGTCTGGGAGGGAGAGGGACACAGTGTGGGACAGTCTGGGAGGGAGTGGGACAGTCTGGGAGGGAGACGGACTCAGTGTGGGACAGTCTGGGAGGGAGTGGGACAGTCTGGGAGGGAGAGCGACACAGTGTGGGACAGTCTGGGAGGGAGTGGGACAGTCTGGGAGAGGGTGGGACAGTCTGGGAGGGAGAGGGACACAGTGTGGGACAGGTTGGGAGGGAGTGGGACAGTCTGGGAGGGGGAGGGACAGTCTGGGAGGGAGTGGGACAGTCTGGGAGGGAGAGGGACACAGTGTGGGACAATCTGGGAGGGAGAGGTACAGTCTGGGAGGGAGAGGGACACAGTGTGGGACAGTCTGGTAGGGAGAGGTACACAGTGTGGGACAGTCTGGGAGTGAGTGGGACACAGTGTGGGACAGTCTGGGAGGGAGAGGGACACAGTGTGGGACAGTCTGGGAGGAGGAGGGACAGTCTGGGAAGGGGAGGGACACAGTGTGGGACAGTCTGGGAGGGGGAGGGACACAGTGTGGGTCAGTCTGGGAGGAGGAGGGACAGTCTGGGAGGGAGAGGGACACAGTATGGGACAGTCTGGGAGGGAGAGGGACACAGTGTGGGACAGTCTGGGAGGAGGAGGGACAGTCTGGAAGGGGGAGGGACACAGTGGGACAGTCTGGGAGGGAGAGGGACACAGTGTGGGACAGTCTGGGAGGGCGAGGGACACAGTGTGGGACAGTCTAGGAGGGAGAGGGACACAGTGTGGGACAGTCTGGGAGGGAGTGGGACAGTCTGGGAGGGAGAGGGACAGTCTGGGTGGGAGAGGAACACTGGGAGCAAGTGGGACAGTCTGAGAGGCAGAGGGACACCGTGTGGGACAGTCTGGGAGGGGGAGGGACTCAGTGTGGGACAGTCTGGGAAGGAGAGGGACAGTCTGGGAGGGAGAGGGACACAGTGTGGGACAGTCTGGGAGGGGGAGGGACACAGTGTGGGACAGTCTGGGAGGGAGAGGGACAGTCTGGGAGGGAGAGGGACAGTCTGGGAGGGAGAGGGACACAGTGTGGGACAGTCTGGGAGGAGGAGGGACAGTCTGGGAGGGAGAGGGACACAGTGTGGGACAGTCTAGGAGGAGGAGGGACAGTCTGGGAAGGACAGGCACATAGTGTGGGACAGTCTGGGAGGGAGTGGGACAGTCTGGGAGGGAGTGGGACAGTCTGGGAGGGAGTGGGACAGTCTGGGAGGGAGAGGGACAGTCTGGGAGGGAGGGGGACACTGTGGGACAATCTGGGAGGGAGTGGGACAGTCTGGGAGGCAGAGGGACACAGTGTGGGACAGTCTGGGAGGGGGAGGGACACAGTGTGGGACAGTCTGGGAAGGAGAGGTACAGTCTGGGAGGGAGAGGAACACAGTGTGGGACAGTCTGGGAGGGAGAGGTACACAGTGTGGGACAGTCTGGGAGTGAGTGGGTCACTGTGGGACAGTCTGGGAGGGAGTGGGACACAGTGTGGGACAGTCTGGGAGGGAGTGGGACAGTCTGGGAAGGAGAGGGACACTGTGTGGGACAGTCTGGGTGGGAGAGGGACACAGTGTGGGACAGTCTGGGAGGGGGTGGGACAGTCTGGGAGGTAGCCGGACACAGTGTGGGACAGTCTGGGAGGGAGAAGGACACAGTGTGGGACAGTGGGAGGGAGAGGGACACATTGTGGAACAGTCTGGGAGGAGAGGGGCAGTCTGGGAGGGAGAGGGACACAGTGTGGGACAGTCTGGGAAGGGGAGGGACACAGTGTGGGACAGTCTGGGAGGGAGTGGGACACTGTGTGGGACAGTCTGGGAGGGAGAGGGACACAGTGTGGGACAGTCTGGGAGGGAGTGGGACAGTCTGGGAGGGAGACGGACTCAGTGTGGGACAGTCTGGGAGGGAGTGGGACAGTCTGGGAGGGAGAGCGACACAGTGTGGGACAGTCTGGGAGGGAGTGGGACAGTCTGGGAGAGGGTGGGACAGTCTGGGAGGGAGAGGGACACAGTGTGGGACAGGTTGGGAGGGAGTGGGACAGTCTGGGAGGGGGAGGGACAGTCTGGGAGGGAGTGGGACAGTCTGGGAGGGAGAGGGACACAGTGTGGGACAATCTGGGAGGGAGAGGTACAGTCTGGGAGGGAGAGGGACACAGTGTGGGACAGTCTGGGAGGGAGAGGTACACAGTGTGGGACAGTCTGGGAGTGAGTGGGACACAGTGTGGGACAGTCTGGGAGGGAGAGGGACACAGTGTGGGACAGTCTGGGAGGAGGAGGGACAGTCTGGGAAGGGGAGGGACACAGTGTGGGACAGTCTGGGAGGGGGAGGGACACAGTGTGGGTCAGTCTGGGAGGAGGAGGGACAGTCTGGGAGGGAGAGGGACACAGTATGGGACAGTCTGGGAGGGAGAGGGACACAGTGTGGGACAGTCTGGGAGGAGGAGGGACAGTCTGGAAGGGGGAGGGACACAGTGGGACAGTCTGGGAGGGAGAGGGACACAGTGTGGGACAGTCTGGGAGGGCGAGGGACACAGTGTGGGACAGTCTAGGAGGGAGAGGGACACAGTGTGGGACAGTCTGGGAGGGAGTGGGACAGTCTGGGAGGGAGAGGGACAGTCTGGGTGGGAGAGGGACACTGGGAGCAAGTGGGACAGTCTGAGAGGCAGAGGGACACCGTGTGGGACAGTCTGGGAGGGGGAGGGACTCAGTGTGGGACAGTCTGGGAAGGAGAGGGACAGTCTGGGAGGGAGAGGGACACAGTGTGGGACAGTCTGGGAGGGAGAGGGACACAGTGTGGGACAGTCTGGGAGGGAGAAGGACAGTCTGGGAGGGAGAGGGACACAGTGTGGGACAGTCTGGGAGGGAGTGGGATACAGTGTGGGACAGTCTGGGAGAGAGTGGGACACAGTGTGGGACAGTCTGGGAGGGGGAGGGACACATTGTGGGACAGTCTGGGAGGGGAGGGACACAGTGTGGGACTGTCTCGGAGGGGGTGGGACAGTCTGGGAGGGAGTGGGACTGTCTGGGAGGGAGTGGGAAAGGGTGGGACAGTGTAGGAGGGAGTGGGTCACTGTGGGACAGTCTGGGAGGGAGTGGGACACAGTGTGGGACAGTCTGGGAGGGAGTGGGACAGTCTGGGAAGGAGAGGGACACTGTGTGGGACAGTCTAGGAGGGAGAGGGACACAGTGTGGTACAGTCTGGGAGGGGGTGGGACAGTCTGGGAGGTAGCGGGACACAGTGTGGGACAGTCTGGGAGGGAGAGGGACACAGTGTGGGACAGTGGGAGGGAGAGGGACACATTGTGGAACAGTCTGGGAGGAGAGGGGCAGTCTGGGAGGGAGAGGGACACAGTGTGGGACAGTCTGGGAAGGGGAGGGACACAGTGTGGGACAGTCTGGGAGGGAGTGGGACACTGTGTGGGACAGTCTGGGAGGGAGAGGGACACAGTGTGGGACAGTCTGGGAGGGAGTGGGACAGTCTGGGAGGGAGAGGGACTCAGTGTGGGACAGTCTGGGAGGGAGTGGGACAGTCTGGGAGGGAGAGCGACACAGTCTGGGAGGGAGTGGGACAGTCTGGGAGAGGGTGGGACAGTCTGGGAGGGAGAGGGACACAGTGTGGGACAGGTTGGGAGGGAGTGGGACAGTCTGGGAGGGGGAGGGACAGTCTGGGAGGGAGTGGGACAGTCTGGGAGGGAGAGGGACACAGTGTGGGACAATCTGGGAGGGAGAGGTACAGTCTGGGAGGGAGAGGGACACAGTGTGGGACAGTCTGGGAGGGAGAGGTACACAGTGTGGGACAGTCTGGGAGTGAGTGGGACACAGTGTGGGACAGTCTGGGAGGGAGAGGGACACAGTGTGGGACAGTCTGGGAGGAGGAGGGACAGTCTGGGAAGGGGAGGGACACAGTGTGGGACAGTCTGGGAGGGGGAGGGACACAGTGTGGGTCAGTCTGGGAGGAGGAGGGACAGTCTGGGAGGGAGAGGGACACAGTATGGGACAGTCTGGGAGGGAGAGGGACACAGTGTGGGACAGTCTGGGAGGAGGAGGGACAGTCTGGAAGGGGGAGGGACACAGTGGGACAGTCTGGGAGTGAGAGGGACACAGTGTGGGACAGTCTGGGAGGGCGAGGGACACAATGTGGGACAGTCTGGGAGGGAGAGGGACACAGTGTGGGACAGTCTGGGAGGAGGAGGGACAGTCTGGGTGGGAGGGGGACACATTGTGGGACAGTCTGGGAGGGGGTGGGACAGTCGGGGAGGGAGAGGGACACAGTGTGGGACAGTCTGGAGGGACAGGGACACAGTGTGGGACAGTCTGGGAGGAGGAGGGACAGTCTGGGAGGGGGAGGGACACAGTGTGGGACAGTCTGGGAGGGAGAGGGACAGTCTGGGAGGGAGAGGGACAGTCTGGGAGGGAGAGGGACACAGTGTGGGACAGTCTGGGAGGAGGAGGGACAGTCTGGGAGGGAGAGGGACACAGTGTGGGACAGTCTGGGAGGAGGAGGGACAGTCTGGGAGGGACAGGCACATAGTGTGGGACAGTCTGGGAGGGAGTGGGACAGTCTGGGAGGGAGAGGGACAGTCTGGGAGGGAGAGGGACACTGTGGGACAATCTGGGAGGGAGTGGGACAGTCTGGGAGGCAGAGGGACACAGTGTGGGACAGTCTGGGAGGGGGAGGGACACAGTGTGGGACAGTCTGGGAAGGAGAGGTACAGTCTGGGAGGGAGAGGGACACAGTGTGGGACAGTCTGGGAGGGAGTGGTACACAGTGTGGGACAGTCGGGAGTGAGTGGGTCACTGTGGGACAGTCTGGGAGTGAGTGGGACACAGTGTGGGACAGTCTGGGTGGGAGTGGGACAGTCTGGGAAGGAGAGGGACACTGTGTGGGACAGTCTGGGAGGGAGAGGGACACAGTGTGGGACAGTCTGGGCGGGGGTGGGACAGTCTGGGAGGTAGCGGGACACAGTGTGGGACAGTCTGGGAGGGAGAGGGACACAGTGTGGGACAGTGGGAGGGAGAGGGACACATTGTGGAACAGTCTGGGAGGAGAGGGGCAGTCTGGGAGGGAGAGGGACACAGTGTGGGACAGTCTGGGAAGGGGAGGGACACAGTGTGGGACAGTCTGGGAGGGAGTGGGACACTGTGTGGGACAGTCTGGGAGGGAGAGGGACACAGTGTGGGACAGTCTGGGAGGGAGTGGGACAGTCTGGGAGGGAGAGGGACTCAGTGTGGGACAGTCTGGGAGGGAGTGGGACAGTCTGGGAGGGAGAGCGACACAGTGTGGGACAGTCTGGGAGGGAGTGGGACAGTCTGGGAGAGGGTGGGACAGTCTGGGAGGGAGAGGGACACAGTGTGAGACAGGTTGGGAGGGAGTGGGACAGTCTGGGAGGGGGAGGGACAGTCTGGGAGGGAGTGGGACAGTCTGGGAGGGAGAGGGACACAGTGTGGGACAATCTGGGAGGGAGAGGTACAGTCTGGGAGGGAGAGGGACACAGTGTGGGACAGTCTGGGAGGGAGAGGTACACAGTGTGGGACAGTCTGGGAGTGAGTGGGACACAGTGTGGGACAGTCTGGGAGGGAGAGGGACACAGTGTGGGACAGTCTGGGAGGAGGAGGGACAGTCTGGGAAGGGGAGGGACACAGTGTGGGACAGTCTGGGAGGGGGAGGGACACAGTGTGGGTCAGTCTGGGAGGAGGAGGGACAGTCTGGGAGGGAGAGGGACACAGTATGGGACAGTCTGGGAGGGAGAGGGACACAGTGTGGGACAGTCTGGGAGGAGGAGGGACAGTCTGGAAGGGGGAGGGACACAGTGGAACAGTCTGGGAGGGAGAGGGACACAGTGTGGGACAGTCTGGGAGGGCGAGGGACACAGTGTGGGACAGTCTGGGAGGGAGAGGGACACAGTGTGGGACAGTCTGGGAGGGAGTGGGACAGTCTGGGAGGGAGAGGGACAGTCTGGGAGGGAGAGGGACACAGTGTGGGACAGTCTGGGAGGGCGAGGGACACAGTGTGGGACAGTCTGGGAGGGAGAGGGACACAGTGTGGTACAGTCTGTGAGGGAGTGGGACAGTCTGGGAGGGAGAGGGACAGTCTGGGAGGGAGAGGGACAGTCTGGGAGGGAGTGGGACACAGTGTGGGAGGGGGAGGGACACATTGTGGGACAGTCTGGGAGGCATTGGGACACAGTGTGGGACAGTCTGGGAGGGATTGGGACACAGTGTGGGACAGTCTGGGAGGGGAAGGGACACACTGTGAGACAGTCTGGGAGGGATTGGGACACAGTGTGGGACAGTCTGGGAGGGAGGGACACAGTGTGGGACAGTCTGGGAGGGAGTGGGACAGTCTGGGAGGGAGTGGGACACAGTGGGTCAGTTTGGGAGGGAGTTGGACAGTCTGGGAGGGGGAGGGACACATTGTGGGAAAGTCTGGAAGGGAGAGGGACACAGTGTGAGACTGTCTGGGAGGGAGTGGGACAGTCTGGGAGGGAGTGGGACACAGTGTGGGACAGTCTGGGAGGAGGAGGGACAGTCTGGGTGGGAGGGGGACACATTGTGGGACAGTCTGGGAGGGGGTGGGACAGTCGGGGAGGGAGAGGGACACAGTGTGGGACTGGAGGGAGAGGGACACAGTGTGGGACAGTCTGGGAGGAGGAGGGACAGTCTGGGAGGGGGAGGGACACAGTGTGGGACAGTCTGGGAGGGAGAGGGACAGTCTGGGAGGGAGAGGGACAGTCTGGGAGGGAGAGGGACACAGTGTGGGACAGTCTGGGAGGAGGAGGGACAGTCTGGGAGGGAGAGGGACACAGTGTCGGACAGTCTGGGAGGAGGAGGGACAGTCTGGGAGGGACAGGCACATAGTGTGGGACAGTCTGGGAGGGAGTGGGACAGTCTGGGAGGGAGTGGGACAGTCTGGGAGGGAGAGGCACAGTCTGGGAGGGAGAGGGACACTGTGGGACAATCTGGGAGGGAGTGGGACAGTCTGGGAGGCAGAGGGACACAGTGTGGGACAGTCTGGGAGGGGGAGGGACACAGTGTGGGACAGTCTGGGAAGGAGAGGTACAGTCTGGGAGGGAGAGGGACACAGTGTGGGACAGTCTGGGAGGGAGAGGTACACAGTGTGGGACAGTCTGGGAGTGAGTGGGTCACTGTGGGACAGTCTGGGAGGGAGTGGGACACAGTGTAGGACAGTCTGGGATGGAGTGGGACAGTCTGGGAAGGAGAGGGACACTGTGTGGGACAGTCTGGGAGGGAGAGGGACACAGGGTGGGACAGTCTGGGAGGGGGTGGGACAGTCTGGGAGGTAGCGGGACACAGTGTGCGACAGTCTGGGAGAGAGAGGGACACAGTGTGGGACAGTGGGAGGGAGAGGGACACAGTGTGGGACAGTCTGGGAAGGGGAGGGACACAGTGTGGGACAGTCTGGGAGGGAGTGGGACACTGTGTGGGACAGTCTGGGAGGGAGAGGGACACAGTGTGGGACAGTCTGGGAGGGAGTGGGACAGTCTGGGAGGGAGACGGACTCAGTGTGGGACAGTCTGGGAGGGAGTGGGACAGTCTGGGAGGGAGAGCGACACAGTGTGGGACAGTCTGGGAGGGAGTGGGACAGTCTGGGAGAGGGTGGGACAGTCTGGGAGGGAGAGGGACACAGTGTGGGACAGTCTGGGAGGGGGAGGGACAGTCTGGGAGGGAGTGGGACAGTCTGGGAGGGAGAGGGACACAGTGTGGGACAATCTGGGAGGGAGAGGTACAGTCTGGGAGGGAGAGGGACACAGTGTGGGACAGTCTGGGAGGGAGAGGTACACAGTGTGGGACAGTCTGGGAGTGAGTGGGACACAGTGTGGGACAGTCTGGGAGGGAGAGGGACACAGTGTGGGACAGTCTGGGAGGAGGAGGGACAGTCTGGGAAGGGGAGGGACACAGTGTGGGACAGTCTGGGAGGGGGAGGGACACAGTGTGGGTCAGTCTGGGAGGAGGAGGGACAGTCTGGGAGGGAGAGGGACACAGTATGGGACAGTCTGGGAGGGAGAGGGACACAGTGTGGGACAGTCTGGGAGGAGGAGGGACAGTCTGGAAGGGGGAGGGACACAGTGGGACAGTCTGGGAGGGAGAGGGACACAGTGTGGGATAGTCTGGGAGGGCGAGGGACACAGTGTGGGACAGTCTGGGAGGGAGAGGGACACAGTGTGGGACAGTCTGGGAGGGAGTGGGACAGTCTGGGAGGGAGAGGGACAGTCTGGGTGGGAGAGGGACACTGGGAGCAAGTGGGACAGTCTGAGAGGCAGAGGGACACCGTGTGGGACAGTCTGGGAGGGGGAGGGACTCAGTGTGGGACAGTCTGGGAAGGAGAGGGACAGTCTGGGAGGGAGAGGGACACAGTGTGGGACAGTCTGGGAGGGAGAGGGACACAGTGTTGGACAGTCTGGGAGGGAGAAGGACAGTCTGGGAGGGAGAGGGACACAGTGTGGGACAGTCTGGGAGGGAGTGGGATACAGTGTGGGACAGTCTGGGAGAGAGTGGGACACAGTGTGGGACAGTCTGGGAGGGGGAGGGACACATTGTTGGACAGTCTGGGAGGGGGAGGGACACAGTGTGGGACTGTCTCGGAGGGGGTGGGACAGTCTGGGAGGGAGTGGGACTGTCTGGGAGGGAGTGGGAAAGGGTGGGACAGTGTAGGAGGGAGTGGGTCACTGTGGGACAGTCTGGGAGGGAGTGGGACACAGTGTGGGACAGTCTGGGAGGGAGTGGGACAGTCTGGGAAGGAGAGGGACACTGTGTGGGACAGTCTAGGAGGGAGAGGGACACAGTGTGGGACAGTCTGGGAGGGGGTGGGACAGTCTGGGAGGTAGCGGGACACAGTGTGGGACAGTCTGGGAGGGAGAGGGACACAGTGTGGGACAGTGGGAGGGAGAGGGACACATTGTGGAACAGTCTGGGAGGAGAGGGGCAGTCTGGGAGGGAGAGGGACACAGTGTGGGACAGTCTGGGAAGGGGAGGGACACAGTGTGGGACAGTCTGGGAGGGAGTGGGACACTGTGTGGGACAGTCTGGGAGGGAGTGGGACAGTCTGGGAGGGAGAGCGACACAGTCTGGGAGGGAGTGGGACAGTCTGGGAGAGTGTGGGACAGTCTGGGAGGGAGAGGGACACAGTGTGGGACAGGTTGGGAGGGAGTGGGACAGTCTGGGAGGGGGAGGGACAGTCTGGGAGGGAGTGGGACAGTCTGGGAGGGAGAGGGACACAGTGTGGGACAATCTGGGAGGGAGAGGTACAGTCTGGGAGGGAGAGGGACACAGTGTGGGACAGTCTGGGAGGGAGAGGTACACAGTGTGGGACAGTCTGGGAGTGAGTGGGACACAGTGTGGGACAGTCTGGGAGGGAGAGGGACACAGTGTGGGACAGTCTGGGAGGAGGAGGGACAGTCTGGGAAGGGGAGGGACACAGTGTGGGACAGTCTGGGAGGGGGAGGGACACAGTGTGGGTCAGTCTGGGAGGAGGAGGGACAGTCTGGGAGGGAGAGGGACACAGTATGGGACAGTCTGGGAGGGAGAGGGACACAGTGTGGGACAGTCTGGGAGGAGGAGGGACAGTCTGGAAGGGGGAGGGACACAGTGGGACAGTCTGGGAGGGAGAGGGACACAGTGTGGGACAGTCTGGGAGGGCGAGGGACACAATGTGGGACAGTCTGGGAGGGAGAGGGAAACAGTGTGGGACAGTCTGGGAGGGAGTGGGACAGTCTGGGAGGGAGAGGGACAGTCTGGGAGGGAGAGGGACACTGGGAGCAAGTGGGACAGTCTGAGAGGCAGAGGGACACCGTGTGGGACAGTCTGGGAGGGGGAGGGACTCAGTGTGGGACAGTCTGGGAAGGAGAGGGACAGTCTGGGAGGGAGAGGGACACAGTGTGGGACAGTCTGGGAGGGAGAGGGACACAGTGTGGGACAGTCTGGGAGGGAGAGGGACAGTCTGGGAGGGAGAAGGACAGTCTGGGAGGGAGAGGGACACAGTGTGGGACAGTCTGGGAAGGAGAGGTACAGTCTGGGAGGGAGAGGGACACAGTGTGGGACAGTCTGGGAGGGGGAGGGACACAGTGTGGGACAGTCTGGGAGTGAGTGGGTCACTGTGGGACAGTCTGGGAGGGAGTGGGACACAGTGTGGGACAGTCTGGGAGGGAGTGGGACAGTCTGGGAAGGAGAGGGACACTGTGTGGGACAGTCTGGGAGGGAGAGGGACACAGTGTGGGACAGTCTGGGAGGGGGTGGGACAGTCTGGGAGGTAGCCGGACACAGTGTGGGACAGTCTGGGAGGGAGAAGGACACAGTGTGGGACAGTGGGAGGGAGAGGGACACATTGTGGAACAGTCTGGGAGGAGAGGGGCAGTCTGGGAGGGAGAGGGACACAGTGTGGGACAGTCTGGGAAGGGGAGGGACACAGTGTGGGACAGTCTGGGAGGGAGTGGGACACTGTGTGGGACAGTCTGGGAGGGAGAGGGACACAGTGTGGGACAGTCTGGGAGGGAGTGGGACAGTCTGGGAGGGAGACGGACTCAGTGTGGGACAGTCTGGGAGGGAGTGGGACAGTCTGGGAGGGAGAGCGACACAGTGTGGGACAGTCTGGGAGGGAGTGGGACAGTCTGGGAGAGGGTGGGACAGTCTGGGAGGGAGAGGGACACAGTGTGGGACAGGTTGGGAGGGAGTGGGACAGTCTGGGAGGGGGAGGGACACTCTGGGAGGGAGTGGGACAGTCTGGGAGGGAGAGGGACACAGTGTGGGACAATCTGGGAGGGAGAGGTACAGTCTGGGAGGGAGAGGGACACAGTGTGGGACAGTCTGGGAGGGAGAGGTACACAGTGTGGGACAGTCTGGGAGTGAGTGGGACACAGTGTGGGACAGTCTGGGAGGGAGAGGGACACAGTGTGGGACAGTCTGGGAGGAGGAGGGACAGTCTGGGAAGGGGAGGGACACAGTGTGGGACAGTCTGGGAGGGGGAGGGACACAGTGTGGGTCAGTCTGGGAGGAGGAGGGACAGTCTGGGAGGGAGAGGGACACAGTATGGGACAGTCTGGGAGGGAGAGGGACACAGTGTGGGACAGTCTGGGAGGAGGAGGGACAGTCTGGAAGGGGGAGGGACACAGTGGGACAGTCTGGGAGGGAGAGGGACACAGTGTGGGACAGTCTGGGAGGGCGAGGGACACAGTGTGGGACAGTCTAGGAGGGAGAGGGACACAGTGTGGGACAGTCTGGGAGGGAGTGGGACAGTCTGGGAGGGAGAGGGACAGTCTGGGTGGGAGAGGGACACTGGGAGCAAGTGGGACAGTCTGAGAGGCAGAGGGACACCGTGTGGGACAGTCTGGGAGGGGGAGGGACTCAGTGTGGGACAGTCTGGGAAGGAGAGGGACAGTCTGGGAGGGAGAGGGACACAGTGTGGGACAGTCTGGGAGGGGGAGGGACACAGTGTGGGACAGTCTGGGAGGGAGAGGGACAGTCTGGGAGGGAGAGGGACAGTCTGGGAGGGAGAGGGACACAGTGTGGGACAGTCTGGGAGGAGGAGGGACAGTCTGGGAGGGAGAGGGACACAGTGTGGGACAGTCTAGGAGGAGGAGGGACAGTCTGGGAAGGACAGGCACATAGTGTGGGACAGTCTGGGAGGGAGTGGGACAGTCTGGGAGGGAGTGGGACAGTCTGGGAGGGAGAGGGACAGTCTGGGAGGGAGGGGGACACTGTGGGACAATCTGGGAGGGAGTGGGACAGTCTGGGAGGCAGAGGGACACAGTGTGGGACAGTCTGGGAGGGGGAGGGACACAGTGTGGGACAGTCTGGGAAGGAGAGGTACAGTCTGGGAGGGAGAGGGACACAGTGTGGGACAGTCTGGGAGGGAGAGGTACACAGTGTGGGACAGTCTGGGAGTGAGTGGGTCACTGTGGGACAGTCTGGGAGGGAGTGGGACACAGTGTGGGACAGTCTGGGAGGGAGTGGGACAGTCTGGGAAGGAGAGGGACACTGTGTGGGACAGTCTGGGTGGGAGAGGGACACAGTGTGGGACAGTCTGGGAGGGGGTGGGACAGTCTGGGAGGGAGCCGGACACAGTGTGGGACAGTCTGGGAGGGAGAAGGACACAGTGTGGGACAGTGGGAGGGAGAGGGACACATTGTGGAACAGTCTGGGAGGAGAGGGGCAGTCTGGGAGGGAGAGGGACACAGTGTGGGACAGTCTGGGAAGGGGAGGGACACAGTGTGGGACAGTCTGGGAGGGAGTGGGACACTGTGTGGGACAGTCTGGGAGGGAGAGGGACACAGTGTGGGACAGTCTGGGAGGGAGTGGGACAGTCTGGGAGGGAGACGGACTCAGTGTGGGACAGTCTGGGAGGGAGTGGGACAGTCTGGGAGGGAGAGCGACACAGTGTGGGACAGTCTGGGAGGGAGTGGGACAGTCTGGGAGAGGGTGGGACAGTCTGGGAGGGAGAGGGACACAGTGTGGGACAGGTTGGGAGGGAGTGGGACAGTCTGGGAGGGGGAGGGACAGTCTGGGAGGGAGTGGGACAGTCTGGGAGGGAGAGGGACACAGTGTGGGACAATCTGGGAGGGAGAGGTACAGTCTGGGAGGGAGAGGGACACAGTGTGGGACAGTCTGGGAGGGAGAGGTACACAGTGTGGGACAGTCTGGGAGTGAGTGGGACACAGTGTGGGACAGTCTGGGAGGGAGAGGGACACAGTGTGGGACAGTCTGGGAGGAGGAGGGACAGTCTGGGAAGGGGAGGGACACAGTGTGGGACAGTCTGGGAGGGGGAGGGACACAGTGTGGGTCAGTCTGGGAGGAGGAGGGACAGTCTGGGAGGGAGAGGGACACAGTGTGGGACAGTCTGGGAGGGAGTGGGACAGTCTGGGAGGGAGAGGGACAGTCTGGGTGGGAGAGGGACACTGGGAGCAAGTGGGACAGTCTGAGAGGCAGAGGGACACCGTGTGGGACAGTCTGGGAGGGGGAGGGACTCAGTGTGGGACAGTCTGGGAAGGAGAGGGACAGTCTGGGAGGGAGAGGGACACAGTGTGGGACAGTCTGGGAGGGAGAGGGACACAGTGTGGGACAGTCTGGGAGGGAGAAGGACAGTCTGGGAGGGAGAGGGACACAGTGTGGGACAGTCTGGGAGGGAGTGGGATACAGTGTGGGACAGTCTGGGAGAGAGTGGGACACAGTGTGGGACAGTCTGGGAGGGGGAGGGACACATTGTGGGACAGTCTGGGAGGGGAGGGACACAGTGTGGGACTGTCTCGGAGGGGGTGGGACAGTCTGGGAGGGAGTGGGACTGTCTGGGAGGGAGTGGGAAAGGGTGGGACAGTGTAGGAGGGAGTGGGTCACTGTGGGACAGTCTGGGAGGGAGTGGGACACAGTGTGGGACAGTCTGGGAGGGAGTGGGACAGTCTGGGAAGGAGAGGGACACTGTGTGGGACAGTCTAGGAGGGAGAGGGACACAGTGTGGTACAGTCTGGGAGGGGGTGGGACAGTCTGGGAGGTAGCGGGACACAGTGTGGGACAGTCTGGGAGGGAGAGGGACACAGTGTGGGACAGTGGGAGGGAGAGGGACACATTGTGGAACAGTCTGGGAGGAGAGGGGCAGTCTGGGAGGGAGAGGGACACAGTGTGGGACAGTCTGGGAAGGGGAGGGACACAGTGTGGGACAGTCTGGGAGGGAGTGGGACACTGTGTGGGACAGTCTGGGAGGGAGAGGGACACAGTGTGGGACAGTCTGGGAGGGAGTGGGACAGTCTGGGAGGGAGAGGGACTCAGTGTGGGACAGTCTGGGAGGGAGTGGGACAGTCTGGGAGGGAGAGCGACACAGTCTGGGAGGGAGTGGGACAGTCTGGGAGAGGGTGGGACAGTCTGGGAGGGAGAGGGACACAGTGTGGGACAGGTTGGGAGGGAGTGGGACAGTCTGGGAGGGGGAGGGACAGTCTGGGAGGGAGTGGGACAGTCTGGGAGGGAGAGGGACACAGTGTGGGACAATCTGGGAGGGAGAGGTACAGTCTGGGAGGGAGAGGGACACAGTGTGGGACAGTCTGGGAGGGAGAGGTACACAGTGTGGGACAGTCTGGGAGTGAGTGGGACACAGTGTGGGACAGTCTGGGAGGGAGAGGGACACAGTGTGGGACAGTCTGGGAGGAGGAGGGACAGTCTGGGAAGGGGAGGGACACAGTGTGGGACAGTCTGGGAGGGGGAGGGACACAGTGTGGGTCAGTCTGGGAGGAGGAGGGACAGTCTGGGAGGGAGAGGGACACAGTATGGGACAGTCTGGGAGGGAGAGGGACACAGTGTGGGACAGTCTGGGAGGAGGAGGGACAGTCTGGAAGGGGGAGGGACACAGTGGGACAGTCTGGGAGTGAGAGGGACACAGTGTGGGACAGTCTGGGAGGGCGAGGGACACAATGTGGGACAGTCTGGGAGGGAGAGGGACACAGTGTGGGACAGTCTGGGAGGGAGTGGGACAGTCTGGGAGGGAGAGGGACAGTCTGGGAGGGAGAGGGACACCGTGTGGGACAGTCTGGGAGGGGGAGGGACAGTCTGGGAGGGAGAGGGACACAGTGTGGGACAGTCTGGGAGGGAGAGGGACACAGTGTGGGACAGTCTGGGAGGGAGAGGGACAGTCTGGGAGGGAGAAGGACAGTCTGGGAGGGAGAGGGACACAGTGTGGGACAGTCTGGGAGGGAGTGGGATACAGTGTAGGAGAGAGTGGGACACAGTGTGGGACAGTCTGGGAGGGGGAGGGACACATTGTGGGACAGTCTGGGAGGGGGAGGGACACAGTGTGGGACTGTCTGGGAGGGGGTGGGACAGTCTGGGAGGGAGTGGGACTGTCTGGGAGGGAGTGGGAAAGGGTGGGACAGTGTAGGAGGGAGTGGATCACTGTGGGACAGTCTGGGAGGGAGTGGGACACAGTGTGGGACAGTCTGGGAGGGAGTGGGACAGTCTGGGAAGGAGAGGGACACTGTGTGGGACAGTCTGGGAGGGAGAGGGACACAGTGTGGGACAGTCTGGGAGGGGGTGGGACAGTCTGGGAGGTAGCGGGACACAGTGTGGGACAGTGGGAGGGAGAGGGACACATTGTGGAACAGTCTGGGAGGAAAGGGGCAGTCTGGGAGGGAGAGGGACACAGTGTGGGTCAGTCTGGGAAGGGGAGGGACACAGTGTGGGACAGTCTGGGAGGGAGGGGAAACTCTGTGGGACAGTCTGGGAGGGAGAGGGACACAGTGTGGGACAGTCTGGGAGGGAGTGGGACAGTCTGGGAGGGAGAGGGACTCAGTGTGGGACAGTCTGGGAGGGAGTGGGACAGTCTGGGAGGGAGAGCGACACAGTGTGGGACAGTCTGGGAGGGAGTGGGACAGTCTGGGAGAGGGTGGGACAGTCTGGGAGTGAGAGGGACACAGTGTGGGACAGGTTGGGAGGGAGTGGGACAGTCTGGGAGGGGGAGGGACAGTCTGGGAGGGAGTGGGACATTCTGGGAGGGAGAGGGACACAGTGTGGGACAATCTGGGAGGGAGTGGGACAGTCTGGGAGGGAGTGGGACAGTCTGGGAGGAGGAGGGACAGTCTGGGAGGGGGAGGGACACAGTGTGGGACAGTCTGGGAGGGAGAGGGACAGTCTGGGAGGGAGAGGGACAGTCTGGGAGGGAGAGGGACACAGTGTGGGACAGTCTGGGAGGAGGAGGGACAGTCTGGGAGGGAGAGGGACACTGGGACAATCTGGGAGGGAGTGGGACAGTCTGGGAGGCAGAGGGACACAGTGTGGGACAGTCTGGGAGGGGGAGGGGCACAGTGTGGGACAGTCTGGGAAGGAGAGGTACAGTCTGGGAGGGAGAGGGACACAGTGTGGGACAGTCTGGGAGGGTAAGGTACACAGTGTGGGACAGTCTGGGAGTGAGTGGGTCACTGTGGGACAGTCTGGGAGGGAGTGGGACACAGTGTGGGACAGTCTGGGAGGGAGTGGGACAGTCTGGGAAGGAGAGGGACACTGTGTGGGACAGTCTGGGAGGGAGAGGGACACAGTGTGGGACAGTCTGGGAGGGGGTGGGACAGTCTGGGAGGTAGCCGGACACAGTGTGGGACAGTCTGGGAGGGAGAAGGACACAGTGTGGGACAGTGGGAGGGAGAGGGACACATTGTGGAACAGTCTGGGAGGAGAGGGGCAGTCTGGGAGGGAGAGGGACACAGTGTGGGACAGTCTGGGAAGGGGAGGGACACAGTGTGGGACAGTCTGGGAGGGAGTGGGACACTGTGTGGGACAGTCTGGGAGGGAGAGGGACACAGTGTGGGACAGTCTGGGAGGGAGTGGGACAGTCTGGGAGGGAGAGGGACTCAGTGTGGGACAGTCTGGGAGGGAGTGGGACAGTCTGGGAGGGAGAGCGACACAGTGTGGGACAGTCTGGGAGGGAGTGGGACAGTCTGGGAGAGGGTGGGACAGTCTGGGAGGGAGAGGGACACAGTGTGGGACAGGTTGGGAGGGAGTGGGACAGTCTGGGAGGGGGAGGGACAGTCTGGGAGGGAGTGGGACAGTCTGGGAGGGAGAGGGACACAGTGTGGGACAGTCTGGGAGGGAGAGGTACACAGTGTGGGACAGTCTGGGAGTGAGTGGGACACAGTGTGGGACAGTCTGGGAGGGAGAGGGACACAGTGTGGGACAGTCTGGGAGGAGGAGGGACAGTCTGGGAAGGGGAGGGACACAGTGTGGGACAGTCTGGGAGGGGGAGGGACACAGTGTGGGTCAGTCTGGGAGGAGGAGGGACAGTCTGGGAGGGAGAGGGACAGTCTGGGAGGGAGAGGGACACTGGGAGCAAGTGGGACAGTCTGAGAGGCAGAGGGACACCGTGTGGGACAGTCTGGGAGGGGGAGGGACTCAGTGTGGGACAGTCTGGGAAGGAGAGGGACAGTCTGGGAGGGAGAGGGACACAGTGTGGGACAGTCTGGGAGGGAGAGGGACACTGTGTGGGACAGTCTGGGAGGGAGAGGGACACAGTGTGGGACAGTCTGGGAGGGGGTGGGACAGTCTGGGAGGTAGCGGGACACAGTGTGGGACAGTCTGGGAGGGAGAGGGACACAGTGTGGGACAGTGGGAGGGAGAGGGACACATTGTGGAACAGTCTGGGAGGAGAGGGGCAGTCTGGGAGGGAGAGGGACACAGTGTGGGACAGTCTGGGAAGGGGAGGGACACAGTGTGGGACAGTCTGGGAGGGAGTGGTACACTGTGTGGGACAGTCTGGGAGGGAGAGGGACACAGTGTGGGACAGTCTGGGAGGGAGTGGGACAGTCTGGGAGGGAGAGGGACTCAGTGTGGGACAGTCTGGGAGGGAGTGGGACAGTCTGGGAGGGAGAGCGACACAGTCTGGGAGGGAGTGGGACAGTCTGGGAGAGGGTGGGACAGTCTGGGAGGGAGAGGGACACAGTGTGGGACAGGTTGGGAGGGAGTGGGACAGTCTGGGAGGGGGAGGGACAGTCTGGGAGGGAGTGGGACAGTCTGGGAGGGAGAGGGACACAGTGTGGGACAATCTGGGAGGGAGAGGTACAGTCTGGGAGGGAGAGGGACACAGTGTGGGACAGTCTGGGAGTGAGTGGGACACAGTGTGGGACAGTCTGGGAGGGAGAGGGACACAGTGTGGGACAGTCTGGGAGGAGGAGGGACAGTCTGGGAAGGGGAGGGACACAGTGTGGGACAGTCTGGGAGGGGGAGGGACACAGTGTGGGTCAGTCTGGGAGGAGGAGGGACAGTCTGGAAGGGGGAGGGACACAGTGGGACAGTCTGGGAGGGAGAGGGACACAGTGTGGGACAGTCTGGGAGGGCGAGGGACACAATGTGGGACAGTCTGGGAGGGAGAGGGAGACAGTGTGGGACAGTCTGGGAGGGAGTGGGACAGTCTGGGAGGGAGAGGGACAGTCTGGGAGGGAGAGGGACACTGGGAGCAAGTGGGACAGTCTGAGAGGCAGAGGGACACCGTGTGGGACAGTCTGGGAGGGGGAGGGACTCAGTGTGGGACAGTCTGGGAAGGAGAGGGACAGTCTGGGAGGGAGAGGGACACAGTGTGGGACAGTCTGGGAGGGAGAGGGACACAGTGTGGGACAGTCTGGGAGGGAGAAGGACAGTCTGGGAGGGAGAGGGACCCAGTGTGGGACAGTCTGGGAGGGAGTGGGATACAGTGTGGGACAGTCTGGGAGAGAGTGGGACACAGTGTGGGACAGTCTGGGAGGGGGAGGGACACATTGTGGGACAGTCTGGGAGGGGGAGGGACACATTGTGGGACTGTCTGGGAGGGGGTGGGACAGTCTGGGAGGGAGTGGGACTGTCTGGGAGGGAGTGGGAAAGGGTGGGACAGTGTAGGAGGGAGTGGGTCACTGTGGGACAGTCTGGGAGGGAGTGGGACACAGTGTGGGACAGTCTGGGAGGGAGTGGGACAGTCTGGGAAGGAGAGGGACACTGTGTGGGACAGTCTGGGAGGGAGAGGGACACAGTGTGGGACAGTCTGGGAGGGGGTGGGACAGTCTGGGAGGTAGCGGGACACAGTGTGGGACAGTGGGAGGGAGAGGGACACATTGTGGAACAGTCTGGGAGGAGAGGGGCAGTCTGGGAGGGAGAGGGACACAGTGTGGGACAGTCTGGGAAGGGGAGGGACACAGTGTGGGACAGTCTGGGAGGGAGTGGGACACTGTGTGGGACAGTCTGGGAGGGAGAGGGACACAGTGTGGGACAGTCTGGGAGGGAGTGGGACAGTCTGGGTGGGAGAGGGACTCAGTGTGGGACAGTCTGGGAGGGAGTGGGACAGTCTGGGAGGGAGAGCGACACAGTGTGGGACAGTCTGGGAGGGAGTGGGACAGTCTGGGAGAGGGTGGGACAGTCTGGGAGGGAGAGGGACACAGTGTGGGACAGGTTGGGAGGGAGTGGGACAGTCTGGGAGGGGGAGGGACAGTCTGGGAGGGAGTGGGACAGTCTGGGAGGGAGAGGGACATAGTGTGGGACAATCTGGGAGGGAGTGGGACAGTCTGGGAGGGAGTGGGACAGTCTGGGAGGGGGAGGGACAGTCTGGGAGGGAGAGGGACACAGTGTGGGACAGTCTGGGAGGGAGTGGGACAGTCTGGGAGGGAGTGGGATACAGTGTGGGACAGTCTGGGAGAGAGTGGGACAGTCTGGGAGGGAGAGGGACACAGTGTGGGACAGTCTGTGAGGGAGTGGGACAGTCTGGGAGGGAGAGGGACAGTCTGGGAGGGAGAGGGACAGTCTGGGAGTGAGTGGGACACAGTGTGGGAGGGGGAGGGACACATTGTGGGACAGTCTGGGAGGGATTGGGACACAGTGTGGGACAGTCTGGGAGGGAGAGGGACACAGTGTGGGACAGTCTGGGAAGGGGTGGGACAGTCTGGGAGGGAGAGGGACACAGTGTGGGACAGTCTGGGATGGAGAGGGACACTGTGGGACAGTCTGGGAGGGGGAGCGACACAGTGTGAGACAGTCTGGGAGGGATTGGGACACAGTGTGGGACAGTCTGGGAGGGAGGGACACAGTGTGGGACAGTCTGGGAGGGAGTGGGACAGTCTGGGAGAGAGTGGGACACAGTGGGACAGTTTGGGAGGGAGTGGGACAGTCTGGGAGGGAGAGGGACAGTCTGGGAGGGGGAGGGAAACATTCTGGGACAGTCTGGGAGGGGGAGGGACACATTGTGGGAAAGTCTGGTAGGGAGAGGGACACAGTGTGAGACTGTCTGGGAGGGAGTGGGACAGTCTGGGAGGGAGTGGGACACAGTGTGGGACTGTCTGGGAGGGAGTGGGACACAGTGTGGGACAGTCTGGGAGGAGGAGGGACAGTCTGGGTGGGAGGGGGACACTGTGGGACAGTCTGGGAGGGGGTGGGACAGTCTGGGAGGGAGAGGGACACAGTGTGGGACAGTCTGGAGGGAGAGGGACACAGTGTGGGACAGTCTGGGAGGGAGTGGGACAGTCTGGGAGGTAGCGTGACACAGTGTGGGACAGTCTGGGAGGGAGAGGGACACAGGTGGGACAGTCTGGGAGGGAGAGGGACACAGTGTGGGACAGTCTGGGAGGGGGTGGGACAGTCTGGGAGGTAGCGGGACACAGTGTGGGACAGTCTGGGAGGGAGAGGGACACTGTGTGGGACAGTCTGGGAGGGAGAGGGACACAGTGTGGGACAGTCTGGGAGGGAGTGGGACAGTCTGGGAGGGAGTGGGACACAGTGGGACAGTCTGGGATGGGGAGGGACAGTCTGAGATGGAGAGGGACACAGTGTGGGACAGCCTGGGAGGGAGTGGGACAGTCTGGGAGGGAGAGGGACAGTCTGGGAGGGAGAGGGACACAGTGTGGGACAGCCTGGGAGGGAGTGGGACAGTCTGGGAGGGAGAGGGACAGTCTGGGAGGGAGAGGGACACAGTGTGGGACAGTTTGTGAGGGAGTGAGGGAGTGGGACAGTCTGGGAGGGAGTGGGACAGTCTGGGAGGGAGAGGGACACGGTGTGGGATAGTCTGGGAGGGAGAGGGACACAGTGTGTGACAGTCTGGGATGGAGAGGGACAGTCTAGGAGGGGGAGGGACACATTGTGGCACAGTAGGGGAGGGGGAGGGACACATTGTGGGACAGTCTGGGAGGGGGACTGACACAGACTGGGAGGGAGAGGGACACAGTGTGTGAATGTCTGGGAGGGAGTGGGACAGTCTGGGAGGGAGTGGGACTGTCTGGGAGGGAGTGGGACAGTGTGGGAGGGAGTGGGTCACTGTGGGACAGTCTGAGAGGGAGTGGGACACAGTGTGGGAGAGTCTGGGAGGGAGTGGGACACTCTGGGAGGGAGAGGGACACTGTGTGGGACAGTCTGGGAGGGAGAGGGACAGTCTGGGAGGGAGAGGGACACAATGTGGGACAGTCTGGGAGGGAGTGGGACAGAGTGTGGGACAGTCTGGGAGGGAGAGGGACAGTGGGAGGGAGTGGGACACAGTGGGACAGTCTGGGATCGGGAGGACAGTCTGGGATGGAGAGGGACACAGTGTGGGACAGTCTGGGGGGGAGAGGGACACAGTGTGGGACAGTCTGGGAAGGAGTGGGACAGTCTGGGAGGGAGAGGGACAGTCTGGGAGGGAGAGGGACACAGTGTGGGACAGTCTGGGGGGGAGAGGGACACAGTGTGGGACAGTCTGGGAAGGAGTGGGACAGTCTGGGAGGGAGAGGGACAGTCTGGGAGGGAGAGGGACACAGTGTGGGACAGTCTGGGAGGGAGTGGGGCAGTCTGGGAGGGAGAGGGACAGTCTGGGAGGGAGCAGGACACAGTGTGGGACAGTCTGGGAGGGAGAGGGACACAGTGTGGGACAGTCTGGGAGGGAGTGGGACAGTCTGGGAGGTAGCGGGACACAGTGTGGGACAGTCTGGGAGGGAGAGGGACACAGTGTGGGACAGTCTGGGAGGAGGAGGGACAGTCTGGGAAGGGGAGGGACACAGTGTGGGACAGTCTGGGAGGGGGAGGGACACAGTGTGGGTCAGTCTGGGAGGAGGAGGGACAGTCTGGGAGGGAGAGGGACACAGTATGGGACAGTCTGGGAGGGAGAGGGACACAGTGTGGGACAGTCTGGGAGGAGGAGGGACAGTCTGGAAGGGGGAGGGACACAGTGGGACAGTCTGGGAGTGAGAGGGACACAGTGTGGGACAGTCTGGGAGGGCGAGGGACACAATGTGGGACAGTCTGGGAGGGAGAGGGACACAGTGTGGGACAGTCTGGGAGGGAGTGGGACAGTCTGGGAGGGAGAGGGACAGTCTGGGAGGGAGAGGGACACCGTGTGGGACAGTCTGGGAGGGGGAGGGACAGTCTGGGAGGGAGAGGGACACAGTGTGGGACAGTCTGGGAGGGAGAGGGACACAGTGTGGGACAGTCTGGGAGGGAGAGGGACAGTCTGGGAGGGAGAAGGACAGTCTGGGAGGGAGAGGGACACAGTGTGGGACAGTCTGGGAGGGAGTGGGATACAGTGTAGGAGAGAGTGGGACACAGTGTGGGACAGTCTGGGAGGGGGAGGGACACATTGTGGGACAGTCTGGGAGGGGGAGGGACACAGTGTGGGACTGTCTGGGAGGGGGTGGGACAGTCTGGGAGGGAGTGGGACTGTCTGGGAGGGAGTGGGAAAGGGTGGGACAGTGTAGGAGGGAGTGGATCACTGTGGGACAGTCTGGGAGGGAGTGGGACACAGTGTGGGACAGTCTGGGAGGGAGTGGGACAGTCTGGGAAGGAGAGGGACACTGTGTGGGACAGTCTGGGAGGGAGAGGGACACAGTGTGGGACAGTCTGGGAGGGGGTGGGACAGTCTGGGAGGTAGCGGGACACAGTGTGGGACAGTGGGAGGG
This sequence comes from Scyliorhinus torazame, assembly GCF_047496885.1. Lineage (NCBI taxonomy): Eukaryota > Metazoa > Chordata > Chondrichthyes > Carcharhiniformes > Scyliorhinidae > Scyliorhinus > Scyliorhinus torazame. The sequence continues at coordinate 129,724,890 of NC_092711.1, forward strand.
AGAGGGACACATTGTGGAACAGTCTGGGAGGAAAGGGGCAGTCTGGGAGGGAGAGGGACACAGTGTGGGTCAGTCTGGGAAGGGGAGGGACACAGTGTGGGACAGTCTGGGAGGGAGGGGAAACTCTGTGGGACAGTCTGGGAGGGAGAGGGACACAGTGTGGGACAGTCTGGGAGGGAGTGGGACAGTCTGGGAGGGAGAGGGACTCAGTGTGGGACAGTCTGGGAGGGAGTGGGACAGTCTGGGAGGGAGAGCGACACAGTGTGGGACAGTCTGGGAGGGAGTGGGACAGTCTGGGAGAGGGTGGGACAGTCTGGGAGTGAGAGGGACACAGTGTGGGACAGGTTGGGAGGGAGTGGGACAGTCTGGGAGGGGGAGGGACAGTCTGGGAGGGAGTGGGACATTCTGGGAGGGAGAGGGACACAGTGTGGGACAATCTGGGAGGGAGTGGGACAGTCTGGGAGGGAGTGGGACAGTCTGGGAGGAGGAGGGACAGTCTGGGAGGGGGAGGGACACAGTGTGGGACAGTCTGGGAGGGAGAGGGACAGTCTGGGAGGGAGAGGGACAGTCTGGGAGGGAGAGGGACACAGTGTGGGACAGTCTGGGAGGAGGAGGGACAGTCTGGGAGGGAGAGGGACACTGGGACAATCTGGGAGGGAGTGGGACAGTCTGGGAGGCAGAGGGACACAGTGTGGGACAGTCTGGGAGGGGGAGGGGCACAGTGTGGGACAGTCTGGGAAGGAGAGGTACAGTCTGGGAGGGAGAGGGACACAGTGTGGGACAGTCTGGGAGGGTAAGGTACACAGTGTGGGACAGTCTGGGAGTGAGTGGGTCACTGTGGGACAGTCTGGGAGGGAGTGGGACACAGTGTGGGACAGTCTGGGAGGGAGTGGGACAGTCTGGGAAGGAGAGGGACACTGTGTGGGACAGTCTGGGAGGGAGAGGGACACAGTGTGGGACAGTCTGGGAGGGGGTGGGACAGTCTGGGAGGTAGCCGGACACAGTGTGGGACAGTCTGGGAGGGAGAAGGACACAGTGTGGGACAGTGGGAGGGAGAGGGACACATTGTGGAACAGTCTGGGAGGAGAGGGGCAGTCTGGGAGGGAGAGGGACACAGTGTGGGACAGTCTGGGAAGGGGAGGGACACAGTGTGGGACAGTCTGGGAGGGAGTGGGACACTGTGTGGGACAGTCTGGGAGGGAGAGGGACACAGTGTGGGACAGTCTGGGAGGGAGTGGGACAGTCTGGGAGGGAGAGGGACTCAGTGTGGGACAGTCTGGGAGGGAGTGGGACAGTCTGGGAGGGAGAGCGACACAGTGTGGGACAGTCTGGGAGGGAGTGGGACAGTCTGGGAGAGGGTGGGACAGTCTGGGAGGGAGAGGGACACAGTGTGGGACAGGTTGGGAGGGAGTGGGACAGTCTGGGAGGGGGAGGGACAGTCTGGGAGGGAGTGGGACAGTCTGGGAGGGAGAGGGACACAGTGTGGGACAGTCTGGGAGGGAGAGGTACACAGTGTGGGACAGTCTGGGAGTGAGTGGGACACAGTGTGGGACAGTCTGGGAGGGAGAGGGACACAGTGTGGGACAGTCTGGGAGGAGGAGGGACAGTCTGGGAAGGGGAGGGACACAGTGTGGGACAGTCTGGGAGGGGGAGGGACACAGTGTGGGTCAGTCTGGGAGGAGGAGGGACAGTCTGGGAGGGAGAGGGACAGTCTGGGAGGGAGAGGGACACTGGGAGCAAGTGGGACAGTCTGAGAGGCAGAGGGACACCGTGTGGGACAGTCTGGGAGGGGGAGGGACTCAGTGTGGGACAGTCTGGGAAGGAGAGGGACAGTCTGGGAGGGAGAGGGACACAGTGTGGGACAGTCTGGGAGGGAGAGGGACACTGTGTGGGACAGTCTGGGAGGGAGAGGGACACAGTGTGGGACAGTCTGGGAGGGGGTGGGACAGTCTGGGAGGTAGCGGGACACAGTGTGGGACAGTCTGGGAGGGAGAGGGACACAGTGTGGGACAGTGGGAGGGAGAGGGACACATTGTGGAACAGTCTGGGAGGAGAGGGGCAGTCTGGGAGGGAGAGGGACACAGTGTGGGACAGTCTGGGAAGGGGAGGGACACAGTGTGGGACAGTCTGGGAGGGAGTGGTACACTGTGTGGGACAGTCTGGGAGGGAGAGGGACACAGTGTGGGACAGTCTGGGAGGGAGTGGGACAGTCTGGGAGGGAGAGGGACTCAGTGTGGGACAGTCTGGGAGGGAGTGGGACAGTCTGGGAGGGAGAGCGACACAGTCTGGGAGGGAGTGGGACAGTCTGGGAGAGGGTGGGACAGTCTGGGAGGGAGAGGGACACAGTGTGGGACAGGTTGGGAGGGAGTGGGACAGTCTGGGAGGGGGAGGGACAGTCTGGGAGGGAGTGGGACAGTCTGGGAGGGAGAGGGACACAGTGTGGGACAATCTGGGAGGGAGAGGTACAGTCTGGGAGGGAGAGGGACACAGTGTGGGACAGTCTGGGAGTGAGTGGGACACAGTGTGGGACAGTCTGGGAGGGAGAGGGACACAGTGTGGGACAGTCTGGGAGGAGGAGGGACAGTCTGGGAAGGGGAGGGACACAGTGTGGGACAGTCTGGGAGGGGGAGGGACACAGTGTGGGTCAGTCTGGGAGGAGGAGGGACAGTCTGGAAGGGGGAGGGACACAGTGGGACAGTCTGGGAGGGAGAGGGACACAGTGTGGGACAGTCTGGGAGGGCGAGGGACACAATGTGGGACAGTCTGGGAGGGAGAGGGAGACAGTGTGGGACAGTCTGGGAGGGAGTGGGACAGTCTGGGAGGGAGAGGGACAGTCTGGGAGGGAGAGGGACACTGGGAGCAAGTGGGACAGTCTGAGAGGCAGAGGGACACCGTGTGGGACAGTCTGGGAGGGGGAGGGACTCAGTGTGGGACAGTCTGGGAAGGAGAGGGACAGTCTGGGAGGGAGAGGGACACAGTGTGGGACAGTCTGGGAGGGAGAGGGACACAGTGTGGGACAGTCTGGGAGGGAGAAGGACAGTCTGGGAGGGAGAGGGACCCAGTGTGGGACAGTCTGGGAGGGAGTGGGATACAGTGTGGGACAGTCTGGGAGAGAGTGGGACACAGTGTGGGACAGTCTGGGAGGGGGAGGGACACATTGTGGGACAGTCTGGGAGGGGGAGGGACACATTGTGGGACTGTCTGGGAGGGGGTGGGACAGTCTGGGAGGGAGTGGGACTGTCTGGGAGGGAGTGGGAAAGGGTGGGACAGTGTAGGAGGGAGTGGGTCACTGTGGGACAGTCTGGGAGGGAGTGGGACACAGTGTGGGACAGTCTGGGAGGGAGTGGGACAGTCTGGGAAGGAGAGGGACACTGTGTGGGACAGTCTGGGAGGGAGAGGGACACAGTGTGGGACAGTCTGGGAGGGGGTGGGACAGTCTGGGAGGTAGCGGGACACAGTGTGGGACAGTGGGAGGGAGAGGGACACATTGTGGAACAGTCTGGGAGGAGAGGGGCAGTCTGGGAGGGAGAGGGACACAGTGTGGGACAGTCTGGGAAGGGGAGGGACACAGTGTGGGACAGTCTGGGAGGGAGTGGGACACTGTGTGGGACAGTCTGGGAGGGAGAGGGACACAGTGTGGGACAGTCTGGGAGGGAGTGGGACAGTCTGGGTGGGAGAGGGACTCAGTGTGGGACAGTCTGGGAGGGAGTGGGACAGTCTGGGAGGGAGAGCGACACAGTGTGGGACAGTCTGGGAGGGAGTGGGACAGTCTGGGAGAGGGTGGGACAGTCTGGGAGGGAGAGGGACACAGTGTGGGACAGGTTGGGAGGGAGTGGGACAGTCTGGGAGGGGGAGGGACAGTCTGGGAGGGAGTGGGACAGTCTGGGAGGGAGAGGGACATAGTGTGGGACAATCTGGGAGGGAGTGGGACAGTCTGGGAGGGAGTGGGACAGTCTGGGAGGGGGAGGGACAGTCTGGGAGGGAGAGGGACACAGTGTGGGACAGTCTGGGAGGGAGTGGGACAGTCTGGGAGGGAGTGGGATACAGTGTGGGACAGTCTGGGAGAGAGTGGGACAGTCTGGGAGGGAGAGGGACACAGTGTGGGACAGTCTGTGAGGGAGTGGGACAGTCTGGGAGGGAGAGGGACAGTCTGGGAGGGAGAGGGACAGTCTGGGAGTGAGTGGGACACAGTGTGGGAGGGGGAGGGACACATTGTGGGACAGTCTGGGAGGGATTGGGACACAGTGTGGGACAGTCTGGGAGGGAGAGGGACACAGTGTGGGACAGTCTGGGAAGGGGTGGGACAGTCTGGGAGGGAGAGGGACACAGTGTGGGACAGTCTGGGATGGAGAGGGACACTGTGGGACAGTCTGGGAGGGGGAGCGACACAGTGTGAGACAGTCTGGGAGGGATTGGGACACAGTGTGGGACAGTCTGGGAGGGAGGGACACAGTGTGGGACAGTCTGGGAGGGAGTGGGACAGTCTGGGAGAGAGTGGGACACAGTGGGACAGTTTGGGAGGGAGTGGGACAGTCTGGGAGGGAGAGGGACAGTCTGGGAGGGGGAGGGAAACATTCTGGGACAGTCTGGGAGGGGGAGGGACACATTGTGGGAAAGTCTGGTAGGGAGAGGGACACAGTGTGAGACTGTCTGGGAGGGAGTGGGACAGTCTGGGAGGGAGTGGGACACAGTGTGGGACTGTCTGGGAGGGAGTGGGACACAGTGTGGGACAGTCTGGGAGGAGGAGGGACAGTCTGGGTGGGAGGGGGACACTGTGGGACAGTCTGGGAGGGGGTGGGACAGTCTGGGAGGGAGAGGGACACAGTGTGGGACAGTCTGGAGGGAGAGGGACACAGTGTGGGACAGTCTGGGAGGGAGTGGGACAGTCTGGGAGGTAGCGTGACACAGTGTGGGACAGTCTGGGAGGGAGAGGGACACAGGTGGGACAGTCTGGGAGGGAGAGGGACACAGTGTGGGACAGTCTGGGAGGGGGTGGGACAGTCTGGGAGGTAGCGGGACACAGTGTGGGACAGTCTGGGAGGGAGAGGGACACTGTGTGGGACAGTCTGGGAGGGAGAGGGACACAGTGTGGGACAGTCTGGGAGGGAGTGGGACAGTCTGGGAGGGAGTGGGACACAGTGGGACAGTCTGGGATGGGGAGGGACAGTCTGAGATGGAGAGGGACACAGTGTGGGACAGCCTGGGAGGGAGTGGGACAGTCTGGGAGGGAGAGGGACAGTCTGGGAGGGAGAGGGACACAGTGTGGGACAGCCTGGGAGGGAGTGGGACAGTCTGGGAGGGAGAGGGACAGTCTGGGAGGGAGAGGGACACAGTGTGGGACAGTTTGTGAGGGAGTGAGGGAGTGGGACAGTCTGGGAGGGAGTGGGACAGTCTGGGAGGGAGAGGGACACGGTGTGGGATAGTCTGGGAGGGAGAGGGACACAGTGTGTGACAGTCTGGGATGGAGAGGGACAGTCTGGGAGGGGGAGGGACACATTGTGGCACAGTAGGGGAGGGGGAGGGACACATTGTGGGACAGTCTGGGAGGGGGACTGACACAGACTGGGAGGGAGAGGGACACAGTGTGTGAATGTCTGGGAGGGAGTGGGACAGTCTGGGAGGGAGTGGGACTGTCTGGGAGGGAGTGGGACAGTGTGGGAGGGAGTGGGTCACTGTGGGACAGTCTGAGAGGGAGTGGGACACAGTGTGGGAGAGTCTGGGAGGGAGTGGGACACTCTGGGAGGGAGAGGGACACTGTGTGGGACAGTCTGGGAGGGAGAGGGACAGTCTGGGAGGGAGAGGGACACAATGTGGGACAGTCTGGGAGGGAGTGGGACAGAGTGTGGGACAGTCTGGGAGGGAGAGGGACAGTGGGAGGGAGTGGGACACAGTGGGACAGTCTGGGATCGGGAGGACAGTCTGGGATGGAGAGGGACACAGTGTGGGACAGTCTGGGGGGGAGAGGGACACAGTGTGGGACAGTCTGGGAAGGAGTGGGACAGTCTGGGAGGGAGAGGGACAGTCTGGGAGGGAGAGGGACACAGTGTGGGACAGTCTGGGAGGGAGTGGGGCAGTCTGGGAGGGAGAGGGACAGTCTGGGAGGGAGAGGGACACAGTGTGGGACAGTCTGGGAGGGAGAGGGACACAGTGTGGGACAGTTTGGGAGGGAGTGAGGGAGTGGGACAGTCTGGGAGGGAGAGGGACACAGTGTGGGACAGTCTGGGAGGGAGTGGGGCAGTCTGGGAGGGAGAGGGACAGTATGGGAGGGGGAGGGACACATTGTGGGACAGTCTGGGAGGGGGAGGGACACATTGTGGGACTGTCTGGCAGGGAGTGGGACAGTCTGGGAGAGGGTGGGACAGTGTGGGAGGGAGTGGGTCACTGTGGGACAGTCTGGGAGGGAGTGGGACACACTGTGGGACAGTCTGGGAGGGAGTGGGACAGTCTGGGAGGGAGCAGGACACAGTGTGGGACAGTCTGGGAGGGAGAGGGACACAGTGTGGGACAGTCTGGGAGGGAGTGGGACAGTCTGGGAGGTAGCGGGACACAGTGTGGGACAGTCTGGGAGGGAGAGGGACACAGTGTGGGACAGTCTGGGAGGGAGAGGGACACAGTGTGGAACGGTCTGGGAGGAGAGGGGCAGTCTGGGAGGGAGAGGGACACAGTGTGGGACAGTCGGGGAGGGGGAGGGACACAGTGTGGGACAGTCTGGGAAGGAGAGGGACAGTCTGGGAGGGAGAGGGACACAGTGTGGGACAGTCTGGGAGGGAGAGGGACACAGTGTGGGACAGTCTGGGAGGAAGTGGGACACAGTGTGGGACAGTCTGAGAGGGACACAGTGTGGGACAGTCTGGGAGGGAGTGGGACACAGTGTGGGACAGTCTGGGAGGGAGTGGGACAGTCTGGGAGGGAGTTGGACACAGTGTGGGACAGTCTGGGAGAGAGTGGGACAGTCTGGGAGGGAGAGGGACACAGTGTGGGACAGTATGGGAGGGAGAGGGACACAGTTTGGGACAGTCTGGGAGGGAGAGGGACACAGTGTGGGACAGTCTGGGAGGGAGTGGGACACAGTGTGGGACAGTCTGGGAGGGAGAGGGACACAATGTGGGACAGTCTGGGAGGGAGAGGGACAGTGGGAGGGGGTGGGACACAGTGGGACAGTCTGGGATGGGGAGGGACAGTCTGGGATGGAGAGGGACACAGTGTGGGACAGTCTGGGAGCGAGTGGGACAGTCTGGGATGGAGAGGGACAGTCTGGGAGGGAGAGGGACACAGTGTGGGACAGTTTGGGAGGGAGTGAGGGAGTGGGACAGTCTGGGAGGGAGTGGGACAGTCTGGGAGGGAGAGGGACACAGTGTGGGACAGTCTGGGAGGGAGTGGGACAGTCTGGGGGGGGAGAGGGACACCGTGTGGGACAGTCTGGGAGGGAGAGGGATACAGTGTGTGACAGTCTGGGAGGAAGTGGGACAGTCTGGGAGGGAGTGGGGCACAGTGTGGGACAGTCTGGGAGGGAGAGGGACACTGTGTGGGACAGTCTGGGAGGGAGAGTGACACAGTGTGGGACAGTCTGGGAGGGAGTGGGACTGTCTGGGAGGGAGTGGGACTGTCTGGGAGGGAGTGGGACTGTCTGGGAGGGAGTGGGACAGTCTGGGAGAGGGTCGGACAGTGTGGGAGGGAGTGGGTCATTGTGGGACAGTCTGGGAGGGAGTGGGACACAGTGTGGGACAGTCTGGGAGGGAGTTGGACAGTCTGGGAGGGAGAGGGACACTGTGTGGGACAGTCTGGGAGGGAGTGGGACAGTCTGGGAGGTAGCGTGACAAAGTGTGGGACAGTCTGGGAGGGAGAGGGACACAGTGTGGGACAGTCTGGGAGGGTGAGGGACACAGTGTGGAACAGTCTGGGAGGAGAGGGGCAGTATGGGAGGGAGAGGGACACAGTGTGGGACAGTCTGGGAGGGGGAGGGACACAATGTGGGACAGTCTGGGAGGGAGTGGGACAGTCTGGGAGAGGGGGGGACAATCTGGGAGGGGGCGGGACAGTCTGGGAGGGAGAGGGAGACTGTGTGGGACAGCCTGGGAGGGAGTGGGACAGTCTGGGAGGGAGTGGGATACAGTGTGGGAGAGAGTGGGACAGTCTGGGAGGGAGAGGGACACAGTGTGGGACAGTCTGTGAGGGAGTGAGACAGTCTGGGAGGGAGAGGGACAGTCTGGGAGGGAGTGGGACACAGTGTGGGAGGGGGAGGGACACATTGTGGGACAGTCTGGGAGGGATTGCGACAGTGTGGGACAGTCTGGGAGGGAGAGGGACACAGTGTGGGACAGTCTGGGAAGGAGTGGGACAGTCTGGGAGGGAGAGGGACACAGTGTGGGACAGTCTGGGATGGAGAGGGACACATTGTGGGACAGTCTGGGAGGGAGAGGGACACAGTGTGGAACAGTCTGGGAGGAGAGGGGCAGTCTGGGAGGGAGAGGGACACAGTGTGGGACAGTCTGGGAGGGTGAGGGAAACAGTGTGGGACAGTCTGTGAGGGAGAGGGACACAGTGTGGGACAGTCTGGGAGGGGGAGGGACACAGTGTGGGACAGTCTGGGAAGGAGAGGGACAGTCTGGGAGGGAGAGGGACACAGTGTGGGACAGTCTGGGAGGGAGTGGGACAGTCTGGGAGGGAGAGGGACACAGTGTGGGACAGTCTGGGTGGGAGTGGGACACAGTGTGGGACAGTCTGAGAGGGACACTGTGTGGGACAGTCTGGGAGGGAGTGGGACACAGTGTGGGACAGTGTGGGACAGTCTGTGAGGGAGAGGGGTAGTCTGGGAGGGAGAGGGACACAGTGTGGGACAGTCTGGGAGGGAGTGGGACAGTCTGGGAGGGAGTTGGACACAGTGTGGGACAGTCTGGGAGAGAGTGGGACAGTCTGGGAGGGCGAGGGACAGTGGGAGGGAGTGGGACACAGTGGAACAGTCTGGGATGGGGAGGGACAGTCTGGGATGGAGAGGGACACAGTGTGGGACAGTCTGGGAGGGAGTGGGACAGTCTGGGAGGGAGAGGGACAGTCTGGGAGGGAGAGGGACACAGTGTGGGACAGTTTGTGAGGGAGTGAGAGAGTGGGACAGTCTGGGAGGGAGTGGGACAGTCTGGGAGGGAGAGGGACACAGTGTGGGACAGTCTGGGAGGGAGAGGGACACAGTGTGTGACAGTCTGGGATGGAGAGGGACAGTATGGGAGGGGGAGGGACACATTGTGGGACAGTAGGGGAGGGGGAGGGACATATTGTGGGACAGTCTGGGAGGGGGACTGACACAGACTGGGAGGGAGAGGGACACAGCGTGGGACTGTCTGGGAGGGAGTGGGACAGTCTGGGAGGGAGTGGGACAGTCTGGGAGGGAGTGGGACAGTCTGGGAGGGAGTGGGACAGTCTGGGAGGGAGTGGGACTGTCTGGGAGGGAGTGGGACAGTCTGGGAGGGAGTGGGACAGTCTGGGAGAGGGTGGGACAGTGTGGGAGGGAGTGGGTCGCTGTGGGACAGTCTGAGAGGGAGTGGGACACAGTGTGGGAGAGTCTGGGAGGGAGTGGGACACTCTGGGAGGGAGAGGGACACTGTGTGGGACAGTCTGGGAGGGAGAGGGACAGTCTGGGAGGGAGAGGGACACAGTGTGGGACAGTCTGGGAGGGAGAGGGACAGTCTGGGAGGGAGTGGGACACAGAGTGGGACAGCCTGGGAGAGAGTGGGACAGTCTGGGAGGGAGAGGGACACAGTGTGGGACAGTCTGGGAGGGAGTGGGACACAGTGTGGGACAGTCTGGGGGGGAGAGGGACACCGTGTGGGACAGTCTGGGAGGGAGAGGGACACAGTGTGTGACAGTCTGGGAGGGAGTGGGACAGTCTGGGAGGGAGTGGGGCACAGTGTGGGACAGTCTGGGAGGGAGAGGGACACTGTGTGGGACAGTCTGGGAGGGAGAGTGACACAGTGTGGGACTGTCTGGGAGGGAGTGGGACAGTCTGGGAAGGAGTGGGACAATCTGGGAGAGGGTGGGACAGTGTGGGAGGGAGTGGGTCACTGTGGGACAGTCTGGGAGGGAGTGGGACACAGTGTGGGACTGTCTAGGAGGGAGTGGGACAGTCTGGGAGAGGGTGGGACAGTGTGGGAGGGAGTGGGTCACTGTGGGACAGTCTGGGAGGGAGTGGGACACACTGTGGGACAGTCTGGGAGGGAGTGAGACAGTCTGGGAGGGAGCAGGACACAGTGTGGGACAGTCTGGGAGGGAGAGGGACAGTGGGAGGGAGTGGGACACAGTGGGACAGTCTGGGATGGGGAGGGACAGTCTGGGATGGAGAGGGACACAGTGTGGGACAGTCTGGGAGGGAGTGGGACAGTCTGGGAGGGAGAGGGACACAGTGTGGGACAGTTTGGGAGGGAGTGAGGGAGTGGGACAGTCTGGGAGGGAGTGGGACAGTCTGGGAGGGAGAGGGACACAGTGTGGGACAGTCTGGGATGGAGAGGGACAGTATGGGAGGGGGAGGGACACATTGTGGGACAGTCTGGGAGGGGAGGGACACATTGTGGGACAGTCTGGGAGGGAGAGGGACACAGTGTGGGACTGTCTGGGAGGGAGTGGGACAGTCTGGGAGGGAGTGGGACAGTCTGGGAGAGGGTGGGACAGTGTAGGAGGGAGTGGGTCACTGTGGGGCAGTCTGGGAGGGAGTGGGACACAGTGTGGGACAGTCTAGGAGGGAGTGGGACAGTCTGGGAGGGAGCGGGACACAGTGTGGGACAGTCTGGGAGGGAGAGGGACACTGTGTGGGACAGTCTGGGAGGGAGAGGGACACAGTGTGGGACAGTCTGGGAGGTTGCGGGACACAGTGTGGTACAGTCTGGGAGGGAGAGGGACACAGTGTGGGACAGTCTGGGAGGGAGAGGGACACTGTGTGGGACAGTCTGGGAGGGAGAGGGACACAGTGTGGGACAGTCTGGGAGGTTGCGGGACACAGTGTGGTACAGTCTGGGAGGGAGAGGGACACAGTATGGGACAGTCTGGGAGGGAGAGGGACACAGTGTGGAACAGTCTGGGAGGAGAGGGGCAGTCTGGGAGGGAGAGGGACACACTGTGGGACAGTCTGGGAGGGGGAGGGACACAGTGTGGGACAGTTTGGGAGGGATTGGGCCACAGTGTGGGACAGTCTGGGAGGGAGGGACACAGTGTGGGACATAAGAACATAAGAACTAGGAGCAGGAGTCGGCCATCTGGCCCCTCGAGCCTGCTCCGCCACTCAATGAGATCATGGCTGATCTTTTGTGGACTCAGCTCCACTTTCCGGCCCGAACACCATGACCCTTAATCCCTTTATTCTTCAAAAAACTATCTATCTTTATCTTAAAAACATTTAATGAAGGAGCCTCTACTGCTTCACTGGGCAAGGAATTCCATAGATCTGGGACAGTCTGGGAGGGAGTGGGACAGTCTGGGAGGGAGTGACCAGGAGATGGGGGCGGGGAATGAGCAGAAACGAAAGTGAAAGTTTGGGGTGAGTGAGGAAAGTGAAAGTGAAGGGAGTGAGCTCGATGTTCAGTGAAGCTGCTCTACTGCAGGAGGCTGTCTCAGTGTAGGGATTTAGTATTTCCCCGTCCTGAGCACCACGCACACTGCACAGGAAGATCCCAGATCCTGTCTGCACCAGGTGAGTAATTGATGGTATTTGGGGAGTGGGCGGGAGATCCAATTGACCTCAGTACCCCAGTTTGAACCCAGGATCCTGCAGCTTCCCCACTCCGTTCAACCCCCCACCCTCCTGGTCAGACTCCTCACCATCCCCATCTGTCTTTCCCAAGCTCCCTCCGTCCCCTGGGATTTAATCCGAGTCCATCCCCCTCCCCCACCATCGGTCTGGCTGCTGTTATGAGCATCCCCTCAATCCCTCCTTCCTCAATCCCTCTGTGTTTGATCCACAGCAGCATCGAATCTCCCTTTAAATATCAACACTTAGCACATACTCCACATCACCCACATTTCCTGCAGTCTGTGTGTGTGTCTGTCTGACTGTGTGTGTCTCTGTGACTGTGTATTTCTATGTCTGTGTCTCTGTGCCTGTATGGCTGTGTGTGTTTCTCTGTGCCTGTGTGTGTTTGCGTGTGTGTCTCTGTCTATATATCTGTGTGTGTCTGTGTGTATGTTTATGTGTGTATGTCTCTGTGTGTGTCTCTGTGTATATGTGTGTGTGTATGCCTGTGTCTCTGTCTGTATTTCTGCATATGTTTCTGTCTGTGTCTCTGTGTTTGTGTATGGCTGTGTGTGTCTGTATGTCTGAGAGTCTATGTCTGTGTGTGTGGCTGTGTGTTTCTCTGTGTTTGTGTCTGCATGGGTCTGCGTGTGTGTCTGTGTTTGTGGCTGCGTGTGTGCCTGCATGTCTGTCTGTGTGTGTGTTTGTGTGTGTGTCTGCGTGTGTGCCTGCATGTCTGTGGCTGTGCGCGCGTGTGTGTCTGTGCCTGCGTGTGTGTGTGTGCATGTGTGTGTCTGCGTGTGTGTGTGTCTGTGTGCACATCGTTGGTCATTCAATGAGATGACAGATAGCGTGTGCCGCAGAAGACTCCGTCTCAGGAGAGAGACAATGAGGCACTGGGCCACGTCCTCATGGACTTGGCCCCGTGGAGGAATAGGACACCTACTCCCAGTAGCTGTGAAGGGCAGCACGGTGGCATAATGGTTAGCACTGCTGCCTCACAGCGCCAAGGTCCCAGGTTCAATTCCAGCCTTGGGTCACTGTCTGTGTGGAGTTTGCACTTTCTCCCTGTGTGTGCGTGGATTTGCTCCCACAGTCCAAAGATGAATTGAATTGGATTGGATTTATTGTCATGTGTACCGAGTACAGTAAAAAGTATTGTTCTGATTACAATCCAGACAGATCGTTCCATACATGGAAAATATATTACATACATAAATACACAATGTAAATACATAGACACAGGCATCGGGGGAAGCATGCAGGAGTGTAGCACTACACAGTCGTGAAGAGATCAGTTCAGTCCAAAAGAGGATCGTATCGGAGTCTGGTGACAGTGGGGCCAAAGCTGCTTTTTGAGTCTGTTCGTGCGTGTTCTCAGACTTCTGTATCGCCTGCCCGATGGAAGAAGTTGGAAGAGTGAGTAAGCCGGGTGGGAAGGATCTTTGATTATGCTGCCCGCTTTCCCCAGGCAGCGGGAGGTGTAGATGGAGTCAATGGATGGGAGGCAGGTTTGTGTGATGGACTGGGCTGAATGTGTTGACGACTCTCTGTAGTTTCTTACAGATGTGCAGGTTAGGTGGATTGGCCGTGCTAAATTGCCCCTTACTGTCTAGGGGTTAGGGCAGCACGGTGGCGCAGTGGGTTAGCCTCTGCTGCCTCACGGCGCCGAGGTCCCAGGTTCGATCCCGGCTCTGGGTCACTGTCCATGTGGAGTTTGCACATTCTCCCCGTGCTTGCGTGGGTTTCGCCCCCACAACCCAAAGATGTGCAGGGTGGGTGGATTGGCCACGATAAATTGCCCCTTAATTGGGAAAAAAAATCAATTGGGTCCTCTAAATTTATTTATTTTTTTATTTTAAAAAAAGTTAGGTGGGGTTACTGGTTTAAGGGGATAGGGTGTGGGTCTGACCCTACGTAGGGTACTCTTTCAGAGGGTCGGTGCAGACTTGATGGGCTGAATGGCCTCCTTCTGTGATTCTACGATTCTGAAATGAAAATAAAATGAAAATTGCTTATTGTCACAAGTAGGCTTCAATGAAGTTACTAGTCGCCACATTCCGGCACCTGTTCGGGGAGGCTGGTACGGGAATTGAACCGTGCTGCTGGCCTGCCTTGGTCTGCTTTAAAAGCCAGCGATTTAGCCCAGTGAGCTAAACCAGCCCCTAGACCTTTATGCCACCAGTTTATTCCAGGGTCCGAGCGGGGACCTGTACGGCATTTCACAATCGTGCATCCGGGAGGTCACGGATGCCCAATGCACAGGTTAGATGGATAGGCCATGTTAAATTGCCCTTAGTGACCAAAAAGGTTAGGAGGGGTTGTTGGGTTGCGGGGATGGGGTGGAAGTGAGGGCTTAAGTGGGTCGGTGCAGACTCGATGGGCCAAATGGCCTCCTTCTGCACTGTATGTTCTATGTTAATATGGCCGGGCATCCAACTCTATCATCTTTGACCTGGACTCGGCCCGGGCTCAGGATTTACTACTGTCGCTGGGATGCCAAAGGAGAGAGCACGATCGATGGCACGCATGTGGTGACCAGGGCAGCAGGGTGTGCCCTATATTAACAGGAAGGGGTTCCACTTGCTGAATGTCCAGATCATGCACAGCTTCCAGACCATGCACGTGTGCACCCCCTACCCTGGGAGATTGCATGACAGCTACATCCTGGAGCACTCGGAGACCTTCGAGGACCAACCCAGGATAACTGGTTGGCTCTTAGGGGGCAAGGGGCACCCACTGAGGTCCTGGCCGATGACACCAATGTGGAGACTGCTGACCAAGGTGGAGACCTGTCACAATGAGGCCCACGTGGCCACTGGGCTCTCAGTGAGCGATGCACCGAGCTGCTCAAAATACGGCTCCGATGCCGCGACCGCTCTGGTGGTGCCTCCCGCAGGGTCGCCTGCTTCGTGGTGACCTGCTGTGCCCTCGCAACCTGGCACAGCAGCCTGGCGATGAGCTGGAGGAGGAGGAGGAGGGCCAACCCGAGGAGGAGCCAGAGGATGGAGGGCAGGCGGAGGCAGGGTCTGGCGCCCATGGAGCATCAGGGAGGCCATCACAGGACGAGGCCGTGTCCGTCAGCTCCGCCCCCAGTCTCTCCCGCACCCCCATTTCCCTCCTTCCCCGCCCTCCCATCACACCGTCCCCCTCCAGAATACCCCGTTCCACCCTCTCGAGGTCGGTATAAAATCGCCCAGGGTGATGGGCCTGTGTGGGCACTGTCAATGGGCCAATATACAAGGCAGGGGAGTGATGATCGCTCGCTGTGAGGGAACCTCTGCTGCTCCTCAGTTTATGCCCAAGTCTGACTCCTGTCTTTTTGCGGACAGCGCGCTCGCACCCATCCTCTGAACGGGGTCTGCATTGGGGTGGGGGGGGGGGGGTGCTAGTCACCACTGTTGTATTGTATACATCGCATATGAGGGGTATTACGGTAAGGCCCCTGTACTACAGGTACGGGGGTAGATCCCTGCCTGCTGGCTCCGCCCAGCAGGTGGAGTATAAATGTGTGTGCTCTCCGAACGGCAGCCATTTCGGCAGCAGCTGCAGGAGGCCACACATCTCTGCGTAATAAAGCCTCGATTACTCTCTACTCTCGTCTCGTCGTAATTGATAGTGCATCAATTTATTACGCAGAGATTTTACAACGATGGACCTCCGCATCAAGCCGGATCGCCTGCAGCTGCACCCTCAAGCAGACAATGCCAAGTCGGCCTTCGCACAGTGGCTAGCTTGCTTTGAAGCCGACATCGGATCTGGTACAGACCCAACCCCGGAGGCACAGCAACTCCAGATCCTTTGCACGCGGCTGAGCACCGATGTCTTTTCCCTCATCCGGGACGCACCGACCTACGCTGAGGCCATGGCAATGCTGAAGGAGAACTGCACTCAGCAGACCAACAAAATCTACGGCAGGCACCACCTGTCCTCGCGGCATCAACTCCCCGGTGAGTCTGTGGAAGATTTCTGGAGTGCCCTGCACGTCCTGGTGAGGGACTGCGATTGCCAGGCCGTTTCGGCCGCTGAGCATTCTGACCTACCACTTAGGGAGCGCACTCTGCAAGGCCTGCGGCAAGAAAGGACATTTCGCTCCGGTGTGCCAGGCCCGCCCGGTCGCCGCTATTGTTCCGGCACCCCCCACGTGTGCGATCCGCGGTCGCTGCCACCTTGCTCCTCGAACAACATGTGCGGCCCGTGGGTGCCGCCATCTTGCTCCCCTCACACCATGTGTGGCCCCTGGGCGCCGCCACCTTGTTCGCCGCCATCTTATTCGCCATCGTGCTTGCCTCACAACACGTGCGGCCCGTGGGCGCCACCACCTTGCCTGCCTTAAGACACGTGCAGCCCGTGGGTGCCGCCATCTTCCCCACCTCAGGACCCCCGTTCGTCGGGCACCTCACCGGGCCGCTCATCGTCTGCGACCGCCACTGACCAGCCGCGACTGGCCTCCATCTCAATCGACCAGTCCCGACCGCCCACTCTCGCAACCGCGTCGACGACAGTGAAGGTCAACGGGCACAAGATATCCTGCCTTCTGGACTCGGGGAGCACTGAGAGCTTCATCCATCCCGATACGGTAAGGCGCTGCTCCCTCCCGGTACACCCCATCAATCAGAGAATCTCCCTGGCCTCCGGATCGCACTCCGTGGCAATCCGGAGGTATTGGACCACCACCCTCACCGTCCAGGGTGTGGAGTTCAGCGGCTTCCGGCTCTACGTCCTCCCCAACCTCTGCGCTGCCTTGTTACTCGGCCTGGACTTCCAGTGCAACCTCCAGAGCCTAACCCTGAAATTTGGCGGGCCCCTACCACCCCTTACTGTGTGCGGCCTCACAACCCTTAAGGTCGACCCACCTTCCCTGTTTGCGAATCTCACCTCGGATTGCAAACCCGTCGCCACCAGGAGCAGACAGTACAGTGCTCAGGACAGGACCTTCATCAGGTCAGAGGTCCAGCGGCTGCTGCGGGAAGGTATTATCGAGGCCAGCAACAGCCCCTGGAGAGCCCAAGTGGTAGTAGTTAAAACTGGGGAGAAAAACAGGATGGTCGTTGACGACAATCAATCGGTACACGCAGCTCGACGCGTACCCCCTCCCACGCATATCTGATATGGTCAATCAGATTGCACAGTACCGGGTCTTCTCGACAGTGGACTTAAAATCTGCCGACCACCAGCTCCCCATTCGTAAGGCAGACCGCCCGTATATCGCGCTTGAAGCGGACGGCCGCCTTTATCACTTCCTTAGGGTTCCCTTCGGCGTCACTAACGGGGTCTCGGTCTTCCAACAGGAGATGGACCGAATGGTTGACCGGTACGGACTGCGGGCCACTTTCCCGTACCTGGATAATGTCACCATCTGCGGCCACGACCAGCAGGACCACGACGCTAACCTTTCCAAATTCCTCCACACCGCCAAACTCCTCAACCTAACCTACAACAAGGAGAAGTGTGTATTCAGCACAAACCGATTAGCTATCCTCGGCTATGTGGTCCAGAACGGAGTTCTAGGGCCCGACCCCGATCACATGCGCCCCCTCATGGATCTCCCCCTTCCCCACTGCTCCAAGGCCCTCAAACGATGCCTGGGGTTCTTTTCATACTACGCCCAGTGGGTCCCTAACTATGTGGACAAGGCCCGCCCACTCATCCACTCCACCGTTTTCCCACTGACGGCCGAGGCTCACCAGGCCTTCAACCGTATCAAGGCCGACATCGCCAAGGCCGCGATGCACGCGGTCGACGAGACGCTCCCCTTCCAAGTTGAGAGCGATGCATCAGACGTCACTCTGGCCGCCACCCTCAACCAGGCAGGCAGACCCGTGGCATTCTTTTCCCGCACCCTCCACGCCTCCGAAATTCGGCACTCCTCGGTCGAAATGGAGGCCCAAGCTATCGTTGAAGCTGTGAGGCACTGGAGGCATTACCTGGCCGGCAGGAGATTCACTCTCCTCACTGACCAACGGTCGGTTGCCTTCATGTTTAACAACACACAGCGGGGTAAGATAAAAAATGATAAGATCCCACGAAGACCAAACTGGGTTTGTGAAGGGGAGACAGCTGAACACGAATATACGGAGGTTGTTAGGGGTAATGATGATGGCCCCACCAGAGGGAGAAACGGAGATAGTAGTGGCGATGGATGCCGAGAAAGCATTTGATAGAGTGGAGTGGGATTATTTATGGGAGGTGTTGAGGAGATTTGGTTTTGGAGAGGGGTATGTTAGATGGGTGCAGCTGTTGTATAGGGCCCCAGTGGCGAGCGTGGTCACGAATGGACGGGGATCTGCATATTTTCGGCTCCATAGAGGGACAAGGCAGGGATGCCCTCTGTCCCCATTATTGTTTGCACTGGCGATTGAGCCCCTGGCGATAGCATTGAGGGGTTCCAAGAAGTGGAGGGGAGTACTTAGGGGAGGAGAAGAGCACCGGGTATCTTTGTATGCAGACGATTTGCTACTATACGTGGCGGACCCGGCGGAGGGGATGCCAGAAATAATGCGGAAACTTGGGGAGTTTGGGGATTTCTCAGGGTATAAATTGAACATGGGGAAAAGTGAGTTGTTTGTGGTGCATCCAGGGGAGCAGAGTAGAGAAATAGAGGACCTATCGTTGAGGAAGGTAACAAGGGACTTTCGTTGGGGATCCAGATAGCTAAGAATTGGGGCACATTGCATAGGTTAAATTTAACGCGGTTGGTGGAACAGATGGAGGAGGATTTCAAGAGATGGGATATGGTATCCCTGTCAATGGCAGGGAGGGTGCAGGCGGTTAAGATGGTGGTCCTCCCGAGATTCCTCTTTGTGTTTCAGTGCCTCCCGGTGGTGATCACGAAGGCTTTTTTTAAAAGGATTGAAAAGAGCATCATGGGTTTTGTGTGGGCCGGGAAGACCCCGAGAGTGAGGAAGGGATTCTTACAGCGTAGCAGGGATAGGGGGGGGCTGGCACTACCGAGCCTAAGTGAGTATTATTGGGCCGCTAATATTTCAATGGTGAGTAAGTGGATGGGAGAGGAGGAGGGAGCGGCGTGGAAGAGATTAGAGAGGGCGTCCTGTAGGGGGACTAGCCTACAGGCTATGGTGACAGCCCCATTGCCGTTCTCACCGAGGAACTACACCACAAGCCTGGTGGTGGTGGCTACACTGAAGATTTGGGGACAGTGGAGACGGCATAGGGGAAAGACTGGAGCCTTGGGGGGGGTCCCCGATAAGAAACAACCATAGGTTTGCCCCGGGGGGAATGGATGGGGGATATGGAATGTGGCAAAGAGCAGGAATAACGCAACTGAAAGATCTGTTTGTGGATGGGAAGTTCGCGAGTCTGGGAGCGCTGACCGAGAAATATGGGTTGCCCCAAGGGAATGCATTCAGGTATATGCAACTGAGGGCTTTTGCGAGGCAACAGGTGAGGGAATTCCCGCAGCTCCCGACACAAGAGGTGCAGGACAGAGTGATCTCAAAGACATGGGTGGGGGATGGTAAGGTGTCAGACATATATAGGGAAATGAGGGACGAAGGGGAGACTATGGTAGATGAACTAAAAGGGAAATGGGAAGAAGAGCTGGGGGAGGAGATTGAGGAGGGGCTGTGGGCAGATGCCCTAAGCAGGGTAAACTCGTCGTCCTCGTGTGCCAGGCTAAGCCTGATTCAGTTTAAGGTATTACACAGGGCACATATGACTGGAGCACGGCTCAGTAAATTTTTGGGGGTGGAGGATAGGTGTGCGAGGTGCTCGAGAAGCCCAGCGAATCATACCCATATGTTTTGGTCATGCCCGGCACTACAGGGGTTTTGGATGGGGGTGACAAAGGTGCTTTCAAAAGTAGTAGGAGTCCGGGTCGAACCAAGCTGGGGGTTGGCTATATTTGGGGTTGCACAAGAGCCGGGAGTGCAGGAGGCGAGAGAGGCCGATGTTTTGGCCTTTGCGTCCCTAGTAGCCCGGCGCAGGATATTGCTAATGTGGAAAGAAGCCAAGCCCCCGGGGGTGGAGACCTGGATAAATGACATGGCGGGGTTTATAAAGCTAGAGCGGATTAAGTTCGTCCTAAGGGGGTCGGCTCAAGGGTTCACCAGGCGGTGGCAACCGTTCGTCGAATACCTCGCAGAAAGATAGACGGAATGGGAAAAAGAAGGCAGCAGCAGCAGCCCAGGATCGGGGGGGGGGGGGGGGGGGGGGGGGGGGGCGGGGGGAGGAGGAGGAACCAGAAGGACTCTCAGGGTTGTTAATATATACTGTATAGTATGTATAGGTCGTTGCGACAGATAATTATATATTGGACTGTTAAATTATATTTTTGGAGAGTGTTACTTGTGACAAGGCAGTTGCCAATTAGGGCTAGTTTTCATTTTTGTTATTTATTATTTATTCATTTTTTGTTTATAAAATAGGTCATTGTTATTTGTGTTGTTATAATATTGTGTAAAGGATGCACAATGTACTGTGTTGGTTGACCAAAAATTTTCAATAATTTAATTTAAAAAAATGATAAGATCTTGCGGTGGAGGATCGAGCTCTCCACCTACAATTACGAGATTTTGTATCGCCCTGGTAAGCTCAACGAGCCTCCCGATGCCCAATCCCGAGATACATGTGCCAGCGCACAGGTGGACCGACGCCGGATCTTGCACGACAATCTTTGTCACCGGGAGTCACACGATTGTACCACTTCATCAAGGCCCGCAATCTGCCCTACTCCACCGAGGAAGTCAGGGCTGTCACCAGAGACTGCCAGGTCTGCGCGGAGTGTAAACCGCATTTCTACCGGCCAGACCATGGTGATTCTACCGGCCAGACCTGGTGAAGGCCTCCCGCCCCTTTGAACGCCTCAGCGTGGACTTCAAAGGGCCCCTCCCCGCCACTGACCGCAACGCATACTTTCTTAATGTGGTCGACGAATATTCCAGATTCCCCTTCGCCATCCCATGCCCCGATATGACGTCTGCCACTGTCATCAAAGTCCTCAATACCATCTTCGCTCTGTTCGGTTTCCCCGCCTACGTCCACAGTGACCGGGGATCCTCATTCATGAGCAGTGAGCTGCGCAAGTACCTGCTCAACAGGGGTATCGCCTCCAGCAGGACGACAAGCTGGGGAAACGGGCAGGTGGAGCGGGAGAATGGGACGGTCTGGAAGGTCGTCCAGCTGGCCCTACGGTCCAGAAATCTCCCGGCCTCCCGCTGGGAGGAGGTCCTCCCCGACATCCTCCACTCCATTCGGTCGCTCATGTGCACAGCGATTAACGAAACTCCCCATGAAGGTCTCTTTGCCTTCCCCAGGAAGTCCACCTCCGGGGTTTCGCTCCCAACGTGGCTGGCAGCTCCAGGACCCGTTCTCCTCCGCAAGCACGTGTGGCTCCACAAGGCGGACCTGTTGGTTGAGAGGGTACAGCTACTCCACGGGAACCCGCAGTACGCCTACGTAGCGTACCCCGACGGCCGCCAAGACACAGTCTCCCTCAGGGACCTGGCGGCAGCTGGGTCCCCACACACACCCCTGCCCAGACGCCACCACCCCCCCTCCTCCCCCGCGCACCCCACCACAGCCCCTGCTCCAGGACGATCCACACTCCCCTTGCTCCCACCCGGGGATGAAGATAAGGTCGACACGCTCCCGGAGTCACCGACACCTGAATCACCACCAGAACTGCGGCGCTCGCAACGCCGGATCAAGGCGGCCAGTCGTCTAAATTTGTGAACTCTTTCTAAAATTTAAACAACCTGTATGTAAATAGTTTTCCACCCCCCCCCCGCTGGACTCGTTTTTAACAGGGGGTGAATGTGGTAGTCACCACTGTTGTATTGTGTATACTGCATATGAGGGGTATTACGGTAAGGCCCCTGTACTACAGGTACGGGGGTAGATCCCTGCCTGCTGGCTCCGCCCAGTAGGCGGAGTATAAATGTGTGTGCTCACCGAGCAGCAGCCATTTCGGCAGCAGCTGCAGGAGGCCACACATCTCTGCGTAATAAAGCCTCGATTACTCTCTACTCTTGTCTCGTCGTAATTGATAGTGCATCAGGGGGGTTTGATCGTGGACCACTGTGCCCGGGGGCTGGGAGTGGGGGGAGCAGAGGACAACAGGGTGCGGGGGTGGAGGAAGGCCCGCTGTGAAGATGTATCTGACAGAGACTTCACAAATATCAGGTGTGACATTCAGGTGTGTCCATTCTCCCGAGCTACAGATCGTGAACACACCACACCCCAGTGCCCCCCACCGCCCCCCAGTGACACCCCCCTCCGCCCGGGCCCCAGTGCCCCCCAGTGACACCCCCCTCGGGCCCGGCCCCAGCTCAGTGACACCCCCTCCGGCCCGGCCCCAGTGCCCCCCAGTGACACCCCCCTCCGCCCAGGCCCCAGCTCAGTGACACCCCCCTCCGGCCCGGCCCCAGTGCCCCCCAGTGACACCCCCCTCCGCCCAGGCCCCAGCTCAGTGACACCCCCCTCCGCCCCGGCCCCAGTGCCCCCCCTCCGGCCTGGCCCCAGCTCAGTGACACCCCTCTCTGGCCCGGCCCCAGTGGCTCAGCATCTGACTGGGACCCAGCTGAGCCCTGAGATCCAGCAGATCTCCATCTCCTGACCCCCCTCGGATGTTCCTGCCTCCACCTGATGTGCATCAGCAACTGTGTCGTGCTCGAAAGATGTCCCAGAAGCCTGTCCACTATTGTTGTCCACTGTGGTGTGTGTCTCTGCGCTGGCGCAAGGTGTGGGTGAGAACAGTGACGCTCTCCTCAGAGCTCACCTTCCAGGTGGTCTCTTGGGTGGCAGAGGGAGGGACGAGACAAGATGGCCCAGCCCCATCAGGTGGAGATCCTGCGCGACAGTGGACATGTGGCCAATGAGCGGGATGTTAGCGGTGACGGAGCGTTTAGAAACAGCTCCCCCTTGTTAGCGGCGAGAAGCTGAGGTGCAGGTCTGGCCAATTAGACGACCAGAGAGCCAGTGATGGAGAGAATCTCATGGGGGCTCATTTTTGAGTGCCGTTGAATATGGGCCGCGGTCTCGCCAACGCAACGGTCGAGGAACACCTCGCAAAACTCGCCCCAAATAACAGAAACATTTTAGTTGAATCGTGCCTATAGACTGGCACAGGGAGAGACAGGCAGAGCGAGAGAGATAGGCAGACAGAGGGACAGGCAGACAGAGACAGGCAGAGAGAGAGAGACAGGCAGACAGAGAGACAGGCAGATACAGAGACAGGCAGACAGAGAGAGACAGGCAGAGAGAGAGACAGGCAGATAGAGAGAGACAGGCAGACAGAGAGAGAGACAGAGCGACAGGCAGGCGGACAGAGAGAGACAGGCACTGAGAGGGACAGACAACAGTTCTCTCACTCCGAGCCACATTGAACCTGTGTTTTTTATCCACAGTGTTACCCGGACCTCACCCTCCAGAGGCTAAGAAATGTCAGCGATCATGTTTCAGTCATCTGGTAAGTGTCAGTGAGCAAATGATTACCATTTGGTTCCCCGTGAGTATATGTTACTGGAGGGAAATATCTCATTGAGAATGGGGTGTCCATTCCGAGACTACTATCCATTTCCATCTCTCTCTCACTGTCTCTCTCTCTCTCTCTCGCTCTGTCTCTCTCTGCCTCACACACTCTCTCTGTCTCCCTCTCACTCTCGCTCTGTTCTGTCCCTCTCTCTTGTCACAATTTTCCTCACACTCGTTCCTATTCTTTTCCTCTCTCTCATTCAGCAGTCTCTTTGTCTCTCACTTTCTCTCTCTCTCTCTGCCTCTTTCTGTCTCTCTTTCCCTGTTTCTCGCTGTGACTCTCCACTGTCTCAATGTCTTTTCCCCACTCCCACGCTATCTCTGTGTCTCTCACTCTGTCTCCATCACTCTTCTTCTACATCCGTCTAGCTTTCCGTCTCAATTCCTCTCACTTCCCTCTTCCTCTCTATCTCCCTCTCACTCTTTTGTCTCCCAATTTCTCTCTCACTCATCTGTCTCTCCCTCGCTCTCTTTTTGTCCATCCTCTGCCTTTCTGTTTCAATTTTTTGCCTCTCACTCTCTCTCGTGCATGTGTATCTCTGGCTCTATTTTTCTGTTTCTCTCTCTCTATTCCTCCCTTCTGTCTCAATGTTTTTCTCCCTCTCTGTGTATCCCACTCTCTCCCTTTGTCTCGCTCATACTCTTTTTGTGTGTCCCTCTCTCATTTGCCTCTCTTCCCCTTTCTCTCTCGATCTCTGTTTCCCTCTCTCTCACTCTGTCTCTTTAATTTTCCTCAATTTCTCTCTCTCCTTCTCTCTTTCTCTCTCTCTAATACTCTTCTCTCATTATTCCTGTCTCTCTCTCTCTCTTGTGTCTCCGTTTCTCTCTCTCACTCTCTTATTTTCCTGTTTCTCCGTCTCCCCCTCTGCACGGTAGCATTGTGGATAGCACAATTGCTTCACAGCTCCAGGGTCCCAGGTTCGATTCCGGTTTGGGTCACTGTCTGTGCGGAGTCTGCACATCCTCCCCGTGTCTGCGTGGGTTTCCTCCGGGTGCTCCGGTTTCCTCCCACAGTTCAAAGATGTGCAGGTTAGGTGGATTGGCTATGATAAATTGCCCTTAGTGTCCAAAAATTGCCCTTAGTGTTGGGTGGGGTTACTGGGTTATGGGGATAGGGTGAAGGTGTTGACCTTGGGTAGGATGCTCTTTCCAAGAGCCGGTGCAGACTCGATGGGCCGAATGGCCTCCTTCTGCACTATAAATTCTATGATAATCTATTTTTCTCCCTTTATCTCTTTCATTCCCCCTCTCTCTCCCCCCGTCTCTCTCCCCCTGTCTCTCTCTCTGTCTCGCTCTTTCTGTCTCTCTCCCTGTTTCTCTCTGTCTCTCTCTCTGCATGTCTCTCTCTCTCTCTGTCTCTCTCTCACTGTCTCTCTCATTTGCTGTTTCTCTCTATTTCTCTGTCTCATTTTCCTCTCTTTCTCTCATTCTTTCTTGTGTTCCTCAGTTCCTCTGTCTCACCTTGTCTCTCATTTTTCCTATTTTTCTCTCGTCCCTCTGTTATTTTCATCCTCACTCTGTCTCTCACATTTTCCGTTTCTCCCTCCCTCTGTCTCTCTTGCACTCTATCGTATCTCTCAGTTTCCCTCTCTCACTCTGTCTCCCATTTTTACTGTTTCTCTATGTCTCCTTCTCTCTCTCTCTCTCTCTCACACTCCTGTGTCTTTCAGTTTCTCTCTCTCATTCCGTCTCTCTTGCATCTCTCAGTTTCCCTTCTTTTTTAAAAATAGAGCCAGGATTGAACCTGGGACCTCGGCGCCATGAGGCAGCTGTGCTAACCCACTGCGCCATCGTGCTGCTCCCAGTTTCCCTTCTGTCACTCGATTTTCTTCTCTCTCTTTCTTGTCTCCCTCTCTCTCTCTCTCTCTCGGTGCCACCATCATGTTGATGATATTAAAGTGATCGGCTCAGCACGGTAGCACAGTGGTTAGCACAGTTGCTTCACAGCGCTACATTCCTGGGTTTGATTCCCGGCTTGGGTCACTGTCTGTGTGGAGTCTGCACGTTCTCCCCGTGTCTGCGTGGGTTTCCTCCGGGTGCTCCGGTTTCCTCCCACAAGTCCCGAAAGACGTGCTGTTGGGTGAATTGGACATTCTGAATTCTCCCTCTGTGACCCGGACAGGCTCCGGAATGTGGCGACTGGGGGATTTTCACAGTAACTTCATTGCAGCGTTAATGTCAGCCTACTTGTGACACTAACAAAGATTTTTATCTCTGTCCTTGGACAGAGTTCCTCCGAGCTGCTGAGAAGATGCCTTTGCTTTTTGAAATCTCCCATTTCCATCTCCTGGAGACGATTGATTACGTAGACAAGTTCATCTCCATGGTGAAAGATAGCCAGTCACTGCTGGAATCCTCCTGCTCCTTACTGTGGACGGTATGTTTCTGGTGGTGGTGGTGGGGGGGGGGGGGGGGGCATTTGCATTTATGAGAGGACTTTGAAACTGGTTACGCCAGCATTTATTGCCCGTCCCTAGTTGCTCTTCAGAAGGTGGTGGGCAAGTTGCCTTCTTGAACCCGCTGCGGTCCTTGAGGTGTAGGTACACCCACTCTGCTGTTAGGGAGGAATTCCAGGATTTTGCCCCAGCGACAGTGAAGGAACGGACGATATATTTCCCAGTCAGGGTGGTGAGTGACTTGGAGGGGAGCCTCCAGGTGGTGGGGTTCCCAGGTATCTGCTGCTCTTGGCCTTCTAGATGGTAGTGGCATTGGGTTTGGAAGGTGCTGTCTAAGGAACCTTGGTAAGTTACTGCAGTGCATCTTGTAGACTGACATCGCGGATGCTGGGCACCTCCGGACGAGGCTCTTCACCCGCTTTAACGGTGTTCTCTTGTGATAGATACACCGAACCCAGGAGAGCATGGTTTCCATGTTTGTTTCACTGTGTGATGCTTTGGATTCGGGGAACACCAGAC
This sequence comes from Scyliorhinus torazame, assembly GCF_047496885.1. Classification (NCBI taxonomy): domain Eukaryota; kingdom Metazoa; phylum Chordata; class Chondrichthyes; order Carcharhiniformes; family Scyliorhinidae; genus Scyliorhinus; species Scyliorhinus torazame. Next base: position 129,751,011 of record NC_092711.1, read on the forward strand.
TGTTGATGGCCTTACCCAAGGAGATGATGCAGTGGACAAAGGAACTGCTGGAGAAATTCAATCAATTGAAGGAGGGGTGAGCATGGCTTTCGGGGGTAACGGGACTGCCCGACGAGGTTGTCCTATCACAGCCCATGTCCCATTCTCCTTACCGTGTCTAACTCGCTGCCCTTTCTCTCACTGACTTCCAATCTCTTTCAGGTGGAGGGCATTTGACAATGAGCTGAATGCGCTTTGGAAATCGATCAACAAACTCAAAATTAGGAGTACGTTGGAGATGGTTTGAAGTCTTTGTTTTCTCTCTCTGTCAGTACACTCCCTTTATATCAACGTCACCAGCTGTGTGTGCAAGTAATGATCATCTTTATTAGTGTCACAAGTAGGCTGACATTAACACTGCAATGAAGTTACTGTGAAAATCCCCCAGTCGCCACATTCCGGAGCCTGTCCGGGTCACAGAGGGAGAATTCAGAATGTCCAATTCACCCAACAGCACGTCTTTCAGGACTTGTGGGAGGAAACCGGGGCACCCGGAGGAAACCCACGTAGACATGGGAGGAACGTGCAGACTCCGCTCAGACAGTGACACAGCCAGGAATCGAACCTGGGACCCTGGCACTGTGAAGCAACAGTGCTAACCACTGTGCTACCGTGTTACCCAAGTGTGTGTGTGTATATATGTTTGTGAACGTGTGTGTTTATGTGTGTTGGTGCGATGCTAGTGTGTGTGTCGTTCTCTGTCTCTCTCTTTGTCTATCTCTCTCTGTCTCTATCCTTCTCTGTCTCTGAGTGTCTCTCTCTCTTTCTGTCCCTCTGTCACTGCGTGTCTCTCTGTCTCTGTATGTCTGTCTCTTAATCTCTCTATCCGTCTCTCGCTGTCTCTCTCGCTTTCTCCTTCTGTCACTCTGTCACTGTGTGCCTCTCTGTGGTTCACACTGTTGCTTCACCGTGCCAGGGTCCCAGGTTCGATTCCCGACTTGGGTCACTGTCTGTGCGGAGTCTGCACATCCTCCCCGTGTCTCCGTGGGTTTCCTCCGGGTGCTCCGGTTTCCTCCGACAAGTCCCGAAAGACGTGCTGTTAGGTAAATTGGACATTCTGAATTCTCCCTCTGCGACCCGAACAGGTGCTGGAATGTGGCAACTAGGGGCTTTTCACAGTAACTTCATTGCAGTGTTAATGTAAGCCTACCTGTGACAATAAAGATTATTATATGTCTCTCTCTCTCTCACTCTCTCTCTCTCATTCTGACCCTCTGTCACTGCATATCTCTGTGTCTCTACATAGCTCTCTATCTCTCTCAATCTCTCTTTCACTCTGTCTGTCTCCTTCTGTCCCTCTCTCTGTCATGGTGTGTGTGTCTCTGTCTCTATCTCTCTCATTCTCACTGTCCCTTTCTCTCTCTGTCTCTCATTCTCTGTCACTCGCTTTCTCAGGCTCTCTGTGTCTCTCTCACTGTCTCTCTCTCAATCTCTCCCTCTCTGTCTCTCTCTCTCAATTTCACTTTCTCCAATCTCTCTCTCTCTCTCTCTGTTTCTCTCATTCTTTCTGTCTCTCTCAATATCTCTATCTCTCTCTGTCTCTATCTCTCTCTCTCAATCTCTCTCTGTGCCTCTCTGTCTCTCTCAATCTCTCTGTCTCCCTCTCTACTCTCTCTCTCTTTGTCTGTCTCTCTGTCTCTCAATCTCTCTCTATCTCTCTCCGAGTCTCTCTCTCAATCGCTCAATCTCTCTGTGTCTCTCTCTCTGTGTCTCTATCTCAATCTCTCTCTGGCTCTCTCTTTGTCTCCCTCTCAACTCTCTTTCTGTCTCTCACCATCTCTGTCTCTGTCTCCCTCTCTCAATCTCTCTGTGTCTCCATCTCAATCTCACTCTCTCTCAATCTCACTCTGTCTCTCTCAATCTCTCTCTCTCTAAATCTCTCTGTCTCTCTCTCAATTTCCCTCTCTCTTAATCTCTCTCAATCTTTCTTTCAGTATCTGTGTCTCAGTCTCTCTCGCAATTTCTCTGTCTCTCTATCTCTCTGTCTCAATCTCTCTCACTCTCTCTGTCTCTCTCTCTGTCTATTCCTCTCAATTTCTGTCTCTCTCTCTCCATCTCTCTCTGTCTCTCCCTCTCAATCTCTCTCTTTCTCTGTCTCTTTTTCTCTCTCTCAAACTCTCTCAATCTCGCTCTGTCTCTCTCCATCTCTCTCTGTCGCTCTCTCAATCGCTCTCTTTCTCTGTCTCTTTTTCTCTGTCTCTCTCTCAAACTCTCTCTCTCACTCTCTCAATCTCTCTGTCTCCCTCTCTACTCTCTGTATCACTCTGTCTCTCTCTCTGTCTCTCCCTCTCAATTTCTCTGTCTCTCTTTCACAATCTTACTGTCTCTCTCAATCTCACTCTGTCTCTCCGTCTCTCTCTGTCTTTCTCTCAATCTCTCTCTTTGTCTTTTTCTCTCTCTGTCTCTCTCTCTACTCTCTCTCTCTCTGTCTCAGTTTCTCTCTCAACTTCACTGTCTCTCGCTCAATCTCTCTCTGTCTCTCTCTCAATCTCTCTGTCTCTCAATTTCTCTCTCTCTCAATTTCACTCTCTGTCTCTCAATATCTCTCTCTCTCAATCTCTCTGTCTCTCTCTCAGTCTCTCTCAATTTCACTGTCTTTCTCAATCTCTCTCTCTCACTCAATCTCTCTCTCAATATCTCTGTCTCTCTCTCTATATCTCTCTCTCAAACTCTCCCTCTCTCTCTCAATCTCTCTCTGTCTCTCTCTCTCTCTCCATATCTCTCTCTCAATCTCTCTCTCTGTCTCTCAAGCTCTTTCTCCCTCAATTTTACTGTCTCTCTGTATATCCCTGTCTCTCAATCTCTGTCTCTCTCTCAACCGCTCTCTCAATTTCTCTCTCTCTCTCTCAATTTCACTGTCTCTCTCTCTCAATCTCTCTCTCAGTCTCTGTCTCTCTCAATCTCTTTCTATCTCTCTCTCTCAGTCTCTCTCTCTCTCTCTCTCTGTCTCTCAATCTCTTTCTCTCTTAATTTTACTCTCTCAGTCTCTCTCTGCCTCTGTCACTCTCTGTCTCTCTTGCTCTGATGTCTCAGCCTCACTGTGTTCTATGACAATACTGAGATGATCTGGTCCTTTTTTGTGGATGTTGCCTGAGGAATCGGGGTTTTTGTTGGTGTGTATGACACTGTTGCAAGTTCAGTCATTCCCCGGGGACACTGGGGATCCCATTCCAAGCCCTTATTCAGAATACTGCTCCTGGGAACTTTCACACCCAACTGTGAGGACAAACAGGGCCTCCCTCTGAAAGACGTGGCCTCTGACAGTGCCGCACTCCCTCGGTACCAGCATCAGTGAGAGTCAGTCTGGGTAAGAGGGAGTGTCAGAGAATGACGTTCAGCTTGTGCCAGACAGAGGTTGGTACACCAGATGACATTGGCAACACCTTTGTTGGGGAAGGGTGTTTGATGATGAGGCTGATGATTAGGGGTGGCACAGTGGTTAGCACTGCTGCCCCATAGCGCCAGGGACCTGGGTTCAATTCCAGCCTTGGCCGATTGTCTGTGCGGAGTCTGCACGTTCTCCCCGTGTCTGTGTGGGTTTCCTCCGGGTGCTCCAGTTTCCTCCCACAGTCCAGGTTAGGTGGATTGGCCATGATAAATTGCCCCTTAGTGTCCAAAGGTAAGGTGGGGTTACTGGGTTACGAGGATAGGGCGGGGGATACGTCCTAGGTAGGGTGCTCTTTTCAGACTCGATGGGCCGAATGGCCTCCTTCCGCACTGTAGGGATTCTGTGGATGTGATGGTTCGACCTGTCGGAACCAAGTGGTATAATTTCAAAAGCACACTGCAGTGAGTGAGAGAAGGAGAAAAACAGGTTTATTCAACAGGTTTGAATCACTAGCTTTCGGAGCACTGCTCCTTCCTCGGGTGAATGAAGAGGTGGGTTCCATAACCACATATATAGACAAAATCAATGATGCAAGACGATTCTTTGAATGCGAGTCTTTGCGGGTAATTAACACTTCACAAGTCCAGACGGTGCGACTGTGATTATTCCTCTCTCCAGTCACTCCGACTGGACCCTATAGGGACTGAATGGCCACCTGCTATTCATCCATGAGAATGTATCGCAACCCCGGACAAGACCCCAACAGTTGCTAGGACACTGGACAGAAACCCCAATATTTTATTTTATTTTGTAAGACTGTTGAGGAAAGGACACTTCGCTCCCGGAGTGTTTCATGAAGAAATAGGGATATGGAAGATTAAAACAAACTTTATTACCAACACAGTATTACTGATTTTAGCATCATAAAGAAAATAGCTGACAATTAGCCATTAAACATTACAATGGAACAATAACCCTTAAATGCTATCTTTGTCTCCACTCAGGCAACGCGTGCCTCAGGTCACAATCCACTTTTAACTACAGTTGGCAGCATCAGGAATACTTGCCAAACATTGGGTAGAGATCTTTTGCGACTCGCACAGCGAGCAGTTTAGGTCTGGGACGCACTGTCTGCAGGTGTGGTGGGGGCATGTTTAATCGAGGTGTTCAAGAGGGCATTAGATGATTATGTGAATTGAAACAATGTAGAGGGGTACGGGGAAAGGTAGGTGGATGCTGGTTTGGAGAGGCAGTACAGCCTCGATGGGTGGAATGGCCTCATTCTGCATCACAAATTCTGTCTGTGTGTCTCTCTGTCTTGCTCTCTCTCTGTCTCTCTCACCCCCTCTCTCTCGATCTCTCTCTCACTATGTCTATCCTGCTGAGGTTATCCAGGTGTTATTCCCTCTATCTCACTCATTTTACTCTTGTTCAGTTTCACTCTCACTCTCTCACTTGTGCTCATTTTCTCGCTCTCTCACTCTAGCTTTTCTCACTCTTTCGTTCTCACTTTCTCGTTCTCTCTGACTCTTTCACTCTCACTCTCTATCACTCATCCTCTCTCTCTCTCGCTCTCACTCTCGCTCTCTCTCTCTCGCTCTCTCACTCTCGCTCTCACTCTCTCACTCACTCTCGCTCTCACTCTCTCTTTCTCTCTCGCTCTTACTCTCTCACTCGATCTCACTCTCTCTCTCGCTCTAACACTCTCGCTCTCACCCGTTCTCACTCTCTCTCTCTCTCACTCTCGCTCTCACTCTCTCTCTCTCTCTCTCACTCTCTCTCACTCTCACTCACTCTCGCTCTCACTCTCGCTCTCACTCACTCTCGCTCTCACTCTCGCTCTCACTCTCGCTCTCACTCTCGCTCTCACTCTCTCTCTCGCTCTCACTCTCTCTCTCGCTCTCATTCTCGCTCTCACTCTCTCTTTCTCTCTCGCTCTCACTCGATCTCACTTTCGTTTTCTCGCTCTCACTCTCTCGCTCTCACTCTCTCTTGCTCTCACTCTCTCTCGCTCTCACTCTGTCTCTCTATCAGACTCAGTCATTCTGTCTCTCTCTCCCTGTCTCTCAGTCTGTCTGTCTCTCGCTCTTACACTCTCTCGCTCTCACTCGTTCTCACTCTCACTCACTCTCTCGCTCACACTCTTGCTCTCACTCTCACTCTCTCTCGCGCTCTCTGTCTCTCTCTCGCTGTCTCTCAGTCTGTCTGTCTCTCTCTCTCACTCTCTCTCGCTCTCACTCTCGCTCTCACTCTCACTCTCACTCTCTCTCACTTTCACTCTGTCTCTCTCTCAGACTCAGTCATTCTGTCTCTCTCTCTCTGTCTCAGTCTGTCGATCTCTCGCTCTTACTCTCTCTCGCTCTTACTCTCTCTCGCTCTCTCTCACTCTCTCTCTCTCTCGCTCTCACTCTCTCTCTCTGTCTCTCGCCCTCACTCTCTCTCCATCTCAGACTCACGGCGAGCAGTTTGGGTCTGGGACGCACTGTCTGCAGATGTGGTGGAGGTATGTTTAATCGAGGTGTTCAAGAGGGCATTAGATGATTATGTGAATTGAAACAATGTAGAGGGGTACGGGGTAAAGGTAGGCGGATGCTGGTTAGGAGAATCAGTACAGCCTCGATGGGTGGAATGGCCTCCTTCTGCATCGTACGAATTCTGTGATTGGAGTGATTTAACCCAAGTGGCTCTTGAGTGTGATAGTATAAACGGTAACATTTAACTCTCTCTCTCTCTCCTTCCCTCTATCCGTTCTCACCTTCGTCCCCTATCGGCAGTGACCAGTGACGAGACAACGTTAATGGTTGACTGCATGCTGGAATTGAATCCTGAAATTCCCACACATCTGGAGCAAGGGGCCCAGTATATGAGCCAGGCTGCCTCCCAGCCCCAGGACATCCTCCACTTCTTCCAGAAAGTCGGATGCCAGCTCCAGGACCGCAATCAGGAATGGAGAAAGATCCTGTTTCTCCTGAACTGCGAGGATCCGGGCATAAAACAAACCATCAAGCAGGCGGAGGAGGTAAGACACGTTTGTGAGGAAAGTGTGGGAGCCAGTGCTGGAGTGAGGTCTCTCCATCTCTCCCACTCTCTCTCTCGCTCTCACTCTCTCTCACTGTCTCTCTCACTCTCTCCATCCCTCTCACTGTCTCTCTCGCTCTCACACACTGTCTCGCTCTCACTCTCTCCCACTGTCTCTTTCGCTCTCTCACACTCTCTCATTGTCTCTCTCGCTCTCACTCTATCCCTCTCACTGTCTCTCTCGCTCTCACTCTCTCTATCCCTCACTGTCTCTCTCGCTCTCACACTCTCGCTCTCTCTCTCACTGCCTCTCGCTCTCTCTGTCTCTCTCGCTCCCACACTCTCTCGCTCTCACAGTCTCTCTCACTGTCTCTCTTTCTCGCTCTCTAACTGTCTCACTCGCTCTCACAGTCTCTCGCTCTCACACACTCTCATTGTCTCTCTCGCACTCACTCTCTATCCCTCTCACTGTCTTTCTCGCTCTCACACTCTCGCTCTCTCTCTCTCTGTCTCTCTCACACTCTCTCGCTCTCACACTCTCTCTCATTGTCTCTCTTTCTCGCTCTCTCACTGTCTCTCTCGCTCTCACACACTCTCGCTCTCACTATCACACTCTCTCTCACTCTCTCTCACTGTCTCTCTCACTGTCTCTCTCACTGTCTCTCGCTCTCGCACTCTCTCTCACTGTCTCTCTCGCTCTCACACTCTCTCGTTCTCACACACTCTCTCTCATTGTCTCTCTCCCTCTCTCTATCCCTCTCACTGTCTCTCGCTCTCACTTTCACACTCTTTCTCATTGTCTCTCTTTCTCGCTCTCTCACTGTCTCTCTCGCTCTCACACACTCTCTTGCTCTCACACTCTCTCATTGTCTCTCTTTCTCGCTCTCTCACTGTCTCTCTCGCTCTCACACACTCTCTCACTCTCACTCTCTCTCACTATCTCTCTCACTGTCTCTCTCGCTCTCACACACTCTCTCTCATTGTCTCTCTCGCTCTCTCTCTCACTGTCTCTCTCGTTCTCACACACTCTCGCATTGTCTCTCTCTCTCACTCTCTCTCTCGCTCTCACACTCTCTCGCTCTCACACTCTCTCTCATTGTCTCTCTTTCTCGCTCTCTCACTGTCTCGCTCTCACACACTCTCTCGCTCTCACTCTCTCTCACTATCTCTCTCACTGTCTCTCTCACTCTCTCACTGTCTCTCTCGTCTCACATACTCTCTCGCTCTCACTCTCTCTCACTATCTCTCTCACTGTCTCTCTCGCTCTCACACACTCTCTCGCTCTCACTCTCCCACTTTCTCTCTCACTGTCTCACTCGCTCTCACACACACTCTCGCTCTCACTCTCTCACTGTCTCTCTCGCTCTCACACACTCTTGCTTTCTCTCTCTCACTGTCTCGCTCTCACACTCTCTCATTGTCTCTCTTTCTCGCCCTCTCACTGTCTCTCGCTCTCACATACTCTCGCTCTCACTCTCTCTCTCGCTCTCACATACTCTCGCTGTCACTCTCTCCCACTGTCTCTCTCGCTCTCTCTCTCTCTCTCTCACTGTCTCTCTCGCTCTCACTCTCTCTCACTGTCTCTCTCGCTCTCACACTGTCTCACTCTCACTCTCTCTCACTGTCTCTCACGCTCTCACACACTCTCTCGCTCTCACACACTCTTTCATTGTCTCTCTCTCACTCTCTCTCTCTATCCCTCTCTGTCTCTCTCGCTGTCACTCTCTCACTGTCTCTCTCGCTCTCACACACTCCCTCACTCTCACTCTCTCTCACTATCTCTCTCACTGTCTCTCTCGCTCTCACACACTCGCTCTCTCAGTCTCTCTCGCTCTCACACTCTCGCTCTCATTGTCTCTCTCGCTCTCTCTCTCACTGTCTCTCTCGCTCTCACACACTCTCTCGCTCTCACTCTCTCTCACTGTCTCTCTCGCTCTCACACTGTCTCACTCTCACTCTCTCTCACTGTCTCTCACGCTCTCACACACTCTCTCGCTCTCACACACTCTTTCATTGTCTCTCTCTCACTCTCTCTCTATCCCTCTCTCTGTCTCTCTCGCTCTCACACGCTCTCTCATTGTCTTTCTTTCTCGCTCTCTCTCTCTATCCCTCTCTCTGTCTCTCTCGCTCTCACACTCTCTCGCTCTCACACTCTCTCTCATTGTCTCTCTTTCTCGCTCTCTCACTGTCTCTCGCTCTCACATACTCTCGCTCTCACTCTCTCTCACTGTCTCTCTCGCTCTCACATACTCTCGCTGTCACTCTCTCTCACTGTCTCTCTCGCTCTCACACACTCCCTCACTCTCACTCTCTCTCACTATCTCTCCCACTGTCTCTCTCGCTCTCACACTCTCGCTCTCATTGTCTCTCTCGCACTCTCTTTCTCTCTCACTGTCTCTCTCGCTCTCACACACTCTCTCGCTCTCACTCTCTCTCACTGTCTCTCTCGCTCTCACACTGTCTCACTCTCACTCTCTCTCACTGTCTCTCACGCTCTCACACACTCTCTCGCTCTGACACACTCTTTCATTGTCTCTCTCTCACTCTCTCTCTCTATCCCTCTCTCTGTCTCTCTCGCTGCCACTCTCACTGTCTCTCTCGCTCTCACACACTCCCTCACTCTCACTCTCTCTCACTATCTCTCTCACTGTCTCTCTCGCTCTCACACACTCGCTCTCTCAGTCTCTCTCGCTCTCACACTCTCGCTCTCATTGTCTCTCTCGCTCTCTCTCTCTCTCACTGTCTCTCTCGCTCTCACACACTCTCTCGCTCTCACTCTCTCTCTGTCTCTCTCGCTCTCACACTGTCTCACTCTCACTCTCTCTCACTGTCTCTCACGCTCTCACACTCTCTCTCGCTCTCACACACTCTTTCATTGTCTCTCTCTCGCTCTCTCTCTCTATCCCTCTCTCTGTCTCTCACGCTCTCACACTCTCTCTCGCTCTCACACACTCTTTCATTGTCTCTCTCTCGCTCTCTCTCTCTATCCCTCTCTCTGTCTCTCCCGCTCTCACACTCTCTCTCATTGTCTCTCTTTCTCGCTCTCTCTCTCTATCCCTCTCGCTGTCTCTCTCGCTCTCACACTCTCTCGCTCTCACACTCTCTCTCATTGTCTCTCTTTCTCGCTCTCTCACTGTCTCTCTCGCTCTCACACTCTCTCGCTCTCACTCTCTCACTTTCTCACTGTCTCACTCGCTCTCACACACACTCGCTCTCACTCTCTCTCACTGTCTCTCTCGCTGTCACACACTCTCTCGCTCTCACTCTCCCACTTTCTCTCTCACTGTCTCACTCGCTCTCACACACTCTCGCTCTCACTCTCTCACACTGTCTCTCTCGCTCTCACACTCTCTCGCTCTCACACACTCTTTCATTGTCTCTCTCTCACAATCCCTATCCCTCTCACTGTCTCACTCGCTCTCACACTCTCTCGCTCTCACTCTCCCACTTTCTCTCTCACTGTCTCACTCGCTGTCACACACTCTCTCGCTCTCACTCTCCCACTTTCTCTCTCACTGTCTCACTCGCTCTCACACACTCTCGTTCTGACTCTCTCACACTGTCTCTCTCGCTCTCACACTCTCTCGCTCTCACACACTCTTTCATTGTCTCTCTCTCACACTCTCTATCCCTCTCACTGTCTCACTCGCTCTCACACTCACTCGCTCTCACTCTCCCACTTTCTCTCTCACTGTCTCACTCGCTGTCACACACTCTCTCGCTCTCACTCTCCCACTTTCTCTCTCACTGTCTCACTCGCTCTCACACACTCTCGTTCTGACTCTCTCACACTGTCTCTCTCGCTCTCACACTCTCTCGCTCTCACACACTCTTTCATTGTCTCTCTCTCACACTCTCTATCCCTCACACTGTCTCACTCGCTCTCACTCTCTCGCTCTCAATCTCTCGCTTTCTCACTGTCTCACTCGCTCTCACACACACTCGCTCTCACTCTCTCACACTGTCTCTCTCGCTGTCACACACTCTCTCGCTCTCAATCTCCCACTTTCTCTCTCACTGTCTCACTCGCTGTCACACACTCTCGCTCTTACTCGCTCTCACTCTCACACTGTCTCTCTCGCTCTCACACTCTCTCGCTCTCACTGTCTCACTTTCTCACTGTCTCACTCGCTCTCACACACACTCGCTCTCACTCTCTCTCACTGTCTCTCTCGCTGTCACACACTCTCTCGCTCTCACTCTCCCACTTTCTCTCTCACTGTCTCACTCGCTCTCACACATTCTCGCTCTCACTCTCTCACACTGTCTCTCTCGCTCTCACACTCTCTCGCTCTCACACACTCTTTCATTGTCTCTCTCTCACACTCTCTATCCCTCTCACTGTCTCACTCGCTCTCACACTCACTCGCTCTCACTCTCCCACTTTCTCTCTCACTGTCTCACTCGCTGTCACACACTCTCTCGCTCTCACTCTCCCACTTTCTCTCTCACTGTCTCACTCGCTGTCACACACACTCTCGCTCTCACTCTCTCTATCTCTCTCACTGTCTCTCGCTCTCACACACTCTCTCTCATTGTCTCTCTCCCTCTCGCTATCCCTCTCACTGTCTCTCGCTCTCACTATCACACTCTCTCTCATTGTCTCTCTTTCTCGCTCTCTCACTGTCTCTCGCTCTCACACTCTCTCTCATTGTCTCTCTTTCTCGCTCTCTCACTGTCTCTCTCGCTCTCACACACTCTCGCTCTCACTCTCTCACTTTCTCTCTCACTCGCTCTCACACACACTCTCGCTCTCACTCTCTCACTTTCTCTCTCACTGTCTCACTCGCTCTCACACTCTCTCGCTCTCACTGTCTCACTCGCTCTCACACACACTCTCGCTCTCACTCTCTCTATCTCTCTCACTGTCTCTCTCGCTCTCACACTCTTGCTTTCTCTCTCTCACTGTCTCTCTCGCTCTCACACTCTCTCGCTCTCACACACTCTCTCTCATTGTCTCTCTCCCTCTCTCTACCCCTCTCACTGTCTCTCGCTCTCACTTTCACACTCTCTCTCATTGTCTCTCTTTCTCGCTCTCTCACTGTCTCTCGCTCTCACACACTCTCTCATTGTCTCTCTTTCTCGCTCTCTCACTCTCTCTCGCTCTCTCACTGTCTCTCTCGCTCTGACACACTCTTGCTTTCCCTCTCTTACTGTCTCTCTCGCTCTCACACACACTCTCGCTCTCACTCTATCCCTCTCACTGTCTCTCTCGCTCTCACACTATCTCGCTCTCACTCTCTCTCACTGTCTCTCGCTCTCACACACTCATTGTTTCTCTCTCTCGCTCCCACTCTCTCTATCCCTCTCACTGTCTCTCTCGCTCTCACACTCTCGCTCACTCTCACTCATTGTCTCTCTTTCTTGCACTCACACTGTCTCTCTCGCTCTCTCACACACTCTCTCGCTCTCACTGTCTCTCTCACTGTCTCTCTCGCTCTCACACACACGCTCGCTCTCACTCTCTCTATCTCTCTGTTTCTCTCGCTCTCACACACTATCTCGCTCTCACTCTCTCTCACTGTCTCTCTCGCTCTCACACACTCTCTCGCTCTCACACACTCATTGTCTCTCTCTCTCTCGCTCTCACTCTCTCTATCCCTCTCACTGTCTCTCTCGCTCTCACACACTCTCTCGCTCTCACACACTCATTGTCTCTCTCTCTCTCGCTCTCACTCTCTCTATCCCTCTCACTGTCTCTCTCGCTCTCACACTCTCGCTCTCACTCTCTCACTGTCTTTCTCGCTCCAACACTCTCTCGCTCTCACACACTCTCTCTCTCTCGCTCTCACACTCTCGCTCTCACACACTCTCTCACTGTCTCTCTCGCTCTCACACTCTCGCTCTCACACACTCTCTCACTATCTCTCTCGCACTCACACACTCTCTCGCTCTCACTCTCTCGCTCTCACACACTCTCTCATTGTCTCTCTCTCTCACTCTCTCTATCCCTCTCATTGTCTCTCTCACTCTCACACACACTCTTGCTCTCACTCTCTCTATCCCTCTCATTGTCTCTCTCGCTCTCACACACTACCTCGCTCTCACTCTCACTGTCTCTCTCGCTTTCGCACCCTCTCGCTCTCACACACTCTCTCATTGTCTCTCTCGCTCTCACTCTCTATCCCTCTCACTGTCTCTCTTGCTCTCACACTCTCTCATTGTCTCTCTCACTGTCTCTCTCGCTCTCACACACTCTCTCACTCTCTCTCACTGTCTCTCTCGCTCTCACACACACTCGCTCTCTCTCACACTGTCTCTCTCGCTCTAACACATTCTCTCTCATTGTCTCTCTCTCGCTCTCTCACTGTCTCTCTCGCTCTCACACACTCTCTCGCTCTCACTCTCTCTCACTGTCTCTCTCACTGTCTCTCTTGCTCTCACACACCCTCTCACTCTCTCTATCTCTGTCTCTCTCGCTCTCACACACTCTCGCTCTCACTCTCTCTCACTGTCTCTCTCGTGTCTCTCTCACTCTCTCGCTCTCACACTCTCGCTCTCACTCTCTCACTGTCTCTCTCACAGTCTCTCTCGCTCTCACACTCTCGTTCTCTCTCTCACTGTCTCTCTCTCTCACTCTCTCTCTCTCTCATTGTCTCTCGCTCTCACACACTCGCACTCACTCTCTCTATCCCTCTCATTGTCTCTCTCGCTCTCACACACACTCGCTCTCACTCTCTATCCCTCTCACGGTCTCTCTCGCTCTCACACTATGTCGCCCTTGCTCACTCTCACTGTCTCTCATGCTCTCATACACTCTCTCGCTCTCACACACTCTCTCATTGTCTCTCTCTCGCTCCCACTCTCTCTATCCCTCTCACTGTCTCTCTCGCTCTCACACTCTCGCTCTCTCTCTCACTCATTGTCTCTCTTTCTCGCACTCACACTGTCTCTCTCGCTCTCTCACACACACTCTCGCTCTCACTCTATCTCTCTCACTGTTTCTCTCGCTCTCACACACTATCTCGCTCTCACTCTCACTGTCTCTCTCGCTCTCACACTCTCTCGCTCTCACACTCTCGCTCTCACACACTCATTGACTCTCTCTCTCTCTTTGTCTCTCTTTCTCTCACACACACTCTCGCTCTCACTCTCTCTCTATCCCTCTCATTGTCTCTCTAGCTCTTACACACACTCTTGCTCTCACTCTCTCTATCCCTCTCACTGTCTCTCTCGCTCTCACACACTATCTCGCTCTCACTCTCTCTCACTGTCTCTCGCTCTCACACACTCTCTCATTGACTCTCTCTCTCTCTCTCACTGTCTCTCTCTCTCTCTTTGTCTCTCTTGCTCTCACACACACCCTCGCTCTCACTCTCTCTCTATCCCTCTCATTGTCTCTCTCGCTCTCGCACACGATCTTGCTTTCACACTCTCTCACTGTCTTTCTCGCTCCAACACTCTCTCACTGTCTCTCTCGCTCTCACACTCTCGCTCTCACACACTCTCTCACTGTCTCTCTCGCTTTCACACTCTCGCTCTCACACACTCTCTCACTGTCTCTCTCGCTCTCACACACTACCTCGCTCTCACTCTCTCTCACTGTCTCTCTCACTTTCACACCCTCTCGCTCTCACACTCTCTCTCATTGTCTCTCTTTCTCGCTCTCTCACTCTCTCTCGCTCTCTCACTGTCTCTCTCGCTCTGACACACTCTTGCTTTCCCTCTCTTACTGTCTCTCTCGCTCTCACACACACTCTCGCTCTCACTCTATCCCTCTCACTGTCTCTCTCGCTCTCACACTATCTCGCTCTCACTCTCTCTCACTGTCTCTCGCTCTCACACACTCATTGTTTCTCTCTCTCGCTCCCACTCTCTCTATCCCTCTCACTGTCTCTCTCGCTCTCACACTCTCGCTCACTCTCACTCATTGTCTCTCTTTCTTGCACTCACACTGTCTCTCTCGCTCTCTCACACACTCTCTCGCTCTCACTGTCTCTCTCACTGTCTCTCTCGCTCTCACACACACGCTCGCTCTCACTCTCTCTATCTCTCTGTTTCTCTCGCTCTCACACACTATCTCGCTCTCACTCTCTCTCACTGTCTCTCTCGCTCTCACACACTCTCTCGCTCTCACACACTCATTGTCTCTCTCTCTCTCGCTCTCACTCTCTCTATCCCTCTCACTGTCTCTCTCGCTCTCACACACTCTCTCGCTCTCACACACTCATTGTCTCTCTCTCTCTCGCTCTCACTCTCTCTATCCCTCTCACTGTCTCTCTCGCTCTCACACTCTCGCTCTCACTCTCTCACTGTCTTTCTCGCTCCAACACTCTCTCGCTCTCACACACTCTCTCTCTCTCGCTCTCACACTCTCGCTCTCACACACTCTCTCACTGTCTCTCTCGCTCTCACACTCTCGCTCTCACACACTCTCTCACTATCTCTCTCGCACTCACACACTCTCTCGCTCTCACTCTCTCGCTCTCACACACTCTCTCATTGTCTCTCTCTCTCACTCTCTCTATCCCTCTCATTGTCTCTCTCACTCTCACACACACTCTTGCTCTCACTCTCTCTATCCCTCTCATTGTCTCTCTCGCTCTCACACACTACCTCGCTCTCACTCTCACTGTCTCTCTCGCTTTCGCACCCTCTCGCTCTCACACACTCTCTCATTGTCTCTCTCGCTCTCACTCTCTATCCCTCTCACTGTCTCTCTTGCTCTCACACTCTCTCATTGTCTCTCTCACTGTCTCTCTCGCTCTCACACACTCTCTCACTCTCTCTCACTGTCTCTCTCGCTCTCACACACACTCGCTCTCTCTCACACTGTCTCTCTCGCTCTAACACATTCTCTCTCATTGTCTCTCTCTCGCTCTCTCACTGTCTCTCTCGCTCTCACACACTCTCTCGCTCTCACTCTCTCTCACTGTCTCTCTCACTGTCTCTCTTGCTCTCACACACCCTCTCACTCTCTCTATCTCTGTCTCTCTCGCTCTCACACACTCTCGCTCTCACTCTCTCTCACTGTCTCTCTCGTGTCTCTCTCACTCTCTCGCTCTCACACTCTCGCTCTCACTCTCTCACTGTCTCTCTCACAGTCTCTCTCGCTCTCACACTCTCGTTCTCTCTCTCACTGTCTCTCTCTCTCACTCTCTCTCTCTCTCATTGTCTCTCGCTCTCACACACTCGCACTCACTCTCTCTATCCCTCTCATTGTCTCTCTCGCTCTCACACACACTCGCTCTCACTCTCTATCCCTCTCACGGTCTCTCTCGCTCTCACACTATGTCGCCCTTGCTCACTCTCACTGTCTCTCATGCTCTCATACACTCTCTCGCTCTCACACACTCTCTCATTGTCTCTCTCTCGCTCCCACTCTCTCTATCCCTCTCACTGTCTCTCTCGCTCTCACACTCTCGCTCTCTCTCTCACTCATTGTCTCTCTTTCTCGCACTCACACTGTCTCTCTCGCTCTCTCACACACACTCTCGCTCTCACTCTATCTCTCTCACTGTTTCTCTCGCTCTCACACACTATCTCGCTCTCACTCTCACTGTCTCTCTCGCTCTCACACACTCTCTCGCTCTCACACTCTCGCTCTCACACACTCATTGACTCTCTCTCTCTCTTTGTCTCTCTTTCTCTCACACACACTCTCGCTCTCACTCTCTCTCTATCCCTCTCATTGTCTCTCTAGCTCTTACACACACTCTTGCTCTCACTCTCTCTATCCCTCTCACTGTCTCTCTCGCTCTCACACACTATCTCGCTCTCACTCTCTCTCACTGTCTCTCGCTCTCACACACTCTCTCATTGACTCTCTCTCTCTCTCTCACTGTCTCTCTCTCTCTCTTTGTCTCTCTTGCTCTCACACACACCCTCGCTCTCACTCTCTCTCTATCCCTCTCATTGTCTCTCTCGCTCTCGCACACGATCTTGCTTTCACACTCTCTCACTGTCTTTCTCGCTCCAACACTCTCTCACTGTCTCTCTCGCTCTCACACTCTCGCTCTCACACACTCTCTCACTGTCTCTCTCGCTTTCACACTCTCGCTCTCACACACTCTCTCACTGTCTCTCTCGCTCTCACACACTACCTCGCTCTCACTCTCTCTCACTGTCTCTCTCACTTTCACACCCTCTCGCTCTCACACTCTCTCATGGTCTCTCTCACTCTCACTCTCTATCCCTCTCACTGGCTCTCTTGCTCTCACACTCTCTCTCATTGTCTCTCTCACTGTCTCTCTCACTCTCACACACTCTCTCACTGTCTCTCTCACTGTCTCTCTCGCTCTCACACACTCTCTCACTCTCTCTCACTGTCTTTATCGCTCCAACACTCTCTCGCTCTCACACAATCTCTCACAGTCTCTCTCGCTCTCACACACTCTCTCACTGTCTCTCTCGCTCTCACACTCTCGCTCTCACACACTCTCTCACTGTCTCTCTCGCTCTCACACACTCTCTCGCTCTCACACTCTCTCGCTCTCACACACTCTCTCATTGTCTCTCTCACTCTCTCTATCCCTCTCACTGTCTCTCTCGCTCTCACACTCTCTCATTGTCTCTCTTTCTCGATCTCTCATTGTTTCTCTCGCTCTCACACACACTCTTGCTCTCACTCTCTCTATCCCTCTCACTGTCTCTCTCGCTCTCACACACTACCTCGCTCTCACTCTCTCTCGCTTTCACACCCTCTCGCTCTCACACACTCTCTCATTGTCTCTCTCGCTCTCACTCTCTATCCCTCTCACTGTCTCTCTTGCTCTCACTCTCTCTCATTGTCTCATTCACTGTCTCTCTCACTGTCTCTCTCGCTCTCACACACATTCGCTCTCTCTCTCTGTCTCTCTCACTCTACCACATTCTCTCTCATTGTCTCTCTCTCGCTCTCTCTCTCTCACACTCTCTCTCGTTCTCACACACTCTCGCTCTCACTCTCTCACACTGTCTCTCTCGCTCTCACACTCTCTCGCTCTCACGCACTCTTTCATTGTCTCTCTCTCACTCTCTATCCCTCTCACTGTCTCACTCGCTCTCACACTCACTCGCTCTCACTCTCCCACTTTCTCTCTCACTGTCTCACTCGCTGTCACACAGTCTCTCGCTCTCACTCTCCCATTTTCTCTCTCTGTCTCACTCGCTCTCACACACACTCTCGCTCTCACTCTCTCTATCTCTCTCACTGTCTCTCTCGCTCTCACACACTCTTGCTTTCTCTCTCTCACTGTCTCTCTCGCTCTCACACTCTCTCGCTCTCACACACTCTCTCTCATTGTCTCTCTCCCTCTCGCTATCCCTCTCACTGTCTCTCGCTCTCACTTTCACACTCTCTCTCATTGTCTCTCTTTCTCGCTCTCTCACTGTCTCTCGCTCTCACACTCTCTCTCATTGTCTCTCTTTCTCGCTCTCTCACTGTCTCTCTCGCTCTCACACACTCTCGCTCTCACTCTCTCACTTTCTCTCTCACTGTCTCACTCGCTCTCACACACACTCTCGCTCTCACTCTCTCTCTCACTGTCTCTCTCGCTCTCACACACTCTCGCTCTCACTCTCTCACTTTCTCTCTCACTGTCTCACTCGCTCTCACACACACTCTCGCTCTCACTCTCTCACTTTCTCTCTCACTGTCTCACTCGCTCTCACACTCTCTCGCTCTCACTCTCCCACTTTCTCTCTCACTGTCTCACTCGCTGTCACACACTCTATCGCTCTCACTCTCCCACTTTCTCTCTCACTGTCTCACTCGCTCTCACACACACTCTCGCTCTCACTCTCTCTATCTCTCTCACTGTCTCTCTCGCTCTCACACTCTTGCTTTCTCTCTCTCACTGTCTCTCTCGCTCTCACACTCTCTCGCTCTCACACACTCTCTCTCATTGTCTCTCTCCCTCTCTCTATCCCTCTCACTGTCTCTCGCTCTCACTTTCACACTCTCTCTCATTGTCTCTCTTTCTCGCTCTCTCACTGTCTCTCGCTCTCACACTCTCTCTCATTGTCTCTCTTTCTCACTCTCTCACTCTCTCTCGCTCTCTCACTGTCTCTCTCACACACTCTTGCTTTCCCTCTCTTACTGTCTCTCTCGCTCTCACACACTCTCTCGCTCTCTCTCTCTCACTGTCTCTCGCTCTCACACTCTCTCTCATTGTCTCTCTTTCTCGCTCTCTCACTGTCTCTCTCGCTCTCACACACTCTCGCTCTCACTCTCTCACTTTCTCTCTCACTGTCTCACTCGCTCTCACACACACTCTCGCTCTCACTCTCTCTCTCACTGTCTCTCTCGCTCTCACACACTCTCGCTCTCACTCTCTCACTTTCTCTCTCACTGTCTCACTCGCTCTCACACACACTCTCGCTCTCACTCTCTCACTTTCTCTCTCACTGTCTCACTCGCTCTCACACTCTCTCGCTCTCACTCTCCCACTTTCTCTCTCACTGTCTCACTCGCTGTCACACACTCTATCGCTCTCACTCTCCCACTTTCTCTCTCACTGTCTCACTCGCTCTCACACACACTCTCGCTCTCACTCTCTCTATCTCTCTCACTGTCTCTCTCGCTCTCACACTCTTGCTTTCTCTCTCTCACTGTCTCTCTCGCTCTCACACTCTCTCGCTCTCACACACTCTCTCTCATTGTCTCTCTCCCTCTCTCTATCCCTCTCACTGTCTCTCGCTCTCACTTTCACACTCTCTCTCATTGTCTCTCTTTCTCGCTCTCTCACTGTCTCTCGCTCTCACACTCTCTCTCATTGTCTCTCTTTCTCACTCTCTCACTCTCTCTCGCTCTCTCACTGTCTCTCTCGCTCTCACACACTCTTGCTTTCCCTCTCTTACTGTCTCTCTCGCTCTCACACACTCTCTCGCTCTCTCTCTCTCACTGTCTCTCTCAGTCTCTCTCGCTCTCACAGTCTCGTTCTCTCTCTCACTGTCTCTCTCACATTCTCTCTCATTGTCTCTCTCGCTCTCACACACACTCTCGCTCTCACTCTATCCCTCTCACTGTCTCTCTCGCTCTCACACTATCTCGCTCTCACTCTCTCTCACTGTCTCTCTCGCTCTCACACACTCTCTCGCTCTCACACACTCTCTCATTGTTTCTCTCTCTCGCTCCCACTCTCTCTATCCCTCTCACTGTCTCTCTCGCTCTCACACTCTCGCTCACTCTCACTCATTGTCTCTCTTTCTTGCACTCACACTGTCTCTCTCGCTCTCTCACACACTCTCTCGCTCTCACTTTCTCTCTCACTGTCTCTCTCGCTCTCACACACACGCTCGCTCTCACTCTCTCTATCTCTCTGTTTCTCTTGCTCTCACACACTATCTCGCTCTCACTCTCTCTCACTGTCTCTCTCGCTCTCACACACTCTCTCGCTCTCACACACTCATTGTCTCTCTCTCTCTCTCTCTCACTCTCTCTATCCCTCTCACTGTCTCTCTCGCTCTCACACTCTCGCTCTCACTCTCTCACTGTCTTTCTCGCTCCAACACTCTCTCGCTCTCACACACTCTCTCTCTCTCGCTCTCACACTCTCGCTCTCACACACTCTCTCACTGTCTCTCTCGCTCTCACACTCTCGCTCTCACACACTCTCTCACTATCTCTCTCGCACTCACACACTCTCTCGCTCTCACTCTCTCGCTCTCACACACTCTCTCATTGTCTCTCTCGCTCTCACTCTCTATCCCTCTCACTGTCTCTCTTGCTCTCACACTCTCTCTCATTGTCTCTCTCACTGTCTCTCTCGCTCTCACACACTCTCTCACTCTCTCTCACTGTCTCTCTCGCTCTCACACACACTCGCTCTCTCTCACACTGTCTCTCTCGCTCTAACACATTCTCTCTCATTGTCTCTCTCTCGCTCTCTCACTGTCTCTCTCGCTCTCACACACTCTCTCGCTCTCACTCTCACTGTCTCTCTCACTGTCTCACTCGCTGTCACACACTCTCTCGCTCTCACTCTCCCACTTTCTCTCTCTGTCTCACTCGCTCTCACACACACTCTCGCTCTCACTCTCTCTATCTCTCTCACTGTCTCTCTCGCTCTCACACACCCTTGCTTTCTCTCTCTCACTGTCTCTCTCGCTCTCACACTCTCTCGCTCTCACACACTCTCTCTCATTGTCTCTCTCCCTCTCGCTATCCCTCTCACTGTCTCTCGCTCTCACTTTCACACTCTCTCTCATTGTCTCTCTTTCTCGCTCTCTCACTGTCTCTCGCTCTCACACTCTCTCTCATTGTCTCTCTTTCTCGCTCTCTCACTGTCTCTCTCGCTCTCACACACTCTCGCTCTCACTCTCTCACTTTCTCTCTCACTGTCTCACTCGCTCTCACACACACTCTCGCTCTCACTCTCTCACTTTCTCTCTCACTGTCTCACTCGCTCTCACACTCTCTCGCTCTCACTCTCCCACTTTCTCTCTCACTGTCTCACTCGCTGTCACACACTCTATCGCTCTCACTCTCCCACTTTCTCTCTCACTGTCTCACTCGCTCTCACACACACTCTCGCTCTCACTCTCTCTATCTCTCTCACTGTCTCTCTCGCTCTCACACTCTTGCTTTCTCTCTCTCACTGTCTCTCTCGCTCTCACACTCTCTCGCTCTCACACACTCTCTCTCATTGTCTCTCTCCCTCTCTCTATCCCTCTCACTGTCTCTCGCTCTCACTTTCACACTCTCTCTCATTGTCTCTCTTTCTCGCTCTCTCACTGTCTCTCGCACTCACACTCTCTCTCATTGTCTCTCTTCCTCTCTCTATCCCTCTCACTGTCTCTCGCTCTCACTTTCACACTCTCTCTCATTGTCTCTCTTTCTCGCTCTCTCACTGTCTCTCGCTCTCACACTCTCTCTCATTGTCTCTCTTTCTCACTCTCTCACTCTCTCTCGCTCTCTCACTGTCTCTCTCGCTCTCACACTCTCTTGCTTTCCCTCTCTGACTGTCTCTCTCGCTCTCACACACTCTCTCGCTCTCACTCTCTCTCACTGTCTCTCTCACTGTCTCTCTTGCTCTCACACACCCTCTCACTCTCTCTATCTCTGTCTCTCTCGCTCTCACACACTCGCTCTCACTCTCTCTCACTGTCTCTCTCGCTGTCTCTCTCGTGTCTCTCTCACTCTCTCGCTCTCACACTCTCGCTCTCACTCTCTCTCACTGTCTCTCTCGCTGTCTCTCTCGTGTCTCTCTCGCTCTCACACACTCTCGCTCTCACTCTCTCACTGTCTCTCTTACAGTCTCTCTCACTCTCACACTCTCGTTCTCTCTCTCACTGTCTCTCTCTCTCACTCTCTCTCTCTCTCATTGTCTCTCGCTCTCACACACTCGCTCTCACTCTCTCTATCCCTCTCATTGTCTCTCTCGCTCTCACACACACTCGCTCTCACTCTCTCTATCCCTCTCACGGTCTCTCTCGCTCTCACACTATGTCGCCCTCGCTCTCTCTCACTGTCTCTCATGCTCTCACACACTCTCTCGCTCTCACACACTCTCTCATTGTCTCTCTCTCTCGCTCCCACTCTCTCTATCCCTCTCACTGTCTCTCTCGCTCTCACACTCTCGCTCTCTCTCTCACTCATTGTCTCTCTTTCTCGCACTCACTCTGTCTCTCTCGCTCTCTCACACACACTCTCGCTCTCACTCTATCTCTCTCACTGTTTCTCTCGCTCTCACACACTATCTCGCTCTCACTCTCACTGTCTCTCTCGCTCTCACACTCTCGCTCTCACACACTCATTGACTCTCTCTCTCTTTTTGTCTCTCTTTCTCTCACACACACTCTCGCTCTCACTCTCTCTATCCCTCTCATTGTCTCTCTAGCTCTTACACACACTCTTGCTCTCACTCTCTCTATCCCTCTCACTGGCTCTCTCGCTCTCACACACTATCTCGCTCTCACTCTCTCTCACTGTCTCTCTCGCTCTCACACTCTCTCGCTCTCACACACTCTCTCATTATCTCTCTTTCTCGCTCTCACTGTCTCTCTCGCTCTCACACTCTCTCACTGTTTCTCTCGCTCTCACACACTATCTCGCTCTCACTCTCTCTCACTGTCTCTCGCTCTCACACACTCTCTCATTGACTCTCTCTCTCTCTCTCTCTCTCACTGTCTCTCTCTCTCTCTTTGTCTCTCTTGCTCTCACACACACCCTCGCTCTCACTCTCTCTCTATCCCTCTCATTGTCTCTCTCGCTCTCACTCTCTCTATCCGTCTCATTGTCTCTCTCGCTCTCGCACACGATCTTGCTTTCACTCTCTCACTGTCTTTCTCACTCCAACACTCTCTCACTGTCTCTCTCGCTCTCACACACTCTCTCACTGTCTCTCTCGCTCTCACACTCTCGTTCTCACACACTCTCTCACTGTCTCTCTCGCTCTCACACACTACCTCGCTCTCACTCTATCTCTGTCTCTCTCACTTTCACACCCTCTCGCTCTCACACTCTCTCATTGTCTCTCTCGCTCTCACTTTCTCTATCCCTCTCACTGTCTCTCTCGCTCTCACACACTATCTCGCTCTCACTCTCTCTCACTGTCTCTCTCGCTCTCACACTCTCTCGCTCTCACACACTCTTTCATTATCTCTCTTTCTCGCTCTCACTGTCTCTCTCGCTCTCACACTCTCTCACTGTTTCTCTCGCTCTCACACACTATCTCACTCTCTCTCACTGTCTCTCGCTCTCACACACTCTCTCATTGACTCTCTCTCTCTCTCTCACTGTCTCTCTCTCTCTCTTTGTCTCTATTGCTCTCACACACACCCTCGCTCTCACTCTCTCTCTATCCCTCTCATTGTCTCTCTCGCTCTCACTCTCTCTATCCGTCTCATTGTCTCTCTCGCTCTCGCACACGATCTTGCTTTCACTCTCTCTCACTGTCTTTCTCGCTCCAACACTCTCTCACTGTCTCTCTCGCTCTCACACTCGCTCTCACACACTCTCTCACTGTCTCTCTCGCTCTCACACTCTCGCTCTCACACACTCTCTCACTGTCTCTCTCGCTCTCACACACTACCTCGCTCTCACTCTCTCTCACTGTCTCTCTCACTTTCACACCCTCTCGCTCTCACACTCTCTCATTGTCTCTCTCGCTCTCACTCTCTATCCCTCTCACTGGCTCTCTTGCTCTCACACTCTCTCTCATTGTCTCTCTCACTGTCTCTCTCACTCTCACACACTCTCTCACTGTCTCTCTCACTGTCTCTCTCACTGTCTCTCTCGCTCTCACACACTCACTCTCTCACACTGTCTTTATCGCTCCAACACTCTCTCGCTCTCACACTCTCTCATTGTCTCTCTCGCTCTCACTCTCTCTATCCCTCTCACTGTCTCTCTCGCTCTCACACACTATCTCGCTCTCACTCTCTCTCACTGTCTCTCTCGCTCTCACACTCTCTCGCTCTCACACACTCTTTCATTATCTCTCTTTCTCGCTCTCACTGTCTCTCTCGCTCTCACACTCTCTCACTGTTTCTCTCGCTCTCACACACTATCTCACTCTCACTCTCTCTCACTGTCTCTCGCTCTCACACACTCTCTCATTGACTCTCTCTCTCTCTCTCTCACTGTCTCTCTCTCTCTCTCTTTGTCTCTCTTGCTCTCACACACACCCTCGCTCTCACTCTCTCTCTATCCCTCTCATTGTCTCTCTCGCTCTCACTCTCTCTATCCGTCTCATTGTCTCTCTCGCTCTCGCACACGATCTTGCTTTCACTCTCTCTCACTGTCTTTCTCGCTCCAACACTCTCTCACTGTCTCTCTCGCTCTCACACTCGCTCTCACACACTCTCTCACTGTCTCTCTCGCTCTCACACTCTCGCTCTCACACACTCTCTCACTGTCTCTCTCGCTCTCACACACTACCTCGCTCTCACTCTCTCTCACTGTCTATCTCACTTTCACACCCTCTCGCTCTCACACTCTCTCATTGTCTCTCTCGCTCTCACTCTCTATCCCTCTCACTGGCTCTCTTGCTCTCACACTCTCTCTCATTGTCTCCCTCACTCTCTCTCACTCTCACACACTCTCTCACTGTCTCTCTCACTGTCTCTCTCGCTCTCACACACTCTCTCACTCTCTCACACTGTCTTTATCGCTCCAACACTCTCTCGCTCTCACACACTCTCTCACAGTCTCTCTCGCTCTCACACTCTCGCTCTCACACACTCTCTCACTGTCTCTCTCGCTCTCACACACTCTCTCACTGTCTCTCTCGCTCTCACACACTCTCTCGCTCTCACACTCTCTTGCTCTCACACACTCTCTCATTGTCTCTCTCTCTCACTCTCTCTATCCCTCTCACTGTCTCTCTCGCTCTCACACTCTCTCATTGTCTCTCTTTCTCGCTCTCATTGTTTCTCTCGCTTTCACACACACTCTTGCTCTCACTCTCTCTATCCCTCTCACTGTCTCTCTCGCTCTCACACACTACCTCGCTCTCACTCTCTCTGTCTCTCTCGCTTTCACACCCTCTCGCTCTCACACACTCTCTCATTGTCTCTCTCGCTCTCACTCTCTATCCCTCTCACTGTCTCTCTTGCTCTCACTCTCTCTCATTGTCTCATTCACTGTCTCTCTCACTGTCTCTCTCGCTCTCACACACACTCGCTCCCTCTCTCACTGTCTCTCTCACTCTAACACATTCTCTCTCATTGTCTCTCTCTCGCTCTCTCTCTCTCACACTCTCTCTCGTTCTCACACACTCTCGCTCTCTCTTTGTTTCTCTTGCTCTCACACACACTCTCGCTCTCACTCGCTCTCTATCCCTCTCACTGTCTCTCTCGCTCTTACACACACTCTTGCTCTCACTCTCTCTATCCCTCTCACTGTCTCTTTCGCTCTCACACTATCTCGCTCTCACTCTCTCTCACACACTCTCATTGTCTCTCTCTCGCTCTCTCTCTCTCACTGTCTCTCGCTCTCACACACTCTCTCGCTCTCACTCTCTCTCACTGTCTCTCTCGCTCTCACACACACTCTCACTCCCACTCTCTCAGTCTCTCTCGCTCTCACACACTCTCTCACTCTCTCTCACTGTCTCTCTCGCTGTCTCTCTCGCTCTCACTCTCACTGTCTATCTCGCTCTCACACACTCTCTCGCTCTCTCTCTCTCACAGTCTCTCTCGCTCTCACACTCTCTCTCGCTCTCACACTCTCTCGCTGTCACTCTCTCTCATTGTTTCTCACTCTCACTCTCTCTCTCTATTTCTCTCATTGACTCTCTCGCTCTCACTCTCCCTCACTCATTCTCTCTCACACTCTCTCTCTCTCACATTGTCGCTCTCACTTTCTCTCGCTCTCACATTGTCGCTCTCACTCTCTCTCGCTCTCTCTCACGCTCTCTATCTCTCGCTCTCACACTCTCTCTCGCTCTCACACTCTCTCGCTGTCACTCTCTCTCATTGTTTCTCGCTCTCACTCCCTCTCACTCTATCTCTCTCATTGTCTCTCTCATTGACTCTCTCGCTCTCACTCTCTCTCACTCATTCTCTCTCGCTCTCACATTGTCGCTCTCACTTTCTCTCGCTCTCATATTGTCGCTCTCACTCTCTCGCTCTTTCTCACGCTCTCTCTCATTGTCTCTCGCTCTCAGTCGCTCACACTCTCGCTCTCACTCCCTCTCGATCTCACTCTCTCTCACTCTCTCATTGTCTCTCTCGCTCTCACACTCTCTCGCTCTCACTCTCTCTCGCTTTCACTCTCTCACTCTCTCTCATTCTCTCTCGCTCTCACTATCTCTCTCATTGTCTCACTCTCACACTCTCATTCGCTCTCACTCTCAGACTCAGTCACTTTGTCTCTCTCTGTCTGTCTTTCTGTGTATTTCTCTCTCTGTCTCTCAGTCTGTCTGTCTCTCGCTCTTAGTCTCGCTCGCTCTCACTCTCTCTCTCGCTCTCACTCTCCCTCTCACTCTCGCTCTCCCTCTCACTCTCTCTCTCGCTCTCACTCTCACACTTTCTCTCAGACTCAGTCATTCTGTCTCTCTCTCTCTGTCTCTGTCTGTCTGTCTCTCAGTCTGTCTGTCTCTCGCTCTCACTCTCTCTTACTCTCTCTCGCTCTCACTCTCGTTCTCACTCGCTCTCTCTCGCTCTCACTCTCTCTCGCTCTTACTCTCACTCTCGTTCTCACTCTCGCTCTCTCTCGCGTTCTCACTCTTGCTCTTTCTCTCGTTCTCACTCTCGCTCTCACTCTCTCGCTCTCACTCTCGCTCTCAATCTATCGTTCTCTCTCTCGCTCTCACTCTCTCTCGCTCTCAGTCTCTCTCGCTCTCACAAACTCTCGCTCTCTCTCTCTTACTCTCGCTCTCACTCTGTTTCTCTCGTTCTCTCTCTCGCTCTCACTCTCTCTCGCTCTCAGTCTCTCTCGCTCTCACACACTCTCGCTCTCTCTCTCTCTTACTCTCACTCTCATTCTCTCTGGCTCTCCCTCGCTCTCACTCTCTCTCTCACTCTCTCTCGCTCTCACTCTCTCGCTCTCACTCTCTCTCGCTCTCACACTCTCTCGCTCTCACTCTCTCGCTCTCACTCTCTCGCTCTCACACTCCCTCGCTCTCTCTCTCTTACTCTCGCTCTCACTCTCTTTCTCTCGTTCTCTCTCTCGCTCTCACTCTCTCTCGCTCTCAGTCTCTCTCGCTCTCACACACTCTCGCTCTCTCTCTCTTACTCTCGCTCTCGTTCTCTCTGGCTCCCCCTCACTCTCACTCTCTCTCGCTCTCACTCTCTCTCTCTCACACTCTCTTTCGCTCTCTCTCGCTCTCACTCTCTCGCTCTTACTCTCGCTCTCTCTCGCTCTCAGACTCAGTCATTCTGTGTCTCTCTGTCTCTCAGTCTGTCTGTCTCTCACTCTCTCTGACTCAGTCATTCTGTCTCTCTCTCTCTGTCTCTCAGTCTGTCTGTCTCTCGCTCTTACTCTCTCTCGATCTCACTCTCTCTCGCTCTCACTCTCTCTCTGTCTCTCTCTCACTCTCTCTCCATCTCAGACTCACGGAGAGCAGTTTGGGTCTGGGACGCACTGTCTGCAGGTGTGGTGGAGGTATGTTTAATCGAGGTGTTCAAGAGGGCATTAGATGATTATGTGAATTGAAACAATGTAGAGGGGTACGGGGAAAGGTAGGTGGATGCTGGTTTGGAGAGGCAGTACAGCCTCGATGGGTGGAATGGCCTCATTCTGCATCACAAATTCTGTCTGTGTGTCTCTCTGTCTTGCTCTCTCTGTCTCTCTCACTCTGTCTCTCCTGCTGAGATTATCCACTCTATCTCACTCATTTTACTCTTGTTCAGTTTCACTCTCACTCTCTCACTTCTGCTCATTTTCTCGCTCTCTCACTCTAGCTTTTCTTACTCTTTCGCTCTCACTTTCTCGTTCTCTCTGACTCTTGCACTCTTTCACTCCATCTCTCTATCACCCATCCTCTTTCTCCCTCTCTCTCTCGCTCTCACACTCATTCGCTCTCACTCTTTCGTTCTCACTCAGTCACTCTGTCTCTCTCTGTCTGTCTTTCTATGTCTTTCTCTCTCTCTGTCTCTCGCTCTTAGGCTCTCGCTCTCGCTCTCACTCTCGCTCTCACTCTCACTCTCTCTCACTATCAGACTCAGTCATTCTGTCTCTCTCTCTGTCTCTCAGTCTGACTGTCTCTCGTTCACACTCTCGCTCTCACTCTCTCTCTCGTTCTCACTCTCTCTCGCTCTCACTGACTCTCGCTCTCACACTCTCTCGCTCTCTCTCTCGCTCTCTCTCTCACTGTCACTCTCGCTCTCACACTCTCTCTTGCTCTCTCTCTCTGTCTCTCTCGCTCTCACACACTCTCTCTCTCACTGTCTCTCTCATTGTCTCTCTCGCTCTCACACACTCTCTCGCTCTCTCACACTATCTCTCTGTCTCGCTCTCCAACACTCTCTCATTGTCTCTCACTGTCTCTCCCACTGTCTCTCTCGCTTTCGCACACTCGCTCGCTCTCACTCTCTCTAGCTCTCTCTCTCGCTCTCGCGCTGTCTCTCTCACTCTCTCTCTCACACACTCTCTCGCTCTCACACACTCTGACGATCTCTCTAGCTCTCACTCTCTCTCGCTCTCACTCTCTCATTGTCTCTCATTCTATCTCATTGTCTCTCGCTCTCACTCTCTCAGCGTCTCTCTCGTTCTCACACTCTCTCGCTCTCACTCTCTCTAGCTCCCACTCTTTCTCGCTCTCACACACTCTCTCAGACTCTCTTGCTCTCACACTCTCTCGCTCCCACTCCCTCTCTCAGACTCAGTCACACTGCCTCTCTCTTTCTGTCTGTCTTTCTGGGACTTTCTCTCTGTCTGTCACTCGCTCTTAGTCTCTCTCGCTCTCACTCTCCCTCTCTCTCATTGTCTCTCAAACTATCTCTCTCATTGTCTCTCTCGTTCTCACACTCTCTCGCTCTCACTCTCTCTCTGTCTCCCTCGCTCTCACTCTCTCTTGCTCTCACTCTCTCTCATTGTCTCTCACGCTCTCTCACACTCTCTCGCTCTCACTCACTCTCTATCTCATTCTTTCTCTCGCTCTCACACTCTCTCGCTCTCACACTCTCTCGCTCTGACACTCTCTCATTGTCTCCCTCGCTCTCACACACTCGCTCACTCTCTCGCTCTCACTCTCTCTTGCTCTCATTGTCTCTCGCTCTCACTCACTCTCTCTCTCTCTCTCTCATTCTTTCTCTTGCTCTCACACTCTCTCTCGCTCTCACTCACTCTATCTCATTCTTTCTCTCGCTCTCACACTCTCTCGCTCTTACACTCTCTCATTGTCTCCCTCGCTCTCACACACTCGCTCACTCTCTCTCTCGCTCTCACTCTCTCTTGCTCTCATTCTCTCATTGTCTCTCGCTCTCACTCTCTCGCTCTCACTCACTCTCTCTCTCTCTCTCATTCTTTCTCTCGCTCTCACACTCTCACACACTCTCGCTCTCTCTCTCAGTGTCTCTCTCATTGTCTCTCTCGCTCTCACACACTCTCGCTCTCACTCACACTGTCGCTCTGTCTCGCTCTCACACTCTCTCTCATTGTCTCTCTCACTGTCTCTCTCGCTCTCGCACACTCACTCGCTCTCACTCTCTCTAGCTCTCTCTCTCGCTCTCGCGCTGTCTCTCTCATTCTCTCTCACACACTCTCTCGCTCTCACACACTCTGACGATCTCTCTAGCTCTCACTCTCTCTCGCTCTCACTCTCTCATTGTCTCTCATTCTATCTCATTGTCTCTCGCTCTCACTCTCTCTGCGTCTCTCTCGTTCTCACACTCTCTCGCTCTCACTCTCTCTAGCTCCCACTCTTTCTCGCTCTCACACATTCTCTCAGACTCTCTCTCTCTCATTGTCTCTCTCGCTCTCACACTCTCTCGCTCCCACTCCCTCTCACTCTCTCAGACTCAGTCACTCTGCCTCTCTCTTTCTGTCTGTCTTTCTGTGACTTTCTCTCTGTCTGTTACTCGCTCTTAGTCTCTCTCGCTCTCTCTCCCTCTCTCGTTGTCTCTCAAACTATCTCTCTCATTGTCTCTCTCGTTCTCACACTCTCTCGCTCTCACTCTCTCTCTGTCTCCCTCGCTCACACACTCGCTCGCTCTCACTCTCTCTTGCTCTCACTCTCTCTCATTGTCTCTCACGCTCTCACACACTCTCTCGCTCTCACTCACTCTCTATCTCATTCTTTCTCTCGCTCTCACACTCTCTCTCGCTCTCACACTCTCTCGCTCTGACACTCTCTCATTGTCTCCCTCGCTCTCACACACTCGCTCACTCTCTCTCGCTCTCACTCTCTCTTGCTCTCATTCTCTCATTGTCTCTCGCTCTCTCTCTCGCTCTCACTCACTCTCTCTCTCTCTCTCTCTTTCTTTCTCTCGCTCTCACACTCTCTCTCGCTCTCACTCACTCTATCTCATTCTTTCTCTCGCTCTCACACTCTTTCTCACTCTCACACTCTCTCGCTCTCACTCACTATCTCATTCTTTCTCTCGCTCTCACACTCTCTCTCGCTCTCACACTCTCTCGCTCTGACACTCTCTCATTGTCTCCCTCGCTCTCTCACACTCGCTCACTCTCTCTCGCTCTCACTCTCTCTTGCTCTCATTCTCTCATTGTCTCTCGCTCTCACTCTCTCGCTCTCACTCACTCTCTCTCTCTCTCTCTCTCTCTCTCTCATTCTTTCTCTCGCTCTCACACTCTCTTTCACTGTCTCTCTCGCTCTCGCACACTCTCGCTCTCTCTCTCACTGTCTCTCTCATTGTCTCTCTCGCTCTCACACACTCTCTCGCTCTCACTCACACTGTCTCTCTGTCTCGCTCTCACAATCTCTCATTGTCTCTCTCACTGTCTCTCTCGCTCTCGCACACTCACTCGCTCTCACTCTCTCTAGCTCTCTCTCTCGCTCTCGCGCTGTCTCTCTCTCACACACTCTCTCGCTCTCACACACTCTGACGATCTCTCTAGCTCTCACTCTCTCTCGCTCTCACTCTCTCATTGTCTCTCATTCTATCTCATTGTCTCTCGCTCTCACTCTCTCTGCGTCTCTCTCGTTCTCACACTCTCTCGCTCTCACTCTCTCTAGCTCCCACTCTTTCTCGCTCTCACACATTCTCTCAGACTCTCTCTCTCTCATTGTCTCACTCGCTCTCACACTCTCTCGCTCCCACTCCCTCTCACTCTCTCAGACTCAGTCACTCTGCCTCTCTCTTTCTGTCAGTCTTTCTGTGACTTTCTCTCTGTCACTTGCTCTTAGTCTCTCTCGCTCTCTCTCCCTCTCTCTTTGTCTCTCAAACTATCTCTCTCATTGTCTCTCTCATTCTCACACTCTCTCGCTCTCACTCTCTCTCTGTCTCCCTCGCTCTCACACACTCTCTCGCTCTCACTCACTCTCTATCTCATTCTTTCTCTCGCTCTCACACTCTCTCTCGCTCTGACACTCTCTCATTGTCTCCCTCGCTCTCACACACTCGCTCACTCTCTCTCGCTCTCACTCTCTCTTGCTCTCATTCTCTCATTGTCCCTCGCTCTCGCTCTCACTCACTCTCTCATTCTTTCTCTCGCTCTCACACTCTCTCTCGCTCTCACTCACTCTATCTCATTCTTTCTCTCGCTCTGACACTCTCTCATTGTCTCCCTCGCTCTCACACACTCGCTCACTCTCTCTCTCGCTCTCACTCTCTCTTGCTCTCATTCTCTCATTGTCTCTCGCTCTCACTCTCGCTCACTCACTCTCATTCTTTCTCTCGCTCTCACACTCTCTCTCACTGTCTCTCTCGCTCTCACACACTCTCGCTCTCTCTCTCACTGTCTCTCTCATTGTCTCTCTCGCTCTCACACACTCTCTCGCTCTCACTCACTCTCTATCTCATTCTTTCTCTCGCTCTCACACTCTCTCTCGCTCTCACACTCTCTCGCTCTGACACTCTCTCATTGTCTCCCTCGCTCTCACACACTCGCTCACTCTCTCTCGCTCTCACTCTCTCTTGCTCTCATTGTCTCTCGCTCACTCTCTCGCTCTCACTCACTCTCTCTCTCTCTCTCATTCTTTCTCTCGCTCTCACACTCTCTCTCACTGTCACTCTCGCTCTCACACACTCTCGCTCTCTCTCTCACTGTCACTCTCGCTCTCACACACTCTCGCTCTCTCTCTCTGTCTCTCTCATTGTCTCTCTCGCTCTCACACTCTCTCTCATTGTCACTCACACTGTCTCTCTGTCTCGCTCTCACACTCTCTCTCATTGTCTCTCTCACTGTCTCTCTCACACACTCTCTCACTCTCTCTCGCTCTCACTCTCTCTTGCTCTCATTGTCTCTCGCTCTCACTCTCTCGCTCTCACTCACTCTCTCTCTCTCATTCTTACTCTCGCTCTCACATTCTCTCGCTCTCTCTCTCACTGTCACTCTCGCTCTCACACTCTCGCTCTCTCTCTCACTGTCTCTCTCATTGTCTCTCTCGCTCTCACACTCTCTCGCTCTCACTCACACTGTCTCTCTGTCTCGCTCTCACACTCTCTCTCATTGTCTCTCTCACTGTCTCTCTCGCACACTCGCTCGCTCTCTCTCTCTAGCTCTCTCTCTCTCTCGCGCTGTCTCTCACTCTCTTTCTCACACACTCTCTCGCTCTCACACACTCTGACGATCTCTCTAGCTCTCACTCTCTCTTGCTCTCACTCTCTCATTGTCTCTCATTCTATCTCATTGTCTCTCGCTCTCACTCTCTCAGCGTCTCTCTCGTTCTCACACTCTCTCGCTCTCACTCTCTCTAGCTCCCACTCTTTCTCGCTCTCACTCTCTCAGACTCTCTCTCTCTCATTGTCTCTCTCGCTCTCTCACTCTCTCTCTCATTCTTTCTCTCGATCTCACACAATCTCGCTCTCTCTCACTCTCTCGCTCTCACTCTCTCATTGTTTCTCGCTCTCACTCTATCTCATTGACTCTCTCGCTCTCACTCTCTCTCTTTCTCGCTCTCACTCTATCTCCCATTGTCTCTCTCGTTGACTCTCTCGCTCTCACTCTCTCATTCTCTCTCACTCTCTCGCTTTCACATTGTCGCTCTCACTCTCTCTCAAGCTCTCTCATTGTCTCTCGCTCTCACACTCTCGCTCTCACATTGTCGCTCACTCTCACTCTCGCTCTCACTCTCTCTCATTGTCACTCTCGCTCTCACACTCTCTCTCGCTTTCACTCTCTCACTCTCATTGTCTCGCTCTCACTCGTTCGCTCTCACTCTCAGACTCAGTCACTCTGTCTGTCTTTCTCTCTCTGTCTCTCAGTCTGTCTGTCTCTCGCTCTTAGTCTCTCTCACTCTAGTCCTCACTCTCTCTCTCGCTCACTCTCCCTCTTGCTCTCTCTCTCGCTCACTCTCTCTCTCGCTCTCACTCTCTCTCATTCTCTCAGACTCAGTCATTCTGTCCCTCTCTCTCTGTCTCTCAGTCTGTCTGTCTCTCGCTCTCACTCTCTCGTTCTCACTCTCTCTCGTTCTCACTCTCGCTCTCACTCTTACTCTCTCACTCTCACACTCGCTCTCACTCTCTCTCGCTCTTACTCTCGCTCTTACTCTTTCGCTCTCAGACTCAGTCATTCTGTGTCTCTCTCTCTGTCTCTCAGTCTGTCTGTCTCTCGCTCTCACTCTCTCTCTCTGACTCAGTCATTCTGTCTCTCTCTCTCTGTCTCTCAGTCTGTCTGTCTCTCGCTCTCACTCTCTCTCTCTCTCTCGCTCTCACTCTCTCTCCATCTCAGACTTACGGAGAGCAGTTTGGGTCTGGGACGCACTGTCTGCAGATGTGGTGGAGGCATGTTTAATCGAGGTGTTCAAGAGGGCATTAGATGATTATGTGAATTGAAACAATGTAGAGGGGTACGGGGAAAGGTAGGTGGATGCTGGTTTGGAGAGGCAGTACAGCCTCGATGGGTGGAATGGCCTCATCTGCATCACAAATTCTGTCTGTGTGTCTCTGTCTTGCTCTCTCTCTGTCGCTCTTACTCTGTCTCTCCTGTTGAGATTATCGAGGTGTTATTCCCTCTATCTCACTCATTTTACTCTTGTTCAGTTTCACTCTCACTCTCTCACTTGTGCTCATTTTCTCGCTCTCTCACTCTAGCTTTTCTCACTCTCTTTCGCTCACTTTCTCGTTCTCTGACTCTTGCACTCTTTCACTCCATCTATCACTCATCCTCTCTCTCTCTCATTGTCTCACTCACTCATTCGCTCTCACTCATTCGCTGTCATTCTGTCTCTCTCTGTCTGTCTTTCTGTGTCTCAGTCTGTCTGTCTCTCGCTCTTAGTCTCTCTCGCTCTCACTCTCTCTCTCTATCAGACTCAGTCATTCTGTCTCTCTCTCTGACTCTCGTTCTCACTCGTTCTTACTCTCTCTCGCTCTCGTTCACTCCCTCTGGCTCTCTCTTGTTCTCACTCGCTCTCGCTCTTGCTCACTCTCACGCTCTCTCGCTGTCTCTCTCGCTCTCACACTCTCTTACTCACTCTCTCTTACTCTCGCTCTTTCTCTTGCTCTCTCTCTCACACTCAGTCATTCTGTCTCTCTCTCTCTCTGTCTCTCAGTCTGTCTGTCTCTCGCTCTCACTCTCTCTCCATCTCAGACTCACGGCGAGCAGTTTGGGTCTGGGACGCACTGTCTGCAGATGTGGTGGAGGCATGTTTAATCGAGGTGTTCAAGAGGGCATTAGATGATTATGTGAATTAAAACAATGTAGAGGGGTACGGGGAAAGGTAGGTGGATGCTGGTTTGGAGAGGCAGTACAGCCTCGATGGGTGGAATGGCCTCATTCTGCATCACAAATTCTGTCTGTGTGCCTCTCTGTCCTGCTCTCTGTCTCTCCTGCTGAGATTATCCAGGTGTTATTCCCTCTATCTCACTCATTTTACTCTTGTTCAGTTTTACTCTCACTCTCTCACTTGTGCTCATTTTCTCGCTCTCTCACTCTAGCTTTTCTCACTCTCTTTCGCTCACTTTCTCGTTCTCTCTGACTCTTGCACTCTTTCACTCTCACTCATCATTTCTCTCTCTCTCTCGCTGTGTTTCACTCTGGAGGGATTATCCAGGGATCATTCGCTCTCACTCACCTTCTCTTGCTCGCTCACCCCTCTTTCTCTAGATCACTCTCTCTCTCACCCTCTAGTTGGATTATCCAGAGGTCATTCGCTCTTTCTCGCTCTCACCCTCTCTCTTCCTCACCCTCTCTCGCTCACCCTCTTTCTCTCGCTCGCCCTCTCTCGCTCAACCTCTCCCTCGTTCACCCTCTCTCTTTTGCTCTCTCTCTCTGGTTGGATTATCCAGGGGTCATTCGCTCTCACCCGCTCAACCTTTTTCTCGCTCGCTCTCTCTCACCCTTTCTCTTACTCTCTCTCGCTCACCCTCTCTCTCACGCTTTCACTGATGGGATTATCCAGGGATCATTCTCTCTCTCACTGATGGGATTATCCAGGGGTCATTCTCTCTCTCTCTCTCGCTCACTGATGGGATTATCCACGGGTCATTCTCTCTCGCTCTTTTTCACTCTGGTGCGATTATCCAGATATTATTCTCTCCCTGGCTACCTGACTCTGTCCATCTCACTCTCTGTCTTTCTCAATCAGTCTATCCCTCTCTGATAGAATTCTCCGAGTGTTATTTTCTCTCTAAACCGTTGATACCCTCTTCCTTTTCTTCCTGTTTCGTAGAATTGGCTAAACTTGTCATCCGCCTGCAAGACTGTGACCACAGAATTTGAGGATCGTGGAATCTATGAGATCTACAAGGTGATACTGAATCAGGATCCCCGACGCCTGAGCAGGCAGGAGCTGCAGGACTGGGAGGGCCGTGAATTGGCTCGTATCAATCTTCTCAACTCCGAGGCCTCCCAATAGATATCAGAACATTTAAAACACAGCTTATCATATTCAACTTCTCTCTGTATCTAACCCCGTGCTGTACCTGTCCTGGTAGTGTTTGATGGGGACAATGTAGAGGAAGCTTTACTCTGTATCTAACCCCATGCTGTACCTGTCCTGGGAGTGTTTGATGGGGACAGTGTAGAGGGAGCTTTACTCTGTATCTAACCCCGTGCTGTCCCTGTCCTGGGAGTGTTTGATGGGGAGTATAGAGGGAGCTTTACTCTGTATCTAACCGCGTGCTGTACCTGTCCTGGGAGTGTTTGATGGGGATAGTGTAGAGGGAGCTTTACTCTATCTAACCCTGTGCTGTACCTGTCCTGGGAGTGTTTGATGGGTACAGTGTAGAGGGAGCTTTACTCTGTATCTAACCCCGTGCTGTACCTGTCCTGGGAGTGTTTGATGGGGACAGTGTCGAGGGAGCTTTACTCTGTATCTAACCCCGTGCTGTACCTGTCCAGCGAGTGATTTGACTTATTTGTTTTCACTTGCTCTGTTCTGCTTTGATTAATAAATTCCACAAATCCTCCTTGAATATTTGTTGGTGTCTGAATCTTCCGGTTTCCTTTTGCAATAGTACCAGGGATCCCTGAGGAGGCTTCTTGGACTCAAAGCGTTTTATTGAAACCACAATAAGGTTTAACTATATCCAGGCACAGAGGTATCTCGTATGGGTCTTTACACCTTGTATCAAAATAACAATCTGTCGGCCGTCATGTGATGCAGTGGTTAGCACTGGGACTACGGCGCTGAGTACCCGGTTCGATCCCGGCTATGGGTCACTGTCTGTGTGGAGTTTGCACATTTTCCCAGTCTGCGTGGGTTTCACCCCCACAACCCAGAGATGTGCAGGGTAGGTGGCCAGGCTAAATTGCCCCTTAATTGGAAAAAATAATTGAGCATTCTAAAATTTCTTTTAAAGTTTTTTAAAAAAATAGCAATCTGCTCAAAGTAGAGCAAGCACTCTGCTGACATCACGGCACATCGCCAGCTAGTGTGGAGAGGATTCCTCACTCAAGGAGCGATTCCACAAAGAAATAGGGATATGGTTTATTAAAACAATCTTTAGTACTAATCTATTGCACAAGAAAATAGCTGACAATTACCCCTGAAACAATGCTGATCAATACAGTGACACAATAACCCTTAACTGCTATCTTTATTCCCACTCAAACAAAACCATCTCAGCTCTCAATCCACTGTTAAATAGTTGGCACTCTGCAGTACAGAGATGCCATTAATCCTTCTCAAACACTGTCCTTCTTTGAGAAAGAGAGATCTTTTGAGGCTGCTTGACAAAACTCCTGCCAGAACCATACAGAAACTCTGGCTGTTTCTTCAGAAACCTTCTTCAGCTCACCTTCCAGCCAACCAACCATGGACCCTCAACTCTGCTTCAATCTTCCCGTTAACGCGATGTGGGGGGATTTTTGATGGTTCTGTAATAAAGTACATTTTTTGGTATTTCTAGTTTATTAGAGTCCCACTGTATTTGCTAACAGACATAGAGCCATTACACCAGAAGCCGATTTGGTAACTCGAGTCCGGGTCGACGCCTTGCAGAGCAGCCCAGTCTGTCCCAGTCCTCCTCGATATTCCTGTCCTCCTGTAAATTTATTCACTTCAAGTGCCCATTCAGTTTAATTTCAAAATCATTCTTCTCCACATCGAACAACCTCATCGACAGCGAGTTCCAGACTATGACCACTCACATCACCCCCACCTGTATGTCAATGTGTGTGATATATAACTAGCAGTGTCAGGGACAAGGTTTTGATGAGTGAAGAAACTAGCATTGTCTGTTCTGATGTTCTATCCTGTACTGACAGTGATGATTTTTGTATTCTCATTTTACAGGATATTTAAATAAGAAACTCTGCACAGAAATCACAAATCAAACATCATGTTAAGATCTGACAGTCACCAGTTCACAGGAAGCTGAATATCATTGGCCTTTGAATATGGAAGGAGAAATATTTGTCTGTTCTGTCTGCTTCAAAGGGTTTTAAATATCAGTGTGACTGAAAAAGCACTAAAACACTAACACAACCCGAGTGAGTGTGTCCCAGGCACTGACTGTGGAAAGAGCTTTTACAAGTTACCCAGTTGAAAAAACATCTCACAATTCACAACGAGAAGAGACCGCAAATGTGTTCTCTGTCTGGTTGAGGCTTCAGCTCATCGCTGAACCCGGAGAAGCACAAGGCCAGCTGCACCATGGAGAAAAGGTGGAAATGTGGGAACTACGGGAAGGGATTCAGATCTCCAGGGCTTAAGTGGGTCGGTGCAGACTCGATGGGACGAATGGCCTCCTTCTGCACTGTATGTTCTATGTTCTGAGCTGGAAAGTCATTGACGCAGACACTGGGGAGAGGCCATTCACCTGTTCTGTGTGGGAAAGACTTTATTGATTCATCTGCACTGCGGAAACATGCACAAATTCACACTGGGGAGTCTGTTCACCTGCCCGGGGTGTGGGAAGGGATTCACTAAGTCATCCAATTTACAGTCACACCAGCGAGTTGATACTGGGGGGAGTCACCTGCTCGTTCACTCATTCATCCAACCTGATGACGCACCAGTGAGTTCACAGTGGGCACATGCCATTTTCCTGCTCTAAGTGTGGGAAACGATTTATTACTTCATCCCACTTCCGGGCACATGAACGAGTTCACACTGGTGAGAGACCGTTTGCCTGCTCTGAGTGTGGGAAAGCATTTACATCCCCGTCTATGCTGAAGGTTCACGGATACAGTCACACTGGGGAGCAGCCATTCACCAGCTCCACATATGGGAAGGGATTTACCCAGTCATCTGTAAGTAAAATGGGAAAGATGTCATTTAAAACATGAAGGTCTGATAAAACCCAAAGGAATGAGAAAAAGCAAGCAAAAATCCCACAAAGGGTTAACAGCATTCAGAAAAGAGGGTTTGAAATGCAGACAGCCTGTATCACACAAGCATTAAGAGAACAGCTCTTGAACAGCTTATGCTGTAATCTGATACCTTTCAAGTTAGAGAAATTCTAGCAAATTAAGTTTTTAGTTACATAAATGTCATCCTTTTATAGAAGTTAATTAGTTCAGCAAACAATCGATTAGAATTGCCAGAATTTTAAGTGAATTACGTGAAATAATGTGCATTTGTGAATAATAGAAACTTCATGTCATCAGTTAAAAGTGGAAGTCTGGAGATAACGGTTGAGTCTACTAAGGCATAAATTAACACCAAGCAGGAATCAGTTTAAACATGACGAGAACCGGATGTATCACTCCTCTAAGATTTGACAAGCATCAAAGTATTTTTTTACCAATGCTTATCATTGAAACATCCTCTTGTTAGACATGATGGAAACTACTTGAATACAATGGACAAACTTACATAAATGAGCAGAAGATATTACTTGAAGATAATTTCATGTAACCAGCACGGCTGTTAGAAGGGTAATAAATATCCTGAATCGCTAGCAGCCAAACACTTCCAGCTCTCAGAGCTGCTTCGGTAGATGGGAAGGACTGAATGCAGGAGCCGAACAGGGGAAGTTACTGAGAACACCCACAGAATTACCTATTACCTCAGAAAGGCTGGACTCAGGATCGAAGCTACTGAGTGGTAAGTAGATAGAATCTTCTTTTAAGATATAGGTTATACCGGGAATAACTTGAAATATTAGTTTGACCTGAACAGCACCTACTTAAGTCTACATGTGAAATGTGTAAATAGTATCAGAGGACAGCGCCACATCCTATTGTAAACTTTCCTTTGGTCCGTGACTTAACAAGATAGTTGCCATGGATCTAAAGGGGTGAGACAAATACAGAAATATTTTCATTCTACTTTATAGACATGGGTCGGGATTCCCCCCTTCCGGTGACTAAGACCCCACTCCGGCGGGAAAACCGGCGCCAACTCCGGTATCAACGGGCCCCTAGGCGAGGAATTCTCACCTGTCTTGGGGGCTAGGTGGACGGCGGAGGGGTTGGCGCTGCTCCAGCCGACGGCAAAGGGATGGCGCGAGTTTGTGCATGCGGCAAAGGGCCGGCGTGAACTCCCACATGCGCAGACCGGCCGGCATATCTTGGCGCATGCGCAGAGCGGTTCTCTTCTCAGCACCGGGCATGGTGGAGCCGTACAGGGTCCGGCGCGGAAGGAAGGAGTGACCCCACGGCATAGACGGCATAGGCCTGCCCGTAGATCGGTGGCCCCTGATTCCCCCCCCCCCCCCCCCCCCCCCGCACCCCACCCGAGGACCGCCCCAGCCGACGTACCTGGCAAGTCCCGCCGTGTGGGACCATACGTAAACCCCGCCGGCAGGACTGGCCAAAAACGGATGGCTGCTCGGCCCATCAGGGCCCGCAGAATTGCCGGGGGGGGGGGGGGCCGACCGGCATGGTGTGAATCCCGCCCCTGCCTGAAAAACGGCGCCGGAGAATACGGCAGCCGGCGTCAGGGCGGGATTTGCGCCGCCCCCCGGGGATTCTCCGACCCGGCGGGGGGTTGGAGAATCCCACCCATGGTAACCCGATTTAGACTATCTCAAATAATACATGGCAAGGGCAAAAGGGTGATTATAGACCAAATCATGGAAAAATGGATAGGGACTTGACCTGGGGCACCAG
Organism: Scyliorhinus torazame; assembly: GCF_047496885.1. Taxonomy (NCBI): domain Eukaryota; kingdom Metazoa; phylum Chordata; class Chondrichthyes; order Carcharhiniformes; family Scyliorhinidae; genus Scyliorhinus; species Scyliorhinus torazame. The sequence continues at coordinate 129,791,324 of NC_092711.1, forward strand.
CTAACTATCTGACTGATAATGGAGGGGAATTTATTCATGACGAGTTTCGAGACATGTGTGAAAACATGAACATTCTGGTCATGAACACCGCGGGCTGTGTGAAAGGAATCACACGGTGTTCGATAAAATCCTGCATAAACTTAGCGGATCAGCCAAGCTGCAAGTTGACAACTGCACTGGCCGGGACGATTTATGTAGAGAATTCACTTCAAATGGTTGGAGTATTAATCCCCGTCAATTGGTCTGTGGGAGAAATCCCAAATTATCCTCTGTGCTCTGCGATAGCCCTCCTGTTTTAGAAGGGATTACAATTAGTTTTATTTTGAGTTATTATTTAGCGACTTTTTCACAAAAATAATTGTTCAAACTAACAAAGTATTGGGGATCCTAGAAGAGGGGTGTCTTATAATGTAATGTTTTGTACAAAATAAGGAAAGCCATATTTTTTCTTCAATTTCTTTTGAAATATTGTTTGTTTGCATTGTTACAATTTTGGTCACAACTGTTAACATTTAAAGAGAAGTTTGAACATCCAGTGATTAACTGAAAGAATTATGCCACAAGATTCCACATTTTTAAACAAAAACAATCCTTACTGTTTGATGTGTTATGTACTCTGGGATAACACAAGCTACAATTGGATGCAGCTTTGACCAAAAGATACTCCAGACCTTGAAGTTAGTTCAATCTGATTTATTGAACCAGTAGCAGTTAGTACAGTTTTCTATGAGTTCGGCTCTCTGCTAACCTAAGTGTGGTTACTCTGTCTGACTGAACCAGACTAGCTCTTAGCCACGTGCTGGAGGTGTAATACTGTACATACACCCTAACTTACTCTGTAGATGTTCATCAGTCGAAAGAGGCGGAGTGTGAGTGCCTCATGCCTTTTATAGTGAGATACCACCCGAGTGTCCTGCCTGCTCATTGGCCATGTCCTGTTCTCGGTGTTCATTAGCTGCCTGTCTGTATATCATTATCTGCATGTTTGCATATCATGACACTGTTCATATAAAACAAAATGAAAAAAAACAGTAGTACAAACTGAATACTGTCGATAAGCTTTGAACCCAGTTCTACTATTTGATCTCACCTCAAAGGTTCCCTCATATGTAATAATATCTTGAAGGTTTGTTCGCTTCAGCTCCTGGACAATCGTAAAGGTATGCCAAAGCTCTCCAGAATTCACTTTAATTCTCCTCAGTATTCCAGTTATTCTCTAAACTCCCACGGTTTCATGTGGGTCCCTCCATTATATTTTCAGTAAACAGCCCTCAAACATTCCTCCAACAGCTCAAAACTCCTCAGTTCAAGTGTGGGCTTCACTGTCTTCTTGCTGAGGGATTTAAACATTAAGAACACTCCCGGTTCCTAATGGTTCACGAGGCTTCTTGTCCCACAGCTGGTTCACAGCTCCTGGTCCCACAGCTGGTTCACAGCTCCTGGTCCCACAGCTGGTTCACAGCTCCTGCTCCTACAGCTGGTTCACAGCTCTTGCTCCCACAGCCGGTTCACAGCTCCTGCTCCCACAGCTGGTTCACAGCTCCTGGACCCACAGCTGGTTCACAGCTCCTGCTCCCACAGCTGACTGCTTCCAAGATAACTGCAGACTGCTGCTTTCTGTGAGAAACAACATAATTCCAACCAAGACTGCACCCTGAATCACTTGTCCCTATGATAACAGAGACCAGTTGGGATGTCCAAAAGATGTTTAAATAAATTAACTTTTAGTTTCAAAACCAAACATTTAACCATGAGGTCTGGCTGAAGAATTCACCTCTTGGAACAAAGACAGGACAATAATAATCAAACCAATGTCTCTAGATCTCCAGTTAAAAGAGCCCAGCTGCACTTTTACAGTTGTCACTCTTCCAACTTGGACTCCTTAGATCAACATGGGCCACTCCTTGTGATTGTGAATTCCCTGAGGGAGGTTTTGTCAGGTGAACACATAGAAATTATGAAACTAGATCTTGACAACACCTTCCTCAGAGAGAAACTTAACATCCTATCTAGAATATTACAATTTAGAACATGTTGTAAATTTTAACAACAATTGTGATCTTATCGAATGGTGGAGCAGGCTCAAAGGGCCAAATGGCCGACTCCTGCTCCTAAATCCTAAGTCTTCCTGTGTTTAACTATCTTAGAATCTACAATACACAGAACAATCCCTCCATTGTCCACCTCACATTCACATCTTGATAACAGCTGAATTCCATGTCCAGGAATCATAGTCCACTGAAGAAGGAAATATTACTGCTGCTGGGTTTTCTGGAAGTTTTCTTATTGCAACAATTATTGTCCAAAGTTCCTTCTGCAAGAAGAGAGTCCTCACTGCTGTTCAGACATAAATGTTGAAGTTCAGTTTGACGTTCACCTTTTGAACTTGATTTTCTTCCACGTTTGCAGTTTAGTTTGGATTTAAACAATGGAGAATATTCCAGTCACCTCCATATTTAAACTGTCTTCTTCTTGCTCAGTTATAGGTTTATCTTCATTTCCCAGAATCAAATATTTTAAATTTCCCTTTTGAGAAAGCAAATTCAAAATGGCTTCTATTTGTGCCACCAACACGTTCTCTCATTGGTTAAAACCCTCTTTAGCTATTCTTAGAATGTTGGTCAAATTCCAGACAGGAGGGGTTTGTATTATGAAGATATATTGAGCAGTTTAGGCCGACACTGTCTAGAAGAATGAGAGATCAAACTGAGGTACATAAGGTGATAAAAGGTACTGACAAAGTAGACATAGAATGGATGCTTCATCTTGTGGGGCAACTAGAATGAGGTGGTCACACTTTTATGATAAGCGGTAGCAGACTTAAAACGGAGCTGAGGGGGCAGCACGGTGGCACAGTGGATAGCACTGCTGTCTCACGGCACCAAGGTCCCAGGTTCGATCCCGGCTCTGGGTCACTGTCCGTGTGGAGTTTGCACATTCTCACCGTGTTTGCGTGGGTTTCGCCCCCACAACCCAAAGATGTGTAAGGTAGGTGGATTGGCCACGCTAAATTGTCCTTAACTGGAAAAAAGTTATTGGGCTCTCTAAATTTATTTTTTTTAAATAAAAAAATAAAATGGTGATGAGCAGAAATTACTTCTCTCAAAGGGTTGTGAATCTGTGGAATTCACTATCCTAGAGTTCAGTGGATGCTGGGACAGTGAGTAAATTTAAGGAGAAAATAGACAGATTGTTAATCAGTATTGGGTTGAAGGGGGATGGAGAATGGGCGGGAAAGTGAAGTTGAGGCTGAGTACATCAGCCATGATCGTATTGAATTACCGATGTCTGCTCCTAGTTCAGAACAAGGCAATGGGACTGACTGCTTTACCCTGTGAGAATAAGACCAGAACTGAGAGCATTTAACCCTCAAAAAGACCGGGGCTGCTTTTCTCTAAAAGGAGAAGATTGAAGGGTGACCTGATGGAAGTCTTTAAGATGGTGAAGATGTTCAATAATCCAATAGAAATTTCAATGAGAAACCTCTTTACCGAGCGAGTGGTGAGAATGTGGAACTCACTACCACAGCGAGTGGTTGAGGTGAACAGCATGAATACACTGAAGAGGAAATTAGATACATACATGAGGGAGAAAGGAATAAAAGGAGATACTGATGGGGGAGATGAAGAGGGGTGGGTGGAGGATCATGTGGAGCATAAATACTGGCACAGACCAATTGAGCCGACTGGCCTGGCCCTGTGCTGTAGACTCAATGGAACAGAGACAAATGTATTTATTTGAGATCTACCAGTAGTGGTAGATGCAGAGTCTACCAAATAAATTCAGGCCAAAGGAGCAGAACAGTGGCATAGTGGTTAGCACTGCTGCCTCTCGGCACCGAGGACCTGGGTTCGATCCCGGCTCTGGGTCACTGTCCGTGTGGAGTTTGCACATTCTCCCCATGTCTGCGTGGGCTTCACCCCCGCAACCAAAAGATCTGCTGGTTAGGTGGATTGGCAACGCTAAATTGTCCCTTCATTGGAAAAAAAAAGAATTGGGTACTCTAAATTAAAATAATTATTTAATTCAGGCCAGACATTAGGGTCATGGTGTTGTGATCTCAGTTAAAGAGTGGAGCAGTCGCAGCATCTGGGTTACAATGAACATTCACCTTCTGAAAGCCCTTGTGTGGCCGGTGACAATGTGCAGCTGTGAAAGCTGCAAATCAGGAAGAGCGACGAGGCTCCAATAAAAGTGTTTGAAATGAAAGGACTCGGACGGATATTCCGTGTGTCACGGGCGGCAAAGTGGATGAATGAGTGGGTGCTGGAGAAAGCTGGTGTTCAGAGGAACCTGTTTGAGACAGCGATATCGAGGAAGCTCACGTATTTTGGATACGTGTGTTACGAATAGGAAGGAAATGTTGGAAAAAAGAGGTAATGCCAGGCAAAACACCTGGAAACCGTGTACAGGGAAGACCCCAGATGGCCTGGGTGGATAATATCAGAATGTGGACTGGCCTCTCGATGGGACAGGCAGTGAGAGCAGCGGAGAAAGATTGTCCAGAGTGCGGCCAACACTCGGAATGAGGATGGATAAACACCTGTAAAATACCTGTGGTGGTAGGAAAAAGACTATTTACTATCCAGGACAAAATTAATGAACTTCATCTCCTTCTGCAGGTCATTGCAGTGGAAATGTGCCCTTGCTCACAGAGGATCAATCCACTGGAATGAAAATTGGAAGGCCGGACAGTTCAACAGAAAGAAACTCTCCGACCCCCCCACTTCACCAACATGGTTCAGTCCTGGATGTGATTAACAGCAGCAAAAACAGCAGAATCCAACCCCTCTAATTAGTTGTGAACTCGCTGGTGTCTCAACAGGTTGGATGACCGAGTGAATCCTTTCCCACACTCACAGCAGGTAAAAGGTTTCTCCCCAGTGTGAACTCGCCGGTGTTTCACCAGGCTGGATGACTGACTGAATCCCTTCCCACACACAGAGCAGGTAAAAGGCTTCTCCCCAGTGTGAACGCGCCGGTGTGTCAGCAGGGCAGATAAATCACTGAATCCCTTCTCACACTCTGAGCAGGTGAACGGCCTCTCTCTGGTGCCATCGCGCTGGTGTCTCAGCAGGTTGGATAACTGAGTGAATCCCTTCCCACACGTGGAGCAGGTGAACGGCCTCTCCCCAGTGTGAACTCGCTGGTGTGTTCGCAGGTTAGATGAGTCTCCGAATCCTTTACCACAGACGGAGCAAGTGAATGGCCTCTCCTCGGTGTGAACACGCTGGTGTCTCAGGAGGTCGGATGAATCTCTGAATCCTTTCCCACAAGTGGAGCAGGTGGATGGTCTCTCCCCAGAGTGAACTCGACGGTGTCTCACCAGATTGGATGAATCTCCAAATCCCTTCCCACATACGGAGCAGGTGAATGGACTCTCCCCGCTGTGAACTCGCTGGTGTGCCAGCAGGGTGGGTGAATCTCTGAATCCCTTCCCACACACAGAGCAGGTGAATGAACTCTCCCCAGAGTGAACCCGCTGATGTCTCAACAAGTTGGATGAATTAGGAAATTCCTTCCCACACTGAGAGCAGGTGAAGGGTCTCTCCCCAGTGTGAGTGCGTCGATGGGTTTCCAGCGCAGATGGGAAAGTGAATCCCTTCCCACAATCCGCACATTTCCACAGTTTCCCCATGGAGCGGGTGTCCGTGGCTCGGTGCTTTTCCAGTCACACTGATGGGAAAATAGCCAATGGTTTTCCCCGTCCTAACGAGTCGAGTGACTCTGTCAGATCTCGATGTGAAGTTTGGATTGAGATTTCTTACTGCAAATCCACCCCTTTGAATACCCTGTGAAAAGAGTTTACAAATGTCATCATTGTCTGTACAGCTCAGAAATTCAGAACAGACAATTCTAGTTGCTGTGAAACATGCTTTCTCATTCACCAAAACCTGTACATTTCCACCCTCTGCTGACACACACATGCACCCTCCATTCTCATTCTGCTGTATAGACATAGAACTTACAGTGCAGAAGGATACCGTTCGGCCCATCGAGTCTGCACCGGCCCTTGGAAAGAGCACCCTACCTAAGCCCACGCCTCCACCCTATCCCTGGAACCCAGTAACCCCACCTAACCCTTTTGAACATAAAGGGCAATTTAGCACGGCCAATTCTTTTAACCTGCACATCTTTGGACTGTGGGCGGAAACCGGAGCATCTGGAAGAAACCCACGCAGACACGGGGAAAATGTGCAGACTCCACACAGACAGTGATCTAAGCCGGGATTCAAACCTGGGACCCTGGAGTTGCGAAGCAACTGTGCTAACCACTGTGTTACCGTGTCGCTCCTATCGAATACCATATCAAATATACACCCTCCCTTTTCTCCTGACGGTGCAAATTCATGCTGGTCGACAGATCGACACTCACCATTTGTTCTCGACTGAGAGATCACAAGGCCTTCAAGCCTCCTTTTCTATTTAATAAGATCGTGGCTGATCGGATTGTGACCTTAACTTCATTTTCTTCCTGTCACCCATAACCCTCGACTCCCTTTTCCATCAAAACTCTAACTGGGCCTTGTATATATTTAACGCTGCAGCCTCCACTGCTGTCTGGGGAAGAGAATTGCAAAGACTAACCACCCTCTGAAGGAAGAAATTTCCCCTCAGAAATGGGGACCCTTTATTTTGACAATCTGCCCACTCGCTCCTGAATCCCCCATGAGGGGAAACATCCTCTCTTCATCTCCCCTATCATGTTACCTCAGAATCTTATGTTTCAATATGATCACCTCTAAACTCCAATGAGTCCAGGCCCAACCTTTCCTCACAATACAACACCTTCATGCCAGGAATCAGCCCGGTGATCCTTCTCTGAGCTGCTCCCGATGCAAGAATAACCCTACTCAGTTAAGGAGATTAAAAGTGTGCACAGTACTCCAGGTACTGTGATCTGAGAGCCATTACAGAGACATGGCTGCAAGATAACAACGGCTGGGACCTGACTATTCAACGCTACATGACTTTTGAGAAGGACAGGAAGCTGGTAATATGCGGAGGGACAGCTCTGTTAATTAAGGATGACATTAGTACAATAGAGAGAGATGACCTTAGTTCTGGAGATCAAGATGTACAATCGGATTGGGTAGCGAAAAGAAATGATAAAGGTAGGAAGTGGCTTGTGGGAGTAGTTTCTAGGCCCCCTAACAGTAGCCACACTGTAGGACGGACAATACAGGGAGGAATAATGGCTTGTGAGAAAAGTAAAGCAATAATCATGGGCAAATTTACTTTACATATAAATTGGGTGAATCAGATTGGCAGAGGTAGCCAAGGAGATGAGCACAAACACTTAGAGCAGCGCATGCTAGAGCTGTCAAAAAGATAACTATTCTGGATCACCCAATCACTGAATTGTTAGGGTGCAGAAGGCCCATCGTGTCTGCACCGACTCTCCAAACGAGGATGACGACTTAGTGCATTCCCCGTACCTCTCTTGACAACTTCACATCTGAAATTATTGCTCAATCCTGGGTTACAAAGTCCTCGGGGTTAAACCCAGCAGCTTCTCCTGCATCTCCATTCCAGCCAAACTGATACAACAAACCAAAGGGAATTGGAAGAAAACACACTGCAGGGAAGTTAAGATGGGGCAGGGGATTGGGATGGGCAAGTAGACTTGGTTCTGCGACAAATGGCAGCAATAAAATGATAGTAAAATACTGTGGTTGCTGAAAAACTGAAATAAAAAGAGCAAATATTGAAAATTCTCAACATGTCAGCGAGTAACTGTGGCAAAAGAAACAGAGTTCACAGATAATGATGGTAAATCAGCAGTGCATAGCCGAAGGATGGACAGCAGTGAAATCTTCATTCAGACACAGTTGGAAGAAATAACAGTAAAATACCAAACCTGGTTACAATACATCTAGTATTAGAGACAGAGGAAGTTAGACAATGGCAGAGAGGTGACCCAGTGTGAGTAGGGATGAAACAGAGAAATGAACATGGATTCAGATCGACAGTAGAGGACACAAACCCACCCCATAGCTATGGAACCAGGGCACAGTTAACAAAGCACAACACGACAAACTCTAAATTATCGCTGAATGCTTAATCATACTCACCTCTGGAACAATTTCACTGTTTTCAAATTAAAACCTCCGACTGGAACCTGCAGCTGGAAAGATATCAGTACCACTGGAATCAGAGGGGCAGCAGGGTGGCACTGTGGTTAGCTCTTCATCTCACGGCGCCGAGGTCTCAGATTCGATTCCCAGCTCTGGCTCACTGTCTGTGTGGAGTTGGCACATTCTCCCCGTGTTTGTGTGAGTTTCGTCCCAATAACCCAAAGATGTGCAGGTAAGGTGGATTGGCCACGCTAAATTGCCCCTTAATTTGAAAAAAATTAATTGGGTACTCTAAATTTATTTTCAAAAAAGCACTGGAATCAGAGAATAATCAGTCTTCAAATCTTCTAACTCCCTATAAAAGAAGGTGACAAGAGTCATGTGTCAACTGTGGTTAGAAATTAAGAGATAAACATGTTTTTTGATTTGTGATTGCTGTGGGTAAATCCTCCCCTTCTTACTTCCTGTAAAAGGAGTTTCCAAAATCAGTCAGTCCAGGATATAAATTCATAACATTCTCTCCTCCTGTTTACTGGCATAGGTTTATGTACGATCGAATATGCTTACATTGGAAGCAGTTCAGACAGGGTTCACTGAGCTGATTCCTGGCAACGAAGGAGTTTGTTTTATGAGGAAATGTTGGGCAAGGCATGGAAATAACAGACTTTAGATCAATGAGATGTGATCCTACTGAAACATATGAGATTCTGAGGGAGTTTGCCAAGGTAAGTGTTGAAAGGTTGTTTCCCCTTAACAGGGAATCGAATCTCCAAGACAGTTTAAACATCAGGATTTAAGACAGATCAGGAGAAATTGCTTTTCTCAGAGGACCTGTGAAATTCTTCCCTGCAGTGGAAGGTGGGCCATGGAAGACTATGTTATAAACCATTTTACCTCCAAGGGAGTCAAAGGTTAGGGAGGTTGGGGTGAGGAGGAAAATGAAGTTAAGAGAATAATCAGATGTGCCATGATTTTGTTGGATGGCAGAGCAGCCTTGAGGGGTCAAATGGCCTCCTCCTCCTGCTGCTAATTCTGATGTTCTTATTCTTCGGAAGGCCGCATATTGTACTGGGTACCTGCCCCTCTCAAGAGCCCACCCGTAAACCGGACCTTTCAATCAATGAGACAAAAGTTTCTCTCCTGGTCACCAGGACTCCGAAGCTCCTGCCCACTTTCCGTTGGGCAGCACCAGTGGCTAGCACTGTGGCCTCACAGCACCAGGGTCCCAGGTTCGATTCCCGGCTTGGGTCACTGTCTGAGCGGAGTCTGCAAGTTCTGCGTGGGTTTCCTCCGGGTGCTCCGGTTTCCCTCCACAGTCCAAAGATGTGCAGGTTAGGTGGATTGGCCATGATGAATTGCACTTAGTGTCCAAAAGGGATAGGAGAGGTCATTGGGTTAGGGTACAAGTGAGGGCGTAAGTGGGTTGGTGCAGACTGGATGGGCAGAATGGCCTCCTTCCGCCCTGCATGTTCCAGGTTGCGACGACACGATAGCCGCGCATGCGCTCTGCTCCCCGCAAAACCAAGATGGCGACGGCGGAGCAAGTCCTCATCCGGTTAAAAGCCCCGCATCTGCAAACGCGGGACCTGTGGGGTCTTATTCCAGACCTGAGGCCTGCGACGGGTGCTTATGAAGCCTCCGCGCTCCTCCCCCCCCCCCCCCCCCCGGTTCCCGGCTCCATGTCTCCTTCCGCCCCACTGACTCACCCGTCGAAAAACCTCCCGCCGCCCTCACAGGGCTCCGAACAAAAATGGCACTGCGCATGCTCCAGTTACAGCACTGCGCCTGCGCACTGGGCTCCTGTGGAGTCAACAGGCCACATGCACAATGCAGGGTCAGAGTTGCAGTATTGAAACCTTAAAGTGTGAATACAAAATAACTTTGTGACCATTTGAGACAAATTTATTAAAAATACTAAATACATTATTTCGAATTGGTCATCTGCTATGTTCTATTTCTCGAAGTTCTGCTGTGGGACGAGACAAATTTTTTAAGGTTTTCATCCGGTTTACTTTCTGTCCTCGCCGCATGGTGCTGACTCTGCCTGGGTTCAATCACAGTCACTGGCTCACCCCCTCTCCCTGATGCTGCACATTCACTGTTTTACAGAATAATACTGCACAAATAGAAGTCACTCAGCCCATTATACCTGGGCTGGCTCTTTGGAAGATCAACCCAGTTAATCCCACATCCCTGCTGCCAGAGTCAGAACAATGTATTTCTGCTGTAGTAATCCGAGAGTTTAATGAAAAAGTTTTCCAGTTGGACATGCTGGAAAAAATGATTGTCCCATTTATTGAGCAGATATTAAGTGCTTATTAGTGAGTGAAGCACGCAGAGTGCCAAGTGGAGTTTAATTCAATAATTCTACAGTGACATTACTAATCAAGGATCAAGTTAAGGGAGTATCCTGGTGTGATACAATAGATGAATTATGGAGTTAGAAAGTAAACGCATTAATATCCTGCAAATTCACAATTATCACTTGGCTGGGATGTTGCAGTATGAAAGAGCCCCACATACCTGTCAGAGTAGAGGCCAATTCCAGTTGACCCATTAAAGCCACATCGCTGTTAGACTGCTGGAGTTCTGGATGGACCTGGGTTTTATGAACATGGTCCGGATAAGTCTGTTGCTGTGTCTTTAAGTCCCAGTGACAGCTATAGTATCTTTATTAAATACCCAGTACAATATTTAGGCCAGAAACCTGAGAACATCATCACCACAGCCCTTGAAACCATTACTGATAAATTGGATTGGATTTTGTTTATTGTTACGTGTACCGAGGTACAGTGGAAAGTATTTTTCTGTGAGCAGCTCAACAGATCATTAAGTACATGAAAAGAAAAGAAAATACATAATAGGGCAACACAAGGTACACAATGTAACTACATAAACACCGGCATCGGGTGAAGCACACAGGGGTGTAGTGTTAATGAAGTCAGTCCACAAGAGGGTCGTTTAGGAGTCTGGTAACAGCAGGTAAGAAGCTGTTTTTGAGTCTGTTCTTGCGTGTTCTCAGGCTTTTGTATCTCCTGCCCGATGGAAGAAGTTGGAAGAGTGAGTGAGATTCTCCTACTATTTTAAATGTTCCATGAGTTGTAACTTTTTTTCCACAGCAGAAAGGAATCCACCCATCCACCAATCGAAACTCTGAATGATTTGGGATGTTGCTGGTAAGGGTCCAGGACAAATTGCTATTTGTAAGGTGAAGGCACATCAGCAGAAGGAATTAGTGAAGAGGGTGGTGGTAATAATCAGGCAGAATAGACGATAAGACCACAGACATAGGAGCAGAATTAGGTCATTCGGCCCATTGAGTCTGCTCTGCTATTCAATCATGGCTGATATTTTCCTCATCCCCATTCTCCTGCCTTCTCCCCATAACCCCAGATCCCCTTATTAATCAAGAACCATCTATATCTGTCTTCAAGACACTCAGTGATTTGGCCTCCACAGCCTTCTGCGAGGGAGTTCCACAGATTCAACAACCTCTGGCTGAAGAAATTCCTCATCTCAGTTTCGAAGGATCGTCCCTTTAGTCTGAGATTGTGTCCTCTGGTTCTCGTATTTCCTACAAGTGGAAAATTCCTCTCCACATCCACTCTATCCAGGTCTCGCAGTATCCTGTAAGTTTCAATAAGATCCCCCCTCATCGTTCCAAACTCTAATGAGTACAGACCCAGAGTCCTCAACCGTTCCTCATATGACAAGCTCTTCATCCCAGGGATCAGCCTTGTGAACCTCCTCTGGACCCTTTCCAAGGCCAGCACTTCTTTCCTTAGATATGGGGCCCAAAATTGCTCACAATACTCCAAATGGGGTCTGACCAGAGCCTTATACAGCCTCAGAAGTACATTCCTGCTCTTGTATTCTAGCCCTCTCGACATGAATGCTAACATTGTATTTGTCTTCCTAACTGCCGACTGAACCTGAGCGTTAATCTTTTTTTTAAATAAATATTTTTATTCTCCTCCTTTTTCACATTTTCTCCCGAATTTACACCCACCAACAATAAACAATAACCAGCAACAGATATGTCAATCCCCATAACAATAACAACGCTCCCATTCTCCCACCAACCCCCAAACATCAGCCCGCATGTTTACATAAACAAATGACAAAAAGGAATCAGGGATTACCCATAGTCACCCTTAATATACACAGCCCCCTTCCCCCCCCAACCCACCCCCCCCCCCAACTAATGTTCGATGTTATCCAGTTCTTGAAAGTGCATAATAAATAGTCCCCATGACTTGTAGAACCCCTCCGAGCTTCCCCTCAGTTCGAACTTAACCTTCTCAAGGGTCAAGTATTCCAACAGGTCCTCCCGCCACGCCAGGGCACTGGGTGGAGAGGCTGCTCTCCATCCCAGCAGGATCCGCCTTCGGGCGATCAATGAGGCGAAGGCTATGATATCTGCCTCCGCTCCCGTTTCCAACCCTGGCTGGTCCGACACCCCGAATATGGCCTCCCGGGTCCAGTTTCACGCGCACCACCTTGGAAATTACCCTGAACACCTCCTTCCAGTACTCCCCTAGCTTTGGACAGGACCAAAACATATGAAAGTAATTAGCGGGCCCCTCCGCCGCCGCTGCCCCCCCCCCCCCCGCAACGTTCACACACATCCTCTACTCCTTCAAGAAATCGGCTCATCCTCGCCCTCGTGAGGTGCGCTGTATATACCACCTTCAGCTGTATCAGCCCCAACCTCGCAAAAGAGGTGGAGGCATTCACTCTCCGGGGCACCTCACACCAGACCCCTCCTCTATAACCTCTCCCAGCTCTTCCCCCCACTTTGCTTTAATCCCTTCCAGTGGTGCCTTATCCTCTTCCAAAATAGCTCCGTACACCGCTGACACTGCCCCCTTCTCCAGTCCCCTTGTCGTCAGCATCTGAACGTTAATCTTAAGACAATCTTGAACAAGGACTCCCAAGTCCCTTTGTGCTTCTGATTTCCCAAGCATTTCCCATTGAGAAAATAGTCTATAACGTCCATTCCTCCTTCCAAAGTGCATAACCTCACACTTTTTCACATTGGATTCCATCTGCCACTTCTTTGCCCACTGTCCAAGTCCTTCTGCAGCCTCTCTGCTTCCTCAATACTATCTGTCCCTCTCCATATCTTTGTATCATCTGCAAATGTAGCAACAGTGACTTCAGTTCCTTCTTCCAGATCGTCAATATGTATTGTGAAAATGTGTGGTTCCAGCATCGACCTCCAAGGCACATGACTGGTCACAGGCCCCTTTATCCCCACTCTCTGCCTTATGCCAGTCAGCCAATCCTCTATCCATGCCAGGATATTACCCTTAACACCATGGGCTCTTAATTTATTTAACAGTTTCCTATGCGGCACCTAGTCAAGGGCCCTCTGGAAATCTAAATAAATCACGACCACTGGTTCTCCCTTGTCTAACTTCCTAGTTACCTCCTCAAAGAACTCTAACAGCTTTGTCAGACATGATCCCCCCCTTGACGAAGCCGTGCTGACTCAGTCCGAATTTATCATGCACTTCCAACTACTCCGCGATCTCATCTTTAATAATGGACTCTGCAATCTTACCAATGACCGACTGACTACCTGTTCCCTAGTAGACTCTGTCACAAGCTGCTCAAAAAAACATCTCTTAGACATTTCACAAATTCCTTTTCTTGGGATCCACTACCAACGTGATTTTCCCAGTCCATCTGCATATTGATGTCCCCCAGACTGACTCACCAGGAAAGCTGCTCTAGAGGGGGTTCCATGAGGTCGACCCAAAACACAATCATTGGCGCCAGGATGACAGACTCCAGGTAAACCTGATTTAAAATCTGTCAGGACCCTGACTCTGGTGTGACTGTGGTCAAAGAAGCCGTACACCACAGGAAACTTTCCCTCATCCCTGACAGCAAGTCTAGCTTACATGATGAGGGTTCTTTTATCACTAGGATGGTATAAATTGGACGTTGGTCACATGATGTCAGTGTGCTCCTGTACTGCTCTGTATTTAACAGGAGTCCGCAGACTGATGAGACTGTGTTACACTGTCAGTGTGCTCCTGTCTGGGGAGAAGAGAGCTCTGAATCCACTGTATTATCTCTGTTCTCCTGATCAGGTAACCAATTTTAAAATAATTGAATTTTATTCAAGAAACCTGTTCACAGCCCAAAGGCTGAATTTCAGTGCAATGTACAACATAAAATTCAGATATAGACGAAAGAATCAAGTGAAAACAATGGAAATCTGAGACAATCCTGTGATAACAACAAGTAACAAATTCATCAGGTAACAGGGAAGTGGTGGACGGAATATTAAAAGAAGGAATATTGAATTAAAATTATATTACAGTTACAGACCAATACACCATTCCTATATTACAAGCTCTGAAGTAGATTTATTTATTGTCACGTGTACCGAGGTACAGTGAAAATTATTGTTCTGCATACAGTCCAGTGAGAAAGTCCATACATGAAAAACATAGGACATACGATAGATACACAGTATATACATAGACATTGGCTGAAGCATACGAAGTATGGTGCTACACCAGAGAAGTTGTGGGAAGAGATCAGTTCAGTCCATAAGAGGGCCATTTGGGAGTCTGGCAGTAACAGGTAAGAAGGTGTTTATGAGTCTGTTAGTGCGTGTTCTCAGACTTTTGCGTCTTCTGCCTGATGGAAGAGGTTGGAAGAGAGAATATCCCGGATGGGAGGGATCTTTAATTATGCAGCCCACTTTCCCAAGGCAGCGGGAGGTGTAGACAGAGTCAATGGGTGGGAGGCAGGATCGCCTGTTGGACTGGACTGTGTTCATGACTCTCTGTAGTTAAAATCACTCCAGTGTGGGGAGGGAGGTGGTATTTGCACTATGTTTATATTTTCATGTACATTGTTTATATTGCTGCTGTTACAATGCCAAAAAAATCACTCAATAAAATGTTTATTAAAAAAAAATCACTCCAGTGCAGAAGGAGGCCATTCAGCCCATCGAGTCTTCACCGACCCTCTGAAATAACACTCCATCCAAGCCCATTCCCCTTCCTTATTCCAATAACTCCTAACCTAAGCATCTTTTCTGGGCACTAAGGGACAATTTAGCATGGCTAATCTACCTAAGAAACGATCTTGGGCTGAGCAGTTGCCGTACCAAGCTGTGATACAGCCAGATAGGATGCTTTCTATGGTGTATCTGTAAAAATTGGCAAAAGTCAATGTGGAAATACCAAATGTCCTTAGTTTCCTGTGGAACATATGAAGAACATCTAAAGCTCATCATTTAAGTATTTCACTGAGGACCAGAACCATGTAAGGAATGACTCTGTCTGTATTATTGCAGAGCTGTTAATAAAGTCAGTGAAAGGCAATCTGTTGTTGGGAGTTTGATTCTCTGGTGTCTGAAACCACAAGATTCAATGTTTAGAGTCAACAAGATGAACAAGGAAACACATCAGGGCCCAATGTTCCAGCTGGATATTCACAGGAGAAAGTCTGTCATCAAACACCTCGAGTGGAGAGAACAGAGAACGATCCCATCTGTAAGAAACCCTCAAAACATCTGTAAATATCTTTCAAATGCTGACAGGTTGCAGCTGTCAGTTTCCATCACATTGAAGCCAATGGAAGGTTAGAGAATGGTTATTCTAGAACTAAAATCGCGAGTTAGATCACAGCTAGAGTACGGAGTACAGCTCTGGTCACCACATTACAGGAAGAATGTGATTGTACTGGAGAGAGTATGGAAGAGATTTATCTGGATGTTTCCAGGATTGGGGAATTTTAACAAGAGGAACGATTGGATCGATTGTTTTCTGTGGAACAGAGGAGGCTGAGTGGACATTTAATTGAGGTGTGTAACATTATGAGGGTCCCAGATATAGTGGATCAGACGGCAGAAGGACCTATTTCATTAACAGGCAGGTCAGTAACCTGGGGCAGAGATTGAAGTATCTATTGGAAGGATTAGAGGGGAATTGAGGATTTTCTTCACCCAGGGGTGTGGTGGGGATCTGGAACTCTGTCTGAAAGGGAGATAGCGACAGAAACCCGCATCACATTTAAAGACACCCCGATGGGGAGTTTCTGTGACCTGACCAAGAGGTGGAAAGTGGGATTAGACTGGATAAGGAATTTTCAGCCAACACAGATACAATGGGCTGAATGGCCTCTGTGCTGTAAATGTCTAGGATTCTGTGATGACAAGTGGTCCTCGCGTTTTTATCCAAGACAGGTCGCAGCCTAGTCAGTTAGTCCAAGTGTTGATGAGATGGAACAAGTTAAGAGGTGTCAGGTACCAGGAGCAGTGATTCAAATGGAAATATCAGTAAGTCCTGATATAGTTTATCTACTTGTGGATCCATTTTAATAATTTCTCCTGAATGTGACCGTCACCCAGGTTTTGAATTGATTTATTTATAATAATAATCTTTATTGTCACAAGCAGGCTGACATTAACACAGCAGTGAAGTTACTGTGAAAAGCCCCCAGTCGCCACATTCCGGCACCTGTTCAGGTCACAGAGGGAGAATTCAGAATGTCCAAATTACCTAATGTCTGTGCGGAGTCTGCACATTCTCCCCGTGTTTGCGTGGGTTTCCTCCGGGTGCTCCGGTTTCCTCACGCACGTTAGGTGGATTGTACATGCTAAATTGCCCTTAAAAAAGGTTGGGTTGAGTGGGTTACGGGGAAAATGTGGAGGTGTGGGCTTGGGTAGGGCGCTCTTTCCAAGGGCTGGTGCAGGCTCGATGGGCTGAATGGCCTCCTTCTGCACTGGAAATTCTATGATTCTAAGAGCACATCTTTCGGGACTTGTGGGAGTCGGGACCGGAGGAAACCCACGCAGACACTGGGAGAATGTGCAGACCCAGCACAGACAGTGACCCAAGCCAGGAATCGAACCTGGGACCCTGGAGCTGTGAAACAACAGTGCTAACCACTGTGCTACCGTGGTGCCCAACGAGTACTGAGGTACAGTGAAAAGTATTGTTCTGCGTACAGTGCAGGCAAATTGTTTCATACATGAATACATAGAACATACTATAATAATTACAGAACAAACCATAAATAATGCTTATAAAAGATGTAGGAACAGGATCTGTTGGGGAGAGCTCGCAGAGTCACCACTCTCCGGCGCCATCTTGGGAGAATTTTTTAAAAGTGTAAAATCCAGCTGCAGCCTGTTACATAGATTTACATAGAATTTACAGTGCAGAAGGAGGCCATTCGGCCCATCGAGCCTGCACCGGCTCTTGGAAAGAGCATCCTACCCAAGTCCACACCTCCACCCTGTCCCCATAACCCAGTAACCCCACCCAACACTAAGGGAAATTTTGGACACTAAGGGCAATTTAGCATGGCCAATCCACTTAACCTGCACATCTTTGGACTGTGGGAGGAAACCGGAGCACCCGGAGGAAACCCACGCATACACGGGGAGAACGTGCAGACTCCGCACAGACAGTGACCCAAGCCGGGAATCGAACCTGGGACCCTGGAGCTGTGAAGCAATTGTGCTAACCACCATGCTACCGTGCTGCCCTTTTTGTGCCCCATGTCAGTCAGGAAGAGGAAGAGCTAATCCGATTCCCTTGTAGTTGGGCTCCTTGGCTCGGTACCGGTGTCTGGAGAAATGCTCGATGAGCTCTCCAAGCTCTTTTTTAAAATATAAATTTAGAGTACCCAATTCATTTTTTCCAATTAAGGGGCAATTTAGCATGGCCAATCCACCTAGCCTGCACATCTTTGGGTTGTGGGGGCGAAACCCATGCAAACACGGGGAGAACATGCAAACTCCACACGTACAGTGACTGTCAGGTGAATGTACCTTTAAGAAATGGGTGTTTATCAAATAGCTGCAGTGATGTCAGTGTGTGGGTGGAGCTGGGCTGTCTGTCTTTCACTTTCCTTTTGAGCTGGTAGCTGCAGTGTGTTTTTGGTTTCGTTTTGAGTTGGAGAGCTGCATTAAAAGCAAGCAGCTGTGTAATGATCTCTCTCTACCAGCTAAAGAATGTCTTCAGCTCATTGATGATTTCAAAGTAATACCTGTTTCTGTCGAGAATCTAAACCTGCTGCCTTTGTTTAAAAGGTTTTAACTTATGGATGTTGTTTGGGAAGTTATTAAGTGTTATCTATAGAGTACTGTATCTTTTGGGGGGTGGTCTGGGTTGGTAGTTGATAAACTGTTTACTGTGTTTATAAAATATTAACTGGATTCATAGAATAAACATTGTTTTTGTTTAAAAATACTTTTAGTTCACCTGTAAAGTGGGCCCTTGTGCTCCCCATAACCAAAATCTATTAAAGGTTGTGGGTCAGGTGAACTCCATGATATACTGTAGCCACCTAAAATGGCTGATTCCCTATTAATTTGGCCAAAACCCGATTTAAAATGGCTAACCGAAAAGGCTGATGGGAAAAGCAGCCAACAGGACACAAACAGACAGCTGTAGACAGAATAGCGTATTCGGCTCTGGGGAAGTCGGCCCAGATCGATACTCAAGACTATTAGCAGCACATCAACCCAGACATCTGCAGTTTAATCGGCTATCCCCGGGAACAATTACAGCATATTAGTAATTGAATGCCGGGCCAGACCTGTCGGCGCCTGCAGTGGCCGAAACAAAGACAGGTGAACGACCACCCCCCGATCGAGGAATCGCCCCATTATTGGAGCATATCGAACCCAGTGATTGGGAACAAGTCCAATCACTTGGGACTCGGGGCCGAGGGCCGCCCCGAGAGGCGGGAAGCCCTGGGCCCTATAAATTGAGGGGCCAAGTTCAGATCGCTCTCTCTCTCCCTTCTTCACCTGCTCGCAACCTTCGCAAGAACCTTCGACAAAGGACCGTAAGTCTGACTCCAGCGATCGCTACCCGATAGAGATTCCTAGCCATCGACCCGTATCAGCCTTTTGAATCCCGCAGGCCAGATCCAATTCGATAAACCATTTGTTTCCCTGACCTGGTGGGCCATCTCATAAAGCTAAGTATTGGCCAGTAGTGGTAGGTTTTGATATAGATAGTAGGATTATTGTGTCAGTATTGATTGCTGTACAAAATAAATGACCATTGATTTCAATCTTACTAAGCGGTGTGCTGACTTGTTAATCATAACTCGAGCTTGAACCACGTGGCGGTATCAGAAAGATACCTGGCGACTCGTGGGCAAAGGTGACATAATCAGAGCTAATAAACTAAGGCTAAAAAGAGCAACAATACTTCGGTGTTCTCTAAACCCTGACCCGTAATATGACCCAGAGCTGGGATCGAACCTGGGACCTCGGCACTGTGAGGCAGCAATGCTATCCACTGCGCCACCGTGCTGCCCCAGCTCTTTGCTCCTCCTGCAACTAAAGAGAATCTAACCATCATCCCCTGACATTCAGTGGCGTTATCATGACTGAATGCCCCAGTTGCAACATCCTGGGGGGAGAAGGAGGGGGGGCTACCATTGACCAGAAACTGAACAGGGGTGGCCATATAACTATCATGGCTAAGAGCAGTTCGGAGGCTAGGAAGCCTGCAGCAAGTAAACAATTTCCTGATTCCCCTAAATCCTGTCCACATCCTACAAGGGACAAATCATGTGGAAAATGAGTTTAACAATCCTGAGATAGACAATGTCAATAAGATCCCCAGTGTCTCTGCAACCTCCTCGAGCCCCACAACCCTCAGTGTAAATACAAGTTGTTGGATTACACCCTGAGATGGACAATGTCAATGGGATCCTCAGTATCTCTGTAACCTCCTCCAGCCCCATAACCGTCTGTGTAAATACAAGTTGTTGGAGTCCACCCTGAGATAGGCAACGCCAACCCGATCCCCCTCATCCACTAACACAGTAACGTCTTCACAAAATTCAAAGAGGTTTGTAAGAGGGCAGCACGATAGCACAGTGGTTGGCACTGTTGCTTCACAGCTCCAGGGTCCCAGGTGTGATTCCCGGCTTTGGTCACTGCCTGTGCGGATTCTGCACGTTCCCCCCATCTGTGTGGGTTTCCCAGGGTGCTCCGGTTTCCTCCCACAAGTCCCGAAAGTCGTACTGTTAGGTAATTAGGGCATTCTGAATTCTCCCTCTGTGACCCGGACAGGCTCCGGAATGTGGCGACTGGGGGATTTTCACAGTAACTCCATTGCAGTGTTAATGTCAGCCCGCTTGTGACAATAATAAAGATTATTATTAACTCTTCTCACGATAGTGAATGACGTGACTGTCCTTCCTCCTGTATTGTTCCTGTTGAATGAAGGAGAATATCATAGATAGTGCATTTAAAATGGGATGTTGTAGCTCTGAAAATCAGTAACATCTGAAAATATTAAAACTGCAGCCAGTTCTCGGGTTTGTTAACATCAGCAGAATCAAACCAGATATTGTCAGACCATCAATCGTGGAGGTGATTAACAGCAGCACAAACAGCAATATCCAATCCCTGCACTCACTTGTCAACTTTCCGACGTCTCAGCTCATATCGTGACTGAGTGAATCCCATCCTACAGCATCGATGTTCAATCTCGGCCCTTTGTGAACCTTCTCCTTAGTGTGAATTCGCTGGTGTCTTAAGAGGCTGGATGACTGAGTGAATCCCTTCCCACACACTGAGCAAGTAAATGGTCTCTCCCCGGTATGAACACGCTCGTGTGTACGGAGATTAGATGAAGACATGAATCTCTTTCCACAGGATATGCAGTTGAATGCTCTACCCTTGGAGTGCATTCGTTGGTGTAACATGAGTCTGGCTGACTGAGTGAATCCCTTCCCACAGAAGGAG
This sequence comes from Scyliorhinus torazame, assembly GCF_047496885.1. Classification (NCBI taxonomy): domain Eukaryota; kingdom Metazoa; phylum Chordata; class Chondrichthyes; order Carcharhiniformes; family Scyliorhinidae; genus Scyliorhinus; species Scyliorhinus torazame. Next base: position 129,812,150 of record NC_092711.1, read on the forward strand.
CAGCTGAACAATCTTTCCCCAGGATGGACACACTGGTGTGTCAGCAAGTGGGATGACTGAGTGAATCCCTTCCCACACTCCGAGCAGGTGAATGGCCTCTCCCCAGTATGAATCTGCTGGTGTTTCACAAGGTGGGATGACTTAGAGAATCCTTTCCCACATACGGAACAGGTGAATGACCTCTCCCCTGTGTGAATTTGTTGGTGCATCAGAAGCTGATGTGACAGAGTGAATCCCTTCCCACACTCCGAGCAGATGAATGGCCTCTCCCCAGTGTGAATCCGCTGGTGAGTACGCAGGCTGGATTCCTGAGTGAATCCCTTCCCACACATGTAGCAGGTGAAAGGCTTCTCCCCAGTGTGAATCCGCTGGTGTGTAAGCAGGCTGGATAACTGAGTGAATCTCTTCCCACACTTGTAGCAGATGAATGGCCTCTCCCCAGTGTGAACCCGCTGGTGTGTTAGCAGGTTGGATAACTGTGTGAATCCCTTCCCACACTTGGAGCAGGTGAATGGCCTCTCCCCAGTGTGAACTCGCTGGTGTGCAGTAATGGCGGAAGAACAAGTGAATCCCTTCCCACAAATGCAGCAAGAGAACGGTCGCTGCCCAGTGTGAGTGTATTGGTGTGCAGTGAGGGCAGACGGATGCCTGAACCTCTTTCCACAGGAGGTGCAGCTGAATGGTTTGTCTTCGGTGTGAATTCGTTGGTGTGACATCAAGCCAGCTGATTGAGTAAATCCCTTCCCACACTCAGAGCAGGTGAACGGTCTCTCTCCTGTGTGAATGCGCCGATGTGTTTCCAGCAGGCATCGATAATTGAATCCCTTCCCACAGTCCCCACATTTCCATGTCTTCTCCATGGTGTGGGTGTCCTTGCAGCTCTCCAGTTCGGACAGTCAGTTGAAGACTTGTCAACACAGAATACTTGAACTTTTTCCCCTGTCTGTGAATGAAGCAGGCTGTGTAATTGGTTCAAACACTTTGCACAGTCAGCGTACTGGAATACTGTCACTCAGATGTGTGTGTGTCTCTGTGCTTTGCCAATCACACTGACCTTTGAACTCTTCTGCCACAGATAGAACAGAGAAACATTTCTCCTTCCACATTCAAAGGCCATTGATATCCAGGTACTGATGAAGCCATTAACTCAGCCAGATGCTGTTGTAATATTTGGTTTGAGTTTCCAGTCTTTGAATCCTCCCCCTTTAATACCCTGTAAAAGGTGGTTACAAAATTTAGCACTATCAGTGCTGGATAGAAATTCAGAACAGACAATTCTAGTTTCTCTGGAACATTTTTTCCTCTCTTGTTCCCCCAAAGCTGTCAATCCCAGTCCCACACACTCTCCCTCCTCCCTGGGCTGCAATCCAAACCCATCTCACCATCTGCACCATTTCTTTCCTCTGCCTGGGTTCAGTTCTCCAGCTCCTGTCTGCAGACTGACAATAAAATCTTTTTCTCTCCTGGTCACTGGAACCCTGAAGCCCCGCCCACTCGGTGTTACGTCACCAAGATGGCCGCATAAGCACCCACCTCGCCGCTGAACCACGATGAGAACCGTGAACCAGGGCCTGCTCCTGGTAAAAGCCTTGTAGCCTCAAACGGGGCACCTGCAGCTGCATTTGGGGGGATTTGCGGCCTACACCGGGCGTCATCGAAGCCTCCTCGCCCTCCCGCCGCATCCACTCCTCCTCTCCCCCGGCCACGATCCTCACCGTCAGCCGAGCAACAAACAAGGGTCTGTCACCTTCACACATACTGCGCATGCTCGGAAAACTGCGGCATTGCGCATGCGTACCCGTTCCCTGTTGCGGGGATATTCTCCACCGCGGGGTCTGCTGGGTATTGGACCATTGTTCCCCTCACAGCTTCGCGGACGCAATGCGCATGCCCCCGCGCAGACCGGCAGGTTCCCGCACCTGCGCGTTTCTGCCATTCTGAGAGAATGACTGCCTCACTCGTGTGGTGCATTCTGGGCAGGTGCATCTAATTAACAGAGAGAGAGAGTTCATGTCACAATCATTGAATAATAGAATGGTATAAAACAGTGAACAATATCACTCCCAATCCCTACCAGTCTCTCTCTAAATGATTATGGTAAGAAGTCTTACAAGACCAGGTCTTACAGTTTTCCTGGCTCTGGGTCACTGTCCGTGTGGAGTTTGCACATTCTCCCCGTGTCTGCGTGGGTTTTGCCCCCACAACCCAAAGATGTGCAGGGTAGGCGGATTGGCCACGCTAAATTGCCCCTTAATTGGAAAAAATGAATTGGGTCCTCTAAATTTAGAAAAAAAAAGAAGTCTTACAACACCAGGTTATAGTCCAACAGGTGTGTTTTGAATCACTAGTTTTCGGAGCACTGCTCCTTCCTCAGGTGAATGAAAAGGTAGGTTCCACAAACATATATATAGACAAAGTAAGAAGTCTTACAACACCAGGTTAAAGTCCAGCGGGTTTGTTTCAAACACGAGCTTTCGGAGTGCTGCTCCTTCCTCAGGTGATTGAAGAGGTATGTTCCAGAAACATATATATAGACAAAGTCAAAGATGGAAGACAATGCTTTGTATGTGAGCATTTGCAGGTAATTAAGTCTTTACAGATCCAGAGATAGGGGTAACCCCAGGTTAAAGAGATGTGAATCGTCTCAAGTTGTCTTTTCATTCACATGAGGAAGGAGCAGCGCTCCGAAAGCTAATGATTTGAAACAAACCTGTTGGACTTTAACCTGGTGTTGTAAGACTTCTTACTGTGCTCACCCCAGTCTAACGCCTGCATCTCCACATCATAAATTATTATGGTAAGAAGTCTTACAACATGGGCAGCATGGTGGCGCAGTGGGTTAGCCCTGCTGCCTCACGGCGCCAAGGTCCCAGGTTCGATCCCGGCTCTGGGTCACTGTCCGTGTGGAGTTTGCACATTCTCCTCGTGTTTGAGTGGGTTTTGCCCCCACAACCCAAAGATGTGCAGGCTAGGTGGATTGGCCACACTAAATTGCCCCTTAATTGGTAAAATTGAATTGGGTCCTCTAAATTTAGGAAAAAAAAGAAGTCTTACAACACCAGGTTATAGTCCAACAGGTGTGTTTTGAATCACTAGTTTTCGGAGCACTGCTCCTTCCTCAGGTGAATGAAGAGGTAGGTTCCACAAACATATATATAGACAAAGTAAGAAGTCTTACAACACCAGGTTAAAGTCCAGTGGGTTTGTTTCAAACACGAGCTTTCGGAGCACTGCTCCTTCCTCAGGTGAATGAAGAGGTATGTTCCAGAAACATATATATAAACAAAGTCAAAGATGGAAGACAATGCTTTGTATGTGAGCATTTGCAGGTAATTAAGTCTTTACAGATCCAGAGATAGGGGTAACCCCAGGTTAAAGAGGTGTGAATCGTCTCAAGTTGTCTTTTCATTCACATGAGGAAGGAGCAGCGCTCCGAAAGCTAATGATTTGAAACAAACCTGTTGGACTTTAACCTGGTGTTCATAGAACATAGAACATAGAAAATACAGCACAGAACAGGCCCTTTGGCCCACGATGTTGTGCCGAACCTTTGTCCTAGATTAATCATAGATTATCATTGAATTTACAGTGCAGAAGGAGGCCATTCGGCCCTTTGAGTCTGCACCGGCTCTTGGAAAGAGCACCATACCCAAACTCAACACCTCCACCCAACACCAAGGGCAATTTGGACATTAAGGGCAATTTATCATTGGCCAATTCACCTAACCCGCACATCTTTGGACTGTGGGAGGAAACCGGAGCACCCGGAGGAAACCCACGCAGACACGGGGAGGACGTGCAGACTCCGCACAGACAATGACCCAAGCCGGAATCGAACCTGGGACCATGGAGCTGTGAAGCAATTGCCCTATCCACAATGCTACCGTGCTGCCCTTAAGAACAAATAAATCTACACTATATCATTTTACCGTCATCCATGTACCTATCCAATAGCTGCTTGAAGGTCCCTAATGTTTCCGACTCAACTACTTCCACAGGCAGTGCATTCCATGCCCCCACTACTCTCTGGGTAAAGAACCTACCTCTGATATCCCTCCTATATCTTCCACCTTTCACCTTAAATTTATGTCCCCTTGTAATGGTGTGTTCCACCTGGGGAAAAAGTCTCTGACTGTCTATCTATTCCCCTGATCATCTTATAAACCTCTATCAAGTCGCCCCTCATCCTTCTCCGCTCTAATGAAAAAAGGCCTAGCACCCTCAACCTTTCCTCGTAAGACCTACTCTCCATTCCAGGCAACATCCTGGTAAATCTTCTTTGCACCTTTTCCAGAGCTTCCACATCCTTCCTAAAATGAGGCGACCAGCACTGTACACAGTACTCCAAATGTGGCCTTACCAAAGTTTTGTACAGCTGCATCATCACCTCACGGCTCTTAAATTCAATCCCTCTGTTAATGAACGCGAGCACACCATAGGCCTTCTTCACAGCTCTATCCACTTGAGTGGCAACTTTCAAAGATGTATGAACATAGACCCCAAGATCGCTCTGCTCCTCCACATTGCCAAGAACTCTACCGTTAACCCTATATTCCGCATTCATATTTGTCCTTCCAAAATGGACAACCTCACACTTTTCAGGGTTAAACTCCATCTGCCACTTCTCAGCCCAGCTCTGCATCCTATCTATGTCTCTTTGCAGACGACAACAGCCCTCCTTACTATCCACAACTCCACCAATCTTCGTATCGTCTGCAAATTTACTGACCCACCCTTCAACTCCCTCATCCAAGTCATTAATGAAAATCACAAACAGCAGAGGACCCAGAACTGATCCCTGCGGTACGCCACTGGTAACTGGGATTCAGGCTGAATATTTGCCATCCACCACCACTCTCTGACTTCTATCGGTTAACCAGTTCGTTATCCAACTGGCCAAATTTCCCACTATCCCATGCCTCCTTACTTTCTGCATAAGCCTACCATGGGGAACTTTATCAAATGCCTTACTAAAATCCATGTACACTACATCCACTGCTTTACCTTCATCCACATGCTTGGTCACCTCCTCAAAGAATTCAATAAGATTTGTAAGGCAAGACCTACCCCTCACAAATCCGTGCTGACTATCCCTAATCAAGCAGTGTCTTTCCAGATGCTCAGAAATCCTATCCTTCAGTACCCTTTCCATTACTTTGCCTTGGTGTTGTAAGACTTCTTACTGTGCTCACCCCAGTCTAACGCCTGCATCTCCACATCATAAATGATTATAGTAAGAAGTCTTACAACATGGGCAGCATGGTGGCGCAGTGGGTTAGCCCTGCTGCCTCACGGCGCCAAGGTCCCAGGTTCGATCCCGGCTCTGGGTCACTGTCCGTGTGGAGTTTGCACATTCTCCTCGTGTTTGTGTGGGTTTTGCCCCCACAACCCAAAGATGTGCAGGCTAGGTGGATTGGCCACACTAAATTGCCCCTTAATTGGTAAAATTGAATTGGGTCCTCTAAATTTAGGAAAAAAAAGAAGTCTTACAACACCAGGTTATAGTCCAACAGGTGTGTTTCGAATCACTAGTTTTCGGAGCACTGCTCCTTCCTCAGGTGAATGAAGAGGTAGGTTCCACAAACATATATATAGACAAAGTAAGAAGTCTTACAACACCAGGTTAAAGTCCAGTGGGTTTGTTTCAAACACGAGCTTTCGGAGCACTGCTCCTTCCTCAGGTGAATGAAGAGGTATGTTCCAGAAACATATATATAAACAAAGTCAAAGATGGCAGACAATGCTTTGTATGTGAGCATTTGCAGGTAATTAAGTCTTTACAGATCCAGAGATAGGGGTAACCCCAGGTTAAAGAGGTGTGAATCGTCTCAAGTTGTCTTTTCATTCACATGAGGAAGGAGCAGCGCTCTGAAAGCTAGTGATTTGAAACAAACCTGTTGGACTTTAACCTGGTGTTGTAAGACTTCTTACTGTGCTCACCCCAGTCTAACGCCCGCATCTCCACATCATAAATGATTATGGTAAGAAGTCTTACAACATGGGCAGCATGGTGGCGCAGTGGGTTAGCCCTGCTGCCTCACGGCGCCAAGGTCGCAGGTTCGATCCCGGCTCTGGGTCACTGTCCGTGTGGAGTTTGCATATTCTCCTCGTGTTTGTGTGGGTTTTGCCCCCACAACCCAAAGATGTGCAGGCTAGGTGGATTGGCCACACTAAATTGCCCCTTAATTGGTAAAAATGAATTGGGTCCTCTAAATTTAGAAAAAAAAAGAAGTCTTACAACACCAGGTTATAGTCCAACAGGTGTGTTTCGAATCACTTGTTTTCGGAGCACTTCTCCTTCCTCAGGTGAATGAAGAGGTAGGTTCCACAAACATATATATAGACAAAGTAAGAAGTCTTACAACACCAGGTTAAAGTCCAGTGGGTTTGTTTCAAACACGAGCTTTCGGAGCACTGTTCCATCCTCAGGTGAATGAAGAGGTATGTTCCAGAAACATACAAGTCCAGACAAAGTCAAAGATGGAAGACAATGCTTTGTATGTGAGCATTTGCAGGTAATTAAGTCTTTACAGATCCAGAGATAGGGATAACCTCAACTTCATTTGAAGCCTACTTGAGACAATAATAAGCGATTTTTATTTTAATTTGCGATATAATTGTAGATCAGAAACAGGACAGGAATTTGCAATCAGTTTGGAGATAACTCCGCTATTTTTCATTCTTAAACACTTTGTCTTGAAAGATACCAAATGGGATGAAGCCAGATCTTGAAAAGGCGAAATCTTCAGTTCAAATTGTCACCGTGCTGTCAGTGGAAAGGGTTAAATTCTCCACTCTCAAAGGTGTTGGAACAAACATTCCAAAATGTGCACAACTGTGTTGACTTTATGTAACTTTATTTTCAGATATGAAATGAATCATTTTAGACTTTGTTTTCTCAATTCTTTTGGCAACTTTTTCAGCTTTGCCCAAATTTGTTTTTTCCCCCTCTTCAGGCACTTTTCCAAGTAACTCAAATAAAATAAAAGTAAAACGATCAGCTTTCACAGGTAACCCAAAGCTTCAACCTACTTACACTGAAAGGCCTTAAAGAGGGTGGGACATCCAAAAGCTTGTGAAATCCAATGCACAATGTTAAGGCTGAAGTTTAACTTCAGAGAATCCAACCTTTCACTGCCTTTTACAATTGTACAAATGAATTGCAATACAGACTGAAAGATTTACTTTCACTCAGTAATTAGAACATGTCACTTTTCTCAGCAGAGTTTTTGGATTAAATACCAATTGTTCACTTTGGGCGGCACAGTAGCACAGTGGTTAGCACTGTTGTTTCTCAGCGCCAGGGTCCCAGGTTCGATTCCCGGCTTGGGTCACTGTCTATGTGGAGTCTGCACGTTCTACCTGTGTCTGCGTGGGTTTCCTCCGGGCGCTCTCGTTTCCTCCCACAAGCCCCGAAAGAGGTGCTGTTTCACTAGGTGCTTTTCACAGTCAGTTAATTACAGTGTAAATATAAGGCTACTTGTGACAATAATTATTTTTATCATTATTAAGACGTGACCTTGTTTTTCAGAAGCCATTTTGAGAATCTCTAATGGCTCCTCTCTACCCCAGTGATCAGAAACAGAATCTATAAGGCACCACAAGCATCTTCTCTGTGTTTGAGGGGCCTGTCATTCCCTGTCTCTGATTTGGAATGTGCTACCTTCCAATCTCAAGAAGCAATCCTTGACTATTGATCTGTTGATGATGCAGCAAAGACTCACAGCACCTTTCGCATTTCTTTACACATCCTGGTGTTGATGCATCAGAAAATCCCTCTTGCATCAAAATATCCTCTCATGGTTAGAATATGGGCTGAATAACCGACTCCTGTTCCTATTTCTGATGACCTGATTCAATCTGAGATGACTAATCAGAATTCCAGAAAACCAAATTATCGATGAATATTTTGTTCACAAATGGAGTCTTAGAACCATAGAATTCCTTCAGTGCAGAAGGAGGCCAATCGACCAATCAAATCAGCACCGATCCTCTGAAAGAGCACCCTACTTGCCCTATCCCTGTAATCCCACATAACCTGCACATGCTTGTCGGAAGAAGCCAGAGCACCGGGAGGAAGCCCACGCAGACACGGGGTGAAAGTTAAAAATCCAGGCAGTCAACCAATGTCAGAATCAAATCCAGGTACCTGGCGCTGTGAGGAAACAGTGCTAACCACTGTGGCACTGTCCCATCCCTCAGTGACATTTTAAAAAGTAATCAAATGAATTAGTGCAATTACCATAATTATTTATGATGTGGAGATGCTGGCGTTGGACTGGGGTGAGTACAGTAAGAAGTCTTACAACACCAGGTTAAAGTCCAACATGTTTGTTTCAAACACTAGCTTTCGGAGCACTGTTCCTTCCTCAGATGAATGAAGAGGTAGGTTCCAGAAACACATATATATAGACTTGCATATTTGACTTTGTCTATATATGATGTGGAGATGCTGGCGTTGGACTGGGGTGTACAATGAAGTTACTGTGAAAATCCCCTCGTCGCCACAGTCCGGCGCATGTTCGGGTACACAGAGGGAGAATTCAGGATGTCCAATTCGCATAACAAGCACATCCTTCAGGACTTGTGGGAGGAAACCGGAGCATTCGGAGGAAACCCATGTAGACACGGGGATAATGTGCAGACTCTGCACAACAGTGACCCACGTGGGAATTGAACCTGGGACCGTGCCAGCCACTGTGCTACCGTACCAAAGTTACACAATCTAAAGTCACACTCCACGATTATAGTTACTCTGCTCGAGAAGTTGAAACTTAATTATCTCAGAACCTGTCCAAAGAGATGATTAATTCCCGAGGATTTACTTTGGATTTGTTTATTATCACGTGTACCGAGTTACAGTGAAAAGTATATTTCTGCGAGCAGCTCAATCAGATCATGAAATTAAATGAAATGAAAATTGTTTCTTGTCACAAGTAGGCTTCAAATGAAGTTACTATGAAAAGCCCCTAGTCGCCACATTCCGGCACCTGGTCGGGAAGGCTGGTACGGGAATAGAACCGTGCTGCTGAAATGCCTTGGTCTGCTTTCAAAGCCAGCGATTTAGCCCTGTGCTAAACCAGCCCCTAGTCATTTAGTACACGGAAAGAAAGAAAATACATAATAGGGCAACACAAGGTACACAATGTAAATACGTAGACACCTGCATTGGGTGAAGCATACAGTAATGTAGTATTAATCAGGTCAGTCCACATGAGGGTCGTTTAGGAGTCTGGTAGCAGTGGGGAAAAAGCTGTTTTTGAATCTGTCCATGCGTGTTCTCAGACTTTTGCCTGATGGAAGAAGTTGGAAGAGTGAGTAAGTCGGGTAGGAGGCGTCTTTGATTATGCTGCCCACTTTCCCCAGCAAGAAGTGTAGATGGAGTCAATGGATGGGAGGCAGGTTTGTGTGATGGACGAGGCTGTGTTCACGACTTTCTGAAGTTTCTTGCGGTCTTGGGACAAGCAGTTGCCATACCAGGCTGTGATGCAGCCAGATAGGATGTTTTCTATGGTTCTTTCCTTTTCGCCGTCTGGCAGCCTTTAATCCCAGAACTGTGATTCTCAGGGAAAGATTAGCTAGCTGCTAGAAAACCAAGAGTAGGCATAAATAGGCCATTTTCTGTTTGGCAAGATGTAATGAGTGGTGTGTCACAGGGATCAGTGCTGGAGCCTCAACGATTTACAATTTATATCAATGCCTTTGATGACGGGACCAAAGGTAGGGTCAGTTTGCTGATGATGCAGGCAAAAAGGAAAAGGAGGTGGTGTTGTTCAGATAATAAGGGACGGCATCAGAACATTAGTAAGGGTGGATCTCAGATCAGGAATACAAAGCGTGGAATATGAGCCAAGAAACAGCATGGGCCAGGAAACATTGGGAAGAGCTGTTCTTAACAATAGTGGTAGTGTGGAACATGGTATTAATCAGGAGATTAGAAAAGCATGTAGCGTGTCTGCGTGGGTTTCGCCCCCACAACCCAAAAGATGTGCAGGATTGGCCATGCTAAATTGCCCCTTAATTGGAAAAAATAATTGGGTACTCTAAATTTAAAAAAAAAAGAAAAGCATGTAGCATGGGTAAAACAGTAATGGGTTTCTTCAATCAGCACAAAGACTGGATAAATCTAATGGCCACTGATGCTGTGGAGGACAAGTTTTTGGAGTGTGTTTGGGACAGTTATCCAGAGCAGTAAGTTGAGGAACCAACCAGAGAACAGGCTCTTGTTGATCTATTATTTTGCAACGATAAAGGGCTAATTGATAATCGTGCTGTAAAACAACCTTTGGGGATGAGTGACCAGAATATTGAATATGAGGTATTCCAATCTGAAGCCAGGGTATTAAGTTTGAAGGAAATTATGAAGGTAGAAGGGATAAATTCGCTGAGGTGGATTGGGGTAAATACATTAGAAGATGTGACTGTTCACAGGCAATGGAGAGACTTTCAAGAATTATTACACAGTTTACATTCCTTCAAGGCTGAAGAACCCCAAAACGTCAAGAGAACCGTGACTACCAGAGGAACTGAAGTTTTATATAAGATTGTAAGAAAAGGCCGATAAAGTTATCAGAAATAGGAATAAACCTGAGGATTAGGAGAATTTTAGAATACAGCAGAGGTCCAAGACACTGAGAAAGTGAGGGAGAATAGAATATGAATGTGAACTAGCAAAATACATAAAAATGGACTGTAAACGTTTCTATAGGTGCATAAAAAGGAAACATTTCTCCGTTCCAGATAGAGTCAAGAGAATTTAGAATGAGGAATAGAGATCTCTACAGCCACCTCGTTCAACACTCTGGGATGTGGATCATCAGCTTTTGGGGATTTATTCACTTGCAACCCCATTAATTTCTCCAGTCTACTTTTTCACTAATTCTCATCTCTTTCTGTCTCTCATGCTCACAAACACCTTGGGTTTCTAGTGTTTTGGGGAATTTTTTGCATCTTCCTCCGTGAAGACAGACACACATTGCTTAGTTTCTCTGCCATTTCCTTACTCCCCATTATAAACTCTCCTGTCTCTGCCTGGAATGGACCCACATTGGTCTTTGCTAATCTTTTCCTTTTCACATTCCTGTAGAAGCTTTTCCAGTCGGTTTTATGTTTCTCCCCAGTTTACTCTCATATTCTATTGCTCTTTATCAGTTTCTTGATCCTCCTTTGCTGAATTCTAAAATAAGTTCCCAATCCTCAGGTTTACTACTATTTTGACCACGTTATGAGCCTCTTCCATTGATCTAATGGGATCTTTAACCTTTCTTGTTAGCCAAGGTTGCATCATTTTTCCTGTTGGATTTTTGTTCCTTAAAGGAATCTATATTTGTTGTATATATGTGAAATAAAAGTCACAAAAATCCCAGAGGACGATAGGCTGCCCTCGTCTTTGACAGGCGAGGGGCCTGGTTGAGAAGGCGGGGCCTTCATGAATAAACTCAGCCAGTACGGGAGTTGAATCCTCATTGTTGGCCTTGCTCTGCATCACGAACCAGTCGTCCTACCAACTGAGCTGACCGACCCTCTGATAAATAAAAAATAATTCCTTAAATATTAGGTATTCCTTGTACCAATCAGTTTCCCAGTCCACCTCAGACAACTTGCCCCTCATACCCTGATAGTTTTCTTATGTATGGAACACCCAGATAAAGTAAACAAAAGAACCATGTAACCTCCAGGGCCCATCTCCATGGCAACGTGGCCCATCTCCATAGCAACGTGGCATGCTTTGTGGGGTTCCAAACAGAAATGAAAACTAAATATCTTCAAACTTCCAAACACCCTTTCACTCTGTGATCCTTGTGCAATTTGAAGCTAGGTATTCGCAACAAAGCTCAAAGAGCATCAACCCACTGGAGGCAAAGTGGTGAGACCAGCCAGTCCAGTAGAAAGAAACCCTCCGACCATCCCCACTGACCACCTGTCAGAATGAACAAAATGCAGTCCTGAGTATAGAGCAGAAACAATAACAGCAGAATCCAACCCCTGTAATCGGTTGTGAAATTGTTGCTGTCACAGCAGTTGCGATGAAACATGCAATCCCGTCTCACATTGAGAGGTGGACGGCTTCTCCCCAGTGTGAACTCGCTGGTGTTTGCGCAGGATAGATAACCGAGTGAATCCCTTCCCGCACTGAGAGCAGGTGAATGGCCTCTCCCCAGTGTGAACTCGCTGGTGTTTGCGCAGAGTGGATGAATCAATAAATCCCTTCCCACACTGAGAGCAGGTGAACGGCCTCTCCCCAGTGTGAACTCGCTGGTGTGTCTGCAGGATAGATAACCGAGTGAATCCCTTCCCGCACTGAGAGCAGATGAATGGCCTCTCCCCAGTGTGAACTCGCTGATGTCTCCGCAGGTTGGATACTTGAGTAAATCCTTTCCCACATTGAGAGCAGGCGAACGGCCTCTCCCCAGTGTGAATTTGCTGGTGTGACTGCAGGGTGGATAACCAAGTGAATCCCTTCCCACACTGAGAGCAGGTGAATGGCCTCTCCCCAGTGTGAACTCGCTGGTGTGAGTGCAGGTGAAATAAGCGAGTGAATCCCTTCCCACACTGAGAGCAGGTGAATGGCCTCTCCCCAGCGTGAACTTGCTGGTGATTCTGCAGGATGGATAACTGTGTGAATCCCTTCCCACACTGAGAGCAGGTGAATGGCCTCTCCCCAGTGTGAACTCGCTGGTGTGTGTGCAGGTGAAATAACCGAGTGAATCCCTTCCCACACTGAGAGCAGATGAATGGCCTCTCCCCAGTGTGAACTCGCTGGTGTGAGTGCAGGATGGATAACTGAGAAAATCCTTTCCCACACTGAGAACAGGTGAATGGCCTCTCCCCAGTGTGAATTCGCTGGTGTCTCAGTAGGTGGGACGAATTACCAAATCCCTTCCCACACTGAGAGCAGATGAATGGCCTCTCCCCAGTGTGAACTCGCTGGTGTGAGTGCAGGATGGATAACTGAGAAAATCCTTTCCCACACTGAGAGCAGGTGATTGGCCTCTCCCCAGTGTGAACGCGCTGGTGTCTCAGTAGGTGGGACAAATTACCAAATCCCTTCCCACACACAGAGCAAGCAAATGGCCTCTCCCCAGTGTGAATGCGTCGATGAATCTCCAGCTTAGATGGGGCGCTGTATCCCTTCCCACAGTCCCCACATTTCCACGGTTTCTCCATGTTTTGGGTCTCCTTGTGTCTCTCCAGGTTGGACAATCAGTTGAAGCCTCGTCCACAGACAGACCATGTGCACTGTCTCTCCTCACTGTGAATGGTGTGATGTTTTTTCAGGCTGTGTAACTGGTTAAAGCTCCTTCCACAGTCAGTTCACTGGAACACTCCCATCACTCGGGTGTGTGTTGTGTGGGTCTCGGTGATTTTCCAGTCACACTGGTGTTTGAAATCTTTCGCTGACAGTTTGGGCAAAGATTTGTCCTAGATTCAAAGGCTGATGATAGGGCAGCACAGTAGCACAAGTGGATAGCACTGTGGCTTCACAGCGCCAGGGTCCCAGGTTCGATTCCCGGCTTGGGTCACTGTCTGTGCGGAATCTGCATGTTCTCCCCGTGTCTGTGTGGGTTTTCTCCGGGTGCTCCGAATTCCTTCCACAGTCCAAAGACATGCAGGTTAGGTGAATTGGCCACGCTAAATTGCTCTTAGTGTCCAAGAAGGTTAGGAGGGGTTATTGGGTTACGGGGATAGGGTGGAAGTGAGGGCTTAAGTGGGTCGGTGCAGATTCGATGGGCCAAATGGCCTTCTGCACTGTATGTTCTATGTTCTATTTCTATGTTCTATATTCAGGTTCCAAGGAATCGAGTGACTCTGTCAGATCGAGACGTGACATTTGAGATTTCTGTCTGTAATTCCTCCTCGTCAAATATCCTGTGAAAACATTATACAAAATTCATCACTGTCAGTACAGGATAGAAACACAGAACAGACAATTCTAGTTTCTGTGGAACATTATTCCACGATAGCTGTAAATCTCCATCCCACACACTCTTCCTCCATTCTCACTCTGCTGTATCTAATATTCACCCTCCCTATTCTCCTGAAGGAGCTGATTCAGGCCGATTGACAGATCCAAGCTCACAGCTTCCTGTACAGGAGATCTCAACAAATATGAGCTGCAGTCTACCGTTCGGCCCATCGAGCCTGCTGAACCATTCGATGGGATCATTGGCTGATCTACCTCAGAACCGTTTTCCCACACTATCCCCCATATCCCTCGGCATCTTCAATATCTAGAAACCTGGCTGATGGACAGGGGAGTGGGGTAGGCTGCCCCCCCCCCCTCCACCCCCACCCCCCCAGGCCCACGCTGGTCACGTGGAATGTTCGTGGACTGCATGGGCCGGTCAAAAGAGCCCGTGTGTTCGCACACCTGAGACAGCTGAAGGCGGACGTGGCCATGTTGCAAGAGATGCACTTGAAGCTGGGAGACCAAGTTAGACTGAAAAAGGGATGGGTCGGACAGGTGTTCCATTCGGGATTGGACTTTAAAACAAGGGGGGTATCAATTCTGGTTGATAAAAGGTGGCATTCGAGGTGCGGAAGGTACAGCCAGACCCAGGGGCTAGATTTATTATAGTTAATGGGAAGCTGGAGGGAATGGCTGTGGTGTTGGTCAATATAGACGCCCCAAACTGGGATAATGTTGTGTTTGTCAGGAGGGTGCTGGGGAAGATTCCAGACCTCGACTCGCACCGGCTGATTATGGGTGGGGGGTGGGGGGGGGGGGGGGGGGGGGGGGGGGGATTTTAACACGGTTCTGGATCCGACACGAGACCGGTCGAGTTCCAGGTCGGGAAAAGTATCAGCAATGGCGAAAGAGTTGCGGGGATTTATGGAGCGCATAGGGAGGGGGAGGTGGATCCATGGAGATTCGGGATGCCAAGGAGTAAGGAGCATTCATTCTAGTCCCATGTGCACAAGGTGTATTCCAGGATAGACTTTTTCGTACTTGACAAAACGCTGTTGGCGGGGGTGGAGGGCACTGAATACTCAGCAGTCGTGGTGTCGGATCACGCTCCACACTGGATAGACCTATGGGTCGGCACAGGAAAGACCCAGCATCTGCAGTGGAGGTTAGACGTAGGGCTGTTAGTGGAGGATGCGATCTGTGAGCGAGTGAGGGAGGCCATTCGGGGGTACATAAAGAGCAACGACACAGGAGAGACCGTGGCAGGGGTGGTTTGGGAAGCATTGAAGACGGTTATCAGAGGGGAATTTATCTCGATTCGGACCCACAGACAGAAGATTGAACGGTCGGAGTTGGACAGGCTGGTCGGTGAAATCACAGGTGGACAGGAGATATACGGAGTCTCCGGATGAGGAGCTCCTGAAGGAGCGTCAGAGTCTCCAAATGGAATTTGGGCTCCTGTCCACAGGTAAGGCAGAGGGGCAGCTGAGGAGGGTGAAAGGGGCAATATACGAATATGGGGAGAAAGCTAGTAGGATGTTCGCACATCAGCTGAGGAAACAGGAGGCGGCAAGAGAAATTGGGAAAGTAAAGGACATGAGGGGGGAAAGTAGTGACGGACCCGGGGGCGATAAATGATATGTTTCGCAAATTCTATAGTCGACTTTATAAATCGGAACCCCCAGCCGGGGAGAAGGGTATGAAGCAATTTTTTTGGGGGGGTTAGAGTTCCGAAGGTAGATGAGGAGCTGGTTGAAGGCCTGGGGGCCCAATTAGGCTCAGGGAGGTGATAGATGGGTCGGGGGCGATACAATCGGGTAAGGCCCCGGGACCGGATGGATACCTAGCGGAATTTTATAAAAAGTTTTCTGGGTTACTGGGGCCGCTCCCGGTTAAGGCCTTTAACGAGTCTAAGGAGCTGGGAGTGCTCCCCCAATGTTATCACAGTAAGAAGTCTTACAACACCAGGTTAAAGTCCAACAGGTCTGTTTCGATATCACTAGCTTTCGGAGCGCTTTGGACCCTTTGGGTTCCTTTGTACCCACGGCGAAGAATCACTGAAACGACTACACGATTACATCAATAAGTTCCATCCAACCATCAGACTCACCATGGACTACTCTCCAAAATCAGTTGCATTCTTGGACACACTCTTCTCCATCAAGGACGGTCACCTCAGCACTTCGCTTTACCGCAAACCCACGGATAACCTCACGATGCTACACTTCTCCAGTTTCCACCCTAAACACATTCAAGAAGCCATCCCCTATGGACAAGCTCTCCTTATACACAGGATCTGCTCAGACGAGGAGGCGCATAACAGACATCTACAGAAATTGAAAGATACCCTCGTACGAATGGGATATGGCGCTTGACTCATCGATCGACAGTTCCAACGCGCCACAGCAAAAAACCGCACCGACCTCCTCAGAAGACAAACATGGGACACAACCGACAGAATACCCTTCGTCGTCCAGTACTTTCCCAGAGCGGAGAAACTACGACATCTTCTTCACAGCCTTCAACACATCATCGATGAAGATGAACATCTTGCAAAGGTCATTCCCACACCACCACTACTTGCCTTCAAACAACCGCGCAACCTCAAATAAACCATTGTTTGCAGCAAACTACCCAGCCTTCAGAACAGTGACCACGACACCACACAACCCTGTCATGGCAATCTCTGCAAGACGTGCCAGATCATCGACATGGATACCACCATTACACGTGAGAACACCACCCACCAGGTACGCGGTACATACTCGTGCGACTCGGCCAATGTTGTCTACCTCATACGCTGCAGGAAAGGATGTCCTGAAGCGTGGTACATTGGTGAGACCATGCAGACGCTGCGACAACGAATGAACAGACATTGCGCGACAATCACCAGACAGGAATGTTCCCTTCCAGTCGGGGAACACTTTAGCAGTCAAGGGCATTCAGCCTCTGACCTCCGGGTAAGCGTTCTCCAAGGCAGCCTTCAAAGACGCGCGACAATGCAGAATCACCGAGCAGAAACTTAGAGGCAAGTTCCGCACACATGAGTGCGGCCTCAACCGGGATCTGGGATTCATGTCACATTACATTCATCCCCCACCATCTGGCCTGCGAAATCCTACCAACTGTCCTGGCTTGACACAATTCACACCTCTTTAACCTGGGGTTACCCCATCTCTGGATCTGTAAAGATTTAATCACCTGCTAATGCTCGTATTCCAAGCATTGTCTGGCATCTTTGAATCTGTCTATATATATGTTTCTGGAACATACCTCTTCATTCACCTGAGGAAGGAGCAGCGCTCCGAAAGCTGGTGATATCGAAACAAACCTGTTGGACTTTAACCTGGTGTTGTAAGACTTCTTACTGTCTTACGCCCCAGTCCAACGCCGGCATCTCCACATCAATGTTATCACAGGCATTGATCTCTCTCACCCTGAAGCGAGATAAGGACCCAGAGAGCTGTGGATTGTACAGGCCGATCTCCCTTTTGAACGTAGACACTAAATTGCTGGCAAAGATCTTGGCCACACGTATAGAGGACTGTGTCCCAGAGGTAATCGGGGAGGACCAGACGGGATTTGTGAAGGGCAGGCACCTGACATCCAACATTAGATGGCTTTTAAATGTTATAATGCTGCCAACGCAGGGGCGCGAGGTTGAGGTGATAGTAGCTATGGATGTAGAAAAGGCCTTTGACTGGGTGGAGTGGAAGTAGCTTTGGGATATTCTCAGCAGGTTTGGGTTTGGGCAGGGATTTGTGGATTGGGTCCAGTTGCTAGACCAGGCTCCGGTGGCAAATGTAAGAACCAACTGGGTCCGGTCAGAATATTTTAGTCTCTGTAGGGGGACAAGCCAAGGATGCCTGCTCTCCCCACTGTTTGTCTTGGCCATAGAGCCCTTGGCTATGGCCCATGGGTCATCAAATGTCTGGCGGGGGGATAGTGAGAGGGGGGTTGGAGCATAGGGTCTCGCTCTACACGGACGATTTACTGCTTTATATCACAGACCCGTTGGGGGGGATGGCTGGAATCATGGAGACGCTGGAAGAATTTGGGCAGTTTCCAGGCTACAAGTTAAATATGGGAAAGAGCGAGGTGTTTGCGATTCAGGCACGGGGGCAGGAAAGGAGACTGAGGGAGTTACCTTTTAAAGTAGGGAGGAGCTTCAGGTATCTGTGGATTCAGGTGGCTCAGGATTGGGGACAGCTCCACAAGATAAATTTGGGCAAAGCAGTCGATCAGATGAAAAGGGATTTCCGCAGGTGGGACATGTTCCCGCGGACACTGGCGGGGAGGGTGCAGACGGTGAAGATGTCAGTCCTCCGAGGCTGCTGTTTTTTGTTCAATGTCTCCTGATTTTTGTCCCGAAGACCTTTTTTAGGAAAATGAATGCGGCGATCTCGGGTTTTGTGTGGGCTGGTAAAACCCCGAGGATGAAGCAGGCAGCCCTGGAACGGGGCCGCCGGGAGGGGGGCTTGGCCCTCCCGAGCTTCATCAATTATTACTGGGCGGCCAACATATCGATGGTCAGGAAGTGGGGAGTGGGGGAGGGGTCGGTTTGGGAGCGAGTAGAGGCGGCATCCTGTAAGGGTACGTGTTTGGAGGCTTTATTAACGATGCCCCTGCCGTTCTCGCCGGCTCGGTACTCCACAAGCCCAGTGGTGGTTGCAGCCCTGACGGTGTGGGGGCAATGAAGACAGCACATGGGATTGGACCAGTGTGGTCACCGAGTTGCCGGTTTGAGTTGCCGGATGGGAACGGGTTTCAGTACCTACAGGTACGGGACTTTGTCCGGAGGCAGGTTCCAAGCTTTCCTCGCCTCCCCCTGAGGGGACTACAGGATAAGGTGATGTCAAAAATGGGGGTTGGGGAGGGTCCTAGAGATATACAAGGAGTTGATGGAGTGGGAAGGAGTCCCTATCGGCGGGGGGTGGGGGGGGGGGGGTGAAGAGGAAGTGGGAGGAAGAGTTGGGAGGGGAGTTTAAAGTCTGACTATGGGAAAAGGCCTTGAGGAGAGTCAATTCATCTTCGTCGTGTGCCAGGCTTAGCCTGATCCAGTTCAAGGTGGTCTACAGGGCTCATATGACTGTGGCCCGGATGACTAGGTTTCGTGAGGAAGTGGAGGATAGGTGCGGACGCTGTGGGGGAAGCCCGGCACAGCATGGGCATATGTTTTTGGGCGTGTCCGAAGTTGAGGGGATTTTGGCAGGGATTTGGGATGTTATGTCAGAGGTCCTGGAAGGGAGGGTGACTCCGAGTCAAGAATTGGCAATATTTGGGGCATTGGGAGATCCGGGGGCCCGGGAGGGAGGGAGACCAATGTTCTGGCCTTCTACCTCCTGGAGATTAAGTTCGCCTTGAGAGGATCAATTCAGGGTTTTCTCGGAGGTGGCAGCCATTCATCGACTTCTTCAAGGAAAATTGAATGTCAGCAGCAAGGGGGGGGGGGGGGGGTGGCAGGGAGGAAAATGGGAGGCATGGTGGTGTAAGACAAGGACAGGGAACTTAGTATATGGGTAATTAGGAAATAGGACAGGGGTAATAGGGGATGTTATTCTTATGTTTTTTGCGTGTGTCGTCCCGCGGGGTTGTTTTAAGAAATAGTGTTTAAACTGTGAAAATTACAAATGCTTCAATAAAATATTTTTGAAAGACAAATATCTAGAAACCCATCAATCTGTTGTCATGGGAATGTCACTTCAAGAAATGTTTGTCTGCTCAAGTGGCTGCAGTGATGTCAGAGTGTAGGTGGAGCCGAGCTCTGGCTCTGCTTTTTACTTTCGCTTTAGGCTGTTTGCTACAGGGTGTGTTTAGTTTCATTTTCAGAGAGAAGAGCTGCAGTGAAGGCCAGCAGATGTGCATGGATCTCTCTACAAGCTAAAGAGTGTTCATTTGGATGATGACAAAGTGCTGACTGCTCTCAGTAGAGAATTTAAACCTGATCTCTGTGACAAAAGGGTATTTTGTCTTCCGGATGTTGTTTGGGAATTTATTAAACGTTATCTATAGAGTACTGTATTCTTTGGGGATTTATTGATGTTGATAGTTGTTAAGATGTTTACTGTGGGTTTATAAAGTGTTAACTGGTTTCATAAATAAACATTGATTAATTTTAAAGTACTGTAGATTTCTGTTGTATTACACCTGCAGAGGAAGCCCGTGTGTTCCCCAAAACCACAATTTATTCAAAGTTGTGGGTCAGGGGAACTCCATGATACACTTTGGGGCTCTCTAAAGCCTAGCCCATAACAAATTGGGGGCTCGAGGGGGTTAAAAGTCATTCTATTGGGTTGGCTTTCTGAACTTAAAGACAGTGAGGGGTGAGCATATTGTGGTTGCTTTTCAGGTGTGGTATTTCAGTTTAAGTAGAGAGTCTGTTGTGGACAATGGCGCTTTCAGAGTCTCTGAAGTTTTTGGGGGTGGAGACGGTCACACGCAGTACCTTACGGACAGAGACTAAAAACAAGCTTTTAGAGTTGGCAAAAACATTGCAGTTAACATTACCTGACAACATGCGAAAAAATGAGGTAATTATGGCGGTGGCTAAGCATTTAAAATTGCCTGAGATACAGTCTGACTCATTGGAAATGGCAAAAATTCAGTTACAAATTAAACAAATGGAACATGAGAAAGAATTAAAGCAGCTTGAATACGAATGAGATAGAGAGGAAAAAGAGAGAGGAGAAAGGAAAACAAAAGAATAGCTGTAGCAGAACAAAGAGAAAGGGAGATACAGATCAGTGAAAAAGATAAAGAGAGAGAGTTTGAACTTCAGAAAATGGCCATGAAACATGACAGTCAGTTAAAATTGGCAGAGGTAAAGGGAAACGTACAGTTGGATGATAGTGATGAGGATAGTAAGAAAGAGAGTCATAGTCGAAGGCTTGGTGGGGATCTATTTAAATATGTCCAAGCATTGCCAAGGTTTGACGAGAAGGAGGTAGAAGCCTTTTTCATTTCATTTGAGAAGGTAGCTAAACAAATGAAATGGCCACAGAACATATGGGTATTACTGATTCAAACAAAGCTGGTAGGTAGGGCTTGTGAAGTGTTTACATCACTACCGGAGGAGGTATCTGGGTCATTTTGAGGAGCTGAACAAATCCATCTTAGGTGCATATGAACTAGTGCCTGAAGCCTACAGACAAAGGTTTAGTAATTTAAGGAAAGAATTTGGTCAAACATACATGGAGTTTGAAAGGCTCAAACAGAGTAATTTTGATAGGTGGATAAGGGCTTTGAAAATAGACCAAAGGCATGAAGCTATCAGAGAAATTATACTTTTGGATGAGTTTAAAAATTCAATTCCTGATGTAGTGAGAACTCATGTGGAAGAGCAGATGGTTAAAACTGTGAGGTTAGCAGCAGAAATGGCAGATGATTATGAATTAGTTCATAAATCAAAGCTTGGTTTCTGACATCAGTTTCAGCCTGTAAGGGATAGAAACTGGGGACATGAGAAATACTCAAGTGGTAAAGGTAAAGGAGATCTGATGGGAGATAATAAGGAGGGTGTACCTCAGACTAAAAAGGAAATCCAGGAGAGTGGAAGAGACATGAAAAGTTTCAAATGTTTTCACTGTAATAAGCTAGGCCATGTAAAGTCACAGTGTTGGTGGTTGAAGAAAAGCACTGGGAAGGTTGATATGGTAAAACAGGATAAGACAGTGGGGTTTGTTAAAGTGTTCAAGGAAATCCCAAGTGAAGCGAAGGAGGTGCAAAAGATTGTACAGTCTGATCAAGAGGTGATTGATAAAAAGGTGCCAGGTGTCTTTAAAGAATTTACTTGTGTGGGTAAAGTTTACTCATGTGTATCAGGAGGAGCAGGTAAAGAAGACAGAATTTTAAGAGATACAGGAGCTAGTCAATCTTTAATGGTAAGAGATGAGGAGTTATGTAGTTTGGGAAGAATGTTGCCAGAAAAGGTGGTAATATGTGGAATTCAGGGTGAGAAGAGTAGTGTTCAATTATATAAGGTAAGGTTAGAAAGTCCAGTGAAGAGTGGTAAAGTGGTAGTAGGAGTAATAGAGAAACTATCTTGTCCAGGAATACAGTTAATCTTGTGCAATGATATAGCTGGATCGCAGGTGGGAGTGATGCCTACTGTGGTTGATAAGCCAATGGAAAATCAGACAACTGAAGTGTTGAAGGATGAATATCCTGGGATTTTTCTGGATTGTGTAGTAACAAGGTCGCAAAGTCACAGGTTAAGACGAGGAGAAATCAGAGAGTGAAGATAAAGGTGAAGTGCCATTATCAGAAACGATTTTTGATCAGATGGTTGGAAAAGAACTGGTGGAGGATGAGGCGGATATTTTTAGTTCAGGAAAATTGGCGGAGTTATAACGAAAGATGTAGAAATAAACCGGATGTATCACAAAGCATACACAGAAGAGGAATCTGAGGGTATACCGGAGTGTTATTACCGTAAAAATGATGTCTTGATGAGGAAATGGAGACCGTTACATATTCAGGCAGGTGAAAAGTGGGCAGAAGTTCATCAAGTGGTATTGCCGATAGGGTGTAGAAAGGAGGTGTTGCAAGTTGCACATGAGGTACCAGTAGGAGGTCATTTGGGAATAAGGAAAACTCAAGCGAAAATACAAAAACATTTTTATTGGCCTGGACTACATAAAGATGTAGTTAAATTGTGTCAATCATGTCACACATGTCAAGTGATAGGGAAACCTCAAGCAGTGATAAAACCAGCGCCCTTAGTACCCATTCCAGCATTTGAGGAACCTTTTACAAGGGTCTTAATTGATTGCTTAGGACCGCTTCCTAAAACAAAAAGTGGAAATCAATATCTTTTGACTATAATGGATGTGTGTACTAGGTTTCCAGAAGCCATTCCAGTCTGTAATATTACAGCTAAAAAGATTGTGGAGGAGTTACTTAAATTCTTTACTCGATATGGACCACCCACAGAAATACAATCGGATCAAGGATCAAATTTTACCTCAAAGTTATTCAAAGAAGTTATGAATTGCTTAAATTAAAATGAATAAAACAATTTAAATCAACTGCGTACCATCCAGAATCGCAAGGAGCGTTAGAAATGTCTCATCAAACATTAAAGACAATGTTGAGGGCTTATTGTCAAGATTATCCAGAGGATTGGGATAAAGGAATTCCATTTGTACTGTTTGCAATTAGGGATGCACCTAATGAGTCAACCAAATTCAGTCCTTTTGAACTAATTTTTGGTCATGAGGCAAGAGGACCACTTAAATTGATTAAGGAAAAATTGATGAGTGAGAAATCGGAAATTACACTATTGGATTACGTGTCAAATTTTAGGGAACGATTAAATAGAGCAGGGGAATTGACTTGACAACATTTAAAAGTCGCACAAAATGTGATGAAATGGGTAGCGGACAATAAATCCAAAGTTCGTAGTTTTGCCAGTGGAGATAAAGTTTTAGTGTTGTTAAAGGTGAGCCTTTAAAAGCAAGGTTTTGTGGACCTTATTAGATTGAAAGGAAATTAAGTGAGGTGAATTATGTGGTAAAAACACCAGATAGAAGGAAAACTCATCAAGTGTGTCAGGTGAATATGCTTAAAAGGTACTTTGAAAGGGAAGGAGAGCAAAAGGGGGATGGTTTTTTTGAGGATTTTATTTTTTAAATATTTTTTATTCTCCTTTTTCACATTTTCTCCCAAATTTACACCCACCAACAATAAACAATAATCAGTAACAAATATGTCAATCCCCATATGAACAACAATGATCCCATCCCCCCACCAAACCCCAAACATTAGCCCGCATGTTCACATAAACAAATGACAAAAAGGAATCACCCATAGTCACCATTAACACACACAGCCCCCCTCCCCCAACCCTCCCACCCACCCCGCTCCAACTAATGTTCAATGTTATCCAGTTCTTGAAAGTGCATGATGAATAATGCCCATGAATTGTAGAACCCCTCCATCCTTCCGCTCAGTTCAAACTTAACCTTCTCAAGAGTCAAGAATTCCAAAAAGGGGGAGGTTTTAATGATTCTAACTCAAAGTGACGAACCAAATCCAGATGATTTTGAATTTGACATACCTCAAATTAAATTGGAAAACGAGGATGATCTTAAAAATTGGGATAATTTGTTGAGTTACCTTCCAGAGGAAAAACGGACTGACCTGAAAGAGTTATTGATATCACATGGGCAAGTTTGTGGCGATAAGTTGGGAAGCACTAAAATGGCTATACATGATGTAGATGTGGGAAATGCTGTTCCAATCAAACAACATCCATAAAAACGTGACCCTTTAAAATTGGCACAGGTTAACAACGAAGGCTAGAAATAGGAAGATAGAGCAGCTAAACACGTGGCTAACAGCTGGTGTAGGAGGGAGGGTTTCAGTTATCTGGACTACTGGGAGCTCTTCCGGGGCAGGTGTGACCTGTATATGAAGGGCGGGTTGCATCTAAACTGGAGAGGCATAAATATCCTGGCCACGAGGTTTGCTAGTGTCATACGGGAGGGTTTAAACTAGTATGGCAGGGGGATGGGTACTGGAGCAATCGGTCAGAAGGTAACAAATTTGAGGGAGAACTAGGAGAATTTGTAAGGAGCATCCAGGAGGGTTTCTTAAAACAATATGTAGATAGTCCAACTGGGGAAGGGGCTGTACTGGACCTGGTATTGGGGAATGAGAAGTTTCAGTAGGGGAGCATTTCGGGAACAGTGACCACAATTCAGTAAGTTTTAAAGTGCTGGTGGGCAAGGATAAGAGTGGTCCTAGGGTGAATGTGCTAAATTGGGGGAAGGCTAATTATAACAATATTATGCAGGAACTGAAGAACCTAGATTGGGGGCGGATGTTTGAGGGTAAATCAACATCTGACATGTGGGTGGCTTTCAACTGTCAGTTGAAAGGAATTCAGGACCGGCATGTTCCTGTGAGGAAGAAGGATAAATACGGCAATTTTCGGGATCCTTGGATAACAAAAGATATTGTAGGCCCCGTCAACAAGAAAAAGGAGGCATTTGTCAGGGCTAAAAGGCTGGGAACAGACGAAGCCTGTGTGGAATATAAGGAAAGTAGGAAGGAACTTAAGCAAGGAGTCAGGAGGGCTAGAAGGGGTCACGAAATGTCATTGGCAAATAGGGTTAAGGAAAATCCCAAGGCTTTTTACACGTACATAAAAAGCAAGAAGGTAGCCAGGGAAAGGGTTAGCCCACTGAAGGATAGGCAAGGGAATCTATGTGTGGAGCCAGAGGAAATGGGCGAGGTACTAAATAAATACTTTGCATCAGTATTCACCAAAGAGAAGGAATTGGTGGATGTTGAGCCTGGAGAAGGGTTTGTAGATAGCCTGGGTCACATTGAGATCCAAAAAGACGAGGTGTTGGGCGTCTTGAAAAATATTAAGGTGGATAAGTCCCCAGGGCCTGATGGGATCTACCCCAGAATACTGAAGGGGGCTAGAGAGAAAATTGCTGAGGCCTTGACAGAAATCTTTGGATCCTCACTGTCTTCAGGTGAAAGTCATAGTCATAGAACACAAAGTGCTGAAGGAGGCCATTCGGCCCATCGAGTCTGCAACAACCCACTTAAACCCTCACTTCCACCCTATCCCCATAACCTAATTACACCTGCTAACCTTTTCGGTCACTAAGGGCAATTTATCATCGCCAATCCACCTAACCTGCACGTCTTTGGACAATCCACCTAACCTGCATGTCTTTGGACTGTGGGAGGAAACCGGAGCACCCAGAGGAAACCCACGCAGACACGGGGAGAACGTGCAGACTCCGCACAGACAGTGACCCAGCAGGGAATCAAACCTGGGACCCTGGCGCTGTGAAGCCACAGTGCTATCCACTTGTGCTACCGTGCTGCCCGAAGGATTGGAGAATAGCCAATGTTGTTCCTTTGTTTAAGAAGGGTAGCAAGGATAATCCAGGGAACTACAGGCCGGTGAGCCTTACGTCAGTGGTAGGGAAATTACTGGAGAGAATTCTTCGAGACATGATCTACTCCCATTTGGAAGCAAATGGTCGTATTAGTGAGAGGCAGCACGGTTTTGTGAAGGGGAGGTCGTGTCTCACTAACTTGATTGAGTTTTTCGAGAAGGTCACAAAGATGATTGATGTAGGTAGGGCACTGGATGTTGTCTATATGGACCAGTAAGGCCTTTGACAAGGTCCCTCATGGCAGACTGGTACAAAAGGTGAAGTCACACGGGATCAGGGGTGAGCTGGCAAGATGGATACAGAACTGGCTAGGTCATAGAAGGCAGAAGGTAGCAATGGAAGGGTGTTTTTCTGATTGGAGGGCAGTGACTCGTGGTGTTCCGCAGGGATCAGTGCTGGGACCTTTGCTGTTCGTAGTGTATATAAATGATTTGGAGGAAAATGTAACTGGTCTGATTAGTAAGTTTGCAGACGACACAAAGGTTGGTGGAATTGCGGATAGCGATGAGGGCTGTAAGAGGCTACAGCAGGATTTAGATTGTTTGGAGACTTGGGCGGAGAGATGGCAGATGGAGTTTAATCCGGACAAATGTGAGGTAATACATTTTGAATGGAAGGTCTAATGCAGGTAGGGAATATACAGTGAATTGTAGAACTCTCAAGAGTATTGGCAGTCAGAGAGATCCACAGGTCACTGAAAGGGGCAACACTGGTGGAGAAGGTAGTCAAGAAGGCCTTCATTGACCGGGGCATTGAGTATAAAAATTGGCAAGTCATGTTGCAGCTGTATAGAACCTTAGTTAGGCCAGACTTGGAGTATAGTGTTCAATTCTGGTCGCCACATTACCAAAAGGATGTGAAGGCTTTAGAGAGGGTGCAGAAGAGATTTACCAGAATGTTGCCTGGTATGGAGGGCATTAGCTACGAGGAAAGGTTGAATAAACTTGGTTTGTTCTCACTGGAACGAAGGAGGTTGAGGGGCGACCTGATAGAGGTCTACAAAATTATGAGGGGCATAGACAGAGTGGACAGTCAGAGACTTTTTCCCAGGGTAGAGGGGTCAATTACTAGGGGACATAGGTTTAAGGTGCGAGGGGCAAGGTTTAGAAGAGATGTACGAGGTAAGTTTTTTACACAGAGGGTAGTGGGTGCCTGCAACTCGCTGCCGGAGGAGTTGGTGGAAGCAGGGACAATAGTGACATTTAAGTGGCATCTTGACAAGTATATGAATAGGATGGGAATAGAGGGATATGGACCCCGGAAGTGTAGAAGATTTTAGTTTAGAGAGGCAGCATGGTCAGCTCAGGCTTGGAGGGCCGAAGGCCTGTTCCTGTGCTGTACTTTTCTTTGTTGAGAGAATGCTTAAAAATGGCATAATTCAAGTGGGTTGCAGCCAATGGAGCTCACCCATCGCGATGGTACCAAACCCGGACGGTACCCAACGGTTGTGTGTGGACTATAGAAAGGTTAATGCAGTTACAAGAACAGACTCTTATCCTATCCCACGTTTGGAGGATTGCATTGAGAAAGTGGGACAATTAGCTTTTATTTCCAAACTGGATTTACTTAAAGGTTACCGGCAGGTACCTTTTTCCGAAAGGGCGAAGAAGATCTCAGCTTTTGTGACTCCAGATGGTATATACCAATTCAAAGTTATGTCATTTGGTATGAAAAACGCCCCGGCCACATTTCAACGGTTCACTAACAAAGTTGTTTCAGGATTACCCAACTGTGTGGTATACATCGACAATCTGGTTATTTTTAGCCGGACATGGACAGAACATTTGAAGTATCTGATGGAGTTATTCGATCTACTTCAGGAGGCGGGTTTGGTGATAAATCTAGCCAAAAGTGAATTTGGAAAAACCCAGGTCACTTTCCTTGGCCATACAATCGGACAGGGTCGAATAGTCACACGGGATGTGAAAACAATAGTTTTTTTTTTAATTTAGAGTACGCAATTCATTTTTCCCAATTAAGGGGCAATTTAGCGTGTTCAATCCACCTAACCCGCACATCTTTGTGTTGTGGGGGCGAAATCTACGCAAGCACGGGGAGAATGTGCAAACTCCACACGGACAGTGACCCAGAGCCGGGATTGAACCTGGGACCTCGGCGCCGTGAGGCAGCAGGGCTAACCCACTGTGCCACCGTGCTGCCCAAAAACAATAGGTATTGAGGAGTTTCCAATACCCTCGAGACAAAGGGAAAGAATGCGATTTCTTGGCATGAGTGGATTTGATCGAACATTTGTGCCAAATGTTTGCAGCGTGGTTGCTCCGCTGACGGACTTGCTGAAGAAACATCAAAAATATCAGTGGACAGCGGAGTTTCAACAGGCATTTGAAGAAATGCCGAGGCGTAGAGAAATGGACGGATCGTGCAGAGACCTTCTTGTCTAAAGAGACTGTCAATCGAGAAGGATTCCAGTTGGAGGAAGGAGAACAAAAATGGACTATGTTATTATTAAATGTTTGCGTGTGTTGTTTTTTGAAACAAAAAAGTATATTTACTGCGTGCATTTCTTAAAGGATAGTGAAAAGGTGAAAAATGAAACCATCTTGAAGTTGGTGGTTTATGTTCTTTTCTGCGGGGGGGGGGGGGGGCGAGTAGGTGTCATGGGAATGTTATTTTAAGAAATGTTTGTCTGCTCAAGTGGCTGCAGTGATGGCAGAGTGTAGGTGGAGCCGAGCTCTGGCTCTGCTTTTTACTTTCGCTTTAGGCTGTTTGCTACAGGGTGTGTTTAGTTTCATTTTCAGAGAGAAGAGCTGCAGTGAAGGCCAGCAGATGTGCATGGATCTTTCTACAAGCTAAAGAGTGTTCATTTGGATGATTTCAAAGTGCTGACTGCTCTCAGTAGAGACATTAAACCTGATCTCTGTGACAAAAGGGTATTTTGTCTTCCGGATGTTGTTTGGGAATTTATTAAGCGTTATCTATAGAGTACTGTATTCTTTGGGGATTTATTGGTGTTGATAGTTGTTAAGATGTTTACTGTGGGTTTATAAAGTGTGAACTGGTTTCATAAATAAACATTGATTAATTTAAAAGTCCTGTAGATTTCTGTTGTATTACACCTGCAGAGTAAGCTCGTGTGTTCCCCATAACCACAATCTATTCAAAGTTGTGGGTCAGGTGAACTCCATGATACACTTTGGGGCTCTTTAAATCCTGGCCCATAACACTGTGCCTTGAAAATACTCGATGTCTGAAGCTGCAGAATCTTCATGGGTAGAGAATTCCAAAGCTTCACCACATCCTCGAGTAAAGAAATCCCTCCTCATCTCACATTTCTCTCCATTTTCCTGCCAGTTCCCCATAACCCTCGACACCCGCAATCAGAAATCTGTCTGTGGGGGTGTAAGGCATGTGATACGGGTGCGGGAGTAGCTGCTTTTCCGCAGGTTCCGGTGCCACTCACCTATAATTTGACACTTATCCTGATTGCCCGGCACTCATCTACCTAATCCTTGAATTCATATTTGTTATTGTGTCCCTGGAAGACTTCAGGGTTCGGTCTGGTAGGATTATGCCGAAAAAAGTCAAGGAATCCGTTGATAAAACAGCGCAGGTGGATTCAGCTAGAATGGAGCCGCCTTTTCAACAAGGCGGCCTGACCCTCAGGAGGTTTCTCGACCCCGCGCTCTCCAGGGTTCTGGGAAGTGGGGAAAATGATGACTGCCGACATTCTCCGTGTTATTGACCAGAGGCGGAGTGTGCTGACTCAATATCTGTGAGCTCATGCGGCCCAGCTGCAAAACGAAGAGGCTCGATGATCCGGAGAAGAGAATCCTGAACATTCAGCAAGATGCCTCCTCGACGGAAAACCAGCCGATTGGCTGGCGGAGGTCCTGGAGGACTTGGAGGACCGAGGGTCGGAGGAAGAACATCCGAGTCATCGGCCTGTCAGAAGGTGTGGAGGGTCAGGCTCCCGTGAGGTTCTTTAAGGACCGACTACCATGTTTTCTCAGCTGAATGTGAAGTTTGGCCGTTTCAAATTAGAAAGGGTGCATCATATCTTGTCTTTGAGGCTCAGGGATAGTTTTCATCCCAGACCTGTAATCATTCACTTCCACAACTTGAAAGATCGCCAGAATGTCCTGGAGACGGGTAAGGTGAGGTGGCGTCTGGCTCCAGGAGGGAGTGAGGACTTTCTGGCAGCAACACAAATGGAGCGTCAAGGCTTCGATGAAGTTCAAAGGCAGCTCAAGGCTGTGGTGAGTGAATTACGTCAGGCTTTATCCTACGACCCGAAAATGGTATCCAACAACTCCGTAAAGTCTTTCAATAATCCAACTATTGCCTTGGCCTTCATTAAATCCATGAAGGGCAAGGATGTGGAGGGATGGTTTGCAGCTCGGACTAACTCAGGTTGTAATCTGGACTCTTTCTCTGTCATGGTGTTGTCTGAATTTCAGAAGCACAGAAATAAGCAGAGGAACTTCGGGACAGGAGTCGGCCATTCAGCCCCTTGAGCCTGTCCCACCATTTAACGAGATCATGGCTGATCTGTGGCCTAACTCCATATGCCAGATCATCGACATGGCTACCACCATTACACGCGAGAACACCACCCACCAGGTACGCGGTACATACTCGTGAGACTCGGCCAACGTTGTCTACCTCATACGCTGCAGGAAAGGATGTTCCGAGGCGTGGTACACTGGCGAGACCATGCAGACGCTGCGACAACAGATGAATGGACATCGCGCGACAATCGCCAGGCAGGAATTTTTCCCAGGGTAGAGGGGTCAATTACTAGGGGGCATAGGTTTAAGGTGCGAGGGACAAGGTTTAGAGGAGATATACGAGGCAAGTTTTTTACACAGAGGGTAGTGGGTGCCTGGAACTCGCTGCCGGAGGAGGTGGTGGAAGCAGGGACAATAGTGACATTTAAGGGGCATCTTGACAAATACATGAATAGGATGGGAATAGAGGGATACGGACCCAGGAAGTGTAGAAGATTTTAGTTTAGACGGGCAGCATGTCGGCACGGGCTTGGAGGGCCGAAGGGCCTGTTCCTGTGCTGTACTTTTCTTTGTTCTTTGAATGTTCCCTTCCAATTGGGGAACACTTCAGCAGTCAAGGGCATTCAGCCTCTGATCTTCGGGTATGCGTCCTCCAAGGCGGCCTTCAGGACGTGTGACAATGCAGAATCGCCGAGCAGAAACTGAGCGCCAAGTTCTGCACTCATGAGTGCGGCCTCAACCGGGACCTTGGATTCATGTTCTCCCCCCTCCCCCCGCCCATCCAATCTGGCCTTACCTGTGATTATCCCTCGCTCCAGATGTCTGGACCTGTAAAGACTTAATTACCTGCAAAGACTTGCATTCAAAGTATCGCCTGTGCTCCCAAAGCTAGTGATTCGAAAGAAACCTGTTGGACTTTAACCTGGTGTTGTAAGACTTCTTACTATCTTTATCGAGGCACCAGAAGCAGAGCGCAGGCTGTCACCATCATTGTTGGGGGCAACATTTGTGAAATATTTGTTCATGACAGAATGTCCATCAAACTGCTTCACTCGTGAATTACAAATCCCTATTTATGAGACAGAACAATGATACATGTCCAGGGCAGTGACAATAATTGGTATTTATATTGTGCCTTGAACAGAATAAAACATTCAAACTTTTCAGAGCAACGTAACAAAATAGCAATTGACACTGAGCCACCTGAGGCGATATTAGGTTTTAAGGAGAATCTTAATGAAGAAAGTGAATCAAAGCGGTTTTCTGAGATTCCAGAAATTGAGGCCTTGGCAACTCAGTAATGGTGGAGAGATTAAAATTAGGAATGCTCACGTGTCTGGAATTAAATGAGTGCAGAGATCTCAAAGGGGTGTGTGTGGAGGAGATTACAGAGATCAGGATGATCACTGCCATGGAGTAAAATTTAAACTTTTTGTGCCTTTTAAAATGAAGCATTGCGGCACGGTGGTTAGCACTGCTGCCTCGTGGGACTCAGGACCCGGGTTTGATCCGGGTCACTGTCCGTGTGTCAAGTTTGCACCTTCTCCCCGTGTCTGCGTGGGTCTCACCCCCACAACCCAAAGATGTGCAGGGTAGGTGGATTGGCCACTCTTTTGAGGTCCACCAACAAATAAAAGAAAGGAAACAAACGTAGGGACAAAGCAAAGAGGGCCGCTCCAGTTAGGGGCACTGCCCGAACCTAACAAAGATCAACAGAAACTTAAAAACATCTAATGAGAGTGCATTTAAAGGGTCGATAAAGAACGCCAACCCCGGCGGTGCCCACCGGGCATGGAAGGCCTCGATGGTGCCCATGGACACCGCGTGCTCCCTTTCCAGGGACACCCGGCCGCGAATGTAGTCGCGGAAAAGGGGCAGACAGTCTGGCCGGACGACCCCTTAGGTCGCCCGCTGCCTGGACCTGTAAATGGCACGCTTCGCCAGGCCCAGGAGCAGGTTCACAAGGAGGTCCTCTGCCTTCCCTGCCCCTCTCCGCACCAGGAGCCCGTGGATCAGGAGCGTGGGACTGAAGTGCAAACAAAATTACACAAAAGATTTGATAAAAAACTGAAAAGGGAGCAGCTTATTATAACACATAACATAGACGTGATCCACGGACTCCACAAGGCCGCAAAGACGACAGGCTTCTTGGGAGTCCGTGAACCGGTGCCATTGGCGGTTGTACGGCACTGCTGCATGCAACACCCTCCACTCCAGGTCCCCTAGATTGAGAGCGAGGATCCTTCCATAGAGAGACCTCCAATGAGGACCTCCGCCATCGGATGGCACGCCATGGCGTGTCTGGGCATTGGGTGAGGGTAAGGAGGTAAAGGGTGTGCAGCAGCAGCCCATACAGGAAACCCCTCCGTACAGTGCGAAAAGGCACGGAAGATATTTTTGAAAGGCGGCTAGGATTGTGGGGCACCAGCCCCCGAGGGAGGTGTCGGGGCCTGGGGCTAATTTGGAATTCTGTCCGGGCAGGGGTTCGCCCAGACGGGATACTACCGCACACCTGCGCGTCCTCCAAACCGCGAGTGCCAACGGGTCCGAGCACGACCGTTTTGAGGTCTCGGATGGCATTGGCCACGAGCCGGACGTCCACCTCCGCACGTTATGCTAACGCGCGGGGTGTCATCCAGGCCATTCCTCCACGTCCCCGATCCTGGTCACCCCGACAGCCAGCTCGCTCCTCCGCCAGCCACTCAATATGGTATTGGTGGAGGTGCAGATTCCTGAGCAGCGGCTCCCTGATGACAGCCGCCACTCCCGACCGGGGGCGAGGGGGGAGCTGCGGTGCGAGGCGACCATGTTCCAGACTTTGGGCAGGTCCTGGTAAAAGACGGGCAGCGCCTGCAGAGAGTAACAAAGACCCTGCAGATCTATGCATCGGAGCTACACGGTATAATTCAGGCCATGCACCTGGCAGAAGAACTGCTTCGCCAAGGCACACCATCGTGGAGGGGGGCTCACCGTAAAGGTGTTGCTGCAGGGTCTGAAGGCGGAAGGTTGCCACCTGGGTGCGAAGGCACACCAGCGCCTGGCCACCCTCCCTAAGCGGGAGACTCAGAACCTCAGCAGCAACCCAGTGCAGTCTCTTGTCCCAGAAGAACTCTACAAGCATTCTCCAGAACTTTGTGGCAAAGTCAGGGGAAGGGGTCAGTGACCAGCCAGTACCACAACATGGAGGCTGTCAGCTGGTTTGTGACGAGAACTAGACCCCTGTAGGACAGCACTCGGAGCAGTCCTGTCCAGCGTCTCAGGTGAGCGGTGACCTTGGTCTCCAGCTCCTGCCAGTTAGTCGGCCAGTATTCCTCAGCCGGGCAAAGATGGACCCCCGAGTAGAGGAGGCTGATCTTGCTTCAGGTGAAAGGCCTGAGCTTCCCTGGAAGGGGTCCTGAAAATTTGGCCCAGTTGATCCTGACAGAGGACGCAGCGAAGTACACAGCCTGGCACTCTCGCATCCTCCGCAGGTCAGCAGGGTCAGTGATCATGAGGAGCACGTCACCATCGTTAGCTGAGAGGACCAACCCAATGCCCGGCCCGCGCAGAAGCAGCCCCGGCAACCTCCTCCATAGGAGGCGCAGGAAAGGCTCCACGAAGAGAGAATAAAGTTGGAAAGACAAGGGGGAGCCCTGACGCTCTCCTCTCCCAAAGAGAAGGAGTACTGGCAGGGACCCTGTAACCTTAGCGAGACACTCTGCGGCAGTGCACAGAGGTCGGATCCGGGCGACAAAATGCGCCCCAAACGCAAATGCTTGCAGAGTCCTGAATAAATATTCATGATCCACCCTATCGAACGCCTTCTCCTGATCAAGGGACAAGAAGGTGCTCAACAGACCAGCCCTCTGGGAATGATGGACCAAGTCCCGGACCAGATGGATGTTGTTGCGGATTGTGCGGCCCGGAACCATGTAGGACTGGTCAGGGTGGATCATGTGGTCCAGCAAGGTGCTAAGGCACAAACACATCGCCTTGTCGAAGACCTTGTAATCCGTGCTGAGGAGTGTGGTAGTATGCATTAGGGGTCATGTGGGACTGTGAAGCCGTGATGTAATTGGCTGACAGATCCCGGGTCCTGGTCTAGCTCCGCCCTGAAGGCGGAGTATAAGAACCAGGAATTCTCCCCGCAGCTCCAGTCTGTTGCTGAACTGCGGGGAACGAGTCACGCTTAATAAAGCCTCATCGACTTCACCTCTATTCGTCTCTCGGCAGTCTTTGTGCGCTACAATTTATTAAGCGTGACTCGTTCCCCGCAGTTCAGCAACAGACTGGCCTCAATGACGCTGGACCAAGCACGGCCCCGGACGCTCCAGACGACGACAACAACGGTGCTGATCAACGGACACGAGACACCATGCCTGGTCGACTCCGGGAGCACAGAAAGCTTCATCCACCCCGACACGGTAAGACGCTGTTTTTTGACCATCCGTCCCAGTGCGCAAAAGATTTCCCTAGCTGCAGGATCCCACTCCGTACAGATCAAAGGCTTCTGCATAGTGACCCTAACGGTGCAAGGGAGGGAGTTTAAAAACTACAGGCTCTACGTCCTTCCCCAACTCTGCGCGCCCACATTACTGGGATTAGACTTCCAGTGCAATCTGCAGAGCCTAACTTTCCAATTCGGCGGCCCAATACCCCCACTCACTATCTGCAGCCTCGCAACCCTCAAAGTTGAGCCCCCATCCTTGTTTGCAAACCTCACCCCAGATTGCAAACCTGTCGCCACTAGGAGCAGACGGTACAGCGCCCAGGACGGGACATTTATTCGGTCCGAAGTCCAGCGGCTACTGAAGGAAGGCATAATCCAGGCCAGCAATAGTCCCTGGAGAGCACAGGTGGTAGTAGTAAAGACAGGGAGAAGCAAAGGATGGTCATAGACTATAGCCAGACCATCAACAGGTACACACAGCTAGATGCGTACCCTCTCCCCCGCATATCCGACATGGTCAATCGGATTGCCCAATATAAGGTCTTCTCCACCGTGGACCTCAAGTCCGCCTACCATCAGCTCCCCATCCGCCCAAGTGACCGCAAGTACACAGCCTTCGAGGCAGACGGGCGATTATACCACTTCCTAAGGGTCCCATTTGGCGTCACAAACGGGGTCTCGGTCTTCCAACGGGAGATGGACCGAATGGTTGATCAACACGGGTTGCAGGCCACGTTCCCGTATCTCGACAACGTAACCATCTGCGGCCACGATCAGCAGGACCACGACGCCAATCTCCAAAAATTCCTCCAGACCGCTAAAGCCTTGAACCTCACATACAACGAGGACAAGTGCGTTTTTAGCACAAACCGGCTAGCCATCTTGGGATTATGTAGTGCGCAATGGGATAATAGGCCCCGACCCCGAACGTATGCGCCCCCTCATGGAATTTCCCCTCCCTCACTGCTCAAAAGCCCTAAAACGCAGCCTGGGGTTCTTTTCATATTACGCCCAGTGGGTCCCCCAGTACGCAGACAAGGCCCGCCCCCTAATACAGACCACGACCTTCCCTCTGTCGACAGAGGCTTGCCAGGCCTTCAGCCGCATCAAAGCGGATATCGCAAAGGCCACGATGCGCGCCATCGACGAGTCCCTCCCCTTCCAGGTCGAGAGCGATGCCTCCGATGTAGCTCTAGCGGCCACCCTTAACCAAGCGGGCAGACCCGTGGCCTTTTTCTCCCGAACCCTCCACGCCTCAGAAATCCGCCACTCCTCAGTGGAAAAGGAAGCCCAAGCCATAGTGGAAGCTGTGCGACATTGGAGGCATTACCTGGCCGGCAGGAGATTCACTCTCCTCACTGACCAACGGTCGGTAGCTTTCATGTTCGATAATGCACAGCGGGGCAAAATTAAAAATGACAAGATCTTAAGGTGGAGGATCGAGCTCTCCACCTTCAACTATGAGATCTTGTACCGTCCCGGAAAACTGAACGAGCCGTCCGATGCCCTATCCCGCGGCACATGTGCCAACGCACAAATTAACAGTCTCCAAACCCTCCACGAGGACCTCTGCCACCCGGGGTCACTCGGTTCTACCATTTTATAAAGTCCCGCAACCTCCCCTACTCCGTGGAGGAGGTCCGTACAGTCACAAGGAACTGCCACATCTGCGCAGAGTGCAAACCGCATTTTTTCAGGCCGGATAGTGCGCACCTGATCAAGGCTTCCCGTCCCTTTGAACGCCTCAGTCTGGATTTCAAAGGGCCCCTCCCCTCCACCGACCGCAACACATACTTCCTGAACGTGGTGGACGAGTACTCCCGTTTCCCCTTCGCCATCCCCTGCCCTGACATGACAGCGGCCACAGTCATTAAAGCCCTTAGCACCATATTCACACTGTTCGGTTGCCCCACATACGTCCATAGCGACAGGGGGTCCTCCTTCATGAGTGACGAGCTGCGCCAGTTCCTGCTCAGCAAGGGTATAGCCTCGAGCAGGACGACCAGCTACAACCTCCGGGGGAACGGGCAAGTAGAGAGAGAGAACGGCACGGTCTGGAAGACCGTCCTACTGGCTCTCCGGTCCAGGGATCTCCCAGTTTCACGGTGGCAGGAGGTCCTCCCGGACGCCCTCCACTCCATCCGGTCGCTACTGTGTACCACCACTAACCAAACGCCTCATGAGCGCCTCCTTGTCTTCCCCAGGAAGTCCTCCTCTGGAACGTCGCTGCCGACCTGGCTGGCGGCCCCAGGACCCAACTTGCTCCGGAAACATGTGCGGGCGCACAAGTCGAACCCGCTGGTCGAGAGGGTTCACCTCCTCCACGCGAACCCGCAGTACGCCTACGTGGAGTACCCCGACGGCCGACAGGACATGGTCTCCCTGCGAGATCTGGCGCCCGCCGGCAACACACACACCTCCTCGACACCAATCACTCCCTCCCTGCCACCGGCGCACCCCGCGACAGCCCCCTTCCCGGGAGGATCAATCCTCCTCCCAGGTCCGACCAGAAGTGAAGCTGAAGCAGAAACCGTAAAGCTCCCGGGGGCGACAACACTGGAACAAGCACCACCACCACCGGGGCTGAGGCGATCGACAAGGACGACCAGACCGCCCGCCCGACTCGTGGCATCAGTGTAACACTAGAATGTTGTGGACTTTAACGAGAATGTTTTTTTTTCTTTTCCCTCTTACGAATACTGTAAATAGTTCAAAACAAAAAAACCCTGTACATAGCCCAGTGTAGGGCACTGTAATGACATAGCCCAGGACCAGCCTTGTAAACCCCTACCACCATGCGAAGCACCACCCCGCCGGGTTCATTTTTAACAAGGGGTGAATGTGGTAGTATGCATTAGGGGTCATGTGGGACTGTGAAGCCGTGATGTCATTGGCTGACAGATCCCGGGTCCTGGTTGGCTGTTGATCTCTAGCTCCGCCCTGAAGGCGGAGAATAAGAACCAGGAATTCTCCCCGCAGCTCCAGTCTGTTGCTGAACTGCGGGGAACGAGTCACACTTAATAAAGCCTCATCGACTTCACCTCTATTCGTCTCTCGGGAGTCTTTGAGCGCTACAAGGAGGGAGACAGGTCGCCAGTTTGTAAGGTGGCAGAGATTCCCCTCTTTGGCATGAAGGTAATGGTGGCTCTGTGCCATGAGAGGGGCATCTCCCCGGTCGCGATACTTTCCTCAGGATCCCCTCATTATCGCTCCCCAGGATGCCCTGAAGAACTCCACAGTCAGCCCGTCTGGCCCTGGGGATTTGCCCCTCGACAGTCTCAAGTGAGCGGTGACCTTGGCCTCCAGCTCCGGGACAGACTGTCGAGGGTGCCGGCCAGCTCCCCCAGGCTTATTGGGGTATCAAGCCTCCCGTCTCCCTCCGGGCCGGCCTGCGGCTGGTCCTCCCACAAAACGTTGCAAGCATCCTCGCTGGATAGATCCAGGGAGAAAAGAACACTGTAGAAGTTTGGAATTTGGGCCCTGACCTCCTCCAGATCCGAGATGAGGGACCCGTCGTCGGCCAGGTGATAGAAATCTAGTTTTAATATATAAGTTTAAAAGGAAGAAATGCTTCAAAATCAAAATGGCTTTTTAAAGTGATTTAGGCTCAAAATGGCTTCACTAAGGTTACACAGTTCAAACTGTCATGTGAGAGTACCTTTAAGAAATGGGTGTTTACTACTGCAGTGATGTCAGAGAGTGGGTGGAGCTGGGCTGTCTGTCAGCTTTTTACTTTTGTTTTAGGCTGTTTGCTGCAGGGTGTGTTTTAGTTTCGTTTTCCGTGTTGGAGCTGAAGCCAGACCAAGCAGGTGTACTGCTGTTCTCTCTGCCATCAAAAGACTATCTCTTGATCATTTGGTGAATTCAAAATTCTAAATGTTTTCAGTAGTGACTTTAACCTAATGTGCTTCTGTTAAAGGTTTTGTTTTTTAAGTCGTATGGATGTTAAAAGGAAAGCTTGAAGGATTACTTAGTGTTGTATTCTTTGGCGGTTGTATTTTAATTAACGGTTGCTAAGATGTTCACTGTATGTTTTAAAAAGGTTAACTTCTTTTTTTTTTCAAATTTAGAGTACCCAATTAATATTTTCCAATGAAGGGGCAATTTAGTGTGTTCAATCCACCTAGCCTGCACATCTTTTTGGGTTGTGGGAGTGAAACCCACGCAGACACGGGGAGAATGTGCAAACTCCACACGGACAGTGACCCAGAGCCAGGATCGGACCTGGGACCTCAGTGCCGTGAGACTGCAGTGCTAACCACTGCGCCACCGTGTTGCCCTTTAAAATGGTTAACTTGAGTTCACAGAATAAACATAGTTTTGCTTTAGAAAATACTTTTCCATTTCTGCTGTACCACACCTGTAGAGTGGGCCGTGTGCTCCCCATACCACAATCTAGTAAAAGTTGTGGGTCAGGTGAACTCCATGATACACTTTGGGGTTCTCTAAACCCTGGCCCATAACCAATCAGAGAGGCAGGAAAAACTGCTGTGTACCATGAGAATGATCAGATTAGACTTCCGGGTGCGGCGATGACCAGCTGAGTCGCACGTTTCGGCAGCTCCCGGTGGAACGGACTTTTGGGCTCTTAATAAGAGCCCCAACGGCAATTTTAACGGCTAAAAGTACTGTGCGGTGAACCAGAAGGGAATCCCCCCTGGATACGGATGAAAAAAGGAGAGGAAGGTGGCCGGATTGCGGTGGATCCTTTAGAGCAGCGGCAAGGAAGGCAAGCAAAAACCAAGATGGTGTCGGAAGGTGGCAGTTTAATATGGGGCCCTGAACAACACGAGTTTTTGAAACGTTGCGTGGAAGAAATCAAAAAGGAAATGAAGAAGGAGCTGTTGGCCCCGATATTACAGGCGATCGAAGGGCTAAAGGAGGAGCAAAAGACCCAGGAGCGGGAGCTTCGGGTCATGAAGGCAAAGGCTGCCGAGAATGAGGACGACATACAGGGCCTGGTGGTGAAGACGGAGATGCACGAGGCACACCATAAACGATGTGTGGAAAGGCTGGAGGCGCTGGAGAACAACGCGAGGAGGAACAACCTAAGGATTCTTGGTCTTCCTGAAGGTGCGGAGGGAACGGACGTCGGGGCATATGTGAGCACGATGCTGCACTCGTTAATGGGAGCGGAGGCCCCGGCGGGTCCGCTGGAGGTGGAGGGAGCATACCGAGTGATGGCGCGAGGACCGAGAGCAGGAGAAGTTCCTAGAGCCATAGTGGTGAGATTCCTCCGTTTTAAAGATAGAGAGATGGTCCTTAGATGGGCAAAGAAAACTCGGAGCAGTAAGTGGGAGAACGCGGTGATCCGCGTATACCAAGACTGGAGTGCGGAGGTGGCGAGAAGGAGGGCGAGCTTTAATCGGGCCAAGGCGGTGCTTCACAAAAAGAAGATAAAATTCGGAATGCTGCAACCGGCAAGACTGTGGGTCACATATCCAAGGGAGGCACCACTACTTTGAGACGGCGGATGAGGCGTGGACTTTTATCGTGGAAGAAAAATTGGAATGAGCGGGTTATTAAAAAAAAGAACGTTTGAAACAAAGTGGTGGGGCGAGTATGGGGGGGCGAAGAGGGGGATAAAAAGAGGGGAAAGAGGAGTTTTATGTTATTAATTCTGCGATGTGGTAACTTTTCTCTCTTCCACAGGAGGTGGTGGGGGGAGGAAAGGAGGTGGAGGAGATGGGGCGTTGGCCATTGGGGGCGGGGCCAAGGGGGAAGCGCGGGCTCGGTTCCCGCGCTATGATAATTATGGCGGGAATAGGGAAGCAGGAAGGAGGGCGCGTCGCACGGTGCGAGCCGAGGTCACGGGGGGAAGCCGAGGTCGGCCAGAGTTTGCTGACTTCTGGGAGCAACATGGGGGGTGTAACTACGCTAGTGGGGGATCTAGCGGGGGGGGGGGGGGGGGGTGGGAGGGGGAAATTATTGGGCTGCTGCTGCTGGGGAGAGGGGGGAGCTGGCATGGGGTGGGATGGGCGGGGGGGCACCGCCTGGGGGGGACACAGCTGCGTGGGAACCGGGTGAGGAGCTGGAAAAAGGGGATGGCTAATCGACAGGGGGGGGGGTAAAAAGCCCCCCAACCCGGCTGATCACGTGGAACGTGAGAGGGCTGAACGGGCCGATAAAGAGGGCACGGGTACTCGCACACCTTAAGAAACTTAAGGCAGACGTGGTTATGTTACAGGAAACGCACTTGAAACTGATAGACCAGGTGAGACTACGCAAAGGTTGGGTGGGGCAGGTGTTCCATTCGGGGCTAGATGCGAAAAACAGGGGGGTGGCTATATTAGTGGGGAAGCGGGTAATGTTTGAGGCAAAGACTATAGTGGCGGATAGCGGGGGCAGATACGTGATGGTGAGTGGCAAACTACAGGGGGAGACGGTGGTTTTGGTAAAC
This sequence comes from Scyliorhinus torazame, assembly GCF_047496885.1. NCBI lineage: Eukaryota > Metazoa > Chordata > Chondrichthyes > Carcharhiniformes > Scyliorhinidae > Scyliorhinus > Scyliorhinus torazame. Next base: position 129,853,278 of record NC_092711.1, read on the forward strand.
GTATGTGCCCCGAACTGGGATGATGCCAATTTTATGAGGCGTATGCTAGGACGCATCCCAGACCTAGAGGTGGGAAAGTTGGTAATGGGGGGAGATTTCAATACGGTGTTGGAACCAGGGCTGGACAGGTCGAGGTCCAGGACTGGAAGGAGGCCGGCAGCAGCCAAGGTGCTTAAAGATTTTATGGAGCAGATGGGAGGAGTAGACCCGTGGAGATTTAGCAGACCTAGGAGTAAGGAGTTTTCGTTTTTCTCCTATGTCCACAAAGTCTATTCGCGAATAGACTTTTTTGTTTTGGGAAGGGCGTTGATCCCGAAGGTGAGGGGAACGGAGTATACGGCTATAGCCATTTCGGATCACGCTCCACATTGGGTGGACTTGGAGATAGGGGAGGAAACAGAAGGGCGCCCACCCTGGAGAATGGACATGGGACTAATGGCAGATGAGGGGGGGTGTCTAAGGGTGAGGGGGTGCATTGAAAAGTACTTGGAACTCAATGATAATGGGGAGGTCCAGGTGGGAGTGGTCTGGGAGGCGCTGAAGGCAGTGGTTAGAGGGGAGCTGATATCAATAAGGGCACATAAAGGAAAGCAGGAGAGTAAGGAACGGGAGCGGTTGCTGCAAGAACTTCTGAGGGTGGACAGGCAATATGCGGAGGCACCGGAGGAGGGACTGTACAGGGAAAGGCAAAGGCTACACGTAGAATTTGACTTGCTGACAACGGGTACTGCAGAGGCACAGTGGAGGAAGGCACAGGGTGTACAGTATGAATATGGGGAGAAGGCAAGCAGGTTGCTGGCCCACCAATTGAGGAAAAGGGGAGCAGCGAGGGAAATAGGGGGAGTGAGGGATGAGGAAGGAGAGATGGAGCGGGGAGCAGAGAGAGTGAATGGAGAGTTCAAGGCATTTTATAAAAAATTATACGAAGCTCAAACCCCGGATGGGAGGGAGAGAATGATGGGCTTTCTGGACCGGCTGGAATTTCCCAAGGTGGAGGAGCAGGAAAGGGTGGGACTGGGAGCACAGATTGAAATAGAGGAAGTAGTGAAAGGAATTAGGAGCATGCAGGCGGGGAAGGCTCCGGGACCGGATGGATTCCCAGTGGAATTTTACAGGAAATATGTGGACTTGCTCGCCCCGCTACTGATGAGGACCTTTAATGACGCAAAGGAAAGAGGACAGCTGCCCCCGACTATGTCTGAGGCAACGATATCGCTTCTCCTAAAGAAGGAAAAGGACCCGCTGCAATGCGGGTCCTATAGACCTATTTCCCTCCGAAATGTAGACGCTAAGATTCTGGCCAAGGTAATGGCAATGAGGATAGAGGATTGTGTCCCGAGGGTGGTCCATGAGGACCAAACTGGGTTTGTGAAGGGGAGACAACTGAATACGAATATACGGAGGCTGCTAGGGGTAATAATGATGCCCCCACCAGAGGGGGAAGCGGAGATAGTGGTGGCGATGGATGCCGAGAAAGCATTTGATAGAGTGGAGTGGGATTATCTGTGGGAGGTGCTGAGGAGATTTGGTTTTGGAGATGAGTATGTTGGATGGGTGCAGCTGTTGTATAGGGCCCCAGTGGCGAGTGTGGTCCCGAATGGACGGGGATCTGCATACTTTCGGCTCCATAGAGGGACAAGGCAGGGATGCCCTCTGTCCCCATTATTGTTTGCACTGGCGATTGAGCCCCTGGCAATAGCATTGAGGGGTTCCAAGAAGTGGAGGGGAGTACTTAGAGGAGGAAAAGAACACCGGGTATCTCTGTATGCGGATGATTTGTTGTTATATGTAGCGGACCCGGCGGAGGGGATGCCAGAGATAATGCGGACACTTCGGGAGTTTGGAGAATTCTCAGGATATAAACTGAACATGGGGAAAAGTGAGTTGTTTGTGGTGCATCCAGGGGAACAGAGCAGAGAAATAGAGGACTTTCCGCTGAGGAAGGTAACAAGGGACTTTCGTTACTTGGGGATCCAGATAGCCAAGAATTGGGGTACAATGCATAGGTTAAATTTAACGCGATTGGTGGAACAAATGGAGGAGGACTTCAAGTGATGGGACATGGTATCCCTGTCACTGGCAGGGAGAGTGCAGGCGGTTAAAATGGTAGTCCTCCCGAGATTCCTCTTTGTGTTTCAGTGCCTCCCGGTGGTGATCACGAAGGCTTTTTTCAAAAGGATCGAAAAGAGTATCATGAGTTTTGTGTGGGCCGGGAAGACCCCATTAGTGAGGAAGGGATTCTTACAGCGTAGTAGGGATAGGGGGGGGCTGGCACTACCGAGCCTAAGTGAGTACTACTGGCCGCCAATATCTCAATGGTGAGTAAGTGGATGGGAGAAGAGGAGGGAGCGGCGTGGAAGAGACTGGAGAGGACGTCCTGTAGGGGGACTTGCCTACAAGCTATGGTGACGGCCCCATTGCCGTTCTCACCGAAGAAATACACCACAAGCCCGGTGGTGGTGGCGACTTTTAAAATTTGGGGACAGTGGAGACGGCATAGGGGAAAGACGGGAGCCTTGGTGGGGTCCCCGATAAGAAATAACCATAGGTTTGCCCCGGGGAAAATGGATGGGGGATTTGGAATATGGCAAAGAGCAGGAGTAACGCAACTGAAAGATCTGTTTGTGGATGGGAAGTTCGCAAGTCTGGGAGCGCTGACCGAGAAATATGGGTTGCCCCAAGGGAATGCATTCCGGTATATGCAACTGAGGGCTTTTGCGAGGCAACAGGTGAGGGAATTCCCGCAGCTCCCGACGCATGAGGTGCAGGACAGAGTGATCTCAAAGACATGGGTGGGGGACGGTAAGGTGTCAGATATATATAGGGAAATGAGGGACGAGGGGGAGATTATGGTAGATGAGCTGAAAGGGAAATGGGAAGAAGAGCTGGGGGAGGAGATTGAGGAGGGGCTGTGGGCGGATGCCCTAAGTAGGGTAAACTCATCGTCCTCGTGTGCCAGGCTAAGCATGATTCAATTTAAGGTGTTACACTGGGCGCATATGACTGGAGCATGGCTCAGTAAATTTTTGGGGGTAGAGGATAGGTGTGCGAGATGCTCGAGAAGCCCAGCGAATCTCACCCACATGTTCTGGTCATGTCTGGCACTACAGGGGTTCTGGGTGGGGGTGACAAAGGTGCTTTCGAAAGTAGTGGCGGTCCAGCTCGAACCAAGCTGGGGGTTGGCTATATTTGGGGTTGCACAAGAGCCGGGAGTGCAGGAGGCGAGAGAGGCCAATGTTTTGGCCTTTGCGTCCCTAGTAGCCCGGCGCAGGATACTGTTGATGTGGAAGGAAGCCAAGCCCCCGGGGGTGGAGACCTGGATAAATGACATGGCAGGGTTTATAAAGCTAGAGCGGATTAAGTTCGTCCTAAGGGGATAGGCTCAAGGGTTCACCAGGCGGTGGCAACCGTTCGTCGAATACCTCGCAGAAAGATAGAGGGAATGGAAAAGAAGAAGGCAGCAGCATGAAGCTCAGTTTTAAATTTCTGTCGAGTAATATATATAGATATATATAGTGCGGTGACTCAAGATATATTGATCAAAGTACAGATCTATCAACTGGTGCAGTTGGCAGCCGAGAAGGGGGAGGACGAGAGGACGATGCGGCCTCCGAAAGCTGACCTTGCTGGAGGGGCCCCCAGAAAACTGAAGACCAGACCAGACCAGACGATCGGAAGCCTTCAATCCGCGATTCGGCTGGACTGCAAGACCTTTTACTTTGCCTCATATTAAGCCACGACGGTCTGCCCTGTTTCCCCCGAGCGGTAAAAGAATCTTAGAAGAAAGGACTGAGATATCACGTGCTGAAATCACTTTTTCGGAAGAATTAAAAGGAATGCCAGTGCAACATTCCTACTGCTTCTAAGGTGTTACTGAAGGGTTACAAGGGAACGAGGAAAAGAAAAGTTCCTACTCCTGTAAAGTTGACATTATGGGGGACAGCTCTCCTTTAAAAATTTGTGTTATTTTGAAAAGTGTAGCAGATCTATCCGCAACCAGAAGGGGGAGCCAGACTCCACCAGATGTCTCTAGTGAATATATATTCAGCGATCTTACGAATTCTATCTGTAATCATTTGAATTTGCAAAAAGCAATTGCGGAGATTGAGTTAAAATACAACATTACTCAAGGCCAATGGTCCTTCGAAGATGTTAAAATAGTTTGGTGAAAGATCGCCCGTTTAACAAAAAAATGACCGCATTAAGTGGTCACTTGTGGCTCTTAGAGAACTTTGTATAAGCAAAGGTCAGCAGCTCAACAAAGACGCTATTAAATCTGCCAGAGAGGAACTCCAAATAACCTCTGCTCTTTTACAAGACTCAAATTATAAGCTCGAGAGGTCTGACCAATCTAGATCCTTTTTACACTATCAATACTGTGAAGTCCCAAAACAAATTGCAGACCTTAAATGGAAAACTACCGAGCTTCAGGCCACTAATGCCAAACTTCAAAGTACAGTCTCTGATCTTCAGACCATTAATGTAGAAGTTCAGGCAAAAAATATCGAACTCCAAACCATTAATGCTGATATTCGACACTTCCGGTTGCGGCAATGAGGAGCTAAGCCGCACGTTTCGGCAGCTCCCGCGATAACGGACTTTCGGGCTCTCCAGAGAAGCCCCAACGGAACTTTTTTGATTTGATCCCGTGTGGGAAGGTGCAGTAAGGTCCCCCCCTTACAGTATATGGCTGAGATCAGCGGTGGAGCGGCCAGAAAAGAGACTCTGGAGCAGCGGCAAGAACGAGGGGGAAAAAGCAAGATGGCGGAGGGCGGAGATTGAGCAGCGTGGGGGCCGGACCAGCAGGAGTTCCTTAAGCGCTGTGTGGAGGAGCTGAAAAAGGAGGTGCTGGCGCCATTGCTGTTGGCAATCGAGGGGCTGAAGGAGACCCAGAAGACCCAGGCGGTGGAGCTTCGTGAGGTGAAAGATAAAATGAATGACAACGAGGACGAGATCCTGGGCCTGGCGGTAAAAGTGGAAGTGCACGAGGCGGTGCACAGGAGGTGGGCCGAGAGAATTGAGGTCCTGGAGAACAGGTCGAGGAGGAAGAACCTCCGGATTCTGGGTCTTCCCGAAGGAGTGGAGGGAGCTGATGCCGGGGCGTATGTGAGTACGATGCTCCATTCGCTGATGGGAGCGGAGGCCTGTCCGACCCCCCTGGAGTTGGAAGGGGCTCACCGGGTCCTGGCGAGGAGACCCAAGGCTGATGAGCCGCCAAGGGCGATAGTGGCAAGGTTCCATCGCTTCGCGGATAAAGAAAGTGTGCTGAGATGGGCCAAAAAGGTGAGGAGCAGTAGATGGGAGAACGCGGTGATCCGAGTTTACCAGGATTGGAGCACGGAGGTCGCAAGGAGGAGAGTAGGCTTCAACCGGGCCAAGGCGGTGCTGCATAAAAAAAGAGTCAGGTTCGGCATGCTGCAGCCTGCGCGACTGTGGGTCACTTATCAGGACCGACACCATTATTTTGAAACGCCAGAAGAGGCTTGGACCTTTATTCAGACGGAAAAACTGGACTCGAACTGAGGGGATGTGGTTGTGGGGGGAGATGTTGGTTGTATATGGGATTGTAAATAGGGGTTAAGAATACTTCATGGGTGGGATGATGGATGGGGATGTGGGTAGAGTTCTGGTTAAAATTCCTAAAATTCCTTTTTTTCCTTTCTGTAGACGAGATGATGATGATGGGGAATGTGGGCGTCGGTGCTGGAGGGAGGTGAGACTTGGGGATGAGGGAACTGGGATAATGGCCGCAACAGGAGCTGCGCCACAGGGGGCGGGGCTGGTTCAGGAAAGCGCGGGCTTTTTCCCACGCAAAAAGGGGGGGGGGATGGAGGAAGGTAAGGAGGAGGAGAGACTCCCACACGGGGAGATCAACAGGAAGCCGGGGTCAGCAGAAGTCAGCTGACTCACGGAAGTAATATCGGGGGAGCAAAAGAGCTAGATGTGGAGCTAGCGGGGGGGGGGGGGGGGGCTGGGTGTAGGGAATGGGGGAAGAGGGGGGAATTTAGGATTGCTGCTGCACTGTCCGAGGGGGAACTGAAAATGGAAGAGGTGGTCGGGATGGGGGTTCCCCGCCTGGGGGACTGGAGGGTGCGGGAGGCGCGAGCACGGGACTGGCCTAAGATAGGAGATGGCTAGTCGGCTGGGAGGAGTGGGGGGGGGGGGGGGGGGGGTAACCCCCCAATCCGACTGATCACGTAGAATGTGAGAGGCCTAAATGGGCCGGTTAAGAGGGCCCGAGTGTTCGCGCACCTAAAGGGACTGAAGGCAGACGTGGCCATGCCTCAGGAGACACATCTGAAGGTGGCCGATCAGGTCAGGTTAAGGAAGGGATGGGTAGGACAGGTGTTCCATTCGGGGCTGGATGCGAAGAATAGAGGGGTGGCAATACTGGTGGGAAAGCGGGTGTCATTTGAGGCCAAGAACATAGTAGCGGACAAGGGAGGCCGATACGTGATGGTGAGCGGTAGGTTGCAGGTGGCGTGGGTGGTATTGGTAAACGTATACGCCCCGAACTGGGACGATGCTGGATTCATGAAACGGATGTTGGGGCATATTCCAGACGTGGAGGTAGGGAGCTTGATAATGGGGGGGGGGGATTTTAACACGGTGTTGGACCCAGCATTAGATCGCTCCAGATCTAGGACGGGGAAGAGGTCGGCTGCGGCCAAGGTGCTTAGGGGGTTTGTGGACCAGATGGGCGGCGTAGATTCGTGGAGATTTGCCAGGCCTTTGGCCAGAGAATTTTCTTTTTTCTCCCATGTACATAAGGCTTACTCCCGGATAGATTTTTTTGTTCTGGGCAGGGCACTGATCCCGAAAGTGGAGGGAACGGAGTATTCGGCCATAGCCATTTCAGACCATGCCCCGCATTGGGTGGAGCTGGGGGAGGAGAGGGACCAACGCCCATTGTGGAGGTTGGATGTGGGACTGCTGGCAGACGAGGAAGTATGTGGGAGGGTGCGGGGGTGTATCGAAAGGTATCTGGAGGCCAACGACAATGGGGAGGTGCAGGTGGGAGTAGTATAGGAGGCGCTGAAGGCGGTGGTCTGGGGAGAGTTAATCTCCATCAGGGCTCATAGGGTGAAGAGAGAGGGCAGGGAAAGGGAGAGGTTAGTGGGGGAGATTTTAAGGGTGGACAGGAGCTATGCAGAGGCTCCTGATGAGGGACTACTCAGGGAGAGACGAAGTTCGACCTGTTGACCACAGGGAAGGCAGAGGCACAGTGGAGGAAGGCACAGGGGGCGATATATGAATATGGGGGGGGAAGGCGAGTCGGATGCTGACACATCAGCTCCGTAAGAGGATGGCAGCGAGGGAAATAGACGGAGTCAAAGATGGCAGGGGAACTACGGTGCGGAGTGCGGGGAAAGTGAATGAGGCTTTTAAGGCCTTTTACGAGGAGCTGTATAGGTCCCAGCCCCCAGGGGGAAAAGAGGGGATGCAGCGATTCTTGGACCAATTGAGGTTCCCAAGGGTGGAGGAGCAGGAGGTGGCTGGTTTGGGGGCACCAATTGGGGTGGAGGAGCTGGTTAAAGGACTGGGGAGCATGCAAGCAGGGATGCCCCGGGGCCGGATGGGTTCCCGGTGGAGTTTTGTAGGAAGTATGTAGACCTGTTAGCCCGGTTGCTGGTAAGGACCTTCAATGAAGCAAGGGAGGGTGGGACCCTACCCCTGACAATGTCGGAGGCAACGATCTCTTTGATCTTGAAGCGGGATACGGACCCACTGCAATGTGGGTCGTATAGAACGATCTCGCTCCTTAACGTAGATGCTAAGTTGCTGGCAAAAATGTTGGCCACGAGGATTGAGGACTGTGTCCCGGGGGTGATTCACGAGGACCAGACGGGATTCGTAACGGGTAGGCAGTTAAATACTAATGTGCGAAGGCTCCTAAATGTGATAATGATGCCATCGGTGCAGGGTGAAGCGGAGATAGTGACAGCCATGGACGCGGGGAAGGCCTTTCATCGGGTAGAGTGGGAGTATTTCTGGGAAGTGTTGAGGAGGTTTGGGTTCGGGGGAGGGTTTATTAGTTGGGTTAAGCTCCTGTATAAAGTCCCGATGGCGAGTGTGGTCACGAACCGGTGGAGGTCGGAGTATTTCCGGCTGTATCGAGGGACGAGGCAGGGGTGCCCCCGTCCCCTCTGCTGTTCGCATTAGCAATTGAACCTTTGGCCATGGCGTTAAGGGAGTCGGGGAAATGGAAGGGGGGTGGTTCGGGGGGGGAGAGGAACATCGAGTGTCGCTGTACGCAGACGACCTGTTGCTGTATGTGGCGGATCCAGTGGAGGGGATGGTTGAGGTAATGCAGATCCTACAGGAGTTTGGAGACTTTTCGGGCTATAAGCTCAATGTGGGAAAGAGTGAGCTCTTTGTGATCCATCCGGGGGACCAGGGAAGAGGGATAGACGACCTACCGTTGAGGAGGGTGGAAAGGAGCTTTCGATACTTGGGGATTCAGGTAGCTAGGAGCTGGGGGGGCACTGCACAAACTCAATTTGACGAGGCTGGTGAAACAGATGGAGGAGGATTTTAAAAGATGGGACATGTTGCCACTCTCGCTGGCGGGTAAGGTACAGTCGGTTAAAATGGTGGTCCTCCCGAGGTTTTTTTTTGTATTCCAATGCCTCTCAATTGTGATTCCCAAGGCCTTCTTTAAGAGGGTAAGCAAGAGTATTATGGGATTTGTGTGGGCGAGCAAGACCCCGAGGGTAAGGAGGGGGTTCCTGGAGTGTAGCAGAGATAGAGGAGGGTTGGCGTTGCCGAATTTGGGTGGGTACTATTGGGCAGCCAACGTGGCAATGATCCGTAAGTGGGTGATGGAGGGAGAGGGGGCGGCGTGGAAGAGGTTTGCGTCCTGCAAAGGAACGAGCCTGGGGGCGCTGGTGACGGCACCGCTGCCGCTCTCGCCGACAAGGTACACCACGAGCCCGGTGGTGGCGGCAACGTTAAAGATCTGGGGGCAGTGGAGGCGGCACAGGGGTGCGACGGGAGCCTCGGTGTGGTCCCCGACCAGAGACAACCATCGGTTTGTCCCAGGAAGGATGGACGGGGGGTGTCAGAGCTGGCATCGGGCAGGGATTAGAAGAATGGGGGACCTGTTCATTGACGGGACGTTTGCGAGCTTAGGGGCGCTGGAGGAGAAGTTTGGGCTACCCCGGGAAACGCTTTCAGGTACATGCAAGTGAGGGCGTTAGTGAGGCGGCAGGTGAGGGAATTTCCACTACTCCCGGCACAGGGGATTCAAGATAGGGTGATTTGGGGCGTATGGGTCGGAGAGGGCAAGGTGTCGGCGATATACCAGGAGATGAAAGAGGGGGAGGCTTTGGTAGAGGAGCTGAAGGGTAAATGGGAAGAGGTGTTGGGGGAGGAGATTGAGGAGGGGCTATGGGCTGATGCCCTAAGTAGGGTTAATTCCTCTTCCTCGTGTGCCAGGCTTAGCCTGATACAATTTAAGGTGGTTCATAGAGCGCATCATAGAATTTACAGTGCAGAAGGAGGCCATTCAGCCCATCGAGTCTGCACCGGCTCTTGGAAGAGCACCCTTCCCAAGGTCAACACCTCCACCCTATCCCCATAACCCAGTAACCCCACCCAACACTCAGGGCAATTTTGGATACTATGGGCAATTTATCATGGCCAATCCACCTAACCGGCACATCTTTGGACTGTGGGAGGAAACCGGAGCACCCGGAGGAAACCCACGCACACACGGGGAGGATGTGCAGACTCCGCACAGACAGTGACCCAAGCCGGAATCGAACCTGGGACCCTGGAGCTGTGAAGCAATTGTGCTATCCACAATGCTACCGTGATGCCCCTAATATGATGGGGGCGAGGCTGAGTAGGTTCTTTGGGGTGGAGGACAGATGTGGGAGGTGCTCAGGAAGTCCAGCGAACCATGTCCATATGTTTTGGTCATGCCCGGCACTGGAGGGGAGTTGCGGGAACAGTATCTAAGGTGGTGAAAGTCCGGGTCAAGCCAAGCTGGGGGCTAGCAATATTTGGAGTAGTGGACGAGCCGGGAGTGCAGGAGGCGAAAGAGGCCGGCATTCTGGCCTTTGCGTACCTCGTAGCCCGGCGAAGGATCTTGTTAATGTGGAAGGAGGCGAAGCCCCCCAGCGTGGAGGCCTCGATAAATGATATGGCTGGGTTCATAAAGCTGGAGAGGATAAAGTTTGCCTTGAGAGGGTCTGCGCAGGTGTTCTACAGGCGGTGGCAACCGTTCCTAGACTATCTCGCGGAGTGTTAGATGATGGTCGGACAGCAGCAGCAGCAACCCGGGGGGGGCGGGGGGGAGACGACCCAAGGCCAACAGAGTACTTGACTAAGAGGTTGGCGGAGTTGATGGGGGAGGGTGAGAACCCCTCCCGGTACGAGCTGGACCGAGCTCAATGGTCATTAAGGCCGAAGCCCAAAGTGAACGAGCCGCCAAGAGCAGTAATTATCTGCTTCCATAAGTACTGCATGAAGGAGAAGGTGTTAAGCTGGGCAAAGCAGAAGCACGAGGTGCAGTGGGATGGTGCTGGAGTTCGGATCTACCAGGACTTGACGGTGGAGTTGGCAAAAAGACGAGCGGTGTTCGGCGAGTGAAGGCGGCACTGTACAAGGGGGTGCGATTTGGTGTGGTGTACCCGGCGAAGCTGAGGGTGACGTATAACGCCAAAGACTTTTATTTCGAGACAGCGGAGGCGGCTGAGGAGTTTGTGAGGGCAGAAGGCTTGGGACAGACGTGAGGAGCGGAGCTGGAAGAGAGACTGCGGACTGTGATTGGGGAGCTGGAAAATGTATAAATGCTATCACTTTCTTTTCATTGACGTGGATTGTAATTTACTTCACTTCACATTGTTACAGAGTTCAAGTTATTGGTTATTGCAAATACTGGGCGCAATTCTCCGATCGCGGGTCAGAGTGTCCGCGCCGTCGTGAACGCCGTCGCGTTTCACAACGGTGCGAAACGGGTGCGGGCACTAGCGATTCTGGCCCCCTGGCGCTGGAGCGGTTCACTGGGGGCAGCGCCAACCCGCACATGCGCGGTGGCTTTAGGGGACCCACCAGCCCCGACGCAACATTGTATGGGGGTTCTGGGGCCGGACGTGCAACAAAGTAGGCCCGAGGGGGAGAGAGGCCGGCCCGCCAATCGGTGGGCCCCGAACGCGGGCCAGACCCCATTGGAGCCCCCCCCCCCCGGGGATTCGTTCCAAATCATTGAAAAATGATTTAAAAGCTTTAAAAACGACAAGCAGCTACAATCCAAATGAATTCGACCAATCTACCCCACAAAATTCACACAAAAATCCTTTTCTCGTGGCATCACCAACCCCCAAGATTGCTACCATGCCAGGATGGGAAGAACTAAGGGATCTTTTCAGCTCTGATGAAGATAGTGATGGAGTGACGCTTCTAGTTACAAAGGAAATGATGTTCCTTGTGTCAGCCCTGCTGTGACACTGCCAGCCCCTAAACTGGCCCTTTTACTTACTAAGAGGATCAAAGTTGAAACGCTAGAAACAAAAGATGCAGATAATGTTTCTACCTATAGATCTCGATACACACTGATGTGTTGGGTAGGTTGGGTCGAGGTGAACTGCACTTGATGCAGTGCAGCGAGAGACAGACCTCCAACACTTGATAAAATGCAACACGACTTTATTCAACATCCAAACTATTATACCTGTTCAACTGTGGGCTGACACTATGCTGACTTGACTGGAGACCTGGCACTAGCCTGACCAGACTAACCTAGCTACCACATGGTGTAGGCACTGGCTAGCTCACGAGCTCTGACTGTCTCAGAGGCTGGGTCCCGAGAGAGCGGGAAAACTGGTGCCCTCTAGCTTTATAGTGGTCGTGTCCTGTCTGGTGATTGGCTGCTCTGTTCTGTGTGCTCACTGGTCATCCTGTGTGTCAATCACTGCCTGTCTGCACTCCATTGTATACATAGACGTATATTATGACACACAACATTGGATACTTGATCCTGCTGACCCTGATAAGGTGGATGTCATGATATGCAGACATCCACATAATGAGATACAGACAGGCAGCTAATCAACACAGAGGACAGGACATAACCAATCAGCAGGCAGAACACTTGGGGGTGGTTTCCCACTATAAAAGGCACGAGGCACTCACACTCCGCCTCTTTCCACTGGGGACATCTACAGAGTGAGTCAGGTGTATATATCACATAACACCTACAGCACATGGCTAAGAGCTAGTCTGGTTCAGTCAGACAGAGTAATCACACTTAGGTTAGCAGAGAGTCGAACTCACAGAGAACTGAGCTAACTGTGTGACAGGTTCAATAAATCAAATTGAACTAACTTCAAGGTCTGAAGTATATTTCAGTTATAGCTGCATCCAGTTGCAGCCCGTGTTATCTCAGTGTGCTTAACACGACAGTGGACAGATGGTCTAAAGACCTTCCCCATCCTATGAAGGGAGGGTTAGCTACTTGGGATGAATTACAGCGTTTAAAGAATATTTACAATTTACATCCAATGGATGGTGTTCAGGTTTTTCCAATAATGGTTTGTGCCAGAGATAGTAAAAGACTCTCAACAAATGTTCTCAGAGTCCTGGGAGATGATTTGCAAAATCTGGACGCAGCCTGGCAGTCAATTAAAGAATGGGTAACAGCATTTAACCCACCTAAAACTGATTGGACAAAAATCACTTCCTGCCTTCAGAAAAATTTAGACGATGTGCAGGATTATGAGGATAGGTTGAGAGCAATTTGGGTGGAACATTCAGGAATGGCACTTCAAGCAGGAGAACAGACTTGGGATCTGAGTACATTGGGACCATTTAAAAATGCTTTCGTCAATGGTTTAAAACCAGAATTGTCTAAAGCTTTAAATCTGGTGCTTCCTGACTGGGGACTAGTTGGCACTACATACAGGGGACTGGTAGAACGCTGTATTCAAATTGAACGAGGACTGAAAGTTAGAGACCGTGACGTCCCACAGGGCCAGTCTGAAGCTGCAGCCGCTGCCGGCACTGCAGCATCTACCACGACCCCTCTTCCTGCTCCATTAAAGGATTCCAGAAAACTGGATCAATGCCATTTTTGTGGTAAAACCGGGCATTGGGCAAAAACATGTTGTTTCAGAATAGAGGGGTTACAGGGAAAAGACTACAAAGATACATCCCATGACTGACATCACAGGTATATGCCCCGTGACAACTATCAGGATATGCCCCGTGACAACTATCAAGATACACCCCGTGACAACTACAGGGAACCGCCCCATGACTCATACTATCGGGACCCACTCCATGACTACTATAGGGATCCGCCCATGAACACATATTACGACGATATTATACGTACAGGGAACAACCTAGACCCCGCCCATGGGCACCACCTAGACACGATTATGATGACGACAACGACAGGTTTAACCGACAACAATGGAAACCACAACTTGAAGAGGACAAAAAACTAGTGGACCCCACTCTCAGTGAGCCCATTCAAACAGCGTTACACGCTTAACTTAAAACCGATTCGGATGGACTGTATATATCATTGAGAGTGGGAGGACAAATACTTGATTTTCGTTTTGATACTGGAGCAGAGTTAACCTGTGTTCCAAACGAATATGCTAAATTCTTCCCCTCAAACAGAAAACACATTGAAGCCTACGCAGTAGGAGGGGATCCATTAACCTTTCGACGAACAGAACCTTTACTGCTTGAATTGGCAAATATCAAATGACAGCCTCAATTTGGATTGGACCAGTTACTCAAGCCCTTCTGGGTATGGATATCATCTCACAATTGAATTCATCCCTTCATTTTGATAATGGCAAAGTTACATGGTCCCTCAGAAACCTCAAAAAGAATGAACTTGAGCAACACTCAATTTGGGCAAAGGACAAAAATGACTGTGGTCTTTTAAAAATGGAACCAGCATCCTTTACTGGAATGGCGCCACCGTGTACAAAACAATATCCCATTAACCCCTCCTCAATTGAGGGAATACTACCTGTAGTACAGCAATTGGAAGAAAGAGGAGTTTCAATCAAATCCCATAGTTCCTTAGTTAGGCCCCATTTAGAATACTGTGAGCAATTTTGGGCCCCACACCTCAGGAAGGACATACTGGCACTGGAGCAGGTCCAGCGGAGATTCACACGGATGATCCCAGGAATGGTAGGCCTAACATACGATGAACGTCTGAGGATCCTGGGATTATATTCATTGGAGTTTAGGAGGTTGAGGGGAGATCTAAATGAAACTTACAAGATGATGAATGGCTTAGATAGGGTGGATGTAGGGAAGTTGTTTCCATTAGCAGGGGAGACTAGGACCCGGGGGCACAGCCTTAGAATAAAAGGGAGTCACTTTAGAACAGAGATGGGGAGAAATTTCTTCAGCCAGAGAGTGGTGGGTCTGTGGAATTCATTGCTACAGAGGGCGGTGGAGGCCGGGACATTGAGTGTCTTTAAGACAGAAGTTGATAAATTCTTGATTTCTCGAGGAATTAAGGGCTATGGAGAGAGAGCGGGTAAATGGAGTTGAAATCAGCCATGATTCAATGGTGGAGTGGACTCGATGGGCCGAATGGCCTTACTTCCGCTCCTATGTCTTCTGGTCTTAAACAGTCCAGTGTGGCCTGTCAAAAAGGCTAATGGCACATGGCGCCTGACTATTGATTATAGAAAAGCCAATGAATGCATTGACAGAAAAGCTCCTTTGGTAGCCGATCCATCTACAATCTTTAATGCCTTGACACCGAACCTTGAATGGTTTTCAGTTACAGACATGGCCAATGGCTTTTGGCCAGGACCACTAGCTGAGGAAGGTCAACCATGGTTTGTTTTCACCGTTAAACAACAACAATACACATGGACCAGACTACCACAAGGATTCCACAACAGCCCTACTGTTTTTCACATGGCTCCACAGGACCACCTGAGAAAACTACCCGATATGCCCTCCACCATTATCCAACACGTGGATGATGTTCTGATAGCCTCCATTAATGAAGATGGCCATGAGAAAGATTTGTCCTCCCTTTTAAATCATCTTTACTACAATGGACACAAAGCAAGCCTCGCCAAAGCACAAATTTCCCAAGATGAGGTTATTTACTGAGGTCAAATAATCTCCAACGGTAAAAGAAAACTTACCCAGGACAGGACAGCAGCAATAAGAGGTGCATGCCAGACAGCCTACAACTGTCCAGGAGGTGAGATAATTTTTGGGACTTTGCAATTTTAACAGAAATTGAATTGATTCCTTTACTCCAATAGCTCAACCATTAAATGATCTCCTAAAAGGCAACCGGAAATCAAAAGACTCAGTTAACCTCACAATTGGAACAGACAGAGTCATTCTTGAACCTGAAACGGGCTTTGTGCACAGCACCTGTCCTTGGCATTCCACACAATGGAAGGCCTTTCACCGTGTTTGTTCATGAGAAAGACGGCTACATGACAGCAGTACTAGCCCAAGAACATGGTGACCGGTTAAGACCTGTAGGATATTACTCTGCCAAACTCAACAATGTTGCACTGGCACGTGGCAGCTGCCTCAGAGCCACGGAAGCCACATGTCAAGCTGTGATGCATACAACAGGCCTTGTCTTGGATCAGCAGTTGACTATTAAATGCCCCCGTGCAGTCCATTCTCTACTTTCCATGAACAGAGTATCACAAGTCACATCAGCCAGGTGGACCAGGTGGACAGCAGTGTTGGAAGCACCTAATGGGCAGCACGGTAGCATTATGGATAGCACAATTGCTTCACAGCTCCAGGGTCCCAGGTTCGATTCCGGCTTGGGTCACTGTCTGTGCGGAGTCTGCACATCCTCCCCGTGTGTGTGTGGGTTTCCTCCGGGTGCTCCGGTTTCCTCCCACAGTCCAAAGATGTGCAGGTTAGGTGGATTGGCCATGATAAATTGCCCTTAGTGCCCAAAATTGCCCTTAGTGTTGGGTGGGGTTACTGGGTTATGGGGGTCGGGTGGAGGTGTTGATCTTGGGTAGGATGCTCTTTCCATGAGCCGGTGCAGTCTTGATGGGCCGAATGGCCTCCTTCGGCACTGTAAATTCTATGTTAATCTTTACTTCCACCGAGCCAGTCCAGTAAATCCTTCAACTTTGCTCTCGCTTCCCGAGGAGCAACAGGGGGGAGAAATAGAACATGACTGTGTGGGAGTAACAAAAGAAATGGAAGAGGCATGCCTAGTAGAAGAAGAACCACTACAGAACCCAGATTTGATTCTATTTACAGACGGTTCCTCCTTTCGTGATAAAGGTGTCAGAAAGGCTCGATGGGCAGTCACCAGCTCCTATGAAGTAATGGCGGCAGGAAGTTTGCCCCAAGGAACATAGCTCAACCGGCTGAATTAAGGGCTCTAACAGAAGCATGTCATGTGGCAAAAGATCAATGCGGACTCCAGATACGGTTTTGGAGTAGCCCATGATTTTGGTCACTTATGGAAGAAAAGAGGATACCTTACCACAGCAGGGACACCTATACGAAATGGAAAAGAAGTACAAGACCTTCTAGAAGCAATGGCTTTACCAAAAGAAGTATCTATTCTCAAATGTAAGGCTCGTACTCAAGAAGATACTATGGAAGCTAAAGGAAATGCCTTTGCAGACCAAGCAGCAAAGAAAGCTGCCTCTAAGTGGCATCCTTCAGCACCACCAAGACACATCTACAAATTAGGAGTGACCAAGTCATTACAAGATCTATGTGAAATGCAACCAAACTCTACACAAGAAAAATGGTCATGGCTAGATTCAGGGATTGAGGAGTTTGATGATGATATCTGGAGACAAGTTCAGACTGATAAACCAGTGGCACCACAGGCACTGATGCCATTTCTGGCACAACTGATCCATTCATGGGGACATTTAGCCCCTCAACAGATGATGGATCGATTCCACAGAAGTTGGTGTGGCAAAGGATTCAAAAAACATGCACAATTGGTATCGGACCGCTGTGTCACATGTCAAAAGAACAACTTTGGACCTATCACGAAAATGTCCCAGTTAAGAGATCCTGCCCCTGCAGGACCCATTTCAGAACATACAGGTCGATTACATCCCCTTCCTCCGTGCCAAAGACACATAGTAGATAAATTTTCTAGATGGATAGAAGCTACTCCAGTCAGAAAGGCTACAGCCACCCATACAGCCAAAATGCTATGCAAAGACTATATTCCCAGATGGGGAGTACCAGCTAGCATTGATTCAGATAATGGAACCCACTTTACGGGTGCTATATGCCAGGAGGTGTGCAGGTTACTGAACATCGATTGGAATTTGCATTGTCCTTATTATCCAGAATCATCAGGACTAGTGGAACGCATGAATCGGACCTTAAAAGAATGACTGTCCAAATACAACCAAGAAGCCATGAACTGGATTCAAGCTTTGCTCCTAGTACTGTGCAGTATCAGAGCAACCCCAAATATAACAACAGGCCTAAGCCCATTTGAGCTCATCACTGGCAGACCCATGTCCCTGCCGGGAACTATTGACTTACGAAAGGCAGACTGTCATTCAATGAGTGATGCTTAACTTGGTTATTGTCAAAATCTAACAAATGCTGTTAGTTCTGCTTCTCAACAGGTTTCCGCAGCCTGGGGGTGATCCCCCTGAAGGAGGACATACCATAATCCCTGGCGAAGCTGTGTACCTAAAGAAGATGCAAAAGGACCCTCTCGGGGCCAAGTGGGAGGGCCCTTTTCAGGTGTTGCTGACTACACAATCGGCCGTGAAACTCCAAGGAAAGAAACACTGGATTAACGCGTCACATGTGAAGCGCGCGCGCATCAGAATAATAATAATCCGTTATAATGTTTGCAACATTATTAATTTTAAGTTGCCTGGT
This sequence comes from Scyliorhinus torazame, assembly GCF_047496885.1. Classification (NCBI taxonomy): domain Eukaryota; kingdom Metazoa; phylum Chordata; class Chondrichthyes; order Carcharhiniformes; family Scyliorhinidae; genus Scyliorhinus; species Scyliorhinus torazame. Next base: position 129,871,131 of record NC_092711.1, read on the forward strand.
CTGCTTAGCAGGCTTTACTAAACAGTTACATGACAATACCTTTCTTCAAATGTCTCACAGTTATGCTCAAAAATTTAATATCTCCGGGTGCTGGGTGTGTACTGCATTTCCTGCCCACTCAGAGGGAGGTATCCCTTTTATACCCGTTCCTTTTAATATTTCAGAAACCACTGAATGGTATATTTTTTCAGAGCTCTCATCGCTCTTCCCATGTCCATACAGAAGCAGAAAAATGTTCGGACTCCAGAATGGCGGTTAATATTAATTATTATGTCCAACTTTGGGAATCTGCCGGTTTTTCATTGAATTCTTTTGAAGGATGGTATCAACATAACTATGACACAAACAACCCTCCCCAAATTCACCTCCTGTCTACTGACCAGAAAGGGACCATATGCTTAGTTAGTGATGATCCTGTCGGAATGAGGATGGGATATAGCAATGGCTCCCATTACTTTCATGTGAGTACATCTTGTACTCGATTCCGAGCTGAAAGAATTGCTCGCGCTTCCTTATTAACAGGCTTACTGAATCTCACGAGTAATTCCACATTTCTAGATCTCTTAGACGAAATTACCCGTTATACTCCTGAAAATGGAAATTATTTTGTCTGTGATAACAAGGCCTACCCCTGGCTTCCAAGACTTTGGTCAGGAGGCTGTTATTTAGCATACGTCATACCTCCCATCCATCATCTGTCTACCCTTCCAGGACCACCAGTTCAAAGAGAGAAACATGCGCTCACCATAAAAGATAGATTTCTTGTTTACCTTATTCCTTTTTATTGGCACAGACGAGTGGCCAGTGAATTGAACAAACTAACTGACATAATAGAACAAGTAGCTAATGATACCTCCTACGCCCTAATTGGAATTTCTGACGAAATGGTTGCCATCAAAACTGTTACCTTACAGAATCGAATGGCACTTGACTATTTGGTAGCCGACAAAGGTGGCACCTGTTCCCTGATTGGTGCAGAATGTTGCACCTACATCTCAAATAATTCAGACCAAGTCAAAGACTTGGCAATACACATCCAAAACGAAGTTAAGAAACTTGAACACTCCTCTGATTCCACTCCTTGGGGTTGGCTCTTTGGATGGTCAGGTGGCACTGGAAGGTCCGTTATCCAGGGAATTTTCTCCTTTTGCATTATTGGATTTATCCTTTACATAACCATCATGCTCATCAGATGCGCATGCCAATGCATGGCAGCCCGTACCGCCCAAAGGATTCAAGTGGTTCAGTCCACACCCTGTGCATCACCAGCCAATAACTTTGAAATGGAACGTTTCTGTTGATTTGTTATTTACTGCATTATTAATCATTTATTAGTGAATTATTATTAATAATTTTATTACTGAGTTACATAATCAATTTTGATAATCATTTTACCAATTATTACTAAATCATATACTCACCTTCAGTTATTTTACTGTATAATCATTTTATTTGTGTACATGAAATAATGATTATAAATATTGAATTATGTCATCAGATATCAATTTTTAATCAGTATATCAATTTCTTTTTAAAATTTAGTGTACCCAATTCATTTTTTCCAATTAAGGGGCAATTTAGTGTGTCCAATCCACCTAGCCTGCACATCTTCGGATTGTGGGGGCGAAACCCACGAAAACATGGGGAGAATGTGCAAACTCCACACGGACAGTGACCCAGAGCCGGGATCGAACCTGGGACCTCGGCGCTGTGAGGCTGCAGGGCTAACCCACTGCGCCACCATGCTGCCCTAGTATATCAATTTTTGATCAGTATATCAATGTTTGAAGCAATTTTTCAATTTTTACTAAGTCCTTTAATCAATGTATTATCAAGTTCAATTATTAATGTATTAATATTTTACGATATTATCATTTGATTTGTTTTATTGAATTAAGATGTTTGTAACGCTTGCAAGACTTTTCCCACTCTAATGTTGAAGGCTGTTCTCAAACAAGTGAACCATTAAAGGCAATGTGAATGAGTCTCTCTCTACTGTCTCACTGTCCTATTGCATTTATTCCTTTCCTTCTTTGATTTTCTATTTCATTTTTGATTCATCTTATTCACCTTTCGAATAATCAAAAAGGGTAGACTGATAGAATCTACCTTTTTAGTATAAATCTACCTTTTTAGTATATAACAAGTGTAAAGGGACAAATGGCCCAAGATTTAAAATGGCTTCTTGAAACGGTTTGTTAAAAAAAACACATTTCAAACAGGACAGTAAAAATGCTGAATCCCATGAGAAATATCAAGATAATGAAGCCAAATAGGCCAAGGACACATTTTGTTAATTTAAAGTTTTGGGGCTATATTCCCAGAAACTGTTTTCATGACAACAGATAAGGCTCATAAGAAAGATGTATTTCAATTACCTCACATTAAAATTTGATGGACAGACATCTTAATCGAATTGAATTAACTGTGTAATTACTTTAACCCAATCACAGCCAGAAAGGGGAAGGCATTGGTGATAGCAATAATCTTAAAATGTACATGCCGGTTTGAACAATTCATTCCGGAATCATCTGACTTAATTTTTGAAGCTATTTTCTGCACTATCGCTTTGAGCAGCCATTTTGTTTATTTTCAACTTTTCTGTATCGTGTATTCAATTAGAAGAAATATCAAGAGCTGCAACTTGTATTGAATTTGACTCAGGACTCTGTATTTGCTTGGACAAAACGAACTTTAACAAAACTCTGTATCTGCAAGAAAACTGACTTGATAAGAGACATCTGCAAAACTAACTGAATAAAAGACAATTTACTTCACGTAAGAAGCTCAGTTTCAAAGTCTGTCGAGTAATGTATAAAGTGCGGTGACACACAAGATATATTAACCAAAGTGCAGACCTATCACAGGTGCAGTTTAACATGGATAAGTGTGAGGTTATCCATTTTGTGTGAAAAATAGAAAGGCAACTTATTATCTAAATGGAGAGAAACTTCAGAGTGTTTCAGTCCAGAGGGATCTGGGTGTCCTTGTGCATGAATCTCAGAAAACTAGTATGCAGGTACAGGTGGAAATAACGAAGGAAAATGGAATTTTGGCATTTATTGCAAAAGGAATAGCGTATAAAAGTAGGCAAGTGTTGTAGCAACTGTACAAGGCATTGGTGAGACTGCACCTGGAGTATGGTGTACAGTTTCCATCCCAATCACGGAACTGGCGTATCCAAAGTGTGCCATTTCCCGTGATGCCCGTGCTAGCCCCTTTGGAGTGGCTAAATATCTTCACCTGTGGCCCGTTTTTTGACGTTGTGAAACTCCACAGTTTTCACAACGGCATCAATACTTAGTCTCCAGAATGGAGAATCCGGACCGAGGGATTTGTCTGATGAAGAGAGATTGAACAGTTAGGCCGCTACTGTCTCCGGTTCAAAAGAATGAGAGATCTAATTGGGGTATATAAGATGATAAAAGGCATTGACAAAGTAGACATAGAGCAAATGCTTCCTCTTGTGGGACAATCTACAATAAAAGGTCAAAGTTATTGTATAAAGGGTAGCTGATTTAACAGAGAGTAGGAGAAATTACTTTTCTCAAAGGGTGGTGAATCTGCGGAATTCACTGCCCCAGAGTTCAGTGGATGCCGGAACAGTGAGTAAATTTAAGGAAGAGATAGACTGATTTTTAATTAGTAATGGGTTAATAGGTTATGGAGATCGGGCTGGAAAGTGGAGTTGAGGTCGAGATTAGATCAGTCCTGATCGTATTGAATAGCACAGCAGGATCGAGGGGCTGACATTCCTACTCCTGCTCTTAGTTCTGGTGTGAAGGTGGAAATTGGGAGCAAAATGGAAACATTTATCCACCTCCGGATGAATCATGAAGCTCTCCCAATATAGTCATTGATAAAATGGAAAAAGAGTAGCGGGAGCAAGCCTGAGTAGACTGGAATAAGAGTGTTCCACATAATCAACAAAAAGACAAGCATACCTGGAGCCCATGTGGCCCATGGCCTCACCTTTTATTTGCAAGAGAGTTAAAGCAAAACTTATTGAGCGACCGAATAAGTTCAACCTGGCAGAGGAGAGTGGTGGTGGACCTCTCCTCAAGGGACCATGGACCAGAAACTAAATTGGATTCCCAGGGTAGAGGGGTCAATTACTAGGGGGCATAGGTTTAAGGTGCGAGGGGCAAGGTTTAGAGGAGATGTACGAGGCAAGTTTTTTTACAGAGGGTAGTGGGTGCCTGGAACTCGCTGCCGGAGGAGGTGGTGGAAGCAGGGACGGTAGTGATGTTTAAGGAGCATCTTGACAAATACATGGATAGGATGGGAATAAAGGGATACAGACCCAGGAAGTGTAGAAGATTTTAGTTTAGAAGGGCAGCATGGTCGGCACAGGCTTGGAGGGCCAAAGGGCTTGTTCCTGTGTTGTACTTTTCTTTGTTCTTGTTGCCATATATATACTGTGGCTACAAGAACAGGTAAGGGCGAGGAATCCTGCGGTGTGCAACTCACCTCATGACTTCCCAAAGCCTGTCCACCATCTACAAGGCACAAGTCAGCAGTGTGAATGAAAAATGAAATGAATGAAAATCGCTTATTGTCACAAGTAGGCTTCAAATGAAGTTACTGTGAAAAGCCCCTAGACGCCACATTCCGGCGCCTGTTCGGGGAGGCTGTTACGGGAATTGAACCGTGCTGCTGGCCTGCCTTGGTCTGCTTTCAAAGCCAGCAATTTAGCCCTGTGCTAAGCAGCCCCTCGACCTAGCCAGTTCTGTATCCGCCTTGACAAAATACTCCCTACTTGCCTGGATGAGTGGAGCTCCAACACCAATAAAGAAGCTCGACACAATCCAGGACAAAGAAGCCAGCTTTATTGGCACCCCTTCCACAAACATTCGCCCTCTCCTCCACTGATGCATAGTAGCCACCATGTGTAACCATCTACAAGATGCACTGCAGGAGCTCACTAAGATTCCTTAGGCAGCACCTTCCAAACCCACGACCGCTACCATCTAGAAGGACAAACAGATATATGGGAACCCCACCACCTGGAGGTTCTCCTCCAAGTCACTCACGACCCTGGCTTGGAAATATATTGCCGCTCCTTCACTATCAGCAGAAGCATGGAGACAAAATGAGCAATGGGATGAAATCAGAGCTGTAGTGAATGGCTGTTTTTCGGAAAGGAGTGAGGGAAACAGTGCACCTCGCTATGGTTAAGTATCAGGATCACTGCTCTTTTTGATTCTCTATCACTGACTTCCATAAAATCAATATCCATAGAAACATTACAATGCAGAAGGAGTCCATTCAGTCCATTGAGTCTGCACCAATCCTCTTCCCCACCCTATCCCTGTAACTCCACTTAACTTGCATATCTTTGGACACGAAGGAGCAATTTAACATGGTCAATCCACCTAATCTGCACATTTTTGGACTGTGTGAGGAAACCGGAGCACCCGGAGGAAACCCACACAGACACGGGGAGAAAGTGCAGACTCCGCACAGGCAGTGACCCACGGCCTAAATTGAAGCCGGGTCCCAGGCACTATGAGGCAGCAATGCTCTTTTAAAAAATTGAGTGCACCAAATTATTTTTTTTCCAATTAAGGGGCAATTTAGCGTGGCCAATCCACCTACCCTGCACATCGTTGGGTTGTGGGGGTGAAACCCACGCAGACACAGGGAGAATGTGCAAACTCCACATGGACAGTGACCTAGGGCCGGGATTCGAACCTGGGTCCTCAGCGCCGTAGGCAGCATGCTAACCACCGTGCCGCCTTTCCGACATGGATTAGAGGTCACAGGAACAATATCAACATTTTCAGATGACACAAAAGTTGAAAGTATCGGAAACAGTGAGGAAGAGAGTGAGAGGTTTGAGTAGGACAGAAGCAGAATGGTGGAATGGGTGAGCTCACGGCAGATGAAATTCAACACAGCAAATTGGGAGGTGATCTACTCTGGTTGGAAGAATGAAGAGAAATAATCCAAAGAAGGGCAGAATTTTGTTAGAATTTCGAATGCACAGCCTGATCGGGTGGTGGATGCAGATTGAATAATAACCCGCAAAATGGAATTAGATTAAAAATTCAAAGCAGCAACAAACTGTAGGGAAATGGGAAAATTGGACAAACTGGATTGGTTTTATAAAGAGATAGTACAGAATCGATGGGCTGAATGACCACTTTTTTACTGTATTATGATTCTTACAATTCCGCAATATTGTCTTTTTATTTGGGTCATGCTGAATAGAGCAAACTCGGGGGCTGAGTTTCTTTCCAATCAGAGAGGCTGCTCTGTGTATCAATCCACTTCCTGAGATTGTTCAACTAGCTGCAGCCCCTCAACCAATTTCCTGTCTGTTCACACATGTCCTGTTTCTTTTTCCAATGGCTTCAGTCAATGCAGTTTTGTTTTTGAACAACACATTACTCTATATTTATCCGTCCTGTGGGATCTGACTTATTTCCTGCTTATCAGTTGTTTTTAAACACTTTTTATCCTGAATCAAACTGCACAAACTGTTTCACCAGGGCTTCCTGGATCCTTTCTCTTCTTCACGGTATCATAGTTAGTTTTACAGCAAAAAAGAGAGGCCTTTGCCCCATCTTGTCTGTGCCAGCCATCAAGCACCGATTTATTCTCACCCCATTTTCCAGCACTTGCCTTGTAGGCTGTAGCATTTCTAGTGATTGTCTAAATGCTTCTTAACTTGTGAGGGCTCCTACCTTTAACAAACTTCCAGGCAATGAGTTCCAATTTGATCCCTCTACGAAGGGGGAATATTTCTTCCTATCTACCCCGTCTATGTCTCATAAATTTGTGCACCTCCAAACTGTTCCCCTTCAGCTTTCTCTGCTCCAAGGAAACCAATCCCCGGCCTATCCAGCCACTCTTCATAGCTGAACCGCTCCAGCCCAAGCAACATCCTGGAGAACTTCCTCTGAACTCTTTCCAGAAAAATCAAATGCTGACTCTGGCTGGGTTCAGTTCTACATTCACTGGTCACTGGTTCTACTCCAGCCTCTGGCCCAAGTGCTCAATATTACAGAAATTAAACGAAATGAAAGCTCAATTCTCCAGCCATTTGACCCTGGGGGTCTGATATCAGCACCTGGAATTGACCTGACCTGATACGACACATCATGTAAAGAAAACGAGGTGCTTTTAACCATGACGATTGAAAATTGTGTCTGTGCCTTTAAAAACTGCTCTCACTCCCAAGTTACCACCAATGTGTGAAACATGTCCCTTTAAGAACTGCCCTCACTCCCACATTACCATCAATGTATGAAATATGTCCTCTTAAGAACTGCTCTCACTCCCACGTTTCCTTCAATGTTTGAAATGCAACATTTACTTACCAATGTTAACCTATGTCTCCACTCCAGCAAGTTGGTTTCTTGAAACAATAGATTGTTGAACTATTTCCGAGTTGGGTTCCAAAGGCGGCCGGTGCGATCCTGGGACTCTGATCCACTGAACCCACCCCCATCCACTGACAGCTCACAATGCCCGGGGAATGATTGACGGCAACTCCGGACCAATAGGGGAGTTGGAGGATCAAGTGTGGCGACTGGTCCTCCAACCAATCGGAGTGAATAAGGGGCGGGGCTGAGCCCAGATCTCCCTCATTGGCTGACACTCTGCATCATTTTGGAAGCTGATTTGTCTCAAACTCCAGGAGAAAGCTGGACCTTTCTGTTCTTTAAACAGATGAAACCCTGTGGGTATGGAGCAAACTAGAAATAATCTGGCTTTAAACAGATGAAACCCTGTGGGTATGGAGCAAACATTTCAACAGTTGTTACTGAGATAGATTCATTCAGAACTACTTGACTACTTGAGGGTTGGGGGTCAGTCAGCTCAGTTGGCTGGTTAATGCTGTGGAGCGTCGCCAACAGTGTGGGTTCAATTTCTGTGCCTGCTGAGGTTATTCATGAAGGCCCACCTTCTCAACCTTGAGAGCGATGAACATTGGGGATGTGCGAGGTCCAGAGTTGGAGGAGCAGAAAGATCTGGGTGGGATGTCGGGCTGGAGGTGGTTACAGAGAGGGAGGGGCGAGATCAAGCAGGGATTTGAAATAAAATCTGAGAATTGTAAAAAATCGATGCATTGTTAGACCGGGTACCAATGTAGATCAGTGAGTACAGAGGAAATCAGTGAATGGGACTAACAGTGAGTTAGGATACAGAGAGATGGAGGGGTAGCGATAATGTCACTGGATTAGTAATCCAGAGGCCCAGGTAAATATTCTGGGACATATGTTTAAATCCAAATATGGATTGGTGGAATTTATATTCCGTTAACAAAATCTAACCTCAATAATGGTGACCATAAAATTAACATGAATTGTCCTAAAAACCTTGGTCTGGCCTACATGCGACTTCAGACCGATATGGTCGACTATTAACTGCCCTGAAATGGCTGTAAACTCCAATCAGCCCCCTCCCCCCAGACTAAAGAAAAGGAAATCCACACAAAACAAATGTTTCAGTGTTCAGTGTCAGTACAGAGGCCAAAGCCTAACCTCTGATATTGGAGGAAGTGGTGTCTACTCACACTCCTTTCCCTGTCTCTGAACATTCTAGATCTGAAACAGTGTGATTTTTGTGAAGTAAGTCAGGGGATATCGAAAAATCTATATAAATCGAACCCCAGGATGTCCCAAAACCTTTAGAAAATGAAATGCTGTTGAAGGTGAGTCACTGTTGCAATGCAGAAGGCCTGGGTGCTCCCACAAACAGCAATGTGCCGATGACCAGCGATGCTGGTGGCCACCCAATACAGTCAGATTGGAACTCGCTGGTGTGTCAGCAGGTTAAGTGACTGAATGAATCTCTTCCCACATTCAGTGCAATCAATGGTTTCTTTCCTGTGAGAGTTGGTATTTCATCAGATATTTATAACTTTTAAAACTTTTCAGAGTGTGTACACTTAAAATGTCACTTTTCAGTGAATAACCTGATGGGCAGTGAGGCTGGAAACACAAGTGAATCCTTTCCCACATATGGAGCAGATGAACAGCATCTCCCTGGTGTGAACCCGTGGGTGTATCCAGAGACTGGATAACTGATTGAATCTTTTCAGACACGGAGTCAGTTTTACGGTTTCTCCTCACTGTGAATGTGCTGGTGTTTCTGGAAGCTGGACGATTTGGTGAATCCCTTCCCACACACACAGGACAGGTGAACGGTCTCTCCCTGGTGTGTCAATAAGCTCCCAGTTGTGATGGAGAACTGAATTCCTTCCCACAGTCCCAAAATTTCCATGGTCCTCCCTGTTGTGGCTCTTTGTGTCTTTCCAGGATGGATGATCAGTTGCAATCTTGAATGGGATACACAGGATATACAGCACAGACAGGCCATTCGACCCACCCAGTTTGTACTATTTGAGCCTCCTCCCATCTTTGCTTCTCCCAGATATATATATATATATATATACACACACACACACGTTTGTCCAGCCTCCCTATAAATACGTGGATACTATTCACTTCACCCACTCCCTTTGATAGTCATAGAAGTTTACAGCATGGAAACAGACCCTTCAGCCCAACTTGTCCATGCCGTCCAATTTCCACCATTAAGTGAGTCCCAATTGCCAGCATTTGGCTCATATCCCTCTATACCCATTATAACTGTCTAAATACTTTTATAAAACAATATATATATTTTATTAAAGTTTTCAAGCACAATTTTTCCACTTTACAAATCAACATAAAAGATAACACAATAACTAATAAGTAACATTATTTAAATAAAATAGTGAACTAGCAAAGTAACAAAAAAGTGCTCCCCCCCACCCCCCCCCGTCTAAATACTTTTTAAAAGACAAAATTGTACCCGCCTCTACTCCTGCATCTGGCAGTTCATTCCAGACACTCGCCACCCTGTGTGTGAAACAATTGTCCCTCTGGACCCTTTTGTATTTCCCCCCCTCTCACCTTAAACCTATGCTCTCTAGTTTTAAACTCCTCTACCTTTGGGAAAAGATGTTGATTATCTACCTTATCCATGCTCCTCATTATTTTATAGACCTGTATAAGATCACTCCAAAGTCTCCTACGCTCCAGGGAAAAGAGTCCCAGTCTATCCAGCCTCTCCTTCTAACTCAAACCATCAGGTCCCAGTAGCATCCTAGTAAATCGTTTCAGCACTGTTTCTGGTTTAATAATATCCTTTCCAGAATAGGGTGGCCAGAACTGTGCACAGTGTTCCAAGCGTATTATTAATGTCTTGTCCAACTTCAGCAAGTTGTCCTGACACCTGTGTTCAATGTTCTGACCAATGAAACAAAGCATGCCAAATGCCTTCATCACCGTGTCCAATTTCCAACTCTGATAGGGGACATTCCCCATCGCGGGGAAGGCTTGGTAAAATGTCCACCGTTTGTTTACATTCGCTGTTGCTGAGGCTGTGTAATCCCCATCTCAGCTTCCTGAAGCCGCACCGTGCATGCTCTGAGAAATGGGCTATGGGGGCGGAGCTTTCCTGCGCATGTACGTTGATGATGATGAGCTGGATTCACCATTCATCCCACCCATGTGTCATTGAAGAACAAAATGTTATAAAGTAGTGAACATTATCTAGTTCCACTCCTTAACCCATCAAGTGCAAAATTAATGTATTAAATGTTATCATTTTAAATGATATTCTTTCAAAATGTAATCACGTTAATCTGATTCATGGCCTCATTTTGTCTCGCAGAGTGGTTAGCACTATTGCTTCACAACTCCAGAGTCCCGGGTTCAATTCCGGCCTCGGGTGACTGTGTGGAGTTTGCACTTTCTCCCTGTGTTTACATGGGCTTCCTTGGATGCTCCGCTTTCCTGCCACAGTCCAAAGATGTGAAGGTTAGGTGATTGGCCATGCTAAATTGCCCCTCACTGTCCAAAAGGTTAGATTGGATAGGGTGGAGGTGTTTGCGGGCTAAAGTAGGGCGCTCTTTCCAAGGGCTGGCGCAGACCCAATGGGCCGAATGGTCTCCTTCTGCACTGTAAATTCTACGATTCTATGAAACCCCTGAACTTTATCTGTCAGTGTAATGTTGGCGAGTGGTGATCGACTGTCCTGGAAGCTAACAGGAAGAGAACTCCGAGGTCAAAGGATTAAGGGAGCAGCGAGTTCTGTATTGTGGGGTTGGATGCTGGAAGCTGTGTTCACACGTCAAATGAGTAATTGTGAATTCAAAACAAGAAATGCTGGAAAAACACATCAGGTCTAGAAGAGAAACTGAACTAAAGTTTGGAGTCCCTACTGCTTCTTCAAAGTTGAAGCATTGTGAAATCCTGCTTATCAATTTATCTTTCAAACTTAAACCTGCTGTTTATTTTAAGTCTGGAACAAATCGGTTTCCACCAATCTCCAATTTGACAGCATGTTTCTGGCACCTTCCTGCATTTCCTCTTCCTGGCTCTGAGCACAGCGGTAAAGGAGTCTTCAGTTCCATGTCGAGGAACTCTGAGCCACGGAAGAGAGAGAAGCTGGGACACATTTCTTTTAATTTAGAGTACCCAATTAATTTTTTCCAATTAAAGGCAGTTTAGCGTGGCCAATCCACCTACCCTGCACATCTTTGGGTTGTGAGGGTGAAACACACGCAAACACGGGGAGAATGTGCAAACTCCGCATGGACAGTGACCTGGGGCCGAACCTGGGACCTCGGCGCCGTGAGGCAGCAGCGCTAACCACTGCACCACCGTGCTGCCCCGGAACACATTTCTTATACATTAACCCACGGTGACAGTGAAGGGAGATGAGAAAGACCAAAGTGCCTGTTTTGCTACCCTCAGTATGTCCCTGAAGGACCGTCCAGGCTGAAGCTCTGGTATTGCCATATGATCCTCCCCCAGATTGTCCTTTCTGAGCTCCAGGCAGTTGATGTTAAACTATCAGATAGGAAACACTCAAGGATCAAAACGATAGTCAATAGACAATAGAACATTACTGCGCAGTACAGGCCCTTTGGCCCTCGATGTTGCACCGATCTGTGAAACCACTCTAAAGCCCATCTACACTAGTCCATTATCATCCATGTTTATCCAATGACCATTTAAATGCCCTTAATGTTGGCGAGTTCACTACTGTTGCAGGCAGGGCATTCCACACCCCTCCGAACCTACCTCTGACATCTGTCCTATATCTATCTCCCCTCAATTTAAAGCTATGTCCCTCGTGCTAGCCATCACCATCCGAGGAAAAAGGCTCTCACTGTCCACCCTATCTAATCCTCTGATCATCTTGTATGCCTCTATTAAGTCACCTCTTAACTTTCTTCTCTCTAACGCGAACAGCCTCAAGTCCCTCAGCCTTTCCTCATAAGCTCTTCCCTCCATACCAGGTAACATCCTGGTAAATCTCCTCTGCACCCTTTCCAATGCTTCCACATCCTTCCTATAATGCGGCGACCAGAACTGCACGCAATACTCCAAATGCGGCCGCACCAGAGTTTTGTACAGCTGCAACATGACCTCACGGCTCCAAAACTCAACCCCTCTACCAATAAAAGCTTAACAACCCTATCAACCTGGGTGGCAACTTTCAGGGATCTATGTACATGGACACCAAGATCGGTCTGCTCATCCATACTACCAAGAATGTTACCATTAGCCCAGTACTCTGTATTCCTGTTACTCCTTCCAAAATGAATCACCTCACTTTTCTACATTAAACTCCATTTGCCACTTCTCAGCTCAGCAGCTTAAGTATGTCCCTCTGTAACCTGCAACATCCTTCCGCACTGTCCACTACTCCACCGACATTTAAATGACTCTAAATTTGTAGAGTCATCTACAAATTTACTCACCATCCTTCTACACCCTCCTCCAGGTCATTTATAAAAATTTAAAAAATCAGTGGCCCCAAAACAGATCCTTGTGGTACACCACTAGTAATTGAACTCCAGGCTGAACATTTCCCATCAAAACAAATCTGATTTATTTGACATTTAACCAGAATACTGAACTTCCAGCCCAGTTACAGGGATTATTTACATCGACAGAAGAAAATGCAAACTGTCAGAATAAACATGGTTCATTCCTAGATGTGATTATCAGCAGCAATAACCACAGAATCCAATCCCTGCAGTCACTTGTGCATTGGCGGTTCAGGGTCACCTGTCTTCAACACCTCAGAACTGGACTTCAGTAGGAAGTGGATTCTCTGGTTAAACCATGGTTTCCGGTTGGGGAACACAAGTACTGCCTTCTTTGGCACACAGTCCTCGACACACTTACTGATGAAGTCTGTGACCATAGTGGCATTCTTGTTTAGGTTGGTCGCTGAGTTCCTGAATATGGACCAGTCCACTGACTCCAAGCAGTCGCGTAAGAACTCTTCTGTTGCCTTGGACCAACATTACTCGACCTTCTTAACCGGATTGTCCTGCAAAACTTTCTGCTTGTATGTCGGGAGAAGGAGCACCGTCTTGTGGTCCGAATTTCCAAAATGTGGTCGGGCGATGGAGCGGTAGGCGCCTTTGATGTTTGTGTAGCAGTGGTCAAGGATGTCAGAGCCCTTGGTGGGACAGGAGATGTGTTGGTGGAATTTTGGCAGCACACTCTTGAGGTTGGCCTGGTTAAAGTCCCCGGCCATGATGAACAAAGCCTCCGGGTGTTCGGTTTCATTTTTATTTACAGCGGTGGACAATTCATCAAGCGCCTTCTTCACTTCTGCCTCGGGTGGGATGTAGACCGCCGTGATAATGGCTGAAGTGAACTCCTGTGGAAGGTGGTCTGGGCGGCACTTCACAGTCAGGTATTCCAGATCCGGGGAGCAGTGGGTCACCAAGGTTGCCACATCCGAGCACCAGGAGGTGTTGATGAGGAAGCAAACCCCTCCACCCTCCGTTTTGCCCGACGACGCCGTGCGGTCCATCCGGTGAAGTGAGAAGCCATCAGGTTGTATGGCGCAGTCCTGTGAGGCAGGGGTGAGCCATGTCTCTGTGAAACAGAGCACACAGCAGTCTCTCACTTCCCTCTGAGAGGTAAGTCTAGTTTTAAGCTCGTCCATCTTGCTTTCGATATCTTGGATGTTTGCTAGGAATATGCTGGGGAGAGGGGACTTGAAACCGTGTTGTTTTAGTCTCACTTGCAAACCGCCACGTTTCCCTCGTTTCCTCGGTGGCTGGCTGCTTTTCGGTGGTCCTGGGATCTGATGAGAGACACCCGACTTTGTGGAGGGATCCTGGGCTCTGGTTGTGCTTTTGGGGTCACCAGGGGGGCATTTCTGCGGTCCGGTCAGGCCCCGGGATTTCCCGAGCAGGGGACTTCCTTTTTGTGTCTTTAGGTCCCCGCGTGGGGACTTCGCTGCTTTGGGGATGGTTGAGTTGTGTTCGGATCGCTGGCGGGGTCTTCCTGGGCCGAGTCGGGCCGGGTCACGTGGTCGGATATAGTGCCAGCGGTCAGGTCGGGTGTTCCTGAGATTGGACCTCGATCTAGGCCTGATCAGGTCTATCCACATGTCCTCTTCTGTTTCCCAATCAGGTGGATCAGGATACTGGGTGGTCCACGCTGGGTGGGGTCGGAACGGGCTGCGTAGATGGATGCCGGGTCGGGCACTTCGGATGTTGAGTCTTGCTTCAGGCCAGGATGGGCCTACTCGGCGGGCTTCAGCCCAGGGCGGGCCTACTCGGCGGGCTTCAGGCCAGGGCGGGCCTTCTCGCCGGGCTTCAGGCCAGGGCGGGCCTCTACGGCGGGCTTCAGGCCAGGGCGGGCCTTCTCGCCAGTCCTCTTCTGTTTCCAGGTCGAAGTGGGGTCGTCGGTTGAGTCCTACCGGGTCGGGTCCGGCCGGGTCACGACGATCGAAGAATCTCCAGCCCTGTAAGAAAATGAAAAAGAACATAGTTAGTAATTTTTTTTGTTAAAGTATTTTTATTCAAATTTTAACATTTTTACATTTAACACACACAACATTCCAAAACAAAATAAATCCCCCACCTCCCCCCTTCCCAGCACCAATGGTAACCAACTCCTCGAAATGGAATATAAACAAACCCCATCTTATAGAATCCTTCATTTCCCCCTCTTAAAGCGAATTTCACCGTTTTTAAGTATAAGAACTCCATTAAATCCCCAGCCACACGGAGTCACAGGGGGGAGAAGCCGACCTCCACCCCAACAGGATCCAGCTCTGAGCGATCAACAAGGCGAAGGCTAAAACATCTGCCCCCCTCCAGTCTGCAACTCCGGCAAGTCTGAATTTTGCTCCCAGAGATCTGGGCTCAGTCCACATCAAGATCGCCAACATAGCGCTAAAGACCCACCCCCAAAATTTCTCCAACTTTAGGCAGGACCAGAACCTGTGAGCGTGATTGACTAGGCCCCTCCCACACTGCTCACAAATACCCTCAAACAGCAGGCTCATCCTCGACTTTGTCAGATGTGCTCTGACAGCAACTTCATTGAAGCCTACTTGTGACAATAAGCGATTATTATTATTACAAGCCTCCCATAGATTGCCGGGATGACCCCACCCCTCCAGCCCCATCACCGACAACAGCCCCTCCAGCAACGAGGAGGACGGTGCCACCGGATAGGTCGGAAAATCCTTTTTTGCAAAATCCTGCATCTGCAGGTAGCTGAAACCCTCCGCACGCGGGACCCCAATTCCTCCAAACTTGTAAACCGCTCTTCCAAAAACAAGTTTTCATCTCCATCACTCCTCGCATTTCCGAACCCTCAGCACCCATCCTCCCTGGCTCAGACCTGTGGTTCCCTCTGATCGGCATCAACTTAGACCCCGCGCTAATCTAAACTGCTGCTGAAATTGCCTCCATATTGTCAGCATGGCCACCACCACAGGACGCCGAGTACTTTCCTGGGGCCGTTGGCAGTGTCCGCAACCCCGACTGCTTGCAAGAGCCTACCTCCATCCTCACCCATTTGGCCTCCGCTCCCACCTCCATCACTGCACCTTTCCACGTTCACCTACCAATAATAGTACAACAGGTTCGGAAGAGCCAGGACCCCGACTGTCACCCTTTCTGAAGTGCCAATCTCCTATTCCTTGCCACCTTAACTGCCCAAACAAATGACGACATTACCCATCCACCCCCATAAAAAACGATTTTGATAAAAAGACTGGCCCAGACCAGAAATAAAAATAAAAACCGTGGCAAAATGTTCATCTTAACCGCCTGTGCCCAACTTGCCAACAGCAGGGGAAGACTGTTCCGCCTCGATAGATCTGCCTTGACCATATCCACCAGACTGGTAAAGTTCAACCTCTGGAGCCGGCCCAATCCCGAGCCACCTACACACCCGAATATCGGAAGTTGGTTGTTGCCACCCAAAATGGCAACCCTCCCATCCCAACTCCCACCCCTGGAGAAGACACCACAAAACACTCACTTTTGTCATATCTAACTTTTAGCCAAAAAAATCTCCAAATCTCCTAAGCAGTCCCATTATATCCCCCACTGAGGAGCCCGGGTTGGGGGTACAGCAACAGTTCATCAGCTTCTTACCCACCTGAATCGCTTTACCCCCCCCCCCCCACCCACCCCCCACCACACCCCCCCCCCCCCACACACACCCCCCTCCAAACTCCCCCCACAGAAATAACACCCAAAAGGAGCAATTCCCAACCAATTACAAAGCCCAAAATTATCCCGTCCCAAATACAACTTAAGCAGAGTGGAAAAAAACAGCCAAAAAGAGAAAGAAGATTAAAAAAACACCAAAGGGAAAAGTTCAACACCACCAAAGTCCAAACTCATTTCAGTCCCAGTCCTTCACTTTCACGAACGCCACCGCCTCCTCCTTGGAGTTGTGTGTAACCCTCAGCCTTGCCGGATAGACCACCCCAAACCTCACTCTGCTTTTATACAACACCGCCTTCGCCCAACCAAAGGCCGCCCACCTGCTCGCCAGCTCCACCATGAGATCCTGGTATATCCAATCCCAACACTTCCCATCTCACCTCTCGATTCAGCTTCACCATCTCAGCACCTTTCCTGTGTTTGCACTGGAGTGCTGACTGAGAGTGCTAAATTGGGAGTTCGGTGACTGAGGGAGTTGGGTGAGGAGGGAGCAAGGTGCTCCTTTCATTTCCTATGTTTCCTCAAAGAGCGTGAGGGGAGCCGGGAGTTGACAAAGAGTGCAGCTGACTGGGAGCAGAGTCGGAGGACGGAGTTCCAGCTGGTTCACAGGGCAGAATCTCAGCTACATTCTGTAAGGTAAGAGTTGTTTTTTGTTTGATTTTGTTTTGTTTTTTAAAGGGGGCAGCAAGCTATATTTGTATCATTCAGCAGAATCACCAATTTTAGAGGGTTCACTTGAGAGAGTAGCAGCAATATATATATATATATATATATATATATTTTAAGGGCCTAACTAATCTTTAATTTTCTTTCTCCTTTTAAATCTCTTTGGGAATTCAGATGGGAAGGGATGGAAGCTAGGGCAGTTGCATGCTCCTCCTGTAGGATGTGGGTGGTAAGGGAAACCACTAGTGTCCCCGCTGACTACACCCACGGGAAGTGCACCCAACTCCAGCTCCTCGGAGACTGTGTTAGCTGGAGCTGGATGAACTTCGGATCATCCGGGAGGCAGAGGGGGTGACAGAGAGGAATTACAGGGAGGTAGCCCCACCCAAGGTTCAGGACAAGAGAGTGGCTGTGTTACAGTCAGGATAGGAAAGGGAACAGGCAGACACTGCAGGGATCCCCGTGGCCGATCCCCTTCAAAACAAGTAGCAAGTGTACAGTTTTGGATGTTTGGGGGGGGGGGGGGGGGTGACCTACCGGGGTCTAGCAGCCAGGTCTCTGGCACGGAGCCTGGCTCTGTGGCTCAGAAGAGCAGGGAGGAGAATAAAAAAGCAATAGTGTTAGGAGACTCAATGGTTAGGGGTACAGATAGGAGATTCTGTGGGCGCGAGCGAGACTCCCGGAAGTTATGTTTCCTCCTGGGTGCCAGGGCCAGGGATGTCTCGGATCGAGTCCACAGGATTCTTAAGGGGGAGGGGGAGCAACCAGAAGTTGTGGTGCACATAGGCACCAACGACATAGCTAAGAAAAAGGGTGAGGATATAAAAAGTGATTTTAGGGAGTTAGGTTGGAAGCTAAAGAGGACAAGCACAGCAGTGATCTCAGGATTGCTACCGGTGCCACGTGCCAGTGAGGCAAGGAACAGAGAGCGAGTGTAGCTGAACTCGTGGCTACAGGGCTGGTGCAGGAGGGAAGGCTTCAGATATGTGGATCATTGGGATACCTTCTGGGGAAGGTGGGACCTGTACATGAAGGACGGGTTGCACCTAAACTGGAGGGGCACCAATATCCTGGGTGGGAGGTTTGCTGGAGCTCTTCGGGAGGGTTTAAACTGGTTTGGCAGGGGGATGGGAACCCGCCCCTAATTGGCCAGAATCGATTCGGGTGATTAAAATCCTATCGATTCATTGGATCCCTACCTGGGACCGCCCAAAAGAGCACGAAAGATCAGAAAATAAGAAGAACTGCGCAACCACCATTCTGTCTCTTTTGGACTGGCTCTGTCCACCAACTGCAGCACACTGACCAGACAAGTTCAAGGACCCCCGACCTCCACCTGAAGACGACACTCAGCCTAGACAATCCAGCTAACCTCCAGCCGCCACACGTGAGGAACCAGATAAAGGCCTTATCTAACCTGCACAGAGCCGGTCACTTGGAAGTTAAGTAAAGGTTGTTTAAACTGCTAGATATAGTCTAATGTAGTAGCGTTTAATTCATTAAGTATAGAACGAATCCTATGTTCAATAATAAACTGTGATTATACTAAATACTTGTTGTCTGGTCATTTGTCTAATACATGGAACACACTCGCACATTGTGGTTATTAATAGAAATAAAGATAGAAGTCAACACTTTCGTCTGTGGTGAGCAAAATATGGGAAAGGATTCCGAGAGATAGGATTTATGATTATTTGGAAAAACATAAGTTTGATTAAAGATAGTCAGCATGGCTTTGTGAAAGGCAGGTCATGCCTCACAAGCTTCAGTGAATTCTTTGAGGATGTGACGAGACACATTGAATGAAGGTCGGGCAGTGGAATAATGGTGTATATGGATTTCAGTAAGACATTTGATAAGGTTCCCCATGGTAGGTCATTCAGAAAGTCATGGGGCATGATGGGATACAGGGACATTTGGCTGTCTGGACAAAAGAAGACAATAGATAAATGTGAAGTGAGTCATTTTGGAAGGTAGAATTTGAATGCTGAATACAGGGTTAAAGGCAGGATTCTTGGAAGTGTGGAGGAACAGAGGGCTCTTGGGGTCCACTTACATAGATCCTGCAAAGTTGCCACCCAGGTTGATAGGGTTGTTAAGAAGGCGTATGGTTGTGTTAGCTTTCATTAACAGGGGGATTGAGTTTAAGAGCCATGAGGTTTTGCTGCAGTTTTATAAAACCCTGGTTAGGCCATACTTGGAATATTGTGTCCAGTTCTGGTCGCCTTGTTATAGGAAGGAAGTGGATGCTTTGGAGAGGGTGCAGAGGAGATTTAGCAGGATGCTGCCTGGACTGGAGGACATATCTTATGAAGAAAGGTTGACAGAGCTCGGGCTTTTCTCACTGGAGCGAAGTAGAAAAAGAGGTGACTTTATGATAGAGGTGTACAAGGTGATAAGAGACATGGATAGAGTGGATAGCCAGAGACTTTTTTCCCAGGACGGAAATGGCTGTCACGAGGGGATATAATTTTAAGGCGATTGGAGGAAGGTATAGGGGAGATGTCAGAGTCAGGTTCTTTACAGAGAGTGGTGCGTGCATGGAATGCACTGCTAGCAGAGGTGGTGGAGTCAGGAGATTCATTAGGGACATTTAAGCGACTCTTGGACAGGCACATGGACAGCAATAAATTGAAGAGGTGTAGGTTAGGTTGATCTTAGATTAGGATAAATGGTCAGCACAACATTGTGGGCAAAATGCCTGTACAGTTCAATGTTCACCTGATAACTGGAAGCATCCTCTCACAACTCTTGGTTGCTCATTTGCCTTGGGCTTCGGCCGGACAATGGTGAGCCCTGTCCAACTGGTACAGGGAGGAGTCCTGCTTCTCCCCCGTCAACATTGCGAATATCTCCGCAAAATACCCCTGTCGGCCTCAAGCCCTCCAGCCCCTCAGGCAATATCACGATCCTCAGATTTTGCCCGCGTGACTTGTTCTCCAGCACCTCCAGTTTGGCTTCGGCCCTTTATTACTCTCCACCCCCTTCCATGGCTCCTTCCCCATCGAGGTGAACGGTCGCTGTGCTGCGACATGCCTCAATTCCCTTCAACATCTCCCCTTGCTCCCGTACCTCTCGTCGTCTTTGCCAAAGCCTCCCGGGGCAAGAGTCTCATCCACCAAATCCTTCAGCGAGGTCAACATCTCTTTGCGATGATTGTCAAAGTGCTAAGAAAGCAGCCGCTCAAACTCCCCCGCCATCACTTCAGCCAGCTGATGCAGTGTAATACGCGCGGCCCCATTCGACAATCCTGCACCCTCCATCTTTCCTTCCACTGAACTCCCCAACAAAGTCCCCGGCGGACTTTCACTCGGCACCTTTTCCCCCTGGTTATTTTTCTGGATTTTCGACATCCTTTGGTTGCCTTAGACTTTCCGACAAATAATCGGACCAGATTCTCCCCAAACACTGGGGGCGAAGGGCCAAAAACCAAAAGCTCGAGCAGGAGCCGCCCAAAGTACAACCTCCACCCACATGTCACCACCAAAGTCCCTGGTTAGTGATTTTATTAGAATTAAGATTTAAAAGGTTAGAATGGTTAGAAAAGACGTAGGAAGAGGGTCTGTAGGGGAGAGAGAAGCCCCGCTCCAGCGCCATCTTGAAAGATCCCGATAATTCATGTTAGATCCCTGCCTGTAAGTTCTTCTCTTCTAATATTGAGTAAAAGTTTATATAGAATTACGCAGAACATATAGAACAGAAACAGGCCACTCATCGCAACTGGCTTCGGCTGGCGTTGATACGCCACACGCTTCGCCACCCATCCCATCTACTCAGCTCGGTCTTTCAGTTTCTCTTTCTATTCCTTTCTCTCTCATGCACTCGTCTAGTTTCCTTTTGAAAGGATCTCAGCTTTTTTGCCAGAACCACATCCTGTGGTAGTGAGTTCCACATTCTAACCGCTCGGAGTAAACCCGTTTCTCTGTTTTTCCCATGGGATTTATTTGTAACTTTCATGTATTTCTGGCCCCTAGTTTTGGATTGTCTCACAAATGGACTCATTCTTTCCACATCTCCAAGGTCCCACATGGCAAACTGGGCAGAAAACTAAAGGCTCATGAGAGCCAAGGTAATGTTGAGAGTTGGATTTAAAATTGCCTCGATGGCAGGAAGTGCTAAATGATGGTTGTTGGGTGTTTTTGTGTGACTGGAAAATGGTGACACTGTGGTAATATCACGGGACAAGTAATTCAGAGGCCTTGACTAACTGTGGACATGGATTCAAATCCCACCATGGTAGCTGGAAGAAACAAATTCAATTAATAAATCTGGAATTGATAGCTAGTCCCTGTGTGAACATTAAATAATTATTGGTTGCTGTAAAAATCCACCCCGTTCACTAATGTCCGCTGAGAAGGAAATCTGCCACCATTACCTGGTCTGGCCAACTCACTGCAATGTGTTAACTCTGAACTGCCTAGCAAGCCACTCAGTTTAAGGGCAATTAGGGATAGGCAACAATGCTGGTCTTGACCGTGGTGTTCACATCCCCAAAACGAACAGAGAAAATCAAAGGGCTGTTTCCAATGCTGGTTTCGAAGGAGGCCCTTGATTCCTGGTTCGTATCATTGATTTGGAAGCAAATGTAGGAACGTGAATAAGAAGTTTACCTATGACACAAAAAATGATTGAACACTGGGGCAGCACGGTGGCGCAGTGGGTTATTGCTTAAAACATTGATGTACTGATTAAAAATTGATATACGAGGGCAGCACGGTGGCGCAGTGGGTTAGCCCTGCAGCCTCATGGCGCCAAGGTCCCAGGTTCGATCCCGGTTCTGGGTCACTGTCCGTGAGGAGTTTGCACATTCTGGTGTTTGCGTGGGTTTCGCCCCCACAACCCAAATATGTGCAGGCTAGGTGGATTGGCCACGCTGAATTGCCCCTAAATTGGAAAAAATGTATTGGGTACTCTAAATGAAAAAACAATGATTAAACACTTGATAGTGTTATGGGCGAGGCGTTTTCAGAACCCCAAAATGTATCATGGAGTTCAACCAACCTCTCCCTTTAATGGATTGTTGCTTTTGAAGCACGCGGCTTGTTCCCCAGGTGTGATATTACAATTATGGACATGTGGGTTTTTAAGCACAAAACAATGTTTATTCCATGAATTCAACTTAATCTCTTAAATAAACATTGAATCTCTTAACACCCCTTACTTCAAAGATAACCCTGAAAATATTACAACACTAAATAATCCTTCAGTTATCCCTTTCAACATCCATGAGACGTAACACCTTTAAACAGAAACACATCAGGTTAAACACATGAGTTTAAATCACCCAAATGATCCAGAGATAGTCTTTCATGACAGAGATCACAGCAGATCCAGCTCACTGCAAAACACAGACACAAACCAGCTCTTTGCCTTCAAAATGGCTGAACTGAGCTCAGCTCCACCCACTCTCTGACATCACTGTTTTCTTAAAGGTACATTGCTTAAACATCCATTTCTTAAAGATACTCTCACATGACAATAGTGAGGAAGAAAGCTAGAGAGAAAACAAGGCAAAGGATTACATGATTAATGGCAGGACAGGACTAGTTAGGCCAGAGCTAGATTAAGAACATCAGCCAGAAATTGACAATGTTTGCTCGGGAAAAAGTTCGGATAAACTGGGATTTTCTTTGGAACAGAAAACTGAGGGGAGACCTAAATGAAATGTATAAAATTCTGAGGGATCGAAATAGATCAGATAGGAATTTTTCATACAATTTTCATTGAATTTACAGTGCAGGTCGTCATTTGCCCCATTGAGTCTGCACCAGCCCTTACAAAAAGCACCCTACTCAAGCCCACGTCTCTACCCTGTCCCTGTAACCCAGTAACCCCACTTAACCTTTTTGGACACCAAGGGCAATTTAGCATGGCCAATCCACTTAACCTGCACATCTTTGGGCTGTGGGAGGAAACCGGAGCACCCGGAGGAAACCCACGCAGACACGGGGAGAACGTGCAGACTCCACACAGACAGTGACCCAAGCCGGGAATCAAACCTGGAACCCTAGAGCGGTGAAGCAACTGTGCTAACCACTATGCTACCATGCTGCCCGAGGTCCTATTCCCTTTGGTTGAGGGATGCATAACAAGGGGGCAGAGATTTAGGGAAGAGGTAGGAGGTTTACAGGGTGCAAGGGTGGTGCCAAAATCCCTCATAGCATTTAAAAGTATTTGGATAGACATTTGAATTGATGTAACCTAAAAGGCTACAGATCACAATTTGGAAATTGGGATTAGGCTGAATACCTATGTGTTGGTCATTGTAGCCATGATGAGCTGAATGAAATAGAACAGGAATAACAAACTTTTAAAAATTGAAAGTGCCCAATTCTTTTTTTCCCAATAAAGGGGCAACTCAGTCCCACCTACCCTGTACATCTTTGGGCTGTGGGGGTGAGACCCACGCAGACACGGGGACAATGTGCAAACTCCACACGGACAGTGACTCGGGGCCGGAGCCGGGTCCTCGGCGCCGTGAGGCCGCAGTGCGACCACTGCGTCTCCGTGCCGCCCTCGGAACAACAAACTTTAATAAAAACCGGGCTAGTAACTCTCACTAATAACACCGGTCAGCATTCTGCCCAGTTTAGCTGATGTGGTCATTTTTAAAATTTACCAGCATACAGAAGAGTACAACAGCAAATGATTTAACGTCCCCAATGTGATCGGTGTAATTGGTCTCAAATTTAACCTGGAAAAGTCATTAAACTTTCCCAGTCTGAGATCTGGAATCTTTGTGCAGACAGAACAGACCATTTTACCTCCCACATTGAAAGGTGGATGCTATTCAGGTCCTGATGAATCGAGTGACTCAGTCAGATGATGATGTGATGTTTGGTTTGTTTCACGTTAATAAATCCTTCTCTTTCTTAAGGATTTTCCAAAGGAATTTCACTCTCAGTCCAGGAGAGGAATTCACCAGACTCTCCCAACACTGGTTCCAGGTTGGCTGCGCACGCGCTCTGCTGTCCGCCCGTGTAAGATGGCGGCCGCGCATGCGCCCAGCTGCACGTGACCGACGGACAAGATGGGGGGAGGGCGCTGCGGCGGCCGCGCAGGGGCCCCCCTCTGCAATGGTCGCCGAGCAAGATGGCGGTCAGGCGGCGCCCCCAAGATGGCGGCCGCGCAGGCGCCTTGCCGCACATGCCCTGCGAGTAAGATGGCGGCCACTCAGCGCCCCCAAAATGGCGGTCGCGCAGGCGCCCTGTTGCAAATCGCCCCTGCACAGAAGGCAGCCGTTAACTGTCGCCGACCAGAGAGAGAAACGCCGCCCCGATCGGTATAAAGGCCGAACTGCATCAAAAGTCCCGGAAAAGACTGAATAACCTGAGGAATATCCCGGAATTATGGCGGATTGTGCAACCCAGAATGGAGGATCGTGAGGTAGGAACAGAATCATAGAATTTACAGTGCAGAAGGAGGCCATTTGGCCCATCGAGTCTGCACCGGCTCTTGGAAAGAGCACCCTACCCAAGCCCATACCCCCACCCTATCCCCATAACCCAGTAACCATACCCAACACTAAGGGCAATTTTGGACACTAAGGGCAATTTAGCATGGCCAATCCACCTAACCTGCACATCTTTGGACTGTGGGAGGAAACCGGAGCACCCGGAGGAAACCCACGCACACACGGGGAGAACGTGCAGACTCCGCACAGACAGCGACCCAAGCCGGGAATCGAACCTGGGACCCTGGAGCTGTGAAGCAATTGTGCTAACCACTATGCTACCGTGCTGCCCATGCTGAGCCTGGGCCCAGTCTTCAGGGTCACACTGAGAGGGACAAACATCTCTCTTCACTGACAGCAATGTCCCCGTGTGGGTTAATCCTCAGGTGTGAGAGAAATGGACCCCAGCTGCTCTCTTCCATAGTTCAGAGCTCCTAGACACAGAAGTTTCCTTTATTACTGTTCAGAGTCAGGAAGAACAATGGTGAATATTGGAAATGTGCTGTCAGATCAGAGATTGGTGTAAAACTGGGATGTTCCTGATTGAATGTAAAGCAGCTGGTTTAAATTTCCAGGCTCAAAATGCATCGGAATCAGTCTAACATTTTTAACGTACATAGAACATACAGTGCAGAAGGCCATTCAGCCCATCGAGTCTGCACCGACCCACTTAAGCCCTCACTTCCACCCTAACCCCGTAACCCAATAACCCCTTCTAACCTTTTTTGGTCACTAAGGGCAATTTATCATGGCCAATCCACCTGACCTGCACATCTTTGGACTGTGGGAGGAAACCCACGCAGACGTGGGGAGAACGTGCAGACTCCGCACTGACAGTGACCCAGCGGGGAATCAAACCTGGGACCCAGGTGCTGTGAAGCTACAGTGCCATCCACTTGTGCTACCGTGCTGCCCCTTTGTGACGTAATTGTGTGTCAGTCAAAATTAATTCATTGAATACAAACCTACTTAAAATAAATTGGTTCATATCTGCATCACACTATTTTCACAGTAACTTCATTGCAGTGTTAATGTAAGCCTACTTGTGACAATAAAGATTATTATTAATAGCTGCAGGAGTTCACAGGAGCCTGTTAACTGCCGGGACAATTATTCAATAACCAAAGAGAAAATGCTGGAAAATCTCAGCAGGTCTGGCAGCATATGCAGGGAGAGAAAAGAGCTAACGTTTCAAGTCAAGATGACCCTTTGTCAATTATTCAATAGTTTGATTCCCAGATAAATAAAGAGCTGCAGCGTGTGTCCAAGAATTCTTAGTTTTGTTTATATGTACTTCACACATTCTGTTATTTGAAATAAATCTCAACCCTCCCAGCCTTTAACCACCATTTTTAAAATTATCTCTTTATTGTCACAAGTAGGCGTACATCAACACTGCAATGAAGTTACTGTGGAAAAACCTCCGGCGGAGGGGGGATTCAGAATGTCTAATTTAGCTAACAAGTATGTCTTTTCGGGACTTTTGTGGGAGGCAACTGGAGCACCCAGAGGAAATCCACGCAGACACGGGTGAACGTGCAGACTCTGCACAGACATCCAAGCTGGAAATCGAATCCAGGTCCCTGGCACTGTGAAGAAACAGTGCTAACCACTGTGCTACCGTGCCGCCATGCCTTTAACCATCATAAACATAACAGAGTAAAGGGTGAAGTTGTGTCTGCTCCTTTAACTGGAGACAGAGATTTAAGATATTTGACAACAGAACCCAAGGGGGTGATGAGGAGAATTGTTTTTATACAGTGATGTGATGTGATCTGGAATTCACATTGACAGGCTGCTGGAAGCAGATTTTAAAGTAACTTTCAAAGGGAATTGGATAAACACTTGTAGAGAGTAAATTGGCAGAGTTATGGTGATTGTGCAGAAGGAGGACATTCGGCCCTTTGAGTTGCACTCTACCTAGGCCCGATCTCCCTGTAACTCCCAATACCTGTAACCCCATCTAACCAAACATTTTAGGACACCAAGGGGAAATTGATCATGGCAAATCCACCTAACCTACACATCTTGGGAGGAAACCGGAGCACCCGAAGGAAACCTACACAGACAAGGGGAGAAGCGGGTTCAATTCCCGTTCCGGCCTCCCTGAACAGGCGCCGGAATGTGGCTACAAGAGGCTTTTCACAGTAACTTCATTGAAGCCTACTTGTGACAATAATATTAATAATAATAATATGCAAACTCCGCTAAGGCCGGAATCGAACCCGGGTCCCAGGTGCTGTGAGGCAGCAATGAAGCCCTTTGTGACATTCTTAATTTTCCCCTCCTGAGTTTTTAACATTTGACCTTTTCAATCAAAATGTGTCTCGAAGAGAAGATCAAAACTTTGGTTTTGATGAGCTGTCATATATATTTCCTGTGTGACTATGTAACTTGAGAACCACGAGAAGGAGCTGAATATTTTCAGTTCATCTACAGATGTACCTTCGATACCAGAAATCTCTGGTGTTCCCCATGTCCTCATTGCTTTCCCCTTGGATATAACAGCTCTCAGTCAGGTGGGGTCAGTCACACGTGTCTCTGTCATGTTTCCATTCCTATTTTATCTCTCACCTCACTGTGACTCTCACCATAACATAGAAACATCAAAATATTATTGCTACCTTGCATCTTGCCCTCCTATTATTGTCTATAATGATAACAGTGACAGAGTAACACACACCAGAATTGGAATAACGGACAGGTTATTGTCTAATAATAACAGTGACAGAGTAATACAGTGGTGGCACAGTGGTTAGCACTGTTGCCTCACAGCACCAGGACCCTGGGTTTAATTTCGACCTTGGGCACATTCTTCCCGTGTCTGCATAGATTTCCTCTGGGTGCTCTGGTTTCTTCCCACAGTCCAAAGATGTGCAGGTTAGGTGGATTGGCTATGCTAAATTATCCTGGGAGGGGTTATAATAATATTCTTTATTATTGTCACAAGTCGGCTTACATTAACACTGCAATGAAGTTACTGTGAAAATCCCCTCGCCGCCACATTCCAGCCCCTGTTCGGGTCACAGAGGGAGAATTCAGAATGTCCAATTCAGGCACGTCTTTCAGCAGCTTTGGGAGGAAACCGGAGCACCCGGAGGAAACCCGCGCAGACACAGGGAGAACGTACAGACTATGCACAGACAGTGATCCCAGCGGGAATCGAACCTGGGACCCTGGCGCTGTGAAGTAAGAGTGTTATGGGGATAGAGATGGGGATTGGTCTAGGTAGGGTGATCTTTCAGAGGATCGGTGCAGACTTGATGGGCCGAATAGCCTCCTTCTGCACTTGGGATTCTATGATTGGATTCAATGATGTGTTCACTCACACACTGCAGCCTGACTTTGATTATAGGAACGGACACTGTGTTTGTCACTCTCAAAGTGAGTGAATCCTTTACTGCTTATCCTCTGGGTCCCATCTCCACTATTATTGTCTGAAACCCTGTGGTTTTATAGGGTTTAACAACTGTAATATGATAAGGACAGATAATTATAATTTTTTCTTTAAATTTCGCAAGTGATGACCTGCTGCGTTTATCTACATGCAGCAGGATTAGATCCTGCACCTGCCATTTATTCTGGCGTGATGCACGGCGTGACAACCAACAAAAACGAAGGATGGCAGAAAGAGGGAAACTCGACCGTGGAAATCTAAGGAAATAAGGGAGAGTATCAAATTGAAGGGAAAAGCATACAAAGTGGCAGAGATTAGTGGGAGACTAGAGGACTGGGATATCTTTAGGGGGCAACAGAAAGCTACTAAAAAGCTATAAAGAAGAGTAAGATAGATTATGAGAGTAAACTTGCTCAGAATATAAAAACAGATAGTAAAAGTTTCCACAAATATATAAAACAAAAAAGAGTGGCTAAGGTAAATATTGGTCCTTTAGAGGATGAGAAGGGAGATTTAATAATGGGAGATGAGGAAATGGCTGAGGAACTGAACAGGTTTTTTGGGTCGGTCTTCACAGTGGAAGACACAAATAACATGCCAGTGACTGATGGAAATGAGGCTATGACAGTTGAGGACCTTAAGATGATCACTAAGGAGGTAGTGATGGGCAAGCTAATGGGGCTAAAGGTAGACAAGTCTCCTGGCCCTGATGAAATGCATCCCAGAGTGCTAAAAGAGATGGCTAGGGAAATTGCAAATGCACTAGTGATAATTTACCAAAATTCACTAGACTCTGGGGTGGTCCCAGCGGATTGGAAATTAGCAAACGTGATGCCACTGTTTTAAAAAGGAGGTAGGCAGAAAGGGGGTAATTATAGGCCAGTTAGCTTAACTTCGGTAGTAGGGAAGATGCTGGAATCTGTCATCAAGGAAGAAATAGCGAGGCATCTGGATGGAAATTGTCCCATTGGGCAGACGCAGCATGGGTTCATAAAGGGCAGGTCGTGCCTAACTAATTTAGTGGAATTTTTTGAGGACATTATCAGTGCGGTAGATAACGGGGAGTCAATGGATGTGGTATATCTGGATTTCCAGAAAGCTTTTGACAAGGTGCCACACAAAAGGTTGCTGCATAAGATAAAGATGCATGGCATTAAGGGTAAAGTAGTAGCATGGATAGAGGATTGGTTAATTAATAGAAAGCAAAGAGTGGGGATTAATGGGTGTTTCTCTGGTTGGCAATCAGTAGCTAGTGGTGTCCCTCAGGGATCAGTGTTGGGCCCACAATTGTTCACAATTTACATGCATGATTTGGAGTTGGGGACCAAGTGCAATGTGTCCAAGTTTGCAGACGACACTAAGATGAGTGGTAAAGCAAAATGTGCAGAGGATACCGGAAATCTTCAGAGGGATTTGGATAGGTTATGTGAATGGACTAGGGTCTGGCAGATGGAATACAATGTTGACAAATGTGAGGTTATCCACTTTGGTCGGAATAATAGCAAAAGGGATCTTTATTTAAATGATAAAATATTAAAACATGCTGCTGTGCAGAGAGACCTGGGTGTGCTAGTGCATAAGTCACAGAAAGTTGGTTTATAGGTGCAACAAGTGATTAAGAAGGCGAATGGAGTTTTGTCCTTCATTGCGAGAGGGATGGAGTTTAAGACTCTGGAGGTTATGCTGCAATTGTATAAGGTGATAGTGAGGCCACAACTGGAGTATTGTGTTCAGTTTTGGTCTCCTTACCTGAGAAAGGACATACTGGCACTGGAGGGTGTGCAGAGGAGATTCACTAGGTTAATCCCAGAGCTGAAGGGGTTGGATTACGAGGAGAGGTTGAGTAGACTGAGACTGTACTCGTTGGAACTTAGAAGGATGCGGGGGGATCTTATAGAAACATATAAAATTATGAAGAGAATAGATAGAATAGATGCGGGCAGGTTGTTTCCACTGGCGGGTGAAAGCAGAACTAGGGGGCATAGCCTCGAAATAAGGGGAAGTAGATTTAGGACTGAGCTTAGGAGGAACTTCTTCACCCAAAGGGTTGTGAATCTATGGAATTCCTTGCCCAGTGAAGCAGTTGAGGCTCCTTCATTCAATGTTTTTAAGATAAAGATAGATAGTTTTTTGAGGAATAAAGGGATTAAGGGTTATGGTGTTCGGGCCGGAAAGTGGAGCTGAGTCCACAAAAGATCAGCCATGATCTCATTGAATGGCGGAGCAGGCTCGAGGGGCCAGATGGTCTACTCCTGCTCCTAGCTCTTATATTCTTACGTTCTTAAAAGGACAAAAATTAACTGAGGGACAAAAAGAAAGCAACCGGAGCACAGCCCAAAAGGAATCAGAAAGGAAATGGAAACTTAACAAAACCCTTCAAATCAAAGTGCGAAAATCAGGGTCGATAAGGCAGCCCAACCCCTGGGGTGCCCACCGAGCACGGAAGGCCTCGAGCGTGCCCGTGGACACCGCATGCTCCAGGGACACCCGGCCGCGAACAAGGCTGCGGAAGAGTGGCAGACAGTCAGTTTGGATGACCCCCTTGGTCGCCCGCTGCCTGGACCTATTAATGGCAAGTTTGGCCAGGCCCAAGAGCAGGTTCACGAGGAGGTCCTCTGCCTTCCCTGCCTCCCTCCGCACTGGATGTCCGTAGATCAGGAATGTGGGGCTGAAGTGCAAAGAAAACCTCAACAACAAAGTTGTCAAGAACCAAAGACGCCCATCGTCCCAATTAGAGGCATAGACATTCACCAGCACCACCAGTGTACCTGCCAATCACCCACTGACCACCATTTGTCTCCCATTAGTGTCCGCAGTGATCCCAGTGACCGAAAGAGGAATCTGTTTATTGATTTGAATTGCAGCAGCTCGAGCCCTTCGTCAAAGCCCGAGTGAAACACTTGGGTCCACCCTCCGCAGTCTGGTCTGATCTCTATTTTTTTTCTCTATAAATTTAGGGTACCCAATTATATATTTTTTCCAATTTAGGGGCAATTTCACGTGGCCAATCCACCTAATCTGCACATCTTTGGGTTGTGGGAGCAAAGCCCACGCAGACACTGGGGGAATGTGCAGTATCCACACGGACAGTGATGCGGGGCCGGGATCGAACCTGGGACCTCGGCGCCATGAGGTAGCAGTGCTAACCACTGCGCCAACATGCCACCCTGGTCTGATCTCTAATCCTCAAGTGAGTCTCCTGCAAGAACATCACACCAGCATTTAGATTCTTTCGGTGAGCAAAAACTATCAACGTATTCACTGGTCCACCCAATCCTCAACATTCCAGGTGACCAGCCGAATCCGGTGTCTCCCACCACCCCCTTCCCCATCATGGAATCAGCCATTTTCACCGTGAGGGACGATAGAGTAAATCTTCAAAACGTACAGGCCAAGGGTCCACCCAAGGTGGCCGCCACATGCACACACCCTGAGAGTAAACATTGATGATTTGAGCCCAATCTAGAACCACGCTAAATTGCCCCATAATTGGGAAAATAAAATCATTACGGTTCGCGGCTCCACAAAGTGTTTCCAGCTCCTCCCACCCATCTCAACAGGTTGATGCATTTATTTGTCTGACTAAAGGAATGGTCTCTGGTGGCACCGTGGTTAGCACTGTGCCTCACAATACTTGAGGACCCGGGTTTGATCCCGGGTCACTGTCTGTGTGGAGTTAGCACATTCTCCCATGTCTGCGTGGATCTCACCTCCACAACCCAAAGATGTGCAGGGTAAATTGCATCTTAATTGGAAAAACATAATTGCTTGCTCTAAATTTATTTCAAAAAAGGATTGTCTCTTTCCTAATAGCAAATGTGGTCCCTTTGTTCAAAAAGGGGAGTAGAGACAACCCCGGCAACTATAGACCGGTGAGCCTCACGTCTGTAGTGGGTAAAGTCTTGGAGGGGATTATAAGAGACAAGATTTATAATCATCTAGATAGGAATAATATGATCAGGGATAGTCAGCATGGCTTTGTGAAGGGTAGGTCATGCCTCACAAACCTTATCGAGTTCTTTGAGAAGGTGACTGAACAGGTAGACGAGGGTAGAGCAGTTGATGATGTGTATATGGATTTCAGTAAAGCATTTGATAAGGTTCCCCACGGTAGGTTATTGCAGCAAATACGGAGGCTGGGGATTGAGTGTGATTTAGAGATGTGGATCAGAAATTGGCTAGCTGAAAGAAGACAGAGGGTGGTGGATGGGAAATGTTCAGAATGGAGTTCAGTTACAAGTGGCGTACCACAAGGATCTGTTCTGGGGCCGTTGCTGTTTGTCATTTTTATCAATGACCTAGAGGAGGGCGCAGAAGGGTGGGTGAGTAAATTTGCAGACGGCACTAAAGTCGGTGGTGTTGTCGACAGTGTGGAAGGATGTAGCAGGTTACAGAGGGACATAGATAAGCTGCAGAGCTGGGCTGAGAGGTGGCAAATGGAGTTTAATGTAGAGAAGTGTGAGGTGATTCACTTTGGAAGGAATAACAGGAATGTGGAATATTTGGCTAATGGAAAAGTTCTTGAAAGTGTGGATGAGCAGAGGGATCTAGGTGTCCATGTACATAGATCCCTGAAAGTTGCCACCCAAGTTGATAGGGTTGTGAAGAAGGCCTATGGAGTGTTGGCCTTTATTGGTAGAGGGATTGAGTTCCGGAGTCATGAGGTCATGTTGCAGCTGTACAAAACTCTGGTACGGCCGCATTTGGAGTATTGCGTACAGTTCTGGTCACCGCATTATAGGAAGGACGTGGAGGCTTTGGAGCGGGTGCAGAGGAGATTTACCAGGATGTTGCCTGGTATGGAGGGAAAATCTTATGAGGAAAGGCTGATGGACTTGAGGTTGTTTTCGTTGGAGAGAAGAAGGTTAAGAGGAGACTTCATCGAGGCATACAAAATGATCAGGGGGTTAGATAGGGTGGACAGTGAGAGCCTTCTCCCGCGGATGGAAATGGCTGGCACGAGGGGACATAGCTTTAAACTGAGGGGTAATAGATATAGGACAGAGGTCAGAGGTAGGTTCTTTACGCAAAGAGTGGTGAGGCCGTGGAATGCCCTACCTGCAACAGTAGTGAACTCACCAACATTGAGGGCATTTAAAGGTTTATTGGATAAGCATATGGATGATAAGGGCATAGTGTAGGTTAGATGGCTTTTGTTTTGGTGCAACATCGTGGGCCGAAGGGCCTGTACTGCGCTGTATCGTTCTATGTTCTAATGTTCACAATTAAAGGGGTGGGTTCCCCAGGAGATGGCTGACATTTCAGGGCAATTAAATTAATAATGGACAGAGATATGTCCAGTGTTGTTACATGGTACAGATTAGATATATTCTTTACCGTTCTGTAATAAAGTAAATTTATTATTATTTCTCAACTTGTCATATAACACTGTAGCTCCGATATAGATTTCCAGACATCTCTTCCCTCAGAGGGTTGTTAGTCTTTGGATTTCTCTTCCACAGGGACCAGTTGTATCTGGGGGTCATTGAATATATTGAAGCACAAGTTTGACAGATATTTTATTGACAATGGAGTTAAAGGTTATGGGGAACAGATAGAAAAATAGAGAGAAAGCTGAGATGAGGAGGGATTTCTTCACTCGAGGATGTGGTGAAGCTTTGGAATTCTCTACCCCAGAGGAATATACAGCCTCAGTCATCAGATATGTTCAAGAGAAATGTTGATAGGTTTCTAGATATTGAGGGATATGGGGATTGTGTGGGGAAAATGGTGCTGAGGTAGATCGGCCAAGGATCTCATTGAATGGTTGAGCAGACTCGGTGGGCCGAATGGTCTACTCTTGCTCCTGTTATAATCTCTGTGTCCTGGTCAGGAAGCAATGAGCTCAACTTGGATCCGTCAATCAACATGAATCAGCACCTTCAGGAGAATTGGGAGGGTGAATATTAGATACAGCAGAGTGAGAATGGAGGGAGAGTGTGTGGGATGGAGATTTGCAGCTTTTGGAGAACGAGAGAGAAAATAATGTTCCACAGGAACTAGAATTGTCTGTTCTGAATTTCTATCCTGTACCAACAATGATGACTTTTGTAAATTGTTTTTAAAGGATATTGGAAGAGGAGGAATTACAGACAGAAATCTCAAACATCACATCTCGATGTGACAAACTCACTCGATTCCTTCTGATCTGAATATCATCGGCCTCTGAATATCTTCCAAACGATTTTCAATGTGAGTGTGACTGGAAAAGCACCGAGACCCACACAAGACACACCCGAGTGAGACTGTTCCAGTGAACTGACTGTGGAAAGAGCGTCAACCAGTTACACAGCCTGAAAAAACATCACACCATTCACAGCGAGGAGAGACAGTGCTCATGTTCTGTGTGTAGACAAGGCTTCCACTGATTGTCCAATCTGGAGAGACACGAGGAGACCCAAAACATGGAGAAACCGTGGAAATGTGGGGACTGTGGGAAGACATACAGAGTCCCATCGAAGCTGGAGGTTCATCGACGGGGTCACACTGGGGAGAAGCCATTCACCTGCTCTCAGTGTGAGAAGGGATTCACTCAGTCATCCAGCCTGCAGTCACACCAGCGAGTTCACACTGGGGAGAAGCCATTCACTTGCTCGCAGTGTGGGAAGGGATTCGCTCAGTTATCTCACGTGCAGTCACACCAGCGAGTTCACACTGGGGAGAAGCCATTCACCTGCTCTCAGTGTGGGAAGAAATTCCGTGATTTATTCACCCTGCGGAGACATCAACGAGTTCACACTGGGGAGAGGCCTTTCACCTGCTCTCAATGTGGGAAAGGGTTCAGTCATTCATCCACTCTGCAAACACATCAGCGAGTTCACACTGGGGAGAGGCCGTTCATCTGTTCCCTCTGTGGGAATGGATTCACACAGTTATCCAGCCTGCAGTCACACCAGCGAGTTCACACTGGCGAGAAGCCGTTCACCTGCTCTCATTGTGGGCAGAAATTTCGTGCTTTATTCACCCTGCGGAGACATCAACGAGTTCACACTGGGGAGAGGCCATTCACGTGCTCTCAGTGTGGGAAAGGGTTCAGTCATTCATCCACTCTGCAGACACACCAGCGAGTTCACACTGGAGAGAGGCCGTTCATCTGCTCTCAGTGTGGGAAGGGATTCACACAGTTATCTCACCTACAGTCACACCAACGACTTCACACTGGAGAGAAGCCGTTCACCTGCTCGCAGTGT
This sequence comes from Scyliorhinus torazame, assembly GCF_047496885.1. Classification (NCBI taxonomy): domain Eukaryota; kingdom Metazoa; phylum Chordata; class Chondrichthyes; order Carcharhiniformes; family Scyliorhinidae; genus Scyliorhinus; species Scyliorhinus torazame. The sequence continues at coordinate 129,906,341 of NC_092711.1, forward strand.
GGGCAGAGATTCCGTGCTTTATTCACCCTGCAGTCACACCAGCGAGTTCACAGTGGGGAGAGGCCATTCACCTGCTCTCAGTGTGGGAAAGGATTCATTGATTCATCCACCCTGCGGAAACACCAACGAGTTCACAGTGGGGAGAGGCCATTCATCTGCTCTCTGTGTGGGAAGGGATTTATTGATTCATCCACCCTGCGGAAACACCAACGAGTTCACACTGGGGAGAGGTCATTCATCTGCTCTCAGTGTGGGAAGGGATTCAGTGATTTTTCCATCCTGGAGAGACACCAGCGAGTTCATACTGGGGAGAGGCCATTCACCTGCTCTTAGTGTGGGAAAGGATTACATAAAAACATCGAAAATAGGAGCAGGATGAGACCATTTGGCCCTTTGCGCCTGCTCCGCCATTCATTATTATCATGGCTTATCATCCAACTCAATAGCTTAATCCCGCTTTCCCCTCAATATCCTTTGATCCCCTTCGCCCTAAGCGCTGTATCTAACTGCTTCTTGAAACAATGTATTGGCCTCAACTATTTCCTGTGGTAACAAATTCCACAGGCTCACCACTCTCTGGTTGAAGAAATTTCTCCTTATCTCTGTCCTAAATGGTCTACCCCGTATCCTCAGACTGCGGCCTCTGGTTCTGTACACTCCCACCTTCGGGAAAATCTTTCCTGCATCTACCCTGTCAAGGCCTGTTAGAATATTATGGGTCTCTATGAGATCCCCCTCCCCTCAGTCTTCTGAACTCCAGCGAATACAATCCTAACTGATTCAATCTCTGAAACGCCAGTCCCGCCATCCATGGAACCAGTCTGGTAAACCTTTGCTGCACTCCCTCTTGAGCAAGAACAAATCCTGTACTCAAATCCGCTCACAATCAAGGCTAGCATACCGTTTGCCTTCTTTACTGCCTGCTGCAGCTGCATGCTGACCTTCACTGACTGGTGTACGAGGATACCCAGGTCTTGTTGCACATTCCCCTCTCCTATTTTATGGCCATTCAGCTAGTCTGACTTCTCGTTTTTGTTACCAAAATGGATAATCTTGCATTTCTCCAAATTATGCTGCATCTGCCATTCATTTGCCCACTCACTCAACTTGTCCAAATCACACTGTAGGATCTCTGCAACCTCCTCACAGCTCACCCTCCCACGCAACTTGTGTCATCTGCAAATTTGGAGATGTTGCATTTTGTTCCTTCATCTAAATCATTAATATATTGGGTGACGCAGTGGTCAGCACTGCTGTATCATGGCGCTGAGGACCAGTGTTCAATCCTGGCCTTGGGTGACTGTCCGTGTGGAGAAAAGTTCTCCCCTTGTCTGCCTGGGTCTCACCCTCATAACCAAAGATGCGCAGGGTAGGTGAATTGGCCAAGCTTAATTGGAAAAAAAGAATTGGGTACTTCAAATTTTAAAAATAAAATCATTAGTATATCTTGTGAATATCTGGGGTCCTAGCACCGATCCCTGCGGTACCCCACGAGTCACTACCTGCCACTTTGAAAAAGACCCATTAATTCCTACTCTTAGTTTTCTGTCTGCCAACCAGTTTTCTATCTATCTCAATACACTACCCCTAATCCCATGTGCTTTAATTTTACACACTAATCTCTTGTGCGGGACTTTGTCAAAAGCCATCTGAAAATCCAAATATACCACATCCACTGGCTCCCCCTCATCAACTCTACCAGTTACACCCTCAAAAAATTCCAGTAGATTTGTCAAGCATGATTTCCCCTTCATAAATCCATGCTGACTCTGTCCGATCCTGCCACTGGTTTCTAATTTCCTATTTTCTCTCTATCTCCCTTTTTAAATACTGAGTTACATAAACCACCCTCCAATCTGCAGGAACTATTCCAGAGTCTATAGAATCCTGGAAGATGACCACCAATCCATCCACTATTTCCAGAGCCACTTCCTTAAGTACTTTGGGATACAGATTATCAGCCTTCCATCCCATCAATTTCCCCAACACCATTTCTCTACTAATATTGATCTCCTTCAGTTCCTCCCTCTCACTAAATCCTGCGTTCCCCAACATTTCTGATTTGTGCCCTCATTTGTGAAGACAGAACCAAAGTATGTATTTATTTGCTCAGCCATTTCTTTGTTCCCTATTATACATTCCCCTGTTTCTGACTGGAAGGAACCTACATTTGTCTTCACCAATCTTTTTCTCTTCAAATACCTATGGAAACTTTTACAATCAGCCTAATGTCCTGTTTTATGCCATTCCCAACATCACCACTGCAGTTTGGGGTCTATATACGATACCCACTAATTGTTTTGCCCCTTGGTGTTTCTCAGCTCAACCCATACAGATTCCACATTGTCAGAGCTAATATCCTTCCTCACTATTGTATTAATTTTCTCTTTAATCATGGGCGGCACGGTACCACCGTGGTTAGCACTGTTGCTTCACAGCGCCAGGGTCCCAGGTTCAATTCCCGGTTTGGTCACTGTCTGTGTGGAGTCTGCACGTTCTCCCTGTGTCTGCGTGGATTTCCTCCAGGTGCTCCAGTTTCCTCCCACAAATCCTGAAAGACATGCTATTAGGTGAATTGGGCATTCCGAATTCTCCCCTCAGTGTACCTGAACAGGCTCCGGAGTGTGGCGACCAGGGGATTTTCACAGTAACTTCACTGCAGTATTAATTTAAGCCTACTTGTGACAAGAATAAAAATTATTATTATTAACCAGCACTGCCACTCCACTGCCTTTTCCATTTTGTCTGTCCTTCCTAAATACTGAATATATTCAATTCCCATCCCTGGTCATCCTGCAGCCATGACTCCATAATCCCGATGATCTCACACCCGTTTACCTCTATTTGCGCGATTCACTCGGTTATGCCGTCTGCAGTCACAACAGGGAGTTCATACTGGGGAGAGGCCGTTCACCTGCTCTCAATGTGCGAAGGGATTTTGTAATTCATCACACTTTCTGAGACACCAACAAGTTCACAACTGATTACAGGGATTGGATTCTGCTGTTATTGTTTCTGTTCTCAATTACATCCAGGACATTTTGTTCATTCTGTTGGTCAATGGGGATGGTCAGAAGGTTTCTTTCTACTGGACTGGCCCATCTCACGACTTCACTTCCAGTGGGCTGATTCTCTCTGAGCCTTATTGCAAATATCTGGTTTCACATTTCACAAGGATCAAAGAGTGAAAGGGGGTTTGGAGGTTCGAAGATGTTTCATGACAATTTCTGTTTGGAAATCCCAAAAATCATACCACATTGCCATGAAGATGGGCTATGGTGGTGACATTGTTCTTTTGTTTAATTTATCTTGGTGTTTCTCACAGAAGAAAACTATCAGGGTCTGAGGGGCACGTTGTCTGAGGAAACTACATTAAATAGTATGGTGGGAAACAGGCAATCAGTAATACTTAAGGAATTATTAATTACAGATTTACACGGGATTGGTTCGCTCAGTTGGCTGGATGGCTGGTTTGTGCTGAGTGATACCAGCAGCACAGGTTAAATTCCCATACCGGCTGAGGTTAGCCATGGTCTGTCAGTATATATGCTCCACATTATCCTCCACCTACCCCTCTACATCTCTCCCCATCAGCAGCTCTTCATATTCCTTTTTCCCTCATGTATATGAGGATTCTTTTGCAGCCAGTTCGGATGAAATGATCATTCGAACACCTTGTTACTTTAACATGTTTATTTCTCGGCCGGGGCTAAAACCACTGTATCTCTTGAGAAGTACACCAGCAAGCCAAAGTCAATACATCTAACAGCAGTTCTTATATAGTTTTTGGCTAATTTCTGAGGGCAGCTCCCTCGCATTCCTATCTGTGCTCTCAGCTCAATTATAATTCAGCCCCCTCAATTATAATTATCTTTAAGCCTAGTGCACCCATTCCCAAGGCCGTTACTGCAATTTGTCTGGTTCAAAAACAACCTTGTTATCAGAAGCCTGTGACAGCCTGTCTTGACATTTCTTCACACAAAGCTTTACCTAACATTTTGTTTTTCCCATAAAGTTCCAATCCATCTTGAGCCAAGCTCTCATTTATCGATCATCAGCCAAACTCTCATATATCTAGCTTTATGTTCAGTGTATTCATGCTGTTCACCTCAACCACTCGCTGTGGAAACGGGTTGCACATTCTCACCACTCGCTGGGTAAAGAGGTTTCTATTGAAATTCCTGTTGGATTACTGAATCCCTTCATTATCTTAAAGACTTTCATCAGGTCACCCATCAGTTTTCTCTTTTCCAGAAAAAAGCAGCCCCAGCCTTTCCTGAGTGTTAAATGCTCTCAGTTCTGTATATTATGAATCTTTGTTGCACTTTATCCAGTGCCTCTATTTCCTTTTTCGAAATGGAGATCACCAATGTTGACAGAGCTCCCAGTGTAGTCTAACCCTGGGTCTAAACAAGTTGAACATTTCCTCCGTGCTTTCCAATTCTATCCCTCTGGACTGGAACCCACACTTTAGGAAAGTGGGCCCCACACTTTAGGAAAGATGTGAAGTTCTTAGAGTTGGTGTCGAGAACATTTACGAGAATGAGATGGCACCAGAGATGGGCGTCGCAGGCTGTGCCAGTATTTATTGACCCTCTTGAGGAGGGAATGGCACCAGAGATGAGGGACCCCAGTTAGTTGGAGTGACTGGAGCAGCTGAACTTCTATCCTGAGATCACAGCATCTGGTGGGTGGGGAATGGGGCCATTCAGCCCTTTGAGACCGTGTTGGCTCCCTGTGGAGGAAGCCAGTCTGCCCATTGCCCCATTCTATCCCCAAATCCCTGTGGGTTTATTTCTCTCACTGCCTGTCCAATTTCCTATTGAAATCCTTCCATCATCTCTGCATCTCCTCCCCTCATCGGCAGTAGGTTCCATGTCGTTACCACTCGCTTTACATGTACACAAGGCTCCTAGAGCACAGAGGAGTCTACTTGGCCCATTTTCCCCATGCCAGCACGGAGGAAATGTTCGACTATTTTCTTTTCTTTTTCAGAATGCATCAAATTCCCTTTGGAAGTTACAGTGTAATGAGATTCCAGCACCATTTATAGACAGCGCATCCTAAATCACAACAACTCGCTGTGTTTTACAACAAATAATTGTGCATACGGTGTGTCTGGGGTTTCACTGAGTATTCAAAATGGTGTCAACGCCGTGGTTATTACACAAAATTAAGATTCAACCTGTATCTATGATTCTGGTGAGGACACCAAATGTAACATATCCTCGTTTGCGGACAGTTAGAACAAATGTACATTTCTATAAAACCTCTCCCGACCACTGAACCTCCTAAAGTGTTATAAAGCCAATGGAGTACTTTTGAAACATATTCACTGTTGTAATGTAGGAAGCTGTAAGTATGCATGTGTAATCACATTTAGTTTAAAAATTGCTATTTTCATAGTGTATTCACTGTCATTAGTAACAAGGTCAAGGAAGCCCTTTTATACCTCTAACATGTGGCTTCCTGCAGCCATTTCACCTTCTGTACCTTTTCTATATTAACTATGTATTGATTTCATAGCAAAAAACAATAATTAAATCCATGATTATTCAGTAGTGAACATTGATTATGATTAGTGAATTGGTGTATTTGATAATTATATTGTAAAGACTAGATCTTTATTTTAAAAAATAACACCAACCAAAATGTTTCCAGAAACTGCAGAGCTATCAGAATTTGTTTGAAAAACAAATTACTTTATAATTTTGAGAAGTTACTAAGCGTGGTGATAAACCTGTATATAATATTACATGTACTCAGCAGTGTGACCTCCCAGCAGGTAGCGTCAGACATCAATTGGGCTACCAGCAGAAGGTTGTAAAGTGGACACGAGGACAGTTGCACATCAGGGTAATTCCAAGAGAGTCTAATGTAACTCTGTGATTACTTGATCTATAATACATTATCACGTGTATATTAATAAATATTGCTCTGGCTAAGTCACAAGTAGTTCTGTAGAATCATTGCGAGACAAGATTACAGAACACAACACTAGACATCATATTCTGCCAAGTCTATGTGGGCTAGGCAGTGGCATAATGGTATTGTTACTGGGCTAGTAATCCGGAGACCCAGGTTAATGCTCTGGGGATGTGGGATCAAATCTGGCTATGACAGATATTGAAATTGAATAAAAGTCTTGAATTAAAAGTCTAATGATAACACTCTTGATTGTTGTAAAAACCCATCTGGTTCACTAATGTCCTTTAGAAAATCTGCTCTCTTTACATGACCTGGCCTACCGGTGACTCCAGATCCACAGCAATGTTGTGGTTGATTTGTAAGTGCCCTCTGAAATAGCCTCACAAGACACGCAGTTCAAGGGCAATTGGAATGAGCAGTAAATGCTGGCCCAGCCAGTGACCCCCACCTCCCATGAATTAATAATTTTTAAGGCGGCTCATTGTTCAATCTGAAGACGAGTAAGAAACTGTCTCTTTGATTGGATTTGATTTATTGTCACGTGTACCGAGGTACAGTGAAAAGTATTGTTCTGCATACAGTCCAGACAGATCGTTCCATACATGAAAACACAAAGTGCGGATCTTGGCAGTTTGCTCAGTTCACAAAAGAATTTAATGGCTTTACAGAAGCAGAATAACATTTTAATCACCATCCGAAACATGCCTAATGGTAATGTGCTTGTACAGACAGACACAAACGATACTGTAACTGAATTCGAGGAAATAGCAGAGATTTAACTGAACCACATTTTTGAAAAATTCGGTCTTCGTGATGGAGAAACAGGAAAAGCCACTCAGGGAGATGAGGAAATCCAGGCTCAGTGCGGATTTGCTGTCACCCCTCCTTTCTTATACATGAACGGGATTTAGGCTGCAGAATGTTTTACATAGAGGGGTCAAATACAAGCAACACATAATTCTCAATTCTCTTTCTTTTAACGATATTTGACTTTGTTCAAAAGCTGACTGGTCAATCTCAACAAAGCACCATGGGATTTGTATCACCCAGTGAAACGCTTTTGTTGGTCAGTCATGTTTGCAATTCAGTGGTGTATATTTCAGAGTGAAGACTCCAGAGTTATTCAATTCAAAATGAAGTCAAATATAATAAAATAAATAACTAAAGTTTATTGTCACAAGTCGGCTTACATTAACACTGATATGAAGTTACTGTGAAAAGCCCCTAGTCGCCACATTCTGGCGCCTGTTTGGGATTGTCAGCTGCCTGCGCTGCTGGCCTTGTTCTGCATCACAAACCCACTGTCTAGCCCACTGAGCTAAACTAGCTCACCAGCATAAGTACATATACTGATAAGCATTGTATAATGAAACAAATATTGAGTAAAATTGGTGGACATTTTCTGCAGGAAGAAAAGAATGATACATTAATGATTGAACAGAAAACATTGTTACAGTAGATATTTCCTGTTCAATATGAGCTTATCGCCTTATAAAGTGAGACATCTGTTTTAAAGAAACAGCTGTCTTATTGTAACAAGTGACATTTTCATGTGGCAATGTGCAGAAAAATATTTTCCGATTGTGACACAGTTCGGATATTAGCAGTTAGTTCATCCGCAACAGAATTTAATGGGTTTACAAATGGAGATAACTATATTTAATCACCAGCACAAATACCAGATTGCAAGAAACTGCAGAGTGTGGTGTGTCATGATATGCACTCATGCACATAAGGAGATACAGACAGGCAGTGACAGACACCCAGTACAGCCAATCAACACAGAGGACAGAACACAACCAATCACCAGACAGAACACTAGAGGGGGGTTTCCCACTATAAAACACACGAGGCATCAGCACTGCCTCTTTCCACTGGTGACAACTGTAGTGATAATCAGAGTGTATATATCAGTTAGCACCTTCTACACGTTCACTGCTTAACAAGTTCAATAAAGGGACTTCCGGGTGCGGCGATGACCAGCTGAGTCGCACGTTTCGGCAGCTCCCGGGGAAACGGACTTTTGGGCTCTTGATAGGAGCCCCAACGGCAATTTTGACAGCTAAAAACACTGTGCGGTAAACCAGAAGGGAATCCCCCCTGGATACGGATGGAAAAAGGAGGAGAAAGTGGCCGGATTGCAGTGGTTCCTTTAGAACAGCGGCAAGGAAGGCAAGCAAAAACCAAGATGGCGTCGGAAGGTGGCAGTTTGACATGGGGCCCTGAACAACAAGAGTTCTTGAAATGCTGTGTGGAAGAGATCAAAAAGGAAATGAAGAAAGAGCTGTTGGCCCCGATACTACAGGCGATCGAAGGGCTAAAGGAGGAACAAAAGACCCAGGAGCGGGAGCTTCGGGTCGTGAAGGCAAAGGCAGCCGAGAATGAGGACGACATACAGGGCCTGGTGGTGAAGACAGAGACGCATGAGGCACATCAGAAACGATGTGTGGAAAGGTTGGAGGCACTGGAAAACAACGCAAGGAGGAACAACCTGAGGATTCTTGGTCTTCCTGAAGGTGTGGAGGGAGCGGACGTCGGGGCATATGTGAGCACGATGCTGCACTCGTTAATGGGAGCGGAGGCCCCGGCGGGTCCGTTGGAGGTGGAGGGAGCATACCGAGTGATGGCGCGAGGACCGAGAGCAGGAGAAATTCCCAGAGCCATAGTGGTGAGATTCCTCCGTTTTAAGGATAGAGAAATGGTCCTTAGATGGGCAAAGAAAACTCGGAGCAGTAAATGGGAGAACGCGGTGATCCGCGTTTATCAAGACTGGAGTGCGGAGGTGGCGAGAAGGAGGGCGAGCTTTAAACGGGCCAAGGCGGTGCTTCATAAAAAGAAGATAATATTTGGAATGCTGCAACCGGCAAGACTGTGGGTCACATATCGAGGGAGGCACCACTACTTTGAGACGGCGGATGAAACGTGGACTTTTATTGTGGAAGAAAAACTGGAATGAGTGGGTTATTAAAAAGAACGTTTGAACAAAGTGGTGGGGCGAATGTGGGGGGCAAAGAGGGGGGTTAAAAAGGGGGGAAAGAGGAGTTTTATGTACTAATCCTGCGATGTGGTAACTTTTCTCTCTCCCACAGGTGGTGATGGGGGGAGGAGGGGAGGTGGAGGAGATGGGGCGTTGGCCATTAGGGGCGGGGCCAAGGGAGAAGCGCGGGCTTGGTTCCCGCGCTATGATAATCATGGCGGGAATAGAGAAGCAGGAAGGAGGGGGCGTCGCACGGTGCGAGCCGAGGTCACGGGGAGAAGCCGAGGTCAGCCAGAGTTTGCTGACTTCTGGGAGCAACATGGGGGGAGTAATTATGCTAGCGGGGGATCTAGCGGGGGGGGGTGGGAGGGGGGAATTACTGGGTTGCTGCTGCTGGGGAGAGGGGGGAGCTAGTAAGGGAGAGGATGGGCGGGGGGGCACCGCCTGGGGGAGATACAGCTGCGTGGGAACCGGGTGAGGAGCTGGAAAAAGGTGATGGCTAATCGACAAGGGGGGGGGTAGGAAGCCCCCCAACTCGGCTGATCACGTGGAACGTGAGAGGGCTGAACGGGCCGATAAAGAGGGCACGGGTACTCGCACACCTTAAGAAACTTAAGGCAGATGTGGTTATGTTACAGGAAACGCACCTGAAACTGATAGACCAGGTTAGGCTACGCAAAGGATGTGGGGCAGGTGTTCCATTCGGGGCTAGATGCGAAAAACAGGGGGGTGGCTATATTAGTGGGGAAGCGGGTAATGTTCGAGGCAAAGACTATAGTGGCGGATAACGGGGGCAGATACGTGATGGTGAGTGGCAAACTACAGGGGGAGACGGTGGTTTTGGTAAACGTATATGCCCCGAACTGGGATGATGCCAATTTTATGAGGCGGATGCTAGGACGCATTCCGGACCTAGAGATGGGAAAGCTGATAATGGGGGGAGATTTTAATACGGTGTTGGAACCAGGGCTGGATAGGTCGAAGTCCAGGACTGGAAGGAGGCCGGCAGCAGCCAAGGTACTTAAAGATTTTATGGAGCAGATGGGAGGTGTAGACCCGTGGAGATTTAGCAGACCTAGGAGTAAGGAGTTCTCGTTTTTCTCCTATGTCCATAAAGTCTACTCGCGAATAGACTTTTTTGTGCTGGGTAGGGCATTGATCCCGAAGGTGAGAGGAACGGAGTATACGGCTATAGCCATTTCGGATCACGCTCCACACTGGGTGGACTTGGAGATAGGGGAGGAAACAGGAGGGCGCCCACCCTGGAGAATGGACATGGGACTAATGGCAGATGAGGGGGTGTGTCTAAGGGTGAGGGGGTGCATTGAAAAGTACTTGGAACTCAATGATAATGTGGAGGTCCAGGTGGGAGTGGTCTGGGAGGCGTTGAAGGCGGTGGTTAGAGGGGAGCTGATATCAATAAGGGCACATAAAGGGAAGCAGGAGAGTAAGGAACGGGAGCGGTTGCTGCAAGAACTTTTGAGGGTGGACAGACAATATGCGGAAGCACCGGAGGAGGGACTGTACAGGGAAAGGCAAAGGCTACATGTAGAATTTGACTTGCTGACTACAGGCACAGGCACAATGGAGGAAGGCACAGGGTGTACAGTACGAATATGGGGAGAAGGCGAGCAGGTTGCTGGCCCACCAATTGAGGAAAAGGGGAGCAGCGAGGGAAATAGGGGGAGTGAGGGATGAGGAAGGAGAGATGGAGCGGGGAGCGGAGAGAGTGAATGGAGTGTTCAAGACATTTTATAAAAAATTATATGAAGCTCAACCCCCGGATGGGAGGGAGAGAATGATGGGCTTCTTGGATCGGCTGGAATTTCCCAAGGTGGAAGAGCAGGAAAGGGTGGGACTGGGAGCACAGATCGAGGTAGAAGAAGTGGTGAAAGGAATTAGGAGCATGCAGGCGGGAAAGGCCCCGGGACCGGATGGATTCCCAGTGGAATTTTACAGGAAATATGTGGACTTGCTCGCCCCGGTACTGACGAGGACCTTTAATGAGGCAAAGGAAAGGGGACAACTGCCCCCGACTATGTCTGAAGCAACGATATCGCTTCTCTTAAAGAAGGAAACTTAAGACGTGGTTATGTTACAGGAAACGCACTTGAAACTGATAGACCAGGTGAGACTACGCAAAGGTTGGGTGGGGCAGGTGTTCCATTCGGGGCTAGATGCGAAAAACAGGGGGGTGGCTATATTAGTGGGGAAGCGGGTAATGTTTGAGGCAAAGACTATAGTGGCGGATAGCGGGGGCAGATACGTGATGGTGAGTGGCAAACTACAGGGGGAGACGGTGGTTTTGGTAAACGTATATGCCCCGAACTGGGATGATGCCAATTTTATGAGGCGTATGCTAGGACGCATCCCGGACCTAGAGGTGGGAAAGTTGGTAATGGGGGGAGATTTCAATACGGTGTTGGAACCAGGGCTGGACAGGTCGAGGTCCAGGACTGGAAGGAGGCCGGCAGCAGCCAAGGTGCTTAAAGATTTTATGGAGCAGATGGGAGGAGTAGACCCGTGGAGATTTAGCAGACCTAGGAGTAAGGAGTTTTCGTTTTTCTCCTATGTCCACAAAGTCTATTCGCGAATAGACTTTTTTGTTTTGGGAAGGGCGTTGATCCCGAAGGTGAGGGGAACGGAGTATACGGCTATAGCCATTTCGGATCACGCTCCACATTGGGTGGACTTGGAGATAGGGGAGGAAACAGAAGGGCGCCCACCCTGGAGAATGGACATGGGACTAATGGCAGATGAGGGGGTGTGTCTAAGGGTGAGGGGGTGCATTGAAAAGTACTTGGAACTCAATGATAATGGGGAGGTCCAGGTGGGAGTGGTCTGGGAGGCGCTGAAGGCAGTGGTTAGAGGGGAGCTGATATCAATAAGGGCACATAAAGGAAAGCAGGAGAGTAGGGAATGGGAGCGGTTGCTGCAAGAACTTCTGAGGGTGGACAGGCAATATGCGGAGGCACCGGAGGAGGGACTGTACAGGGAAAGGCAAAGGCTACACGTAGAATTTGACTTGCTGACAACGGGTACTGCAGAGGCACAGTGGGACTGATGAGGACCTTTAATGACGCAAAGGAAAGAGGACAGCTGCCCCCGACTATGTCTGAGGCAACGATATCGCTTCTCCTAAAGAAGGAAAAGGACCCGCTGCAATGCGGGTCCTATAGATCTATTTCCCTCCTAAATGTAGATGCCAAGGTCCTGGCCAAGGTAATGGCAATGAGAATAGAGGAATGTGTCCCGGGGGTGGTCCACGAGGACCAAACTGGGTTTGTGAAGGGGAGACAGCTGAACACGAATATACGGAGGTTGTTAGGGGTAATGATGATGGCCCCACCAGAGGGAGAAACGGAGATAGTAGTGGCGATGGATGCCGAGAAAGCATTTGATAGAGAGGAGTGGGATTATTTGTGGGAGGTGTTGAGGAGATTTGGTTTTGGAGAGGGGTATGTTAGATGGGTGCAGCTGTTGTATAGGGCCCCAGTGGCGAGCGTCGTCACGAATGGACGGGGATCTGCATATTTTCGGCTCCATAGAGGGACAAGGCAGGGATGCCCTCTGTCCCCATTATTGTTTGCACTGGCGATTGAGCCCCTGGCGATAGCGTTGAGGGGTTCCAAGAAGTGGAGGGGAGTACTTAGGGGAGGAGAAGAGCACCGGGTATCTTTGTATGCGGACGATTTGCTACTATACGTGGCGGACCCGGCGGAGGGGATGCCAGAAATAATGCGGATACTTGGGGAGTTTGGGGATTTTTCAGGGTATAAATTGAACATGGGGAAAAGTGAGTTGTTTGTGGTGCATCCAGGGGAGCAGAGTAGAGAAATAGAGGACCTACCGTTGAGGAAGGTAACAAGGGACTTTCGTTACCTGGGGATCCAGATAGCTAAGAATTGGGGCAGATTGCATAGGTTAAATTTAACGCGGTTGGTGGAACAGATGGAGGAGGATTTCAAGAGATGGGATATGGTATCCCTGTCAATGGCAGGGAGGGTGCAGGCGGTTAAGATGGTGGTCCTCCCGAGATTCCTCTTTGTGTTTCAGTGCCTCCCGGTGGTGATCACGAAGGCTTTTTTAAAAAGGATTGAAAAGAGCATCATGGGTTTTGTGTGGGCCGGGAAGACCCCGAGAGTGAGGAAGGGATTCTTACAGCGTAGCAGGGATAGGGGGGGGCTGGCACTACCGAGCCTAAGTGAGTATTATTGGGCCGCTAATATTTCAATGGTGAGTAAGTGGATGGGAGAGGAGGAGGGAGCGGCGTGGAAGAGATTAGAGAGGGCGTCCTGTAGGGGGACTAGCCTACAGGCTATGATGACAGCCCCATTGCCGTTCTCACCGAGGAACTACACCACAAGCCCGGTGGTGGTGGCTACACTGAAGATTTGGGGACAGTGGAGACGGAATAGGGGAAAGACTGGAGCCTTGGGGGGGTCCCCGATAAGAAACAACCATAGGTTTGCCCCGGGGGGAATGGATGGGGGATATGGAATGTGGCAAAGAGCAGGAATAACGCAACTGAAAGATCTGTTTGTGGATGGGAAGTTCGCGAGTCTGGGAGTGCTGACCGAGAAATATGGGTTGCCCCAAGGGAATGCATTCAGGTATATGCAACTGAGGGCTTTTGCGAGGCAACAGGTGAGGGAATTCCCGCAGCTCCCGACACAAGAGGTGCAGGACAGAGTGATCTCAAAGACATGGGTGGGGGATGGTAAGGTGTCAGACATATATAGGGAAATGAGGGACGAAGGGGAGACTATGGTAGATGAACTAAAAGGGAAATGGGAAGAAGAGCTGGGGGAGGAGATCGAGGAGGGGCTGTGGGCAGATGCCCTAAGCAGGGTAAACTCGTCGTCCTCGTGTGCCAGGCTAAGCCTGATTCAGTTTAAGGTATTACACAGGGCACATATGACTGGAGCACGGCTCAGTAAATTTTTTGGGGTGGAGGATAGGTGTGCGAGGTGCTCGAGAAGCCCAGCGAATCATACCCATATGTTTTGGTCATGCCCGGCACTACAGGGGTTTTGGATGGGGGTGACAAAGGTGCTTTCAAAAGTAGTAGGAGTCCGGGTCAAACCAAGCTGGGGGTTGGCTATATTTGGGGTTGCACAAGAGCCGGGAGTGCAGGAGGCGAGAGAGGCCGATGTTTTGGCCTTTGCGTCCCTAGTAGCCCGGCGCAGGATATTGCTAATGTGGAAAGAAGCCAAGCCCCCGGGGGTGGAGACCTGGATAAATGACATGGCGGGGTTTATAAAGCTAGAGCGGATTAAGTTCGTCCTGAGGGGGTCGGCTCAAGGGTTCACCAGGCGGTGGCAACCGTTCGTCGAATACCTCGCAGAAAGATAGACGGAATGGGAAAAAGAAGGCAGCAGCAGCAGCCCAGGATGGGGGTGGGGGGGGGGGGGGGAGGAGGAACCAGAAGGACTCTCAGGGTTGTTAATATATACTGTATAGTATGTATAGGTCGTTGCTACAGATAATTATATATTGGACTGTTAAATTAAATTATATTTTTGGAGAGTGTTACTTGTGACAAGGCAGTTGCCAATTAGGGCTAGTTTTCATTTTTGTTATTTATTATTTATTCATTTTTTGTTTATAAAATAGGTCATTGTTATTTGTGTTGTTATAATATTGTGTAAAGGATGCACAATGTACTGTGTTGGTTGACCAAAAATTTTCAATAAAATATTTAATTAAAAAAAAAAAAAATGAGTGACAATGGTCCCTGCTTCCACAGCCAAGAGTGGTCCAATTTCGCTAAGTCGTATCAATTCAACCCCATCACCTCAAGCCCACACTACCCGCAGACCAACGGGAAGGTTGAGAAAGGGGTCCATTATAGTGAAGCAACTGCGCTGCAAGGCTGCGGACTCTGCTTCTGACTTCAACCTTGTGCTGTTGGCGTCCAGGGCAACCCCTCTGTCCATGTCTCCGGCTCAACTCCTCATGAATAGAGACCTGCGGACGACTGTTCCAGCCATACACTTACCAGTCCTGGATCACCGCCCAGTGCTGCAAAAGGTGCAGCAACTCAGGAACCGGCAAAAGCTGCCGTACGATGCTCATGCTACCGATTTGCCTGTGCTATCTCCGGAGGATGCTGTTCGGATCAAGCTACCTGATGGAGGCTGGTCAGCTCCAGCTATTGTTGTTCAACAGGCTGCTCCCAGATCGTTTGTAGTTCGTATGGCTGAATGCTCCCTTGTCAGAAGGGCACTGCGCAAAGTTGCCTGTCCACCACCAGATCCTACATTTCCATATGTTGTTATGCCTCCTCCGGACACCTCACACCACGAGGCCACCAACCTGGCAGCAATCCCGCCTGTCAAGGCTCCGTCGTCCCCACCTCCACCTCTCAGGCGGTCGACAAAGATCAGATGTAAGCCCCAAAGCTTGGACTTATAGACATTTCTCTTGTAAATTTTGTTCTGTTGCTGCACGCTAGAAACCTCTTATGTATATATTCATCCATTCGCTTTCATCCACTCGCCATTTAATGTAAATAGTTCTACATGTAAATATAGTCGCATACGCTCCAAGCAACCAACATTTTTTTTTTTTAAAAGGGAAGATGTCATGATATGCACTCATGCACAAAATGAGATACAGATAGGCAGTGGCAGACACCCAGTACAGCCAATCAACACACAGGACTAGAAGATGGTCTGGCACTATAAAACACACGAGGTATCAACACTCTGCCTCTTTCCACTGGTGACAACTGTAGTGACAGTCAGAGTGCATATATCAGTTAGCACCTTCTACACATGGCTCAGAGCTAGTCTGGTCTAGTTAATTATAGTAAGCACGCTTAGATTAGTAGAGTGTCAAACCCACAGCGAACTGCGTGCACAGCTTAACAAGTTCAATAAAGCATATTGAACTAACATCAAAGTTTGAAGTCTACTTTCAAGTACAACTGCATCAAGTTGCAGTCCATGTTACCCCAGGGTGATTAACACGACAAATGGTAGCCCTGGTGTGGAGATGCCACTTGATGAAGGAGCTGCGCTCCGATAGCTAGTGACTTGAAACAAACCTGTTGGACTTTAACCTGGTGTTGTAAGACTTCTTACTGTGCCCATCCCAGGCCAATGCTGGCAGCTCCACGTCAATGTAGATTAGAACGCATTGGGAGCAGCAAATGCAACAGGCCAGATTGAAGGATGTCTAATAGTAATGTGTACACATAATAACAGACACAAGTGATACTGCAACTGAATTCGAGGAAATGCCAGAGAATTAACTGAAGCACCTTTTTGAAAAAATGTGTCTGTATACTGGAGAAATAGTGAAAGCCACTCAGGGGGATGTGGAAATCCAGGCTCTGTGCAGGTTTGCTGTCACCCCTCCTTCATACACATTAACGGTATTTCGGCTACAGACTATTTCGCAGCAAAAACAAAACAGGGATCAAATATAATCAACACATCATTCTCAATTCTCTTCCATTTAATGACATTTGACTTTATTTAAAAGCACCCTGGGATATGTATTATCCAATGACTCGCTTTCTTTTGTTGGTCAGTCATGTTTGCAATTCAATGGTGTATATTTCAGAGTTATTCAATTCAAAATGAAGACAGATACAATAAACAAATAAATAAATATACTGATGTTAAGCATTGAATAACAAAACGAATATTGTGTAATGTTGGTTGAATTTCACTGTAGGAAGGTAAGAATGATGCATTCATGATTGAAGAGAAAGCATTGCTCCATTAGATATTTGCTGAACAAATGCTTAAGTTGAACATAAGTACTATTTCTTATCGTCTTATAAGTTGAGTCATCTGTTTTAAAGGAACAGTTGTCTTCTTGTTAGCAGTGAGATGGCCTCTCAGCCGAACCATGAGAAGTTGAAGCAAGACAGTTCAGTTGAACGTGGCACAGGTGCATTGGTTGCCGCTTTGCCAGCTGATTCTGTAGTGTAGGGGCTATCACGTTTGCCTTACACGCGAAAGATCCCTGGTTCGAAACCGGGCAGAAACCTCACATGCTTCAGGTTTAGTATGTTGCTGAATATTACCTCAATCTCATAACTGGTTTTCATCAAAGAGAAATAGGAAACGCTGTGCACCGCTCTGGGCCAGTGGCATAATGGACAATGCGTCTGACTACGAATCAGGAAATTCTAGGTTCGACTCCTGGCTGGCTCGGAATTCAACGTTTTGGCATCCAGTTTAGCTCAGTGGGCTGAGGTGTAGTGATCCTCACGTTAAATCACATATCCCTTGATGCGTTTAACCCCAAGAGCTATATCTAATTCAGCCTTGAAATTCCGCCTTGGCCTCAACTACTTTCTGTGGTAATGAATTCCAGAGATTCCCCACTCTCTGGGTGAAGAAATTTCTCCTCACCCCAGTCCTAAAAGGTTTATCCCTTATCTTCAAACTATGACCCCTAGTTCTGGACTCCCCCATCGGGAATATTTTTTCTGAATCTACCCTGTCTAATCCTGTTAGAATTTTATAAGTTTCTATGAGATCCCCTCTCATGCTTCTAAACTCCACTGAATATAATCCTAACCGATTTAGTCTCTCCTCAGGGGATTTTCACAGTAACTTCATTGCAGTGGTAATATAAGCCTGCTTGTGTCACTGATAAAGATGATTATTATTATGACAGTCCTGCCTTCCCAGAAATCAGCTTGGTAAACCTTTGCTGCACTCCCTCCATAGCAAGAACATCCTTCCTCAGACTAGGACACCAAAACAGCACACAATACTCCTGGTGTCACTCAACCAATACCCTGTACAATTGCAGAGTAAAACATCCCTATTCCTGTACTCAAATCCTCTCATTATGAAGGTCAACATACCATTTGCCTTCTTTACTGCCTGCTGTACCTGCACACTTACTTTCAGTGCACAAGGATATGAAGGTCTCACTAAGCATCCACCTGTCTCAATTTGCAACCATTCAAATAATAATCTGTCTTCTTATTTTTGCTACCAAAGTGGACAAGCTCACGTTTATCCACATTATACTGCAACTGTCATGCATATACCAACTCACTCAGCCTGTCAAAATCCCGCTGAAGCATCTCTGCATCCTCCTCACAGCTCAAACTCCCACCCAACTTTGTATCATCTGCAAATTTGGACATACTACATAATAATAATAATCTTTATTATTGTCACAAGCAGGCTTACATTAACACTGCAATGAAGTTACTGTGAAAACCCCCTAGTCACCACACTCCGGCGCCTGTTCGGGTACACTGAGGGAGAATTCCGAATGCGCATTTCACCTAACAGCATATCTGGGGCTGGTTTAGCATGGTGGGCTAAACAGCTGGCTTGTAATGCCGAACAATGCCAGCAGCACAGGTTCAATTCCCGTACTGGCCTCCCCGAACAGGCGCCAGAATGTGGCGACTAGGGGCTTTTCACAGTAACTTCATTGAAGCCTACTTGTGATTCTTCTTCTTAATATTATCTTTTGGGACTTGTGGGAAAAAACCGGTGCACCCAGAGGAAATCCACGGAGACACGGGGAGAATGTGCAGACTCCGCATAAACAGTGACCCAAGTGGGAATCGAATCCGGGACACTGATGCTGTGAAGCAACAGTGCTAACCACCTCGTCCAAATCATTAATATATAACATGAACAGTTGAGGTCCTAGCACAGATCCCTGTGCTACTAGTCACTGCCTGCCAATCGGAAAAATACCCATTTATTTCAACATTTTGCTTCCTGTCGGCTGACCAGCTTTCTATCCATTTCAAGACACTACCCCCAATACAATGCATTTTAACTTTACAAAGTAATCTGCTTTGTGAGACCTTGACGAAAGCCTTCTGAAAGTCTAAATAAACCACATCCACCAGTTCTTCCTGGTCAACTCTACCAGTTGCATCTTCAAAGAATTCTAGATTTGCCAAGCATGATTTTCCTTCTGTAAACCAATGCTGACTTTTTTTGATTATACCACTGCTTTCCAAATGCTGTGCTATGAAATCCTTGATAATGGACTCTAGCAACATCCCTACTACCAACGTTAGACTCACTAGTCTATAGTTCCCGGTGTTCTCTCTACCTCCCTTTTTGAATAGCAGGGTTATATTAGCTACCCTCCAATCTGTAGGAACCATTCCTATGTCCAAACAATTTTGGAAAATGATCACCAATGGATCTACTATTTCTAGGGCCACTTCCTTAAGTACTCTGGCATGAAGATTATCTGGCCCTGGAGATTTATCCACCTATAATCCCGTTAATTTCCCCCAAACCATTTTTCTACTCATACTAAGTAATACCCTCGTATCTGCTCCGAGTGTGGGAAGGTCATCCCACCTGCTGATACACAAGCGACTTCACACTGGGGAGAGACTCTTAATTTTCTCTGTGGGAAGATTTTGACGAATTCATCTGACCTTCTGACACACCAGAAAGCTCACACTGGGGAGAGGCCAATCACCTGTAAGAAATTAATTCGGTCATCACTCCTCACTGCGCACCAGCTTAGTATCGTCATACTAACAATCGACCTTTTCAATGTTCTGACTGTGAAAAGAGCTTTAAAAGCAGACATGAAATGCTGACATCCAAATGTCAACACATTGGGGAGAGACCATTCACCGGCTCTAACTGTGGTACGGGAGTTGCCCATTCATTAACTTTCTAAGTCACCAGCGAGTTCACACTGGGGAGAGGTTGCTTACCTTATGTGAGAGTGGGAAGGGATTTGTTCAGTCAACAATTTGGTTAGATATCAGTGAGTTTCCAAGTTGCTGCAATTTTGCTGTTATTGCTGCTGTTAATCACATCCATGTGAATTCTGACAGTTGCTGTTTCTTTCTGCTGATGTTAATAATGGAACTAAAGTTTAACATTCAGTTTCTGTCTCAAATAATCAGCTTTCTTTTAAACCCATTTTGGTAGATTTTTGTCTTTCCCACCAGAGCGTTTAACATTACCTGGCTGGAGCTTAGAAAGGACAATCTGGAGAGGATCATACGTCAGGAACATAACTTCAGGGTGGCACGGTGGTGCAGTGGTGAGCAATGCTGCCTCACAGTGCTGAGGACTCGGGTTCAATTCTGGCCCTGGGACATTGTTTGTGTGGACTTTATACATTCTCCCCGTATTTGCGTGGGTCTCACCTCCACAACCCAAAGATGTGATGGGTAGGTGAATTAGCAATGCTAAATTGCCCCTTAATTAGGAAAAATAGTTGGATACTTTAAATTTCTAAAAAAAGGAATGGAACTTCAGCCTGGACACAGTCCAGGAGCACGATGACCACCCACATCTTGTCCCTGTTGGATAAAATCAAATACAGCATTTATTCTCCATCTAGTCATTGAACCTTTTCATTTTGTACTGTAATAATCTTTATTAGTGTCACAAGGAGGCTTACTTTAACACTGCAATGAAGTTACTGTGAAAATCCCCTAATCACCACACTCCGGCTTGTTCAGGTACACAGAGGAAGAATTCAGAACAATAAGCAGCCTTTCAGGACTTGTAGAAGGAAACAAGCGCACCCGGAGAAACCCCACGCAGACACGGGGAGAACATGCAGACTCCATACAGACAGTGACCCAAGCTGGGAATCAAACCCGGGTCCCTGGTGCTGTGAAGCAACAGTGTTAACCACTGTGCTACCGCGCCATCCATGTTTATGCAGGTCCACATGGTAATACAGATATTGTGTTAACTTCTTCATTTCCACATGGTCAATTTAATATTTATTTCCTCCAACTAATCCAGAATATCATATGGACCTACCCAATGAGCCTTTCGCTCCTACTTCTTTCAACAATGTTTTTAACATTAATTCATCACCCATTGAGGAGTTTGAGTAACGGGTTCTCCCTGAAGGTGTTGTGGTGGGCATCACCAATCTTCTCTACTTCCTGTAGCAGGGAGGATACTAAGGTTTGCTGGAGGTTCTGGAGAAATCATGTCACTGAGGTATCTGGTGTGCAGAACAATTGTATTAAGCTCTACCAGCTACTCTGTGTGCTTAGCTAAGCAGTGAATCCTTAATATCTGCTTAATACACTAGGCAATCGATCCTTCACCAGGGATGAGTGTGTCTGAGAAGGACCAAGTGGAAAACCTTCACCTTTCACCTCCACATCAGATCGATATTGTTCTGACAGTACCACCTGATGTGTGCAATTGATTTGAGAGAGAGCCAGCACAGACATGAAGGGCCGAGTGACCAGCATGTATAATGGGATGAATAATCGGCATCAGGGAATAGGGAGAAAATGAAAGAGAAACCGATGATTCTGGAATTGAACCCAGCCAGAGCAGTCAGGAGAGTAGAAGCGTGGGAGAGTCGGAAAAGTTTAAAAACCTCTGCTTATTTGCAGAGGAGAGCAAGTGTTTCAATCACTTTGAGGAATAACAGAACGCCCATTCACAAAAAAGTGTGATTTTTTGGGGGGAAATTAGCAGATCTCAATTGCCTAACAAATTGTTTTATATTCCTTGGTTCACGGTTCAATGGCAAAGACCCAGCATTCCATGCGGCTGTGAATGTGCCCTCTTCTCTCGGCAGGAGCCCGTGCGCAGGCGTAGTGCTGGGCAGTATCTGGAGCATGCGCAGTGTCACTCTGCTCGGAGCCCTGCGAGTGCGGGAGCGACTTGTTCGGCCGGTGAGGCGGAGATGGGAATGGGGCCGGGAGTCGGGGTGGGGAGGGAGCCGAGGCTTCATAAACACCCGGTGTAGGCCCCCCCGGGTCGGAATAAGAGCCGACGGGTCCGGGGTGATCGCACCGACTCTCCTCGCAGGAACAGGCCCAGGTTGTCGGCCGCCATCTTTGTTCATCGCGGAGCAAAGCGCATGCGCGGCTAGTTAGTGGGCGTGGCCTCAGGATACCGGTGACTAGGAGAGAAAATCATTGATTTCATTCTCACTGCGCATAAAACATGGTGATCAGCCTGGGTTAACACGCGCCATTGGCTGAAGGGCGCATGTCCGGCCGTGGGATAAACATTAGAATCAGGAGGAGGCAATTCAGTAGGATCATGGCTGATCTCCACTCTCCTGACGCTGCCCAACCCCTTGCCCCAGAACCTTTGCCTTCCGTGTAGATTAAAACTCTGTTTAACTCAGTCTTGAGTATATTCAGTGAAACAGCCTCCAGTGCTCACTGGCAAAGAGAATTCGAAACACTGACGACCCTTAGAGAGAAGGAATTGTTCCTTCGTGTTAAATGGAAGAGCCCTTCTTTTTCAAGCTGTGTTACTCAGTTCTGGATTCTTCCATTTGGGAAATATCCTCCCAGACTCTATCCTGTCAAGTGTCCTCAGAATCCTTTATGTTTCAATCAGATTATCTCTAAACTCCAGTGAGTACAGATCAAATCTGCTCAGCCTTTCCTCATAATATAAACCCCCTCATCCCAGGAATCAGCTTGGTTAGCATTCTCCGATCTACTTCTGATGCATATATGTTCCTGCTTGGGTAACCCTGGGCCTGGGAGCAGGAGGAGGGAATATTGTGAATTTCTATGCTGGACTGACAATGGTGGATGTTGTGGTCTCCTTTTTCAAGTGGTTAGAAGGGGAATGTTTGCCCACAGCAAACTCAAACCAAGAGAATGTCTCTTCTGAAATGCCAACCTTAACTGACACTTATGACTTTTGTCAATTTCTTTTTTCAGCAAGTTAGAAGATTTGAAGAACGCCAAAACTTTCTCTGATTCCAGTCCTTCTGATATATTTCCAGTTGCAGGCTCCAGGGGGAGATTTTAAATGTGAAAATGTGTTGAAGGTGTGAGTATTATTGAACATTCATCTACAATTTAGAATTTACTGTTGTGCTCTGCTTCCATGTCTCTGGGGCTGGTGTGGCTCCTTTACTGTGGCTCACAATCCATGTCCATCCATTGCTCTGTTTCACCTCTTCCCTCTCCAATAATTACTCCGTCATGATCTGACTTCCTCGGCCTCTAATAGGGAGAATTGCGGCTGTTTCAAGTATTTTATTGTTATTTCTGCCACTGTGTTTAAATGAGGCTTCCATTGCTGGCCATCCCCCAGCTATTCACTGCTAATTTACCAGCTTTATCTTCCCAGGGTCAAGAATTGTTTTTCTTGTGCTAGAGTCTGTTTCTCTTCCACTGCTGAGCCTTTATTGACCATCAAATTCTGCTCTATTTTTCATCCATGTAATTAATTCTGCACATCCTGAAATGTTAACTCTTTTTTCCACAGTTCGTGCCAGACTGCTGAGTATTTCCAGTTATGGCTCATTTCAGTTCCAATTTGCAGCAACAACAGTATTTGGTTTTAGTTTTATTGCAGGCATTGCTCACAGCACAAATCTTGAAACAGAGATGGACCATTTAAGAACTGATTTATGTTGATTGGTATTGGTGGGAGAGGTGCTCCCTGGCTCCATTGCACGTCCTCCATTGGGGGTCAGCTTGGAGTACGTTACGAAATGCGCTCCCAACCGATGGATAAGAATGGAATGGATGAGAGTTTCAGAAGATGAGCTGAGATGAGGGTGGATTCGGAGTTACTGGAGTGGAAATAGATGGTATGAGAGATGACATAAAATCGTAGTAACCATTCGGCCCTCGAGGAAGCACTGACCCTCCAAAAGAGCACCCTACCATGGCCCATTCAGCCCTATACCCCGTAACCTAATACCCAAATCCCTGGACACCAAAAGGCAATTTAGCATGGCCATTCCACCTAACCTGCACAGCTTTGCCTGTCGGAGGAAACCCATGCAGATATGGGGTGAACGTGCAAACTCCACATAGGAGCAGAATTAGGCCATTCGGCCCATTGAGTCTGCTCCCCCATTCAATCATGGCTGACAGTTACCCAAGACCGGAATCGAAGCTGAGTTCCTGGCGCTTTGAGGCAGCAGTGCTACTCCCTGTGCCACTGGGGTGAAACACAACATTGAGATTGTGAACAATCTGGTTAATCTTGATAGGGAGTTGCCTAGGAGAGGAATGCAGTCAGTGACTGGAGAGTGGTGTTTGTGGAGTTTTTGGACTAATTTCCCCAATATTTAAATGGGGAAATTTCTGTTCATCCAGTACTGGGTGTCAGACAAATCAGGATGTTGTGTTGCTGGGAGACGATCCTGGAGTTGGCAGTATTCACATACACCTGATACTCAGGCCCTTCCAGGTTATCTGAGGGTTTGGGATACTCTGACAGAGTTCTGGTTATGATATTGTTATGGGCCAGGGGTTTGAAAACTCCAAAGTATATCATGCAGTTCACCTGACCTACAACTGTTTATCGATTTTGGTTGCGAGGAGCACAAGGGCCTACCTTTCAGGTGTTATGCAACAGAGGCCTTAAGCACTTTTAATCAAAAACAAATCTACGAATTCAGTTAACATTTCTATAAACACACACAGCAATTTATCAACTGCAAACATAAATACCCCACACAGCTACAGTTCTCTCTATATATAACCCATAATAACTTCCCTTTCAACTGTTTCAATTTGATAACATCCAATAAAACCAGAAAACCCCTTTTTACCAAAACAGTAGGTTTGAATTCTTCACAGAAAACAGCTACCACTTTTAAATTATCAAGTGATCTGGACACCTTTTAACATGCAGAGAGAGAGACCAAAGAAACCTTCTTTGTCTGAACCCAGCTTCCAACAGTGTAAACCGAAAGTAAAACTCAGAGCCACAGCCAGCTTCCAGCTCAAAACGAATGTAAAAACCAGAGCCACAGCCCAACTCCACCCACACAATGACATCACTGAAGCCATTTGATAATACACACATTTCTTAAAGTGACACTACCATGAAGGGACACTACCATGACAATATAGATATGAAAAATTACTCCGCCTTGCACCTTCCTCTTTCTCTCTCCCATAGAGGGCAGGGTCTTGTGTCGGCCCAGCCGGGTGGCAGGTTCCCTTCCCTGAAGGACATTAGTGAACCAGTTGTGTTTTTATGACGATCCAGCAGTTTTCATGGTCACTTTTGTTTATTGCCGGACATTCAAATTCATTCAGCTCAATTTCACAACCTGTCTTTGTGTTTTTGTGGGTTCTCTCTCACTCCCTTTTTTCTGTTTTAAATCCATTTCACAGGTTATTAGAAGGGGAGGATTTGCAATTTGCAGTCGGGAAACTCAAACCAAACATTCACATCCACATCTAATGGAGCTGCTCAGTTAACAAGAATTTCATTATCATTTTGATTTTGAACTTTGAAGGAAAAAGCGTTGTTCACAGTGGATTAAACCGTTCTCTGTGTGGACGAGGCTTCAGCTGAGCATCTGGCCTCACAACCTACCAAAGTAGATGCACTGAGGAGGAACCGTGGAAATCAGGAGTCTGTGAGGAGAGATTAAGTTACTCATCTGAACTGGAAACTCATCGACGCAGTCACACCGGGGAGAGGCCGTTCACCTGCTCTGTGTGTTCAATGGGATTCAGTCCGCCATCCAATCTGGCAAATTCACACTGGGGAGAGATAGTTCAACTATTGCTCCGTAGTGGTACGGGTTTCACCCGGTCATCCCACCGTCTGACATACAAATGAGTCCACACTCGGGAGTTATTTTTGACTTGTCCAGACTACAGGAAGAGCTGTAAAGGTTCCAGGGAAGTGATATCCATCCACGTGTTCACACTGATGAGAGTCCGTTCACGTGCTCTCACTGCGGGGTTGGGCTCAAGCGATCATCTGATCTTAATTTTCTCCCCAGCGAGTTCACACTGAGGGGAAAATTGTTCATTTGTTCAGAGTCTAGGGAGAGACTAACTCAAACATCCCATCTCGTGGAACACCAGCGGGTTCGGACTGAGGAGAGACCATTCATCTGCTCCGAGTGTGGGAAAGGATTCACTCAAGTCACCCAACCTGCTGCAACACCAGCGAGTTCACACTGACAACAGACCTTTTAAATGTCCAGACTTCATGAAATGCTTTAAAAGTTCCGGGGCATTGATGTCCCATCAAAGTGTTCACACGGAGGAAAGACCGTTCAGGTGCTCTCACTGTGATATGAGGTTCAGACGATCATCTGAACTCATGGTACACCAGCGAGTTCACACGGGGGAGAGGCCGTACAGCTGCTCAGAGTGTGGGAAGAGATTCATTCAGTCGTCCCAATTCAAGGCACACAGGCTAGTTCACACTGGGGAGAGGCCATTCACCTGTTCAGAGTGTGGGAAGGGATTCACTCGGTCATCCAACCTGCTGACACACCAGCAGGTTCACTCTGACGAGAGACCGTATAAATGCCCAGACTGCTCGAACTGCTATAAAAGTACCAGGGAACTGATGCGCCATCAACATATTCACACTGACGAGAGACCGTTCAGATGCTCTCAATGTGGGACTGGGTTCAGGCGATCATCTCACCTCACTATACACCAGCGAGTTCACACGGGAGAGAAGCCATTCACCTGCACTAAATGTGGGAAGGGATTCACTCAGTCATCCAACTTGCTGACACACCTGAGAGTTCACAGTGGGGAGAGGCCGTTCACCTGCTGCAAGTGTGGGAAGGGATTCTCTCAGTCGTCCATCCTTCTGAGACACCGGCGAGTTCATCAGTGATTGCAGGAGTTGGATTTTGTTGTTAATCACATCCAGGACTGAAGTATATTCATTGTTACTAAACCCCAGTCCAGTTATAAGTGTTAATATTCTGCACTGAAGTCAAATAAAAAAGCTTTGTGTTAAACACAGTGTATTTTGTGTTTTTAATATCCCTAAAACAAGCCCCTTCCTTTTGTTCCCCATTTCAATCAGCTGCTTTCCTCACTGCCGCTAGTTAACCTGGTCATACAGCCTCTAATTAGATTAGATTCGAACATACAGTGCAGAAGGAGGCCATTCGGCACATCGAGTCTGCACTGACCCACTTAAGCTCTCACTTCCACCCTATCCCCGTAACCCAATAACCCCTCCTAACCTTTTGGACACTAAGGGCAATTTATCATGGCCAATCCGCCTCACCTGCTCGTCTTTGGATTGTGGGAGGAAATCGGAGCACCCGGAGGAAACCTAATCAGACACGGGGAGAACATGCAGACTCCACACAGACAGTGACCCAGCGGGGAATCGAACCTGGGACCCTGGCGCTGTGAAGCCACATGTTAGTCACTTGTGCTACCGTGCCGCCCAATGTTTCTCCTTGTTTGAGCCCTGAACTCACATCGTCCTCCAGTCTCTCTCCTGTCTCCCATCAGTCGGTCACTGAGCTTGTCTTCTCCATGAGGCCCACCTCCTATTCCCAATAAACTGCTGACCATTTAACTTCCCTATGTTAGCTGATATTGTGAATGGTTCTTTCTCTCTTCTGGTTTTGCATCTTTAAATACACAACTCTTACCCTTGCTGAAAAAAAATGCCAGATCCCACCTTCTCTGCAAACTGCCACCCCATATCCAACCTCCCGTTCCTCTCCAAAGCCCCCGAGGGTCGATCCTCGGCCCCTCCTACTTCTCATCTACATGGTGACATCATCCAAAAGCAGCGTGTTAGTTTTCACATGTAGACTGACAACACCCAGCTCTACCTCACCACCATCCCTCTCCATTCCTCCACTGTTACTAAATTATTAAACTGCTTGTCCCACATCCAGTACTGGATCAGCAGAAATTTCCTCCAATTAAAAGCTGTGAAGACTAAAGCCATTGTTTTCAGTCACAGACTCAGGGAATTGTTGCAGTGCAGAAGGAGACAATTTGGCCCATCATGTCTACACCAGCTCTCTAAACAAGCACGACAAATTGTTGTCACCACTACAAATTCCATTCTCTAACTACCCCCAGCCCAGTTGAGATGGACCTGCTCCTTTGCTGCGTCGCAATGCCTGGCGGACTGGCTACCAGCCAGGTCCTCCCAGCTCCAACATTAATTTCCTATTGGCTGGAACTCCTGTCAATCACAGCCGGGCTTGGCTCTGATGTGCTCTGGTCTCTCCCGCTCTGCCCTCAATGTGACGAACGGGATCAGTGAGGTCGGACTCTGGGGATGTCCATTCGGATAGGCGGCTTTGAAATATTCAAGATATATTGATGTTTTCCTGATTTCCCCATTGGCCACCCACCAGCCCCCCACATCCACTCCCACTTATGATGATGTCTTTCCCCAACTAAGGGCCAATTTAGCGTGGCCAATCCATCTACTTTGCACATCTTTGAGTTGTGAGGGTGAAACCCATGTAGACACGGGGAGAATGTGCAAACCACACCGACAGTGACCCAGTGCCTGGATCGAACCCAGGTCCTCGGCACTGTGAGGCAGCAGTGCTAACCAATGCTGCACCATTTGAAATTGAGCTGAACGAACCTGGTCATTTATGGGGCCGGCACTGGGAAAAAGTGACCATGAAAACTGCTGGATTGTCACAAAAACCCAAATGGCTCATTGATGTCTTTAAGTGAGGGGGACCTGCCACCCAGTCTGGGCCCACACAAGATTCTGTCTTATTTGTAGGAGAAGAGGACAAAAGATAGAAGGGACAGTGTGGGAGAAGCAAGGGGTGAAGGAGAATGATTTTATACATCTCTTGAGAGAATTTTGGCAACTCTTCGACCGAACTGACCCGGGCGAGGGAAAAAGTAGGGCAGCACGGTGGCGCAATGGTTAGCACTGCTGCATCACTGCGCCAAGGTCCCAGGTTCGATCCCGGTTCTGGGGCATTGTCCGTGTGGAGTTTGCACATTCTACCCGTGTTTGCGTAGGTTTCGTCCCCACAACCCAAAGATGTGCAGGTTAGGTGGATTGGCCATGCTAAATTGCCCCTTAATTGGAAAACAAAAATGAATTCGGTACTCTAAATTTAAAAAAAAAAGAATATGGGGGAAATGCCAGCAGGGTGCTGGCACACCAGCTGAGGAAATAGGAGGCGGCGAGAGAGATTGGGAAAGTAAAAGAGACGGAAGGTGGTTTTGGAACCGGCGGGAGAAAATTGTGTTTCGCGAGTTGTACAGTAAATTGTGTAAATTGGAACCCCCAGCCGGGGAGGAGGGTATTTCTGGGAGGGCTGGAGTTCCTGACGATAGATGAGGGATTGGTGGAGGATTTGTGAGCCCCACTTGGGCTTGGGGAGGTTATAGACGGGTTGGGGATGATGCGATTGGGTAAAGCCCCGGGACCAGACGGATACCCGGTTGAGTTTTATAAAAAGTTTTCCGGGATGTTGGGGCCGCTCCTGGTAACGAGTCAAAGGAGCTGCGAGTGCTCCCCCACAATGTTATCGCAGGCATCGATCTCCCTTATTTTGAAGCGGTGTAAGGATCCAAAGAGCTGTGGCTCGTATAGGCCAATCTCCCTGTTAAATGTAAATGCAAAATTGCTGGCAAAGATCTTGGCCACACGGATAGAGGATTGTGTCCCGGAGGTAATAGGGGGAGGACCAGACGGGATCTGTTAAGGGACGACACCTGACGTCCAACATTAGGCGGCTCCCAAATGTGATAATGATGCCTGCGGAGGGGCGCGAGGTTGAGGTGGTGGCCACGGATGCAGAAAAGGTCTTTGAACGGGTGGAGTGGAGGTACTTGTGGGATGATCTGAGAAGGTTTGGGTTTGGGCAGGGATTTGTGGATTGGGTCCGGTTGCTATATCAGGCAGCAGTGGCAAATGGAAGAACAAACCGGGTTTGATCAGAGTATTTTAGTCCATGTCGGGGGACGAGACAGGGCTGTCCACTCTCCCCACTACTATTTGTCCTGTCCATAGAGCCTTCTGGCAAAGGTGCTGAAAGCATCAAACATTTGGCGGGGTATACCGAGAGGGAGGTAGAACATAGGGTCTCGCTCTATCCGGACAATTTGCTCCCTTATATAACAGACCTGGTGGGAGGAATTGTAGGAATTATGGGGATACTGGAGGAATTTAGTCAGTTCTCAGGTTACAAACTGAATATGGGCAAGAGTGAGGGTTTTGCGATCCAGGCAAGGGGGCTGGAGAGGAGACTGAGGGGGGATACCGTTTAAAATAGTGGGAGGGAGTTTTAGGTACCTGGGGATTCAAGTGGCAAGGGACTGGGGTCAGCTACATAAACTAAATTTGGGCATGGTGATTGAGCAAATGAAAGGAGACTTCCGTAGGTGGGACGTGCTCCCGCTGTCACTGGCGGGGAAAGTACCGACTGTGAAAATGACAGTCCTCCCGAGATTTTATTTATTTTTTAATACTTTTTCTGAGTTCCAAAGCCAGGGCTCAGAGTGTGGACAGGGGCGAACCCCTAATCCAGCTCCCCGCCCGCTCCAAAAACCAACGCAAATTGAAACCGATCCAATCCATGGTCCGCACAAGACACACCAGATCTGAGCCAAAAGGCAGAGCATAGAACATAGAACATAGAAAATACAGCACAGAACAGGCCCTTCGGCCCACGATGTTGTGCCGAACCTTTGTCCTAGATTAATCATAGATTATCATTGAATTTACAGGATAACAGAGCAGATACTACACTTTATCTTAGCCAAAAGGCTGATAAGCGATCCTCCCAAGATTGTTGTTCATGTTTCAGTGTCTTCCAATCTTCATCCCAAGGCATTTTTTAGGAAGATGAAAGCGGCGATCTCGAGTTTTATATGGGCTGGGAGAGGCCGGGGGTGAAGAAGGTCCTTCTTGAATGGGGGCGGGGGGAGTGGGGCTTGGCCCTTCTGAACTTTATTAATTACTACTAGGCGGCTAATAGTTACGATGGTTAGGAAATGAAATGAAATGAAAATCGCTTATTGTCACAAGTAGGCTGCAAATGAAGTTACTGTGAAAAGCCCCTAGTCGCCACATTCTGGCACCTGTTCGGGGAGGCTGGTACGGAAATGGTTAGTGGGGTCGGGATGGGAGCGAGTGGAGGCGGCATCTTGCAAGGGCACGAGTCTGAAGGCTTTGTTAACGGCAGCTCTGCCATTCTCACCGGCATGGTACTCCACAAGCCCAATGGTAGTGGCAGCCCTGAGAGTGTGGGGGCAATGGAGGCAGCACATGAGACTGGAGGGGGCGTCGGTGTGGTCACCGATCTGTGACCAGTTCGCTCCGGGGGGGGCTGGACAGGGGCTTCAGGAGGTGGCAGCAAGAAGAGACTGAGAGTTTTGGAGATCTCTTAATTGAGGAGAGTTTCCCGAGCTTGGAGGAGCTAGAGGAGGAGTTTGAGTACGGGATTTTGTTCGGAGACAGATACCGAGCTTCCCTCACCTCCCGCTAGGTGCACTACAGGATAAGGTGTTGTCTAAAGCAGGAGTTGTGGAGGGGAGGGTCTCGGAAATATCTAAGGACTGATGAAGTGGGAAGGGATCCCATTTGGGGAGGTGAAGAGGAAGTGGGAGGAAGAGCTGGGCGAGCAGTTGGAAATCGGGTTGTGGGAGAAGGCCCTGAGGAGAGTCAATGCATCCTAGTTGTGTGCCAGGCTTAGCCTGATCTAATTCAAGATGGTCCACAGGGCTCACATAACTGTGGCCCGGATGAGCAGGATTTTTGAGAAGGTGGAGGACAGGTGTGAGATCGGTGTGGGGGAAGTCATGCAAATCATGTGTGATGTGTTGGGTGCTCTGGATCCGTGGAACACATACAGGCCACCAACACTTGAAATAGAACAACACTATTTCATTAAGTTAGAAACTGTTGAACATACTTTCACTGTGGGTTAACACGATGTTAGATTAAACTAAAGACCTATGCCTGTCCGAACCAGTCTATGCACTCAGCACATGGTGAAGATCTGTGCTGTAAGATCTGTGCTGTAAGCTCTGTCCTTCTGAGAAGCTGCATCCCGAATGAGCGGGAACTCTGATGCCCTCTGTCTATATAGTGAGTGATTGGCTGCGGTGTTGTGTGTGTTGATTGGTCTTGCTGTGTGTCCATCAGTGTGTGTGTCTGCACCATGATATACTGGTGTATATTATGACAATGTGGGCATGTCCGAGGCTGAGGGGATTTTGGCAGGGATTTTCAGATGTCATGTCAGAGATCCTGGAAGGGAGGGTGACTCCGAGTCCAGAGGTGGCAATATTTGGAGTATCGGAAGATCCGGGTGCCCAGAGGGGGAGAGAGGCCGACATTTTGGTCTTTGCCTCACTGGTGGCCCGGAGACGGATTTTGCTAGGATGGATGGACTCGGAGCTTCCAAAGTCGGGGATTTGGGTCAGTGACATGGCAAGGTTTCTTAGGCTAGAGAAAATTAAGTTCACCTTCAGGGGTTCACTACAGGGGCTCGCTAAGAGGTGACAGCCCTTCATCGACTTCTTCAAGGAAAATTGACCATCAGCAGGGGTGGG
This sequence comes from Scyliorhinus torazame, assembly GCF_047496885.1. Taxonomy (NCBI): domain Eukaryota; kingdom Metazoa; phylum Chordata; class Chondrichthyes; order Carcharhiniformes; family Scyliorhinidae; genus Scyliorhinus; species Scyliorhinus torazame. Next base: position 129,938,467 of record NC_092711.1, read on the forward strand.
GTGGAAAGAGAGGCATGGAAGTGACGTATAAGGGCAGGGAATCTAATATATGGATAGTTAGGGGTGGAGGGATGGGGGGAGTTGGGTGTGTTATTGTGGGGTTTTTGCGTGTGTTGGATCTCTCTGTTTAGAATGTTAAAACTATAAATGCCTCAATAAAATATTTTCTAAAAAAAGAAAATATTGCCCCAAACAAAGATGGCGGCTGCACATGCGTCCTGCTGCACATTGCCCCGATTAAAGATGGCGGTCTTTAACGCCCAGCTCAATTCATGATGTGGAGATGCCGGCGTTGGACTGGGGCTCAATTCAGATAGCGGACTGGGAAGTTCTTTTCCGAGGTTTGTGATTGCACGACATGTTTAAAAAAAACCTCCACTCATCCGGCAGATCGATCGGTGCCTGCTTTCCTCATTTTTCGCTAACCGATCGCGGATCGAATAAAGAACTGTCGCCATTACCACATCGCTCTGACCTGATCTGCGCATGCTTCAGTCACAGTCCGGCCCGGCCCCTCATTCACTCCGATAGGTTGGAGTACCAGCCCCTCTCGCTCGGTCCTCCAGCCCCGCCCTCTATCCCTATTGGTCCGATGCTGCCGTCAATCACTCCCTGGGCATTGTGATGTGGAGCATGCGCAGTGAGGCTCATATCCAGGGACAGAAGCTTGTTTGTCTCATCTTCAGGCGGGAAGCAGCTAATGACGGAGTTGATGCACTTGTTTCATTGACAAAATTCACTAGGTACGAGGAGGATTCCATTAAAGTAGAAAATACTAAATGTAACTCCTTTATTCACAAACGGTGGGAGACAGATAGCTGGAAACTACAGGCCAGTTAGCCTAATATCAGTCATAGGGAACATGTTAGAAGCTATTATTAAATATGTTATGTCAGAGGGCAGCACATTGGCGCAGTGGTTAGCACTGGGACTGTGGCACTGTGGACCAGTTAAGACTGCCAAAAAGATACAACCTAAATATTCAGTGAAGGAAAAAACCAATCACCTGTACTCCTTACCTGTTGAGACTCCAGTAAGTTTGCATTTAACTGGGAATTTATTTTGCTGTTAATTACAACCAAGGCAGAACAATGCTGGAGGGTTTGTGCACTTTGTTGCTGTATTAATTGATTTAATAATTTTATATATTGTCCCTAGGGCTCCAAACGTACTCGGATCACATAACATAATTTTCCATTAAGACACATAGTCCTTCGGGGGTGAGGGTGAAGCTATGCCAAAATGTGGCAATCTTCAGGGTACTAGAGAAGCCAGAGCTACACATGGGGAAGGGGGCCGGCGCCCTAGCTTTCGCTTCCCTAATCGCACGCCGGAGAATCCTGCTCGGCTGGCGACCAGTAGCACCACCCACAGCTGCAGAATGGCTAGCTGACCTTTCGGAATTTCTCCTACCGGAGAAGATCAAATACACCACCCGAGGGTCGGAGGACTTCCTTACTGCATGGGGGCAATTTATAGGTCTGTTCAAAAACTTGTTTGAGACCAACAACAGCCAGTCGAGGGGTAACTAGAAGGATTAGAGGGGGAAAAAACAAAAGACGAGGAGGATCGCCAGGGATGCACACCCCGGGGTGGGGGGGGAAGAAGGCAGAGAGTCTGCGACCGACAACGAGGGACAACCGCGCCCCCGGCCCCCCCACCCCCCACTCGCTGAAACCAACAAAGGGAGAAGAGAAAGGAAGGGGGATAACAAGGAGGAAGGGGATCACCCCCCCTAATTGGCCAGGGAGGATAGCAAGGGGTGTGGGTGGGGGGAGATGGGAAGGGGTTAGGGTAAGGGGGCTCGGGGGGAGGGGGCCGGGGGGACACGCTGAACTAGACAACATAAATCTGTAAATAAAGTAACGCAAGACAAAAGCCTTTTTTCTTTGCACTGTACAATAAATAAACATGAACGTCAATGTACATAATGTTGATTATGTTGTACATCAGGTCGGCTTTGCTTTTTGCTTCAATGACAGATGTCATCTCTGCTGAGTGGGTCTCAAACCAGTCTGTGTTGTGGGTTCCACCTTTACTATTGTGGCTACTGCTGTGTCAGAAATGATTCAACTCGGTGACTTCCAAACTTCAACAGTATCAATGTTGATGTTTGGCATTTAAAAAAAATAAAAAAATTTAGATTACCCAATTATTTTAATTAAACATGATATTTAGAAATCCATTCTGGTTCATCCAAATAACCCCTAATTTTTCCATGTGGCTATTAATTCTATCTGGGTTATTAATTCTATCTGGAATAATTGATTCTTGAAGCATGCCTAACAACTGGTGTTAAACTAGCTGGTCTGTAATTATTTTTTCCAATTAAGGGCAATTTAGCGTGGCCAATCCACCTACTCTGCACATTTTTTGCTTGTGGGGGCGAAACCCACGCAGACACGGGGAGAATGTGCAAACTCCACACGGACAGTAACCCAGAGCCGGGATCGAACCTGGGACCTCAGCGCCGTGAGGCAGCAGGGCTAACCACTAGGCCACCGTGCTGCCCTGATATTTGGCACTTATGTATGTTTTCACAGGGCCTGTATAATATTTCACTGTTTAGTTTCACTTCCTTCACAATTTAATTTGCTGGAGTTTTTTATGAAGGTAACAGAAAGGATTGGTGAGGGTAATGCTGTTGATTGTACATGAACTTTCAGTAGGCATTCAATACAATGCAACACAATAGAATTATGAGAAAAATTATAGTGCGAGGAATAAAAGGAACAGTAGCAAAGTGGATACAAAAGTGGCTGAATACTAGGAAGCAGAGAATAACAGTCAATGCATATTTTTCAGGCTGGAAGAAGGTTTGTAATGGTGTTCTGCAGGGGTCGGTATTTGGACCCTTGTTTTTCCTGGTGTATATTAATGATCTAGATCATGGTCTGTGGGGGACGATTTCAAAGTTTGCAGATGACACAAAACTTGGAAGTATTACAAACTGAAGAGTACAGTGTAGAGCTTCAAATTGAACAGAGACAGGTTGGTGGAGTGGACAGATGGGTGACAGATTACATTCAATGTGGAGAAGTGTGAGATAATTCATTTTGGGAGGAAGAACATGGAGAAACAATATAAAATAATGGGTAAAATTATAAAGGAGCAGAGGGACCTGGGTGTGTATCTGCAGAAGTCAGTAAAGGTGTCAGGATAGGTGAAGAGAGCAGTTAAAGCATATAATATTCTGTCCTTGATTAATAAGGGCATAGACTACAGGAACAAGCTAGTTAGGCTAAACTTGTACAAGACACTAGTTAGATAAAAGCAAATTACCGTGGATGCTGGAATCTGAAACCAAAAAAAAAGCTGGTTCAGCTCAGTGGGCTAGACAACTGGTTTGTAATGCAGAACAAGGCCAGCAGCGCGGGTTCAATTCCCATACCAGCTTACCCGAACAGGCGCCGGAATGTGGCGACTAAGGGCTTTTCACAGTAACTTCATACTTGTGACAATAAAATATTATTATTATAACTAACAGTGAGCACTTAATAATTGCTCAGTAAAGTGGGCAATCAATTTTTCCAGAGGGGCGAATGTAACTGTGAACTATCCAACTGGAAAACCTTTTTCATTCATCTCTCGGATTTCTACAGCAGATATATATTGTTCTGACTCTGCCAGCAACGCACTGGGATTAATTGGTATTAGCAGGTATAATGGGCCAAATAACATCTATTTATGCAGTATCATTCGATAAAACAGTGAATATTCAGAATCAAGGTTGGAGAGGAAAAGAGAGAGGAATCAGTGACTGCAATTGATCCCAGCCAGTGTCAGCAACATCAGAGGAGGGATGACGCAACCACCATCACAGACTTCATCAGTAAGTGTGTTGAGGAAGGACTGTGTACCAAAGAAGACAATACGGGTCCAGACCTGGAAAAATTCATCAACTTTGCTTCCAATTTCCACCCCTCCATCACTTTCACCTGGTCCATCTCAGACACTTCCCTTCCCTCCCTTGATCTTTCTGTCTCCATTTCCGACAAAAGACTATCCACTAATATCCACTACAGGCCCACTGACTCCCACAGCTATCTGGACTACAGCTCTTCACACCTTACACCCTGTAAGGACTCCATCCCTTTCTCTCAGCTCCTCCACCTCCGTCGCATTTGTTCCGATGATGCCACTTTCCAAAATGATGCTTCAAAAATGTGTTCCTTCTTCCTCAACCGTGATTTCCCACCTACAGTTGTTAACAGTGTGCGGTCCATCTCCCGTGCCACTACCCTCGCCCTCTCCCCTCCTTCCCAGAACAAGGATAGAGTCCCCCTCGTTCTCATATTTCATCCAACCAACCTCCGTAGGCAAAGTATAATCCTCCGCCATTTTCACCACTCCATCATGATGGCGCCACCAAACACATCTTCCCTTCACTCCCTCTGTCAGCATTCCGCAGAGACCGTTCCCTCCGAGACAATCTAATCCACTCCTCCACCATACCCAACACCTCTCCCATCACCCATGGCACCTTCCCATGCAATCACAGAAGGTGTAACACCTGCCCCTTTACCTCTTCCATGCTAAACATCTCAAAACACTTATTCCAGGTTAAGCAGCGTTTCACCTGCACCTCTTTCAATCTGGTCTATTGCATTCACTGCTCCAAATGTGGTCTCCTCTATATCGGAGAGACCAAACGCAGACAGGGTGATTGCTTTGCTGAGCATCTTCGGTCTGTGCGCATTCAGGACTCTGACCTTCCCGCTCCATGCCATTTTAACAAAAGACCCTGCTTCCATGCCGACATGTCTGTCCTTGACCTGCTGCCATGTTCCAGTGAAGCTCACCGCAAACTGGAGGAACAACATCTCATCTTCCGGTTGATGCGCAATCAATTACAAAATCAAGACAAAGTGATTCCATAACTGAAGGCTTTAATCTGCTAGAACCTTTTCCCCAGCAGCTTCGATACAGAAAGTGAAGGCTGCTGGGACAGCACCATCTCTTATACCCTGCCTTCAGGGCGGAGCTACGTAATACAGCCAATGGTAGACTCCTGGGTCTAACCAATGGTCATCAGCCTCTCAGGTACCACAATACCTGGTACTACCACATTCACTCCCTGTTAAAAAGAGCCCGGTGGGGGTGGTGGCCAGCGTTAATAGTCGCCTTTAGCATGGTATGACCAGGTATGGAGGTACCGTGATGTCGAGGATATGTACAAAGTGTTCAGAGTGCAGCAATCAGTCGATCCGGCGGCCTGGTCGTCCTTCTGGGCTTCGGCGGTGATTCTGACGAGCGTCCCGGCGGTTGCGACTCAGGGAGCGTGGTGTCGTCCTCCCTGGCAGCTTTGTCACCCCTAGGCGGCGCTGTAGGGGCAAAAGATTGACAGGGAGGGGGGGCGCCTGTAGGGGGCGTCGGTGGGTGGTCGGGCCTAGGCAGGAGCGGTGGGAGTACTGACCCTCCAGTGAGGTGCTGTGGGGGAGGTGGGGATGGGGGCAATGGTTCGGGTGCGCGTGGGGTTCCGGCGGGCGCCAGATCCCGAAGGGAGACTGTGTCTTGCTGGCCATCAGGGAACGCCACGTAGGCGTACTGGGGGTAAGCGTGCAGCAGGTGGACCCTTTCTTTTTTTAAAAAAAAAAATATTTTATTGAAAATTTTTGGTCAACCAACACAGTACATTGTGCATCCTTTACACAATATTATAACAACACAAATAACAATGACCTATTTTATAAACAGAAAATGGATAAATAATAAATAACAAAAATGAAAACTAACATAATTGGCAACTGCCTTATCACAAGTAACACTCTCCAAAAATATAATTTAACAGTCCAATATATAATTATCTGTAGCAACGACCTATACATATTATACAGTATATATTAACAACCCTGAGAGTCCTTCTGGTTCCTCCTCCCCCCCCCCTCCCCCCACTCTCTCCTCCCCCCCCCCCCCCCCCCCCCCCCCCCCGATCCTGGGCTGCTGCTGCTGCCTTCTTTTTCCATTCCCTCTATCTTTCTGCGAGGTATTAGACGAACGGTTGCCACCGCCTGGTGAACCCTTGAGCCGACCCCCTTAGAACGAACTTAATCCGCTCTAGCTTTATAAACCCTGCCATGTCATTTATCCAGGTCTCCACCCCCGGGGGCTTGGCTTCTTTCCACATTAGCAATATCCTGCGCCGGGCTACTAGGGACGCAAAGGCCAAAACATCGGCCTCTCTCGCCTCCTGCACTCCCGGCTCTTGTGCAACCCCAAATATAGCCAACCCCTAGCTTGGTTCGACCCGGACCCCCACTACTTTTGAAAGCACCTTTGTCACCCCCCTCCAAAACCCCTGTAGTGCCGGGCATGACCAAAACATATGGGTATGATTCGCTGGGCTTCTCGAGCACCTCGCACACCTATCCTCCACCCCAAAAAATTTACTGAGCCGTGCTCCAGTCATATGCGCCCTGTGTAATACCTTAAACTGAATCAGGCTTAGCCTGGCACACGAGGACGACGAGTTTACCCTGCTTAGGGCATCTGCCCACAGCCCCTCCTCGATCTCCTCCCCCAGCTCTTCTTCCCATTTCCCTTTTAGTTCTACCATAGTCTCCCCTTCGTCCCTCATTTCCCTATATATATCTGACACCTTACCATCCCCCACCCATGTCTTTGAGATCACTCTGTCCTGCACCTCTTGTGTCGGGAGCTGCGGGAATTCCCTCACCTGTTGCCTCGCAAAAGCCCTCAGTTGCATATACCTGAATGCATTCCCTTGGGGCAACCCATATTTCTCGGTCAGCGCTCCCAGACTCGCGAACTTCCCATCCACAAACAGATCTTTCAGTTGCGTTATTCCTGCTCTTTGCCACATTCCATATCCCCCATCCATTCCCCCCGGGGCAAACCTATGGTTGTTTCTTATCGGGGACCCCCCCAAGGCTCCAGTCTTTCCCCTATGCCGTCTCCACTGTCCCCAAATCTTCAGTGTAGCCACCACCACCGGGCTTGTGGTGTAGTTCCTCGGTGAGAACGGCAATGGGGCTGTCACCATAGCCTGTAGGCTAGTCCCCCTACAGAACGCCCTCTCTAATCTCTTCCACGCCGCTCCCTCCTCCTCTCCCATCCACTTACTCACCATTGAAATATTAGCGGCCCAATAATACTCACTTAGGCTCGGTAGTGCCAGCCCCCCCTATCCCTGCTACGCTGTAAGAATCCCTTCCTCACTCTCGGGGTCTTCCCGGCCCACACAAACCCATGATGCTCTTTTCAATCCTTTTAAAAAAAGCCTTCGTGATCACCACCGGGAGGCACTGAAACACAAAGAGGGATCTCGGGAGGACCACCATCTTAACCGCCTGCACCCTCCCTGCCAGTGACAGGGATACCATATCCCATCTCTTGAAATCCTCCTCCATTTGTTCCACCAACCGCTTTAAATTTAACCTATGCAATGTGCCCCAATTCTTGGCTATCTGGATCCCCAGGTAACGAAAGTCCCTTGTTACCTTCCTCAACGGTAGGTCCTCTATTTCTCTACTCTGCTCCCCTGGATGCACCACAAACAACTCACTTTTCCCCATGTTCAATTTATGCCCTGAAAAATCCCCAAACTCCCCAAGTATCCGCATTATTTCTGGCATCCCCTCCGCCGGGTCCGCCACGTATAGTAACAAATCGTCCGCATACAAAGATACCCGGTGTTCTTCTCCTCCTCTAAGTACTCCCCTCCACTTCTTGGAACCCCTCAACGCTATCGCCAGGGGCTCAATCGCCAGTGCAAACAATAATGGGGACAGAGGGCATCCCTGCCTTGTCCCTCTATGGAGCCGAAAATATGCAGATCCCCGTCCATTCGTGACCACGCTCGCCATCGGGGCCCTATACAACAGCTGCACCCATCTAACATACCCCTCTCCAAAACCAAATCTCCTCAACACCTCCCACAAATAATCCCACTCCACTCTATCAAATGCTTTCTCGGCATCCATCGCCACTACTATCTCCGTTTCCCCCTCTGGTGGGGGCATCATCATTACCCCTAACAGCCTCCGTATATTCGTGTTCAGCTGTCTCCCCTTCACAAACCCAGTTTGGTCCTCGTGGACCACCCCCGGGACACATTCCTCTATTCTCATTGCCATTACCTTGGCCAGGATCTTGCCATCTACATTTAGGAGGGAAATAGGTCTATAGGGACCGCATTGTAGCGGTTCCTTTTCCTTCTTTAAGAGAAGCGATATCGTTGCTTCAGACATAGTCGGGGGCAGTTGTCCCCTTTCCTTTGCCTCATTAAAGGTCCTCGTCAATACCGGGGCGAGCAAGTCCACATATTTTCTATAGAATTCGACTGGGAATCCATCCGGTCCCGGGGCCTTTCCCGCCTGCATGCTCCTAATTCCTTTCACCACTTCTTCTACCTCGATCTGTGCTCCCAGTCCCACCCTTTCCTGCTCTTCCACCTTGGGAAATTCCAGCCGATCCAAAAAGCCCATCATTCTCTCCCTCCCATCCGGGGGTTGAGCTTCATTTAATTTTTTATAAAATGTCTTGAACACTCCATTCACTCTCTCCGCTCCCCGCTCCATCTCTCCTTCCCTGCTCCATCTCTCCTTCCTCATCCCTCACTCCCCCTATTTCCCTCGCTGCTCCCCTTTTCCTCAATTGGTGTGCCAGCAACCTGCTCGCCTTCTCCCCATATTCGTACTGTACACCCTGTGCCTTCCTCCATTGTGCCCCTGCAGTGCACGTAGTCAGCAAGTCAAATTCTACAGGTAGCCTTTGCCTTTCCCTGTACAGTCTCTCCTCCGGTGCTTCCGCATATTGTCTGTCCACCCTCAAAAGTTCTTGCAGCAACCGCTCCCGTTCCTTACTCTCCTGCTTCCCTTTATGTGCCCTTATTGATATCAGCTCCCCTCTAACCACCGCCTTCAGCGCCTCCCAGACCACTCCCACCTGGACCTCCCCATTATCATTGAGTTCCAAGTACTTTGCAACGCACCCCCTCACCCTTAGACACACCCCCTCATCTGCCATTAGTCCCATGTCCATTCTCCAGGGTGGGCGCCCTCCTGTTTCCTCCCCTATCTCCAAGTCTACCCAGTGTGGAGCGTGATCCGAAATGGCTATAGCCGTATACTCCGTTCCCCTCACCTTCGGGATCAACGCCCTTCCCAGCACAAAAAAGTCTATTCGCAAGTAGACTTTATGGACATAGGAGAAAAACGAGAACTCCTTACTCCTCGGTCTGCTAAATCTCCACGGGTCTACACCTCCCATCTGCTCCATAAAATCTTTAAGTACCTTGGCTGCTGCCGGCCTCCTTCCAGTCCTGGACTTCAACCTATCCAGCCCTGGTTCCAACACCGTATTAAAATCTCCCCCCATTATCAGCTTTCCCATCTCTAGGTCCGGAATGCGTCATAGCATCCGCCTCATAAAATTGGCATCATCCCAGTTCGGGGCATATACGTTTACCAAAACCACCGTCTTCCCCCTGTGGTTTGCCACTCACCATCACGTATCTGCCCCCGTTATCCGCCACTATAGTCTTTGCCTCGAACATTACCCGCTTCCCCACTAATATAGCCACCCGCCTGTTTTTCGCATCTAGCCCCGAATGGAACACCTGCCCCACCCATCCTTTGCGTAGCCTAACCTGGTCTATCAGTTTCAGGTGCGTTTCCTGTAACATAACCACATCTGCCTTAAGTTTCTTAAGGTGTGCGAGTACCCGTGCCCTCTTTATCGGCCCGTTCAGCCCTCTCACGTTCCACGTGATCAGCTCGGTTGGGGGGCTTCCTAACCCCCCCCCTTGTCGATTAGCCATCCCCTTTTTCCAGCTCCTCACCCGGTTCCCACGCAGCTGTATCTCCCCCAAGCGGTGCCCCCCCCCCCGCCCATCCCCTCCCATACCAGCTCCCCCCTCTCCCCAGCAGCAGCAACCCAGTAATTCCCCCTCCCACCCCCCCCCCCCGCTAGATCCCCCGCTAGCGTAATTACTCCCCCCATGTTGCTCCCAGAAGTCAGCAAACTCTGGCCGACCTCGGCTTCCCCCCGTGACCTCGGCTCGCACCATGCGACGCCCCCTCCTTCCTGCTTCTCTATTCCCGCCATGATTATCATAGCGCGGGAACCAAGCCCACGCTTCTCCCTTGGCCCCGCCCCCAATGGCCAACGCCCCATCTCCTCCACCTCCCCTCCTCCCCCCTTCACCACCTGTGGAAGAGAGAAAAGTTACCACATCGCAGGATTAGTACATAAAACTCCTCTTTCCCCCCTTTTTGACCCCCCTCTTCGCCCCCCACATTCGCCCCACCACTTTGTTCAAACGTTCTTTTTAATAACCCGCTCATTCCAGTTTTTCTTCCGCAATAAAAGTCCACGCTTCATCCGCCTTCTCAAAGTAGTGGTGCCTCCCTCGATATGTGACCCACAGTCTTGCCGGTTGCAGCATTGCAAATTTTATCTTCTTTTTATGAAGCACCGCCTTGGCCCGATTAAAGCTCGCCCTCCTTCTCGCCACCTCCGCACTCCAGTCTTGATAAACGCGGATCACCGCGTTCTCCTATTTACTGCTCCGAGTTTTCTTTGCCCATCTAAGGACCATTTCTCTATCCTTAAAACGGAGGAATCTCACCACTATGGCTCTGGGAATTTCTCCTGCTCTCGGTCCTCGCGCCATCACTCGGTATGCTCCCTCCACCTCCAACGGACCCGCCGGGGCCTCCGCTCCCATTAACGAGTGCAGCATCGTGCTCACATATGCCCCGATGTCCGCTCCCTCCGCACCTTCAGGAAGACCAAGAATCCTCAGGTTGTTCCTCCTTGCGTTGTTCTCCAGTGCCTCCAACCTTTCCACACATCGTTTCTGATGTGCCTCATGCATCTCCGTCTTCACCACCAGGCCCTGTATGTCGTCCTCATTCTCGGCTGTCTTTGCCTTCACGACCCGAAGCTCCCGCTCCTGGGTCTTTTGTTCCTCCTTTAGCCCTTCGATCGCCTGTAGTATCGGGGCCAACAGCTCTTTCTTCATTTCCTTTTTGAGCTCTTCCACACAGCATTTCAAGAACTCTTGTTGTTCAGGGCCCCATGTTAAACTGCCACCTTCCGACGCCATCTTGGTATTTGCTTGCCTTCCTTGCCGCTGTTCTAAAGGATCCAGTGCAATCCGGCCACTTTCTCCTCCTTTTTTCATCCGTATCCAGGGGGGATTCCCTTCTGGTTTACCGCACAGTGTTTTTAGCCGTCAAAATTGCCGTTGGGGCTCCTATCAAGAGCCCAAAAGTCCGTTTCCCTGGGAGCTGCCGAAACGTGCGACTCAGCTGGTCATCGCCGCACCCGGTGGACCCTTTCAGGTGGACCCTTTCGACCAACGGGTCCGACTTGTGCGCCCGCACGTGCTTCCGAAGCAGGATGGGTCCGGGTGTCGCTAGCCAGGTTGGGAGCGAGGTCCCGGATGTGGACGTCCTGGGGAAAACAAGGAGACGTTCATGAGGCATCTGATTTGTGGTTGTACAGAGCAGCGACCGGATGGCGTGGAGGGCCATCGGGAGGGCCTCTTGCCAGCGGGAGACCAGGAGATTCCTGGACCGTAGGGCCAGTAGAACGGTCTTCCAGACCGTTCCGTTCTCCCTCTCTACCTGTCCGTTTCCCCGGGGGTTGTAACTGGTCGTCCTGCTCGAGGCAATGCCCTTGCTGAGCAGGAATTGACGTAGTTCATCGCTCATAAAGGAGGACCCCCTATCACTGTGAATGCACGCGGGGAAACCGAACAGTGTAAAGATACCCTGGAGGGCCTTGATGACGGTGGTTGTGGTCATGTCTGGGCAGGGGATGGCGAATGGGAACCGGGAGTACTCATTAATCACGTTTAGGAAGTACGTGTTGCGGTCGGTGGAGGGGAGGGGGCCTTTGAAGTCCAATGTGAGGCGTTCAAAGGGATGGGAAGCCTTTATCAGGTGCGCCCTCTCTGGCCGGTAGAAGTGCGGTTTGCACTCCACGCTGATTTGGCAGTCCCTGGTGACTGTCCTGACCTCCTCGATGGAGTAGGGCAGGTTGCGGGTCTTGACGAAATGGAAAAAGCGAGTGACCCCCGGGTGGCAGAGGTCCTCATGGAGGGCTCGGAGGCGGTCCACTTGTGCAGTGGCACAAGTGCCGCGGGACAGGGCATCAGGAGGCTCATTCAGCTTCCCCGGACGGTACAAGATCTCGTAGTTGAAGGTGGATAGTTCTATCCTCCACCGCAAGATCTTGTCGTTTTTAATCTTGCCCCGCTGTGCATTATCGAACATGAAGGCAACCGACCTTGAGGTGAGGAGAGTGAATCTCCTGCCGGCCAGGTAATGCCTCCAATGTCTTACAGCTTCAACTATGGCTTGTGCTTCTTTTTCGACCGAGGAGTGGCGAATTTCGGCAGCATGGAGGATATGGGAGAAGAAAGCCACGGGCCTGCCCACTTGGTTGAGGGCGGTGGCAAGAGCTACGTTGGACGCATTGCTCTCGACCTGGAAGGGGAGGGACTCGTCGATGGCGCGCATCATGGCCTTTGCAATGTCTGCTTTGATGCGGCTGAAGGCCTGGCGGGCCTCCGTTGACAGGGGGAAGGTTGAGGACTGGATCAGGGGTCGGCCTTTGTCTGCGTAATTGGGGACCCACTGTGCATAATAGCTGAAGAACCCGAGGCAGTGCTGCAGGACCTTGGGGCAGTGAGGGAGGGGGAACTCCATAAGGGGGCGCATGCACTCAGGGTCGGGGCCTATGACCCCACTTCGCACTATGTAGCCTAGAATGGCTAGACGGTCGGTGCTAAACACGCATTTATCCTTATTGTATGTCAGATTAAGGATTTTCACGGTCTGGAGGAATTTGCGGAGGTTGGTGTCGTGGTCCTGCTGGTCATGGCCGCAGATGGTGACGTCATCCAGATACGGGAACATTGCGCGTAAGCCGTACCAGTCAACCATTCGGTCCATCTCTCGCTGGAAGACCGAGACCCCATTAGACCTGGTACTACCACACCGGTTAAGCACGCTACAGCCTTCCGGTCTCAAACACCGAATTCAACAACTTCCGATGATTAGCTCTACCCCACCTCGACCCATTTGTTTTCAGCCCATTTCATTTTAACTGTCTTTTATCATTTCTTTCTTATTTGTCTTTCTTAATATATATTTAACCCCCCCCCCCCATCTTATCCACCTTTCCTTACCCTTTCTCCCCTTTGCTTCCCCATTCCCCTCCCCCCACATCTACATCTGTCACAGTTGACCCTCTGATGTTAGTTTCTCTGCTGTCTGGCCTCTCACACATTTTGTTCTCTCTGGGGACTGCCATTAGCATTCTTCCCTCTTGGATTCTGTGGCCATTAGCACCCCGTTTCCCTGGTTTCTGTGGCTACGACTCATCTTTCATTCTCACTCCACAGTATGAATATTTCCCACTTTCTCTGCCTGTTAGCTTTGACAAAGAGTCATTGGACTCGAAACGTGAGCTCTTTTCTCTCCCTCCAGATGCTGCCAGACCTGCTGAGATTTTCCAGCATTTTCTCTTTCGTTTCTAGACAATACGGGTATTCCCCAATCGAAAACCCTGGCTCGATCAAAAGGTCCAAGCCTGACGACCTTGACCTATATAAGAAATCCAGATACGACCTACGGAAAGCCATCAGGGATGCCAAAAGACTATACCAGATCAAAATAGAGTCCCAGGCCAACAACACAAACCCAAGATGTCTATGGCAGGGCTTACATGAGGTCACAGGCTACAAAGCAAGGCCAGGCGGAATCTCTGGGGCTGGAGAATCCCTCCCCGATGAACTGAACAAGTTCTATGCCCGCTTTGAACAGTCAACCAATACATCCGTATCAACCACCCCAATAGCCCTGGACACACCCATACCCACTATTACAGCCTCGGAGGTAAGAGCTGCCTTCTTGAAAGTAAACCCGCGGAAAGCGATGGGCCCCGACGGAGTCCCTGGGTGAGTACTCAGAGCCTGCACTGACCAGCTGGCAGATATCTTTAACACCTCACTTCTCCACTCCGAGATCCCTACCTACTTCAAGAAGACCATCACAATACCAGTAAAAAAGAAGAACAAGGTAGCGTGCCTCAACGACCCCTGACCGGTGGCACTGACGTCTGTTATCATGAAATGCTTTGAGTGGCTAGTCATGAGATGGATAAAAGCCAGCCTCCCAGATGGTCTCGATCCATTGAGTTCACCGAATACGGCAACCGATCCACAGCAGATGCTCTCGGACATCTCAACAACAAGGACACCTATGTCAGACTGCTGTTCATAGACTACAGCTCTGCCTTCAACACCATTATCCCAACAAGACTAGTAACCAAACTGCAACCTTGGACTTGACCCCTCCCTGTGCAGCTCACCAACAGACTGCAATCAGTCAGGATAGGTAACAACACCCCCTTCACAATAGTCCTCAACGCGGAGCCCAGCATGGATGTGTGCTCAGTCCTCTACTGTGCTCCCTACACAACACGACTGTGTGGCAAGATTCAACTCCAATGCAATCTGTAAGTTTGCAGATGATATGACTGTGCTGGGTCATATCTCAAACAATGATGAATCAGACTACAGGAGGGAGATAGATCACTTGGTTGCATAGTGTACCGAAAACAACCTCTCTCTAAAAGTTGGAAAGACCAAGGAACCGATCATTGACTTCAGGAAGTGCAGCACGTCTGCCCCCCCCCCCCCCCATCTACATCAATGGCTTCGAAGTAGAGATGATCGATAGCTTTAAGTTCCTGGGGGTCACTGTCACCAACAGTCTTTCCTGGTCCACTCACATTGATGCAACAGTCAAGAAAGCCCAACAACGTCTCTACTTCCTACGGAAGCTAAAGAAATTCAGCATGTCTGCATTGACTCTCACAAACCTCTACAGATGTGCCATAGAGAGCATCCTATCAGGCTGCATTACAGCTTGGTATGGCAACTGTTCAGCCCAAGAACGCAAGAAACTGCGGAGTGTGGTGAACTCAGCCGAACGCATCACACAAGCTTGCCATCCTCCCATTGATTCTGTATTCAGCTCCCGCTGCCTCAGAAAGGCAGACAGCATTGTCAGAGACCTCTCATACCCAGACATTGCCTTTTTCCAGACCCTTCCATCAGGCAGAAGATACAGAAGTCTGAAGACCCACACATCCAGACATACGAACAACTTCTTTCCCACAGCTGTTAGACTCCTCAATGACTCTCCCTTGGACTGATCTGTTCCCTGTAAGAACATTATTCACAACACCTTATGCTGCTCTTGTTTGGCCCTTGTTCCGCACTGTAACCAATCACTATTTGTTGATGTACCATTGTCAATGTGCTCTGTTGATTATTGTTTTGCTACTATGTACTGAAGTTAAAAACTCACCACTATTCTTAGAATTCCCCCTATACCAAAAAGGGTCGATATTTAAATGGTGAACAGGGATTCTCACTCATTGATTCCTATGCAGGCTTGGGTGGGTGCTATTCAGGTCAAACTATGTTTTCAAGTTATCCCCCGGTATAACCCATACCTTCACAGAAGAATTTTACCTACTTACCACTTAGCAACATCAATATCCTGGGTCCTATTATTATATTTTTTTCTTTTAAAAGATGCAATCACTGTCTTTACAGATAAGTAAAAAGATCTTGCTTCTGGATCCTTCTGGTTGGTTGAACGGACCTTCAGGCCCAACTTGACAATCAATCTTCTTTTTAAAATCTGGTCTTCTTTAGATGTATTTGCTGTTCTGCTCGGTTGATATGGTATATCTTTCCCTTGTACTGAGCTGTGAGAGCTGGCTCTGCTGGCTGTCTCTGTGCTGACTCTGAGCTGACTCTGCCTCCTCTTTAAATTCTGGTCTTCCTTAGATGTATTAGCTGTTTTAGCTCAGCTGCTTTGCTCTGTCCTTTCCCATGTCCGAGCTATGAGAGCTGACTTGTTCCTTCTCTGCTTCGCTGCCCCTTTCTCAGGGTTTATATATCTTTCTAACAGTTATTAAGTTTTTATGACTTTATTGTAAAGTAACTTTTATTTCACTTGGATTGTAAAAGGTACCTTTAATCTGAATTTTTCGAACATGACTAAGTATTCATTTTGAGCATGACCTCATCTCATAGGCCTCTGATTACATTGTTTCCTTTGTGATGTTCAAAAAATGCTTCGATTTCAAAGGTGGTGTGACTTTTGATTCCTGTCATTTCTATAGTTTTATTATTATCAAATTGTGCCCCAGCTCATAAGTTTGACTTTGATTTGGGTCTAATTTATGTTCTCATAGACACGTTGTCTCCAGCTTTCTATATTCACCTGGTGTCAGCAAAATTTCACACCTAGAATTGTAACCTAATTCAACTGAACCTCATCCATTCTTTTCCAGCTGCTTACTTAACTTCAATGAAGGTGTGAAATATTGCTTTTAGCTTTATACTAAAATTCACTGATTGTGTCTTGAAAGACCTGTTTGGTTTGTTTGCTAAGCCTGCTTGACCAAGGCTATCTGCATTTTACAATCCTCTCCCGGCAGCTGCTGTTAAGCCTTTGTGGGATTTTCCCTACATTCTCTCATATTTCTCAGATCAGGTATTGCCACATTTCCATGTTTCAAATTACATATCTTTCCATATTTTCAATTACAGTACGTACTGTGTACGTTCCCTTGGCCGCAGAAAAATACTTTTCACTGTACTTCGGTACATGTGACAATAAATATCAATCGATCAATCAATAAATAACAATTAATCAATCAGAAGAGGAAATAGTATAAAAACGTCAAAAGCTCTGCATGGTCGCATGGGAGAACTTTGAGATATGGAGCATCGCAGATCACTAATTCTCAATTTGTGAGATTTTTTAATTGATTTATCTCAAATGGTAACCAAGTTATTTTGTATTCACTGTTTGATGTTTCAATGGTGCTAATATTACCCAGCATCCTGCGCGGATGTGAATGTGCCCTATTCACACCACAAGAGCCCAGTGCGCAGACGTTGTGCAATATCTGAGCACGCGCAGTGCCACTTTGTTCGGAGCCCTGTGAATGCGGAGGGGGATTTTTGGGCGGGTGAGTCAGTGGGGCGGAGGGAGGAATGGAGCCAGGCTTTATAAACACCGGTACAGGCCCCAGGGTCTGAATAAGTCCCGAGTTTGGAGCTGCGGGGCCTTTATCCGGATCAGGCCCAGTTCCACCGCCGCCATCTTCGTTCAGCGGGCAGCAGAGCGCATGCGCGGACCTCGACATCTTTGATCAGAGAATCCCTGGAGTGCAGAAGGAGGCCATTCGGCCCATCAAAACTGCACCGACCCTTCGAAAGAGCACCCTACCTAGGCCCACTCTTCACCCTATCTCCACCTGACCTGTGGAAGGAAACCGGAGCAGCGTGAGGAAACCCACGCAGAAACGGGGAGAATGTGCAAACTCCACACCGTAACCCAAGCCCGGAATTGAACCCAGGTCCCTGGTGCTGTAAGGCAGCAATGCTAACCATTGTGCCACCATGCTGCCTAAGGGGCTTCAGGGTTCCAGTGACCAGGAGAGAAAATGTATGACTCATTGATTGAAAGGTCAGGTTTACAGGCACCCTCTTTAGAGGGAGCTTCAGGGTGCATCTGCGGCCATCTGAATAACTGAAGAATAAGATCATCAGAATTAGCAGCAGGAGAAGGCCATTCAAACCATTGAGGCTGCTCTGCCATTCAATAATCCCATGGCTCATCTGATCATTAATTCAATTTTCTGCCTGTGCTTAACCCTTGACTCACTTGTAAGTAAAATGGTGTGTAACACAGCCTTGAATATACTCCATGGTCCTGCCTCCACTGCTTGCTGGGGGATACTGGTCCCCTGAGAAACATTTTATCCTGATCTCTTGTCTTAAGCCCTTATTTTTAAACTGTCTCTGCAGTTCTAGATTATCCATTGAGGGCAAACATCTTTTCAGCACTTACCCTGTAAACTGCCCTCAAATACTTATATGCTTCAGTAAGATCGCCTCTCATTTATCTAAAATCCGTTACACACCTTGCCCAACATTTCCTCATGAAACCAACTCCTTCTAGCCAGGCATCAGCTCAGTGAATTTTGTCTGAACTGCTTCTAATTAAGTATATACCATCTTAAACGGAGCAGAGTGGCTGTCACTGTGGCTTCACAGTGCCAGGGTCCCAGGTTCGATTCCCCACTGGGTCACTGTGCGGAGTCTGCACGTTTTCCCCGTGTCTGTGTGGGATTGCTCCGGGTGCTCCGGTTTTCTCCCACAGTCCAAAGACGTACAAGTTAGCTGGATTGGCCGTGCTAAATTGCCCTTAGTGTCCAAAAAGGTTAGGAGGGGTGATTGGGTTATGGGGATAGGATGAAAGTGAGGGCTTAAGTGGGTCGGTGCAGACTCGATGGGCCGAATGGCCTCCTTCTGCACTGTATGTTCTACACCAGGAAACAGAAGGAGAGAATGTTATGAATTGCATCCTGGACTGACAGATGGATTTTGAAAACTCCTTTTACAGGAAGTTAGAATGGGAGTATTTGCACAGCAATCTCAAATCAACACAAAATGTTTAACTCTTAATTTATAACCACAATTGACACATGACTGGTAATTTCCTTTTACAGGGAGTTAGAAGAGTTGAAGACTGCGATTTTTCTCTGATTCCAGTGTTGCTGAATTCTTTTGAGCTGCTGCTTCAGTAGCAGGGTTTAAATTTGAAAACCGAAATTGTTCCAGAGGTGAGTATTATTGAGCATTCATCTTTAATTTAGAGTTGTTAGTGTTGTGCTTTGTTATTTGTGCTCTGGTTCCAGGGCTCTGAGGTGGGTTTGACTCCTTTACAAACAAAGGACAATACAGCACAGGAGCAGGCCCTTCTGCTGTCCAAGCCTGCGCTGATTCTCCCCCCCCCCCTCACCTTGAACTTCTGCCCCCTTGTAATTATCATTCCTGCCCTGGGAAAAAGCAACTGTTCACCCTATCTATATCCCTCGTAAATTTATAAACTTCTATCGGCTCGCTTCTCAGCCTCTGTCTCTCTAGGGAGAACAATTCCAGTTTATTCAAACTCTCTTCGCAGCTACTGTGGATCTGAATCCATATTTCACCCATTGCTCTTTTATGCCTCTGCCCTTCCTGATCACCCTCTGCCATTGTTTGACTTCTTATGCCTCTGATAGTAGATTTATTATTTTATTTTATTTTTTTATTGGGGAGGCATGTGGCGCAGTGGTTAACACTGGGACTGCAGCGCTGAGGACCCAGGTTCGAATCCCGGCCCTGGGTCACTGTCTGTGTGGAGTTTGCATATTCTCCCCATGTCTGCGTGGGTTTCACCCCCACAACCCAAAGGGGCAATTTAGCGTGGCCAATCCACCTGCCCTGCACATCTTTGTGTTCTGGGGGTGAGACCCACCCACTGGGAGACTGCAAACTCCACACAGACAGTGACCCGGGGCCAGGATCAAACCCGGGTTCTCGGCACCGTGACGTAGATCTTACATTTATTTAACCATGTTTGGTATTTTACTGTTGTTTCTTCCAATGTGTCTGAATGAAGTTTTCACTGCTGCCCATCCCTTGGCTGTGTGCTGCTGATTTACCATCTTTATCTTCCCATGGTCAGGAATTGTTTTTCCTGCACTAGAGATAATTTATTTTCTGCTCATCAGCTGATAGTAACCATCAAATTCTGCTCCCTGTGATTGAAGATTTGAGATTACTACCAGACCAGCCATGATCTTATTAAATGGTGGAGCAGGCTTGAGGGGCTGAATGGCGACTCCTGCTCCTTGTTCGTGTGTTCATATTGATGCTGCACACCATGAGATGTTAACTCTGTTTCTCTTGCCAGTTACTCGCTGACATGTTGAGTATTTTCAGCATTTGCTCTTTTTATTTCAGATTTTCAGCAACCACAGTATTTTGCTATCATTTTGTTGTAGGGGCTGCTCACAAAACCGTATCTAGAAGCAGAGATAGACCAATTAAGAACTAATTGTGATCAGGGAGGGTGTTGGTTGTGGAGGTTAATCTTTGGCCTCCAATTACAGTCCTTTTTCACAGAATCAGTGAATGATTACATTACAGATGGAGCCCATTCAGCCCATCATGTCTGTGTGGAGTCTCTGTTCTCCCTGTGACTGCGTGGGTTTCCTCCGGGTGCTCCGGTTTCCTCCCACAAGTCCCGAAAGACGTGCTGTGAGGTGAATTGGACATTCTGAATTCTCCCTCTGTGACCCGGACAGGCGCCGGAATGTGGCGACTGGGGACTTTTCACAGCAACTTCATTGCAGTGTTAATGTCAGCCTACTTGTCACAATAAAGATTATTAATATATGCTGGCTCATCCCACTGCCCTGCCCTTTCGTCACTTACCTGGAGCTTTTTTACTTTCCAGGGTCTTGTCCAATTCCCTTTGGTTTGTTGTATCAGTTTGGCTGGAGTGGAAATGTAGGAAAAGCTGCTGGGTTTAACCCCGAGGACTTTGTAACCTGGTACTCAGCGATGATTTCAGATGTAAAATTGTCAAGGGAGGTACAGGGAATGGCACTAAGTCATCATCCTCATTTGGAGAATTTGGTGCAGACACGATGGGCCTTCTTCACCCTAACAATTCAGTGATTGGGTGATCTAGAATAGTTTGCCCTCTTGGCAGCTCGAGCATGTGCTGCTCTAAGAAACTGTCCCAAAAACACTCTGTGAGCCCATCTGCCTGGCTACCTTTACCAATCTGATTTGCCCATTCGACATGGAGATTAAAATCACCCATGATTATTGCCGTACTTTTCTCATCAGCCATTATTCCTCCCCGTATTCTCCCTCCTACAGTGCAGTTACTGTTAGCGGGACCTAGAAACTACTCCCACAAGTGACCTTTATCATTTATTTCACTTACCAATCCAATTGTACACCTAGATCTCCAGAACTAAGGTCATCTCTCTCTATTGTAGTAATGTCATCCTCAATTAACAGAGCTGCCCCTCCACATCCTGTCCTTCTGAAAAGTGACATAGCCTTGAATAGTCAGAGCCCAGCCTTTGTCATCTTGCAGCCGTGTCTCCGTAATGACTATCAGATCAAAGTACCTGGAGTACTGTGCACACTTTTAGTTTCCTTAACTAAGGAGGGTGATTCTTGCATCGGGAGCAGTTCAGAGAAGGATCACCAGGCTGATTCCTGGGATGAAGGTGTTGTGTTGTGACGAAAGGTTGGGTCTGGACTCATTGGAGTTTAGAGGTGACCATATTGAAACATATAAGTGTTGCTAACTTTTGGTTGGCTCTTAATTTGTAATTTGCTCTGTTTGTTTAACCTTTGCTCTAGAGTCGCCAGGTATCTTTATGATACCGCCACGAGGTTCAAGTTCAAGTAATGATCAATAACTCAACACACCAATTAGTAAGATTCAAATCAAAACACATTTATTATACACAGTAAATCACCACTCATGCATAAACTCTACTTTCTAGACTATTCCTATCACTAAAGGGCCTATACTTAGCTTCGGAATTGGCCCACCAGGTCAGGGGAACAAATGGCCTTTCGTTCAGGTCCTGAGTCTGCAGGATTCAAAAGCTGGTATGGACTGGTATCTAGGAGCGCCTATCTTGTAGAGAGCGTTGACTGGAGACTTACTTGGTTGATGCGGCAGTTTAGACAGGTCACTCTCAAGGGTTGATTCAAGTTGCTGAGAGACCCTGCCAAAGAAGGACGATTTGAACTTGGGGGCTTTACTTTATAGTCCCCAGGGGCTTCCCACCCTTCGGGGCGGACCCCGTACCTGGTTCCAAATGATTGGACTGCATTCCGATCATTTGGATCGATTTCTCCAATACTGGAGTTGTTCCTTGATCGCTGGGCGGTCCCTAAATGTCTGGCCTTCCTTTGTCTTGGCTCCTGCTGGCGCCGAGGAGTCTGGCTTGGCTTTATTCACCTTAAGTGTTGCAATTGTGCCTTGGAATCGCTCATTACTATGCAGATGGCTGCTGGTTTCAGTGCGTCTGGTTTTTGCAAGTTTCAATACACATGATTTCTGCACTTGCTCAATTTTGCCTGTGTTGGCTGAATTTCCCTTCAGTCTTTGCGGTTCTCCATTTTAAGTCGGGAAGTGGCCAACCCAGGTGGCTACATAAGATTCTGAGGTAACATGATAGGGTAGATAAAGAGAGGATGTTTCTCCTCATGGGGGATTCTGGAACGAGTGGGCAGATTGATAAAATAAAGGGACCCCATTTCTGATGTAGATAAGGAGAAATGTTGTGTGTGTGTGTATGGGGGGTGGGGGGGGGGGGGGGCAGGGGGAGAATGGCGCTGATTGTTGGTGCTGCTACCTTTGGGTCATCCCGGTCCGTTGCCTCTTCTAGTTCCAGTCGGAATTTTGGGGGCAAATGGAAGTTACATGTGTTGGCTCCAGTAAAAAGGGGTGACACAGTGGTTAGCACTGTTGCCTACAGCGCCAGGATCACAGGTTCGATTCCAGCTGGGTGACTGTTTGTGTGGAATTTGCACATTCTCCCCGTGTCTGTGTGGGTTTCCTCCGGGTGTCCTTGTTTCCCCCTCACAGTCCAAAGAAGTGCCAGCTAGGTGGCTCGGCCATGTTAAAATTGCCCCTTAGTGTCCAGGGATGTACAGGTTAGGTGGGGTTATTGGGAAAGGGTGGGGGAGTGTGCCTAGATAAGGTGCTCTTTCAGAGGGTCAGTGCAGACCCGATGGGCCGAATGGCCTCCTTCAGCACTGTAGGAATTGTATATTCTATTCTATGGAAATTTACAGCTTTTGGAGAACAAGAGAGGAAAGCATGTTCCATAGGAACTAGAATTGTTCTGCATTTCTGAGCTATACTGACAGTGATGACACTTGTAAACTCCTTTCACAGGGTATTCAAAGTGGAGGATTTGCAGTAAGAAATCTCAAACTTCACATCCAAGACCTGAGTAACTCGATTTGTTGGGACAGGGAAAACTATCAGCCATATTGCCATCAGTGTGACTGGAAAAGCACCGAGACACGGACACCTATTCCATGGAGAAACCTTGGAAATGTGTGGATTGTGGGAAAAGATTCACTTTCCCATCTCGGCTAGAAAATCATCGACGCACTCACACCGGGGAGAGGCCGTTCATTTGCTCTCAGTGTGGGAAGGGATTTACTACTTCGCCTGACTTGCTGAGACACCAGCGAGTTCACACTGGAGAGAGGCAATATACCTGCTCTGTGTGTGGGGAAGGATTCAGAGATTCATCCTATCTGCTCACTCACCAGCGAGTTCACACCAGGGAGAAGCCATTCACCTGCTCGGTCTGTGGGAAGGGATTTGGAGATTCATCCAACCTGCTGAGGCACCAGCGAGTTCACACTGGGGAGAAGCCATTCGCCTGCTCCATGTGTGGGAAAGGATTCAGAGATTCATTCTGCCTGCTGACTCACCAGCGAGTTCACACTGGAGAGAGACCATTCACCTGCTCTGACTGTGGGAAAGGATTCCGAGATTCATCCAACCTACTGATTCATCAGCGAATTCACACTGGGGAGAAGCCGTTTACTGCTCCAAGTGTGGAAAAGGATTCAGAGATTCAGCCAACCTGCAGAGACACATAGAAAATAGAAGCAGGAGGAGGCCATTCGGCCCTTCGAGCCTGCTCCACCATTCAATATGATCATGGCTGATCATCCAATTCAATACCCTGATTCTGCCTTTCCCCCATATCCCTTGATCCCTTTAACCCCACGAGCTATATCTAATTCCTTCTTGAAATTACACCAGTGAGTTCACACCGGGGTGAGTTCGTTCATCTGCTCCATGTATGGGAAAGGATTCATTCAGTCATCCAACCAGCTGTCACACGTTGGAGTTCACACAGGGGAGAAACTGTTTATATGCTCTGTGTACACCCGAGAGAGAGACCATTTACTTGTTCTAACTGTGGGAACGGATTCATTCAGTCAGCCAACCTGCTGAGGCCCCCAGCGAGTTCACAAGTGCCGCCCTACAATCCTCCTACATTCATATCTAAATCATAAACCACAAACAGCAACGGCCGGAACACTGCTCCCTGAGGGACCCCTCTGGACATATGCTTCATAAAAACACTACTCGACTTTCACCCTCTGCTTCCTGCCACTCAGCCAATTTTGGATCTAATTTGCCAAATTTCCTTGGATCCCATGGGCTCTTACTTTTGCTGACAATGTCTAATGTGAGACCTTATCAAAAGCCTTGCTGAGGTCCAAGTAGACTACGTCAAATGCATTTCCCCCATGTACACACCTGGTCACCTCTTCAAAAAATTCAATTGTGTTGGTCAGACATGACCTCCCTTGAACAAAACCATGCTGGCTGTTCTTGATTAATCCCTGCATCTCCAAATGCAGATTAATTCTGTCTCTCAGAATTGCTTCCAATAGTTTCCTCACCACTGTAGTTTCCTGGTCTGTCCCTTCCTCCCCTTTTGAATGATGGTCCAACATTGGCTATCCTTCATTCCTCCGGCCCCTCTCCTGTGGCTAGAGAGGAATGGAAAATTATTGCCAGTGACCCTGCTATTTCCTCCCTTGCTTCACTTAACAACCTGGGATACATTTCATCTGGCCCTGGATATTTGTCTACTTTTAAGCCTGCTGGACCACTCAGACTGTAATAAAATTCGAGAGATTAACATAGACCTCCTCCCTGTCTATGTTAATCTCTCAAATTTTATTACAGTCCCTGATTTCTATACCCACACTGTCCCTCTCACGAGTGAACACTGAGACAAAGTATTCATTTAGAATCCTACCTACATCCTCCGGCTCCACACACAGATTACCAATGTGCCCCTTAATGGGCCCTACTCTTTCCCTAGTTATCATTTTACCCTTAATGTATTTGGAAAACTTCAGATTTTCATTTATTTTACCTGGCAGTATCCTTTAATGACCCTTTTTGCTCTTCTAATTTCCCTTTTAAGTTATCTCTTGCACACTCTATATGCCTCTAGGGCTTCTGCTGTTTGGAGCCCATGATATCAGCTGTAAGTCTCCCTTTTTCTCCTGATCCAATGCTGTCTATCCCTCGATATCCAGGGTTCACTGGATTTGTTGGTGCCATTTTCTTGATTGGAACATGTCCTTGTACTCTCACTATTTTTTCTTGAATGTGTCCCAGTGTTTTGTCTAAAAGTGTCTGATCCAGTCCACACTGGCCAAATCAGATCTGATCTTATTAAAATCAACCTTCCCTCAGTTTAGAATTTGATCTCAGGCCCATCCTTGTCCTTGGACTGGCCGGTCTTCCAATTTTCGTTCCAGTGGACTGACTCTGTGAGCGAGGGCACATTTCCACTGCAATGATCTGCAAAGGCAGATGTTGTACATTAATTTTATCCTGGATAGTAAATTGTCTTTTTCCCACCACTGCAAATGTCTTGTCCTTCATCAGTCCTCATTCCGAGTGTTGGTCGCACTCTGGACAATCTTTCTCCACTGCTCTCACTGCCTGTCCCATCGAGAGGCCAGTCCACATTCTGATATTATCCACCCAGGCCATCTTGGGCCTTCCTTGTACACGGTTTCCAGGTGCCTGGCATTACCTCTTTTTCCAAACACTCTCTATTCGCAGCACATGTCCAAAATACATGAGCTTCCTCAACATCACTGCCTCAAACAGATTCCTCAAACACCAGCTTTCTCCAGCACCCACTCATTCATCCACTTTGCCGTCCATGACACAGGGAATATCCGTCTGAGTACTTTCATTTCAAACACTTTTATTGGAGTCTCGTTGCTTTTCTTTTCTTTAAATTCAATTTTAAGGGGCAATTTAGCGTGGCCAATCTACCTACCCTGCACATTTTTGGGTTGTGGGGGTGAAACCCACGCAAACACGGGGAGAATGTGCAAATTCCACATGGACAGTGACCCAGAGCCGGGATCGAACCTGGGACCCCGGCATCGTGAGACAGCAGTGCTAACCACTGCACCACCGTGCTGTCCCTGTCGTCACTCTTGATGGTGCATCTTCCACAGTCGCACATTGTCACCAGCAACACAAGGGCTTTCAGAAGGTGAATGTTAATTGTAACCCAGATGCTGCGACTGATCCATACTCTTTAAGTGAGATCACAACAACATGACCCTTATGTCTGACCTGAATTTATTTGAAAGACTCTGCATCTACCATTACAGGCAGATCAAACATGAATACATTTGTCTCTGTTCCATTGAGTCTACAGCACAGTCGGCTCAATTGGTCTGTGTCAGTATTTATGCTCCACATGAGGCTCCACCCACCCCTCTTCATCTCCCCCCATCAGCATCTCCTTCTATTCCTTCCTCCCTCATGTCTGTTGATAACTTCCCCTTCAATGTATTCCTACAGTTCACCTTCAAACCCTCGCTGTGCACCATGTTCCACATTCTCTTTATTTGAGGAGCTGTCAACAATACATTTCCCTTTACACTCTTTTGAGCAACTAAATTTGGGTCAAATTAACAAATTAAACAATCGAATCAAATGAACGAGGAGAAACCCTTTAGATTATACAATTTACAGTGCAGAAGGGGGCCATTCGGCCCATCGAGTCTGCACCGGCTCTTGGAAAGAGCACCCTACCCAAGGTCCACACCTCCACCCTATCCCCATAACCCAGTAACCTCACCCAACACTAAGGGCAATTTTGGACACTGAGGGCTATTTAGCGTGGACAATCCACCTAACCTGCACATCTTTGGACTGTGGGAGGAAACTGGAGCACCCGGAGGAAACCCACGCAGACACGGGGAGAACGTGCAGACTCCACACAGACAGTGGCCCAAGCCGGAATCGAACCTGGGACCCTGGAACTGTGAAACAATTGTGCTAACCACAATGCTACTGTGCTGCCCGTTAAAAAGAAAACAAAAAACAAAACTCCCAAAGGAAAGTTACAAACTTCAAATCGTAATGTGGTTCTGGGGAAAAATAAAGTGCTCCAGCCCCCGCAGTGCCCATTGGTCATGGAAGACCTCAGTCATGCAGACACCACGTGCTCCCTCTCCAGCCACTGGGTGCCCATTGGTCATGGAAGACCTTGGTCTCAAAATCAGAGTAATACAGGGCAGAAGAGGCCCTTCTCATGAGAAACCTCTGGAGGAGCCCTTTCCCTGATACAGCTCTCGGTTCTAATACAGCAATCACAGGGTGAACATTCCAACACAGCCCTCTGCTCCAAGTTACAGATACAGATACTTATCTGGTTATTCAGTACACAGAACATTATTTAAAATTCCGATCTTGTATATGTAGGCTTATTATTAAAACTCTTAAAAGCTTGTTTGTAATCTCTCAGCTAGAAACCTGTCTGTTCTCCTTATCAAGTAAGTGCTGCTGATATTACGACTTTGAGGTAGAAGCATTTCACCAACGTGTGCTTTTACTCTTAATGCAGGCGTGTTGGATCTTTACCCCTTTTACTAAACCTTTTAACTCACTCTTACAGTCATAAAAAACAACTGGTTCACTGAGTTCCTTCAGGGAAAGGAACCTGCAACCCGGTCTGGGCTACAAAATTATGAGGGGCTTAGACAGAGTGGATAGTCAGAGGCTTTTTCCCAGGGTAGAGGGGTCAATTACTAGGGGGCACAGGTTTAAGGTGCGAGGGGCAAGGTTTAGAGTAGATGTACAAGGCAAGTTTTTTTACACAGAGGGTAGTGGGTGCCTGGAACTCGCTGCCGGAGGAGGTGGTGGAAGCAGGGACGATAGTGACATTTAAGGGGCATCTTGACAAATACATGAATAGGATGGGAATGGAGGGATACGGACCCAGGAAGTGTAGAAGATTTTAGTTTAGACGGGCAGCATGGTCGGCACAGGCTTGGAGGGCCGAACGACCTGTTCCTGTGCTGTACTTTTCTTTGTTCTTTGGGCGCACACAAGACTTTGGCCTCTACGGGAAAAGAGAAAGACGTGTATTGGGTGGGGGAAGGAAGGGGTGAAGTGGGGGAGGGGGTGTATTTTATACAGTTGGATGATTAAACTGGGAGGAGCGGGGGGCTTGTGGAGCAGTGGGTAGTGTCCCTGCCTCTGAGGCAGAAGCTCCAGATTCGAGTCCTAACCCAGGATTTGATGGTCAAGGAAATCTGTCCATGCACCCACCGGCTCCATCGCTCCCTCCGCATTTCTGCATCTTCACTAGTTTGGAGCTACGACAGAAACGACTCACCATCACTATCACTGTGCATGATCCAAACATTGGGCGGTATTGCGCTTGCGCACTGCTCTCCTGTGGTGGAATAAACTACATTCACTACCGCGGGGATACTGGATAAAGACGCCGACATTGAAGGTCAGAACCAGTGAACAGTGACTCTTTTTGATATCGTGTGGCGAATTGGGAGTGCTGGGGTGGACATCAATAAAATTAGGAACCAAATTCTACAGATTCGCAAGTAAAACTTTCACTCTTTGTGCACAAAAGTGCTGTTCTTTCTGTCCACAGGTCTTACAATGTTCCTGGGTCAGGAATCTGGCTTCGGGCAGCACGGTGGCGCAGTGGTTAGCACAGCTGCCTCACGGCGCCGAGGTCCCAGGTTCGATTCTGGCTCTGGGTCACTGTCCGTGTGGAGTTTGCACATTCCTCCTATGTTTCCGTGGGTTTCGCCCCCACAACCCAAGGGGCGAACAGAGTTGGCGGATTGGACACGCTAAATTGCCCCTTTATTGGAAAAAATGAATTGAGTAATCTAAATTTATCAAAAAAAAAGGAATCTGGCTTGAACTCGATTGTGCACAAGATTATTGCGTGGGTCCTGAGCTATGGAGGGATTAAAACTAGACACTGGGAATTTTAAAGGCTGATAGCATCAGAATTTGACTCCACTGGAGACAAAATGTTACCTTAGCTACTGTTAGGGCAGAAAAGTGAAATATTGTCCAAATAAATATCGAAAATAGATACAAAATAATGAGCTATCAAGCTCTATATCTTTAACAAACAGCGACATGGAAAGCGGAAGATGAATGACCTTTAATGACCTGGTCCACTTGCCAACCAATTGCCATTCTTCAACATTCTTACACCGTCAAGAGTTCAGGGGCTCAGAGGCAAAAATAACATGAGGCCATGAATCTAATTTTAAATACAGTTGAAGAAACGGTTGAAGAGGATTCTCCCCACCATACAAAAATGCGGGACTTCTTCACACTGCAAAAACCCAGCCAATTGGTAGGTGTGAGGTTGCAAGATAATTATTTCTTTACTTTGTAATTCCATAATCCAGATGTGATATATTGGGGACACTCCCTTCACTCCCTTTATTAATAATGTGACTGGGGTAATTGAAATGTGTAGTATTAATGGATCAAATTCTACCATGTATTCTGTGTTACTAACCAGGAAACTCCCAATATCTTTTAGCACACAGGTAGATCAATTTCTCCACAGGAATTAATTTAATGTGTGAGAAATCATCCGGGATTCTCAGCATGAACAGTGGGGGGGGGAGAATTTGTTTTACATAGAAAATTGGAGGAGGCCATTCGGCCCTTTGAGCCTGCTCCGCCATTCATCATGATGATGGCTCATTATCCAATTCAATAACCTATTCCGTCGTCATATCCTTTGATCCCCTTCACCCTAAATGCTATATTTAACTGCTTCTTGAAAACACACACGGCCGGATTCTCCGCTCCTGAGTCTAAGAGTTGACATCGGGGCAGGGTTAGTGGACTTCTATGACAGCAAAACTGGCACCGCACCTGGGCCAATGCACCGACCATTAAGGGCACCGGGCCACATGGAACACGATCGATTCCAATGAAAAGCGGTGTCGGTATCGCCAGGGTCGGGATTGCCACTCGAGAGGCTGACATGCTGCAGCCGCATATTAGCACTCCGCTCCACACACACACTCATCCCAGCAAACAAGATGGCACTGGTTGTGCTGGAGCACAGCCATCCTGTTGATGGGTGGGCTGGAGAAAGAGGGTACCCCTGCTGGTAACCTGGGGGACAGTGGGCAGTCAGCGTCTTATTCACTCCGATTGGTTGGAGGAGAAGCTGCTCCGTTTGGTCCTCCAGTTCCGCCCCTCTCTTCCTATTGGTCCAGAACAGCCGTCAATCACTTCCCGGGCATTGTGAGCTGGAGCATGCGCAGTGCCGATGCTGGTCTCGGCCGGGAGGTTTCACTGAAACCCGGTGGAAGCCCCAAACCCCAATAAGAAGTTTCCGGGCCCGGGTTTGCATCGAGCGGGGGGACAGCTGCAGCCTGCTCCCGGTGACAGGCCTGAGTTAACAGCCGCCATCTTTATAGAGGCTGCAAACCCGCAGGGGGAAAACATCAGAGATAGAGTTTGTTGTGAAACCAGTGGGTTGTTGTAAAACAGGAGGTCAGGGTTACAGTCAACAACAACCTATCCAGTCTCTCTGTTAACCTCATCCAAAAACTCACAGGATTTTTTTCAACAATGAGCAGCACGGTGGTGCAGTGGTTAGCACTGCAGCTTCACAGCGCCGATGTCCCTGGTTCGATCCCTGCTCTGGGTCACTGTCCATGTGGAGTTTGCACATTCTCCCTGTGTTTGTTTGGCCTCCACAACCCAAAGATGTGCAGGGTAGGTGGACTGGCCAGGCTAAATTGCCCCTTAATTGGAAAAAATGAATTGAGTACTCCAAATAAATTTTTTTTAAAACAACCTCTATTTATATAACACCTTTAACTTCATTAATCATCCCAGTCAACTTCACAGGAACATTATAAAACAAAGTGAGACACCCAGACACAAAAGGAGATATTAGGGCAGGTGACCAAAAACTTGGTCAAAGAGGTGAGTTTTAAATTGAGTCTTAAAGGAGGTAAGTGAGGTGGAGGCGGGGAGGTTTAGGGCGGGAATTCAGTGCTTGGGGCCGTGGGAACTTAAAACCATGGCGGACTAATTAGAATTGGGAGTGTACAAGAGTCCAGGATCAGAGCTGTGCAGATATCTCAGGGGGTTGTGGAGCTGGAGGAGATGACAGACACAGGGAGAGACGAGGCCATGGAGTGGTTTGAAAACGAGGATGAGAATTGACTGGGAGCGAATGAAGTCTCGGAGCACAGGGATCATAGGGGAAAGGAACTTGCTGTGAATTAAGACATGGGTAGCAGACTTTTGGATGGATTTAAGTTTCCAGAGGTAGAATGTGGGAGAGCAGCCAGGTGTGTAATGGAATTGTCCAATCGGGAGGTTACGTTGGCATGACCGAGGTTTTAGCCCCAGGCGCAGACACAGGAGAGAGGCCGGATACTGTAACGTAAGTGGAAACAGGCGGTCTTAGTGATAGCACAGACATGAGTCCAAAGATATGCAGGTTAGGTGGATTGGCCATGCTAAATTGCCTCAGTGTCCAAAAAGGTTAGATGGGGTTACGGGGATAGGGTGGAAGTGTGGGCTTAGGTAGGGTGCTCTTTCCAAGGGCCGGTGCAGACTCGATGGGCCGAATGGCCTCCTTCTGCATTGTAAATTCTATAATTCTATGAGGTCAGAAGCTCATATTGGGATCAAATGTGAAACCAAGTTTACAAAGAGACTGGTTAAGTCTCAGACTGTTGCCAGGGAGAGGGATAGAGTCGGTATGTCAGGAATGGAGATTGGAGCGGAGTAAGATTTGTTTTATCTCTCCTTCATAGATAAGTCAGTCCGGTCGAATGAATTGAAGCAAATTTTTATTTCTTAAAAACACATTTTGGTACATTCAGACAAGATTAACTGGAAAATGCTTTCTCCGTGTCTTTTAAAGTGTCCTTGAACAAGTAGAAGCAAAACTTTCAAAATAAAAGTGACCTCAGATTTTAAAAGTCATTTCAACAGAGGCCTTTGTTGAAATGTTTATTCTCCGACGGCTATAATAATAATTTAATCAATTAGACGGAACACATTCTTCAGGGAATCTTTATCTGGATTTAGCCCCTTACTAAGTTTCATTGGTTCTAGTTCTCAGCTGAGACCCCCTTGATTCGTTCAGGAAAGTGTCAGTAGAGGGCATCACGGTGGCGCACTGGGTTAGCACTGCGGCCTCACGGCACCGAGGTCCCAGGTTCGATCCCGGCTTTGGGTCACTGTCCGTGTGGAGTTTGCATATTCTCCCCGTGTTTGCGTGGGTTTCGCCCCCACAACCCAAAAATGTGCAGGGTAGGTGGATTGGCCATGCTAAATTACCCCTTAATTGGAAAAAATGAATTGGGTACTCTAAATTAAAAAAAAAAAAATTTTTTAAAGTAAGTGTTAGTCACTGAATAGGCGATTGGTTAATTAGACATGAATCAATTATCCCAAGTTGATTAAGTGTCCCATGACTTTTTGTCCCACGTTCCAACTCCCTACATCAAGTCTGGTCTCAGCTATGATATTGTTTCAATCTTGTTGAATGTACCTTCATATCAGATCATGTCAGAACTTGTAGTACGTTATTTGTAACATTTGAGACAGCCACGGACAGTATTCCTATAACTTACTCATATTATTTTATATCATTTCTACAGATTCAGTAATTTTCAGGAATCATTTTAACTAATAATTGCTGAATCCAACATTCTGTGACCGAACAGTGGATTCAGTCTTGTCCATATTTGATTGAAGTTATTTAGTCAGCAGGAAGAGAACCAGAATGGGCCCCAAGTCTGATATCCGGTATAACTTAGTTCGAGAGAGAGGGGAAGAACGAAGGAAACCCTGGAAGATTTGGAGAAACGACCTTCGCGATTGCTCATCAAATCTCCACACAATCAGTTCTGGACACAAGGTTAACATCTATTATTCTGTCTGCTCAGTTCGGGTCATTCAGATTGATGTCTGTCACAAGTCATGGATGAAGTG
Organism: Scyliorhinus torazame; assembly: GCF_047496885.1. NCBI lineage: Eukaryota > Metazoa > Chordata > Chondrichthyes > Carcharhiniformes > Scyliorhinidae > Scyliorhinus > Scyliorhinus torazame. Next base: position 129,971,229 of record NC_092711.1, read on the forward strand.
ACTTATAAAGCATATTCTTACCTCTAATTATATAACTTTGGTAAAAGGATGTAGAAATAATGATCTAATATTTTATTTGGATTTCAGCCCAGGGAGGAGGGAGAGTGTGTGGGATGGGGATTTACAGCTTTGGGGAAAGAAGAGAGAAACAAATGTTCCCCAGAAACTGGAATTGTCTGTTCTGAATTTCTATCCTGTACTGATAGTGTGGCCTTTGTAAACTCCTTTTCCAGGGCATTAGGAGAGGATTTTCAGACAGGAAACAAACCAAATATCACATTAAGATCTGACAGTGTCACTCAATTGATCAGGATCTGAATATCCTCAGACTATGAATGTGGAATGAAAAATGTTTGTTCTGTTTATGGGAAAATGTGTGGCTGGAAACACACCGAGATACAAACGCACCCGCATGAGTGTGTTCCAATGAACTGACTGTGGAAAGAGCTTTAACCAGTTACAGCCTGAAAAGACACACGAAGGGGAGAAACCATACACGTGTTCTGTGTGAGGATGAAGCTTCACTTGATTGTCTAAAGAGGAAATGCACAAAGACACTGACTCCATGGAGATAGCGTGGAAAGGTGGAGATTGTGGAAGTTGGATGTTCATTCAGTTTAGTGATAATCAGGTCGAAGGAGCAATGGGTAAGTCTCACAGACAGGATGAGCTCTGAGAGAGCATGATGGGAGATAGCAGGAAAAGAGGGGAAAGATGCAAGTTCAGAATTTGGACAAGAAAGGACTTTCGAGGCAGTTTTACTGAGTGGTTTAGTGGAAGAGGAACAGCAGAATCAGCTGATTGGATTGTTTCAATGGGTGGGGTTTTCCAACCCTGCCTACTGGCGGGATCTTCCAGTCCCACAGATCTCTCGATCTGCTGTTCTGATTCATTGGGTTCACTGTCGGCCTCTTGGGGTCTGTGGAAGAATTCCCAGAGCCTCATTCGCCTGATGAATTCCCTGGAGTGGAGAAACTATTACATCTTTTTCACAGCCTTCAACACGTCATCGATGAAGATGAACATCTTGCCAAGGTCATCCCCACGACTTGCTTTCAAACATCTGCGCAACCTCAAATAGACCATTGTTTGCAGCAAACTACCCAGCCTTCAGGAGAACAGCGACCACGACACCACACAAGCCTGCCATGGCAACCTCTGCAAGACGTACAAGGTCATCGACATGGGTACCACCATTACACGTGAGAACACCATGGATGTCCCGAAGCGTGGTACATTGGCGAGACTATGCAGACACTGCAACAATGGATGAACGGTCATCGCGTGACAATCGCCAGGCAGGAATGTTCCCTTCCAGTCGGGGGACACTTCAGCAGTCAAGGGCAATCAGCCTCTGATCTTCGGGTAAGCATCCTCCAAGGCGGCCTTCAGGACGCGCGACAATGCAGATTCGACGAGCAGAAACTTGATAGCCAAGTTTCGCACAAATGAGTACAGCCTCAACCGGGACCTTGGATTCATGTTGCATTACATTCACCCCCACCATCTGGCCTCAGTTTACAAAATCCTACCAACTGTCCTGGCTTGAGACAATTCACACCTCTTTAACATGTGATTATCCCTCTCCAGTCGCACCGTCTGGACCTGTAAAGACTTAATTACCTTCAAAGACTCACATTCAAAGTACCATCTTGCATCATTGAATTTTTCTATATATATGTTTGTGGAACCCACCTCTTCATTCACCTGAGGAAGGAGCTGCACGCCGAAATCTAGTGATTCTAAACAAACCTGTTGGACTTTAACCTGGTTTGTAAGACTTCTTACTGTGCCCACCCCAGTCCAACGCCGGCATCTCCACGTCATAAATGAGAAGCATTTAATGCTTCTGTCAGTTTCGAACCTTTGGCGCGTTAGCTGACTGTGATAACCTCTATGCTACAGAAACAGCTGGCAGCACAGTACCCAATGGACCTATGCAACGTTCAACTGCCGCTTTCAATAGTTCGGCTGGGAGGCCAGGTCACGTATTGCATGAAGACAGCTGTTTCTTTAAAACAGATGTCTCAACTTGTAAGACCATAAGATATAGAACTTACATTGAACTTTAGCATTTATTCAGTAAATATCTAACGGAATAATACTCTGTTCAATCATTAATGCATCATTCTTATCTTCCCATAGAACATTTCCACCAATTTTACTCAATATTAGTTTCATTATTCAATGTTGAACATCTGTATTTATTTGTTATATATGACTTCATTTTGAGTAGCTCTCGAGTCTTCACTCTGAATAACTCTGAAATATACACCATTGAATTGCAAACATGACTGACCAAGAAAATAAAGTGTGTCGCTGGTAATACAAATTCAATGAATCTTTGTTGAGATTGACCACAGGCAGATACCGTTCATGTATAAGGAGGGGTGACAGCAAATCCGCACTGGGCCTGGATTTCCTCATCTCCTTGAGTGGCTTTTCCTGTTTCTCCATCATGAAGACCGATTTTCAAAAAGGTGGTTCAGTTAAATCTCGGCTATTTCCTCTAATTCAGTAACAGTATTGTTTCTGTCTGTCTATATGAGCACACATTACCATTAGATATGTTTTGGATGGTGATTAAAATATTAATCTGCGCCTACAAAGCCACTAAATTTTTATGTGAACTGAGCAAACTGCCAAGATCCGCACTTTGTGTTTTCATGTATGGAACGATCTGTCTGGACTGTACGCAGAACAATACTTTTCACTGTACCTCGGTACACGTGACAATAAATCAAATCCAATCAAAGAAACAGTTTCTTACTCGTTTTCAGATTGAACAATGAGCCGCCTTAAAAATTATTCATTCATGGAAGGTGGGGGTCACTGGCTGGACCAGCATTTACTGCTCATTCCAATTGCCCTTGAACTGCGGGTCTTGTGAGGCTATTTCAGAGGGCATTACAAATCAACCACTACATTGCTGTCATCGATCATGAGTCACATGGAGGCCAAGCCACGTTAGGAGAGAAGATTTCCTAAAGGACATTAGTGAACCAGACGGCTTTTTACAACAATCATTTGTTTTTAAATTTGAGACTTTTATTCAATTTCAATATCTGTCACAGGGAGATTCAATCGCAGATTCCCAGAGCATTAACCTGGGTCTCTGGATTACTAGCCCAATAACAATACCATTACCACTGCCTAGCCCACATAGTCTTGGCAGAATATGTTGTCTTTTAACTTCTCAAAATTATAATTTATTTTTTCAAACAAATTCTGATAGCTCTGCAGTTTCTGGAAACATTTTGGTTAATAGTGTTATTTCTTAAAATAAAGATCTAGTCTTTACAATATAATTACCTAATACACCAATTCACTAATGATAATCAATGTTCACTACTGAATAATCATGAATTTAATTATTGTTTTTTCTTCTGAAATCAATACTTTGTTAATATAGAAAAGGTACAGAAGGTGAAATGGCTGCAGGAAGCCACATGTTCGAGGTATAAAAGGGCTTCCTTGACCTTGTTACTAATGAAAGTGAATAAAAATAACAATTTAAAAACTAAATGTGATCACACATGCGTACTTACAGCTTCCTACTTTACAACAGTGAATATGTTTCGAACGTACTCCATGGTGCAGCACGGTAGCACAGTGGTTAGCACTGTGGCTTCACAGCACCAGGGTCCAAGGTTTGATTCCCAGCTGGGTCAGTATCTATGCGGAGTCTGCACGTTCTCCCCCTTTCCGTGTGGGTTTCCTCCGGGTGTTCCGGTTTCCTCCCACTAGTCCCAACAGACGTGCTGTTACGTAATTTGGACATTCTCAATTCTCCCTCCGTGTATCCGAACAGGCCCCGGAATGTGCCGACTAGGGACTTTTCAAAGTAACTTCATTGCTATGTAAACCTACTTGTGCCAATAAAGATTTTTATTATTATCTGGGTCACTGTCCATGTGGGGTTTGCACATTCTCCCCGTGTTTGCGTGGGTTTCGCCCCCACAATCCAAAGATGTGCAGGGTAGGTGGATTGGTCATGCTAAATTGCCCCTTAATTGATAAAAAACTAATTGGGTACTCTAAATTTATAAAAAGAAAAGATTTTTATTATTATAATTGGCTTTTAAACACTTTAGGAGGTCCAATGGTCGTGAGAGATTTTATAGAAATGTACAATTGTTCTAGTGTCTGCAAACTAGGATAAAGATTGAGTCTTAATTTTGTGTAATAACCACGGTGTTGACGCCATTTTGAATACTTTGTGAACCTCCAGACACACCAAATGCACAATTATTTGTTGTAAAACACAGCGACCGTTGTGATTTGGAATGCACTGTCTTTCAATGGTCCTGCAATCTAATTGGACTGTAACTTCCAAAAGATAATTTGATGCATTCTATAAAAGAAAACAAAAGACGAACTATGGGATTAAATGGGTCGCTGTACAAAGCGCTGGCATGGGAAAAATGGACCAAATAGACCCCTCTGTGCGCTAGGAGCCTTGTGTACATGTAAAGCGGGTGGTAAAGACCTGGAACGTACTGCCTATGAGGGTAGGAGATGCAGAGATGACGGGGGGATTTCAACAGGAAATTGCATGGGCACTGAGAGAAATAAACCCACAGGGATTCGGGGTTAGAACGGGGCAATGGACAGACTGGCTTCCTCCACAGGGAGCCGACATGGTCCCAAAGGGCTGAATGGCCCCATTCCCCACCCTCCAGATGCTGTGATCTCAGGAGAGAAATTCAGCTGCTCCAGTCACTCCAACTAACTGGAGTCCCTCATCTCTGGTCCCAATCTCGTAAATGTCCTCTACACCCTCTCTAAGAACTTCCCATCTTTCCGAAAGTGTGGGGCCCATATATAGTCTTCCATCCTGGAGGGATAGAATTGAAAAGCACAGAGGAAATGTTCAAATTGTTTAGACCCAGGGTTAGACTACACTGGGAGCGCTGACAACATTGGTGATCTCCATTTAGAAAAAGGAAATAGAGGCACTGGATAAGGTGCAACAAAGATTCATAATATACAGAACTGAGAGCATTTAACACTCAGGAAAGGCTGGGGCTGCTTTTTTCTGGAAAAGAGAAGACTGATGGGTGACCTGATGAAAGTCTATAACATTATGAAGGGATTCAATAATCCATTAGGAATTTCAGTAGAAACCTCTTTACCCAAGGAGTGGTGAGATTGTGGAACTCGCTACCACAGTGCGTGGTTGAGGTGAACAGCATGAATACATTGAACGTAAAGCAAAATACATACATGAGGGAGAAAGAATAGAAGATGCTGATGTGGGAGATGTAGAGGGGTGGGTGGAGGATCATGTGGAGCATAAATACTGACAGACCTTGGCTAACCTCAGCCGGTATGGGAATTTAATCTGTGCTGTTAGTGTCACTCAGCACAAACCAGCCAACTGAGCAAACTGATCCCCATGTCAATCTGTAATAATTCCTTAAATATTAGTGATTGCCTGTCTCTCACCGTACTATTTTTATGTAGTTTCCCAGTGCACCACAGAGAACATACCCTGATAGTTTTCTTCTGTGAGAAACACCAAGATAAATTAAACAAAAGAACCATGTAACCACCATAGCCCATCTTCATGGCAATGTGGCATGATTTTTGGGGTTTCCAAACAGAAATGGTAATGAAATAATCTTCTAACCTCCAAACACCCTTTCACTCTTTGATCCTTGTGAAATGTGCAACCAGATATTCGCAAGAAGGCTCAGAGAGAATCAGCTCACTGGAGGTGAAGTCGTGAGACCGCCCAGTCCAGCAGAAAGAAACTCTCTGACCATCCCCATTGATCAACAGAATGAACAAAATGCAGTCCTGGATGTAATTGAGAACAGAAACAATAACAGCAGAATCCAATCCCTGTAATCAGTTGTGAACTTGATGGTGTCTCAGGAAGTGCGATGAATTACTACATTCCTTCGTACATTGAGAGCAGGTGAACGGCCTCTCCCCAGTATGAACTCCCTGGTGTGACTGCAGACGGCATAACCAAATGAATCACGCAAATAGATGTAAACGGGTGTGAGATAATCGGGATTATGGAGACATGGCTGCAGGATGACCAGGGATAGGAACTGAATATATTCAGTTTTAGGAAGGACAGACAAAAAGGAAAAGGCAGTGCAGTGGCAGTGCTGGATAATAATAATAATAATCTTTATTCTTGTCACAAATAGGCTTACATTAACATTGCAATGAAGTAATCCTTCAATCCCCAAGTCGCCACATTCCAGCTCCTGTTCAGGTATACTAAGGGAGGATTCGGAATGTCCAATTCACCTAACAGCACATCTTTTGGGACTTGTGGAAGGAATCCACGCAGACACAGGGAGAACGTGCAGACAGTGACCCAAGCAAAGAATCGAACCTGGGATCCGGTGCTGTGAAGCAACAGTGCTAACCACTGTGCTACCATGCCAACAATGGCTAAAAGGGAAAGTAATACAATAGTGAGGAAGGATATCAGCTCCGACAATGTGAAAAAATTAGTGGGCATCGTATATAGATCCCAAACTGCAGTGGTGATGTTGGGAATGGCACAAAACAGGAAATTAGGCTGATTGTAAAAGTTTCTATAAGTATGTGAAGAGAAAAAGTTTGATAAAGACAAATGTAGGTTCCTTCCAGTCAGAAACAGGGGAATGTGTAACAGGGGACAAAGAAATCGCTGGGCAAATAAATACATACTTTGGTTCTGTCTTCACAAATGAGGGCACAAATCAGAAATGTTGGGGAAGGCAGGATTTAGTGAGAGGGAGGAACTGAAGGAGATCAATATTAGTAGAGAAATGGTGTTGGGTAAATTGATAGGATTGAAGGCTGATAAATCCCCAGGGCCTGATAATCTGTATCCCAGAGTACTTAAATAAATGGCTCTAGATAGTGGATGCATTGGTCAATATCTTCCAGGATTTGATACACTCTGGATCAGTTCCTGCAGATTGGAGTGTGGCTTTCGTAACTCCAATATTTAAAAAGGGAGTTAGAGAGAAATCAGGGAATAATAGACCAGTAGGCCTAACATCGGCAGTGGGGAAAAATCTTGAATCCATTATCAAATATGTTATAGCAAAGCACGGTAGCATAGTGGTTAGCACAATTGCTTTACAGCTCCAGGGTCCCAGGTTCGATTCCCGGCTGGGTCACTGTCTGTGTGGAGTCTGCACGTTCTCCCCGTGTGTGCGTGGGTTTCCTCCGGGTGCTCCGGTTTCCTCCCACAGTCCAAAGATGTGCAGGTTAGGTGGATTGGCCATGCTAAAATTGCCCTTAGTGTTGGTTGAATGGGGTTACTGGTTTATGGGAATAGTGTAGTGTGGGTTTGGGTAGGGTGCTCTTTCCAAGAGCCGGTGCAGACTCGATGGGCCGAATGGCCTCCTTCTGCACTGTAAATTCTATGAATAAAGCACTTAGAAAACAATGGCAGAATCGGACAAAGTCAGCATGGATTTATGAAGAGGAAATCATGCTTGACAAATCTACTGGAATTCTTCGACTGGTAGGGTTGACGAGGGGGAGCCAGTGGCTTTTCAAAGTCCCGCATAAGAGATTGGGGGTAGTGTATTGAGATGGTGGCAGACACGAAACAAAGAGTAGGAATTAACGGGTCCTTTTCAAATTGGCAGGCAGTGACTAGTGGGGTACCGCAGGGATCGGTGCTAGGACAGATATACATTAATGATTTTGTTTTTCAAATTTAAAATACCCAATTCCTTTTTTCCAATTAAGGGGCAATTTAGCATGGCCAATTAACTTGCCCTACACATCATTGGGTTATGGGGGTGAGACCCACACAAACACGGGGAGAACTTGTCTCCACATGCAGTGATGCAGGGCCAGGATTGAACACTAGTCCTCAGCGCCGTGAGGCAGCAGTGCTAACCACTGCGCCACCCTATATATTAACGATTTAGATGAGGGAACAAAATGCAATATCTCCAAATTTGCAGGTGACAAGTTGCGTGGGAGGGTGAGCTGTGAGGAGGTTGCAGAGATCCTTCAGTGTGATTTGGGCAAGTTGAGTGAGTGGGCAAATGAATGGCAGATACAGTATAATTTGGAAAAATGCGAGGTTGCCCACTGTGGTAGCAAAAATGAGAAGCTGAATGGTCATAAATTAAGAGAAGGGAATGAGCAACGAGACCTGTGTATCCTGGTACACCAGTCACTGAAGGTCAGATGCAGGTACAGCAGGCGGTAAAGAAGGCAAATGGTAGCTAGCCTTCCTTGCGAGCTGATTCGAGTCTAGGAGCAGGGATATCTTGCTGCAATTATACAGGGGCTTGGCGAGACCATACCTGGAATATTGTGTGGAGTTTTGATTTCCTTATCTGAGGAAGGATGTCCTTGCTCTAGAGGGAGTGCAGCAAAGGTTTACCAGACTGATTTGTGGGATGGTGGGACTGACGTTTGAGAGATTGAATCAGTTAGGATTGTATTCGCTGGAATTCAGAAGAATGGGGCTGGGGGGGGGGGGGGGGGGGGGAGATCTCATAGAGACCTATAATATTCTAACAGGACATGACAGGGGAGATGCAGGAAAGATTTCCCCGATGGTGGGAGTGTACAGAACCAGAGGTCGCAGTCTGAGGATACGGGACAGATCATTTAGGACAGAGATGAGGAGAAATTTCTTCAGAGAGTGGTGAGCTTGTGGAATTTGTTGCCACAGGAAATAGTTGAGGTCAATATTGATTCATATTTATTGTCACATGTACCGAAGAACAGTGAAAAGTATTTTTCTGCGGCCAAGGGAACGTACACAGTACGTACATAGTGGACAAAAGAATAATCGCCAGAGCACATTGACAGTGGTGTATCAACAAATAGTAATTGGTTTCAGTGCGGAACAAGGCCAAACGAGAGCAGCATAGGGTATGTTTTCAAGAAGCAGTTAGATATAGCACTTAGTGCGAAGGGGAACAAAGGACATAAAGGAGAAAGCGGAATTAAGCTATTGGATAAGCCATGATCATAATGGATGACAGAGCAGGCGTGAAGGGCCAAATGGCCTCTTCCTGCTCCTATTTTCTATGTTTCTATGTAATCCCTTCCCACACTAAGAGCAGGTGAATGGCCTCTCCCCAGTGTGAACTCGCTGATGTCTCTGCAGGGTGAATGAAGCACGAAATCTCTGCCCACACTGAGAGCAGGTGAATGGCCTCTCCCCAGTGTGAATTCGCTGGTGTGTCTGCAGGGTCGATAAATCACTGTATCCCTTCCCACACTGAGAGCAGGTGAATGGCTTCTCCCCAGTGTGAACTCGCTGATGTCTCTGCAGGGTTGATGAATCAATGAATCCCTTCTCACACTGAGAGCAGGTGAATGGCCTCTCCCCAGTGTGAACTCGCTGATGTTTCCGCAGGGTTGATGAATAAATGAATCCCTTCCCACATTGAGAGCAGGTGAATGGCCTCTCCCCAGTGTGAACAAGCTGGTGTGACTGCAGGCTGGATAACAGAGTGAATCCCTTCCCACACTGAGAGCAGGTGAACGGCTTCTCCTTTGCATGAACTCGCCGGTGTGCCTGCAGGCTGGATAACTGAGTGAATCCTTGCCCACACTGAGAGCAGGTGAATGGCTTCTCCCCAGTGTGAACTCGCTGGTGTGACTGCAGGTGAGGTAACTGAATGAATCCCTTCCCACACTGAGAGCAGGTGAATGGCCTCTCCCCAGTGTGACTGCGCCGATGAATCTCCAGCTGAGATGGGAAACTGTATCCCTTCCCACAGTCCCCACATTTCCACGGTTTCTCCATGTTTTGGGTCTCCTCGTGTCTCTCCAGATTGGACAATCAGTGGAAGCCTTGTCTACACACAGAACATGTGCACCGTCTCTCCTCACTGTGAATGGTGTGGTGTTTTTTCAGGCTGTGTAACTGGTTAAAGCTCTTTCCACAGTCAGTTCACTGGAACACTCTCACTCGGGAGTGTGTTTTGTGGGTCTCGGTGCTTTTCCAGTCACACTCACGTTTAAAATCTTTTGAACCGACAGATCGGACAAACATGTCTCCTTCTCGCCGACGATATTCAGAGCCCAATGATATTCAGATCAGAAGGAATCGAGTGAGTTTGTCATATCGCAACGTGATGTTTCAGACTTCTGTCTGTAATTCCTCCTCTTCCAATATCCTTTAAAAACAATTTACAAAAGTGATCATTGTTAGAACAGAATAGAAATTCAGAACAGACAATTCGGGTTCCGATGGAACATTACTTCCTCTCTCGTTCTCCAAAAGCTGTAAATCTCCATCCCACACAATCTCCCTCCATTCTTACTCTACTGTATCTAATATTCACCCTCCCAATTCTCCTGAAGGTGCTGATTCATGTTGATTGACAGATCCAAGCTCAGCTCACTGCTTGCTGACCAGGACACAGAGATTATAATAGCAGCAACAGTAGGCCATTCGGACTACCGAGTCTGCTCAACCATTCAATGAGATCCTTGGCCGATCTACCTCAACACCATTTTCCCCACACAATCCTCTTGATCTCTTCAATATCTATAAACCTATCAATATTTGTCTTGAACATACTTGATGACTGAGGCTGCACATTCCTCTGGGGTAGAGAATTCCAAAGCTTCACCACACCCTCGAGTGAAGAAATCCCTCCTCATCTCAGCTTTCTCTCTATTTTCCTACCTGTTCCCCATAACCCTCAACTCCATTGTCAATAAAATATCTGTCAAACTTGTGCTTCAATATATTCAGTGACCCACAGATACAACTGGTCCCTGTGGAATCCAAAGACTACCAACCCTCTGAGGGAAGAGATGACTGGAAATCTATAACGTAGCTACGGTCTTAAAATACAAGGCAAGAAATAATCGTAAATTTACTTTATTACAGAGTAGTAAATAATATATCTAATCTGTGCCATTCAACAACACGAGACATATCTCGGTCCAATATTAATTTACTGTCCCCTGAAATGTCAGCCATCTCCTGGGGAACCCACATCTTTAATTGAGACCATCCTTTTTTTCAATAAATACGGAATAACCAATTATTTGTTTCCAATTAAGGGGCAATTTAGCGTGGCCAATCCAGCTACCCTGCACATCTTGGGGGGGAGACCCATGCAGACACGGGGAGAATGTGCAACCACCACACGGACAGTGACCCGGGTCCCAAACTGGAACTATGCTAAATTACACAATGGTGAGCATTGTTGCTTCACAGCGCCAAGGCCCCAGGTTCGATTCCCGGCTTGGGTCACTGTGTGGAGTCTGCACGTTCTACACGTCTACGTGGATTTCCTCCCACAAGTTGTGCTTGTTAGGTGAATTGCGCATTCTGAAATCTCCTTCTGTGTACCCGAACAGGCGCCAGAATGTGGCAACTAGGGGCTTTTCACAGTAACTTTATTGCAGTGTTAATGTAAGCCTTCTTGTGACAATAAAGATTGCTAACCGCTGCGCCACCATGCCACCAGGGACCATCCTTTTAGTCAAGACAAATAAATGGGTCAACCAGTTCAGGAGATGGATGGGAGAAGTTGGAAACACTTTGTGGAGCTGCGAATCTTCATGAAAAACCTTTTTCCCAAAATTATAATAAATGGATTTATTAAAAATCCATCACTGGTCAGTCCAGGATAGAAATTCATTACATTCTCCCCTCCTGCTCCCTGGTCCAGGATGACCGCTCATGCCCCCCACTGCACTTTGCCCCTTGTTGTCATCAGCAGTCCCTTGATTGGAGGGTCTCCTCAGGGTTGGGAGTTTCTGCCCTGGGTCTTCATGTGAATAGAGCCGCAGAGCTTTGGACGCATGGGGCAAGATGTCCAATGAGGCAGTGAGATCTGGAGAGCAGGACTGGCTTTCTTTCCTTTCCATCTCTGCCACCGCTTTGCATCTTCAATAAGACATTGGGACTCAAAGACTAATGCAGTTTGATGGACAAGTTGTCTCCATTCTGAACAATGGGGAACAAGCTCCTCCCACTCACTGAAACATCGCCCCGACCAAGGTGACAAACGCGCATGCGCCCCGATGCACGGCCGTCAGATGGAGGCCGTTAACCCGAGTCGAACATGAGGAGCTGCAGCTCCGCTCGGTACAAACTGAATCAAGTGAGCTCTTTTCCAAGGATTGCGGCTTACAACAACTTTACACAACGTTTCCGCCCACCCCCGCGATCTCTCGCTCCCTCCATATTGTTACTTGCCTCATACCGATTTCGGATCTGAAGGAAACACCCTTCTACACCGTCGTTACCCACACTGCGCATGCTTCAATCAGGCCCCACCCCTCATTCACTTCGATTGGTTGGAGGACCAGCCGCTCCCGGTCGGTCCTCCAGTCCCGCCCCTCTCATCCTATTGGTCGGGAGCTGCCGTCAATCACCCGGGCATTGTGACGGTGACGTGAGAATGGCCACAGGCTCAGGCTGACTCGCTGATTGTTCCTGTCTCTGCCTCTTCCCCCTCCCCAATCCCCACTCCTGCTGCCCCCACCCCTCTGCCTGAGGTGGGAGTGGGACCACCTGGGACTGCAGACCCTGCCCTCTGTCCTCCCACCCCTCTGTCTGAGGTGGGAGTGGGACCACCTGTGACTGCAGACCCTGCCCTCTGTCCTCCCACCCCTCTGCCTGAGGTGGGAGTGGGACCACCTGGGATGTGGCTGTCCCCCTCCCGGGGTGAAGGCCCTCTTCTCCCGCCCCTCTGCCTGAGGTGGGAGTGGGACCACCTGGGGCTGTTAAGACCAAGGTCTTTGTTTTGAGCCCCCACAGGGCTGAAGAGCGTCGTCTGCCCGCCTTTTCACCGCCTGTGGCGGGTGTGGGGCAGCCTGGGACATTGTTTTAGGCCCCTCCGGGGCTGAAGAACGCTGCCCCGCTCACAGTCACCATCTGCTGTTGCCCTGCAGCACCTTCCCTTGTGGCACCAGCTGCTGTGGTGCCACGTCCATAGCACCCCCCCCCCCCACCTTTCCCCACTACCCTGAACTCGGATACACGGCCGGGCTGTACCAGGGGTGGTCATGGCCAGCACCCCAGGGGCATCCTCCACTCTGCCGAGGGCAGGGTGGTCAAGGACCACCTATGCGGGGGCGGCAGCCTCTCGACCCTCCGCTGCCTCCACGGCCCCCTCGCCCTTCCGCCTATTGACGCAGCAACTTGGGGTTAAATGTTATGCCCACCGTGACCATCGAGGCGTGCACTTGTGTGATGGCCGGGGTCGTCGGGCCCTCGTAGCCGCCTCGCGGATGTACGGCAAGGCCGTGTTTTTCCTGCTGGCCGCGCAGGCGGCCCACCGTATCCTGGAAAGGGGGCTCATGGTGGGTGGGATATATGTGGCGGTGGACCCGCTGGAGGCCACCGCCGAACGTGTCGTTCTTTCCAACATCCCACCCTGACTCCCCATAGAGCTCCTCCCCCATCTCAACCTACTGGGGAGGTTTGGTCCAGGGTGGCGCTGCTCGGCCTTCGGGACCCCTCCGTCCGCCATGTATACTCCTTCCGCCTGACCCGGGAGGAGGTCACGGTGGGAGGTTTCCTGGTCTCCCACCAGGGCGAGGATTTGAAAGTGTTCTGGTCTGCAGATGGCATGCGGTGCCATGCCTGCAGAGGGCTGGGGCACATTCGCCGGAATTGCCCCGCCCTGACGCCGCTGCCAACACCGGGGGGCCGCGGCTGGCAGTGCCCCCTGTCCTGTACAACATCTTCATCTGCCCAGCAGCCAGCCCCGGACAACACCGTGGGGGGTGGGGGGAACCTCCACTGGACCAGAGACGGCTAAAAAGGCCGCCGCCGCCCCACGACAATCTGAGGGGTCCGGAGAGACCACCACACGGGCTCCGGAGGGCGGTGTGGACCCTGTGTACGGCCCCTAGCTGGAGGCTGTTCCGGCCTCGCCACAATCCCAGGGGCTGGGCGATGCAGTGGGGGGGGGGGGGGGTTTGCGGGCTGCCGTCGTCCCCCGAGCAGGGAGGCTCCGGGGCCGGGCAGAGACGTGACCCCTGAGGGCTCGTTCCGCCCGGTGCAGTTTTACTCCCTGGTCACCTCGTTGGTTCATCGCCGGGGGCCGGCAGCAGCCCCCAGTGTCCTTACATATTCGGGTCGTGGGCGGGCGACGGTGAGGAAGGCTCCCTGCTCGCAACGCCCAAGCAGACGATGCCAGGGAGCCCAGGTTCCATCCCGGAGCTGTTCCTGGGGGGCTTCCAGGGTCTCTCCGAGGGCCCGGCATTGACGGCGAAGTCGGGGTCGGAGCCACCGCCGCCCACGGACCCTGAGTCACGGGGGAGCCTGCGAGGAACCCGTCTGAGGGCGATCCTGGAGGTGGGGTTGACTCAGGCCAAGGGCTAGTCGGTGGGCCCGTGTTGCCCGCCACACTCGGGGACTCCAGCTCAGGCGGTGACGCTCGGAGGAGGACGGCTGCTCGGTGATGGGTGGGGAGGAGGATTTAGACGTTCTCTGCAGCAAAGCAGAGGGCGCCCTTACGCCGGCACCGATTCTCCCCTCATCCCCTACGGGGAACTCCGAGCATTTTTGAAAAAGCATCACTGTCACCGGGACTGCTTGCGGCTAGCCCTGGACAGCTGGGGAAATCTGGGGCTGCACCTCAAGTCCGCCCGCGTCTATGCCAGAGAGGCGCTGGAATTCGATCAGGCCCAGGGGGAGCAGCGCCAAGCTGTCCTGTTCCTCGCGGGGCTCCTGAGGGAGTGGAGGGGGTGATGACCCTCTACTTCCTCCGAGCACTGAGTTCCGGGTGGTTGGCGAAGGATACACGCTACAACTGACATGGAGGTAACCATATCCAGCCTCAACATCCACGGCAGCAGGGATGCACATCACCGTTTCCAGTGCTTCTCTGTCCTCCGGGACGGAAAGCACAGGTGTGCTTCCGACAAGAAACCCACGCCGTTCCGGGGGACGAAGCTAAGTGGACCCTGGAGTGGCAAGGGCGAGTCTTCATGAGTCACTTGGCCCCACGATCGGGCGGCGTGGCTATCTTGTTGGCTCCACATTTTCAGCCCAAGATCTTGCGGGTCAAGGATACAGTGCCAGGCCGTCTGTTGCATTTAACGGTCTGCGACGGAGACGTGGTGCTTCACTTTGTGAATGAATACGGTCCCCGGGCTGGGCCGCAACAGACAACTTTCTTTGACAAAGTGTCCACTCTTCTATGCACCATCCCTGTGGGCGAGTGCATCGCCTTCGGAGGGGATTTCAAATGCACCCTCTAGGACAAGAACCGTGGTAGAGTCCAGCGCAGCACGCAGGCGGTGGTGAAGCTGAGGGACCTGGTCAGGTCTTTCGACTTGGTGGATGTCTGGCGAACTCTCCATCCTGAATCGCGGGTGTACATGTTTGTACGCCCTCCGTTCGGAGCGTCCAGAATCGAACGTCTTTACATTTCTAAGACATACTTGCCCAGAGTTCCGACGGCCTCTGTGGGGCCGGTGCCGTGCTCGGATCACCACATGGTGTGGGCGGGGCTTACCCCGTCCTGCGCTCAGACACGGTCTGCGTACTGGCACTTTTAACAACCTACTGCTGGAGAACGAGCGGTTCCTGGACTCGTTACGCCATTTCTGGGCCGGCTGGAGAAGGAAGCGGGGTGGCTTCCCCTCCTTGAGGCGATGGTGGGACGTGGGCAAGACTCACGTCTGCGCCTTCTGTCAGGGGTACACGAAGGGGCCGAAGGTGGGGCGGAAATCCAAGATCGCCAAATTGGCTGAAGAAGTCTTTGATCTGGAGCCTTGTCTCGCTCAGCCCGATGAGGATTCGGCCGAGGGGCTGGTGTACAGAGAGAAGAAGGGCGCGCTGCAGGACCTGCAACTTGTCGGGTCCCGCGGCGCGTACGTGAGGACGCGAATCCGTCTCCTGACGGACATGGACCACAGCACCCCCTTCTCCTACTCGCTGGAAAGAGGACGTGGGGCCTGTCGGCTGATTTCTTCGCTGCTGGCAGACGACGGGTCCCTCGTCTCAGATCCGGAGGGGATCAGGACCCTAATCAAGAACTTTTATTCTGACCTCTTGTGGCCATCTAAAATGGCTGCCCGCAAAGGTTAATGGGAATTATGGTGAGGTTGGGACACAGATGGTACACAGCCCCTGTGTATTGTGCAGAGGGAAACCAGACCTAACAGAAACTCACACCTGCTAAAGGTCAATCACCGATTTCCCCAGGACGATGGGACACAGATTGAAACATAGCAGCAGTAGCAGACATAGGGGTGCCTATTTACCTTATTTGGGAGTGCATTTGTGTCTTGGACCATAGAACATAGAACATTACAGTGCAGTACAGGCCCTTCGGTCCTCAATGTTGCGCCGACCTGTGAAACCACTCTAAAGCCCATCTACACTATTCCCTTATCGTCCATATGTCTACCCAATGACCATTTGAATGCCCTTAGTGTTGGTGAGTCCACTACTGTTGCAGGCAGGGCATTCCACGCCCTTACTACTCTCTGAGTAAAGAACCTACCTCTGACATCTGTCCTATATCTATCTCCCCTCAATTTAAAGCTATGTCCCCTCGTGCTAAACATCACCATCCGAGGAAAAAGGCTCTCACTATCCACCCTATCCAATCCTCTGATCATCTTGTATGCCTCAATTAAGTCACCTCTTAACCTTCTTCTCTCTAACGAAAACAGCCTCAAGTCCCTCAGCCTTTCCTCATAAGGTCTTCCCTCCATACCAGGCAACATTCTGGTAAATCTCCTCTGCACCCTTTCCAATGCTTCCACATCCTTCCTATAATGCGGCGACCAGAATTGCATGCAATACTCCAAATGCGGCCGCACCAGAGTTTTGTACAGCTGCAACATGACCTCATGGCTCCGAAACTCAATCCCTCTACCAATAAAAGCTAACACACCGTACGCCTTCTTAACAACCCTCTCAACCTGGGTGGCAACTTTCAGGGATCTATGTACATGGACACCGAGATCTCTCTGCTCATCCACACTGCCAAGAATCTTACCATTAGCCCAGTACTCTGTCTTCCTGTTATTCCTTCCAAAATGAATCACCTCACACTTTTCTGCATTAAACTCCATTTGCCACCTCTCAGCCCAGCGCTGCAGCTTATCTATGTCCCTCTGTAATTTGTAACATCTTTTCGCACTGTCCACAACTCCACCGACTTTAGTGTCATCTGCAAATTTACTCACCCATCCTTCTACGCCCTCCTCCAGGTAATTTATAAAAATGATAAACAGCAGTGGCCCCAAAACAGATCCTTGTGGTACACCACTAGCAACTGGACTCCAGTCTGAACATTTCCCATCAACCACCTTTGTCTTCTTCCAGCTAGCCAATTTCTGATCCAAACTGCTAAATCACCCTGAATCCCATGCCTCTGTATTTTCTGCAGTAGCCTACCGTGGGGAACCTTATCAAACGCTTTACTGAAATCCATATACACCACATCAACTGCTTTACCCTCATCCACCTGTTTGGTCACCTTCTCAAAGAACTCAATAAGGTTTGTGAGGCATGACCTACCCTTCACAAAACTGTGTTGACTATCTCTAATCAAATTATTCCTTCCAGGTGATTATACATCCTATCTCTTATAAACCTTTCCAAGATTTTGCCCACAACAGAAGTAAGGCTCACTGCTCTATAGTTACTGGGGTTGTCTCTACTCCCCTTCTTGAACAAGGGGACAATATTTGCTATCCTCCAGTCTTCTGGCACTATTCCTGTAGACAAAGGTGACTTATAGATCAAAGCCAAAGGCTCAGCAATCTCCTCCCTAGCTTCCCAGAGAATCCTAGGATAAATCCCATCTGGCCCAGGGGACTTATCTATTTTCACACTTTCCAGAATTGCTAACACCTCCTCCTTATGAACCTCAAGCCCTTCTAGTCTAGTAGCCTGAATCTCAGTATTCTCCTCGACAACATTGTTTTTTTCCTGTGTGAATACTGACGCAAAATATTCATTTAGCACCTCTCCTATTTCCTCGGACTCCAAGCACTACTTCCCACTACTGTCCTTGACTGGCCCTGCTCTTACCCTAGTCATTCATTTATTCCTGACATATCTATAGAAAGCTTTCAGGTTATCCTTGATCCTACCTGCCAAAGACTTCTCATGTCCCCTCCTGGCTCTTCTTAGCTCTCTCTTTAGGTCCTTCCTAGCTAACTTGTAACTCGCAAGCGCCCTAACTGAACCTTCATGTCTCATCTTTACATAAGCCTCCTTCTTCCTCTTGACAAGTGTTTTGACTGCTTTAGAAAACCACTGTTCCCTTGCTTGACCACTTCCTCCCTGCCTGACAGGTACATACTTATCAAGGACACGCAGAAGCTGTTCCTTGAACAAGCTCCACATTTCCATTGTGCCCATCCCCTGCAGTTTTCCTCTCCATCCGATGCATCCTAAGTCTTGCCTCATCGCATCATAATTGCCTTTCCCCCAGATATAACTCTTGCCCTGCGGTATATACCTATCCCTTTCCATCACTAAACTTAATCGAATTGTGGTAAAGAGCAGCTAGGACACGCCCAGCTATCAAGGTACACGCCCCTAATTGGCCAGAATCGATTAGGGTGATCAAAACCCTATTGATCCATTGGATCCCGAGTTGGGACCGCCCAAAAGATCGGGGGATAAGAAGAACTGCGCAACCAGTATTCGGCCTCTTTTGGGGACCGGCCTCTGCCTCACCAATCGCAGCATATTGACCAGCCGAGTTTAAGGACCCGCGATCGCTACCTGAAGGACGAGCCGCAGCCGAGACGAACCTGACAACTTCCAGCTGCCACACGTGAGGATCCAGATAAAGGCCTTATCTAACATGCACAGAGCCGGTCACTTGGAAGATAAGTAAAGGTCATTTTAGTTGTCACATATAGTTTAATAAGTAGCCGCGTGTAGATTATTACGTATAGAACCAAGCCTGTGTGTAACAATAAACAATAATTGAATTAATATACTAGTTGTGTGGTTATTTGTCCAATACAAGGAACGTACTCACGTCTTGTGGTTCTGATAAAATAGCAACACTCTTTACTCCAGATCCGTCCAGTGAGGACGCTTACGCTTGCAGAGTTCCGTGGGAGGACCTGCCGCATGTCGGCCCGGATGGCGCCGGGAGGCTCGACCAAACCATCGATCTCCAAGCGCTGACTGGCGCCCTGGACAGCTTGTCCAGGGGCAAAACCCCAGGGCTAGACGGGCTGACCGTGGAGTTTTCAGGGCGTTTGGAATGTCCTGGGGAGCGACTACGCGGGGGTCCTGGGGGAATGTATCGCGACCGGGGAGATGCCCCTTTCGTGGCGCAGGGCCGTCATTGCCCTGCTGCCCAAGAAGGGGGATCTCCGCCTACTCAAAAACTGGCAACCGGGCTCCCTCCTCAGCATATTTGCCAAGGTGATGTCTTTGCGCCTTGGCCCCTTGCTGGACCACATGATCCCCCCCTGACCATTCCTACGTCGTCCCGGACCGCACCATTTACAATAATATCCATCCGGGCCGGGACATTATCCATCATTCCCAGTGGACTGGTATGACGGCGCCCCATCGCTTTGGGAGAGGAGTGCGTCAGGACTGCCCCTTGTCCGGCCAACTTTATTCTCTCTGCGTGGAGCCTTTGCTGCAGAGGAGGTTGTGGGGCTGGTTCTGCGCGAGCCGGACATGGAGGTGGTCCTTTCGGCTTACGCTGATGTCGTGCTCCTCATGTTCACTGGCCCCGGTGACCTGCGGAGGATGCGAGAGTGCCAGGCTGTGTACTCCGCCCCGTCTTCTACTAGGATCAACTGGGCTAAATGTTCCGGACTCCTGGTCGGTCTGTGGCAAATGGACCCCCTCCCAGAGGAGCTCAGGCCCTTCAGCTGGAGCCGGACCAACATCCTCTACTTGGGAGTCCATCTTTGCCCAGCAGAGGAAGCCTGGTCGGTGAACTGGCACAAGCTGGAGACCAAGGTCACTGCTCGCCTGGGACGCTGGACAGGACTGCTCTGAGTGCTATCCTACAGGGGTCGAGTTCTCATCATAAACCACCTGACAGCCTCCATGTTGTGGTACCGGCTGGTCACTTTGACTCCTCCCCCTGACTTTGCAACACGCATCCAGAGAACTCTGATTCGGTTTTTCTGGGACAGTGGATTGCACTGGGTCACTGCGGACATCTTGAGTCTCCCGATTGCGGAGGGCTACAGGCGTTGGTATGCCTTCGCACCAAGGTAGCGACTTTCCGTCTTCCGACTCTGCAGCAATACCTTTAGGGTCTTCAGAGTTCTTTATTGGCGCTGCCCGTCTTGTACCGGGATCTTCTCAAAGTCTGGAACATGGTCGCCATGTGCCGCAGCTCTCCCCCGTCAGGAGTAGTGGCTATCGTAAGGGAGCCGCTGCTCAGGAATCTGCACCTCCACCAGTATCCATTCCGGAGGCTGGCAGAGCGGAGGGCTGTGGATGCTGGGGTGACCAGGATCGGGGACGTGCTGGGTAGTGGAGGAGTGGGCTGGATGATGCCCTACACGCTCACCGAGCACAGAGCAGTGTGCATCCAAAGCCATCCGAGGCCTCAAAACGGTCGTACTCAGCCCCGTTGGCACACTTGGACTCGGGGCGGCGCAGTTGTGTGGTGGCATCCTGTCTGGGCGGACTCCTGCTCGGACGGAATTCCACATTGGTCCCCGGCCCCGGAACCCCCCAGGCGCCGGTACCCCACAACCTCAGTCGCCTCACGGAAACACCCTCCGTGCTTTTTCACACTGCGCGGAGGGGTTTCCTCTACGGCCTGCTACTGCACACCTTCCACCTCCTTGCCCTCGCCCGCCAACCGGACACACCTTGGCATGCCTCATTGCCATCCAGCGGTGGAGGTCCCCACTGGAGGTCCCTCTACGGAGTCATCCTCCCTATAAAACTTGGGGACCTGGGATGGAGGGTGCTACACAAGGCAGTGCCCTGGAACCGTAGGTTAAGCCACCACACGGCCTCCCCAGAGACCTGCCACCTCTGCGGCCTGGTGGAGACATAAGAACATAAGAACTAGGAGCAGGAGTAGGCCATCTGGCCCCTCGAGCCTGCTCCACCATTCAATGAAATCATGGCTGATCTTTTGTGGACTCAGCTCCACTTTCCGGCCCGAACACCATAACCCTTAATCCCTTTATTCTTCAAAAAACTATCTATCTTTATCTTAAAAACATTTAATGAAGGAGCCTCTACTGCTTCACTGGGCAAGGAATTCCATAGATTCACAACCCTTTGGGTGAAGAAGTTCCTCCTAAGCTCAGTCCTAAATCTACTTCCCCTTATTTTGAGGCTATGCCCCCTAGTTCTGCTTTCACCCGCCAGTGGAAACAACCTGCCCGCATCTATCCTATCTATTCCCTTCATAATTTTATATGTTTCTATAAGATCCCCCCTCATCCTTCTAAATTCCAACGAGAACAGTCCCAGTCCACTCAACCTCTCCTCGTAATCCAACCCCTTCAGCTCTGGGATTAACCTAGTGAATCTCCTCTGCACACCCTCCAGTGCCAGTACGTTCTTTCTCAGGTAAGGAGACCAAAACTGAACACAATACTTCAGTTGTGGCCTCACTAACACCTTATACAATTGCAGCATAACCTCCCTAGTCTTAAACGACATCCCTCTAGCAATGAAGGACAAAATTCCATTTGCCTTCTGAATCACCTGTTACACCTGTAAACCAACATGTATATGCAGCACGTGTATGTTGTCTGTCCTAGGCTGCACACCCTTTTTGGTTTCTTGACAACGTTGTTGAGGTTTTGTTTGCACTTCAGCCCCACGCTCCTGGTCTACAGACATCCGGTGCGGAAGGGGGGCAGAGGGCCTCCTTGTGAACCTGCTCCTGGGCCTGGCCAAACTTGCCATTAATAGGTCCAGGCAGCGGGCGACCGAGAGGGTCATTCAACCTGACTGCCCAACTTCCGCGGTCTTGTTTGTGGCCTGGTGTTCCACGGGCACACTTGAGGCCTTCTGTGATTTGATGGGTTTTGTTAAGTTTCCGTTTCCTTTCTGGTTCCTTTTGGGCTGTGCTCCGGTTACTTTCTTTTTGGAGCACCCCCCTTTTGTTTTTGTCCGTCAGTTATTTTTTGGTCTTTTACTTAGTTGTCACGCCGTGCATCACGCCAGAATAGTCGGCGGATGCAGGGTTTTATTCCTGCTGCGAGTAGATAAACGGAGCAGGTCATCACTAACAAAACTCAAAAAAACCATTAAAAAATATTATTCTCTGTCCTAATCAATTTATAGTCGTTAAACCCTATAAAACCACAGGGTCTCAGACAATAATAGTCGAGATGGGCCCCAGAGGATAAACAAAGGATTCACTCACTTTGAGGGTAACAAACACGGTGTCTGTTCCCATAAGTCAGACTGCAATGTGTGAATGAACACATCCTTGGATCCAATGTTGAATCATGGATTCCCTACAGTGCAGATTGAGGCCATTCGGCCCATCGAGTCTGCACTGACCCTCTGCAAGGTCATCCCACCTGGGCCAATCTCCCACTCTATCCTCATAACCCCTCCCATGGACAATTTAGCATAGCCGCCAATCCACCTAACCTGCACATCTTTGGACTGTGTGGGATGAAACCAGAGCACCCACAGGAAATCTGTGCAGACACAGGAAGAATGTACAAACTCCACACAGTGGTCCAAGGTCGGAATTGAACCCAGGTCACTGGCTCTGTGAGGCAACAGTGTTAACCACTATCACAGTTATGAGACAATAACCTGCCTGTTATTCCAATTCTGATGTGTGTTCCTCTGTCACTGTTATCATTAGACAATAACCTGCCTGTTGTCCCAATTCTGGTGTGTGTTCCTCTGTCACTGTTATCATTAGACAATAACCTGCCTGTTATTCCAATTCTGGTGTGTGTTACTCTGTCACTGTTATTATTAGACAATAACCTGCCTGTTATTCCAATTCTGGTGTGTGTTACTCTGTCACTGTTATTATTAGACAATAACCTGCCTGTTATTCCAATTCTGCTGTGTGTGATACTCTGTCACTATTATCATTAGACAATAACCTGCCTGTTATTCCAATTCTGGTGTGTGTTCCTCTGTCACTATTATCATTAGACAATAACCTGCCTGTTGTCCCAATTCTGGTGTGTGTTACTCTGTCACTGTTATTATTAGACAATAACCTGCCTGTTATTCCAATTCTGGTGTGTGTTACTCTGTCACTGTTATTATTAGACAATAACCTGCCTGTTATTCCAATTCTGGTGTGTGTTCCTCTGTCACTGTTATTATTAGACAATAACCTGCCTGTTATTCCAATTCTGGTGTGTGTTACTCTGTCACTGTTATTATTAGACAATAACCTGCCTGTTATTCCAATTCTGGTGTGTGTTACTCTGTCACTTATTATTAGACAATACCCTGCCTGTTATTCCAATTCTGGTGTGTGTTACTCTGTTACTGTTATTATTGGACAATAACCTGCCTGTTATTCCAATTCTGATGTGTGTTCCTCTGTCACTGTTATTATTAGACAATAACCTGCCTGTTATTCCAATTCTGGTGTGTGTTACTCTGTCACTGTTATTATTAGACAATAACCTGCCTGTTATTCCAATTCTGGTGTGTGTTACTCTGTCACTGTTATTATTAGACAATACCCTGCCTGTTATTCCAATTCTGGTGTGTGTTACTCTGTTACTGTTATTATTGGACAATAACCTGCCTGTTATTCCAATTCTGATGTGTGTTCCTCTGTCACTGTTATTATTAGACAATAACCTGCCTGTTATTCCTATTCTGGTGTGTGTTACTCTGTCACTGTTATTATTAGACAATAACCTGCCTGTTATTCCAATTCTGGTGTGTGTTACTCTGTCACTGTTATTATTAGACAATAACCTATCTGATATTCCAATTCTGGTGTGTATTACTCTGTCACTGTTATTATTAGACAATAACCTGCCTGTTATTCCAATTCTGGTGTGTGTTACTCTGTCACTGTTATTATTAGACAATACCCTGCCTGTTATTCCAATTCTGGTGTTTGTTACTCTGTTACTGTTATTATTGGACAATAACCTGCCTGTTATTCCAATTCTGATGTGAGTTCCTCTGTCACTGTTATTATTGGACAATAACCTGCCAACCTGCCTGTTATTCCAATTCTGGTGTGTGTTACTCTGTCACTGTTATTATTAGACAATACCCTGCCTGTTATTCCAATTCTGGTGTTTGTTACTCTGTTACTGTTATTATTGGACAATAACCTGCCTGTTATTCCAATTCTGATGTGTGTTCCTCTGTCACTGTTATTATTGGACAATAACCTGCCTGTTATTCCAATTCTGGTGTGTGTTACTCTGTTACTGTTATTATTGGACAATAACCTGCCTGTTATTCCAATTCTGATGTGTGTTCCTCTGTCACTGTTATTATTAGACAATAACCTGCCTGTTATTCCAATTCTGGTGTGTGTTACTCTGTTACTGTTATTATTGGACAATAACCTGCCTGTTATTCCAATTCTGATGTGTGTTCCTCTGTCACTGTTATTATTGGACAATAACCTGCCTGTTATTCCAATTCTGGTGTGTGTTACTCTGTCACTGTTATCATTAGACAATAACCTGCCTGTTATTCCAATTCTGGTGTGTGTTACTCTGTTACTGTTATTATTAGACAATACCCTGCCTGTTATTCCAATTCTGGTGTGTGTTACTCTGTTACTGTTATTATTGGACAATAACCTGCCTGTTATTCCAATTCTGATGTGTGTTCCTCTGTCACTGTTATTATTAGACAATAACCTGCCTGTTATTCCAATTCTGATGTGTGTTCCTCTGTCACTGTTATTATTGGACAATAACCTGCCTGTTATTCCAATTCTGGTGTGTGTTACTCTGTCACTGTTATTATTAGACAATAACCTGCCTGTTATTCCAATTCTGGTGTGTGTTACTCTGTCACTGTTATTATTAGACAATACCCTGCCTGTTATTCCAATTCTGGTGTTTGTTACTCTGTTACTGTTATTATTGGACAATAACCTGCCTGTTATTCCAATTCTGATGTGTGTTCCTCTGTCACTGTTATTATTGGACAATAACCTGCCTGTTATTCCAATTCTGGTGTGTGTTACTCTGTTACTGTTATTATTGGACAATAACCTGCCTGTTATTCCAATTCTGATGTGTGTTCCTCTGTCACTGTTATTATTGGACAATAACCTGCCTGTTATTCCAATTCTGGTGTGTGTTACTCTGTCACTGTTATCATTAGACAATAACCTGCCTGTTATTCCAATTCTGGTGTGTGTTACTCTGTTACTGTTATTATTAGACAATAATAGGAGGACAAGGTGGAAAGGAGCAAAGATATTTTGAAGTTTTTATGTTATGGTGAGAGTCACAGGGAGGTGTGTGATAAAATAGGAATTGAAACATTATAACAGAGACACCTGACTGAGAGCTGTTATACACAAGGGGAGAGCAATGAGGACATGTGGGATTCCAGAGATTTCTGATATCGGAGGTCATAGAATCCCGATAGTGCAGAAGGAGGCCATTCGGCCCATCGAGACTGCAGCGACCCTCTGAAAGTTCATGCCACCCAAACCTTAAGCCCTGGCCTAGCCCTGTAACCCCTTAACCTGACCTACACATCCCTGGACACTAAGGGGCAATTTAGCATGGCCAATCCACCTAACCTTCACACCTTTGGACTCTGGGAAGAAACCGGAACACCAGAGGAAACCCACGCAGAGACAGGGAGAAAGTGAAAATTCCACACTGTCACAAGAGGCTGGATTTGAACCCGGGTCCCTCGTGCTATGAGGTAGCAGAGCTAATCACTGTGCCACCGTCTCATATGATTATCCCTCTCAAAAGCCCATTTATAAACATTATTTCTGGGGTCTTACATCAATCGCTTATTCAACTGTCCGTTAGTCAGGGACAGATATTCAAGTGAAAACCTCCTATTTCCATCAGACGTCCATGAAGTCAGGTTGTGGCTCATCGCTTGCTCGGACGTCCTGTTTAATCTTTACTCAGACAGCTGGTTTACATGTCGGTCTTGAGATCACAAATACACCAAGATTGTCTTGTTTCAGACCTGTGCAAGACACATGTCCTTGGCAGAGACAACAGGCTAACAATGCCCTGTATTTGTCAATCCTGAAAATGTTCCCAATAAGAGAGGAAGAGAGTGAAATAGTCCTATAACAGTCAACACGTTTCTGAAGATTTTATTGTGTTTTAGATGGTCCTTTTTTTAACAGATCTCCACACTCCCAAGAGGGAATACCCTTATTAACATCTCACAATTAATTTCTGGCTAACCTCGCAATTGTAAGCTATTTCTAAGCATGTTTTCTTAATTACTTGATTACATACCATAGCTAACTTAGTAATGCCACTAGAATGATCAGAATACAATTGCTTCAGCTGCGACCAATAATAAATGTAAAACCTTTTTATAGAAAAATTTGAGAAGATTCAACTTCGATCCACCTGCAGATCATCTCACACAATTCCAAATTACTGGCATGTTGGAAACATATCTGGTTCAAACAAAACTTCATGCACAGTCTTTAAAGATTCTCCAGCGTGGGGCAGCATGGCGGCACAGTGGTTAACACTGCTGCCTCATAGCGCCAGTGATCTGGGTTCGATTCTGACCTCGGGAAACTGTCTGTGTAGAGTTTGAATTTTCTCCCCATGTCTGTGTGGGTTTCCTCCGGGCACTCCGGTTTCCTCCCACAATCCAAAGATGTGGCGGTGGGATTGCAGGAATAGGACGGGGGATTGGGCCTAGGTAGTGTAGTCGTTCAAAGCGTCGGTGCAGGCTCGATGGGCCGAATGGCCTCCTTCTGCACTGTAGAGATTCTATGATGATGATCTGCCTTCACCTTGTGGATAATTTCTAACTGATTCTGAACCCTCTTCAACTCAATTGGTTCTTTCTGAATATGCTTAGAAATCTTATTGAGGATATACTCATCATCCCCGTCACCCTCTTCTCCAATCCCCAGTATATCTCTAAGCCCCGGATCGTCTATTTTCTCTGTCAGACTATCTATCAATCGTGTCTGGTAATATGTCAATGGCATTCTCTACCCCAGGCCACACTCAGGAATGTCTCCATTCACGTTTAAATCCTAACACCACTTGTAGGATTTAGGTCCACAAGTCACAGAATATTCTAAAAGGGGGTTGAGCTAAGAAGCGATTTTAAAGTAGTTCATTGAGAAATAACAGTTTAAATATGATGCAGCAGTTAAATGGTCAGGAAAAACACATGACCCATGACAGGTGGTAACAGTAAACCTGTCCCAGAATCACAGAATAGTGCAGAAGAGGCCCGGGGGTCCATCGAGTCTGCACCATTGCATGAAAAACATCTGACCTGCCTACATAATCTCATTTGCCAGCACTTGGTCCTTAGCCTTGACTGTTATGACGTGCCAAGTGCTCATTCAGGTACTTTGTAAAGGGTGTCAGGCAACCCGCTTCTACCACCCTCACAGGAAGTGCATTCCAGACCATCACCACCCTCTGGGTAAAAATGTTTTTCCTTTAATCCCCACTAAGCTTCCTGCCTCTCACCTTGAACCTGTCTCCTCTCGCAACTGACCCTTCACCCAAGGGGAACAGCTGTTCCCTATCCACCCTGTCCATGCCTCTCATAACCTTATCCACTTCGATCACGTCGCCCCTCAATCTTCTCTGCTCCAGCGAAAACAAGCCAGGCCTAGCCACCCTCACTTCATAACTTAAATATTCCATCCCAGGCAACATTCTGGTGAATTCCCTCTGCACTCACTCCAGTGCAATTACCTCCTTCCTATGTGACAACCAGAATTGCAGTACTCCAGCTGTGGCCACACCAAAGTTCTGTACAACTCCAACATGACCTCCCTGCTTTTGTAATCTATGACTCGTTTGATAAAGGCAAGTGTTCCATCTACCTTTTTCACCAGCCTATTAACCTGCCCGGAGGACAAACGGACAGATGAGTGAGTTCTGGTCTCTTCAGCTGGTGATGGCATTCTCCTCTGAACGGTTAACTGGTGTGAGCCAGAGTGTGGTGTTGGGCTAAAGCCAGTGTCGATCACTTCAAAATCTATTTGCTCTCGAGAGCCTGTTTTAACATTCACACAGACAACTGCTTTAGGCTATGTGTCCTGAGATCCAATCGTATCAGGGTTAGAAATCTCTTGTTTCAGGGCCCATGCTGGAGACATGCCCTTGGCAGAGGGAACAGGTCTGCCTGTGTGTGTCACTCAGCAAGAGCTAGGGAAGCTTTCTTTATGAGAATGTGCTATTTCTGTAAATATTCCATAAATCGCAAAAGATATAATGCAGTTATTAGATAGCCATTTCTTATCGTTGTTATTTGGATTCAACTCGTCTCTATTCCCATGCCGAAGGATTTCTGTATCAGATGGGAAGATAACATTTGGGAACGCTCGATTCTCCACCAATTCCCAGTTCCAGTCTCGCTGGCCGATAACAGAAGTGTCTCTGTGTGTAATGTACAGGTCAGTAAGAATTGTCACAAGGATTAATCAGCAATTTCTAATTGGAGATGTTAATCAGCAGAATGTTCAGACACTCAATTGTAGAGTTTCCAACAAAACATCAATTTGAGATTGAAGTAAAAGTCCAGAATCTTCTTGTGAACTAATTTCTGATGAGAGTTCCTGGATTATGGGGAGAGATCACAGACAGCAGTTCCAGAAGGGACACTGCAGCCCCGAGAACACAATCAGCTATAGATCCAGAATAATAAACTCCAGCGCAGTTAAACAGTGGATGAACATTAGCAGAAACAAACCCCAACTGTCAGAACGAATGTGATTGGGGCCTGGTTGTCATTAACAGCAGCAATAACAGCAGAATCCAATCCCTGAGTCACTTGTGACGTCGCTGGTGTTTCAGTAGTTGGGATGAATCAATGAATCCCTTCCCACACTCGGAGCAGGTGAACGGCCTCTCCCCAGTATGAACCCGTTCGTGTCTCAGCAGTTGGCATGAATCAGTGAATCCCTTCCCACACATGGAGCAGGTGAATGGCCTCTCCCCAGTGTGAGCGCGCTGGTGTACAATGAGACTGCCTGAGTGCCTGAAGCTCTTTCCACAGTCAGGGCAGTTGAATGGTTTCTCCCCAGTATGAACTCGCTGATGTTTCAGCAGAGTGGATGAAAGCCTAAAGCTCATTCCACAGGAGGTGCAGCTGAATGGTTTCTCCCCAGTGTGAACTCGCTGGTGTGCCACTAGGTTAGATGAATTAGTGAATCCCTTCGCACATACAGAGCAGGTGAATGGCCTCTCCCCGGTGTGAACTCGCCGGTGTAATGCTAGATTGTATGACTGAATGAATCCTTTCCCACAGACAGAGCAGGTGTACGGCCTCTCTCCAGTGTGAACTCGCTGGTGTAACGCTAGGTTGGATGACTGAGTGAAATCTTTCCCACATAAAGAGCAGCTGAAGGGCCTCTCCCCGGTGTGGACGCGTCGATGAGTTTCCAACTTGGATGGGCAAGTGAATGCCTTCCCACAGTCCTCACATATCCATGTTTTTTCTGTGGTGTCGGTGTCATCTTGTCTCTCCATGTTGGACTATCAGTTGAAATCTTGTCCACACACAGAACCTGTATACGGTTTCTCCTCGCTGTGAATGGTGTGACGTTTTCTCAGGCTGTGTAACTGGTTAAACCTCTTTCCACAGTCAGTTTATGAAATGAAATGACATGAAAATTGCTTATTGTCACAAGTAGGCTTCAAATGAAGTTACTGTGAAAAGTCCCTAGTCGCCACATTCCGGCGCCTTTTCGGGGAGGCTGGTTCGGGAACACTATGAAAACACTCTCGCTCAATGTGTGTGTGTCTCGGTGCTTTTCCAGTCACACTGATGTTTGAAATATTTACACACAGACAGATCAGACAAACATTTCTCTTTCCATATTCAAAGTCTGAGGATGTCCAGGTCCTGTTAACTCTGAAGATCTTGAAGTGAAGTTTGGTTAAACTTTCCTGTCCACAAATCCTCTCCTAATATCCTGTAAAAGGAATTTACAAAGGTCACAATTGTCAGTCCAGGATAGAAATTCAGAATGAACAGTTTTAGTTTCTATGGAACTATTTGTTGTCTTGTTCCCCAAAGCTGTAAATCCCCGTCCCATACACCCTCCTCCCTGGTCTGAAATCCAAATAAAGTGTCAGATAATTCTTTCTTTCTCCTTTGAACAAATTTATACAACTAACGTAACAACATGTTTGATCATTCATTTCAATGCTGTCGTGACAAACATTAATCTGAATCACCCTGACCGACCAGGCAGAATAACAGACTTGTGTTTAGAACTCACTGTGTGGAGATTAAATGAGCAATCATGAAGGTGGTTTCTCCAAACCTCCCAGTGTTTCCGTCCTTCTTGCTCTACTACTCCAATTAAGTTAAACCTGATACCGGTCTCAGGACCTATTCTGATTTTTGGTTCTCTTCCTGTTGCCTAATAAACTCAAATTAAATATTGAGAAAACTGAAGCCACTGTTTTCAGTCCCTACTCCAATCGCCATTCCCAAAATACCGAATCCATCCCTCTCCCTGGTAACAGTCCCATTGCAACCTCAGTGTCACATTTGATCCCAAGATGAGTTTCTGATCTCATATCTATGCCATCACTAAGACTGCCTGTTTCCACTTACATTACAGCACCCGGTCTCACTCCTGACTCAATGCATCTGGTGCTAAAGCCAATTCATGCTTCCGTATGCTCCAGACTCGACTGTTCCAATACATTCCTGGTTGCTCGCTCACATTCTCCCGTAAACTTGAAACCATTCAGATGTCTGCAAACATAATTCACCGTAATTTCTTTTCTCCTATAACCCCTGTGCTCCGAGACTTGCATTCGCTCCCAGTCAATTCTCACCCTTGTTTTCAAATCCCTCCATGGCCTTCATCTCTCCCTATCACTGGAATCTCTTAAAGCCCCATAACCCTCTGAGATATCTGCACTCCTCTAATCCTGGCCACTTGTGCACTCTCTATTATAATTGCTCTGCCACTTGCGGCCATGTTTTCAGTTCCCTCGGCCCCAAGGACTGGATTCCCTCCCTAAACCTCCCCGTCTCCACCTCACTTTCCTCCTTTAAGACTCAATTTAAAACTCACCTCTTTAATCAGGTTTTTGGTCACCTGTCCTAATATCTCCTTGTGTGTCTGGGTGTCTCACTTTGTTTTATAATGTTCCTGTGAAGTTGACTGGGATGATTTATGATGTTAAAGGTGTTATATAAATAGAAGTTGTTGTTGTTGACTGTAACCCTGACCTCCTGCTTTACAAAATCCCATTGGTTTCACAACAAACTCTATCTCTGATGTTTTGCCCCCTGCGGGTTTGCAGCCTCTATAAAGACGGCGGCCGGTAACTCAGGCCTGTCACTGGGAGCAGGCCGCAGCTGTCCCCCCCCGCTCGATGCAAACCCGGATTTGGGGCCTCCAATAGGTTTCATTGAAACCTCCCAACCGAGTCCAGTATCGGCATTGCGCATGCCCCAGTTCACAATGGACGGGAATGATTGACGGCATCTCTTAACCAATAGAGTGCAATGGGTGGGTATGGAGGACCAAGCGGTCGCGGCTGGTCCTCCAACCAATCGGAGTGAATAAGGGGCGGGGCTGAGCCCGGAGGGCCCTAATTATAAACTGGAGCATGCGCCATGCCGTTCATAGTTCAGGATTGAGGCGGTTGTGTTGAAAGTTATGGCTGTGACATACCGTCGGGTGAGTCCGCAGGGAGGAATAGAGCCGGCGGGTGGGTGGGGAGGCTTCATAAACACCCCGCGCAGGCCTGAAACCTCCAATACGGCTGATGTACGGCATCTGAACCGGCGAAAGCTGCTCAGGCTTTTCCCCGACACAGGCCCGAGTTCACAGCCACCATTCTTCTCGGGCGACTGTGTTTGACCTGGCGCATGCGCCAACATTGAGCCCAAGGTTCTGTCCCACCAATTCACTCCGATTGGTTGGAGGACCAGCCGCTTGCGTTCGTCCTATTGGTCAATACCTGCCGTCAATCATTCGGGCATTGTGAGCTGGAGCAAACCCTTCAGAATTATGTGGAGATGCCGGCGTTGGACTGGGGTGAGCACAGAGTCTTACAACACCAGGTTAAAGTCCAACAGGTTTGTTTCAAATCACTAGCTTTCGGAGCACTGCTTCCACTGCTCACCTGAGGAAGGAGTAGTGCTCCGAAAGCTAGTGTTTGAAACAAACCTGTTGGACTTTAACCTTGTGTTGTAAGACTTCTTACTGTTCAGAATCATTGTCAGCTCCCTGGTTTGCAGCTGCGGTGCTTGTTAGAACATAGAACATTACAGCGCAGTACAGGCCCTTCGGCCCTCGATGTTGCGCTGACCTGTGAAACCACTCTAAAGCCCATCTACACTATTCCCTTATCGTCCATATGTCTACCCAATGACCATTTGATGCCCTTAGTGTTGGCGAGTCCACTACTGTTGCAGGCAGGGCATTCCACGCCCTTACTACTCTCTGAGTAAAGAACCTACCTCTGACATCTGTCTTATATCTATCTCCCCTCAATTTAAAGCTATGTCCCCTCGTGCTGGACATCACCATCCGAGGAAAAGGGCTCTCACTGTCCACCCTATCCAATCCTCTGATCATCTTGTATGCCTAAATTAAGTCACCTCTTAACCTCTCTAATGAAAACCGCCTCAAGTCCCTCAGCCTTTCCTCATAAGATCTTCCCTCCATACCAGGCAACATTCTGGTAAATCTCTGCACCCTTTCCACTGCTTCCACATCCCTCCTATAATGCGGCGATCAGAATTGCACGCAATACTCCAAATGTGGCCGCACCAGAGTTTTGTACAGCTGCAACATGATCTCATGGCTCCGAAACTCAATCCCTCTTCCAATAAAAGCTAACACACCGTATGCCTTCTTAACAACCCTCTCAACCTGGGTGGCAACTTTCAGGGATTTATGTACATGGACACCGAGATCTCTCTGCTCATCCACACTGCCAAGAATCTTACCATTAGCCCAGTACTCTGTCTTCCTGTTATTCCTTCCAAAATGAATCACCTCACACTTTTCTGCATTAAACTCCATTTGCCACCTCTCAGCCCAGCACTGCAGCTTATCTATGTCCCTCTGTAACTTGCAACATCCTTCCGCACTGTCCACAACTCCACCGACTTAAGTGTCATCTGCAAATTTACTCACCCATCCTTCTACGCCCTCCTCCAGGTCATTTATAAAAATGACAAACAGCAGCGGCCCCAAAACAGATCCTTGTGGTACACCACTAGCAACTGCTTCACATGCAACCTTCTTCGTAAAACAGCTGGGAGTGGGCGGGGCTTCAGGGTTCCAGTGACCAGGTGAGAAAATGGTGCTTCATTGGTTTTATTCTGACTCTGCACAGGGGAAGTTGAGAACTGAACCCAGCCAGACTGGAGGGAGGGGGTAAACTGTAAGGATTGTAATAGCGACCATGGTTTGACGGGCTGTCCAACTCTCATGGTGAAAATGAAGGCACAGCCTGCCCTGGAAGACCATATGAGTGGTAGGTGGGATTCCACCAAAGCTGAGGCTAGGCCGTGTGGGGGCAGTTTCTGCCAGAGCTGCTGGAACACAGAGACAGTAAAGAACAGGGTTCTATTCCTTGACAAAGGTCCAATTTGTTGGACAAACAGCATCCATGCAGCCTGGGACAGTGGACTCAAATACAGAACTATCCTGTAAAATATGGGATGATTAGTCAATCTGAGATCTGCATTCCAGCACAGAGAGGTGGGAGAATGTATGGGATTAGGATTTATTGCTTTGCAGGTACAAGTGAAGAAAATGTGCTTCATGGAAAATAAAATTGTCTTCAGAATTTCATTCCTGTATTTACATTTTTGTGAACTCCTTTTCCAGGGCATTAGAATGGGTGGATTTACAAACAGGAAGCTCACATTGAACATCACAGCATGATCTGACAGAGTCACTGATTCACCACGGCGTGAACATCATCCGTCTTTGAATTTGGAAGGAGAAATGTTTGCATGTTGTGTCGGTGTAACACCAATTGAAACATCAGTGTGACAGGAAAAACATCAAGACAGACTGGAAAAAGAGCTTTAACCAGTGAAACAGCCTGTAAAAAAAACATCACAGTGGGGACAAACCGTATACGTGTTCTGTGTGTGTGGACAAAGCTTCAACTGATTGTCCAAACTGGAGAGACCCAGGGAAACTGATACCATGCAGAAACCATGGAAATGTGAGGAATGCAACAAAGGATTCAATTCTTCATCCCGGCTGGAAATCCATCAACGTGTTCACACTGGGGAAAGGCCGTTCAGCTGTTCAATATGTGAGAGGGGATTCACTCAGTTATCTGGCCTTCGGTTACACCAGCGAGTTCACGCTGAGAAGACGCCATTCAGCTGCACAACCTGTGGAGAGAAATTCAAGTCCTTATCCATCCTCACTGAACACCAGCGAATTCACACTGGTCAGAAACCATTCATTTGCTTTGTGTGTGGGGAGGGTTTCACTCAGGTATTCACCCTCCAGTCACACCACCAAATGCACACAAACCAGGACCCATTCAGGTGCATCACCTGTGGAGAGAGTTTTAGTCAGTCAGCTGACCTCAGTGAGCACCAAAGCACTCACACTGGAGAGAAGCCGTTCACCTGCCCTGTGTGTGGGAAGGGATTCCCTTGGTCATCCCAACTGCTGACACATCAGTGGGATCACACCGGGGGGAGACGGTTCACCTGCTCCTTGTGCGGAGCGGGATTCACTCAGTCACAACACCTGCTGAGACACCAGCAAGTTCACAAGTGAGTGCAGGGACTGGAATCTGCTGTTTTGCTGCTGCTAATCACATCCAGGATTGATAGTCTGACAATATCCAGTTTGATTCTGCTGCTGATAACAATCCCTTTAACTGGCTGCAGTTTAATATTCTGGAGATGTCACTGATTTTCGGGGCTGCAATGTCTCTTTTTAAAAGCACCACCTGTGATCTTTCTCCTTAATTCAAGAACTCTCAACAGAAACTTGTTTAAAATAAATATGAACTTTTTACTTCAATCTTAAATTTGAATGTGATGCAAAATCTGCAGTTCAGTGTCTGAAATGTTCTGCTAATTAACATCTCCAATGAGAAACACTTCATCAATCTTTCCTGATCATTCTTACTGACTTCTTCAGAGTGGCGTATCCATTATGCAATGAAATTCCTAACAGGCACATCAACAGTGATGTTGATGAAATTTGGAAGTCACTCAGTTGAATAATTTCTGACACAGCAGCAGCAACACTTGGTAAAGGTGGAACCCACAACAAAGACTGGTTTGAGACCCATTCAGCAGAGATGACATCTGTACCTGATGTACAACAGCTAGAACACTTGAAAGTAACCAGGACAGATGTATAAAAGACGGTGAGGTACTGTGGGAATAAACATTGCATCAGCCGACATCAATAATTCCAAACTGCCTGTGACAATGGAAATAGATGTGCTGAGTTTGATGTGACTAAGGGCGCTTTGTCTTACAGTCACCAAAGTTGCCCTGAAATTGTCAGATTGTGAAGTTCTTACTGACCGAAACAAACAGATGTCCCGCTGGATTGAACATAACTGTGAGCTGTCATCCCATGAGATAGACATCTCCCAGTCTCCGATTGTCTCGCAGATTCCTGACATGGTTGCGTTGGAGCAGGAAACCTCTTCTTGAGCTGGAAAAGCCCATTAATTGCTGAGCAAGCAGAAAGGCACCCGGCAAGGATGGAATTCCAGCTCAACTGCTCAAACACAAAGTCCCATCGACTGTCACACCTTCCTGACTACCTCCTTCTCTGTTGTGAGGTTGTCAGCTGCTCCTCATTTCGAGGGTGATATCTACTCAGAGTCACGTGTTTCTCTTATTTGTCTTCATGTGACTGGAGAAGGTGACTCTCAGCAGCAGATCTTGGAACCTTGGGGCAAGGTGTCCCATGTATAGTGGGATTTGCTCTCTTTGCCTCTTCGTTAAGGTTTTGGAACTCAAAGCGTGACACAGCTCGATGGACAGGTTTGTTGCTATAGTAACTGATTAGGAGAAAACACTTCCCAGTCATCAGGTCAATGCTTATTACATAATGTTTATTAGACCGGTACAGGCTTCGAGAGTCGAAGGGCCTTTTCCTGTGCTGTACTGTTCTTTGTTCTTTGTTCACGTTTAATGTGTGAATCAAACATCGCACATTCAATCTGGTTGAAATTGAAATCCTCAGCAAGTTTTACAGGAGCCTGCAGACTGATGAAACTCTGTTATGCTGTCTTTGTGCTCCTGTACTGCTCTGTATTTAACAGGAGTCTGCAGACTGATGGGACTGTGTTACACTGTCAGTGTGCTCCTGTACTGCTCTGTATTTAACAGGAGTCTGCAGGCTGATGGGACTCTGTTACACTGTCAGTGTGCTCCTGTACTGCTCTGTATTTAACAGGAGTCTGCAGACTGATGAGACTGTGTTACACTGTCAGTGTGCTCCTGTCTGGAGAGAAGAGAGCTCTGAACCACTGTATTATCTCTGTTCTCCAGATCAGGTAACTAATTTTAAATATAATGGAATTTTATTCAAGAAACCTGTTCACAGCCCAAAGTCTGAATTGCTGTGTAACGGACATCATAAAATTCCGATATAGACAAAGGAATCAAGCTAAAACAATGGAAATCTGACAATCCTGTGATAACAACAATTAACAAATTAATCAGATAACAGGGAAGTGGTGGACGGAATCTTAAAAGAAGGAATATTGATTTAAAATTATATTACAATTGGAGTTTGTACAGTCTCCCCCTGTTTGCGTGGGTTTCACCCCCACAACCCAAAGATGTGCAGGGTAGGTGGATTAGCCACGCTAATTGGAAAAAATGAATTGAGTATTCTAAATTTTTTTTAAGGAAAAAAAAAAAATATTGCAATTACAGACCAATACACCATTTACCCCCGCTTTTTTTTCCGATACACCATTCCTATATTACAGGCTTTGCAGTAGATTTATATTTATTGTCACTTGTACCGAGGTACAGTGAAAATTATTGTTCTGCGTACAGTCCAGTCAGATCGTTCCATACATGAAAAACATAGGACATACGGTAGATACACAATGTAAATACATCGACCTAGACATCGGCTGAAGCATACGGAGTATGGTGCTACGCCAGTGAAGATGTGTAAGAGATCAGTTCAGTCCATAAAAGGGCTTTTTAGGAGTCTGGCAT
Organism: Scyliorhinus torazame; assembly: GCF_047496885.1. NCBI lineage: Eukaryota > Metazoa > Chordata > Chondrichthyes > Carcharhiniformes > Scyliorhinidae > Scyliorhinus > Scyliorhinus torazame. The sequence continues at coordinate 130,008,442 of NC_092711.1, forward strand.
CAGCAGGTAAGAAGCTGTTTATGAATCTGCTTGAGCGAGTTCTCAGACTTTTGCGTCTTCTGCCTGATGAAAGAGAGAATATCCCGGATCGGAGAGAACTTTAATTATGCTGCCCACTTTCCCAAGGCAGCAGGAGGCGTAGACATAGAGTCAATGGATGGGAGGCAGGATCGCATGGTGTCCTGGGCTGTGTTCACGACTCTCTGCAGTTAAAATCACTCCAGTGCAGAAGGAGGCCATTGAGTCTTCACCGAGCCTCTGAAATAACACTCCACCTAAGCCTATATACCCCTTCCCTATCCCAATAACTCCTAACCTAAGCACCTTTTCTGGGCACAAATGGACAATTTAGCATGGCTAATCCACCTAAGAAATTATCTTGGGCCGATCAGTTACCATAACAAGCTGTGATACAGCCAGATAGGATGCTTTCTATGATGTATCTGTAAAAATTGGCAAGAGTCAATGTGGAAATACCAAATGTCCTTAGTTTCCTGAGGAACATATGAAGTACATCTAAAGCTCATCATTTAAGTATTTCACTGAGGACCAGAACCATGTAAGGAATGACTCTGTCTGTATTATTACAGAGCTGTTAATAAAGTCAGTGAAAGACAATGTTATTGGGAGTTTGATTCTCTGGTGTCTGAAACCACAAGATTCAATGTTTAGAGTCAACAAGATGAACAAGGAAACACATCAGGGCCCAAAGCTCCAGCTGGATATTCACAGGAGAAAGTCTGTTATCAAACACCTCGAGTGGAGAGAACAGAGAACGATCCCATCTGTAAGAAACCCTCAAAACATCTGTAAATATCTTTCAAATGCTGACAGGTTGCAGCTGTCAGTTTCCATCACATTGAAGCCAATGGAAGGTTAGAGAACGGTTATTCTAGAACTAAAATCACGAGTTAGATCACAGCTAGAGTACGGAGTACAGCTCTGGTCACCACATTACAGGAAGAATGTGATTGTACTGGAGAGAGTATGAAAGATTTATCTGGATGTTTCCAGGATTGGGGAATTTTAACAAGAGGAACGATTGGATCGATTGTTTTCTGTGGAACAGAGGAGGCTGAGTGGACATTTATGAAATGAAAATGAAAATCACTTATTGTCACAAGTAGGCTTCAATTAAGTTACTGTGAAAAGCCCCTAGTCGCCACATTCCGGCACCTGTTCGGGGAGGCTGGTACGGGAATTGAACCGTGCTGCTGGCCTGCCTTGGTCTGCTTTAAAAGCCAGTGATTTAGCCCAGTGAGCTAAACCAGATGAGGGTCCCAGACATAGTGGATCAGACGGCAGAAGGACCTATTTCATTAACAGGCAGCTCAGTAACCTGAGGGCAGAGATTTCAAATATCTCTTGGAAGGATTTGAGGGGAATTGAGGATTTTCTTCACCCGGGGTGGTGGGGATCTGGAACTCTGTCTGAAAGGGAGGTAGCGACAGGAACCCTTGTCACATTTAAAGACACCCCGATATGGAGTTTCTGTGACCTGCAGGGCTACAGACCAAGAGGTGGAAAGTGGGATTAGACTGGATAAGGAATTTTCAGCCAACACAGACACAATGGGCTGAATGGCCTCCTCTGTGCTGTAAATGTCTAGGATTCTGTGATGACAAGTGATCCTCGAGTTTTTATCCAAGACAGACCTCAGCGCAGTCAGTTAGTCCAAGTGTTGATGTGATGGATCAAGTTAAGAGGTGTCAGGTACCAGGAGCAGTGATTCAAATGGAAATATCAGTAAATCCTGATATAGTTTATCTGTATGTGGTTCCATTTTAATAACTTAGACCATTAGACATAGGAGCAGAATTAGACCACTCGGCCCATCGAGTCTGCTCCGCCATTCAATCATGGCTGATATTTTTCTCATCCCCATTCTCCTGCCTTCTCCCCGTAACCCCTGATCCCCTTATTGATGAATGAATGACCTTCTCCTGAATGTGACCCTCACACACTTTAGATTTGATTTGATTTTTTTTGTCACGTGTATTATGGGCCAGGGTTTAGAGAACACCAAAGTATATCATGAAGTTCACCTGACCCACAACTTTTAATAGATTTTGGTTATAAGGAGCTCAAGGGCCCACTTTCCAGGTGTGATGCATCAGAGATCTTAAGTATTTTTAAATAAAACAATGTTTATTCTATGAATCCAGTTAACATTTTATAAACACACATTAAACATCTTATCAACTACCAACACTGATTCCCCCCCCCCCCCCCCCCGCAAAAGATACAGTGCTCTATAGGTAATCCTTAGTAACTTTCCTAACAACATTCCAAAAGCCAAACCTTTTTCCCTACAAAAACAGTATGTTTGCATTCCTTACAGAAATAGATATTACTTTGAAATTATCAAGTGAGCTGGAGACATTCTTTAGCATGTAGAGAGAGAGACCAAAATACACCTTCTTGGCTTGAAAGCAGCTCCCCAACTGAAAACCGAAAGTAAAACTCAGAGCCAAAAGCAGCTTCCAGGTCAAAACGAAAGTAAAAAACAGAGCCCAGCTCCACCCATACAATGACATCGCTGCAGTCACTTGCGAAGACAAACATTTCTTAAAGTGACATTCCATGACACGTGTACCAAGGTACAGTGATAAGTATTGTTCTGCGTACAGTCCAGGCAAATTGTTTCATACATGAATACATAGAACATACTATAATAATTAATAATCATAGCACATACCATAAATAATGGTTATAAAAGATGTAGGAAGAGGATCTTTAGGGGAGAGCTCGCAGAGAGTCACCCCCTCCGGCGCCATCTTGGGGGAAATTATTTTTAAAATTTAAGATCCACCTGCATCCTGTTGTTTTTTGTGCCCAATGTCAATCAGGAAGAGAAAGAGCTGACCAGATTCCCTTGTAGTTGGCCTCCTTGGCTCGATACCGGTGTTTGGAGAAATGCTCAACCAGCTCTCCAATCTCTTTGCTCCTGCTGCAACTAAAGAAAATCTAACCAGCATCCCCTGACATTCAATGGCATCATGACTGAATCCCCCAATATCTTGTCGGCCATCGGGGTACACCACGTAGGCGTACTGGGGGTTAGCATGGAGAAGATGGACCCTCTCGACCAACGGGTCCGATTTGTGGCCCGCACGTGTTTTCGGAGCAGGATGGGTCCGGGAGTTGCCAGCCAGGATGGGAGCAAGGTCCCAGAGTTGGACTTCCTGGAGAAGACAAGGAGACGTTCGTGAGGTGTTTGGTTGGTTGTGGTACAAAGCAGTGACCGGATGGAGTGGAGGGCATCCGGGAAGACTTCCTGACAGCGGGAGACTGGGAGATTCCTGGACCGTAGGGCCAGTAGGATGGTCTTCCAGAACGTTCTGTTCTCCCTCTCTACCTGTCCGTTACCCCGGGGGTTGTAACTGGTCGTCCTGCTCGAGGCAATGTCCTTGCTGAGCAGGAATTGACGCAGTTCAGTGCTCATAAAGGAGGACCCCCTATCACTATGTATGTAAGCGGGGAACCCGAACAATGCAAAGATGCTATGGAGGGCCTTGATGACGGTGGTTGTGGTCATGTCGGGGATGGCGAATGGGAACCGGGAGTACTCGTCAATCACGTTCAGGAAGTACGTGTTGCGGTCGGTGGAGGGGAGGGGGCCTTTGAAGTCCATGCTGAGGCATTCAAAGGGACGGGAAGCCTTTATAAGGTGCACTTTCTCTGGCCTGTAGAAATGCGGTTTGCACTCAGCGCAGATTTGGCAGTCCCTGGTGCCTGTCCTGACCTCCTCGATGGAGTAGGGCAGGTTGCGGGTCTTGATAAAGTGGAAAAAGCGAGTGACCCCCGGGTGGCAGAAGTCCTCGTGGAGGGCTTGGAGGTGGTCCACTTGTGCGTTGGCACATGTGCCGCGGGACAGGGCATCAGGAGGCTCGTTTAGCTTCCCGGGATGATACAAGATCTCGTAGTTGTAGATGGAGAGTTCGATCCTCCATCGCAAGATCGTATCGTTTTTTATCTTGCCCTGCTGTGCATTATCGAACATGAAAGTAACCGACCGTTGGTCAGTGAGGAGAGTGAATCTCCTGCCAGCCAGGTAATGCCTCCAATGTCACACAGCTTCTACTATGGCCTGGGCCTCCTTTTCGACTGAGGATTGGCAGATTTCGGAAGCATGGAGGGTACGTGAGAAGAAGGCCGCAGGTCTGCCCGCTTGGTTGAGAGTGGCCGCCAGAGCTACATCGGACGCATCGCTCTCAACCTGGAAGGGGAGGGACTCGTCGATGGCATGCATCGTGGCCTTTGTAATGTCTGCTTTGATGCGGCTGAAGGCCTGGCGGGCCTCTATCGACGGGAAAAGCTGTGGATTGGATCAGGGGACGGGCCTTGTCCGCACCGTTGGGGACCCACTGGGCATAGTAAGAGAAAAACCCTAGGCAGCGCTTCAGGGCCTTGGAGCAGTGAGGGAGGGGGAACTCCATAAGGGGGCGCATGCGTTCAGGGTCGGGGCCTATAACTCCATTTCGCACTACCTAGCCGAGGATGGCTAGGCGGTCAGTGCTAAACACGCATTTATCCTTGTTGTATGTAAGGTTAAGGATCTTTGCGGTCTGGAGGAATTTTCGGAGGTTGGTGTCGTGGTCCTGCTGGTCGTGGCCGCAGATGGTGACATTATCGAGATACGGGAATGTTGCCCGTAAACCGTACCGGTCAACCATTCGGTCCATCTCGCGCTGGAAGACCGAGACCTCCATTGGTGACACCGAAGGGAACCCTTAAGAAGTGATAGAGCCGCCCGTCTTCATCGAAGGCAGTGTATTTGCGGTCACTCGTGCGGATGGGGAGAGGGTACGCGTCCAGCTGCGTAAATCTGGTGATGGTCTGACTGTAGTCGATGACCATTCTATGCTTCTACCCGGTCTTTACCACCACTACTTGAACTCTCCAGAGACTGTTGCTAGCTTCAATGACTCCTTCCCTCAGTAGCCTTTGGACCTCTGACCTCATAAAGATCCAACCCTGGGCACTGTACCATCTGCTCCTGGTGGCAACGGGTTTGCAATCCGGGGTGAGGTTCGCAAACAGGGAAGGCGGATCGACCTTGAGGGTCGCGAGGCCGTAGACAGTGAATTTGAAAGTTAGACTTTGGAGATTACACTGGAAGTCTAAACCTCGGAGTGTGGCCACGCAGAGGTGGGGAAGGACGTAGAGCCGGTAATTTATAAACTCCCTTCCCTGGACTGTGAGGTTTGCTACACAAAACCCCTTTAGCTCTACTGAGTTGGAACCGGAGGCCAGGGAGATTTTTTGATTAACGGGGTGGACGAGGAGAGAACAGCGCCATACCGTGTTGGGGTGTATGAAGCTTTCCGTGCTCCCAGAGTCGATTAAGCAGGACGTCTCGTGCCCGTTGATTAGTACTGTTGTTGTAGCAGTTGAGAGTGTTCGAGGCCGGGACTGATCCTGGGTCACTGAGGCTAATCTCAGCAGTTGAGTGTTCTCTTTGGGGGGGGCTGCGGTCAGCCGAGCTGGGGTCCTGGGAGTCCATCCAAGATGGTGGCTCCCATTGGTCGCACATGGCTGGGGGTGCACAAAATGGCGGCGCCCGTCCACGGGACAAGATGGCGGCACCCGGGGGCCGCACGTGGCCCTGGAGTAGGAAGATGGCGGCGCCCGCTGGCCGCACGGGGACCGTGGAGAAGTTTGTGGTGGAGACCGCGGCAACCGCACGGGCCTGGCATACCACCACGATGTGACCCTTTTTACATCATCCCTTGCAGGTGGATGCGCGGGCCGGACAGCGCTGCCGGGGGTGCTTGGCCAGCCCGCAAAAGCAGCAGCGGGGCCCCCCCGGGGTTGCCAGACCGCATTGCAGCACAAGGTTGTGGGGGATGGGGGTTGTCTCGGGGTCGGCTGCGGAGGGGTTCCACGCTGCCCAGGGGGCTGCCGCGCGGTCGGGAACGTAAGCGCGGGCGTTTCTGGAAGCCACATCCAGGGAACCTGCAAGTGCCGGTGCCTCCTTGAGGTCTAGGGTGTCTTTTTCCAGCAATCGCTAGTGGATTTGGGAGGACAGCATACCTGCCACGAAAGCGTCCCAGATCAAGAGTTCTGTGTGGTCGCTCGCCGAAACTTGTGGGCAGCTGCAGTTTCTCCCCAACACCAGGAGCGCACGGTAGAATTCTTCCAGCGATTGCCCAGGGATTTGTCGCCTCGTTGTTAGCAGATGTCGGGCGTAGACCAGGTTTACCGGGTAAATATAATGTCTTTTTAGCAGCTCTATTGCTGCATCGAAATCTTCCGCGTCCTCAATGAGGGTGTAAATTTCCGGGCTCACCCTCGAGTGCAGGGCTTGCATTTTCTGTTCTCCCGTGGGTGTGTTTTCGGCCGTCCCGAGATATCCTTTAAAACACGCCAGCCAGTGCTTGAAGGTTGCCGCTGAGTTCGCCGCGTGGGGGCTGAGTTGCAGGCACTCCGGCTTGATCCGGAGCTCCATCCTTTTAAATCTAGCTTATTAAATTGATGCACGATCAATGACCACTAAAGCGAGGTTGTAGTCCAACTGAAGGCTTGAATAAGCTAGATGTTTCCCCCAGCAGCTCAGATACAGAGTGAAGGCTGCTGGGGCGGCACGGGCTTTTATACCCCGCCTTGCAGGGCGGAGCTACCATACAGCTTGACCAATAGGAAACATACAGTATCTACCAATGGTGTTCCAGCATTGCCAGGTACCGTAAACCCTCTACACAGACTACCACAGTGCTTTGAATCTTGAGTGTGTTTTTACATTATCACAACTGTCTCCATGATTTTAACCTTTTCACCCCAACTTTCAGATTAATAATGTAAGGGTGATCATTAATTACATCCATGATCTTGAATTTAATTGTCTTTTTAGTATTAGATTTTAAAAATTCAAAGTAGTATTCATCAAATACGGTTGGAATCATAGATTTTCCTCTTTAACAGCCACCTCTTAGGATTTTCATGGACCCTGTTAACATCTTACATTTCTCAAGTTCCTTAACAAAAGTGAACATTCCATGTGGCTTCACAGAAACAAAAGCTATCAAGCCAAAGGAATCACAGCCAAAGAAACACCTAAAAATCAACTCTGACCAAGCTTCTGCTTACCTCTCCTAATTAGGGTCTTAAAATAGAAACAGCAGAAGCCACTATGGAAAATGAATTTGACAATCCTGAGACAGACAGTGTCAATGAGATCCCCAGTGACTTTGTAACCTCCTCGAGCCCCACAACCCTCCGTGTAAATACAAGTTGTTGGGGTACACTCTGAAATATACAATGTCAACCCGATTTCCCTCATCCACCAACACAGTAACTTCTTCACAAAATTCAAAGAGGATTGTAAGACATGACCTTATTTTTCAGAAGCCATTGAGATTCTCAAATGGCTCCTTCTCTATCCCAGTGATCAGAAACAGAATCTATAAGGCTCCTCAAGCATCTTCCCTGTGATTGAGGGGCTTGTCGTTCCCTGTCTCTGATTTGGAATGTGAGAACTACATGGGTTACCTTCCAATCTCAGGCAGCAGTCCTTTTTAAAATTTAGAGTACCCAATTCATTTTTTCCAATTAAGGGACAATTTAGCGTGGCTAACCCACCTAACCTGCACATCTTGGGCCGTGGTAGTGAAACCCACGCAAACACGGGGAGAATGTGCAAACTCCACCCACATGGACAGTGACCCAGGGCCAGGATCGAACCTGGGACCTCGGAACCGCGAGGCAGCAGTGCTAACCACTGTGCCGTCGTGCTGACCCTCAGGAAGCAATCCTTGACTCTATCGACCCGTTGATGATGCAGCAAAGACTCAGGGCTACTGTCCCATTTCTTTACACATCCTGGCTTCAGAAAATCCCTTTTGCTTCAAAATATCCTCTCATAGTTAGAACATGGGCTGAATAACCGACTCCTGTTCCTATTTCTGATGACTTAATTCAATCTGCGACTCCTAATTAGAATTCCAGAAAACTAAATTGTTTCATGTTTTGTTGACAAATGGAGTTTTAGAATCATAGATTTGCCACAGTGCAGAAGGAGGCCTTTCAATCAATTAAATCTTCATCAATCCTCTGATGCCCTATCCCAGTAATCCCACATAACCTGCACATCATTGTCTGCGGGAGGAAACCAGAGCACCGGGAGGAAGCCCACGCAGACACGGGGTGAAAGTGAAAAATCCAGGCAGTCACCAAGGTTAGAATCAAACCCAGGTCCCTGGCGCTGTGAGGAAACAGTGCTAACCACTGTGGCACTGTCCCATCCCTAAGCAACATTTAACAAAGTAATCCAATGAATTAGTGCAATTACCATAATCATTTAGAGAGAGACTGGTAGGGATTGGGAGTGATATTGTTCAGTTTTATACCATTCTATTATTCAATGATTGTGACATTAAATGCACTATGCACTGCCCAGAATGCACCACGCGAGTGATGCCGTCATTCTCTCAGAATGGCAGACACGCGCAGGCGCGGGAAGGGTTCTCTCCCACCACTGGCTGGTCTGCGCGGAGCATGCGCAATGAGAAGCTGCGAGGGGAACAATGGTCCAATACCCAGCAGACCCCGCGGTGGAGAATGTCGCCACAACAGGGAACGGCGACGCATGCGCAGTGCCGCACAGTTTTCCGAGCATGCGCAGTATGTGTGAAGGTGACAGACCCTTGTTTGTTGCTCCGCTGACGGTGAGGATCGGGGGGGGGGCGGAGGAGTGGATGCGGCGGGAGGGCGAGGAGGCTTCAATGACGCCCGGCGTAGGCCGCAAATCCCCCCAAAACAGCTGCCGGTGCCCCGTTTGAGGCTACAAGGCTTTTACCAGGAGCAGGCCCTGGTTCACGGTTCTCATCGTGGTTCAGCGGCGAGGTGGGTGCTTATGCGGCCATCTTGGTGACGTAACACCGAGTGGGCGGGGCTTCAGGGTTCCAGTGACCAGGAGAGAAAAAGATTTTGTTGTCAGTCTGCAGACAGGAGCTGGAGAATTGAACCCAGGCAGAGGAAAGAAATGGTGCAGATGGTGAGATGGGTTTGGATTGCAGCCCAGGGAGGAGGGAGAGTGTGTGGGACTGGGATTGACAGCTTTGGGGGAACAAGAGAGGAAAAAATGTTCCAGAGAAACTAGAATTGTCTGTTCTGAATTTCTATCCAGCACTGATAGTGCTAAATTTTGTAACCACCTTTTACAGGGTATTAAAGGGGGAGGATTCAAAGACTGGAAACTCAAACCAAATATTACAACAGCATCTGGCTGAGTTAATGGCTTCATCAGTACCTGGATATCAATGGCCTTTGAATGTGGAAGGAGAAATGTTTCTCTGTTCTATCTGTGGCAGAAGAGTTCAAAGGTCAGTGTGATTGGCAAAGCACAGAGACACACACACACACATCTGAGTGACAGTATTCCAGTACACTGACTGTGCAAAGTGTTTGAACCAATTACACAGCCTGCTTCATTCACAGACAGGAGAAAACGTTCAAGTATTCTGTGTGGACAAGTCTTCAACTGACCATCCGAACTGGAGAGAAACAAGGACACCCGCACCATGGAGAAGACATGGAAATGTGGGGACTGTGGGAAAGCATTCAATTATCGATGCCTGCTGGAAACACATCGGCGCATTCACACAGGAGAGAGACCGTTCACCTGCTCTGAGTGTGGGAAGGGATTTACTCGATCAGCTGGCCTCATGTCACACCAGCGAATTCACACAGAAGACAGACCATTCAGCTGCACTTTCTGTGCAAAAAGGTTCAGGCATTCGTCTGCCCTCACTGCACACCAATACACTCACACTGGGGAGCGACCGTTCACCTGCTGCACTTGTGGGAAGGGATTCACTTGTTCTTCCGCTATCACTGCACACCAGCGGGTTCACACTGGGGAAAGGCCATTCACCTGCTACAAGTGTGGGAAAGGATTCACTCAGTTATCCAACCTGCTTACACACCAGCGAGTTCACACTGGGGAGAGGCCATTCATCTGCTACAAGTGTGAGAAGGGATTCACTCAGTTATCCAGCCTGCTGACACACCAGCGGGTTCACACTGGGGAGAAGCCTTTCACCTGCTACACTTGTGGGAAGCGATTTACTCAGGTATCCAGCCTGCATACACACCAGCGAGTTCATTCTGGGGAGAGGCCATTCATCTGCTCTGAGTGTGGAAAAGGATTCACTTTGTCATATCTGCTTCTGATGCACCAACAAGTTCACACTGGGGAGAGGTCATTCACCTGTTCCGTATGTGGGAAAGGATTCTCTAAGTCATCCCACCTTGTGAAACACCAGCAGATTCATACTGGGGAGAGGGCATTCACTTGCTCCGAGTGTGGGAAGGGATTCGCTCAGTCATCCCACTTGCTGACACACCAGTGTGTCCATCCTGGGGAAAGATTGTTCAGCTGCTCCTTCTGTGGGAAGGGATTCACTCAGTCAGCCAGGCTCATGTTACACCAACGAATGCACTCCAAGGGTAGAGCATTCAACTGCATATCCTGTGGAAAGAGATTCATGTCTTCATCTAATCTCCGTACACACAAGCGTGTTCATACCGGGGAGAGACCATTTACTTGCTCAGTGTGTGGGAAGGAATTCACTCAGTCATCCAGCCTGTTCAGACACCAGCGAAGTCACACTAAGGAGAAAGTTCACAAAGGGCTGAGACCGAACATCGACGCTGTGGGAAGGGATTCACTCAGTCACGATATGAGCTAAGACATCAGAAAGTTGTCAAGTGACTGTCGATATTGGATTTTGATGTTTATGCTGTTGTTAATGGTCTGGATTCATGGTCTGATTCTGCTGATGTTAACAAACCCTACAACTCGCTGCAGTTTAATATTTTCAGATGTTACTGATTTTCAGAGCTACAACGTCCCATTTTAAAAGCACTATCTGTGATATTCTGCTTCATTCAACAGGAACAATACAATTTGAACTTTGACTTGAGTCGTAAATTGATGTTTGATGCAAAATCTACAATTCAGAGTTTGAAAGGTTCCACTGATTAACATCTCCAATTAGAAAGTGCTGATTAATCCTTGTTGATAATTGTTACTGACTCACACATTCTTCACAGTAACATGTCCATTGTGAAATTAAATTATCAAGGAGCATTAAACAAAACAGTGAAATATTTCACAGGCACATCAATTAAAACTTCATCAATCAATATTGATGAAACTTGGAAGTCACTGAGTTCAATCATTTATTTTTTTTAAATAAATTTAGAGTACCCAATTCATTTTTCTCCAATTAAGGGGCAATTTAGCATGTTCAATCCACCTACCCTGCACATCTTTGGGTTGTGGGGCCGAAATCCACGCAAACACGAGGAGAATGTGCAAACTCCACACAGACAGTGACCCAGAGCCGGGATCGAACCTGGGACCTCGGCGCCGTGAGGCAGCAGGGCTAACCCACTGCGCCACCGTGCTGCCCAGTACAATCATTTCCGACACAGCAGCAACAGACAGGGTTAGGGAATTGGGCGGGGGAGTGGGCCGAGGTAGAGTGCTCTTTCACAGGGTCGCTGCAGACTCGATGGGCCAAATGGCCTCCTTCTGCACTGTAAAGATTCTACAGGATTCTTTGCTTCTGTGGTAAAGGTGGAGCCCACAACAAAGACTGGTTTCAGACCGACCCAGCAGAGTTGACATCTGTCATTGAAGCAAAAAGCAAAGCCGACCTGATGTAGAACATCAACCCAACACCGAGAACACTGCATCATGTGAAAGTAGCCAAGATAGTTGTGTAAAACACGGAGAGATTGTACAAATAAACACTGGACAGCCAACATCAGTAATTCCACACTGCCTGTGATAACAGAAATCTGTGTGCTGTGAAGAAGATGGCTCTGGGTCTGACCATCACCAAAGTCGTTCCCTTGAAATCCCAGATGGTGACATCCTGACAGATGTAAACAGATGTCCCGCTGGGTTGAACATGACATCTCCCAGTCGCTGTTTGACTCTCCTGCAGCTTCCTGTTATGGTTAAAACATAGAACATACAGTGCAGAAGGAGGCCATTCGGCCCATCGAGTCTGCACCGACCCACTTAAGCCCTCACTTCCACCCTATCCCCGTAACCCAATAACCCCCCCTAACCTTTTTGGTTACTAAGGGCAATTTATCACGGCCAATCCACCTAACCTGCACGTCTTTGGACAGTGGGGAGAAACCGGAGCACCCGGAGGAAACCCACGTTATCACGGGGAGAACATGCAGACTCCGCACAGAGAGTGACCCAGTGGAGATTCGAACCTGGGACCCTAGTGCTATGAAGCCACAGTGCTATGTACTTGTGCTACCGTGCTGTACCATGCTGAGTTGGACAAGGCCATTGATTGCTCAACAAGCAGAATGGCACCCGGCAAGGATGGAATTCCAGCTGAACTGCTCAAACACAAAGTCCCATCGACCGTCACACCTTCATGACCTCCTCCTCTGTTGGGAGGTCGGAATCATTCCATGTGCATGATGCTAAAATCATCACAACAGATAAAAACAGCAGTGACAGAGGAGATCGCAACAACTACAGGGATGTCTCTCACTCCTTAGCAGCACCGCAAAGACTTTCACTAGGGTCATGTTTAAAAGATTCATCTGCCTGCAGACTGAGTGTATCCAGAAGCACAGTGCGGTTTCTGTGCTGACAGATCTACAATGAACATGATCTTCACACACCAGCTAATAATAATCTTTATTGTCACAAGTAGGCTTACATTAACACTGCAATGAAGTTACTGTGAAAAGCTTCTAATCACAACATTCCGGCACCTGTTCGGGTACACGGAGGGAGAATTGAGAATGTCGACATTACCGAACAGCACCTCTTTCGGGACTTGTGGGAGGAAACCGGAGTGCCCGGAGGAAACCCACGCAGACACGGATACAACGTGCAGACTCCACACAGACAGTGATCCAAGCCGGGAATCGAACCTGGAACCCTGGCGCTATGAAGCCACAGTGCTAACCACTGTGCTACCGTGCCGCCCAAAATGAACAATTGGTATTTAATCTTAAGAGTCTGTGCTGAGAAAAGTGACATGTTCTAATTATTGACTGAAAGTAAATCTTTAAGTATGAATTGCAATTTATTTGTACAGTTATAAAAGACAGTGAAAAGTTGGGTTCTCTGAAGTTAAACTTCAGCCTTAACTTTGTGCATTGGATTTCGCAAGCTTTTGGAATTTCCACCCTCTTTAAGTATTTTTGGTCTAAGTAGGTTGAAGCTTTGGGTTACCTGTGAAAGCTGATCGTCTTGCTTTTATTTTTCTTTTGTTTTATTTGAGTCACTTGCCTGAAGAAAGAGGGGGAAAAATACAAATTTGGGTAAAGCTGAAAAAGTTGCCAAAAGTATAGAGAATACAAAGTTTAAAATGGTGTTATCGCATATCTGAAAATAAAGTTATGTAAAGTCAACACAGTTGTGCACATTTGAGAACGTTTGTTCGAACACCTTTGAGAGCAGAGAAGTTAACCCTTTCCACTGACAGCACAGTGACGATTTGAACTGAAGACTTCGCCTTTTCAAGATTTGGCTTCATCCCATTTGGTATCTTTCAAGACAAAATGTTTAAGAATGGAAAATATCGGAGTTATGTCCAAACTGATTACAAATTCCTTCTGTCTCTGATCTACAAACATATTATGTGAATATTAAATTGGACAGAAAGTCCCTCAGTTGTTCCTTTATAGTCTGTTGTTCTGAATGATGACAGTATTAACCTCCTCCCTAACCTGTCCTAACCCTTCTGCCCGTTCACCAACTGAAACCAGGGACTCCTTGTTCTCATGGTGGTATTCCCTGTCTGCCGAGTTATTCCATTAAATCAGCCCCTGAATTGTTTGTGGATTGTTTCATCCTGCTGCCATATTTCAGTAACAAATGTGGCAATGTTTGCTCCACACCCACAGGGTTTCATCTGTTTAAAGCCACAAACAGAAAGGTCCAGTTTTCTCCTGGAGTTTGAGACAAATCAGCTTCCAAAATGATGCAGAGCCTCAGCCAATGAGGGAGATCCGGGATCAGCCCCGCCCTTCATTTGCTCCGATTGGTTGGAGGATCAGCCGCTCCCACTCGGTTCTCCAGTCCCGAGGGCGATATGCTGCAGTGCGCATTGGGTAAGGAAGCCAGTGAGGGCGATCTAAGCCCCGCCCCATGATAGGAACATAGTTTCATCTCCAAGGTCGGAATTTGTTATTTATTTATTCTTTCATGGGACGTGGCTTGCGCAGCCCTTTGGTTCTTCATCTTTTTTTTCCCCTGGCTTACTCCTCGTTGCTGGCCTCGAACAGGTTTTGGAACAGGCCGACGAACTGCTCCCAAGTATCCAGGAAGCCTTCCTCTGACCCTTGGATGGCGTACTTAATCTCCTCCAGAAATTCCGAGAGGTCTGCCAGTCTGCAGCTGTGGGTGGTGCTGCTGATCGCCAGCCGAGCAGGATTCTCCGGCGTGCGATTAAGGAAGCGAAAGCAAGGGCGTTGGTCCCCTTCCCCATGTGTAACTCTGGCTGCTCCGATACCCCGAAGATTGCCATTATGGGGCATGGCTTCACCCTCACCCCCACAATCTTGGACTTTTCCTCGGAGAAGGCTGTCCAGAACTCAGCAAGCTTGGGGCAAGCCCAAAACATGTGGGTGTGGTTGGCCGGGCCCCTCTGGCACCGCTCACATTTGTCCTCCACCTCCGGGAAGAACCTGCTCATTCGGGCTCTGGTCAGGTACGCTCCGTGCACCACTTTGAGCTGCATTAGACTTAGCCTTGCACAGGAAGAGGTGGAGCTCACCATGCTCAGAGCTTTGCTCCACAGTCCCCGTCCTACCTCTGTCCCCAGTTCGTCCTCCCTTTTTTGTCTGGTCCCGTCCAGTGGTGTTCGGGCTCTGTCCAGTAGCTGTCCGTATATTTTCCCACATAGCCCCCGCCCCTTCTCGCTGCTTGTGCCTATCAGGTCCTCTAGTAGTGTGCTTTCTGGGGCCCTGGGGTACCCTACTGTCTCTTTGCGGAGGAAGTGCTTTATTTGGAGGTGTCTCAATTCCTGTCCTTTTGCAAGTTTCCACTTCCTCGTCATTTTGTTCAGTGTCGCAGTCTGCGCCCTACGTAGAAGTCTCCGATCGTCAGTGTGTCCCCGTCTCATCTCCATCTTTTGAAGGTGGTATCTAGCATGGCTAGGGGGAATCTGTGATTACTGCAGATTGGGGCCATAATGGACATTTTGGTTATCCCGAAGTTCTGTCTTAACTGGGTCCATGTTCTCAACGTGGCCGCTACTACTGGGCTCGTTTTGTACCTTGTTGAGGAGGATGGGAGTGCTGCTGTAGCCAGGGCCCGGAGGGTTGTTCCTTTCCAGGATACCTCCTCCATTTGTATCCAATCTGTGTCGGGTTCTTGTACCCATCCCCTCACTTTTTCTGCCGTTGCTGCTCAGTGGTAGTATTGTACATTCGGTAGAGCCAGGCCCCCTCTGACTTTCCCTCTTTGCAGTGTCGGTTTGGGAATTCTCGGGTTCTTATCCCCCCCACACAAACGCCATGATTAGCCTCTCTACGTTTTGGAAAAAGGCTTTGGGGATGAAGATCGGGATGGATCTAAACAGGAAGAGGAACCTTGGCAGTACATTCATGTTGATCGTCTGCACACTTCCCGCCAGGGAGAGTGGGAGTGAGCCCCACCATTGAATGTATTTTCTTACTTCCTCCACCAGGCTGGTCAGGTTCCACTTGTGGATCTGTGTCCAGTCTCTGGCTATTTGGATCCCCAGGTAACGGAATCTGTTCTGGGCCGTTTTGAACGGGAGACCCTTCAGCTCTGTCCCTCCCCCTTTTGGGTTCACTGGGAATGTCTCGCTTTTGCCCAGGTTAAGCTTGTGGCCCGAGAAGGTTCCAAACTCTTTCAGCATTTGCAGTATTGCTTTCAGTCCCTCCTGTGGCATCGAGACATAGAGGAGCAGGTCATCTGCATAGAGTGAGACTCTGTGCTCTCTGTCTCCTCTCCGAATTCCCTTCCAGCATTTTGCGTCCCGCAGGGCTATCGACAGGGGTTCGAACACTAGCGCGAACAAGAGTGGGGATAGGGGGCAGCCCTGTCTTGTTCCTCTCTGTAGCTGGAAGTATTCAGAGCTGGTGGTGTTAGATCGGACACTAGCTTTGGGAGCGTTGTACAGGAGCCTCACCCAGGCGGTGAATCCCGCTCCGAGCCCAAACCGTTCCAGTACGTCGAGGAGGTGGCTCCATTCGATTCTGTCAAAGGCCTTCGACAATCACCTCTGGTGTTCTCTCCCCGGGGGAGGTGGAGGGGGGGGGGTCATTATCACGAATTCCAGGATTTTGACCCAGCGATAGCAAAGGGACAGTTGAAGGGACGGCACGGGAGCACTGGTTAGCACTGCTGCCTCACAATGCCAGGGACCCGGGTGCGATTCCGGCCTTGGATGACTCTAGTCCTTTGCAGACTCCTTAAATCCACTTCACAAATTACTTCCCTGCCTGTATTTGAGTCATACATTCAATCCCGTCATCCAACACATTCATACAGATTGTAAATGGTTGAGAGCCCAGCACTGATCCTGGTGACATTCCAATTGTCACATCTTACCCACCCAGAAATGACCCATTTATACCTACTGGCTGCTTCCTGCTCGCTAACTAATCCTCTATCCATGCGGATATGTTGCCCCCCCACACAATGAGCTCTTATTTAGTGTAATAACCTTTGATGTTGCACCTTGGGAAATACCTTCTGGAAATCCAGATAAGCACACCTACAGGTTTCCCTTTATTGACATCCCTTGTTATCTCCTCAAAGAACCTTGAGAAATTAGTCACGATTGATTCCCTGAACCTCATTTTCAAACAATGCATCAAAAGAAAAATCAAGACTTCCGGGTGCGGCGATGACCAGCTGAGTCGCACGTTTCGGCAGCTCCCGGTGAAACGGACTTATGGGCTCTTGATAGGAGCCCCAACGGCAATTTTGACGGCTAAAAACACTGTGCGGTAAACCAGAAGGGAATCCCCCCTGGATACGGAAGAAAAAAGGAGGAGAAAGTGGCCGGATTGCAGTGGATCCTTTAGAACAGCGGCAAGAAAGGCAAGCAAAAACCAAGATGGCGTCGGAAGGTGGCAGTTTAACATGGGGCCCTGAACAACAAGAGTTCTTGAAATGCTGTGTGGAAGAGCTCAAAAAGGAAATGAAGAAAGAGCTGTTGGCCCCGATACTACAGGCGATCGAAGGGCTAAAGGAGGAACAAAAGACCCAGGAGCGGGAGCTTCGGGTCGTGAAGGCAAAGGCAGCCGAGAATGAGGACGACATACAGGGCCTGGTGGTGAAGACGGAGATGCATGAGGCACATCAGAAACGATGTGTGGAAAGGTTGGAGGCACTGGAGAACAACGCAAGGAGGAACAACTTGAGGATTCTTGGTCTTCCTGAAGGTGCGGAGGGAGCGGACGTCAGGGCATATGTGAGCACGATGCTGCACTCGTTAATGGGAGCGGAGGCCCCGGCGGGTCCGTTGGAGGTGGAGGGAGCGTACCGAGTGATGGCGCGAGGACCGAGAGCAGGAGAAATTCCCAGAGCCATAGTGGTGAGATTCCTCCGTTTTAAGGATAGAGAAATGGTCCTTAGATGGGCAAAGAAAACTCGGAGCAGTAAATGGGAGAACGCGGTGATCCGCGTTTATCAAGACTGGAGTGCGGAGGTGGCGAGAAGGAGGGCGAGCTTTAATCGGGCCAAGGCGGTGCTTCATAAAAAGAAGATAAAATTTGGAATGCTGCAACCGGCAAGACTGTGGGTCACATATCGAGGGAGGCACCACTACTTTGAGACGGCGGATGAAGCGTGGACTTTTATTGTGGAAGAAAAACTGGAATGAGCGGGTTATTAAAAAGAACGTTTGAACAAAGTGGTGGGGCGAATGTGGGGGGCGAAGAGGGGGGTTAAAAAGGGGGAAAAGAGGAGTTTTATGTACTAATCCTGCGATGTGGTAACTTTTCTCTCTTCCACAGGTGGTGATGGGGGGAGGTGGAGGAGATGGGGTGTTGGCCATTGGGGGCGGGGCCAAGGGAGAAGCGCGGGCTTGGTTCCCGCGCTGTGATAATCATGGCAGGAATAGAGAAGCAGGAAGGAGGGGGCGTCGCACGGTGCGAGCCGAGGTCACGGGGGGAAGCCGAGGTCGGCCAGAGTTTGCTGACTTCTGGGAGCAACATGGGGGGAGTAATTACGCTAGCGGGGGATCTAGCGGGGGGGGGGGGGGGGTGGGAGGGGGGAATTACTGGGTTGCTGCTGCTGGGGAGAGGGGGGAGCTGGTATGGGCGGGGGGGCACCGCCTGGGGGAGATACAGCTGCGTGGGAACCGGGTGAGGAGCTGGAAAAAGGGGATGGCTAATCGACAAGGGGGGGGGGGGTAGGAAGCCCCCAACCCGGCTGATCACGTGGAACGTGAGAGGGCTGAACGGGCCGATAAAGAGGGCACGGGTACTCGCACACCTTAAGAAACTTAAGGCAGATGTGGTTATGTTACAGGAAACGCACCTGAAACTGATAGACCAGGTTAGGCTACGCAAAGGATGGGTGGGGCAGGTGTTCCATTCGGGGCTAGATGCGAAAAACAGGGGGGTGGCTATATTAGTGGGGAAGCGGGTAATGTTCGAGGCAAAGACTATAGTGGCGGATAACGGGGGCAGATACGTGATGGTGAGTGGCAAACTACAGGGGGAGACGGTGGTTTTGGTAAACGTATATGCCCCGAACTGGGATGATGCCAATTTTATGAGGCGGATGCTAGGACGCATTCCGGACCTAGAGATGGGAAAGCTCATAATGGGGGGAGATTTTAATACGGTGTTGGAACCAGGGCTGGATAGGTCGAAGTCCAGGACTGGAAGGAGGCCGGCAGCAGCCAAGGTACTTAAAGATTTTATGGAGCAGATGGGAGGTGTAGACCCGTGGAGATTTAGCAGACCTAGGAGTAAGGAGTTCTCGTTTTTCTCCTATGTCCATAAAGTCTACTCGCGAATAGACTTTTTTGTGCTGGGAAGGGCGTTGATCCCGAAGGTGAGGGGAATGGAGTATACGGCTATAGCCATTTCGGATCACGCTCCACACTGGGTAGACTTGGAGATAGGGGAGGAAACAGGAGGGCGCCCACCCTGGAGAATGGACATGGGACTAATGGCAGATGAGGGGGTGTGTCTAAGGGTGACGGGGTGCATTGAAAAGTACTTGGAACTCAATGATAATGGGGAGGTCCAGGTGGGAGTGGTCTGGGAGGCGCTGAAGGCGGTGGTTAGAGGGGAGCTGATATCAATAAGGGCACATAAAGGGAAGCAGGAGAGTAAGGAACGGGAGCGGTTGCTGCAAGAACATTTGAGGGTGGACAGGCAATATGCGGAAGCACCGGAGGAGGGACTGTACAGGGAAAGGCAAAGGCTACCTGTAGAATTTGACTTGCTGACTACGGGCACTGCAGAGGCACAATGGAGGAAGGCACAGGGTGTACAGTACGAATATGGGGAGAAGACGAGCAGGTTGCTGGCACACCAATTGAGGAAAAGGGGAGCAGCGAGGGAAATAGGGGGAGTGAGGGATGAGGAAGGAGAGATGGAGCGGGGAGCGAAGAGTGTGTATGGAGTGTTCAAGACATTTTATAAAAAATTATATGAAGCTCAACCCCCGGATGGGAGGGAGAGAATGATGGGCTTTTTGGATCGGCTGGAATTTCCCAAGGTGGAAGAGCAGGAAAGGGTGGGACTGGGAGCACAGATCGAGGTAGAAGAAGTGGTGAAAGGAATTAGGAGCATGCAGGCGGGAAAGGCCCCGGGACCGGATGGATTCCCAGTCGAATTCTATAGAAAATATGTGGACTTGCTCGCCCCGGTATTGACGAGGACCTTTAATGAGGCAAAGGAAAGGGGACAACTGCCCCCGACTATGTCTGAAGCAACGATATCGCTTCTCTTAAAGAAGGAAAAGGACCCGCTACAATGCGGGTCCTATAGACCTATTTCCCTCCTAAATGTAGATGCCAAGATCCTGGCCAAGGTAATGGCAATGAGAATAGAGGAATGTGTCCCGGGGGTGGTCCACGAGGACCAAACTGGGTTTGTGAAGGGGAGACAGCTGAACACGAATATACGGAGGCTGTTAGGGGTAATGATGATGCCCCCACCAGAGGGGGAAACGGAGATAGTAGTGGCGATGGATGCCGAGAAAGCATTTGATAGAGTGGAGTGGGATTATTTGTGGGAGGTGTTGAGGAGATTTGGTTTTGGAGAGGGGTATGTTAGATGGGTGCAGCTGTTGTATAGGGCCCCGATGGCGAGCGTGGTCACGAATGGACGGGGATCTGCATATTTTCGGCTCCATAGACGGAAAAGGCAGGGATGCCCTCTGTCCCCATTATTGTTTGCACTGGCGATTGAGCCCCTGGCGATAGCGTTGAGGGGTTCCAAGAAGTGGAGGGGAGTACTTAGAGGAGGAGAAGAACACCGGGTATCTTTGTATGCGGACGATTTGTTGTTGTATGTGGCGGACCCGGCGGAGGGGATGCCAGAAATAATGCGGATACTTGGGGAGTTTGGGGATTTTTCAGGGTATAAATTGAACATGGGGAAAAGTGAGTTGTTTGTGGTGCATCCAGGGGAGCAGAGTAGAGAAATAGAGGACCTACCGTTGAGGAAGGTAACAAGGGACTTTCATTACCTGGGGATCCAGATAGCCAAGAATTGGGGCACATTGCATAGGTTAAATTTAACGCGGTTGGTGGAACAAATGGAGGAGGATTTCAAGAGATGGGATATGGTATCCCTGTCACTGGCAGGGAGGGTGCAGGCGGTTAAGATGGTGGTCCTCCCGAGATTCCTCTTTGTGTTTCAGTGCCTCCCGGTGGTGATCACGAAGGCTTTTTTTAAAAGGATTGAAAAGAGCATCATGGGTTTTGTGTGGGCCGGGAAGACCCCGAGAGTGAGGAAGGGATTCGTACAGCGTAGCAGGGATAGGGGGGGGCTGGCACTACCGAGCCTAAGTGAGTATTATTGGGCCGCTAATATTTCAATGGTGAGTAAGTGGATGGGAGAGGAGGAGGGAGCGGCGTGGAAGAGATTAGAGAGGGTGTCCTGTAGGGGGACTAGCCTACAGGCTATGGTGACAGCCCCATTGCCGTTCTCACCGAGGAACTACACCACAAGCCCGGTGGTGGTGGCTACACTGAAGATTTGGGGACAGTGGAGACGGCATAGGGGAAAGACTGGAGCCTTGGGGGGGTCCCCGATAAGAAACAACCATAGGTTTGCCCCGGGGGGAATGGATGGGGGATATGGAATGTGGCAAAGAGCAGGAATAACGCAACTGAAAGATCTGTTTGTGGATGGGAAGTTCGCGAGTCTGGGAGCGCTGACCGAGAAATATGGGTTGCCCCAAGGGAATGCATTCAGGTATATGCAACTGAGGGCTTTTGCGAGGCAACAGGTGAGGGAATTCCCGCAACTCCCGACACAAGAGGTGCAGGACAGAGTGATCTCAAAGACATGGGTGGGGGATTGTAAGGTGTCAGATATATATAGGGAAATGAGGGACGAAGGGGAGACTATGGTAGATGAACTAAAAGGGAAATGGGAAGAAGAGCTGGGGGAGGAGATCAAGGAGGGGCTGTGGGCAGATGCCCTAAGCAGGGTAAACTCGTCGTCCTCGTGTGCCAGGCTAAGCCTGATTCAGTTTAAGGTATTACACAGGGCGCATATGACTGGAGCACGGCTCAGTAAATTTTTTGGGGTGGAGGATAGGTGTGCGAGGTGCTCGAGAAGCCCAGCGAATCATACCCATATGTGTTGGTCATGCCCGGCACTACAGGGGTTTTGGATGGGGGTGACAAAGGTGCTTTCAAAAGTAGTGGGGGTCCGGGTCGAACCAAGCTGGGGGTTGGCTATATTTGGGGTTGCACAAGAGCCGGGAGTGCAGGAGGCGAGAGAGGCCGATGTTTTGGCCTTTGCGTCCCTAGTAGCCCGGCGCAGGATATTGCTAATGTGGAAAGAAGCCAAGCCCCCGGGGGTGGAGGCCTGGATAAATGACATGGCAGGGTTTATAAAGTTAGAGCGGATTAAGTTCGTTCTAAGGGGGTCGGCTCAAGGGTTCACCAGGCGGTGGCAACCGTTCGTCGAATACCTCGCAGAAAGATAGATGGAATGGAAAAAAGAAGGCAGCAGCAGCAGCCCAGGATGGGGGGGGGGGGAGGGGTGGGTGGGAGGGTGGGGGGGGAGGAGGAACCAGAAGGACTCTCAGGGTTGTTAATATATACTGTATAATATGTATAGGTCGTTGCTACAGATAATTATATATTGGACTGTTAAATTATATTTTTGGAGAGTGTTACTTGTGATAAGGCAGTTGCCAATTAGGGTTAGTTTTCATTTTTGTTATTTATTATTTATTCATTTTCTGTTTATAAAATAGGTCATTGTTATTTGTGTTGTTATAATATTGTGTAAAGGATGCACAATGTACTGTGTTGGTTGACCAAAAATTTTCAATAAAATATTTTATTAAAAAAAAGAAAAATCAAATCTCCTCTACCCCAGGAAAAGTCCTGCAAATTAAAATATTTTCTGGTTAAAAGTTTATTGACGAAACAGAACATGGTTAAAAAAACTAACAGAAAATTACTTGAGGATCAAAGACAACCAGAGTAACAGGATGTTCACAATGTTCTGGGTCCCAAATGGTTTCCCTTCGGTTTCTCTGTACCCTGTTCCTATTCTCCAAGCTTTGGACACGGGCACTGAACCCTGGGGGTCGCATCACCATCAGCCCCTGTCACCCCCCACCCCTGATTAGTTGGAAATCTATTTCTCAAGTCAGGCCACCAACACCTTCCTGTCTATTAGTGCACATTATTCTCAGCTAAATTCAGCCCTCAGCTCCATCACCTGGCTGTCATTGACATGAGCAATAGAGACAGAAAGGTGCCCGAGGCTCAAATAGGAAGTCAAAATTTGTGGATTCTGACCCCCATAAAGGTCAGCAACTTCTTTTTTAAAAAATTGCATTCCCAGTCAACAAATTAAAGAATCGGGGTGAGTTGAAGATTAACGTAGGGGGGGGAGGGATGGGGGCGGGGGGGGGGGGGGGGGGGAGGGGTGGTGAGAAGGGGGACTTCTGCTGACGAAGAGGGGACTTTTAAGGTGGAGGAGGAGAGCAGTTGACGGTAACTGCCGAGGGGCAGACCAGGTGAGGTGCGGGCCATGGGCCAAGGGCTGGCCTAGGAAAGGTCATGGCTGATCGACAGGGGAGGGTGCCCCCTGACCAGGCTGGTTACGTGGCATATTCGTGGACTGAATAGGCTGGCCAAAAGAGCCCGTGTGTTCGCACACCTGAGACAGCTGAAGGCGGACGTGGCCATGTTGCAAGAGATGCACTTGAAGCTGGGAGACCAAGTTAGACTGAAAAAGGGATGGGTCGGACAGGTGTTCCATTCGGGATTGGACTTTAAAACAAGGGGGGTGGCAATCCTGGTTAATAAAAGGTGGCATTCGAGCTGGGGAAGGTAGAGCCAGATCCAGGGGGTAGATTTATTATGGTTAGTGGGAAGCTGGAGGGAATGGCTGTGGTGTTGGTCAATATAGACGCCCCAAACTGGGATGATGTCGCGTTTGTCAGGAGGGTGCTGGGGAGGATTCCGGATCTCGACGCGCACCGGCTGATTATTGGGGGGGCGGGGGGGGGATTTTAATACAGTTCTGGATCCGAGACTAGACCGGTCGGGTTCCAGGTCGGGAAAAGTATCAGCAATGACGAAAGAACTGCGGGGGTTTATGGAGCGCGTGGGGGAGGTGGGGGGGGGGGGGGGGGGGGGGGTGAATCCATGGAGATTCGGGATGCCAAGGAGTAAGGAGCATTCATTCTAGTCCCATGTGCACAAGGTGTATTCCAGGATTGACGTTTTTGTACTTGACAAAACGCTGTTGGCGGGGGTGGAGGGCACTGAATACTCAGCAATCGTGTCGGATCAAGCTCCACACTAGATAGACCTATGGGTAAGCACAGGAAAGACCCAGCGTCCATAGTGGATAGTCCATAGATGTAGGGCTGTTAGCTGAGGATGAGATTTTGTGAGCGGGTGAAGGAGGTTATTCGGGGGTACACCAAGAGCAATGACACGGGAGAGACCGCGGCAGGGGTGGTTTGGGAAGCATTGAAGACGGTTATCAGAGGGGAATTTATCTCGATTCGGGCCCACAGGGAGAAATCTGAACAGGCAGAGTTGGACAGGCTGGTAGGTGAACTCTTACAGGTGGACAGGAGATATGCGGAGTCTCTGGATGAGGAGCTCCTGAAGGAGCTTTGGAGACTCCAAATAGAATTTGGGCTCCTGTCCACAGGTAAGACAGAGGGGCAGCTGAGGAGGGTAAAAGGGGCAATATCCAAATATTTTTCCAAAATAAATTTAGAGTACCTAATTCATTTTTTCCAATTAAGGGCCAATTTAGTGTGGCCAATTCACCTCGCCTGGGTTGGGGGGGGGGGGGGGGGGGGGGGGACCCACGCAAACACGGGGAGAATGTGCAAACTCCAGAGTAGTAAGGGCGTGGAATGCCCTGTCTGCAACAGTAGTGGACTCGCCAACACTAAGGGCATTCAAATGGTCATTGGATAGACATATGGACGATAAGGGAATAGTGTAGATGGGCTTTAGAGTGGTTTCACAGGTCGGCGCAACATTGAGGGCCGAAGGGCCTGTACTGCGGTGTAATGTTCTATGTTCCGCACGGACAGTGACATGGAGGCGAGGTCGAACCTGGGACCTCGGCGCCGTGAGGCAGCAGGGCTAACCCACTGTGCCACCATGCTGCCTGCAATACACGAATATGGGGAGAAAGCCAGGAGGATGTTAACACATCAACTGAGGAAGCAGGAGGCGGTGAAAGAAATTGGGAAAGTAAAGGCTATGGGGGGTTGGGGGGGGGGGGGGGGGGAGCTGGTGGAATGTCTGGGAGGCTCAATTGGGCTCAGGGAGGTGATAGACGGGTTGGGGGCGATGCAATCAGTTAAGGCCCTGGGAACTGATGGATACCCAGTGGAATTTTAGAAAAAGTTTTCTGGGTTACTGGGGCCGTTCCTGGTTAAGGCCTTTAACGAGTCTAAGGAGCTGGGAATGTTCCCCCCAACGCTATCACAGGCATTGATCTCTCACATCCTGAAGCGAGACAAAGACCCAGAGAGCTGTGGATTGTACAGGCTAATTTTCCTTTTGAACGTAGACGCAAAATTGCTGGGAAAGATCTTGGCCACACATATAGACGATTGCGTCCCGGAGGTAATCGGGGAGGACCAGACAGGATTTGTGAAGGGCAGGCACCTACGTCCAACATTAGACGGCTCCTGAATGTTACAGTGATGCCAGTGGAGGGGCGCGAGGTTGAGGTGATAGTAGCTATGGATGCAGAAAAGGCCTTTGACCGGGTGGAGTGGAAGTAGCTTTGGGATATTTTAGGCAGGTTTGGGTTTGGGCAGGGATTTGTGGATTGGGTCCAGTTGCTATACCAGGCTCCGGTGGCGAATGTAAGAACCAACCAGGTCCGATCAGAATATTTTAGTCTCTGTAGGGGAACAAGACAGGGGTGCCCGCTCTCCCCACTGTTTGTCTTGGCCAAAGAGCCCCTGGCAATGGCCCTTCGAGCATCAAATGTTTGGTGGGGGATAGTGATGGGGGGGGGGGGGGGAACAGGGTCTCGCTCTACACGGACGATTTACTGCTTTATATCACAGACCCGTTGGGGGGGGATGGCTGGAATCATGGAGACGCTGGAAGAATTCGGGCAGTTTCCAGGCTACAAGTTAAATATGGGAAAGAGCGAGGTGTTTGCGATTCAGGCACGGGGGCAGGAAAGGAGACTGAGGGAGTTACCTTTTAAAGTGGTGGGGAGGAGCTTCAGGTATCTGTGGATTCAGGTGGCTCAGGATTGGGGACAGCTCCACAAGATAAATTTGGGCAAAGCAGTCGATCAGATGAAAAGGGATTTCCGCAGGTGGGACATGTTCCCGCTGACATTGGCGGGGAGGGTGCAGACGGTGAAGATGTCAGTCCTCCGAGGCTGCTGTTTTTTTGTTCAATGTCTCCTGATTTTTGTCCCGAAGGCCTTTTTTAGGAAAATGAATGCAGCGATCTCGGGTTTTGTGTGGGCTGGTAAAACCCCGAGGGTGAAGAAGGCACTCCTGGAACGGGGCCGCTGGGAGGGGGCTTGACCCTCCCGACAGAGAGAGAGAGAGAGAGAGAGAGCAGCAACAGCAGCAGCAACAGAGAGAGGGAGGGGGAGAGCAGCAACAGAGCGAGAGGGGGAGAGCAGCAACAGCAGAAGGAACAGAGAGAGAGAGCAGCAGCAGCAACAAAGAGAGAGAGAGAGAGCAGCAGCAAGAGAGAGAGAGAGCCGCAGCAACAGAGAGAGAGAGAGAGAGCAGCAGCAACAGCAATGGAGAGAGAGAGCAGCAGCAACAGCAATGGAGAGAGAGAGAGCAGCAGCAGCAACAGAGAGAGAGAGCAGCAGCAACAGAGAGAGGGAGAGCTGCAGCAAGAAAGAGAGAGAGAGAGCAGCAGCAATAGAGATAGAGAGCAATAACAGAGAGAGAGAGCAACAACAGAGAGAGAGAGAGCTGCAACAACAGAGAGTTGGAGCAGCAATAGAGAGAGAGAGCAGCAGCAAAGAGAGAGAGAGAGAGAGCAGCAACAGAGAGACATCAGCAGCAACAAAGTGAGAGCAGCAGCAACAACAGAGAGAGAGAGTGCAGCAACAGAGAGAGAGAGAGTGCAGAGAGAGAGAGAGAGAGCAGCAGCAACAGAGAGAGAGCAGCAGCAACAACAGAGAGAGCAGCAGCAACAACAGAGAGAGCAGAGAGAGAGAGAGAGAGCAGCAACAGAGAGAGAGAGAGAGAGAGAGCAGCAACAGAGAGAGAACAGCAGCAACAGAGAGAGAGCAGGAACAGAGAGCAGCAGCAACATAGAGAGAGCAGCAACAGAGAGAGAGAGAGAGCAGCAGCAACAGAGAGAGAGCAGCAACAGAGAGAGAGAGCAGCAACAGAGCGAGAGAGAGCAGCAACAGAGAGAGAGTGAGAGAGCAGCAGCAACAGAGAGAGAGAGAGCAGCAACAGAGAGAGAGAGCAGCAACAGAGAGAGAGAGAGAGAGAGCAGCAGCAACAGAGAGAGAGAGCAGCAATAGAGAGAGAGAGAGAGCAGCAACAGAGAGAGAGAGAGAACAGCACCAACAGAGAGAGAGTGAGTGCAGCAGCAGCAACAGAGAGAGAGCAGCAACAGAGAGAGAGAGAGCAGCAGCAACAGAGAGAGAGAGAGAGCAGCAGCAACAGAGAGAGAGAGAGAGAACAGCAACAGAGAGAGAGAGAGCAGCAACAGAGAGAGAGAGAGCAGCAGCAGCAACAGAGAGAGAGAGACCAGCAGCAACAGAGAGTGAGCAGCAACAGAGAGAGAGAGAGCAGCAGCAACAGAGAGAGAGCAACAGCAGCAACAGAGAAAGAGCAGCAACAGAGAAAGAGCAGCAACAGAGAGAGAGCAGCAACAGAGAGAGAGCAGCAACAGAGAGAGAGCAGCAGCAAAAGAGAGAGAGCAGCAGCAGCAACAGAGAGAAAGAGCAGCAACAGAGAGAGCAGCAGCAGCAACAGAGAGAAAGAGCAGCAACAGAGAGAGAGCAGCAGCAACAGAGAGAGAGAGAGCAGCAACCGAGAGAGAGAGCAGCAACATAGAGAGAGAGAGCAGCAACAGAGAGAGACAGAGAGCAGCAACAACATAGAGAGAGAGAGCAGCAACAGAGAGAGAGCAGCAACAGAGAGAGAGCAGCAACAGAGAGAGAGCAGCAACAGAGAGAGAGCAGCAACAGAGAGAGAGCAGCAACAACATAGAGAGAGAGAGCAGCAACAGAGAGAGAGAGAGAACAGCAACAGAGAGAGAGAGCAGCATCAGAGAGAAAGAGCAGCAACAGAGAGAGAGCAGCAGCAACAGAGAGAGAGCAGCAACAGAGAGAGAGAGAGCAGCAACAGAGAGAGAGAGCAGCAACAGAGAGAGAGAGAGCAGCAACAGAGAGAGAGAGAGAGCAGCAACAGAGAGAGAGAGAGAGCAGCAACAGAGAAAGAGCAGCAGCAACAGAGAGATAGAGAGCAGCAGCAACAACAGAGAGAGAGCGAGCAGCAACAGAGAGAGAGAGACCAGCAGCAACAGAGAGAGAGCGAGCAGCAACAGAGAGAGAGAGACCAGCAGCAACAGAGAGAGAGAGAGCAGCAAACGTGAGAGAGAGAGCAGCAACAACATAGAGAGAGAGCAGCAACTGAGAGAGCAGAGAGAGAGAGAGAGAGCAGCAGCAACAGAGAGTGAGAGAGCAGCAACAACATAGAGAGAGAGAGCAGCAACAGAGAGAGAGCAGCAGCAACAGAGAGAGAGAGAGCAGCAGCAACAGAGAGAGAGAGAGCAGCAGCAGAGAGAGAGAGAGCAGCAGCAACAGAGAGAGAGAGCAGCAGCAACAGAGAGAGAGAGAGAGCGAGCAGCAACAACATAGAGAGAGAGAGCAGCAACAGAGAGAAAGAGCAGCAACTGAGAGAGAGCAGCAGCAACAGAGAGAGAGAGCAGCAACAAAGAGAGAGCAGCAACAGAGAGAGAGCAGCAACAGAGAAAGAGCAGCAACAGAGAGAGAGAGCAGCAACAGAGAGAGAGCAGCAACAGAGAGAGAGAGCAGCAGCAACAGAGAGAGAGCAGCAGCAACAGAGAGAGAGAGAGCAGCAACAGAGAGAGAGCAGCAACAACATAGAGAGAGAGCAGCAACAGAGAGAGAGAGAGCAGCAACAACATAGAGAGAGAGAGCAGCAACAGAGAGAGCAGCAGCACCAGAGAGAGAGCAGCAACAGAGAGAGTGAGAGCAGCAGCAACAGAGAGAGAGAGAGCAGCAACAGAGAGAGAGCAGCAACAACATAGAGAGAGAGCAACAACAGAGAGAGAGCAACAGCAACAGAGAGAGAGCAGCAACAACATAGAGAGAGAGCAACAACAGAGAGAGAGCAGCAGCAACAGAGCGAGAGAGAGAGCAGCAGCAACAGAGAGAGAGCAGCAACAACATAGAGAGAGCAGCAGCAACAGAGAGAGAGCAGCAACAGAGAGAGAGCAGCAACAGAGAGAGAGCAGCAACAGAGAGAGAGAGAGCAGCAACAGAGAGAGAGCAGCAACAGAGAGAGAGAGAGCAGCAGTAACAGAGAGAGAGAGAGCAGCAGCAACAGAGAGAGAGCAGCAACAGAGAGAGAGAGAGAGCAGCAGCAACAGAGAGAGAGAGAGAGCAGCAGCAACAGAGAGAGAGAACAGCAGCAACAGAGAGAGAGCAGCAACAACATAGAGAGAGCAGCAGCAACAGAGAGAGAGCAGAAACAGAGAGAGAGAGAGCAGCAACAGAGAGAGAGAGCAGCAACAGAGAGAGAGCAGCAACAGAGAGAGAGAGAGCAGCAGTAACAGAGAGAGAGAGAGCAGCAGCAACAGAGAGAGAGCAGCAACAGAGAGAGAGAGAGAGAGCAGCAGCAACAGAGAGAGAGAGAGAGCAGCAGCAACAGAGAGAGAGAACAGCAGCAACAGAGAGAGAGCAGGAACAGAGAGAGAGAGAGCAACAGCAACATAGAGAGAGCAGCAACAGAGAGAGAGAGAGAGCAGCAGCAACAGAGAGAGAGAGCAGCAACAGAGAGAGAGAGAGCAGCAACAGAGAGAGAGCAGCAACAGATAGAGAGAGAAATCAGCAACAGAGAGAGAGATCAGCAACATAGAGAGAGAGCAGCAACAGAGAGAGAGAGAGAGCAGCAACAACATAGAGAGAGAGAGCAGCAACAGAGAGAGAGCAGCAGCAACAGAGAGATAGTGAGCAGCAGCAACAGAGAGAGAGCAGCAACAGAGAGAGAGAGCAGCAACAGAGAGAGAGCAGCAACAACATAGAGAGAGAGAGAGCAGCAACACAGAGAGAGAGAGCAGCAACAGAGAGAGAGAGCAGCAACAGAGAGAGAAAGCAGCAACAGAGAGAAAGAGCAGCAACAGAGAGAGAGCAGCAGCAACAGAGAGAGAGCAACAACAGAGAGAGAGAGAGCAGCAACAGAGAGAGAGAGCAGCAACATAGAGAGAGAGAGCAGCAACAGAGAGAGAGAGAGCAGCAACAGAGTGAGAGAGCAGCAACAGAGAGAAAGAGCAGCAACAGAGAGAGAGCAGCAGCAACAGAGAGAGAGCAGCAACAGAGAGAGAGCAGCAACAGAGAGAGAGAAGCAACAACATTGATAGAGAGCAGCAGCAACAGAGAGAGAGAGAGCAGCAACAGAGAGAGAGTGAGCAGCAACAGAGAGAGAGAGAGCAGCAGCAACAAAGAGAGAGAGCAGCAGGAACAGAGAGCAGCAGCAACAGAGAGAGAGCAGCAACAGAGAGAGAGAGCAGCAACAACATAGAGAGAGAGAGCAGCAACAGAGAGAGAGAGAGCAGCAGCAACAGAGAGAGAGAGAGAGCAGCAGCAGCAACAGAGAGACAGAGAGCAGCAACAACATAGAGAGAGAGAGCAGCAACAGAGAGAAAGAGCAGCAACCGAGAGAGAGCAGCAGCAACAGAGAGAGAGAGCAGCAACAGAGAGAGAGAGCAGCCGCAACAGAGAGAGAGCAGCAGCAACAGAGAGAGAGAGCAGCAACAGAGAGAGAGAGCAGCAACAGAGAGAGAGAGCAGCAACCGAGAGAGAGCAGCAACAGAGAGAGAGAGAGAGAGAGAGAGCAGCAGCAACAGAGAGAGAGAGAGAGCAGCAACAGAGAGAGAGCAGCAACAACATAGAGAGAGAGCAGCAACAGAGAGAGAGTGAGCAGCAACAACATAGAGAGGGAGAGCAGCAACAACATAGAGAGAGAGAGCAGCAACAGAGAGAGCAGCAGCACCAGAGAGGGGGCAGCAACAGAGAGAGAGAGAGCAGCAGCAACAGAGAGAGAGAGAGCAGCAACAACATAGAGAGAGAGCAACAACAGAGGGAGAGCAGCAACAACATAGAGAGAGAGAGCAGCAACAACATAGAGAGAGAGAGCAGCAACAGAGAGAGCAGCAGCACCAGAGAGGGGGCAGCTACAGAGAGAGAGAGAACAGCAGCAACAGAGAGAGAGAGCAGCGGCAACAGAGAGAGAGAGAGCAGCAGCAACAGAGAGAGAGAGAGCAGCAGCAACAGAGAGAGAGCAGCGGCAACAGAGAGAGAGAGCAGCAACAGAGAGAGAGAGAGCAGCAACAGAGAGGGAGAGAGCAGCAGCAACAGAGAGAGAGAGCAGCAACAGAGAGAGAGAGAGAGAGAGAGAGAGAGCAGCAGCAACAGAGAGAGAGAGCAGCAACAGAGAGAGAGAGCAGCAGCAACAGAGAGAAAGCAGCAGCAAAAGAGAGAGAGAGAGAGCAGCAGCAACAGAGAGAGAGCAGCAACAACAGAGAGAGAGCAGCAGCAACAGAGAGAGAGAGAGCAGCAGGAACAGAGAGAGAGCAGCAGCAACAGAGAGAGAGAGCAGCAACAGAGAGAGAGAGCAGCAGCAACAGAGAGAGAGAGAGCAGCAGCAACAGAGAGAGAGCATCGGCAACAGAGAGAGAGAGAGCAGCAGCAACAGAGAGAGAGAGAGAGAGAGAGCAGCAACAGAGAGAGAGAGAGCAGCAGCAACAGAGAGAGAGAGCAGCAGCAACAGAGAGAGAGAGCCGCAGCAACAGAGAGAGAGAGCAGCAGCAACAGACAGAGAGCAGCAACAGAGAGAGAGAGAGTGCGGCAGCAACAGAGAGAGAGAGAGCAGCAGCAACAGAGAGAGAGAGAGCAGCAACAGAGAGAGAGAGAGCAACAGAGAGAGAGAGAGCAGCAGCAACAGAGAGAGCAGCAACAGAGAGAGAGAGAGAGAGCAGCAGCAACAGAGAGAGCAGCAACAGAGAGAGAGAGAGAGAAAGAGCAGCAACAGAGAGAGAGAGCAGCAACAGAGAGAGAGAGCAGCAACAGAGAGAGAGAGAGAGAGAGAGAGAGCAGCAACAGAGAGAGAGATCAGCAACAGGGAGAGAGAGAGCAGCAACAGAGAGAGAAGAGAGAGAGAGCAGCAACAGAGAGAGAGAGCAGCAGCAACAGAGAGAGAGAGAGAGAGGGAGAGCAGCAGCAACAGAGAGAGAGCAGCAGCAACAGAGAGAGAGAGAGAGAGCAGCAACAGAGAGAGAGAGAGAGCAACAGAGAGAGAGAGCAGCAGCAACAGAGAGAGAGAGCAGCAACATGGAGTGAGAGCAGCAACAGAGAGAGAGAGAACAGCAGCAACAGAGAGAGAGCAGCAGCAACAGAGAGAGAGAGAGCAACAGAGAGAGAGCAGCAACAGAGAGAGAGAGAGCAGCAACAGAGAGAGAGCAGCAGCAACAGAGAGAGAGAGAGCAGCAACAGAGAGAGAGAGAGAGCAGCAGCAAAAGAGAGAGAGAGCAGCAACAGAGAGAGAGCAGCAGCAACAGAGAGAGAGAGAGCAGGAACAGAGAGAGAGCAGCAACAGAGAGAGAGAGCAGCAACGGAGAGAGAGCAGCAACAGAGAGAGAGAGAGCAGCAGCAACAGGGAGAGAGAGAGAGAGCAGCAGCAACCGAGAGGGCAGCAGCAAGAGAGAGAGAGAGAGCAGCAAAAGAGAGAGAGAGCAGCAGCAGAGAGAGAGAGAGAGCAGCAGCAACAGTGAGAGAGAGAGAGCAGCAGCAACAGTGAGAGAGAGCAGCAACAGAGAGAGAGAGAGAGCAGCAACAGAGAGAGAGCAGCAACAGAGAGAGAGAGAGCAGCAGCAACAGAGAGAGAGAGAGAGCAGCAGCAACAGAGAGGGCAGCAGCAACAGAGAGAGAGAGAGCAGCAACAGAGAGAGCAGCAGCACCAGAGAGAGAGCAGCAACAGAGAGAGAGAGAGCAGCAACAGAGAGAGAGCAGCAACAACATAGAGAGAGCAGCAGCAAAAGAGAGAGAGCAGCAACAGAGAGAGAGAGCAGCAACAGAGAGAGAGAGAGCAGCAACAGAGAGAGAGAGCAGCAACAGAGAGAGAGCAGCAACAGAGAGAGAGAGAGCAGCAGTAACAGAGAGAGAGAGAGCAGCAGCAACAGAGAGAGAGCAGCAACAACATAGAGAGAGAGGGCAGCAACAGAGAGAGAGAGAGAGAGCAGCAGCAACAGAGAGAGAGAGAGAGCAGCAGCAACAGAGAGAGAGAGAGCAGCAACAGCGAGAGAGAGAGCAGCAGCAACAGAGAGAGAGAGAGAGCAGCAGCAACAGAGAGGGAGAGCAGCAGCAACAGAGAGAGAGCAGCAACAGAGAGAGAGAGAGCAGCAACAACATAGAGAGAGAGAGCAGCAACAGAGAGAGAGAAAGCAGCAGCAACAGAAAGAGAGCAGCAGCAACAGAGAGACAGAGAGCAGCAACAACATAGAGAGAGAGAGCAGCAACAGAGAGAAAGAGCAGCAACCGAGAGAGAGCAGCAGCAACAGAGAGAGAGAGCAGCAACAGAGAGAGAGAGCAGCAGCAACAGAGATAGAGCAGCAACAGAGAGAGAGAGAGCAGCAACAGAGAGAGAGAGCAGCAACAGAGAGAGAGCAGCAACAGAGAGAGAGAGAGAGCAGCAGCAACAGAGAGAGAGCAGCAACAACAGAGAGAGAGCAGCAGCAACAGAGAGAGAGAGAGCAGAAGCAACAGAGAGAGAGCAGCAGCAACAGAGAGAGAGAGCAGCAACAGAGAGAGAGAGAGCAGAAGCAACAGAGAGAGAGCAGCAGCAACAGAGAGAGAGAGCAGCAACAACATAGAGAGAGAGAGCAGCAACAGAGAGAAAGAGCAGCAACCGAGAGAGAGCAGCAGCAACAGAGAGAGAGAGCAGCAACAGAGAGAGAGAGCAGCAGCAACAGAGATAGAGCAGCAACAGAGAGAGAGAGAGCAGCAACAGAGAGAGAGAGCAGCAACAGAGAGAGAGCAGCAACAGAGAGAGAGAGAGCAGCAGCAACAGAGAGAGAGCAGCAACAACAGAGAGAGAGCAGCAGCAACAGAGAGAGAGAGAGCAGAAGCAACAGAGAGAGAGCAGCAGCAACAGAGAGAGAGAGCAGCAACAGAGAGAGAGAGCAGCAGCAACAGAGAGAGAGAGAGCAGCAGCAACAGAGAGAGAGCATCGGCAACAGAGAGAGAGAGAGAGCAGCAGCAACAGAGAGAGAGAGAGAGAGAGAGAGCAGCAACAGAGACAGAGAGAGCAGCAGCAACAGAGAGAGAGAGAGCAGCAGCAACAGAGAGAGAGAGCAGCAGCAACAGAGAGAGAGAGAGAGCAGCAGCAACAGACAGAGAGCAGCAACAGAGAGAGAGAGTGCGGCAGCAACAGAGAGAGAGAGAGAGAGAGCAGCAGCAACAGAGAGAGAGAGCAGCAACAGAGAGAGAGAGAGCAGCAGCAACAGAGAGAGCAGCAACAGAGAGAGAGAGAGAGAGAGAGCAGCAACAGAGAGAGAGAGCAGCAACAGAGAGAGAGAGAGAGAGAGAAAGAGCAGCAACAGAGAGAGAGAGCAGCAACAGAGAGAGAGAGCAGCATCAGAGAGAGAGAGAGAGAGAGAGCAGCAACAGAGAGAGAGAGCAGCAACAGGGAGAGAGAGAGCAGCAACAGAGAGAGAAGAGAGAGAGAGCAGCAACAGAGAGAGAGAGCAGCAGCAACAGAGAGAGAGAGAGAGAGAGGGAGAGCAGCAGCAACAGAGAGAGAGCAGCAGCAACAGAGAGAGAGAGAGAGAGCAGCAACAGAGAGAGAGAGCAGCAACAGAGAGAGAGAGAGAGAGAGAAAGAGCAGCAACAGAGAGAGAGAGCAGCAACAGAGAGAGAGAGCAGCAACAGGGAGTGAGAGCAGCAATAGAGAGAGAGAGAACAGCAGCAACAGAGAGAGAGAGCAGCAGCAACAGAGAGAGAGAGCAGCAACAGGGAGTGAGAGCAGCAACAGAGAGAGAGAGAACAGCAGCAACAGAGAGAGAGCAGCAGCAACAGAGAGAGAGAGAGAGCAGCAACAGAGAGAGAGAGAGCAACAGAGAGAGAGCAGCAACAGAGAGAGAGAAAAAGCAGCAACAGAGAGAGAGAGAGCAGCAACAGAGAGAGAGCAGCAACAGAGAGAGAGAGCAGCAGCAGAGAGAGAGCAGCAACAGAGAGAGAGCAGCAGCAACAGAGAGAGAGAGAGCAGCAACAGAGAGAGAGAGAGAGCAGCAGCAACAGAGAGAGAGCAGCAACAGAGAGAGAGCAGCAGCAACAGAGAGAGAGAGAGAGAGCAGGAACAGAGAGAGAGCAGCAACAGAGAGAGAGAGCAGCAACGGAGAGAGAGCAGCAACAGAGAGAGAGAGAGCAGCAGCAACAGGGAGAGAGAGAGAGCAGCAGCAACAGAGAGGGCAGCAGCAACAGAGAGAGAGAGAGCAGCAAAAGAGAGAGAGAGCAGCAACAGAGAGAGAGAGAGAGCAGCAGCATCAGTGAGAGAGAGAGCAGCAGCAACAGTGAGAGAGAGCAGCAACAGAGAGAGAGAGAGAGAGAGCAGCAACAGAGAGAGAGCAGCAACAGAGAGAGAGAGAGCAGCAGCAACAGAGAGAGAGAGCAGCAGCAACAGAGAGGGCAGCAGCAACAGAGAGAGAGAGAGCAGCAACAGAGAGAGCAGCAGCACCAGAGAGAGAGCAGCAACAGAGAGAGAGAGAGAGCAGCAGCAACAGAGAGAGAGCAGCAACAACATAGAGAGAGCAGCAGCAAAAGAGAGAGAGCAGCAACAGAGAGAGAGAGCAGCAACAGAGAGAGAGAGCAGCAACAGAGAGAGAGAGCAGCAACAGAGAGAGAGCAGCAACAGAGAGAGAGAGAGCAGCAGTAACAGAGAGAGAGAGAGCAGCAGCAACAGAGAGAGAGCAGCAACAACATAGAGAGAGGGGGCAGCAGCAACAGAGAGAGAGAGAGCAGCAACAGAGAGAGCGAGAGGGAGCAGCAGCAACAGAGAGAGAGAGAGCAGCAACAGAGAGAGAGAGAGCAGCAACAGAGAGAGAGAGAACAGCAGCAACAGAGAGCGAGAGAGCAGCAGCAACATAGAGAGAGCAGAAACAGAGAGAGAGAGAGAGCAGCAGCAACAGTGAGAGAGAGCAGCAGCAACAGTGAGAGAGAGCAGCAACAGAGAGAGAGAGAGAGCAGCAACAACAGAGAGCAGCAGCAACAGAGAGAGAGAGCAGCAAAAGAGAGAGAGAAAGCAGCAACCGAGAGAGAGAGCAGCAACAGAGAGAGAGAGCAGCAGCAACAGAGAGAGAGAGCAGCAACAGGGAGAGAGAGAGAGCAGCAGCAGAGAGAGCAGAGAGAGAGAGCAGCAACAGAGAGAGAGAGAGCAGCAGCAACAGTGTGAGAGATCAGCAACAGAGAGAGAGAGAGAGAGCAGCAGCAGCAACAGAGAGAGAGCAGCAGCAACAGAGAGAGAGCGAGCAGCAACAGAGAGAGAGAGAGCAGCAGCAACAGAGAGAGAGAGAGAGCAGCATCAACAGAGAGAGATCAGCAGCAACAGAGAGAGAGCAGCAACAGAGAGAGAGAGCAGCAACAACATCGAGAGAGAGAGAGCAGCAGCAACAGAGAGAGAGAGAGAGCAGCAGCAGCAACAGAGAGAGAGAGAGAGCAGGAACAGAGAGAGAGCAGCAACAGAGAGAGAGAGCAGCAACGGAGAGCAGCAACAGAGAGAGAGAGAGCAGCAGCAACAGGGAGAGAGAGAGAGAGCAGCTGCAACAGAGAGGGCAGCAGCAACAGAGAGAGAGAGCAGCAACAGAGAGAGAGAGCAGAACAGAGAGAGAGAGAGAGAGAGCAGCAGCAACAGTGAGAGAGAGAGAGCAGCAGCAACAGTGAGAGAGAGCAGCAACAGAGAGAGAGAGAGAGAGCAGCAACAGAGAGAGAGCAGCAACAGAGAGAGAGAGAGCAGCAGCAACAGAGAGAGAGTCAGAGCAGCAGCAACAGAGAGGGCAGCAGCAACAGAGAGAGAGAGAGCAGCAACAGAGAGAGAGAGCAGCAACAGAGAGAGAGAGAGAGCAGCAGCAACAGTGAGAGAGAGCAGCAGCAACAGTGAGAGAGAGCAGCAACAGAGAGAGAGAGAGAGTAGCAACAACAGAGAGCAGCAGCAACAGAGAGAGAGAGCAGCAACGGAGAGAGAGCAGCAACAGAGAGAGAGAGAGCAGCAGCAACAGGGAGAGAGAGAGAGAGCAGCAGCAACAGAGAGGGCAGCAGTAACAGAGAGAGAGAGGGCAGCAACAGAGAGAGAGAGCAGCAACAGAGAGAGAGAGAGAGAGAGAGCAGCAGCAACAGTGAGAGAGAGAGAGCAGCAGCAACAGTGAGAGAGAGCAGCAACAGAGAGAGAGAGAGAGAGCAGCAACAGAGAGAGAGCAGCAACAGAGAGAGAGAGAGCAGCAGCAACAGAGAGAGAGTCAGAGCAGCAGCAACAGAGAGGGCAGCAGCAACAGAGAGAGAGAGAGCAGCAACAGAGAGAGAGAGCAGCAACAGAGAGAGAGAGAGAGCAGCAGCAACAGTGAGAGAGAGCAGCAGCAACAGTGAGAGAGAGCAGCAACAGAGAGAGAGAGAGAGCAGCAACAACAGAGAGCAGCAGCAACAGAGAGAGAGAGCAGCAAAAGAGAGAGAGAAAGCAGCAACAGAGAGAGAGAGCAGCAACAGCGAGAGAGAGCAGCAGCAACAGAGAGAGAGAGCAGCAACAGGGAGAGAGAGAGAGCAGCAGCAGAGAGAGCAGAGAGAGAGAGCAGCAACAGAGAGAGTGAGCAGCAGCAACAGTGTGAGAGATCAGCAACAGAGAGAGAGAGAGCAGCAGCAGCAACAGAGAGAGAGCAGCAGCAACAGAGAGAGAGCAGCAGCAACAGAGAGAGAGCGAGCAGCAACAGAGAGAGAGAGAGCAGCAGCAACAGAGAGAGAGAGAGAGCAGCATCAACAGAGAGAGAGCAGCAGCAACAGAGAGAGAGCAGCAACAGAGAGAGAGAGCAGCAACAACATAGAGAGAGAGAGCAGCAACAGAGAGAGAGAGAGCAGCAGCAACAGAGAGAGAGAGAGAGCAGCAGCAGCAACAGAGAGACAGAGAGCAGCAACAACATAGAGAGAGAGAGCAGCAACAGAGAGAAAGAGCAGCAACCGAGAGAGAGCAGCAGCAACAGAGAGAGAGAGCAGCAACAGAGAGAGAGAGCAGCAGCAACAGAGAGAGAGCAGCAGCAACAGAGAGAGAGCAGCAGCAACAGAGAGAGAGCAGCAACAGAGAGAGAGAGAGCAGCAACAGAGAGAAAGAGCAGCTACAGAGAGAGAGCAGCAACAGAGAGAGAGAGCAGCAGCAACAGAGAGAGAGAGAGCAGCAACAGAGAGAGAGCAGCAACAACATAGAGAGAGAGCAGCAACAGAGAGAGAGAGAGCAGCAACAACATAGAGAGAGAGAGCAGCAACAACATAGAGAGAGAGAGCAGCAACAGAGAGAGCAGCAGCACCAGAGAGGGGGCAGCAACAGAGAGAGAGCAGCAGCAACAGAGAGAGAGAGAGCAGCAACAGAGAGAGAGCAGCAACAACATAGAGAGAGAGCAACAACAGAGAGAGAGCAGCAACAACATAGAGAGAGAGAGCAGCAACAACATAGAGAGAGAGAGCAGCAACAGAGAGAGCAGCAGCACCAGAGAGGGGGCAGCAACAGAGAGAGAGAGAACAGCAGCAACAGAGAGAGAGAGAGCAGCAACAGAGAGAGAGAGAGCAGCAACAGAGAGAGAGGAGCAGCAACAGAGAGAGAGAGAGAGCAGCAGCAACAGAGAGAGAGAGAGAGAGAGCAGCAACAGAGAGAGAGAGCAGCAGCAGCAACAGAGAGAGAGAGAGCAGCAACAGAGAGAGAGAGAGCAGCAACAGAGAGAGAGAGAGAGAAAGAGCAGCAGCAGAGAGAGAGAGCAGCAGCAACAGAGAGAGAGAGAGAGCAGCAGCAACAGAGAGAGAGAGAGCAGCAACAGAGAGAGAGAGCAGCAGCAACAGTGAGAGTGAGAGCAGCAGCAACAGAGAGAGAGAGAGAGAGAGAGCAGCAGCGACAGAGAGAGTGAGAGAGAGAGCAGCAACAGAGAGAGAGAGAGCAGCAACAGAGAGAGAGAGAGCAGCAACAGGGAGAGAGAGCAGCAGCAACAGTGAGAGAGAGAGCAGCAGCACCAGAGACAGAAAGAAAGAGCACCAACAGCGAGAGAGAGAGAGAGAGCAGCAGCAACAGAGAGAGAGAGCAACAGCAGCAGCAACAGAGAGAGAGAGAGAGCAGCAGCAGGAGCAACAGCAGCAGCAACAGCCACTCTTCACCACAGCAACAACCTTCCAACACCAAAATCTACACTGGGACTGTCTGATGCACCATCAATTAGCAGCAACAGAGAGAGAGCAGCAACAGAGAGAGAGCAGCAACAGAGAGAGAGCAGCAACAACATTGACAGAGAGCAGCAGCAACAGAGAGAGAGAGAGCAGCAACAGCGAGAGAGAGAGCAGCAGCAACAGAGAGAGAGAGAGAGCAGCAGCAACAGAGAGGGAGAGCAGCAGCAACAGAGAGAGAGCAGCAACAGAGAGAGAGAGAGCAGCAACAACATAGAGAGAGAGAGCAGCAACAGAGAGAGAGAAAGCAGCAGCAACAGAAAGAGAGCAGCAGCAACAGAGAGACAGAGAGCAGCAACAACATAGAGAGAGAGAGCAGCAACAGAGAGAAAGAGCAGCAACCGAGAGAGAGCAGCAGCAACAGAGAGAGAGAGCAGCAACAGAGAGAGAGAGCAGCAGCAACAGAGATAGAGCAGCAACAGAGAGAGAGAGAGCAGCAACAGAGAGAGAGAGCAGCAACAGAGAGAGAGCAGCAACAGAGAGAGAGAGAGAGCAGCAGCAACAGAGAGAGAGCAGCAACAACAGAGAGAGAGCAGCAGCAACAGAGAGAGAGAGAGCAGAAGCAACAGAGAGAGAGCAGCAGCAACAGAGAGAGAGAGCAGCAACAGAGAGAGAGAGAGCAGAAGCAACAGAGAGAGAGCAGCAGCAACAGAGAGAGAGAGCAGCAACAACATAGAGAGAGAGAGCAGCAACAGAGAGAAAGAGCAGCAACCGAGAGAGAGCAGCAGCAACAGAGAGAGAGAGCAGCAACAGAGAGAGAGAGCAGCAGCAACAGAGATAGAGCAGCAACAGAGAGAGAGAGAGCAGCAACAGAGAGAGAGAGCAGCAACAGAGAGAGAGCAGCAACAGAGAGAGAGAGAGAGCAGCAGCAACAGAGAGAGAGCAGCAACAACAGAGAGAGAGCAGCAGCAACAGAGAGAGAGAGAGCAGAAGCAACAGAGAGAGAGCAGCAGCAACAGAGAGAGAGAGCAGCAACAGAGAGAGAGAGCAGCAGCAACAGAGAGAGAGAGAGCAGCAGCAACAGAGAGAGAGCATCGGCAACAGAGAGAGAGAGAGAGCAGCAGCAACAGAGAGAGAGAGAGAGAGAGAGAGCAGCAACAGAGAGAGAGAGAGCAGCAGCAACAGAGAGAGAGAGAGCAGCAGCAACAGAGAGAGAGAGCAGCAGCAACAGAGAGAGAGAGAGAGCAGCAGCAACAGACAGAGAGCAGCAACAGAGAGAGAGAGTGCGGCAGCAACAGAGAGAGAGAGAGAGAGAGCAGCAGCAACAGAGAGAGAGAGCAGCAACAGAGAGAGAGAGAGCAGCAGCAACAGAGAGAGCAGCAACAGAGAGAGAGAGAGAGAGAGAGCAGCAACAGAGAGAGAGAGCAGCAACAGAGAGAGAGAGAGAGAGAAAGAGCAGCAACAGAGAGAGAGAGCAGCAACAGAGAGAGAGAGCAGCATCAGAGAGAGAGAGAGAGAGAGAGCAGCAACAGAGAGAGAGAGCAGCAACAGGGAGAGAGAGAGCAGCAACAGAGAGAGAAGAGAGAGAGAGCAGCAACAGAGAGAGAGAGCAGCAGCAACAGAGAGAGAGAGAGAGAGAGGGAGAGCAGCAGCAACAGAGAGAGAGCAGCAGCAACAGAGAGAGAGAGAGAGAGCAGCAACAGAGAGAGAGAGCAGCAACAGAGAGAGAGAGAGAGAGAGAAAGAGCAGCAACAGAGAGAGAGAGCAGCAACAGAGAGAGAGAGCAGCAACAGGGAGTGAGAGCAGCAACAGAGAGAGAGAGAACAGCAGCAACAGAGAGAGAGAGCAGCAGCAACAGAGAGAGAGAGCAGCAACAGGGAGTGAGAGCAGCAACAGAGAGAGAGAGAACAGCAGCAACAGAGAGAGAGCAGCAGCAACAGAGAGAGAGAGAGAGCAGCAACAGAGAGAGAGAGAGCAACAGAGAGAGAGCAGCAACAGAGAGAGAGAAAAAGCAGCAACAGAGAGAGAGAGAGCAGCAACAGAGAGAGAGCAGCAACAGAGAGAGAGAGCAGCAGCAGAGAGAGAGCAGCAACAGAGAGAGAGCAGCAGCAACAGAGAGAGAGAGAGCAGCAACAGAGAGAGAGAGAGAGAGCAGCAGCAACAGAGAGAGAGCAGCAACAGAGAGAGAGCAGCAGCAACAGAGAGAGAGAGAGAGAGCAGGAACAGAGAGAGAGCAGCAACAGAGAGAGAGAGCAGCAACGGAGAGAGAGCAGCAACAGAGAGAGAGAGAGCAGCAGCAACAGGGAGAGAGAGAGAGCAGCAGCAACAGAGAGGGCAGCAGCAACAGAGAGAGAGAGAGCAGCAAAAGAGAGAGAGAGCAGCAACAGAGAGAGAGAGAGAGCAGCAGCATCAGTCAGAGAGAGAGCAGCAGCAACAGTGAGAGAGAGCAGCAACAGAGAGAGAGAGAGAGAGAGCAGCAACAGAGAGAGAGCAGCAACAGAGAGAGAGAGAGCAGCAGCAACAGAGAGAGAGAGCAGCAGCAACAGAGAGGGCAGCAGCAACAGAGAGAGAGAGAGCAGCAACAGAGAGAGCAGCAGCACCAGAGAGAGAGCAGCAACAGAGAGAGAGAGAGAGCAGCAGCAACAGAGAGAGAGCAGCAACAACATAGAGAGAGCAGCAGCAAAAGAGAGAGAGCAGCAACAGAGAGAGAGAGCAGCAACAGAGAGAGAGAGAGCAGCAACAGAGAGAGAGAGCAGCAACAGAGAGAGAGCAGCAACAGAGAGAGAGAGAGCAGCAGTAACAGAGAGAGAGAGAGCAGCAGCAACAGAGAGAGAGCAGCAACAACATAGAGAGAGAGAGCAGCAGCAACAGAGAGAGAGAGAGCAGCAACAGAGAGAGCGAGAGGGAGCAGCAGCAACAGAGAGAGAGAGAGCAGCAACAGAGAGAGAGAGAGCAGCAACAGAGAGAGAGAGAACAGCAGCAACAGAGAGCGAGAGAGCAGCAGCAACATAGAGAGAGCAGAAACAGAGAGAGAGAGAGAGCAGCAGCAACAGTGAGAGAGAGCAGCAGCAACAGTGAGAGAGAGCAGCAACAGAGAGAGAGAGAGAGCAGCAACAACAGAGAGCAGCAGCAACAGAGAGAGAGAGCAGCAAAAGAGAGAGAGAAAGCAGCAACCGAGAGAGAGAGCAGCAACAGAGAGAGAGAGCAGCAGCAACAGAGAGAGAGAGCAGCAACAGGGAGAGAGAGAGAGCAGCAGCAGAGAGAGCAGAGAGAGAGAGCAGCAACAGAGAGAGAGAGAGCAGCAGCAACAGTGTGAGAGATCAGCAACAGAGAGAGAGAGAGAGAGAGCAGCAGCAGCAACAGAGAGAGAGCAGCAGCAACAGAGAGAGAGCGAGCAGCAACAGAGAGAGAGAGAGCAGCAGCAACAGAGAGAGAGAGAGAGCAGCATCAACAGAGAGAGATCAGCAGCAACAGAGAGAGAGCAGCAACAGAGAGAGAGAGCAGCAACAACATAGAGAGAGAGAGAGCAGCAGCAACAGAGAGAGAGAGAGAGCAGCAGCAGCAACAGAGAGAGAGAGAGAGCAGGAACAGAGAGAGAGCAGCAACAGAGAGAGAGAGCAGCAACGGAGAGCAGCAACAGAGAGAGAGAGAGCAGCAGCAACAGGGAGAGAGAGAGAGAGCAGCTGCAACAGAGAGGGCAGCAGCAACAGAGAGAGAGAGCAGCAACAGAGAGAGAGAGCAGAACAGAGAGAGAGCAGCAGCAACAGTGAGAGAGAGAGAGCAGCAGCAACAGTGAGAGAGAGCAGCAACAGAGAGAGAGAGAGAGAGCAGCAACAGAGAGAGAGCAGCAACAGAGAGAGAGAGAGCAGCAGCAACAGAGAGAGAGTCAGAGCAGCAGCAACAGAGAGGGCAGCAGCAACAGAGAGAGAGAGAGCAGCAACAGAGAGAGAGAGCAGCAACAGAGAGAGAGAGAGAGCAGCAGCAACAGTGAGAGAGAGCAGCAGCAACAGTGAGAGAGAGCAGCAACAGAGAGAGAGAGAGAGTAGCAACAACAGAGAGCAGCAGCAACAGAGAGAGAGAGCAGCAACGGAGAGAGAGCAGCAACAGAGAGAGAGAGAGCAGCAGCAACAGGGAGAGAGAGAGAGAGCAGCAGCAACAGAGAGGGCAGCAGTAACAGAGAGAGAGAGGGCAGCAACAGAGAGAGAGAGCAGCAACAGAGAGAGAGAGAGAGAGAGAGAGCAGCAACAGTGAGAGAGAGAGAGCAGCAGCAACAGTGAGAGAGCAGCAACAGAGAGAGAGAGAGAACAGCAACAGAGAGAGAGCAGCAACAGAGAGAGAGAGCAGCAGCAGCAACAGAGAGAGAGTCAGAGCAGCAGCAACAGAGAGGGCAGCAGCAACAGAGAGAGAGAGAGCAGCAACAGAGAGAGAGAGCAGCAACAGAGAGAGAGAGAGAGCAGCAGCAACAGTGAGAGAGAGCAGCAGCAACAGTGAGAGAGAGCAGCAACAGAGAGAGAGAGAGAGCAGCAACAACAGAGAGCAGCAGCAACAGAGAGAGAGAGCAGCAAAAGAGAGAGAGAAAGCAGCAACAGAGAGAGAGAGCAGCAACAGCGAGAGAGAGCAGCAGCAACAGAGAGAGAGAGCAGCAACAGGGAGAGAGAGAGAGCAGCAGCAGAGAGAGCAGAGAGAGAGAGC
The DNA here is from genome assembly GCF_047496885.1 of Scyliorhinus torazame. Lineage (NCBI taxonomy): Eukaryota > Metazoa > Chordata > Chondrichthyes > Carcharhiniformes > Scyliorhinidae > Scyliorhinus > Scyliorhinus torazame. Next base: position 130,052,443 of record NC_092711.1, read on the forward strand.
AGCAACAGAGAGAGAGAGCAGCAGCAACAGTGTGAGAGATCAGCAACAGAGAGAGAGAGAGCAGCAGCAGCAACAGAGAGAGAGCAGCAGCAACAGAGAGAGAGCAGCAGCAACAGAGAGAGAGCGAGCAGCAACAGAGAGAGAGAGAGCAGCAGCAACAGAGAGAGAGAGAGAGCAGCATCAACAGAGAGAGAGCAGCAGCAACAGAGAGAGAGCAGCAACAGAGAGAGAGAGCAGCAACAACATAGAGAGAGAGAGCAGCAACAGAGAGAGAGAGAGCAGCAGCAACAGAGAGAGAGAGAGAGCAGCAGCAGCAACAGAGAGACAGAGAGCAGCAACAACATAGAGAGAGAGAGCAGCAACAGAGAGAAAGAGCAGCAACCGAGAGAGAGCAGCAGCAACAGAGAGAGAGAGCAGCAACAGAGAGAGAGAGCAGCAGCAACAGAGAGAGAGCAGCAGCAACAGAGAGAGAGCAGCAGCAACAGAGAGAGAGCAGCAACAGAGAGAGAGAGAGCAGCAACAGAGAGAAAGAGCAGCTACAGAGAGAGAGCAGCAACAGAGAGAGAGAGCAGCAGCAACAGAGAGAGAGAGAGCAGCAACAGAGAGAGAGCAGCAACAACATAGAGAGAGAGCAGCAACAGAGAGAGAGAGAGCAGCAACAACATAGAGAGAGAGAGCAGCAACAACATAGAGAGAGAGAGAGCAGCAACAGAGAGAGCAGCAGCACCAGAGAGGGGGCAGCAACAGAGAGAGAGCAGCAGCAACAGAGAGAGAGAGAGCAGCAACAGAGAGAGAGCAGCAACAACATAGAGAGAGAGCAACAACAGAGAGAGAGCAGCAACAACATAGAGAGAGAGAGCAGCAACAACATAGAGAGAGAGAGCAGCAACAGAGAGAGCAGCAGCACCAGAGAGGGGGCAGCAACAGAGAGAGAGAGAACAGCAGCAACAGAGAGAGAGAGAGCAGCAACAGAGAGAGAGAGAGCAGCAACAGAGAGAGAGGAGCAGCAACAGAGAGAGAGAGAGAGCAGCAGCAACAGAGAGAGAGAGAGAGAGAGCAGCAACAGAGAGAGAGAGCAGCAGCAGCAACAGAGAGAGAGAGAGCAGCAACAGAGAGAGAGAGAGCAGCAACAGAGAGAGAGAGAGAGAAAGAGCAGCAGCAGAGAGAGAGAGCAGCAGCAACAGAGAGAGAGAGAGAGCAGCAGCAACAGAGAGAGAGAGAGCAGCAACAGAGAGAGAGAGCAGCAGCAACAGTGAGAGTGAGAGCAGCAGCAACAGAGAGAGAGAGAGAGAGAGAGCAGCAGCGACAGAGAGAGTGAGAGAGAGAGCAGCAACAGAGAGAGAGAGAGCAGCAACAGAGAGAGAGAGAGCAGCAACAGGGAGAGAGAGCAGCAGCAACAGTGAGAGAGAGAGCAGCAGCACCAGAGACAGAAAGAAAGAGCACCAACAGCGAGAGAGAGAGAGAGAGCAGCAGCAACAGAGAGAGAGAGCAACAGCAGCAGCAACAGAGAGAGAGAGAGAGCAGCAGCAGGAGCAACAGCAGCAGCAACAGCCACTCTTCACCACAGCAACAACCTTCCAACACCAAAATCTACACTGGGACTGTCTGATGCACCATCAATTACCACGAGACGAGAATGGTGGAACAATCGAGGCTTTATTGAATGAGATGTTGTGCCTCCTGTAGCTGGAACCAGAATGGCTGCTGTGCAGGCGAGCACACACATTTATACGCTGCCTGCTGGGCGGAGCCAGCAGCAGGGATTTACCCTTGTACCTCTAATATACGGGCAGTGCCGTAATACATATAATATACCAGTAGTGGTGTTCACCACATTCACCCCCTGTTAAAAAAAGAGTCCGGTGGGGGTAGTGGAAACATGACAAATTAAGTCTGTCTGGGGCCTTGATCCTCCTCTGCGATCGCCTCAGTCCTGATGGTGATGTGGGCGCCGACTTGGTCACCTGCGACTCCGGGAGCGTGTTGTCCTCGCCTTCATCAACCCTGAGTGGAACCAGTGGGAGGACGGATCCTGCTGGGGTGGGGGCTGCGGTAAGGTTCGCTGGAGGGAGGGTGAGTGGCGCTGGGGTGAATGAGGCAACCGGGAGGGAGCGCGCGGTGTCAGGTCGGGGGTCGTGGGTGGGGATCCAGCGGGTGCCAGGTCCTGGAGGGAGACTGTGTCCAGGCGCCCGTCGGGGTGTGCCACGTAGGTGTGCTGCGGGTTAGCATGTAAGAGGTGGACTTTTTCGACCAAGGGGTCCGACTTATGGGTACACATGCTTCCAGAGGTGGATGGGCCGAATTCCCGACAGCGTGTTTCTAATGTGGTATAAAAAAATCGTGAACCTGGCGTTCTGGCTGAGAGGCAGAGAGAGGAGGTAGGAGGTGGCGTGGGGGGACTGCGGTCTTCTGGATCGGACACCAGACATGCTTTCTGCGGGGGGGTGGGGGGTGCGATGGGCCCTGCCAGGGTCAGGGAGGGGAAGGGAGTGGACAGGCCAAGCAGCCCCCAACAGGACCGGGGCAGTGCCCAGGCACCAACCGCCATTACGGCAGCCATCATGCTGGCCACCCATCCCAGCCGCTGGGTGCACGCAGTGACAATGGCCGTATGGGTAGGTGCCCCCTGTGAAGTAAAAATGGGAAAATATGTCAGTTGAAACATGGAAGTCTGGCAAAACCTGACCTGGGGGGGGGGTACATGAGAAAACGAGGGGGAAATCCCACGAAGGGTTAACAGCAGCCACAAAAGAAGGTTTTGAAATGCAGATAGCCTTTATCAAACAGGCGTTAAGAAAGCAGCTTGTAACAGCTCAAGCTGTAAAACTGATGCCTGTCTTTCAAGTTAAAGCAGATTGAACTTTTAGTTACATGAAGAGAAACAATATTTCACGCCTTCTTTGAAGTTAATTATTTTAGTAAGCAGTTATTAAAGAATCGACAGGATCTTCAGTTGAATTGGGTGACAAATGTTTAGGTGTGAAATCTTGCTGACACCAGGTGAATATGGGAAGCCGGAGACGACGTGTCCACGAGAGCATAGGTTAACACCAAATCGGGGTCAGAGTTCTGACAAGCTAAGGGCACTATTTGGTAATAAAGCAACTTTAGAAGTGACAGGAACCAGATGTAACACCCCTCTAGAATCAAAGCACTTTTGAACATTACAAGGGAAAAAATGTAATCAGAGTTCGATGAACTAAAGTCATGCTCAACATGAATACGTAGTCGCATTATAAGTAATTAAGATTAAAGGTACATTGAACAATCAAGAGCAAAACAAAGTTACTTTACGATAATGTCATATAAACTTAAATACTGCTGGAAGGGAAATATAAACTCTAAATCGACAGCAGCCAGGAGAGTCAGCTCTCAAAGCTGCCCTCGGTCATGGGAAGGATAGAACACAGAAACCGAGCAGAACAGCGAATCCATCAGGAGAAAACCAAAAGTTAAAGAAGAAAGATTGCCAAGGAAGACCTGAAGGTCTAACAACTGACCAGGAGGATCCAAAAAAAAGATCTTTTTACCTTTCTGTAAAAACAGCGATTTTATCTTTTAAAAGAAAAAATATAATAATAAAATAAAGTCTTAATCTGAAACAGTGATTATTACAAAGTCTACTTTACTTACTGAGCAACGTGGGACACAGGATCGATGCTACTAAGTGGTAAGTAGATAAAATCTTCTATGAAGATATGGGTTATACCGGGGGATAACTTGAAAATATAGATTGACCTGAATAGCACCCACCTAAGTCTGCATAGGAGTCAGGGAGTGAGAATCCCTGTTCACTATTTAGAATGTCTTATTGACCCTTTTTGGTATAGGGAGAATTCTAAGAATAGTGGTGAGTTTTTTACTTCACCCCTCAGTGACAATGGTGGTATGGGTGGGTGCCACTCCCCCGACCACCCAACCCAACGACAACACCCACCCAGTGCCATGCCGGCGGCAGCCCCCAGTAGGGGCAGTGCCACCCAACGGCGCCCCTGGCAGCAGGGGCGGGCGCCAGGACTGGGGGCACCGACAAGGCCATGGTACGGGTCATGAGTGGTTGGTCCACGCGGTGACAACCGGGGCTACCGATGAGCCCACGGTACCTGGTTGGGCACGGGTATATGCGCCATGATTACATATTTGCCTTTCACCCCCTGCAGAAAATAATGGTGTTTGAACATCAACCTGCGATGCTGGCCGCCGTGGCGATGGCCGCTGCCCTGCATGCAGCCCTGGGTCAGCGGGAGCGGCGCAGAGAGGAGGCGGAGGCTGCAGCGGAGGAGCGGGCTGCAGAGGGGCAGGTGGCAGCCGCTCAGGCTGGAGGGCCACCCGCCCGACAGACCGAGGAGGAGGTACCAAGGAGGCGCCGGATTAGGCCACGCGTTTACCACTGCTGCTCCTTCACTGTCACTGGGTCAACTTCCTGGAACTCCCTCTCCAACAGCATTGTGGGCGTACCGACACCACATGGACTGCAGTGGCTCAAGAAGGCATCTCACCACCAACTTCTTAAGAGCAATTACTGTTGAGCAATGACTGTTGGCAAACCAGTGAAGCCCACATCCTGTGAATCATAGAACCATAGAATTTACAGTGCAGGAGGCCATTTGGCCCATCGAATATGCACCGGCCCTTCAAAAGAGCACCCTACTTAAGCCCATACCTCCACCTTATCCCCAAAACCCAGTAACCCCACCTAACCTTTTTGGATGCTAAGGCAATTTATCGTGGCCAATCCACCTAACCTGCACATCTTTGGACAGTGGGAGGAAACCGGAGCACCCGGAGGAAACCCACGCACACACGGGGAGAACATGCAGACTCCACACAGACAGTGACCCAAGCCGGAATTGAAGCCAGGTCCCTGACGCTGTGGGGCAGCAATGCTAACCACTGTGCCGCCCTTCCAACTTGGATTAGAGGTCACAGCAACAATATCAACATTTTCAGATGACACAAAAGTTGAAAGTATCGGAAACAGTGAGGAAGAGAGTGAGAGGTTTGAGTAGGACAGAAGCAGAATGGTGGAATGGGTGAGCTCACCGCAGATGAAATTCAACACAGCAAATTGGGAGGTGATCTACTCTGGGTGGAAGAAATAATCCAAAGAAGGGCAGAATTTTGTTCGAATTCTGAATGCACAGCCTGATCGGGTGGTGGATACAGATTCTATAATAACCCGTAAAACAGAATCAGATTAAAACTCAAATCAACAAACTGTAGGGAAATTGGACAAACTGGATTGGTTTTATAAAGAGATAGTACAGAATCGATGGGCTGAATGACCACTTTTTTACTGTGCTATGATTCTTACAATTCTGCAATATTGTCTTTTTATTTGGGTCTTGCTGAATAGAGCAAACTCGGGGGGGGGGGGGGGATTCTCCGCTCTGTGGACCAAGTGCCCGCGCCATCGTGAATGCCGTCGCGTTCCATGAAGGCGCGAACAGGGCCCGGGCATGTCCTATGCACAGCGCTGGAACAGTTCACACTGCTCCATCTCTGTATGTGGCGCCTATCAACCCGCGCATGCGCAGTTGGGGCAGCTCAATCCTGCTCATGGGCAGTTGGGCAGCGCCATCCTGCGCATGTGCGGGGAGCTTCTTACGCGCGCTGGCCCCGAGTATGGCGTGGGTGTTCAGGGGCCGGCCGCGGCAAAATGTGGGCCCGAGGTGGGGGGGGGGGGGGGGGGGGGGGTTGGGTGGGGGGGGGGAGAGGGGGGAAGAGGCCGGCCCACCAACCGGCCGCGCCCCCCCGCCCCGAACATTCCCGCAGAGTTCCCACCAGCAGTGAACAGGAGTGGACAGCGCCGGCGGGACCCTGTCGTGTCAGAGCCGCCGCCCGGCCCATCCGGCCCAGAGAATCGGCGCTCGCCATTTGCGGCGATTCTCCGAGCGGCCCGGTGCGGTTCGCGCCGCCCTTGTTTCGGAAGGGTGGGAGAAGGGTGTGCGGGGGTCGGGGTGGCATGGAGCGATTCGCGCGCGCCCCGGTGATTCTCCCACCCGGGGGGGGGGGGAGAGAAGACCGCCCAGGGGCTGAGTTTCTTTCCAATCAGAGAGGCTGCTCTGTGTATCAATCCACTTCCTTTGTTCAACTAGCTGCAGCCCCTCAACCAATTTCCTGTTTCTTTTTCCAATGGCTTCAGTCAATGCAGTTTTGTTTTTGAACACATTATTCTAATTTATCCGTCCTGTGGGATCTGACTTATTTCCTGCTTATCAGTTGTTTTTAAATACTTCCTGTTTTTATCCTGAATCAAACTGCACAAACTGTTTCACCAGAGCTTCCTGGATCCTTTCTTTTCTTCACAGTATCATAGTTAGAGTTTTACAGCAACAAAAAAAAAAGAGGCCTTTGCCTCATCTTGTCTGTGCCAGCCATCAAGCACCGATTTATTCTCACCCCATTTTCCAGCACTTGCCTTGTAGGCTGTTGCATTTCTAGTGATTGTCTAAATGCTTCTTAACTTAACTTAAAACCTGCCTTTAACACACTTCCAGGCAGCGAGTTCAAGATTCCCACCACATTCTGGGTGAAAAGGTTTTCCCTCAAACCTCTTCTCAATTTCCTGCCCCTGAACTTAAATCTATGCCTCCTGATTATTGATCCCTCTACAAAGGGGAAATGTTTCTTCCTATCTACCCTGTTTCTCATCAATTTGTGCACCTCCATCTCGTCAAAAAGAAAAAGGAGGCATTTGTCAGGGCAAGAAGGCTGGGAACAGCCAAAGCCTGTGTGGAATATAAGGAAGGTAGGAAGGAACTTAAGCAAGGAGTCAGGCGGGCTAGAAGGGGTCACAAAAAGTCATTGGCAAATTGGGTTAAGGAAAATCACAAGGCTTTTACACGTACATAAAAAGCAAGAGGGTAGCCAGGGAAAGGTTGGCCCACTGAAGGATAGGCAAGGGAATCTATGTGTGGAGCCAGAGGAAATAGGCAAGGTACTAAATGAATACTTTGCATCAGTATTCACCAAAGAGAAGGAATTGGTGGATGGTGAGTCTGGAGAAGGGGGTGTAGATAGCCTGGGTCACATTGAGATCCAAAAGGACGAGGTGTTGGGCGTCTTGAGAAATATTAAGGTAGATAAGTCCCCAGAGCCTGATGAGATCTACCCCAGAATACTGAAGGAGGCTGGAGAGGAAATTGCTGAGGCCTTGACATAAATCTTTGGATCCTCACTGTCTTCAGGTGATGTCCCGGAGGACTGGAGAATAGCCAATGTTGTTTCTTTGTTTAAGAAGGGTAGCAAGGATAATCCAGGGAACTACAGGCCGGTGAGCCTTACTTCAGTGGTAGGGAAATTACTGGAGAGAATTCTTCGGGGCAGGATCTACTCCCATTTGGAAGGAAATGGACGTATTAGTGAGAAGCAGCATGGTTTTGTGAAGGGGAGGTTGTGTCTCACTAACTTGATAGAATTTTTTGAAGAGGTCACAAGGATGATTGATGCAGGTAGGGCAGTGGATGTTGTCTGTGTGGACTTCAGTAAGGCTTTTGACAAGGTCCCTCATGGTAGACTGGTACAAAAGGTGAAGTCGCACAGGATCAGGGGTGAGCTGGCAAGGTGGATACACAACTGGCTAGGTCATAGAAGGCAGAGAGTAGCAATGGAAGGGTGCTTTCCTAATTGGAGAGCTGTGACTAGTGGTGTTCCGCAGGGATCAGTGCTGGGACCTTTGCTGTTTGTAGTATATATAAATGATTTGAAGGAAAATGTAACTGGTCTGATTAGTAAGTTTGCAGACGACACAAAGGTTGGTGGAATTGCGGATAGCGATGAGGACTGTCAGAGGATACAGCAGGATTTAGATCGTTTGGCTACTTGGGCGGAGAGATGGCAGATGGAATTTAATCCGGACAACTGTGAGGTAATGCATTTTGGAAGGTCTAATGCAGGTAGGGAATATACAGTGAATGGTAGAACCCTCAAGAGTATTGAATGTCAGAGAGATCTAGGTGTACAGGTTCACAGGTCACTGAAAGGGGCAACACAGGTGGAGAAGGTAGTCAAGAAGGCATAAGGCATGCTTGCCTTCATTGGCCGGGGCATTGCGTATAGGAATTGGCAAGTCATGTTGCAGCTGTATAGAACCTTAGTTAGGCCACACTTGGAGTATAGTGTTCAATTCTGGTTGCCACACTACCAGAAGGATGTGGAGGCTTTAGAGAGGGTGCAGAAGAGATTTACCAGGATGTTGCCTGGTATGGAGGGCATTAGCTATGAGGAGAGGTTGAATAAACTCGTTTGTTCTCACTGGAACGAAGGAGGTTGAGGGGGGACCTGATAGAGGTCGACAAAATTATGAGGGGCACAGACAGAGTGGATAGTCAGAGGCTTTTCCCCAGGGTAGAGGGGTCAATTACTAGGGGGCATAGGTTTAAGGTGCGAGGGGCAAGGTTTAGAGTAGATGTAAGGGGCAAGTTTTTTTACACAGAGGGTAGTGGGTGCCTGGAACTCGCTGCCGGAGGAGGTGGTGGAAGGAGGGACGATAGTGACATTTAAGGGGCATCTTGACAAATACATGAATAGGATGGGAATAGAGGAATACGGGCCCCGGAAGTGTCGAAGATTTTAGTTTAGTCGGGCAGCATGGTCGGCACGGGCTTGGAGGGCCGAAGGACCTGTTCCTGTGCTGTACATTTCTTTGTTCTTTGTGTTCCCCTTCAGCTTTCTCTGCTCCAAGGAAAACAATCTCCGGCCTATCCAGCCACTCTTCATAGCTGAACCGCTCCAGCCCAGGCAACATCCTGGAGAATTTCCACTGAACTCTTTCCAGAAAAATCAAATGCTGACTCTGGCTGGGTTCAGTTCTACATTCACTGGTCACTGGTTCTACTCCAGCCTCTGGCCCAAGTGCTCAATATTACAGAAACTCAATTCTCCAGCCACTTGACCCCGGGGGTCTGATATCAGAATCTGGAGTTGACCTGACCTGATGCGACACATCATGTAAAGAAAACGAGGTCAATTTAACCATGACGATTGAAAATTGTCTATCTCTTTAAGAACTGCCCTCACTCCCACGTTACCATCAATGTGTGAAATATGTCGACACCGATGTTAATCTATGTCTCCACTCCAGCAAGTTGATTTCTTGAAACAATAGATGGTTGAACTATTTCTGAGTTGAATCTACCTCATCTACATTGAAGATGATGAACTGGATTCACCATTCATCCCATGTTTCATTGAAAAATAAAATGTGATAAAGTAGTGAACATTATCTAGTCCCACTCCTTACCCATCAAGCACAAAATTAATGCATTGTTACAATTTTAAATGATATTCTTTCAAAATGTAATCATGTTAATCTGATTAATTTCCCAATTTTGATTCATGGCCTCATTTTGTCTCGCAGAGTGGTTAGCACTATTGCTTCATAGCTCCAGTGTCCCGGGTTCAATTCCGGCCTTGGATGACTGTGTGAAGTTTGCACTTTCTTCCCGTGGCTGCGCGTGTTTCCTCCGGATGCTCCTGTTGCCTCCCACAGTCCAAAGATGTGAAGGTTAGGTGATTGGCCATGCTGGATTTCCCCTTAGTGTCCAAAAGGTTACATTGGATTACGGGGATAGGGTGGAGGTGATTGCAGGCTAAAGTAGGGCGCTCTTTCCAAGGGCTGGCGCAGACCCAATGGGCCGAATGGTCTCCTTCTGCACTGTAAATTCTACGATTCTATGAAACCCCTGAACTTTATCTGTCAGTGTAATGTTGGCGAGTGGTGATCGACTGTCCTGGAAGCTAACAGGAAGAGAACTCCGAGGTCAAAGGATTAAGGGAGCAGCGAGTTCTGTATTGTGGGGTTGGACGCCCGGAAGCTGTGTTCACACGTCAAATGAGTCATTGTGAATTCAAAACAAGAAATGCTGGAAAAACACATCAGGTCTAGAAGAGAAACTGAACTAAAGTTTGGAGTCCCTACTGCTTCTTCAAAGTTGAAGCATTGTGAAATCCTGCTTATCAATTTATCTTTCAAACTTAAACCTGCTGTTTATTTTAAGTCTGGAACAAATCGGTTTCCACCAATCTCCAATTTGACAGCATGTTTCTGGCACCTTCCTGCATTTCCTCTTCCTGGCTCTGAGCACAGCGGTAAAGGAGTCTTCAGTTCCATGTCGAGGAACTCTGAGCCACGGAAGAGAGAGAAGCTGGGACACATTTCTTTTTTTGATCACCCAATTAATTTTTTCCAATTAAGGGGCAGTTTAGTGTGGCCAATCCACCTACCCTGCACATCTTTGGGTTGTGGGGACGAAACCCACTCAAACACGGGGAGAATGTGCAAACTCCACACGGACAGTAACCCGGGGCCGGGATCGAACCTGGGACCTCGGTGCCGTGAGGCAGCAGCGCTAACCACTGCTGCCCCGGAACACATTTCTTATACATTAACCCACGGTGTCAGTGAAGGGAGATGAGAAAGACCAAAGTGCCTGTTTTGCCTCCCTCAGTGTCTCCCTGAAGGACCGTCCAGCCTGAAGCTCCGTATGATCCTCCCCCAGATTGTCCTTTCTGAGGTCCAGGCAGTTGATGTTAAACAATCAGGTAGGAAAGACACAAGGGTCAAAATAAATCTGATTTATTTGACATTTAACCAGAATACTGAACTTCCAGCCCAGTTACAGGGATTATTTACATCGACAGAAGAAAATGCAAACTGTCAGAATAAACATGGTTCATTCCTAGATGTGATTATCAGCAGCAATAACCACAGAATCCAATCCCTGCAGTCACTTGTGCATTGGCGGTTCAGGGTCACCTGTCTTCAATACCTCAGAACTGGACTTCAGTAGGAAGTGGATTTTCCGGTTAAACCATGGTTTCCGGTTGGGGAACACAAGTACTGCCTTCTTTGGCACACAGTCCTCGACACTTACTGATGAAGTCTGTGACCACAGTGGCATTCTTGTTTAGGTTGGTCGCTGAGTTCCTGAATATGGACCAGTCCACTGACTCCAAGCAGTCGCGTAAGAACTCTTCTGTTGCCTTGGACCAACATTACTCGACCTTCTTAACCGGATTGTCCTGCAAAACTTTCTGCTTGTATGTCGGGAGAAGGAACACCGTCTTGTGGTCCGAATTTCCAAAATGTGGTCGGGCAATGGAGCGGTAGGCGCCTTTGATGTTTGTGTAGCAGTGGTCAAGGATGTCAGAGCCCTTGGTGGGACAGGAGATGTGTTGGTGGAATTTTGGCAGCACACTCTTGAGGTTGGCCTGGTTAAAGTCCCCGGCCATGATGAACAAAGCCTCCGGGTGTTCGGTTTCATTGTTATTTACAACGGTGGACAATTCATCAAGCGCCTTCTTCACTTCTGCCTCGGGTGGGATATAGACCGCCGTGATAATGGCTGAAGTGAACTCCTGTGGAAGGTGGTCTGGGTGACACTTCACAGTCAGGTATTCCAGATCCGGGGAGCAGTGGGTCGCCAAGGTTGCCACATCCGAGCACCAGGAGGTGTTGATGAGAAGGCAAACCCCTCCACCCTCCGTTTTGCCCGACGATGCCGTGCGGTCCATCCGGTGAAGTGAGAAGCCATCAGGTTGTATGGCGCAGTCCTGTGAGGCAGGGGTGAGCCATGTCTCTGTGAAACAGAGCACACAGCAGTCTCTCACTTCCCTCTGAGAGGTAAGTCTAGTTTTAAGCTCGTCCATCTTGCTTTCGATATCTTGGATGTTTGCCAGGAATATGCTGGGGAGAGGGGACTTGAAACCGTGTTCTTTTAGTCTCACCTGCAAACCGCCACGTTTCCCTCGTTTCCTCGGTGGCTGGCTGCTTTTCGGTGGTCCTGGGATCTGATGAGAAACACCTGACTTTGTGGAGGGATCCTGGGCTCTGGTTGTGCTTTTGGGGTCACCAGGGGGGCATTTCTGCGGTCCGGTCAGGCCCCGGGATTTCGCGAAGAGGGAACTTCCTTTTGGTGTCTTTAGGTCCCCGCGTGGGGACTTCGCTGCTTTGGGGATGGTTGAGTTGTGTTCGGATCGCTGGCGGGGTCTTCCTGGGCCGAGTCGGGCCGGGTCACGTGGTCGGATATAGTGCCAGCGGTCAGGTCGGGTGTTCCTGAGATTGGACCTCGATCTCGGCCTGATCAGGTCTATCCACATGTCCTCTTCTGTTTCCCAATCAGGTGGATCAGGATACTGGGTGGTCCACGTTGGGTGGGGTCGGAACGGGCCACGTAGATGGATGCCGGGTCGGGCACTTTGGATGTTGAGTCTTGCTTCAGGCCAGGATGGGCCTACTCGCCGGGCTTCAGCCCAGGGCGGGCCTACTCGGCGGGCTTCAGGCCAGGGCGGGCCTACTCGCCGGGCTTCAGGCCAGGGCGGGCCTACACGGCGGGCTTCAGGCCAGGGCGGGCCTACTCGGCGGGCTTCAGGCCAGGGAGGGCCTTCTCGCCAGTCCTCTTCTGTTTCCAGGTCGAAGTGGGGCCCTCGGTTCAGTCCTACCGGGTCGGGGCCGGCTGGGTCACGGCGATCGAAGAATCTCCAACCCTGTAAGAAAATGAAAAAGAACATGGTCAGTGATTTTTTTTTTGTTCAAATTTTAACATTTTTACATTTAACACACACAACATTCCAAAACAAAATAAATCCCCCACCTCCCCCCTTCCCAGCACCAATGGTAACCAACTCACCGAAATGGAATATAAACAAACCCCATCTTATAGAATCCTTCATTTCCCCCTCTTAAAGTTAATTTCACCGTTTTTAAGTATAAGAACTCCATTAAATCCCCAGCCACACGGAGTCACAGGGGGGAGAAGCCGACCTCCACCCCAACAGGATCCAGATCTGAGTGATCAACAAGGTGAAGGCTAAAACATCTGCCCCCCTCCCGCCTGCAACTCCGACATGTCTGACAAGTCTGAATGGTCCCCAGAGATCTGGGCTCAGTCCACATCAAGATCGCCAACATGGCGTTAAAGAACCACCCCCAAAATTTCTCCAACTTTAGGCAGGACCAGAACCTGTGAGCGTGATTGACTAGGCCCCTCCCACACTGCACACAAATTCCCTCAAACAGCAGGCTCATCCTCGACTTTGTCAGATGTGCTCTGACAGTAACTTCATTGAAGCCTACTTGTGACAATAAGCGATTATTATTATTACAAGCCTCCCATAGATTGCCGGGATGACCCCACCCCTCCAGCCCCATCACCGACAACAGCCCCTCCAGCAACGAGGAGGACCGTGCCACCGGATAGGTCGGAAAATCCTTTTTCGCAAAATCCTGCATCTGCAGGTAGCTGAAACCCTCCGCACGCAGGACCCCAATTCCTCCAAACTTGTAAACCGCTCTTCCAAAAACAAGTTTTCATCTCCATCGCTCCTCGCATCTCCGAACCCTCGGCACCCATCCTGCCTGGCTCAGACCTGTGGTTCCCTCGGATCGGCATCAACTTAGACCCCGCGCTAATCTAAACTGCTGCTGAAATTGCCTCCATATTGTCAGCATGGCCACCACCACAGGACTCCGAGTACTTCCCTGGGGCCGTTGCCAGTGTCCGCGACTTATGATGATGGTGGATAAGAAGGGTGGGGGTGTGAGAGACCCCCAGTTAGGATAGTCACGTGGAATATGAGGGGGTTGGGAGGTCCGGTCAAGGGTGCTTGCGCATCTTAAAAGTTTGAAGGTTGATGTAACAATGCTGCAGGAGACTCACTCGAGGGTGAAGGATCAGGTGAGATTTTAAAAGGGCTGGGTGAGTCGGGGGGGAATCGATCCTAGGGTGTCCTTGTATGCCGATGACTTGTTATTATACGTGTCAGAACCGAGTATGTCAATAGGGGAAATACTGGAGCTGCTTCGGGTGTTTGGGTCTTTCTCGGGGTACAAATTAAATCTAGATAAGAGTGAGTATTTTGTGGTGTCTCTGCTGGGGGTGGGGGCAGGCAGGGGTGGGGGGGGGGGGGGGGCTGTCATTCCGTAGGGCAGGGACTCACTTTAGATACCTGGGGGTGCAGGTTGCTCGGGATTGGGGAGGGGGGAGGGGCTCCGTAGATACAATATTTCTATTTTGGTGGGGAGAGTGAAAGCCGATCTGGCTAGGTGGGATGGTCTCCCTCTGTCACTGGTGGGTCGGGTACAGGCGGTTAAAATGAATGAACAGGCGATTCCTGTTTATTTTCCAATGCCTGCCGATTTTCCTGCCAAAAGCATTTTTTGGGAGAGATCGAAGGGATGATTACCTCGTTCATATGGGATGGGAAGGTGGCCAGAATTAGAAAGGTGCTGCTACAGAGGGGAAGGCAGGCAGGGGTTTTGGGTCTTCTGAACCTGGTGTGTTATTGCTGGGTGGCGAATGTGGAGAAGGTACGGAGCTGGGTCAGAGTGGAGAAGGTGCAGAGCTGGGTCAGAGGGGTTGATTCCCAGTGGGTCAGAATGGAGGAGAGTTTGTGCAGGGGGTCGGGATTGAAGGCGCTAGCAACAGCGCCACTCCCGATGACCCCGGGGAAATACTCAGGGAGCCTGGTAGTAATAGCTCCATTGAGAATTTGGAGGCAGTTTTGCCAACACTTTGGGTTGTGGGAAGGGTCAAGGAAAATGCCGATTCGGGGGAACCATAGATTTGAGCCAGGGAAGTAGGATAGAAATATTCGGAGATGGGAGGAGAAAGGAATTAGGACACTAAAAGATTTGTTTCTTGGGGGTCGGTTTGCAGGATTGAAGGAGCTGGGAGCGAAGTATGGGCTGGAGCAGGGGGAAATGTTTAGATACATGCAAGTTTGAGATTTTGCCAGAAAGGAGATACAGAGCTTCCCGGTGGAGCCGGCCTCCACATTGCTGGAGGTGCTGCTGACGACAGGGGGACTGGAGAAGGGGATAGTGTCGGCGGCTTACGGGGTTATTTTGGAAGAGGAGAAGGCACCACTGGAAGGGATCAATGCAAAGTGGGAGGAAGAATTGGGAGAGGATATGGAGGAGGGGTTCCGGAGGGTGAACGCCTTCACCTCGTGCACGAGGTTAGGGTTGATACAGCTGAAGGTGTTTAGCAGACTGGGCTAAATCGCTGGCTTTGAAAGCAGACCAAGGCTGGCCAGCAGCACCGTTCAATTCCCGTACCAGCCTCCCCGAACAGGCGCCGGAATGTGGCGACTAGGGGCTTTTCACAGTAACTTCATTGAAGCCTGCTTGTGACAATAAACAATTTTCATTTCATTTCATTTCAGGTGGTATGTAGAACACACCTTACAGCGAGGATGATTTGTGGGAGTAGAAGATGTGTGTGAACGTTTCTGGGGGGGGGGCACAAACCACGTTCATATGTTTTGGTCCTGTCCAAAGCTGAAGGATTACTGGAAGGAGGTTTTTAGGGTCATCTCTAAAGTGGTGCACGTGAAACTGGACCCGGGTCCTCGGGAGGCCATATTCGGGGTGTCGGACCAGCCGGGGTTGGAAACGGGTGCGGAGGCAGATGTTGTGACCTTCACCTCGTTGATCTCCCGAAGGCGGATCCTGTTAGGGTAGAGATCAACCTTTCCACCCTGTGCCCTGCCGTGGCGGGGGGACCTGTTGGAATTCTTGACTCTTGAGAAGGTCAAATTTGAACTGAGGGGTAGGATGGAGGGGTTCTACAATTCATGGGTGTTATTCCTTATGCACTTTCAAGAATTGGTTTACATTGAACATTGATTGGGGGGGGGGGGGGGGAGGGGGGCTGTGTGTGTTAATGGTGACTATGGGCGATTCCTGATTCCTTTTTGTTATTTGTTTATGTTAACAAATATTATGCTGTTTGGTGGGAGGATGGGATTGTTGTTATTGATATAGGGATTGACAGTGCATTGGTTACAGATTATTGTTTGTTGTTGGTAGGTGTAAATTTGAGAGAAAATGTGAAAAAGGAGAATAAAAATGTATTTTTAAAAAGAATTACGCAGAATATACAGAACAGAAACAGGCCACTCATCGCAACTGGCTTCGGCTGGCGTTGATACGCCACACGCTTCGCCACCCATCCCATCTACTCAGCTCGGTCTTTCAGTTTCTCTTTCTATTCCTTTCTCTCTCATGCACTCGTCTAGTTTCCTTTTGAAAGGATCTCAGCTTTTTTGCCAGAACCACATCCTGTGGTAGTGAGTTCCACATTCTAACCGCTCGGAGTAAACACATTTCTCCTTATTTCCCATGGGATTTATTTGTAACTTTCATGTATTTCTGGCCCCTAGTTTTGGATTGTCTCACAAATGGACTCATTCTTTCCACATCTCCAAGGTCCCACATGGCAAACTGGGCAGAAAATTAAAGGCTCATGAGAGCCAAGAGAAAGTTATGTGTTGGATTTAAAATTGCCTCAATGGCAGGAAGTGCTAAATGATGATTGTTGGGTGTTTTATTGTGACTGGAAGATGGTGACACTGTGGTAATATCACTGGACAAGTAATTCAGAGGCCTTGGCTAACGTCCTGTGGACATGGATTCAAATCCCACCATGGCAGCTGGAAGAAACAAATTCAATTAATAAATCTGGAATTGAAAACTAGTCCGTGTGTGAACATTAAATCATTGTTGATTGCTGTAAAAATCCACCCCGTTCGCTAATGTCCTCTGGGAAGATGATCTGCCATCATAAAAATAAATAAATAGAAATAACCTTTTATTGTCACAAGTAGGCTTACATTAACACTGCAATGAAGTTACTGTGAAAAGCCCCTAGTCGCCACATTCCGGCACCTGTTCGGGTACACAGAGCTGGTACGGGAATTGAACCCGCGTTGCTGGCCTTATTCTGCATCACAAACAAGCTGTCTAGCCCACTGAGCTAAACCAGCCCCGCATTACCTGATCTGGTCAACCCCACTGCAATGTGTTAACTCTGAACTGCCCTCTGAAATTGCCTAGCAAGCCACTCAGTTTAAGGGCAATTAGGACTAGGCAACAAAGCTGGTCTTGCCGTGACGTTCACACCCCATAAAGAATAGAGAATATCAAAGATCTCTTTCCAGTGCAGATTTCAAAGGATTCAGTATTGGGCCCTTCATTCCTGGTTTATATCCCCTTGATTTGAAAGTATATGTAGGAACTTGAATAAGAAGTTTACCTATGACACAAAAAGTGATTGAACACTTGATAGTGAGGAAGAAAGCTGGAGGGAAAACAAGGCAAAAGGATTACATGATAAATGCAGGACAGGACTGGTTAGGCCAGAGCTAGGTTCCTGTACACAGGAAGATTGCACCAGAGAGAGCACAGAGGGGATTTAAGAACAACAGCCAGAAATTGACAATGTTTGCTCTGAGGAAAGTTTGGATAAACTGGCATTGCTTTCTTTGGAACAGAAAAAACTGAGGGGAGACCTAAATGAAATGTATAAAATTCAGAGGTCCTATTTTCTTTGGTTGAGGGATCCATAACAAGAGGGCAGAGATTTAGTGAAGTGAGAGGTTTAGAGGGTGCAAGGGTATTGAGGATCTGTGACACACTGCCTGAAATGATGGCAGAAACCCTCATAGTATTTTAAAAGTATTTGGATAGCATTTGAATTGATGTAACCCAAAAGGCTACAGACCACAATCTGGAAATTGGAATTAGGTGGAATACCTATTTGTTGCCCATTGTAGCCATGATGAGCTGAATGAAATACAGGAACAACAAACTTTTTTTACAATTAAGGGGCAATTTGGCGTGGCCAATGCAACTACCCTGCACATCTTTGGGTTGTGGGGGTGCGACCCACGTACACAGAGAGAATGTGAAAATTCCACACAGACAGTGACCCGGGGCCAGGATCGAACCCGGGTCCCCGGCACCGTGAGGCCGCAGTGCGACCACTGCGCCACCGTTCCACCCTCGGAACAACAAACTTTAATAAAAACCGGGATAGTAATGGTCACAATAACAAGACGAGGTCTTACAACACCAGGTTAAAGTCCAACAGGTTTGTTTCGATGTCACTAGCTTTCGGAGCGCTGCTCCTTCCTCAGGTGAAGCAGCGCTCCGAAAGCTAGTGACATCGAAACAAACCTGTTGGACTTTAACCTGGTGTTGTAAGACCTTGTACTGTGCTCACCCCAGTCCAACGCCGGCATCTCCACATCATGGCTACCATTAACAATAACAATGTCAGCAGTCTGCCCAGTTTAGCTGCCAAGTATGTTAGTATGGTTATGTTAAATTTACCAGCACACAGAAGAGTACAACAGCAAATTATTTAACGTCCCCAATGTGATCGGTGTAATTAGTCTCAAATTTAACCTGGAAAAGTCATTAAACTTTCCCAGTCTGAGATCTGGAATCTTTGTGCAGACAGAACAGACCATTTTACCTCCCACATTGAAAGGTGGATGATATTCAGGTCCTGATGAATCGAGTGACTCTGTCAGATGATGATGATGATGATGATGTGAGGTTTGGTTTGAGGTTCCCGTTGGTAAAGGATTTTCCAAAGGAATTTCACTCTCAGTCCAGGAGAGAAATTCACAGGATTCTCTCTTCCGCTTCCGGGTCCAGGATGGGGTCGCGCATGCGCCCTGCGGCACATGGTCGCGCCCTGCGGCACATGGTCGGGGCATGCGCCCTGCTGCACATGGTCGCGCATGCGCCCTACGGCACATGGTCGCGCCCTGCGGCACATGGTCGCGCACGCGCCCTGCTGCACATGGTCGCGCATGCGCCCTGCTGCACATGGTCGCGCCCTGCGGCACATGGTCGCGCATGCGCCCTGCTGCATATCACCCTCTGAAGAGATGCCCTTCATTGTGGTGACATTGACAAATGAGCTGGTTATTTCTGTCCAGAGTCTCCATTCCCAGACAGAAGCGGCTGTGTCTGTGGATCAGTCACTGAGTTCTTTCTGCTCTCTGCAGCTGGGAACTGATAACCTGCTCCTTTATATTATATATAATTCTTCCTGTGTTACCTGTCTCCTCTATTTCTCAGCTTTTATCTCTCACCACCTCATCATTCTGTTTTTAAATCTCTCAGTTCTTCTCTCAGTCTGTCTCTCTCCTTCCCCCCCCCCCCCCTGTATCTCCCTTGATCCCCGTGTGTTCCTATTTAATTGAGGTGCTCAAAATCATGAATGGTTTGTGATAGATTGAAGGAGGAAAAAGAGGGAGAAAACCTGCAAATGTTGGAAAAACTCAGCAGTTCTGGCAGCATCGGTGCAGAGAGAAATAGAGTTAACGTTTCGAGTCCTTGTGATTCTTTAGAGCAGGAGAAACAGGGATTGTCCCTCTGAGATCAGGGAAGGTGAAGGGGAGATTTAATAGAGGTGTTTAAAATGAGGCAGGATTTGTGATAGTGTCGATGGGGAGAAACTTTCCCAAGAGCAGGAGGGTTTGTAACCAGAGGACACAGAGATTTAAGATATTTGACAACAGAACCCAAGGGGGTGATGAGGAGAATTGTTTTTACACAGTGATGTGATGTGGAATTCACACTGACAGGCTGCTGGAAGCAGATTTAAGAGTAACTTTCAAAGGGAATTGGATAAACACTTGTAGAGGGTAAATTGGCAGAGTTGTGGTGAATGGGGTTAATTGGACAGTTCACTCACCTTTGTGACGTTCTGAATTTTCCTCAAACTGATGTTTTAACATTTGATCTTTTCCATCACAATGTGTCGCAAAGAGAAGATTAAAATGTTGGTTTTGATGAGCTGTCGGATACATTTCATAGATCATAGAATTTACAGTGCAGAAGGAGGCCATTCAGCCCATCAAGTCTGTATTTGCTCTTGGAAAGAACACCCTACCAAGGCCATACCTCCACCCTATCCCAGTAACACCAAGGGCACTAAGGGCAATTTATCATGGCCAATCCACCTAACCTGTACATCTTTGGACTGTGGGAGGAAACCGGAGCACCTGGAGGAAACCCATGCAGATACGGCGAGAAAGTGCAAACTTCACACAGACAGCCACCCAAGCCTGGAATCGAACCTGGGACCCTGGAGCTGTGAAGCAACTCTGCTACCGTGTCACCTTCTGTGTTACTGTGTAACTTGAGAACTATGAGAAGGAACTAGATATTTTCAGTTCCTCTAACAGATGTACCTCAGAAATCTCTTGTGTCTCTGTCATGATGTTTCCATTCTTATTTTATCATACACCTCCCAGTGACAATCACTGTAAAACAGAAGCATCAAAATATCATTGCTTCCTTACACCTTGTCCCCATTTTACAATTGGATGTTTATTGGGCCTCTTGTCCCCATTAACGTCAAATTACCTGCAGTTAAAATGACCTCGGAGACACTGGAAACGCACTCTGATTATTATACCAGACTCCAATCAGCCCGGGACCTGCAGTAGTAACATACACCAGAATTGGAATATAGGGACACCAGGTTATTGTCAAATAAAGGGGGTGGCATGGTAGCACAGTGGTTAGCACTGCTGCCTCACGGTGCTAAGGACTCGGGTTCGATCCTGGCCCTGAGTCACTGACCGTGTGGAATTTGCACATTCTCCCCATGTCTGTGTGGGTCTCACCCTCACAACCGAAAAATATGCAGGGTGGATGGATTGGCCACGCTAAATTGCTCCTGAATTGGAAAAAAATGAATTGGGTACTCTAAATTTATTTTTTTTCAAAGTTTATTGTCTAATGATAACAGTGACAGAGTAACATACACCAGAATTGGAATAACAGGCAGGTTATTGTCCAATAATAACAGTGACAGAGTAACTCACACCAGAATTGGAATAACAGGCAGGTTATTGTCCAATAATAACAGTGACAGAGTAACACACACCAGAATTGGAATAACAGGCAGGTTATTGTCCACTAATAACAGTGACAGAGGAACACACACCAGAATTGGAATAACAGGCAGGTTATTGTCCAATAATAACAGTGACAGAGTAACTCACACCAGAATTGGAATAACAGGCAGGCTATTGTCCAATAATAACAGTGACAGAGTAACACACACCAGAGTTGGAATAACAGGCAGGTTATTGTCTAATAATAACAGTGACAGAGTAACGCACACCAGAATTGGAATAACAGGCAGGTTATTGGCTAATAGTAACATTGGCAGAGTAACGGGGTGGCATGTTGTTTGGCACTGTTTTCTCGCAGCGTCAGGGACCTGGGTTTAATTCACACCTTGGATCACTGTCTGTGTGGAATTTGCACAATCTTCCCGTGTCTGCGTAGATTTCCTCCGGGTGCTCTGGTTTCCTCCCACAGTCCAAAGATGTTCATGTTAGGTGGATTGGCAATGCTAAACTGTCCATGGGTGGGGTTACAGGGATAGGGTGGGGATAATAATAATAATAATCTTTATTGTCACAAGTAGGCTTACATTAACACTGCAATTAAGTTACTGTGAAAAGCCCCTAGTCGCCACATTCCGGCGCCTGTTCGGGCACACAGGGGGAGAATCCAGAATGTCCAAATTACCTAATAGCACGTCTTTCAGGATTTGTGGGAGGAAGCCGGAGCACCCGGAGGAAACCAAGCTGGGAATTGAACCTGGGGTTCTGGAGCTGGGAAGCAACGGTGCTGCCCACTGTGCTACTGTGCCGCCCTGGATTGGCCTAGGTAGGGTGATCTTTCAGAGGGTCCGTGCAGACTCTTTGGGCCGAATGGCCTCCTTCAGCACTGTAGGGCTTCTATGATTCTACACTGGATCCACTGGATTCACACACTGCAGCCTGACTCTTATTATTGGAACAGACACTGTGTTTGTTACTCTCAAAGTGAGTGAATCTTTTACTTCATCTGTTCCTATGTTTGAAAACAAAGAGGAGCCATTGATTGAGTCAGCAGCTGATGGTGAATATTATATAATTTGATCAGGAGGAAACGTATGAGCATGTCGACAGGGAATATAAGTTAATGTTTGTACATTATAGGTGTGGTTTACTGTTCATTGTGCAGCTCAGAACGGAGCAGGGAATTTCCAAACTTAAATTCATTAAATTCATCGGGCTGCATCACAGCCTGGTACGGCAACTGCTCGGCCCAGGACCGCAAGGAACTTCAGAGAGTCGTGAACACCGCCCAGACCATCACACGAACCTGCCTCCCATCCATTGACTCCATCCACACCTCCCGCTGCCTGGGGAAAGCGGGCAGCATAATCAAAGATCCCTCCCACCCGGCTTACTCACTCTTCCAACTTCTTCCATCGGGCAGGAGATACAGAAGTCTGAGAACACGCACGAACAGACTCAAAAACAGCTTCTTCCCCACTGTCACCAGACTCCTAAATGACCCTCTTATGGACTGACCTCATTAACACTACACCCCTGCGTGCTTCATCCGATGCCAGTGCTTTTGTAGTTACATTGTATATGTTGTGTTGCCCTATTATGTATTTTCTTTTATTCCCTTTTCTTCTCATGTACTTAATGATCTGTTGAGCTGCTCGCAGGAAAATACTTTTCACTGTACCTCGGTACACGTGACAATAAACAAATCCAATCCAATCATTCAATTATTGTTTTATGTCCTGGTAAGTGTTGTCCAAGCCTGGCCATTCACCAACTACATTTCCCCACAAACAGACGCTGGACATGATCCCAGAAATGCCAGCTCATTCTTTCTTTCCAGGATGGTAGCTGCATTGCTGTATTTTACAGTCCCACCAAATTCAACCCCGGCTCTGATCCAATCCGCCGGCGGGAAGCTGAGAGAATCCCCCCGAGAGTTTTGAAACACTTTGGGATAAACAGTCTGTGTGAAGTGTTGGACCAGTTTGTAGTGACGTAATTTCCCTGTGGGCCAGTGGCGCAATGGACAACGCACCTGACGACGGATCAGCAGATTCCAGGTTCGACTCCTGGCTGGTTCGTGGGAACCTTTTTGACGTTAGTTCCAAAACTCCATGAAATAATACATTTTCAATAACGTTAACCCGATTCAAATGAATGCTGATCGTTTAGATTAATTTTAGTAGCCTATTTGACAAATTCCAGTATATTCTACAGAAATAAAAACTGACACAAATCAGGTGCCATATGTGTTGGGGATGCAGGGCTGAGTGAGAGGGAGGAACTGAAAGAGATCAATATTGGTAGAATCATACAATCCATACACTGCAGGAGGAGACCATTCCGCCCATCGGGTCTGCGCCTACCCTTGGAAAGAGCACCCTACCTAGGCCCATACCCATCTCCGTAACCCAGTAATTTATCATGGCCAATCCACCTAACCTGCACACCTTTGGACTGTGGGAGGAAACCGGAGCACCCAGAGGAAACCCACGCAGAAACTGGAAGAAAGTGCAGACTTCTCACAGACAGTCTCCCGAGACGGGAATTGAATCAGGGACCCTGGCACTGTGAGGCACTGTGCCACTGTGCTGCCCAGAAAAATGGTGTTGGGAAATTTATGGGATTGAAGGCTGATAAATCTCGAGGGCCTGATAATCTACATCCCAAAGTACTTAAGAAAGTTGCTCTAGAAATAGTGGATGGATTGGTGGTCATCTTCCAGGATTCTATAGACTCTGGAACAATTCCTGCAGATTGGAGGGTGCATTATGTATTTCCACTATTTAAAAAGGGAGATCGAGAGAAAACAGGGAATTATAGACCAGTAAGCCTGACATCGGCAGTGTGGAAAATTCTAGAATTCTATCAAAGATTTTATAGCAAAGCACTTCAAAAACAGTGGCAGGATCGGACAGAGTCAGCATGGATTGATGAAGGGGAAATCATGCTTGACAAATCTACTGGAATTCTTCGTGGGTGTACCTGGTAGAGTTGATGGCTTTTCAAAGTCCTACATAAGAGATTAGTGTGTAAAGTTAAAGTGCATGGATTGGGGGTAGTGTATTAAGATGGATCCTATCAACTGTCCTGGCTTGAGACAATTCAGACCTCTTTAATCTGGGGTTACCCCATCTCTGGATCTGTAAAGATTTAATTACCTGCAATTCATAGCATTGTCTTGCATCTTTGACTTTGTCTATATAGATGTTTCTGGAACCTACCTCTTCATTCACCTGAGGAAGGAGCAGTGCTCCGAAAGCTAGTGATTCTAAACAAACGTGTTGGACTTTAACCTGGTGTTGTAAGACTTCTTACTGTGCTCACCCCAGTCCAACGCCGGCATCTCCACATCATGTAATTGGTCAGGGAATCGTTGTTAATTCAGACAATTGTGCATGAATTCTACAGAAACACCTTTTAAAGAATAAATTAGAGAATTACTTGAAAGTGAGAAAGATCAGGTTCATGGAATGAGAGGAGGAAATTTAAATTAATCGGTTAGCTCCTTCGAAAAGAATTGGCATTAACATGGTGGGTTGAAGGGCCTCTTATTGCTCTCTGCAGTTTAGATCAGTCTCTCTGCAGCATTCCTAATGGGAACAGCTGAATTCTTCAAAACAAACGCCCCAAAGTATGACTGAGTGACAGAACAGTGTCACCTTTCTACACAGGCCCATTGCATTGAATGTCAGACAGTGGTTTCTGTAGTGTAGTGGTTCCCACGTTCGCCTCACACGCGAAAGGTCTCCGGTTCAAAACCGGGCAGAAACATTATGGACGTTCCTCATTTGCAGATGAGTTGTATTCTTGCTGTTTTCTGTTTACTCATTAAGCGAATCCGTTACATTACATTCGATATCCTGCAAAATCCACTGTTATGGAGACTGGGAGGAATCGGTCAGAGAGTAACACGTGTTAAATGAATCATATTTTCTGATTCTAATGTTAGAACAATTTCTGCGGCACTTCTCAAGGGTTTCAGCCGAATTGGATCTCCTCAAAAGAAGATTCTACAGTGCTACAAGAATGCAGGTTTCCTATTCTCGGTCAGGGGGCCAAACTCAGTGCCTGTTTGTGTGGTATTGTGGTTATCATGTTTACTTTACATGCAAAAAATCTTGGATTGGGAACCGCGTAAAAATATTGTCAAATCCCAAAGTATGTGGAAAAAGTTGCATCATTGATATTTTCAATGTTATTCATAGAATTTTTTTTAATGATGTGTCATAGAATTTACAGTGCAGAAGGAGGCCATTCGGCCCATCAGGTCTGCACCGGCTCTTGGAAAGAGCACCCTACCCAAGGTCCACACCTCCACCCTATCCCCATAACCCAGTAACCCCACCCAACACTAAGGGCAATTTTTGGACACAATGGGCAATTTAGCGTGTCCAATCCACCGAACCTGCACATCTTTGGACTGTGGAAGGAAACCCACATGGACACATGGGAGGATGTCAGACTCCGCACAGATAGTGACCCAGTCGGAATCGAACCTGGGACCCTGGAGCTGTGCAGCAATTGTGCTATCCACAATGCTACCGTGCTGCCCAGCTCTACCATGCTTCATCCCTAATAACCCTTGAATTGGGTTGCTGGGTTAATCTGCCGTGTTGCAATGCTTCAGCCTGGTTCTCTGCATTGCTAATTTAGTGACAATAACACAACTCAACACCAACCACTACGCCCCCCCCCCCCCACCCCACAGGGAATCCGCTATCGAATATTACCTGAATATGATAACTTTCAGGCATATGTCATTTGCTCTCACATGTACCTCGAAATGCAGGAGAAACAGAAGTGCTGAAAATTCCCGGCACACCGAGCAGGAACAGAGATGCTCCTATCTTTGTTCTTTCTGTCTGCAGGTATTTTCCGTTCTGAGCTGCACAATGAACAGTGAACCACACCTATAATGCAGGAACACGAACTTTCATTCCCTGTTCGTTCAACTGGTGTCGGTGCCGGCGATGTTTGTGGACAAACTGCAGCTTCTGTATATGTTTCTCCCGCTGCATTTATTCCCCTAAAACTGATACTCTCATTTTCTGTTTTCATCAAATGTCCGAACGGTGTAAAGTTCCGATCACGTCCACCAGAGGGCGACATGGTCACACGTTTCCTCCGAATGAAATACCCGCCACAATATTCACCTTAAGATTCCGACTCAGTCAATGGTTCCTCTCTGTTTTCAAACATACGAACAGATTAAATAGAAGCAGAAGTAGAAGTAGGCCATTCGGCCCCTTGAGCTTGCTCTACCATTCAATACGACCATGGCACACCTGTTTGTGTTACAATTCCACATTCTCATCATGCAAACATACGAAATAAGATTTTGTGATACTGTACATTGTGTTTTGGAGAATGATACAACACAGATAGAATCCATTCGGCCCATCACGTCTCTGCTGGCTCTTTGGAAGATCCATCCAATTCATGCCAAAGACTTGTTTTTAAAAAAAAATATTTTATTGAAAATTTTTGGTCAACCATCACAGTACATTGTGTTTCCTTTACACAATAATATAACAGTATAAGTAACAATTACCTGTTTTATAAACAAAGAATAAATAATATATAACAAAAACGAAAACTAAAACTAAATGGCAACTGCCTTGTCTCAGATAAACACTCTCCAAAAATATGATTTAACAGTCCAATATACAATTATTTATAGCAACGACCTATACATATTATACATATATATTAACAACCCTGAGACTCCTTCTGGTTCCTCTCCCCCCCCCCCCCCCTCCCCCCCGCTGGGCTGCTGCCTTCTTCTTTTCCATTCCCTCTATCTTTCTGTGAGGTATTCGACGAACGGTTGCCACCGCCTGGTGAACCCTTGAGCCGATCCCCTTAGGACGAACTTAATCCGGTCCAGCTTTATAAACTCTGCCATGTCATTTATCCAGGTCTCCACCCCCGGGGGCTTGGCTTCCTTCCACATCAACAGTATGCTGCGCCGGGCTACTAGGGACGCAAAGGCCAAAACATCGGCCTCTCTCGCCTCCTGCACTCCCGGCTCTTGTGCAACCCCAAATATAGCCAACCCCCAGCTTGGTTCGACCTGGACCCCCACTACTTTCGAAAGCACATTTGTCACCCCCACCCAGAACCCCTGTAGTGCCGGACATGACCAGAACATGTGGGTGTGATTCGCTGGGCTTCTCGAGCATCTCGTACACCTATCCTCTACCCCAAAAAATTTACTGAGCCGTGCTCCAGTCATATGCGCCCTGTGTAACACCTTAAATTGAATCAGGCTTAGCCTGGCACACGAGGATGATGAGTTTACCCTACTTAGGGCATCCGCCCACAGCCCCTCCTCAATCTCCTCCCCCAGTTCTTCTTCCCATTTCCCTTTCAGCTCATCTACCATAATCTCCCCCTCGTCCCTCATTTCCCTATATATATCTGACACCTTACCGTCCCCCACCCATGTCTTTGAGATCACTCTGTCCTGCACCTCATGCGTCGGGAGCTGCGGGAATTCCCTCACCTGTTGCCTCGCAAAAGCCCTCAGTTGCATATACCAGAATGCATTCCCTTGGGGCAACCCATATTTCTCGGTCAGCGCTCCCAGACTTGCGAACTTCCCATTCACAAACAGATCTTTCAGTTGCGTTACTCCTGCTCTTTGCCATATTCCAAATCCCCCATCCATTCTCCCCGGGGCAAACCTATGGTTATTTCTTATCGGGGACCCCACCAAGGCTCCCATCTTTCCCCTATGCCGTCTCCACTGTCCCCAAATTTTCAAAGTCGCCACCACCACCGGGCTTGTGGTGTATTTCTTCGGTGAGAACGGCAATGGGGCCGTCACCATAGCTTGTAGGCTAGTCCCCCTACAGGACGCCCTCTCCAATCTCTTCCACGCCGCTCCCTCCTCTTCTCCCATCCACTTACTCACCATTGAGATATTGGCGGCCCAGTAGTACTCACTTAGGCTCGGTAGTGCCAGCCCCCCCCTATCCCTACTACGCTGTAAGAATCCCTTCCTCACTCTCGGGGTCTTCCCGGCCCACACAAAACTCATGATACTCTTTTCGATCCTTTTGAAAAAAGCCTTTGTGATCACCACCGGGAGGCACTGAAACACAAAGAGGAATCTCGGGAGGACTACCATTTTAACCGCCTGCACCCTCCCTGCCAGTGACAGGGATACCATGTCCCATCTCTTGAAGTCCTCCTCCATTTGTTCCACCAATCGCG
Source organism: Scyliorhinus torazame (assembly GCF_047496885.1). Taxonomy (NCBI): domain Eukaryota; kingdom Metazoa; phylum Chordata; class Chondrichthyes; order Carcharhiniformes; family Scyliorhinidae; genus Scyliorhinus; species Scyliorhinus torazame. Next base: position 130,080,328 of record NC_092711.1, read on the forward strand.
TTAAATTTAACCTATGCAATGTACCCCAATTCTTGGCTATCTGGATCCCCAAGTAACGAAAGTCCCTCGTTACCTTCCTCAGCGGAAAGTCCTCTATTTCTCTGCTCTGCTCCCCTGGATGCACCACAAACAACTCACTTTTCCCCATGTTCAGTTTATATCCTGAGAATTCTCCAAACTCCCGAAGTGTCCGCATTATCTCTGGCATCCCCTCCGCCGGGTCCGCTACATATAACAACAAATCATCCGCATACAGAGATACCCGGTGTTCTTCTCCTCCTCTAAGTACTCCCCTCCATTTCTTGGAACCCCTCAGTGCTATTGCCAGGGGCTCAATCGCCAGTGCAAACAATAATGGGGACAGAGGGCATCCCTGCCTTGTCCCTCTATGGAGCCGAAAGTATGCAGATCCCCGTCCATTCGGGACCACACTCGCCACTGGGGCCCTATACAACAGCTGCACCCATCCAACATACTCATCTCCAAAACCAAATCTCCTCAGCACCTCCCACAAATAATCCCACTCCACTCTATCAAATGCTTTCTCGGCATCCATCGCCACCACTATCTCCGCTTCCCCCTCTGGTGGGGGCATCATCATTACCCCTAGCAGCCTCCGTATATTCGTATTCAGCTGTCTCCCCTTCACAAACCCAGTTTGGTCCTCATGGACCACCCTCGGGACACAATCCTCTACCCTCATTGCCATTACCTTGGCCAGAATCTTAGCGTCTACATTTAGGAGGGAAATAGGTCTATAGGACCCGCATTGCAGCGGGTCCTTTTCCTTCTTTAGGAGAAGCGATATCGTTGCCTCAGACATAGTCGGGGGCAGCTGTCCCCTTTCCTTTGCCTCATTAAAGGTCCTCATCAGTAGCGGGGTGAGCAAGTCCACATATTTTCTGTAAAATTCAACTGGGAATCCATCTGGTCCCGGAGCCTTCCCCGCCTGCATGCTCCTAATTCCTTTCACTACTTCCTCTATTTCAATCTGTGCTCCCAGTCCCACCCTTTCCTGCTCCTCCACATTGGGAAATTCCAGCCGGTCCAGAAAGCCCATCATTCTCTCCCTCCCATCCGGGGGTTGAGCTTCGTATAATTTTTTATAAAATGCCTTGAACACTCCATTCACTCTCTCTGCTCCCCGCTCCATCTCTCCTTCCTCATCCCTCACTCCCCCTATTTCCCTCGCTGCTCCCCTTTTCCTCAATTGGTGGGCCAGCAACCTGCTCGCCTTCTCCCCATATTCGTACTGTACGCCCTGTGCCTTCCTCCACTGTGCCTCTGCAGTACCCGTTGTCAGCAAGTCAAATTCTACGTGTAGCCTTTGCCTTTCCCTGTACAGTCCCTCCTCCGGTGCCTCCGCATATTGCCTGTCCACCCTCAGAAGTTCTTGCAGCAACCGCTCCCGTTCCCTACTCTCCTGCTTTCCTTTATGTGCCCTTATTGATATCAGCTCCCCTCTAACCACTGCCTTCAGCGCCTCCCAGACCACTCCCACCCGGACCTCCCCATTATCATTGAGTTCCAAGTACTTTTCAATGCACCCCCTCACCCTTAGACACACCCCCTCATCTGCCATTAGTCCCATGTCCATTCTCCAGGGTGGGCGCCCTTCTGTTTCCTCCCCTATCTCCAAGTCCACCCAATGTGGAGCATGATCCGAAATGGCTATAGCCGTATACTCCGTTCCCCTCACCTTCGGGATCAACGCCTTTCCCAAAACAAAAAAGTCTATTCGCGAATAGACTTTGTGGACATAGGAGAAAAACGAAAACTCCTTACTCCTAGGTCTGCTAAATCTCCACGGGTCTACTCCTCCCATCTGCTCCATAAAATCTTTAAGCACCTTGGCTGCTGCCAGCCTCCTTCCAGTCCTGGACCTCGACCTGTCCAGCCCTGGTTCCAACACCGTATTGAAATCTCCCCCCATTACCAACTTTCCCACCTCTAGGTCCAGGATGCGTCCTAGCATACGCCTCATAAAATTGGCATCATCCCAGTTCGGGGCATATACGTTTACCAAAACCACCGTCTCCCCCTGTAGTTTGCCACTCACCATCACGTATCTGCCCCCGCTATCTGCCACTATAGTCTTTGCCTCAAACATTACCCGCTTCCCCACTAATATAGCCACCCCCCTGTTTTTCGCATCTAGCCCCGAATGGAACACCTGCCCCACCCAACCTTTGCGTAGTCACACCTGGTCTATCAGTTTCAAGTGCGTTTCCTGTAACATAACCACGTCTGCCTTAAGTTTCTTAAGGTGTGCGAGTACCCGTGCCCTCTTTATCGGCCCGTTCAGCCATCTCATGTTCCACGTGATCAGCCGGGTTGGCGGGCTTTTTACCTCCCCCCCCTTGTCGATTAGCCATCCCCTTTTTCCAGCTCCTCACCCGGTTCCCACGCAGCTGTGTCCCCCCCCAGGTGGTGCCCCCCCCGCCCATCCCACCCCATACCAGCTCCCCCCTCTCCCCAGCAGCAGCAGCCCAATAATTCCCCCCCCCCCGCTAGATCCCCCACTAGCGTAGTTACACCCCCCATGTTGCTCCCAGAAGTCAGCAAACTCTGGCCGACCTCGGCTTCCCCCCGTGACCTCGGCTCGCACCGTGCGACTCCCCCTCCTTCCTGCTTCCCTATTCCCGCCATGATTATCATAGCGCGGGAACCGAGCCCGCGCTTCCCCCTTGGCCCCGCCCCCAATGGCCAACGCCCCATCTCCTCCACCTCCTTTCCTCCCCCCACCACCTCCTGTGGAAGAGAGAAAAGTTACCACATCGCAGGATTAATAACATAAAACTCCTCTTTCCCCCCTTTTTACCCCCATCTTCGCCCCCCATACTCGTCCCACCACTTTGTTTCAAACGTTCTTTTTTAAAAATTATTATTAAATAACCCGCTCATTCCAATTTTTCTTCCACGATAAAAGTCCACGCCTCATCCGCCGTCTCAAAGTAGTGGTGCCTCCCTTGATATGTGACCCACAGTCTTGCTGGTTGCAGCATTCCGAATTTCATCTTCTTTTTGTGAAGCACTGCCTTGGCCCGATTAAAGCTCGCCCTCCTTCTCAAGGGAGGGCACTCCACACCTCCGCACTCCAGTCTTGATATACGCGGATCACCGCGTTCTCCCACTTACTGCTCCAAGTTTTCTTTGCCCATCTAAGGACCATCTCTCTATCCTTAAAACGGAGGAATCTCACCACTATGGTTCTAGGAATTTCTCCTGCTCTCGGTCCTCGCGCCATCACTCGGTATGCTCCCTCCACCTCCAGCGGACCCGCCGGGGCCTCCGCTCCCATTAACGAGTGCAGCATCGTGCTCACATATGCCCTGACGTTCGCTCCCTCCGCACCTTCAGCCTTTCCACGCATCGTTTATGGTGTGCCTCGTGCATCTCCGTCTTCACCACCAAGCCCTGTATGTCGTCCTCATTCTCGGCAGCCTTTGCCTTCACGACCCGAAGCTCCCGCTCCTGGGTCTTTTGCTCCTCCTTTAGCCCTTCGATCGCCTGTAATATCGGGGCCAACAGCTCCTTCTTCATTTCCTTTTTGAGTTCTTCCACGCAGCGTTTCAAGAACTCTTGTTGTTCAGGGCCCCATGTTAAACTGCCACCTTCTGACGCCATCTTGGTTTTTGCTTGCCTTCCTTGCCGCTGCTCTAAAGGATCCACCGCAATCCGGCCACCTTCCTCTCCTTTTTCCATCCGTATCCAGGGGGGATTCCCTTCTGGTTCACCGCACAGTGTTTTTAGCCGTTAAAATTGCCGTTGGGGCTCTTATCAAGAGCCCAAAAGTCCGTTTCACCGGGAGCTGCCGAAACGTGCGACTCAACTGGTCATCGCCGCACCCGGAAGTCATGCCAAAGACTTGTTGACAGAGTCAGAACAATGTAGGTCCGCTGTTGTAATTCAATATATGAATGGAAAAGGTTTTCCAGTTCCATATTCTCAGACATGAGCAAAACACACAGAGTATCTGCCTGATTTAATTCAATAATTCTACATATATCACAGTATGAATGAAGGGACAAATGCACCGACCGCCGGAATGAGCACCCCTGCTTCCACCCTATCCCCGTAACCTCAACTCAACCTTTTGGACACTAAGACACAATTTATCATGGCCAATCCACCTAACCCGCACATCTTTGGACTGTGAGAGGAAACCGGAGCACCCGGAGGAAACCCACGCACACACGGGGAGGATGTGCAAACTCCACACAGACAGTGACCCAAGCCGGAATCGAACCTGGGACTCTGGAGCTGTGAAGCCACAGTGCCAACCACTGTGCTACCGTGCTGCCTTAACAACCCATAAGTTGTTGAAAGGTGCTGGCAGGTCGATTGGTAAGGCTGAGTCACGGTGGTGCAATTGGGCAGCGTGTTTACCCGTTAATCTAAAAGGCTGATGTTTCCAGACTATCTGTGTGCAAAGCTTTCTCCCAGTCTGTATTTGTCACAGTTCCAGGTTATCAATGGGTCCTTAAACGACATAGAAATACCCCAAACATTGAAAAGTAGCGATATCTGCTGAGTTCTCACACCAATGTTACTCAATGAATATTCATTTCAAATGTAACCAATTCGCAGCAGGGAATCACAGTGGTTAGCACTGCTGCCTATGGCGCTGAGGACCCGGGTTCGATTCCGGCCTTGGGTCACTGTCTGTGCGGTTTGCACATTCTCCCCATGTCTGCTTGGGTTTTAAAATAACTGGGTACTCTAATTTAATTTTTTAAAAAATAACATCAAAATGACAGACCATGTATCTAAATGCAACCCATTAGAAAGCTATGTGGTTAGTGGATTCTAACAAACTCATCAATGATTCGCTCATTCCCAGCTCCACAGTGAGTCGGACCCGGATAGGCAGAGACAGAATAAAAATTGGACACATTGCAGTGAGAGAGTTCACTGTGTGAAATGTTGACTGGCTCCCAATCTGCTCTGACAATCTGTGATTCTGATGTTAGATCAGTTTCTCTTCCACGTGACTGTGTTTTTCAGCTGAATTGGACTTCCACAAAGAAAGACCTGAAGCACAATCAGACTGTGACACTGTGGGCCGTTCAGCTCCATACACCGCATTGTTTCTGTAGTGAGCTGGGATCACGTTTCACTCCCGATACAAAAGGATCCCGGTTACAAACACTCAGTTAGCAATATTGGGCAGATATTACCCCCCGTTGACAACCCGTGTGATGATGAATGCAAAGATATCTTTATCCCTGGATGGACTGGAACCAAGAAGAAAGGCCATGGAGGTGAAAATGAGCTTTGATTTCTGAGCACAGAGATATGCAGTGTTGGAAAGAAGCTTAACAGACACTCGAGGAACAGCAGCGCCTCTTTCCACTGGGCTCAATACAGCTTTCACACTCAGAGTGTGTGCAACAGTCTCACACTGTAAATGCTGCCCCCATTCTGTGTGCCCTTCCATCGCAGATTGGGGTTTGAATCTTGTTTCCACTTGTTCTTTGTGTCCGGGCGGCAGTTGTCGATCAATCTGCCATCGACAGCTCCTCCAGACACATCTTTTGTTTCTTCCATTGCTCTGTCAGAGAGCTGGCACAGACACGGCGGCCCGAATGGCCTCATTCTGTGGTGTAATTATTCTCTGATTCGATGCTAACCTCACTCTGTGGCCAGGGAACCCAAGGCCTTTTCTCATTTAATCTCTCCTGATTTGCCCCCTATCAGGGCCCTTTCCTGTTGTTCTGTTTGCTCCCTCCGGGATTTCACTTGCTTCTAATTTTCCACATTTCTAACCTGTCCCGGTTTTAATGGAAGGTCACGGAGGTGAAAGATGGATTTTGTTTCCCTGACCACAAATGCTGCCTGACTGCCTGAGTTTTCCCAGCATTTTCCGTATATGTCTGATTGGCTTTGGTAAGATTCACGCTTCGGGGTTCGTGCTCCACGAATTTGCGAGGTCCCGGGTTCAAATCCCAGACGAGCCCTTTGATGTTGTTCCTTATTGGCCAAGCCGCAGATTTTGTTCATTTCTTTGCGGTGCAGACGGCGGGATTGGTTCACATTGGGTTTGCTTTGAGAAGCTGAGCTCACACTGCAGGGAACCAATACGTTCCCGAGAAAATCGATACAATTTCGAAAAGCTTGTCTATGAGTGGACATTCCCTTATCTCTGTTCACTATGTCCATATGTTTTGGTCATGCCCGGCACTGGAGGGGTTCTGGAGGGGAGTGGCGGGAACAGTATCTAAGGCAGTGAAAGCCCGGGTCAAGCCAAGCTGGGGGTTAGCAATATTTGGAGCAGTGGACGAGCCGGGAGTGCAGGAGGCGAAAGAGGCCGGCATTCTGGCCTTTGCGTCCCTAGTAGCCTGGCGAAGAATCTTGCTAATGTGGAAGGAGGCAAAGCCCCCCAGCGTGGAGGCCTGGATAAATGATATGGCAGGGTTTATCAAGCTAGAGAGGATAAAGTTTGCCTTGAGAGGGTCTGCGCAGGGGTTCTACAGGCGGTGGCAACCGTTCCTAGACCATCTCGCGGAGCGTTAGATGAAGGTCGGTCAGCAGCAGCAGCAACCCGGGGGTGGGGGGGGGGGGGTCTGTCTGGGGGGTATTTGAACAAGATAATACATGAAGGATCTGGAAAACTGGCATGTACGGGAGGAATCCAATGTACAAAGTTCTGTAATATATCGTTTTACCATGTTTATGTCTTGCTGTGTGCGTTTTCTTTCTATTTGTTACGGTGGGGGGGGGGGGTTGTTTGTAAGGGTGAAAAATTGTGTTAAAAATTTTAATAAATATATATTTTTTAAAAATCTGTTCACTATTTCAGGTGACTGCATGACGGTGGATTCAGGCAGCTCTGTGTCTTTCATTTGATTCATTCGGGGATCTGAACATCGCTGGCTGCTCCAGCATTTATTGCCCAGAACTATTTGCTATTGAGAAGCGGAGCACTGCTCCTTCCTCAGGTGAATGAAGAGGTATGTTCCAGAAACATATATATATGACAAAGTCAAAAATGCAAGACGACGCTTAGAATGCGAGCATTTGCAGGTAATTAAGTCTTTACAGAGCCAGAGATAGAGGTAACCCCAGGTTAAAGAGGTGTGAATCGTCTCAAGCCAGGACAGTTGGTAGGATTTCGCAAGCCCAGGCCAGATGGTGGGGGATGAATGTAATGCGACATGAATCCAAGGTCCCGGTTGAGGCCGTACCCGTGTGCGGAACTTGGCTATCAGTTTCTGCTCGGCGATTCTGCGTTGTTGCGCGTCCTGTAGGCCGCCTTGGAGAACGCTTACCCGATGTAGCGCGATGTCTGTTTATCCGTTGTCGCAGCGTCTGCATGGTCTCGCCAATGTACCATGGAGACCATGCAAACAGAGTTTCTGGAGTTGGGTGAGTTACTCGCTGCAGGATTCCCAGCCTCTGACCTGCATTTGTCGCCACTGAAGGAACTGTTAATATTTGTGCCGAGTCAAAATAGGAGCATCTGTGTCCCTGCTCAGTGTGCCGGCAATTTTCAGCACTTCTGCTTCTCCTGAATGCATTTTGAGGTACCTGTCAGAGCGAATGACACATGATTGAAAGTTATTATATTCAGGTAATATTGGATAGTGGATTCACTGGGGGAGTGGCTGGTGGTTGAATAATGTAATTGTCTCCAGACCAGTGAAGCAGAGAACCAGGCTGAAGCTTTGGGACCGGGGGTCCACGCGGCAGATTAACTCAGCGACTCAATTCAAGGGCAATTCGGGATGGGTGTAAATGAATGAAGAAAATGTTAATCATGTGCATTTGACCTGGTGTTGTAAAACTATTTACTGTACATTTTACTGACACAGAAACCAACGGGTTTTGACAATGTTCAATGTTTCTGTGCGGTTTTAAACCAAGGGTCTTTATGTGTGTAAAGCAAACATGATAATCACTACACTACAGAAACAGGGAACAGCGCTTAGCGCACTGACCGAGAATAGTAAACTGTGCGTCCTTATTGCACTGAAGAACCTTCTATTGTTAGAGTACTATTCAACTGAAAACTTAGGCAATTGGCGTAGAAATTGATCCGACATTAATCATAAAATGTCCGCACATTAGAAAACCATTCAGAATTAACATGTGTGAACTCTCTGACTGCGATTCCTGCCAGTCTGCAGTGTATCATTTGTAACTTTGCGGGTGTAAGATAATGTATTCGCTTAACTATTGAACAACAAATAGGAAGGATACAAGATTATGAGTGACATAGACAGAGTGGATAGTCAGATGCTCTTTCCTAGGGTAGGAGAGTCAAGTACTGGGGGCCATAGGTTTAAGGTGCGTGGGGAAAATTTAGAACTGATGTGCGAGGCAAGTTTTTACACAGAGGGTGGTAAATATATGGAACGCGCTGCCTGGGGAGGTGGTGGGAGCAGGTACGATTGCGGCATTTAAGGGGCATCTACACAAATATATGAATAGGATGGGAATGGAAGGATACGGACTCCGTAAGTGCATATGGTTTTAGTTCTGGCAGGTACCATGGTCGGCGCAGGCTTGGAGGTCCGAAGGACCTGATCCTGTGCTGTATTGTTCTTTGTTCTTGATACAACTCATCTGCAAATTTAGATGAGTAACATCAATAATGTTTCGAATAAGGGATATTTGGTGCGTGAGGGGAACGTGATAACCAGTACACTGAAAAAACAGCTGATTGGCAATGAGCCCAATGGACTGGTGTTTTGAAAATGTGTTGCGTTATCTGTAAAATTATTAAACACATATATTGCAAAAGAGCAAACCGATTAGTCTAAATGTCCTTCTTTCTTTCTATAATCTTGAGTTTTCTCTATCCCAATTATTCTTTCATTTTGCTTTTGAAAAAGGAGTTTCTGCAGAATCCTTGCCCAGTTTGATTTAACGTTCCCCTGGTCTAATGACCAGAAGATTTGGACACAAAGATGATGTAGTTTACGATATAAACATTATAAAATCATGCAATTGGTTTCATATTGAATATGCAGAAGTGTATTTTCTGCTGAAGCATCGTCATTATTTCTGAGTTGATAACAGAATCTAATTACATTTGATCTACAACATGTTTACAGAGTCTGTCTAATAGAGAGGGAAAGGAAAGGCAGCACGGTGGCGCAGTGGTAGCACTGCAGTCTCACGGCGGTGAGGTCCCAGCTTCGATCCCGGCTCTGAGTCACTGTCCGTGTGGAGTTTGCACATTCTCCCCGTGTTTGTGTGGGTTTCGCCCCCACAACCCAAAGATGTGCAGGGTAGGTGGATTGGCCACGCTAAATTGCCCCTTAATTGGAAAAATGAATTGAGTACTCTAAATTTTTTTTTTAAAGAGGGAAATGATTTGTGAAGCTTAACAAAGCCCCGTCGAGATCTCTTTGCTGAAGTGGTTTACTTTATTAGATTTCAAATGAATTTTAAAATGTAGAAGTGTCCGTCCAGCCAATATCTCAGGGTGAAAGGATTTCCTCTCATTCAGTAATTAAAAAAAATATATATTTTATTGAAATTTTTTCCCAGAGAACAATTTTTCCCCTCTTACAAAGCAAACGTAACAATAAAGAAATTTTTAACAATACACAAATAACAAAACCCCATTATCTTTTGACATAAACTAAACTAAACCCCCCCCCCCCCCTGGGTTGCTGCTGCTGGTCATCTGTCTTCCCTCTAATGTTCCCCATGGTAGTCGAGAAATGGCTGCCACCGCCTGGTGAACCCTTGAGCCGACCCTCTCAGGGCAAACTTTATCTGCTCCAATTTAATGAACCCCGCCATATCATTTACCCAAGCCTCCAGTCCGGGGGGGGTTTAGCCTCCTTCCACATGAGTAGGATCCTGCGCCGGGCTACTAGGGACGCAAAGGCCACAACGTCGGCCTCTTTCGCCTCCTGCACTCCCGGCTCATCCGCAACTCCAAATAGAGCTAACCCCTAGCCTGGTTTGACCCGGGCCTTTACCACCTTCAAAATCACTCCCGTCACTCCCTTCCAATACCCTTCCAGTGCCGGGCATGCCCAAAACATATGTGCGTGGTTTGCCGGGCTCCCGCCACACCTCCCACATCTGTCCTCCACTCCAAAGAACCTGCTCAATCTTGCTCCCGTTATGTGTGCTCTATGTAGCACCTTAAATTGAATCAGGCTAAGCCTGGCGCATGAGGAAGAGGAATTTACCCTGCTTAGGGCATCAGCCCACATACCCTCCTCTATCTCCTCCCCTAGTTCTTCTTCCCACTTTCCTTTTAGTTCACCCACCGACTCCTCCCCCTCTTCCCTCATCTCTCGGTATATCTCTGACACCTTGCCCTCTCCGACCCACACCCCTGAAAGCACTCTGTCCTGAATCCCCTGTGTCGGGAGCAACGGAAATTCCCTCACCTGTTGTCTAGTAAACGCCCTCACCTGCATATAATCTCAAGAAGTTTCCCCGGGGCAACCCATACTTTTCCTCCAATGCTCCCAAGCTCGCAAAAGTCCCATCTATAAACAAATCTCCCACCCTCCTAATTCCCAACTGGTGCCAGCTCTGAAATCCTCCATCCATTCTTCCTGGGGCGAACCTATGGTTGTTCCTGATTGGGGACCCCACCAGGGCTCCCCGCACCCCTCTCTGCCGCCTCCACTGTCCTCAGATATTCAATGTTGCCGCCACCACCGGATTTGTGGTAAATTTTTTAGGTGAGAACGATAGCGGCGCCGTCACCAGCGCCTCTAAACTCGTCCCTTTACAGGACTTTCTCTCCAGTCTGTTCCACGCCGCTCCCTCACCCTCCATCATCCATTTACGTATCATTGCCACATTGGCGGCCCAATAGTAATCGCCCAAGTTCGGTAGTGCCAATCCTCCTCTGTCCCTACTACGCTGAAGGAACCCCCTCCTTACTCTCGGAACTTTCCCTGCCCACACAAAGCTCGTTATGCTCCTGTCTATTTTATTAAAAAAGGTCTTAGTGATTAGTATAGGGAGACATTGAAATACAAATAAGAACCTCGGGAGGACCATCATCTTGATTGCTTGCACCCTGCCCGCCAGCGACAGAGGCTGCATGTCCCACCTCTTGAAGTCCTCCTCCATTTGTTCTACCAGCCGTGTCAGATTAAGTCTGTGCAAGGTTCCCCAGCTCCTAGCGATCTGAATCCCCAGGTATCGGAAGTTTCTTTCCACTTTCCTTAGAGGCAAGCCTTCTATCTCTCTACTCTGGTCCCCTGGATGTATCACAAATAATTCACTCTTCCCCATGTTTAGCCTATACCCCGAGAAATCCCCGAACCCCCTCAAAATTCGCATAACCTCTATCATCCCCCCGCTGGGTCCGACACGTATAACAATAGGTCATCTGCGTATAACGAGACTCGGTGTTCTTCTCCCCCTCTAATCACCCCTCTCCATTTCCTGGAGTCTCTCAACGCCATTGCCAGAGGTTCAATTGCCAACGCGAACAACAATGGAGACAGCGGGCATCCCTGTCTTGTTCCCCTATATAATCGGAAATACTCCGATCTTTGTCGACCTGTAACTACACTTGCCGTTGGAGCCCCATAAAGAAGTCTAACCCAGCTAATAAACCCGTTCCCGAACCCAAACCTCCTTAACACTTCCCATAAATACTCCCACTCCACCCTATCAAATGCCTTCTCTGCATCCATTGCCGCCACTATCTCTGCCTCCCCCTCCACTGGGGGCATCATTATCACCCCTAATAGTCGTCGCACGTTAACATTCAGTTGTCTCCCTTTTACGAACCCTGTCTGGTCTTTGTGCACCCCCCCCGGGACACAGTCCTCTATCCTCGATGCCAGTACCTTTGCCAACAATTTGGCGTCCACGTTCAATAATGATATAGGTCTATAGGACCCGCACTGCAACGGATCTTTATCCCTCTTCAAAATTAGCGATATCGTCGCCTCTGACATCGTCGGGGGTAGAGTCCCCCCTTCCCTGGCCTCATTGAACGTCCTCACCATCAACGGGGCCAACAAGTCCACATATTTTCTGTAATATTCCACCGGGAACCCGTCTGGTCCCGGGGCCTTCCCTGCTTGCATGCTTCCCAGTCCCTTAATAACCTCGTCCACCCCAATCGGTGCCCCCAGGCCTACCACCTCCTGCTCCTCCACTTTCGGGAACCTCAATTGGTCCAGGAACTGCCGCATCTCCTCCTCTCCCTCGGGGGGTTGAGACCTATACAGTCCCTCATAGAAGGTCTTGAACACCTAATTTATCTTTCCTGCCCTTCGCACCGTGTCTCCCCTTTCGTCTCTAATTCCTCCTACCTCCCTCGCTGCTGTCCTCTTTCGCAATTGATGAGCCAACAGGCGACTAGCCTTTTCCCCATATTCATACCTCCTCCCCTGTGCCTTCCTCCACAGTACCTCTGCCTTTCTGGTGGTCAGAAGGTCAAACTCCGTCTGGAGTCGTCTCCTCTCCCTGTACAGTTCCTCCTCCGGGGTCTCTGCAAATTCCCTATCCACCCTTAAAATCTCCCCCAGTAATCTTTCCCTTTCCTTGGCCTCTGTTTTCCTTTTGTGGGTCCCAATGGAGATCAGCTCTCTTCTGACCACCGCTTTTAGTGCTTCCCATACCACTCCCACAGGGACCTCGCCGTCGTCATTGACCTCCAGGTATCTCTCAATACACCCCCGCACTCTTGCACACACTCCCTCATCCGCCATCAATCCCATATCTAATCGCCAGAGTGTTCTCTGCTCCCTTTCCTCTCCTAATTCCAGGTCCACCCAGTGTGGGGCATGGTCCGAAACCGCTATGGCTGAGTACTCAGCTTCTTCCACCCTAGAGATCAACGACCTTCCCAAAACAAAAAAATCTATCCGGGAGTACACTTTATGGACATGGGAGAAGAAGGAGAACTCCCTAGCCCTAGGTCTAAGAAATCGTCATGGATCCACTCCCCCCATTTGGTCCATAAACCCCTTAAGTACCTTGGCCGCTGCCGGCCTTCTTCCGGTCCTTGAGCTGGATCTATCTAGCCCCGGGTCCAGCACCGTATTAAAGTCCCCTCCTAAAATCAAGCTTCCTACCACCAGGTCCGGTATACGCCCCAGCATCCGTCTCATAAATCCAGCATCGTCCCAGTTTGGGGCATACACATTAACCAACACGACCTCCATTCCCTCCAGCCTGCCACTCACCATTACATATCTACCTCCGCTATCTGCTATGATGTTCTTTGCTTCAAATGCTACCCGTTTCCCCACCAAAATGGCCACCCCTGTTCTTTGCATCTAGTCCTGAGTGGAACACCTGTCCCACCCATCCTTTCCTTAACCTAACTTGGTCCGCCACCTTTAGGTGCGTCTCTTGGAGCATAACCACGTCTGCCCTTAGTCCTTTCAAATGCGCCAGCACTCGGGCCCTTTTTATCGGTCCGTTCAGGCCTCTCACGTTCCACGTGATCAGCCTCACTAGGGGGCTACCTGCCCCCCTCCCGTGTCAACTAGCCATTACCTTCTCTAGGCCAGTCCCATATCCCGCCTCCGCGCTCCCACTCGCTCCCCCAGCGTCGCACACCATCCCCGACCACCCACTCTTTAGCCATTTCCTTTTGGATTTCCGCAGCAGCAACCCAGTTGTCCCCCCCCCCCCCGGCTAGATCTCTTTCTAGCGTGATTGCTCCCCCCATATTACTTCCGTAAGTCAGCTGACTTCAGCTGACCCCGGCTACTCCTGCTCACTCCTCGACCCCCCCGTGTGGGGAACTCCCATCCGCCTTGCGCCTGTCTTCCCGCCTTATTCTTTCTGGCGCGGGAACATCCCTTTACCTGACCCGCCTCTTATGGCGCAGCTCCTTTTTCCCTCCCCCTCCCCTACCCCATTCTCCAACTATGTCCCGTCTTTCCCCCCTCACCGGCGCCCATATTTCCCCAATGTCTCCCCCCTTCCCAATTTACTTCTCAATTAACTTCAACCATAACATTAACAATAACATTTCCTGCAGCATCAGTCCCTCAGTTCCGATCCAATTTCTCCTCTTTGATAAAGGTCCATGCTTCCTCCGCCGTCTCGAAATAATGGTGTCTCTCCTGATACGTGACCCATAGTCTTGACGGCTGCAGCATCCCGAACTTCACCTTCCTTTTATGCAACACCTCTTTGGCTCGGTTAAAGCTCGCCCTCCTTCTCGCCACCTCCGCACTCCAATCCTGGTACACCCGTACCACTGCATTCTCCCATCTGCTACTCCGCACCTTTTTAGCCCATCTCAGGACCTCTTCTCTATCCTTAAGGCGGTGAAATCGCACGATTATCGTCCTGGGTAGTTCTCCCGCTTTTGGTCTTCTCGCCGGGATCCGATGTGCCCACTCCACTTCCAAGGGGCCCGTAGGGGCCTCAGCACCCATCAGTGAGCTCAGCATCATACTTGCATAAGCTCCACAGTCCACTCCTTCCACACCCTCAGGGAGACCCAGTATCCGAAGGTTCTTCCTTCGCGCTCCGTTTTCTAGGGCCTCGATCCTTTCAGTACACTTTTTATGAAGTGCCTCGTGCGTCTGTGTCTTAACCGCCAGGCCCAGGATCTCGTCCTCAATATCTGCCACCTTCTGCTCCACCACGCGGAGCTCTGTCTCCTGGGTCTTTAGTGTCTCCTTGAGCCCCTCAATTGCCTGTAGCATCGGGGTCAGCACCTCCCTCTTCAGCAGCTCCACGCACCGTCTCAAAATTTCATCCTGCTCAGGCCCCCATGTCGCCTGCGCTTTCTCCGCCGCCATCTTGTGCTTCTCTCTTTCTGACCCTTTGGTCGACGATTCCTCGCGCTGCAGCCGCCGCCGCCGTTTTTTTCCTCCTTCGTTGGGGGGGGGGGGGACTCCCTTCTCACACACCCCACACCGGGTTGCGTCGTCAAAAAATTCCCCGTTGGGGCTCTTAAAAGAGCCCGAAGGTCCGTCGGAGCTGGAGCCGCTGAAACGTGCGGCTAGCAAGGCACCACCGCAACCGGAAGTCCCCCCTCTCATTCAGTAATAACATCATTCTTATGTTCCTTTGAAAAACACCAATTTTATTCAGTATTTGTTCCATTACTCAAAACGTGATATTATTTGATATTTAAGTCCTCGCCTGAAATTGAAACACTCCGAAATATACAACTTTCAATTGTAAACATGACTGACAAAGAAAATAAATCGAGTCACTGGGTAATACAAGTTCCCTTGTGGTTCATTTGAGATTGAGCACAGTCAGCCTTTAAACACAATCAAATATCTTGACAGGTATGAGATTAAAGAATAATGTGTTAATTATATTTGACCTTCTTTGTTCTGGGCATGAAACATTCTGCAGCCTAAATCCCGTTTATGTATGTGAAAGGAGGGGTGACAGCAAATCCGCACTGAGCCTGGATGTCCTCATTCCCCTGAGTGGATTTTCCTATTTATCTACCACGAAGGCCGATTTTCAAAAAGGTGGTTCAGTTAAATCTTTACTATTTCCTCTAATTCAATTATAGTGATAACTACACTACAGAAACAGGCGGCAATGGAGCAGCCAATGGACCTGTGCTATGTTCAACTGTCTGTATGAGCACACATTATCATTACATATGTTTCAGATGGTGATTAAAAATGTTAATCTATATGTAAATCCATTAAATTCTGTTGTGCACTGAACACACAGCGAATGTCCGAACTGTGTCAAAATGGGATCATCTTTTTCCGATCTTTGCTTCTTCAATATTCACTACCTCCAACTTCTCTGAATGAAGTTTGAGGCCACGATGAGACCAAATATATATCTACTATATGAGATTCAGATGACATGCAGAAATAATCGCATGTTATCCAAACTTCCCTCAAACTAAGTGGGAAATATTCGATGTTCCTGCCCAGTTTTGAACAGAAGACCTTTCGCGCGAGTTAGATGCACGTGATAACCAGTGCTCTGCAGACACAGGCGGCAATGGAGCAGCCAATGGACCTGTGCTATGTTCAACTGCAGTGTCTTGCTGCTGTTTCTAATGGTTAGGCCGAGAGGCCATGTCACTTATTACTCTCCTCCACTGTCCCGTTTATTTCTAGCAACATTTTCAATACTTCCATCGATCGCTCTTCCCTTCACCATTGTTCCCCTCATCCCAGCCCACTTGGACAATCTGCTCCCTGTTCCTAGTCTTCCTCTGACTCACTGCTCACCTTTGTTCTGCCATTAACGTATTCCAGTCTCTTACCACCTTGATTAGGTATCTCCTTGCAGGCCTTGATTACCTCCATTTACATTGTCTTTTTCTTTATCTCCAAGTCATTTTAGTCATTCTCCACCTATCGTTGGCCCTCTATTCAACCCCAATTTTCCACGACCCCCCCCCGCCCCATAGTCTAAATCTGACCCTATTCCCAGTTCTCCAGCTTTGACAGTCATCCAGACTGGAAACGTCAGCTGCCATCTCTCTCCACAGAGGCTGTCAGACCTGCTGAGATTGTTCAGTATTTTCTGTTTTTGTTTCCGATTGAAGCTTCCGCAGTAAGTTGCTTTGATCACACATTTAAACATGTTTGAAATGGTGATTAAATATGTTCATCTGCATTTGTAAAGCCATTAAATTCTGTTGTGGATGAACAAACTGTTAATATCGGAACTGTGCCAAAATAGGAAAATCTTTTTCAGCTCATTGCCTCTTGAAAATGCAGCAGACTTTACTGAATCAATTTTTGTGGCTGATGTGAGACTAAATCTGGGGCTGGTTTAGCACACTGGACTAAGTGGCTGGCTTGTACTGCAGAACAAAGCAGCAGCGCGGGTTCAATTCCCGTACCGGCCTCCCCGATCAGGTGCCGGAATGGGGCGACGAGGGGCTTTTCACAGTAAATTCATTGAAGCCTACTTGTGACAATAAGCAATTATTATTATTAAATCTCACATTCCTCTAGCATACCAGATTCAGGTAATATTCCGAAACAAGCGTGTGTTGTGCAAATTTTTCCTTAGACTAAATGAGAAACATTTAATGCTTCTGCCATTTTCGAACTAGGCACCTTTCGCACGTTAGACAAATGTAATAACCTCTACACTACAGAAACAGCTGGTAGCACAGTACCCAATGGACCTGTGCAATGTTCAGCTGCAGTCTTGCTGCAACTTGCAATGGTTCAGCTGAGAGGCCAGGTCACTTATTACAAGATTTGATTTATTATTGTCACATGTATTAATATACACTGAAAAGTATTGTTTCTTGCATGCTGCACAAACAATGCATACCGTACATAGGGAAAGGAGAGACTGCAGAATGTATTGTTACAGCCATAGCTAGGGAATAGAGAAAAGATCAAGTTAATACGAGGTAGGTCCATTCAAAAGTCCGATGGCAGCAGGGAACAAGCTGCTCTTGAGTCGTTTGGTACGTGACCTCAAATGTTTGTATCTTTCCTGACGGAAGGAGTATGTCCGGGGTGCGTGGGGTCCTTAATTATGCTGGCTGCCTTTCTGAGGCAGCGGGAATTGTAGACAGAAGAAGACAGCTGTTCCTTTAAAACGGGTGTCTCAACTTATAAGACCATAAGATATAGAACTAATACTGAATTTTAGCATTTGTTCAGCAAATATCGAATGGAACCATGCTTGCTGTTCAATCATTAATGCATCATTATCTTCCTCCAGAAAATTTCCACCAATTTTACAAACCCCATGAATCTTTGTTGAGTTTGACCAGTCAGCCTTTGAACAAAGTCAAATATCGTTAAATGGAAGAGAATTGAGAATTATGTGTTGCTTATATTTGACCCCTCTGTGTTTTGGTGCGAAACATTCTGCAGCCTAAATCCCGTTCATGTATAAGAAAGGAGGGGTGACAGCAAATCCGCACTGAGCCTGGATTTCCTCATCTCCCTGAGTGGCTTTTCCTGTTTCTCCATCATTAAGGCCAAATCTTTCAAAAATGTGGTTCAGTGAAATCTCTGCCATTTCCTCGAATTCAGTTACAGTATCGTTTGTGTCTGACTATATGAGCTGTCTAGATATGTTTTGGATGGTGATTAAAAGCTTAATCTACGTCTACAAAGCCATTAAATTCTTTTGTGAACTGAGCAAACTGCCAAGATCCGCACTTTGTTTTTCCATGTATGGAGCGTTCTGTCTGGACTGTACGCAGAACAATACCATTACGCCACATAGTCTTGGCAGAGTATGATGCCTTGTAACTTCTCAAAATTATCGAGTAATTTATTTTTTCAAACAAATTCTGATAGCTCTGCAGTTTCTGGAAACATTTTGGTTGATAATGTTTATTTTTTTTAAATTAAAATCTAGTCTTTACAATATAATTACCAAATACACAAATTCACTAATGATAATCAATGTTCACTACTGAATAATCAAATTTAATTATTGTTTTCTGCAATGAAATCAATACATAGTTAATATGGAAAAGGTAAGGAAGGTGAAATGGCTGCAGGAAGCCACATGTTCGAGGTACAAAAGGGCTTCCTTGATCTTGTTACTAATGACAGTGAATACACTGTGAAAATAACAATTTAAAAACTAAATGTGATTACACATGCGTACTTACAGCTTCCTACATTACAACAGTGAATATGTTTCGAAAGCACTCCATTGGCTTTAAAACACTTTAGGAGGTTCAGTGGTAGTGAGAGGTTTTATAGAAATGTACTTTTGTTCTAATTGTCCACAAACGAGGATATATTACACTCAGTGTCCTCACCAGAATCATTAAGATTGAGTCTTAATTTTGTGTAATAACCACGACATTGACACCATTTTGAATACTCTGTGAAATTCCAGGTGCACCATATCCACAATTATTTGTTGTAAAACACAGCGAGTTGTTGTGATTTGGAATGCACTGTCTATAAATGGTGCTCGAGCCTCATTGGACTGTAACTTCCAAAAGGGAATTTGATGCATTCTGAAAAACAAAACAAAATAGTCGAACTATGGGATTAAATGGGTCGCTGTACAAAGAGCTGGCACGGAGAAAATGGGCCAAATAGACTCCTCTGTGCTCTAGCAGCCTTGTGTACATGTAAAGGGAGTGGTAACAACCTGGAACCTACAGCCTATAATGGAGGAGATGCAGAGATGACGGGGGGATTTCAATAGGAAATTGGACGGGCATTGAGTGAAATAAACCCACAGGGATTCGGGGTTAGAACGGGGCAATGGACAGACTGGCTTCCTCCACAGGGAGCCGACACGGTCCCAAAGGGCTGAATGACCTCATTCCCCACCCTCCAGATGCTGTGATCTCAGGGGAGAAATTCAGCTGCTCCAGTCACTCCAACTAACTGGAGTCCCTCAACTCTGGTGCCATTCTTGTAAATGTCCTCTACACCCTCTCGAAGAACTTCACAACTTTCCTAAAGTGTGGAGCCCATATATAGGGTTCCATTCTGGAGGGATAGAATTGAAAAGCACGGAGGAAATGTCCAACTTGTTTAGAACCAGGGTTTGACTACACTGGGAGCTCTGTCAACATTGGTGATCTCCATTTAGAAAAAGGAAATAAGAGGCACTGGAGAAGGTGCAACAAAGATTCATAAAATACAGAACTGAGAGCATTTAACACTCAGGAAAGGCTGGGGCTGCTTTTTTCTGGAAAAGCGAAGACTGATGGGTGACCTGATGGAATCTTTCAGATTATGAAGGGATTCAATAATCCAATAGGAATTTCAATAGACACCTCTTTACCCAGCGAGTGGCGAGAATGTGGAACTCACGACCACAGCGAGTGGTTGAGGTGAACAGCATGAATACATTGAACGTAAAGCTAGATACATACATGAGGGAGAAAGAATAGGAAATGCTGATGGGGGAGATGTAGAGGGGTGGATGGAGGATCATGTGGAGAATTTGTTACCACAAGAAATAGTTGAGGCCAATACATTATTATGTTGTCAAGAAGCAGCTAGATATAATACTTAGGGCGAAGGGGATCAAAGGATATGGAGGGGAAAGTGGGGTTAGGCTATTGAGTTGGATGATAAGCCATGATCATATTGAACGGCAGAGCAGGCGCAAAGGGCCAACTGGCCATTTCCTGCTCCTATTTTCTATGTTTCTATGTAATCCCTTCCCACACTAAGAGCAGGTGAATGGCCTCTCCCCAGCGTGAACTCACTGGTGTGTCTGCAGGTGGGGTGACTGACTGAATTCCTTCCCACACTCAGAGCAGGTGAACAGTCTTCCCCAGTGTGAACTCTCTGATGTCTCTGCAGGGTGGATAAATGACTGAATGCCTTCCCACAGAGGGAGCAGGTGAATGGCCTCTCCCCAGTGTGAACTCGTTGATGTTTCCGCAGAGTGGTTGAATCAATAAATCCCTTCCCACACTGAGAGCAGGGGAACGGTCTCTCCCCAGTGTGAACTCGTTGATGTCTCTGCAGAGTGGATAAATCAGTGAATCCTTTCCCACACTGAGAGCAGGTGAACGGCCTCTCCCCAGTGTGAACTTGCTGGTGTTTTTGCAGGGTGGATGAATCAATGAATCTCTTCCCACACTGAGAGCAGGTGAATGGCCTCTCCCCAGTGTGAATTCGCTGGTGTTTCTGCAGGGTGGATGAATTGATGAATCCCTTCCCACACAGAAAGCAAGTGAATGGCCTCTCCCCAGTGTGAACTCGCTGGTGTGTCTGTAGGTTGCATAATCGAATGAATCCCTTCCCACACTGAGAGCAGGTGAATGGCCTCTCCCCCGTGTGAACTTGCTGATGTCTCCGCAGCGTGAATGAAGCACGGAATCTCTGCCCACACTGAGAGCAAGTGAATGGCTTCTCCCCAGTGTGAACTCGCTGGTGTGACTGCAGGCTGGATAACTGAGTGAATCTCTGCCCACACTGAGAGCAGGTGAATGGCCTCTCCCCAGTGTGAATTCGCTGATGTTTCCGCAGGATGGATGAATCAATGAATCCCTTCCCACACTGGGAGCAGGTGAATGGCCTCTCCCCAGTGTGAACCCGCTGGTGTCTCCGCAGGGTAAATAAAGCACAAAATCCTTTCCCACACTGAGAGCAGGTGAATGGCCTCTCCCCAGTGTGAATTCGCTGATGTCTCTGCAGGTAAGATAACTGAGTGAATCCCTTCCCACACTGAGAACAGGTGAACGGCCTCTCCCCAGTGTGAACTTGCTGGTGTGCCTGCAGGTGAGATAACTGAGTGAATCCCTGCCTACACTGAGAGCAGGTGAACGGCCTCTCCCCAGTGTGACTGCGTCGATGAATCTCAAGCTTAGATGG
Organism: Scyliorhinus torazame; assembly: GCF_047496885.1. Lineage (NCBI taxonomy): Eukaryota > Metazoa > Chordata > Chondrichthyes > Carcharhiniformes > Scyliorhinidae > Scyliorhinus > Scyliorhinus torazame. Next base: position 130,101,504 of record NC_092711.1, read on the forward strand.
GACGCTGTATTGCTTCCCACAGTCCCCACATTTCCACGGTTTCTCCATGTTTTGGGTCTCCTTGTGTCTCTGCAGATTGGACAATCAGTTGAAGCCTCGTCCACAGACAGACCATGTGCACTGTGTCTCCTCACTGTGAATGGTGTGATGATTTCTCAGGCTGTGTAACTGGTTAAAGCTCTTTCCACAGTCAGTTCACTGGAACACTCTCACTCGGGTGTGTGTTGTGTGGGTCTCGGTGCTTTTCCAGTCACGCTGATGTTCCCACAGTCAGTTCACTGGAATACTCTCACCCGGGTGTGTGTTGTGTGGGTCTCGGTGCTTTTCCAGTCACATTCACGTTTAAAATCTTTTGAAGACGACAGACCGGACAAACATTTCTCCTTCTCGCCGATGATATTCAGAGCCCAATGATATTCAGATCAGAAGGAATCGAGTGAGTTTGTCATAATGAGATGTGATGTTTGAGATTTCTGCCTATAATTCGTCCTCTTCCAATATCCTTAAAAAACAATTTACAAAAGTCATCAGTTAGTACAGGATAGAAATTCAGAACAGACAATTCTAGTTCCTGTGGAACATTATTTCCTCTCTTGTTCGCCAAAAGGTGTAAATCTCCATCCCACACAATCTCCCTCCATTCTCACTCTGCTGTATCTAATATTCACCCTCCCAATTCTCCTGAAGGTGCTGATTCATGTTGACTGACGGATCCAAGCTCAGCTCACTGCTTCCTGACCAGGACACAGAGATTAGAATAGGATCAAGAGTAGGCCATTCGGCCCACCAAGTCTGCTCAACCATTCAATGAGATCCTTGGCCGATCGACCTCAGTACCATTTTCCCACACGATCCCCTATCCCTCGATATCTTCAATATCTAGAAACCTATCAATATCTGTCTTGAACATACCTGATGACTGAGGCTCCACATTCCTCTGGGGTAGAGAATTCCAAAGCTTCACCACATCCTCGAGTGAAGAGATCCCTCCTCATCTCAGCTTTCTCTCTATTTTGCTACCTGTTCCCCATAACCCTGAACTCCATTGTCAATAAAATATCTGTCAAACTTGTGCTTCAATATATTCACTGACCCCCAGATACAACTGATCTCTGTGGAAGAGAAATCCAAAGACCAACAACCCTCTGAGGGAAGAGATGACTGGAAATCTATAACGGAGCTGCAGTCTTATATTACAAAATGAGAAAAAATAATACATTTACTTTATTACAGAATGGTAAATAATGTATCTAATCTGAACCATGTAACAATACTTGACCTATCTCTGTCCATTATTAATTTACTGTTCCCTGAAATGTCAGCCTTCTGATCGATTTGATTTGTCACATGTACCGAAGTACAGTGAAAAGTATTTTTCTGCAGCCGAGGGAATGTACACAGTACGTACATAGTAGACAAAACAGAGAACATTGACAAATGGTATATCGACAAACAGTGATTGGTTACAGTGCGGAACAAGGGGCCAAACAAAGCAAATATATGAGCAAGAACAGCATAGGGCATCGTGAATAGTGTTCTTCCAGGGAACAGATCAGTCCGAGGGGGAGTTGTTGAGGAGTCTTGCAGCTGTGGGGAAGAAGCTGTTCCTATGCCTGGATGTGCGGGTCTTCAGACTTCTGTTTCTTTTGCCTGATGGAAGGGTCTGGCAGAAGGCAATGCCTGGGTGGGAGGGGTCTCTGATAATGCTGTCTGCCTTCCTGAGGCAGCGGGAGGTATATACATCTCCTGGGGAACCCACCCCTTTAATTGTAAACATTAGGAAAGAGACCATATTTTTTTAGTAACCAAATCCTTTTTGTCAATTAAGGTGCAATTTTGCGTGGTCAATCCACCTACCATTTATATTTTTGGGTTGTGGAGGTGAGACCCATGGGGAGAATGTGGTGCCATGGTTTGCACTGCTGCCTCATGGCGCTGGGGAGAATGTGCAAACTCCACATGGACAGTGACCCGGGACCGAATCCGGGTCCTCAGCGCCGTGAGGCAGCAGAGCTAACCATGGCACCACCATGCCACCAGAGACCATTCCTTTACTCAGACAAATAAATGCATCAACCTGTTAAGGAGGTGGGTGGGAGGAGTTGGAAACACTTTGTGGAGCCACAAAACTTTCTTCCCAATTAAGGGGCAATTTAACGTGATTCCAGTTTGGGCTCAAATCATCAATGAGGACTCTGATCTCTGGGAAGGAAGGAAACCCTGGCAGGTGGGCGGGAAGGATTCACAAACACCCGCTGGAGGCCCCAAACCCCCAATAAGACCCATTGATTTTATTGTCAGTCTGCAGACAGGAGCTGGAGAACTGAACCCAGGCAGAGGAGAGGGAGGGAGAAAACTGGGAGTGGAGGAAAGAGATGGTGCAGATGGTGAGATGGGTTTGAATTTCAGCCCAGGGAGGAGGGAGAGTGTGTGGGACGGGGATTTACAGCTTTGGGGGAACAAGCGAGAAGAAAATGTTCCAGAGAAACTAGAATTGTCTCTTCAGAATTTCCATCCTGGACTGACATTGATGACTTTTGGGTTTTTTAAATTAAAAAAATTAAATTTAGAGTACCCAATTATTTTCCCCCCCAATTAAGTTGTCATTTTAGCGAGGCCAATTCACCTACATCTTTTTGGACTGTGGGGGTGAGACCCAGGCAGACATGGGGAGAATGTGCAAACTCCATACAGACAGTGACCTGGGACCGGGGTCAAACCCGGGTCCTCAGCTAACCACTGAGCCACCATGTCTGCCCCTCGTGATGCCGTTTGTAAACTCCTTTTACAGGATTTTACAAGGGGAGGATTTACAGATGGAAACTCAAATCAAGCTTCACATCAAGATTTAACAGAGTCACTCCATTCGTCAGGACCTGAATATCATTGGCCTGTGAATGTGAAAGAAATGTTTGTCTGTTCTTCTTGGAGGAAAAGATTTTCAATATCAGTGTGACTGAAAAAAAAACAATACACACACTCGACTCGAGTGAGTGTTCCAGTGAACTGACTGTGGAAAGAGCTTTAACCAGTTACACAGTCGAAAAAACATCAAACCATTCACAGCGGGGAGGAACCGTACACATGCTCGACGTGGAGACAAGACTTCATCACCGTAGTCCCATCGGCGACAGACTACCTGCTGTGAGTGTGGGATGGGATTCACTAAGTTATCCTAGTGAGGATTTACCAAGATGTGGGAGCCGAGCTGGCGAGGAAGCGAGTGGCCTTCAATAAGGTTCAGGTTGCTCTGTGTAAGAAAGGAGTTCGATTTGGGGTGGTACACCTGGCAAGGCTGCGGGTTACAAAGACTTCCATTTCGAAACCCCAGAGGAGGCAAATGCTTTCATTGTAAAGCATGGACTGGGGTCCAGTTTTCTGTGTGGGGATGAAGGGAGATTTACTTTATGAAACACAAGATATATATTGTGTGGGGCAGCGGGGTCAGGAGGCTCATGGACCCTGTCAGAAATTTAGTCTAGTAAGGGACTGCATTCTGAAATATATTTTATCCTCCAGGTGGGCAATATCGTTGTTTTTAATTTTGTTTTGTCCTGAGAGGGGCTACCCCGCCAGCGATAAGCTGGTGAATGGGAATGAGATGGAGGGTGAAGCTGTGAACCAGTTTTAGCTGGTTTGACAAGCTCAGCATCTGGGCCGGAGCTTTTGGGCGGGGGCGGGGGGAGAAAGTGGTTTGGATCTGGGTTTGTGTCTTGGTGGGGCTTTGCCGGAAAATGGAGGTGGGGAGGAGCTAGCCTGCTGATGGTGACTATAGAACTGTTTTTGTTTTACTCTTGAGGGTGTATGTGTGTGTGGTGGCCATCTTGGGTGGACCCTTGGCCTGTACTGTTTGAACATTTACTGGATAGTCTCTCACGGTGGAAATTTCATAGTGCAGAAGGAGGCCATTCAGCCTAATGAGTCGACACCAGCCGCCAAAAGAGCACCCCACCTCCTCCCTATCCCCTTAAACCAGCAACCCCACCTAACCTTTGGACACTAAAGGGCAATTTAGCGTAACCAATCCACCTAACCTGCACGGGAGAACGTGCACAATCCGCACAGACAGTGACCCAAGCCGGGAATCGAACCTGGGACGCTAGCAGTGTGAAGCAACAGTGCTACCCACTGTCGGAATTTGATGTGAGGATTTCATAGAATTTACAGTGCAGAAGGAGGCCATTCGGCCCATCGAGTCTGCACCGGCTCTTGGAAAGAGCACCCCACCCACGCCCATACCTCCACCCTATCCCCATAACCCAGTAACCCCACCTAACACTAGGGGAAATTTGGACACTAAAGGGCAATTTATCATGGCCAATCCACCTAACCTGCACATCTTTGGACTGTGGGAGGAAACCGGAGCACCCGGAGGAAACCCACGCACACACACGGAGAGAATGTGCAGACTCTGCACAGACAGTGACCCAAGCCAGGAATCGAACCTGGGACCCTGGAGCTGTGAAGCATTTGTGCTATCCACAATGCTACCGTGCTGCCCTTGGTTATCAGTTTCCTGTCTGCGAATCCCTTTCTAAGCCCCTGTGAAAGAAGTTTACAAAGTTAGACCACAAATGAAATTCAGGAAAGATAAACATTTCTCCTGGTTTAAATTTGCTGTGTGTAAATCCTCTGTAAAAGGAGTGTCCAAAATCCATCACTGTCAGTCCAGGATAGAAATTCACAACATTCTCCCCTCCTGCTCCCGGGTCGAGGATAACCGCTCATGCACCCCCCCCCCCCCTGCACAGTGACTCTCGTTGTGATCAGCAGTCCCCTGATTTGAGGGTGACGTCCATTCAGGGTTGCGAGTTTCTTCATGTGGCTGAACAGAGCCGCAGAGCTTTGGATACAAAATGTCTAATAAGACAGTGATATCTGGAGAGCAGGATTTCTTCCTTTTCTTTCCATCTCTGCCACCGCTTTGCATCATCAATAAGACATTGGGACTCAAAGACTAATCCAGTTTGATGGACAAGTTGTCTCCATTCTGAACAATGGGGAACAAGCTCCTCCCACTCATTGAAACATCGCCCCGACAAAGACGACAAACGCGCATGCGCCCTGATGCACAGCCAATAAAGATGGCGGCCGTTAACCCGAGCTGAACATGGGGAGCTGCAGCCCCAGTACAAAGTGGGTCTAATAAGCTCTTTTCGGAGGTTTGCGGCTTACAACAACTTTACACAACGTTTCCGTCCACCCCCGCGATCTCTCGCTCCCTCCATATTGTTACTTGCCTCATACCGATTTCAGATCTGAGGGAAACGCCCTTCTGCACCGTCGTTACCTACACTGCGCATGCTTCAATCAGCCCCCCCCCCTCATTCACTCCGATTGGCTGGAGGACCAACCGCTCCTGGTTGGTCCTCCAGTCCCGCCCCATCTCTACCTATTGGTCGAGAGCTGCTGTCAATCACCGGGCATTGTGACGGTTACAGATGGCTGACTCGCTGATTGCCCAATAATAACAGAGGGAGTCTCAGTGGGACAATCAGACAATAATAGTGGAGATGGGGCCCAGAGGAGACACAGCAGAGGAGTCACTCACTTTGAGAGTAACAAACACAGTGTATGTTCCAATAAGTCAGGCTGCAGTGTGTGAGTGAACACATCATTGGATCCAATGCAGAATCGTAGAAGCCCTACAGTGCTGAAGGAGGCCATTCGGCCCAAAGAGTCTGCACGGACCCTCTGAAATATCACCTTACCTTGGCCAATCCTCCACTCTTTCCCCATAACCCCTCCCTGGGGCAAATTAGCACAGCCAATCCACATAACCTGCACATCTTTGGACTGGGAGGAAACCAGAGCACCCGGAGGAAATCTACACAGAGCAGAATTAGGCCACTTGGCCCATCGAGTCTGCTCCGCCATTGAACCATGGCTGATATTTTTCTCATCCCCATTCTCCCTTCTCCCCATAACCCCTAATCCCCTTATTAATCAAAAACCTATCTATCTCTGTCTGAAAGACACTCAGTGATTTGGCCTCCACAGCCTTCTGCGACAATGAGTTCCAGATTCATCACCCTCTGGCTGAAGAAGTTCCTCCTCATCTTGGTTTTAAAGAATCATTCCTTTAGTCTGAGATTGTGTTCTCTGGTTCTAGTTTTTGCTACAAATGGAAACATCCTCGCCACATCCATTCTATCTAGATCTCACAGTATCCTGCAAGTTTCAATAAGATCCCCCCTCATTCTTCTAAACTCCCAACGAGTACAGACCCAGAGTCCTCAACCATTCGAGGGAAAGTGCAAACTCCACACAGTCAGTGACCCAAGATCGGAATTGAACCCAGGTCCCTGGCACTGTGAGAAAACAGCGCTAACCGCTGTGCCACCGTGTCTCCCCGTTTCTCTGTCAATGTTACTATTAGACAGTAACCTGCCTGTTATTCTAATCCGGATGTGTTACTCTGTCAATATTATTAGACAATAATAGGAGGACAAGATGCAAGGTAGAAATGATATTTTGATGGTTCTGTATTATAGTCAGTATCACTGGGAAGTGTGAGATAAAATAGGAATGGAAACATCATGACAGAGACACTTGTGACTGACTCCACCTGACTGAGAGCTGTTATACTCAAGGGGAAAGCAAGGCGGATATGGGGAACTCCAGAGATTTCTGGTATCTAAGGTGAATCTGTAGAGGAACTGAAAATATTCTCGTGGTTCTCAATGTATACAGTCACACAGGAAATATATATGACAGCTAAAACCAAAGTTTCAATCTTCTCTTTGAGACACACTGTGATTGAAAAGATCAAATATCAAAACCTCAGGAGAGGAAAATTCAGACTGTCATAATTGAGCATCACTGTTGTCTCACAGCACCACAGACCCGAGTTCAATTCTGGCCTTGGGTCACTGTCTGTGTGGAGTTTGCACGTTCTCCCCGTGTCTGCATGGGTTTCCTCCGGGTGCTCTGGTTTCCTCCCACAGTCCAAAGATGTGCAGGTTAGGTGGATTGGCGACGATCAACTTCCCTTTAGTGTCCAAAAATGTGCAGGTTAGGTGGGGCTACAGGGACAGGGTGGAGGTTTGTAGAGTGCAAACTCAATGGGCCGAATGGCCTCCTTCTGCATTGTAGGGATTCTATGAGTGAACAGTCCAATTAATTATGATTCACCATAACTCTGCCAATTTACCCTCCATAAGTGTTTATCCAATTCCCTTTGAAAGTTACTCTTAAATCTGCTTCCAGCAGCCTGTCAGTGTGAATTCCACATCACATTACTGTGTAAAAACAATTCTCCTCACCCCCTTGGGTTCTGTTGTCAAATATCTTAAATCTCGGTGTCCTCTGGTTAGAAACCCTCCTGCTCTTGGGAAACAGTTTCTCCCCATCGACACTATCACAAATCCTTCCTTATTTTAAACACCTCACCTTCACCTTCCCTGATCTCAGAGGGACAATCCCTGTTTCTCCTGCTCTAAAGAGTCACAAAGACTCAAAACGTTAACTCTGTTTCTCTCAGGCCCTATCTGCAATAACCACAGATTCACACCAGCTCTCACCAATGCCACTTTCAAAAGGTGGAGACAGGACAGGGGGGACACTGACAGTCAGGGACCTATACACTGATGGTAGGGTCACAACAGTGGAAGGACTGACGCAGAGATTCCAACTAGCTTAAGGCAACAAACTCAGATACCTGCAGCTTAAAAACTTCCTACGGAAGGAGACAAGGTCTTACCCACAACCACCACGACAGACACTATTAGAAGAGCTACTGGACGTAGACATCCTAGGCAGAGGGAACTGTAGTGACATGTACGAACGACTGCTAGAGAGGGCCGACACCGAACTGGACACAAGGAGGAAATGGGTGGAAGACTTGGGGTTCGAAATGAGGTGGGGATTCTGGAGCAAAGTACTGCAAAGGGTCAACTCTACCTCCACATGCATGAGTCTTAACCAAACGCAGCTAAAAGTGGTACATAGAGCCTACTTGACCAGAACCTGAATGAGCAGGTTCTTCCTGGAGGTGGAGGATAGATGTGAACGGTGCCAACAAGGCCCGGTCAACCACGACTACATGTTCTGGTCTTGCCCCAGACTTGCTGGGTACTGGACAGCGTTCTTCGAGGCAATGTCCAAAGTGGTGGGGACAAGGGTGGAGCCATGCCCGAAAGTGGCGGTCTTCGGGGTATCAGACCAGCCAGATCTCTTCATGGAGAGGAGGGCGTTAGCAAGGTGAGGTAGCAAAACCGAGCAAGAAAAAATGGGGAGCAGCAGTGAAAAAGGGGAGACGGGAGGGGAGTGGTCAAGGAGAGGGGAGCTGGAGTTGGGGGGGGAGGGGGGACTGTATGCTGAGCCAGATGGCGACAGACTGTAAATAGAGAAACCTAAGAAGAACCTTTGTGATTGTACAATAAATGAAAATGAACGGCAATGTGTATAATTTTGAAAATGCCAATAAAACCCCATAGAAAGCATCCTATCGGGCTGCATCACAGCCTGGTATGGCAACTGCTCGGCCCAGGACCGCAAGAAACTTCAGAGAGTCGTGAACACCGCCCAGTCCATCACACAAACCTGCCTCCCATCCATTGACTCCATCTACACCTCCCGCTGCCTGGGGAAAGCAGGCAGTATAATCAAATATCCCGCCCACCCGGCTTACTCACTCTTCCAACTTCTTCCATTGGGCAGGAGATACAGAAGTCTGAGAACACGCGCGAACAGACTCAAAAACAGCTTCTTCCCCGCTGTTACCAGATTCCTAAATGACCCTCTTATGGACTGACTTCATTAACACTACACCCTGTAGGCTTCATCCGATGCCAGTGCTTATGTAGTTACATTATATACCTTATGTTGCCCTATTATGTATTTTCTTTTATTCCCTTTTCTTCCCATGAATTTAATGATCTGTTGAGCTGCTCGCAGAAAAATACTTTTCACTGTACCTCGGTACACGTGACAATAAACAAATCCAATCCAATCCAATCCAAAAGATTTTCTTTTAAAAACTGTTTTTCTCCATCTTTCTTTCTTTAATCTATCACAAACTCTTCATGAATTTGAACAATTAAATAGGAACATACAGACATCAGCAGATAAAAGCAAATTACTGCGAATGCTGGAATCTGAAACAAAAGAGGAAATGCTGGAAAAATTCAGCAGGTCTGACAGCATCTGTAAGGAGAGAAAAGAGCTAACGTTTCGAGTCCAATGACTCTTTGTCAAAGTCGGCTTTGTCTGAACCGGCTTTGACAAAGGGTCATTGGACTCAAAACATTAGCTCTTTTCTCTCCTTACAGATGCTGCCAGACCTGCTGAGATTTTCCAGCATTTTCTCAGACATCAAGAGAGAGATACGGAGGAAAGGAGAGACAAAAGGACTGAGAGTTTTAAACAACAGAAAGGTGAGGTGGCGAGAGATAAAAGCTGAGAAATAGAGGAAACAAGTAACACAGAAAGAATGATATAAAATATAAGGGAGCAGGTTATCAGTTCCCAGCTACAGAGAGCAGAGGGAATTCAGTGACTGATCCACAGACACAGCCGGTTCTGTCCGGGAATGGAGACTCTGAACAGAAATAACCGGCTCATTTGTAAATGTCACCACAATGTGATCTGTGTGACTCTGCCCTTACTCTGTGGGCAGATATAGGCCACACTGACAGATGTTCTCACCAGATTGTGGTCCCTGGATTTATTTTCTGTTCAGAAGTGAGATGTGCGGTTTGGAACCGGCAGCAGAGAAACAGGAAGTTGTGTTACCTGAAAGTGAAACAGCAGGCGTCAGTTTCATGTTATCACCATCTTCCTGCCCGTGGGGGGTGAACTCACTCTGACAGCATCAAGAACAATCACACAGATTGCTGCTGGTCTCAGCATCACATTCACCTCAGTTCCCATTTTATTTAAAAAAAAACATTTGTGATTTTTTTAACAACAATTTTGAATGCAAACATAACACAGTAACCCCCCCCCCCCCTCCCCCCATACCCAGCCAACATGGCTTGCACACACAGTACCCCATTCCCCCCCCCACCTCCTCTCACTGATCTCGCCTAAGCTATCTCCTCCCTGGCTCCCCCCCAACCCCCTCCCCTATCGTATCTGCAAACATTTTAATTTTCCCCGAAGAAGTCAATAAATAGCTGCCACCTCCGGTACATTCCCATTCTAAACATCGAAATATGAGGTTATTTGGGTATTCAACACATTCGTTGAATTGGAAGATGCACTGAGGGTTATCACTGGGAGAAATGAGGGGACATTATAGAAAAACTGAATCTTCCTTAAAGAGCGTTATTAGAAAATAGGAGATTTAAAGTTAGCCAGGATAAGTCAGAGGTTTTTTCCAAGGGTGGAAGTGTCATTTACAGGGGGGGCAGAGATTTGAGGTGCGAGGGGGAAAGTTTAAGGGAGATGTGAGCATAGAACATACAGTGCAGAAGGAGGCCATTCGGCCCATCTGCACTGACGCACTTAAGCCCTCATTTCCACCCTATCCCCGTAACCTTTTTGGTCACAAAGGGCAATTTATCATGGCCAATACACCTAACCTGCATGTCTTTGGATTGTGGGAGGAAACCGGAGCACCCGGAGGAAACCCACGCAGACACGGGGAGAACGTGCAGACTCCACACAGACAGTGACCCAAGCCGGGAATCGAACCTGGGACTCCGGAGCTGTGAAGCCACAGTGCTATCCATTTGTGCTATCGTGACATCCTTTGCTCCCTCAGCTCGTCATATTTATTTGCGAGGTTAAAAAATGGTCTCTTTCCTAATGTTCAATAAAAGTTGTGGTTTCATAAGAACGAGGAGTCGTCGTCAATCCATCCCCTTGAGCGTTCTCCACGATTTAGTACGATCATGGCTCATCTCATCTGGGCCTCATCTCCGTCTTCCTGTCCACTCCCCATGACCCTTCATCCTGCTACTAACTAAAAACAGGAGATGGCCAATATTTAAAGGACAGGAATTTAATATAGGACAGAAATACGTCTAGTTTTGTTATACGGTACCTATTTTGTATACATTTTTGATGGTTCTGAAATAAAGTACATTTTTTGATATTTCTAGTCGTCCCACTGTATTTGTTAACAGACATAGAGCCATTACAACAGAAGCCGATTTGGTAACTCGAGTCCGGGTCGACGCCTTGCAGAGCAGCCCAGTCTGTCTCAGTCCTCCTCGATATTCCTGTCCTCCTGTAAATTTATTCACTTCAAGTGCCCATTCAGTTTAATTTCAAAATCATTCTGCTCCACATCGAACAACCTCATCGACAGCGAGTTCCAAACTATGACCACTCACATCTCCCCCACCTGTATATTATACATTTTTAGTCCACTTATATGTCAATGTGTGTGATATATAACTAGCAGTGTCAGGGACAAGGTTTGAATGAGTGAAGAAACTAGCATATGACGTTTGATCCTGTACTGACAGTGGTGATTTTTGTATGCTCATTTTACAGGATATTTAAATCAGAAAATCTGCTGACAGAAATCACAAATCAGGGGCAGCACAGCATGGTGGCACAGTGGGTTAGCCCTGCTGCCTCACGGCGCCGAGGTCCCAGGTTCAATCCCGGCTCAGGTCACTGTCCGTGTGGAGTTTGCACATTCTCCCCGTGTTTACGTGGGTTTCGCCCCCACAACCCAAAGATGTGCAGGATAGGTAGATTGGCAATGCTAAATTGCCCCTTAATTGGAAAAAATGAATTGGGCACTCTAAATTTAAAAGAACAAAAAAATAAATCACAAATCAAATATTATGTTAAGATCTGACAGTCACCAGTTCACAGGAAGCTGAATATCATTGGCCTTTGAATATGGAAGGAGAAATATTTGTCTGTTCTGTCTGCTTCAAAGGGTTTTAAATATCAGTGTGACTGAAAAAGCACGAAGTCACAAACACAACCCGAGTGAGTGTGTCCCAGGCACTGACTGTGGAAAGAGGTTTTATAAGTTACCCAGTTAAAAAAACATCTCACAATTCACAACGAGAAGAGACCGCAAATGTGTTCTCTGTCTGGCTGAGGCTTCAGCTCATCGCTGAACCCGGAGAAGCACAAGGCCAGCTGCACCATGGAGAAAGCGTGGAAATGTGGGAACTACGGGAAAGGATTCAGATCTCCAGCTGAGCTGGAAAGTCATGAACACAGACACACTGGGGAGAGGCCATTCACCTGTTCCTAATGTGGGAAAGGCTTCATTGATTCATCTGCATTGCGGTAACATGCACAAATTCACACTGGGGAGAGTCTGTTCAGCTGCTCCGTGTGTGGGAAGAGATTCACTCATTCACGCAGCACGGTAGCATTGTGGATAGCACAATTGTTTCACAGCTCCAGGGTCCCAGGTTCGATTCCGGGTTGGGTCACTGTCTGTGCGGAGTCTGCACATCCTTCCCGTGTGTGCGTGGGTTTCCTCCGGGTGCTCCGGTTTCCTCCCACAGTCCAAAGATGTGTAGGTTAGGTGGATTGGCCATGGTAAATTGCCCTTAGTGTCCAAAATTGCCCTTAGTGTTGGGTGGGGTTACTGGGTTATGGGGATAGGGTGGAGGTGTTGACCTTGGATTGGGTGCTCTTTCCAAGAGCCGGTGCAGACTCGATGGGCCGAATGGTCTCCTTCTGCACTGTAAATTCTATGATAATCTGTGAAATCCAACTTGATGACACACCAGCGAGTTCACAGTGGGCACAGGCCGCTTTCCTGCTCCAAGTGTGGGAAACAATTTATTACTTCATCCCACTTCCGGGCAAATGAATGAGTTCACACTGGCGAGAGACCGTTTGCCTGCTCTGAGTGTGGGAAGGGATTCACAGCCCATCTAAGCTGAAGGTTCACAGATACAGTCACACTGGGGAGCAGCCACTCACCTGCTCCATATGTGGGAAGGGATTTACCCAGTCACCCCATCTCCTGTTTGACCAGAACATTCACTCCGGGGAGAGGCCATTCACCGGCTGTGTGTGGGACTTGATTAATTCATCCACACTGCAGAAACACACGCGAGTTCACACCAGGGAGAGGCCATTCACCTGCTGAATGTGGGAAGTGATTCAGTGATTCATCCACTCTGCTGACACACCAGCGAGTTCACACTGGGGAGAGGCCATTCACCTGCTCCGAATATGGGAAGGGATTCACCCATTCATCTCACCTGCAGACACACCAGCGAGTACACAAAGGATTACAGGGGTTTGATTCTGCTGTTATCATAGAATTTACAGTGCAGGAGGCCATTCGGCCCTTCGAGTGCACCAGCCCTTGGAAAGAGAACCTCACTTCCAACCTATCCCTGTAACCCCACCTAACATTTTTTCGGAGTCTAAGGGCAATTTAGCATGGCCAAGCCACCTAATCTGCACATCTTTGGACTGTGGGAGGAAACCGGAGCACCCGGAGGAAACCCACGCAGACACGGGGAGAACATGCAGACTTCACACAGACAGTGACCCAAGTCGGGAGTCGAACCTGGGACCCTGGAGCTGTGAAGCAACAGTGCTAACCACTGTGCTGCCCACTCGGTATTATTGCTGCTGTTAATCACATCCAGGATTGATCCTCAGTATTCCAGCTGTTCTCCAAGCTCCAAGATTTCATGGGATTCCTTCCATTAGCCTTCCGACAGTCGGATACTGATAAAGATTTGGATCTCCTATCAGGGTTTATTGATGAGATTAAGAAAGATGATTTATTGGATGCATGAAGCATGGTTTGACATTGACAGGTTGACAAGAGAGGGAAAAGCAAATAGTCTTCTAGCTGCAGAAACAATTTTCTCATCCTTCTCGTCAAAGATTTAAAAACCTGCTACAAGATGCAGGGGTGGTGGTGAAGAGTATACAAAGCTCATGAAAGAGATGAGTACAAGGGCAAAATATGTAAAAAAGTATTGGAAACACTATTGTAAACCTTCCCTGGGCACATAACTTTAACAAGGTAGTTGTCGTGGATCTAAAGGTGTGGGACAAAGACAGAAATATTTTCATTCCACCATTTATAGACATGGTGACCCAATTTAGTCCTTCTTTAATACATGGCAACGACAAAAGGGTGATTCTAGACCAAGTCATGGAGAAATGGGTAGGGACTGGACCTGGGGCACCAGCTCAGTGTCTGACTGATAATTGAGGGGAGAATCGAGACGTGTGTGAAAACATGACCATTCTGGTCATGAACACCGCAGCTGAAAGTCCTTTCAGCAACGGACTCTGTGAAAGGAATCACGCGGTGATCGACAAAGTGCTGCAGAAACTCTTCTCTGATCAGCCAAACTGCAAGTCGACAACTGCACTGGCAGGGATGATTAATGTAGAGAATTCACTTCAGATGGTTTGAGGGTATAATCCCTGTCAATTGGTCTGTGGGATAAATCCCCAATGACCCTCTGTGCTCTGCGATAGCCCTCTTGCTTTAGAAGGGATTGCAATTAGTTTAATTTTTAGTTATTAATTAGCGATTGTTTCACAAATTGGTGTCTTATAATGTAATGTTTTGTACAAAAGTGGGAAAACCGTGTTATTTCTTCTTCAATTTGTTTTGAAATATTGTTTTGGGCGTGTGTTGTTACAATTCTGGTCACAACTGTTAACAATTGAAGAGAAGTTTGAACATCCAGTGATTAACTGAAAAAATTACATCACAAGATTCCACATTTTTAAACAAAAGCAATCTTTACTATGTGTATAAAATAAAATGAAAAAAAAAAACAGCAGTACAAACACTATCAATAATAAAGAAATGCTTTGAATTCAGTTCTACTTTTTAATCTCACCCCAAGAGTTCTTTTATATGTAGAGATACTTTGAAGGTTCATTCACTTTTATTCCTGGGACCATCCCAAAGCTCTCCAGAATTCACTTTAATTCTCCTCAGCATTCCAGCTATTCTCCAAGCTCCAAGGTTTTATGTGGGTCCCTCCATTATCTTTTCACTAAACAGCCCTCAAAACGTTCCTTTAACACTTCAACACTGTGGACTCCTCAGTTCAAGTGTGGGCTTCATTGTCTTCTTGCTGAAGGATTTAAACATTAGGAACACTCCTGGTTCCTAATGGCCCTCTAGGCTTCTAGTCCCAAAGCTGGTTCACAGCTCCTCGTCCCACAGCTGGTTCACAGCTCCTGGGACCCACAGCTGGTTCACAGCTCCTGGGACCCACAGCTGGTTCACAGCTCCTGCTCCCACAGCTGGTTCACAGCTCCTGCTCCTACAGCTGGTTCACAGCTCGTGTCCTTTAGCTGGCTGCTTCCAAGCTAACTGCAGACTGCTGCTTTCTGTGAGAAACAACAGAATTCCAACCAAGACTGCACCCTGAATCACTTGTCCCTATGATAACAGAGGCCAGTTGGAATGTTCAAAAGATGTTTAAATAAATTAACTTTTAGTTTCAAACCAAACATTTAACCATGAGGTCTGGCTGAAGAATGGAAGAAAGCCAGGGCAATAATAATCAAACCAATGTCTCTAGATCTCCAGTTAAAAAAGCCCAGCTGCCCTTTTACAGTCGTTACAATTCGACCTTTGACTTCTTAAGTCACCATGGGCCATGTCTTGTGAGTTTTTGTCAGATTCTCCACCCAGGTTCTCCATTAACCAACATTAAAAACAAACAATTCTTAAACTAATTTATATTTCTTTTATCATCCTATTAAGAATATTACAACTTACAGCATGTTGTCTATTTTAACAACAGCTGTGATCTTATTGATTGGTGGAGCAGACTCGAAGGGTCAAATAGCCAAATCCTGTTCCTAAGTCTTCCTGTGTTTAACTATCTTGAAACCTGAAATACACAGAACAATCAATCCCTCCATTGCCCACCTCACATTCACAAGTCCATCTTGATAACAGTTGAATTCCATGTCCAGGAATCACAGTCCACTGAAGAAGGAAATATTACTGCTGCTGGGTTTTCTGGAAGTTTTGTTATTGCAACAATTATTGTCCAAAGTTCCTTCTGCAAGAAGAGAGTCCTCACTGCTGTTCAGACATAAATGCTGAAGTTCAGTTTGACGTTCACCTTTTGAACTTGGATTTTCTTCCACGTTTGCAGTTTAGTTTGGATTTAAACAATGGAGAATATTCCAGTCACCTCCATATTTAAACTGTCTTCTTCTTGCTCAGTTATAGGTTTATCTTCATTTCCCAGAATCAAATATTTTAAATTTCCCTTTTGAGAAAGCAAATTCAAAATGGCTTCAATTTGTGCCACCAACCTCGTTCTCTCAGTGGGCGAAATCCTCTTCAGCTATTTTAAGAATGTTGGTCAAATTCCAGACAGGAGGGGTTTGTATTATGAAGAGATATTGAGCAGTTTAAGCAGATACTCTCCAGAAGGGTGAGAGGAGATCGAATTGAGGTACATAATGTGATAAAAGGTACTGACGTGGAGCAGATATTTAATCTTGTGGGGCAATCTAGAACGAGAATGCAGAATTTTAGGATACGGGGTAGCAGATTTAAAACAGAGATGAAGAGAAATTACTTCTCAAAGAGTCGTGAATCTGTGGAATTCACTGCCCCAGAGTGCGGTGGATGCCGGGACAGTGAGTAAGTTTAATAATAATCGCTTATTGTCACAAGTAGGCTTCAATGAAGTTACTGTGAAAAGCCCCTAGTTGTCACATTCCGGCGCCTGTTCGGGAAGGCCGGTACGGGAATTGAACCCGTGCTGCTGGCCTTGTTCTGCATTGCAAGCCAGCTGTTAGGAGGAGATAGACAGATTTTGAATTAGTAATGTGTTGAAGAGTTATGGAGAACGGGTGGGGAAGTGGAGTTGAGGACGAGAGGACATCAGCCATGATGGTATTGAATGGCGGAGCGGGCTCAAAGGGCTGAATTACCAACTCCTGCTCCAAGTTCTTATGTTCTTAAATGCTTTATGTGTTCAAACAGAAAGGTTTGACATTCCTGTTTGGAGCATTTGGGATCTTGGGAACAAAGGCAGGGAGGCTATTCTGATAGGTTTATAAAGCTCTGGTGAGGCCAAAACAGAAGACTGAGTCCTGTTATGGTCACTACACTTTAGGAATAATGAAATGAAATGAAAATCGCTTATCGTCACAAGTGGGCTTCAAATGAAGTTACTGTGAAAAGCCCCTCGTCGCCACATTCCAGCGCCTGTTCGGGGAGGCTGGTACGGGAATTGAACCGTGCTGCTGGCTTGCCTTGGTCTGCTTTCAAAGCCAGCAATTTAGCCCTGTGCTAAACAGCCCCTGTGAATGAAAATTGCTTATTGTCACAAGTAGGCTTCAATGAAGTTACTGTGAAAAGCCCCTAGTCGCCACATTCCGGCGCCTGTTCGGGGAGGCTGGTACGGGAATTGAACCATGCTGCTGGCCTGCCTTGGTCTGCTTTAAAAGCCAGCGATTTAGCCCAGTGTGCTAAACCAGCCCCAAGGAGGGCCTCCTTGAGAAGATGGAGGGGAGATTTACCAGAATGGTTCCAGGGAGGAGGAATTTTATCCACATGGTTAGGTTGGAGAAACTGGGGTTGTTCGCCTTGGAGCAAAGGAGATCGAGGAGAGATTTGATTAAGATCTACAAGATTATAGTAGTTTTAAATAAGGTTGGAAATGAAAAGCTATTCCCATTAGCTGATAGTACAAGGATGAGGGTGCCAAGATGTATGTGTTCTTGACAGATGCAGGGGGATGTGAGGGAGAAGTGTTTAATGCAGTGAGTGGTAATGAGCTGGAACCCGCTGCCTATGAGGCTGGTGGGAGCAGAGACGATGAACAATTTAACAAGGAAAATGGATGGACACTTGAGGGAAATAAACCTGAAAGGACAAAGGGATAGAGCAGGGCAATGGGACTGACTGCTTTACCAGGTGAGAATAAGACCAGAACTGAGAGCATTTAACCTTCGGGAAAGACCGGGGCTGCTTTTCTCTAAAAAGAGAAGACTGAAGGGTGACCTGATGGTCTTTAAGATGATGAAGATGTTCAATAATCCGTTCTTAAGATGGTGAAGATGTTCAATAATCCAATAGGAATTTCATGAGAAACCTCTTTACCCAGTGAGGGGTGAGAATGTGGAACTCGCTAGACAGCGAGTGGTTGAGATGAACACATTGAATAGGAAGCTAGAGAAGGAGTTGCTGATGGGGGAGATGAAGAGGGCTGGGTGGAGGCTCAGGTGGAGCATAAGTACTGACGCAGACCAAATGAGCCGACTGGCCTGGCCCTGTGCTGGAGACTCAATGGAACAGAGACAAATGTATTTATCTGAGATCTGCCTGTAGTGGCAGATGCAGCATCTATCAAATAAATTCAGGCAAAGGGCGGCACGGTGGCGCAGTGGTTAGCACTGCTGCCTCACGGCACTGTGGACCCGGGTTCGATCCCGACACCGGGTCACTGCCCATGTGGAGTTTGCATATTTTCCCCGTGTCTTTGTGGGACTCACCCCCACAACCCAAAGGGTAGGTAAATTGTCCCTTAATTGGGGAATAAAAAGAATTGAGTTCTCTAAATTTAAATAAAATGTTTTAATTCAGGCCAGACATTAGGGTCATGGTGTTGTGATCTCACTTAAAGAGTGTGGAGCAGTCGCAGCATCTGGGTTACAATGAACATTCATCTTCTGAAAGCCCTTGTGAGGCCGGTGACAATGTGCGGCTGTGAAAGCTGCAAATCAGGAAGAGCGATGAGGCTGCAATAAAAGTGTTTAAAATAAAAGGACTCAGACGGATATTCCGTGTGTCACGGGCGGCAAAGTGGACGAATGAGTGGGTGCTGGAGAAAGCTGGTGTTCAGAGGAACCTGTTTGACGCAGTGATATTGAGGAAGCTCACGTATTTTGGACGTGTGTTACAAATAGGAAGGGAGTTTTAGGAAAAAGGGGTAATGTCAGGCAAACCACCTGGAAACCGTGTACAGGGAAGGCCCAAGATGGCCTGGGTGGATAATATCAGAATGTGGACTGGCCTCTCGATGGGACAGGCAGTGAGAGCAGTGGAGAAAGATTGTCCAGAGTCAGCCAACACTCGGAATGAGGACAGATGAAAAACAAGACAAGACACCTGCAGTGGTAGGAAAAGAACTATTTACTGATCATGATAAAATTAATGTACTTTATCTGCCTTTGCAGATAATTTCAGTGGAAATGTGCCCTCGCTGAAAGAGAATCGGCCCACTGGAATGTAAGTTGGAAGATCGGTCAGTGCAGAGAGAAACCCTCCGATCCCACTTCACCCACTGTCAGAGTGAACGTGGTTCAGTCCTGGATGTGATTGAAAGCAGCAATAACAGCAGAATCCAACACCTGTAATTACTTGTGAACACGCTGATGTCTCAGCAGGTGGGATGACTGAATGAATTCCTTCCCACAGTCAGAACAGGTGAATGGCTTTTCCCCAGTGTGAACTCGCTGGTGTGTGAGCAGGTTGGATGACCGACTGAATCCCTTCCCACACACGGAGCAGGTAAATGGTTTCTCCCCAGTGTGAACTCGCTGGTGTGTCAGCAAGGTAGATAAATCACTGAATCCCTTCTTACACGTGGAACAGGTGAATGGCCTCTCCCTACTGCGAACTTGCTGGTGCCTCAACAGGTTGGATAACTGAGTAAATCCCTTCCCACAGATGGAGCAGGTGAACGGCTTTTCCCCAGTGTGAACTCGCTGGTGTGTCTGCAGGGTGGATGAATCTCCGAATCCTTTCCCACACGTGAAGCAGATAAATGGTCTCTCCCCGGTGTGAACTCGCTGGTGTGCCAACAGGTCAGATGAATCTCTGAATCCTTTCCCACACACGGAGCAGGTGAACGGTCTCTCTCCAGAGTGAACTCGATGGTGTCTCAGCAAGTTTGATGACTGAGTGAATTCCTTCCCACACACGGAGCAGGTGAATGGACTCTCCCCAGAGTGAACCCGTTGGTGTGCCAGCAGGATGGATGAATCTCTGAATCCTTTCCCACACACGGAGCAGGTGAACGGCCTCTCCCCACTATGAACTCGACGGTGCCTCAACAAGTTGGATGAATTAGTAAATCCTTTCCCACACTCGGAACAGGTGAATGGCCTCTCCCCACTGTGAACCCGCTGGTGTGTCAGCAGGTCAGATGAATTAGTAAATCCCTTCCCACACTGAGAGCAGGTGAACGGCCTCTCCCCGGTGTGACTGCGTCGATGAGTCTCCAGCTCAGACGGAGATCTGAATCCCTTCCCACAGTCTCCACATTTCCACGGTTTCCCCATGGTGCGGGTGTCCATGGCTCGGTGCTTTTCCAGTCACACTGATGGTTAACTGGCTGATGGTTTCCCCCGTCCTAACGAATCGAGTGACTTTGTAGGATCATGATGTGAAGTTTGGTCTGAGATTTCTTATTGCAAATCCTCCCCTCTTAGTTGCCTGTTAAAGGAGTTTACAAATCTCATCACTGTCAGTACAGCTCAGAAATTCAGAACAGACAATTCTAGTTGCTGTGGAACATGCTTTCCTCTCTCGTTCCTCAAAAGCTGTAAATTTTCACCCCTGATCCTTTCTCTCTCTCACACACACACACACGCTCCATTCTCACTCTGCTGTTTCTAATATACACCCCCTTATTCTCCTGAAGGAGCTAATTCACGTTTATCAACAGATCAGCATTCAGCGTTTCCTGATCTCAACAGAAAGATAATATGAGCCTAAGAAATAGAAGGAGAAACCATTCAGCCCCTCAGGCCTGCCCCACCAATAAATAAGATCATGGCTGGCCTGATAGTAATCTCAAATCTTCAATTACAGGGAATAATTGTGGTGTAGAATTTGATGGTTAATATCAGCTGATGAGCAGGAAAAACAATTCCTGACCATGAGTAGAGAAAGATGGTAAATCAGCAGCACATAACCGAGGGATGGACAGCAGTGAAAATTTCATTCAGACACATTGGAAGAAATAATGATAAAATACCAAACTTGGTTAAAGTAAATCTAATATTAGAGGCAGAAGAAGTTAGACAATGACAGACAGGTGTTCAGGGAGGGCAGAGGTGAAACAGAGCAATCGGTGAACGTGGATTCAGATCCACAGTAAAGGAGCCAAACCCGCCCCAGAGCCATGGAACCAGAGCACAGATAACAAAGCACAACATTAAAAACTCTAAATTATAGATGAATGTTCAATATTACTCACCTCTGGAACAATTTCACTGTTTTCAAATTTAAACCTGCTGGAGCCCGCATCTGGAAAGATATCAGAAGCACTGGAATCAGAGAAAAATAGCAGTCTTCAAATCTTCTAACTCCCTGGAAAAGGAGATTATAGTTGTGGTTAGATATTAAGAGATAAGCATTTATTTTGTGATTTGGGTTTGCGGTGTTTAAATTTTCCCCTTCTAACCCCATGTAAAATGAGTTTATAAAATCCATCAGCAAGTCTGGGATATAAATTCATAACATTCTCTCCTCCTGTTTATTGGTGTAATATTACATAAAATGGGATTTGTTTACACTGGAAGCAGTTTAGGCAACATTTACTGAGTTGATTCCTGGCATGAAGGGGTTTGTTTTATTTCTTTTTTCAATTAAGGTGCAATTTATCGTGGCCGGTCCACCTATCCCCTATCCTGCACATCTTTGGGTTGGGGGGGGGGGAGGAGAGAGAGCCTTGGCGCCGTGTGGCAGAAGTGCTAACCATTGCACCACTGTACCACCCTTGGGGTTTGTTTTATGAGGAAATATGGGCAGGGTGCACATACATTCATTGGATTTTAGATAAACGAGAGGGGATCTTAATGAAACAGATATTATTCTGAGGGTTAAAAGCAAATTCCCGTGGATGCTGGAATCGGAAACAAAAAATGTTGGACAATCTCAGCAGGTCTGCTTACATCTGTGGAGAGAGAATGGAGCTGACATTTCTAGTGTGGATGACTATGACAAAGACTCGAAACATTTTCTCCATTCTCTCTCCAAAGATTCTGAGGGAGTTTGACAAGGTAAGTGCTGAAAGAATATTTCCCCTCAACAGAGAATCCAGAACTGCAGGGACAGTTGAAACATCAGGGTCTAAGATAGGGGCAGCACGGTAGCATTGTGGATAGCACAATTCCTTCACAGCTCCAGGGTCCCAGGTTCGAATCCCGGCTTGGGTCACTGTCTGTGCGGAGTCTGCACATCCTCCCCGTGTGTGTGCGCGTGGGTTTCCTCCGGGTGCTCCGGTTTCCTCCCACAGTCCAAAGATGTGCGGGTTAGGTGGATTGGACACGCTAAATTGCCCATTGTGTCCAAAAATTGCCCTTAGTGTTGGGTGGGGTTACTGGGTTATGGGGATAGGGTGGAGGTGTTGACCTTGGGTGGGGTGCTCTTTCCACGAGCCGGTGCAGACTCGATGGGCCGAATGGCCTCCTTCTGCACTGTAAAAATTCTATAGACTAGGATAAATAGCTTCTCTCAGCGGGCCAGTAGAATTCCCTCCCTCAGTGAACAGTGGAGGATGGGCCATTGAGTATATTCAGTGTTGTGTTCGGCACC
Organism: Scyliorhinus torazame; assembly: GCF_047496885.1. Classification (NCBI taxonomy): domain Eukaryota; kingdom Metazoa; phylum Chordata; class Chondrichthyes; order Carcharhiniformes; family Scyliorhinidae; genus Scyliorhinus; species Scyliorhinus torazame. The sequence continues at coordinate 130,123,942 of NC_092711.1, forward strand.
ATTTTTGCCCACAAGGGAGTCAATGGTTGGGGAGGTTGGAGACCGGATGATAATGGAGCTAATTCTAATGCTCCTGATCCGAAGGACGCATGCGCTCTGCAGTACTTGGCCCGTCCAAAAATGGCGCCCGTTAACCCAGCGTTTCCATCAGTCAACCGTTTTCTCTCCTGGTCACCGGGACCCGAAAACCCATGCGGTGGCCGCGCATGCGCTCCCGCTGAAGAAGATGGCGGCGGTGGAACTGGGCCTGACCCGGATAAAAGCGCCGCAGCTGCAAACACGGGACCGCCACCGTCTTATTCCGACCTTGGAAACTGCACCGGGTGTTTATGAAGCCTCCGCTCCCTCCCCCTTCCCCCACCCCGGCTCCATTCCTCCCTCCGAAGCACCGAACCTCACCCGCGGACACAGCCACTCCCGCTCTCGCAGGGCTCCCAGCAAAGTGATGCTGCGCATGCGCCAGATACACTGCGCCTGCGCACTGGGCTCCTGTGGAGTGACCAGAGCACCTTCACCCCCGCGGGGAATGTTGAGTAATAGCCGCACCATTGAAACCTCAAACATTTAATGCAAAATAACTTCATTTCGGATAAATTAATTTTAAATAATATCACAAATTGCTGTGATTTGGTGATCTGCTACGTTCTCCTGTGGCACCGCACTGACGTTTAAAAGCTTTTATACTATTTCCTCTCCCTCCCTGATGGTTCTGACTCTGGCTGGGTTCAATCACAGTCACTGGTCCCTCCCTCTATCTATCTCTGATACTGAATATTGACTGTTTTATTGAATGACAGTGAATCTTAACACCTGATTGGGGTGCATAAGATTATGAGAGGCACCGACATATATAAATGATTTGGAGGAAAATGTAACTGGTCTGATTAGTAAGTTTGCAGACGACACAAAGGTTGGTGGAATTGCGGATAGCGATGAGGACTGTCTGAGGATACAGCAGGATTTAGATTGTCTGGAGACTTGGGCGGAGAGATGGCAGATGGAGTTTAATCCGGACAAATGTGAGGTAATGCATTTTGGAAGGTCTAATGCAGGTAGGGAATATACAGTGAATGGTAGAACCCTCAAGAGTATTGAAAGTCAAAGAGATCTAGGAGTACAGGTCCACAGGTCATTGAAAGGGGCAACACAGGTGGAGAAGGTAGTCAAGAAGGCATACGGCATGCTTGCCTTCATTGGCCGGGGCATTGAGTATAAGAATTGGCAAGTCATGTTGCAGCTGTATAGAACCTTAGTTAGGCCACACTTGGAGTATAGTGTTCAATTCTGGTTGTCACACTACCAGAAGGATGTGGAGGCTTTAGAGAGAGTGCAGAAGAGATTTACCAGAATGTTGCCTGGTATGGAGGGCATAAGCTATGAGGAGCGATTGAATAAACTCGGTTTGTTCTCACTGGAACGAAGGAGGTTGAGGGGCGACCTGATAGAGGTATACAAAATTATGAAGGGCATAGACAGAGTGGATAGTCAGAGGCTTTTCCCCAGGGTAGAGGGGTCAATTACTAGGGGGCATAGGTTTAAGGTGAGAGGGGCAAGGTTTAGAGTAGATGTACGAGGCAAGTTTTTTACGCAGAGGGTAGTGGGTGCCTGGAACTCGCTACCGGAGGAGGTAGTGGAAGCAGGGACGATAGGGACATTTAAGGGGCATCTTGACAAATATATGAATAGGATGGGAATAGAAGGATACGGACCCAGGAAGTGTAGAAGATTGTAGTTTAGTCGGGCAGCATGGTCGGCACGGGCTTGGAGGGCCGAAGGGCCTGTTCCTGTGCTGTACATTTCTTTGTTCTTTGACGGGGTGGACAGAAAGCAGTTGTTTCCCCCTTAGTTGAAGGGTCAATTATAAGGGGGCACCATTTTAAGGTAAAAGGCAGGAGGATTTGAGGGAAATAATTTTCACCCAGAGGGTGGTGGGAAACTGGAATGCCTTGTCTGGGAGGGTAGTTGAGGCAGGAAACCTCACAATATTTATATAAAGTACTTGGATGAGCACTTGAAATACAATAACATTCAGGGCCATGGGCCAAGTAGTGGGAATAGCGTAGATTTAGTAAAGTTTTGTCAGTGCAGGATTGATGGGCCAAAGGGCCTCTTCTGTACTATATGATTCTATGACATAGATGTCATTTGGCCCATTATGCCTGTGCTGGCTGTTTGGAAGATCTGTCCCGGCTGGCAGAGTCAGAACAACGTATAACAAAGAACAATACAGCACAGGAACAGGCCCTTTGGCCCTCCTAGCCCACACCGGTATATCTGCTGTAATAATTAAAGAGCTTAATGGATAGTTCACAGACACATTCACCCCTGTTGAAAAATTAGTTGCCCAATTTATTAAGCAGATATTAAGTGCTCACCAGTTAGTTATGCACACAGGGTACCTGATAAGAGTTTAATTCAATCATTCTACAGATCCCACAAACCACAGTGATAGTGTTAATAAAGGGAGTTAGGGGCGTATCCCCAGTGTGATACAGTAGATGAATTATGGGGTTACAAAATCAAAGCATTAATATCCTGCAACTTCACAATTATAACTTGGCTGAGATGTCACAGTTTGAAAGAGCCCCACATACCTGTCAGAGGAATGAGGCTAAGTCCAATAAACCTGGTAAAGCCACATCACTGTTAGACTGCACTGGGAATTTGTGAATGGGTCTGGGTGAGATGAACATGGTCTGCATCAGTGTGGTGCTCTCTCGTTGATTTTGTAGAATTCTTAATAAATACCCAACACAATGATTAGCCCAGAAATCTGAGGACACCATCATCACAGCCCTTGAAACCATTACTGATGGAATCACCAACTATTCTGAAAGTTAGGTTAGTTGTATCACCCTCACTGAAAACATACATCACTGGCAAAAAAAATATAGCTCATCCACAAACCATTCCCCCTCCAGTCCAAACTCTAATTGATTTGGGATGTTGCTGTTAAGAGTCCAAGACAAATTGCTATTTGTAAGGTGAAGGTACATCAGCAGTGGTTAGTGAAAAAGGGTGATGGTAATAACCAGGAAGACTGACTCACCAGGAAAGCTGCTCTCGAGGGGATGGTGTGGGATCCACCCATAGCACAATCATTGGCACCAGTATGACAGATTCCAGTTAATGCCGATTTAAAGGCTTGTCAGGATATTGACCCTGATGTGACTATGGTCAAAGAGGCTGTACACCACAGCAAAGACTTTCCCTCAGCCCTCACAGAAAGCAAGGACTCACTCATCCTACATGATGAGATTTTCTATCACAAGGTGGCTCTAATTTGATTTGGGTCACATTTTTAAGTCTTACAACACAATTAATTTTGTTTAGGGATCAAATTGCGGAGTCTTTCTCTTTTTTAAAAAATATATATTTTATTCGAGTTTTTTGGCCAAACATAACAATACGTAGTGTTTCTTTTACACAACAATAAAGCAATATAAATAGCCGTGGCCAGTTTTAAACAAATAAATAAATAATATATATAAACAAAAACAAAAGAAAAACAAAACTAAATGGCAACTGCCTTGTCCAAAATAAATACTCTCCAAAATTACAGTCCAACAGTCCAATATACAATTACATATACCAAATACCTACACATGTACAATAACATCCCTGAGAGTCCGTCCGATTCCTCCCCCCCCCCCCCCCCCTCCCCCCTGGGATGCTGCTGTTATCTACTTCTTTTCCATTCCCTCTATCTTTCTGTGAGGTAGTCGACGAACGGTTGCCACCGCCTGGTGAACCCCTGAGCCGAACCCCTTAACACAAACTTAATCCGTTCTAACTTTATGAACCCTGCCATATCGTTTATCCAGGTCTCCACACCCGGGGGCTTGGCTTCCTTCCACATTAACAATATCCTGCGCCGGGCTACAAGGGACGGAAAGGCCAACACGTCAGCCTCTCTCGCCTCCTGCACTCCCGGCTCTTCTGCAACCCCAAATATAGCCAACCCCCAGCTTGGTTCGACCCGGACCCCCACCACCTTCGAAAGCACCTTTGCCACCCCCACCCAGAACCCCTGGAGTACCGGGCATGACCAGAACATGTGGGTGTGATTCGCTGGGCCTCTCGAGCATCTCGCACACCTATCCTCTACCCAAAAAAATTTACTAAGCCGTGCTCCAGTCATATGCGCCCTGTGTAGCACCTTAAATTGTATCAGGCTTAGCCTGGCACACGAGGACGATGAGTTTACTCTACGTAGGGCATCCGCCCACAGCCCCTCCTAAATCTCCTTCCCCAGTTCTTCTTCCCATTTCCCTTTCAGCTCATCGACCATGATCTCCCCCTCGTCCCTCATCTCCCTGTATATGTCCGCTACCTCACCGTCCCCCACCCATGTCTCTGAGATCATTCTATCCTGCACTTCCTGCGTCGGGAGCTGCGGGAATTCCCTCACCTGTTGCCTCACAAAAGCCCTCAATTGCATATACCGAAATGCATTCCCTTGGGGCAACCCATATTTCTCCGTCAGCGCTCCCAAACGTCCCATCTACAAAGGGATCTCTCAATTGTACTACCCCAGCTTTTTGCCATGCTCCAAATCCACCATCCATTCTCCCTGGAACAAACCTATGATTGTTTCTTATCGGAGACCGCACTGAAGCTCCCGTCCCTCCCCTATGCCGTCTCCACTGCCCCCAAATTCTCAATGTAGCCACCACCACCGGGCTTGTGGTGTATTTCTTTGGTGAGAACGGCAACGGCGCCGTCACCATTGCTTGCAGGCTAGTCCCCTTGCAGGACGCCCTCTCCATTCTCTTCCACGCCGCTCCCTCCCCTTCTCCCATTCACTTACACACGATTGAAACATTGGCGGCCCAGTAGTACTCACTTTGCCTCGGTAGTGCCAGCCCCCCCCCCCTGTCCCTACTACGCTGCAAGAATCCCCGCCTCACTCTCGCGGTCTTCCCAGCCCACACAAAACTAATAATGCTCTTCTCAATCCTTTTGAAAAAAGCCTTCGTGATCACCACCGGGAGGCACTGGAACACAAAAAGGAATCTCGGGAGGACCACCATTTTAACCGCCTGCACCCTACCTGCCAATGACAAGGACACCATGTCCCATCTCTTGAAATCCTCCTCCATCTGTCCCACCAACCGTGTTAAATTAAGCCTATGTAATGTACCCCAATTCGTGGCTATCTGGATCCCCAGGTACCGGAAGTCCCTTGTTACCTTCCTCAACGGTAAATCCTCTATCTCTCTCTGCTCTGCTCCCCCGGGTGCACCACAAATAACTCACTTTTCCCCATGTTCAGTTGATACCCTGAAAAATCCCCAAACTCCCCAAGTATCCGCATTATCTCTGGCATCCCCTCCGCCGGGTCCGCCACATATAGCAACAAATCGTCCGCATATAGAGATACCCGGTGTTCTTCTCCCCCCCTAAGTACTCCCCTCCACTTCCTGGAACCCCTCTGTGCCATGGCCAGGGGTTCAATCGCCAGTGCAAACAATAACGGGGACAGAGGACATCCCTGCCTCGTCCCTCTATGGAGCCGAAAATAGTCAGACCCCCGTCCATTCGTGACCACGCTCGCCATCGGGGCCCTATACAGCAACTGTACCCACCTGATATACCCGTCCCCAAAGCCAAATCTCCTCAACACCTCCCACAAACAATCCCACTCCACTCTATCAAATGCTTTCTCGGCATCCATCGCCACCACTATCTCTGCTTCCCCCTCTGGTGGGGGCATCATCATTACCCCCAGCAGCCTCCGTATATTTGTATTTAGCTGTCTCCCTTTCACAAACCCAGTTTGGTCCTCATGGACCATCCCCGGGACACAATCCTCTATCCTCATTGCCATTACCTTGGCCAGGATCTTAGCATCCACATTCAGGAGGGAAATGGGCCTGTATGACCCGCATTGCAGAGGGTCTTTTTCCTTCTTTAGGAGGAGCGATATCGTTGCCTCTGACATAGTCGGGGACAGCTGCCCCCTTTCCCTCACCTCATTAAAGGTTCTCATCAGTAGCGGGGCCAGCAAGTCCAAATATTTCTTCTAGAATTCAACTGGGAATCCGTCTGGTCCCGGGGCCTTCCCCGCCTGCATGCTTCCAATCCCTTTCACTACTTCCTCCGTCTCAATCTGTGCTCCCAGCCCCACTCTCTCCTGTTCCTCCACCTTAGGAAATTCCAGCTGATCCAGAAAGCACATCATTCTCTCCTTCCCGTCCGGGGGCTGCGCTTCACATAATCTTTCATAAAATGCCTTGAACACTCCATTCACTCTCTCCGCTCCCCGCTCCATCTCCCCCTCCTCATCTCTCACCCCCCTATCTCCCTCGCTGCTCCCCTTTTCCTCAGTTGGTGGGCCAACAACCTACTCGACTTCTCCCCATATTCGTACTGTACACCCTGTGCCTTCCTCCATTGTGCCTCTGCCTTACCCGTAGTCAACAAGTCAAACTCTATATGTAGCCTTTGCCTTTTCCTGTATAGTCCCTCCTCCGGTGCCTCCGCGTATTGTCTGTCCACCCTCAGCAGTTCTTTCAACAACCGCTCCCTTTCCCTACCCACCTGCTTTCCTTTATGTGCCCTAATAGATATCAGCTCCCCTCTAACCACTGCCTTCAGTGCCTCCCAGACCACTCCCACCTGTACCTCCCCATTATCATTAATTTCCAAGTACCTTTCAATACACCCCCTCACCCTTAAACACACCCCCTCATCTGCCAATAATCCCATGTCCATTCTCCAGGGTGGAAGCTGTTGTTTTTCTCCCCCTATCTCCAGGTCCACCCAGTGTGGAGCATGATCCGGGATGGCTATAGCCGTGTACTCCATCCCCGTCACCTTTGGGATCAGTGTCCTTCCCAAAACAAAAAAATCTATTCGTGAAAATACTTTATGTACATAGGAGAACTCTATGTACGAAAACCCCTTACTCCTAGGTCTACTAAATCTCCAGGGATCTACTCCTCCCATCTGCACCATAAAATCCTTAAGCACCCTAGCTGCAGCCGGCCTCCTTCCGGTCCTGGACCTCGATCTGTCCAGCCCTGGGTCCAGCACCGTATTAAAATCTCCACCCATTACCAACTTTCCCGGTTCTAGGTCCGGGATGCGTCCTAACATACGCCTCATAAAATTGGCATCATCCCAGTTCGGGGCATACACGTTCACCAATACCACCGCCTCCCCTTGCAGTTTGCCACTCACCATCACGTATCTGCCCCCACTATCTGCCACGATAGTCTTTGCCTCAAACATTACCCGCTTCCCCACTAGTATGGCCACCCCCTTGTTTTTTGCATCCAGCCCCGAATGAAACACCTGCCCCACCCATCCTTTGCGAAGTCTAACCTGGTCTGTCAGCTTCAGATGCGTCTCCTGAAGCATAACCACATCTGCCTTAAGTTTCTTTAGGTGTGCGAGCACCCGTGCCCTCTTAATCGGCCCGTTCAGCCCTCTCACATTCCACGTGATCAACCGGGTTGGGGGGCTCTTTACCCCGCCCCCCTTGACGACCAGCCATTTCCTTTTTCAATCCAGCTCCTCACCCGGTTCCCACGTAACTGTATCCCCCCCAGGCGGTGCCCCCCCGCCCCGACCCCCCCCTCCCATACCAGCTCCCCCTTCTCCCCAGCAGCAGCAACCCAGTTAACCCCCCCCACTCCGCTAGATCCCAAGCTAGCGTAATTGCACCCCCCATGTTGCTCCCAGAAGTCAGCAAACTCTGGCCGACCTCGGCTTCCCCCCGTGACCTCGGCTGAGTCTTTCTCTTTTAAGTTCTCCATACGTTCATAATTACTCCTGGCCAAAGAAGCACAGGATGTTTCTTACCACCTGAATCTGTGTCCAATTTAATCCAGCCGTGCAAAGTAAAATATCCCAATGGAAACATCCCATCTGAATGATGTTTCCTGGGAAACATTGCAGATTGATTATACAGACCCACTACCCACAGTAAAAGGAGGGAGTGGTATATCCTGGTAGTTATAGATATGTTTACATGGTGGATTGAAGCTTTCGCCATCTGTAAAAATCATGCAGGCAATATAGTTAAATTTGTGTGGGTACAGAACATTATCAGATGGAACTTTCTGAAAAGTATAGAGATGATTCTCATTTTATTGCAGAAGTAATGCTACAGCTCTCTTGTCTTGTGGGTTTTGTAGTGATATCATAGTTGTGTTGTAATTCACCTACTGACCAGGAGGAGTCTCATTCGTATATAAGTGAATGTCAGAGTCATAGAATTTACAGTGCAGAAGGAGGCCATTCAGCCCGCGAGTCTGCACCGGCTCCTGGAAAGAGCACCCTGGAAAGAGCACCAGTTTAGCATGGCCAAGCCACCTAACCTGCACATCTTTGGACTGTGGGAGGAAATCGGAGCACCCGGAGGAAACCCACACGCATACGGGGAGAATGTGCAGACTCCGCACAGACAGTGACCCAAGCCAGGAATCGAACCTGGGAACCTGGAGTTGTGAAGCAATTGTGCTATCCACAATGCTACCGTGCTGCCCTCAGGTGACCTCAGACTGTCGAGAGAGCTGGGTCATAGATTGTAGCTATTCATGTTCATACTGTTATTCATCTGTTGGGTTGTATATATTTGACCCACAGTTAGTGTTAATAAATCATCTATGACTTCCGGGTGCGGCGATGACCAGCTGAGTCGCACGTTTCGGCAGCTCCCGGTGAAACGGACTTTTGGGCTCTTGATAGGAGCCCCAACGGCAATTTTGACGGCTAAAAACACTGTGCGGTAAACCAGAAGGGAATCCCCCCTGGATACAGATGAAAAAAGGAGGAGAAAGTGGCCGGATTACAGTGGATCCTTTAGAACAGCGGCAAGGAAGGCAAGCAAAAACCAAGATGGCGTCGGAAGGTGGCAGTTTAACATGGGGCCCTGAACAACAAGAGTTCTTGAAATGGTGTGGAAGAGCTCAAAAAGGAAATGAAGAAAGAGCTGTTGGCCCTGATACTACAGGCGATCGAAGGGCTAAAGGAGGAGCAAAAGACCCAGGAGCGGGAGCTTCGGGTCGTGAAGGCAAAGGCAGCCGAGAATGAGGACGACATACAGGGCCTGGTGGTGAAGACGGAGACGCATGAGGCACATCAGAAACGATGTGTGGAAAGGTTGGAGGCACTGGAGAACAACGCAAGGAGGAACAACCTGAGGATTCTTGGTCTTCCTGAAGGTGCGGAGGGAGCGGACGTCGGGGCATATGTGAGCACGATGCTGCACTCGTTAATGGGAGCGGAGGCCCCGGCGGGTCCGTTGGAGGTGGAGGGAGCATACCGAGTGATGGCGCGAGGACCGAGAGCAGGAGAAATTCCCAGAGCCATAGTGGTGAGATTCCCCCGTTTTAAGGATAGAGAAATGGTCCTTAGATGGGCAAAGAAAACTCAGAGCAGTAAATGGGAGAACGCGGTGATCCGCGTTTATCAAGACTGGAGTGCGGAGGTGGCGAGAAGGAGGGCGAGCTTTAATCGGGCCAAGGCGGTGCTTCATAAAAAGAAGATAAAATTTGGAATGCTGCAACCGGCAAGACTGTGGGTCACATATCGAGGGAGGCACCACTACTTTGAGACGGCGGATGAAGCGTGGACTTTTATTGTGGAAGAAAAACTGGAACGAGCGGGTTATTAAAAAGAACGTTTGAACAAAGTGGTGGGGCGAATGTGGGGGGCGAAGAGGGGGGTTAAAAAGGGGGAAAAGAGGAGTTTTATGTACTAATCCTGCGATGTGGTAACTTTTCTCTCTTCCACAGGTGGTGATGGGGGGAGGAGGGGAGGTGGAGGAGATGGGGCGTTGGCCATTGGGGGCGGGGCCAAGGGAGAAGCGCGGGCTTGGTTCCCGCGCTATGATAATCATGGCGGGAATAGAGAAGCAGGAAGAGGGGGCGTCGCACGGTGCGAGCCGAGGTCACGGGGGGAAGCCGAGGTCGGCCAGAGTTTGCTGACTTCTGGGAGCAACATGGGGGGGAGTAATTACGCTAGCGGGGGATCTAGCGGGGGTGGGGGGTGGGAGGGGGGAATTACTGGGCTGCTGCTGCTGGGGAGAGGGGGGAGCTGGTATGGGAGGAGATGGGCGGGGGGGCACCGCCTGGGGGAGATACAGCTGCGTGGGAACCGGGTGAGGAGCTGGAAAAAGGGGATGGCTAATCGACAAGGGGGGGGGGGGGCGGGGGGTAGGAAGCCCCCCAACCCGGCTGATCACGTGGAACGTGAGAGGGCTGAACGGGCCGATAAAGAGGGTACGGGTACTCGCACACCTTAAGAAACTTAAGGCAGATGTGGTTATGTTACAGGAAACGCACCTGAAACTGATAGACCAGGTTAGGCTACGCAAAGGATGGGTGGGGCAGGTGTTCCATTCGGGGCTAGATGCAAAAAACAGGGGGGTGGCTATATTAGTGGGGAAGCGGGTAATGTTCGAGGCAAAGACTATAGTGGCGGATAACGGGGGCAGATACGTAATGGTGAGTGGCAAACTACAGGGGGAGACGGTGGTTTTGGTAAACGTATATGCCCCGAACTGGGATGATGCCAATTTTATGAGGCGGATGCTAGGACGCATTCCGGACCTAGAGATGGGAAAGCTGAGAATGGGGGGAGATTTTAATACGGTGTTGGAACCAGGGCTGGATAGGTCGAAGTCCAGGACTGGAAGGAGGCCGGCAGCAGCCAAGGTACTTAAAGATTTTATGGAGCAGATGGGAGGTGTAGACCCGTGGAGATTTAGCAGACCTAGGAGTAAGGAGTTATCGTTTTTCTCCTATGTCCATAAAGTCTACTCGCGAATAGACTTTTTTGTGCTGGGAAGAGCGTTGATCCCGAAGGTGAGGGGAACGGAGTATACGGCTATAGCCATTTCGGATCACGCACCACACTGGGTAGACTTGGAGATAGGGGAGGAAACAGGAGGGCGCCCACCCTGGAGAATGGACATGGGACTAATGGCAGATGAGGGGGTGTGTCTAAGGGTGAGGGGGTGCATTGAAAAGTACTTGGAACTCAATGATAATGGGGAGGTCCAGGTGGGAGTGGTCTGGGAGGCGTTGAAGGCGGTGGTTAGAGGGGAGCTGATATCAATAAGGGCACATAAAGGGAAGCAGGAGAGTAAGGAACGGGAGCGGTTGCTGCAAGAACTTTTGAGGGTGGACAGACACTATGCGGAAGCACCGGAGGAGGGACTGTACAGGGAAAGGCAAAGGCTACATGTAGAATTTGACTTGCTGACTACAGGCACTGCAGAGGCACAATGGAGGAAGGCACAGGGTGTACAGTACGAATATGGGGAGAAGGCGAGCAGGTTGCTGGCACACCAATTGAGGAAAAGGGGAGCAGCGAGGGAAATAGGGGGAGTGAGGGATGAGGAAGGAGAGATGGAGCGGGGAGCGGAGAGAGTGAATGGAGTGTTCAAGGCATTTTATAAAAAATTATATGAAGCGCAACCCCCGGATGGGAGGGAGAGAATGATGGGCTTCTTGGATCGGCTGGAATTTCCCAAGGTGGAAGAGCAGGAAAGGGTGGGACTGGGAGCACAGATCGAGGTAGAAGAAGTGGTGAAAGGAATTAGGAGCATGCAGGTGGGAAAGGCCCCGGGACCGGATGGATTCCCAGTCGAATTCTATAGAAAATATGTGGACTTGCTCGCCCCGGTATTGACGAGGACCTTTAATGAGGCAAAGGAAAGGGGACAACTGCCCCCGACTATGTCTGAAGCAACGAAATCGCTTCTCTTAAAGAAGGAAAAGGACCCGCTACAATGCGGGTCCTATAGACCTATTTCCCTCCTAAATGTAGATGCCAAGATCCTGGCCAAGGTAATGGCAATGAGAATAGAGGAATGTGTCCCGGGGGTGGTCCACGAGGACCAAACTGGGTTTGTGAAGGGGAGACAGCTGAACACGAATATACGGAGGCTGTTAGGGGTAATGATGATGGCCCCACCTGAGGGGGAAACGGAGATAGTAGTGGCGATGGATGCCGAGAAAGCATTTGATAGAGTGGAGTGGGATTATTTGTGGGAGGTGTTGAGGAGATTTGGTTTTGGAGAGGGGTATGTTAGATGGGTGCAGCTGTTGTATAGGGCCCCGATGGCGAGCGTGGTCACGAATGGACGGGGATCTGCATATTTTCGGCTCCATAGAGGGACAAGGCAGGGATGCCCTCTGTCCCCATTATTGTTTGCACTGGCGATTGAGCCCCTGCCGATAGCGTTGAGGGGTTCCAAGAAGTGGAGGGGAGTACTTAGAGGAGGAGAAGAACACCGGGTATCTTTGTATGCGGACGATTTGCTACTATACGTGGCAGACCCGGCGGAGGGGATGCCAGAAATAATGCGGATACTTGGGGAGTTTGGGGATTTTTCAGGGTATAAATTGAACATGGGGAAAAGTGAGTTGTTTGTGGTGCATCCAGGGGAGCAGAGTAGAGAAATAGAGGACCTACCGTTGAGGAAGGTAACAAGGGACTTTTGTTACCTGGGGATCCAGATAGCCAAGAATTGGGGCACATTGCATAGGTTAAATTTAACGCGGTTCGTGGAACAAATGGAGGAGGATTTCAAGCGATGGGATATGGTATCTCTGTCACTGGCAGGGAGGGTGCAGGCGGTTAAGATGGTGGTCCTCCCGAGATTCCTCTTTGTGTTTCAGTGCCTCCCGGTGGTGATCACGAAGGCTTTTTTTAAAAGGATTGAAAAGAGCATCATGGGTTTTGTGTGGGCCGGGAAGACCCCAAGAGTGAGGAAGGGATTCTTACAGCGTAGCAGGGATAGGGGGGGGCTGGCACTACCGAGCCTAAGTGAGTATTATTGGGCCGCTAATATTTCAATGGTGAGTAAGTGGATGGGAGAGGAGGAGGGAGCGGCGTGGAAGAGATTAGAGAGGGCGTCCTGTAGGGGGACTAGCCTACAGGCTATGGTGACAGCCCCATTGCCGTTCTCACCGAGGAACTACACCACAAGCCCGGTGGTGGTGGCTACACTGAAGATTTGGGGACAGTGGAGACTGCATAGGGGAAAGACTGGAGCCTTGGGGGGGGTCCCCGATAAGAAACAACCATAGGTTTGCCCCGGGGGGAATGGATGGGGGAAATGGAATGTGGCAAAGAGCAGGAATAACGCAACTGAAAGATCTGTTTGTGGATGGGAAGTTCGCGAGTCTGGGAGCGCTGACCGAGAAATATGGGTTGCCCCAAGGGAATGCATTCAGGTATATGCAACTGAGGGCTTTTGCGAGGCAACAGGTGAGGGAATTCCCGCAGCTCCCGACACAAGAGGTGCAGGACAGAGTGATCTCAAAGACATGGGTGGGGGATGGTAAGGTGTCAGATATATACAGGGAAATGAGGGACGAAGGGGAGACTATGGTAGAAGAACTAAAAGGGAAATGGGAAGAAGAGCTGGGGGAGGAGATCGAGGAGGGGCTGTGGGCAGATGCCCTAAGCAGGGTAAACTCGTCGTCCTCGTGTGCCAGGCTAAGCCTGATTCAGTTTAAGGTATTACACAGGGCGCATATGACTGGAGCACGGCTCAGTAAATTTTTTGGGGTGGAGGATAGGTGTGCGAGGTGCTCGAGAAGCCCAGCGAATCATACCCATATGTTTTGGTCATGCCCGGCACTACAGGGGTTTTGGATGGGGGTGACAAAGGTGCTTTCAAAAGTAGTGGGGGTCCGGGTCGAACCAAGCTGGGGGTTGGCTATATTTGGGGTTGCACAAGAGCCGGGAGTGCAGGAGGCGAGAGAGGCCGATGTTTTGACCTTTGCGTCCCTAGTAGCCCGGCGCAGGATATTGTTAATGTGGAAAGAAGCCAAGCCCCCGGGGGTGGAGACCTGGATAAATGACATGGCAGGGTTTATAAAGCTAGAGCGGATTACGTTCGTTCTAAGGGGGTCGGCTCAAGGGTTCACCAGGCGGTGGCAACCGTTCGTCGAATACCTCGCAGAAAGATAGATGGAATGGAAAAAAGAAGGCAGCAGCAGCAGCCCAGGATCGGGGGGGGGGGGGGGGGGGGGAGGAACCAGAAGGACTCTCAGGGTTGTTAATATATACTGTATAATATGTATAGGTCGTTGCTACAGATAATTATATATTGGACTGTTGAATTATATTTTTGGAGAGTGTTACTTGTGATAAGGCAGTTGCCAATTAGGGTTAGTTTTCATTTTTGTTATTTATTATTTATTCTTTTTTTTTGTTTTGTTTTAAAATAGGTCATTGTTATTTGAGTTGTTATAATATTGTGTAAAGGATGCACAATGTACTGTGTTGGTTGACCAAAAATTTTCAATAAAATATTTGTAAAAAAAAAATATAAATCATCTATAGTTTTAGCCATAAGTGTTCTTGTAATATAACTCAGGTCATCTGACAAGAACATTACAGGTAAGTAACAACATTCCCACATCCCCTTCCATCCAGATCCATAGTGAGATGGTCGAGTGCTTTAATCACTCTGGAGAAACAACATTGGAAAAAAGCTGTCGTGAAGGAAGCTGATAATCAGGTCAAGGCCAATGTCTATGTCACTGCCTTTTCTGGTGTCTTAATGACCCGAACAGGCGCCGGAATGTGGCGACTAGGGGCTTTTCACAGTAACTTCATTTGAAGCCTACTTGTGACAATAAGCAATTTTCATTCATTTCATTCACTGAACTGTTCACTCCCTCAGTTGCAGTCCATTTCCGACTATGAGAGGGCAGAAAATACAAACTGTGTATCTCACAGGATCCCACACCCACTGCTATTTAACAGACTCATGAGCAGTTTCTTCAGATCCTCCAATAAACCGTGGCATCTTCTCTGCTGCAGTGGACGGGTGCTGCCCCTCCAGGGAGAACAACCCCACCCATACACTAACTGTTGAATGTGAGATGAAGCAATGTTTAAAACATTGTTATGAGAGTTATGAGAGGAGGACCAGAGGGTAGCACGGCGGTGCAGTGGGTTAGCATTGCTGCCTCACAACGCCGAGGTCCCAGGTTTGATCCCGGCCCCGGGTCACTGTCCGTGTGGAGTTTGCACATTCTCCCCGTGTTTGCGTGGGTCTCGCCCACACAACCCAAAGATGTGTAGGGTAGGTGGATTGGCCACGCTTAAATTGCCCCTTAATTGGAAAAACAATGAATTGGGTACTCTAAATTTATTTTAAAAAAGAGAGGAGGACCAGAATGTTGTTCATCATGCGGACCTGCGTCCAAATTAATCCGGCAATGCGACAGGCTTAGTAATTGGGAAGTTCCACATGATGATCTGGATAAATTGGGAGGAACCAGTCCTTCATTGACTATTCAAAAATGAGGAAAGGAAGCACAATATCTGTGTTACCATGAAGATCAGTGTTTCAGTTACAAAATGAAACAGTGCGATAACTATATTGAGAATAAACTCAGGAGAATCACAGGAATCTGTGAACAATCTGAGGATAATTTTATGTGTGGTGTATTTTTTTTTAAAAATAATTTTTATTAAAGGTTTTCATAAAATATCAATAACAAAATGAGAAAGAAAAAAGAACCCAACAGGGTTAAGTACAAAACACAATCTAAAAAAGCAACCCCCCAAACCCCTCCCCCACTGTACATAAATAATAAATTAACATTAACACCCCGACTTAAGACAACAGGTGTACACACCCCCTCAGACCCTCCAGTGTAAATAACATAAACAAAAATAAAGTTAAACCCCCCCCCGAGCTGCTGCTGCCATTGACCAATGTCTATCGTTCTGTCAGAAAGTCTAAGAACAGTTGCCACCGCCTAAAGAACCCTTGTACCGACCCTCTCAAGGCGAATTTCACCCTCTCCAATTTAATGAACCCTGCCATATCGCTGATCCAGGATTCCACGCTTGGGGGCCTCGCATCCTTCCACTGAAGAAGAATCCTTCGCCGGGCTACCAGGGACGCAAAGGCCAGAATTCCGGCCTCTGTCGCCTCCTGCACTCCCGGCTTCTCTGCCACCCCAAATATTGCGAGCCCCCAGCCCAGTTTGACCCTGGATCCTACCACCCTCGCTACACCTGTCCTCACCCCCAAAGAACCAGCTCATCCTTGTCCCGGTCATGTGTGCCCTGTGCAGCACCTTAAACTGTATGAGGCTGAGCCTCGCCACAAAGAGGAAGAATTTACCCTCCCTAGGGCATCTGCCCACGTCCCCTCTTCGATCTCCTCTCCCAACTCCTCATCCCACTTACCTTTCAACTCCACCACCGAGGCCTCCTCCTCCTCCTGCATCACCTGGTAAGTTTCTGAGATCTCCCCCCCCCCCCCCCCCCCCCCCGAGAGCACTCTGTCCTGTACTGTGTGTGGCAGTAGCCACAGGAATTCCACCACCTGCCGTCTGGCAAACGTCCTTACCTGTAAGTACCTGAAGGTGTTCCTCGGGAGGAGCCCGTACATCTCCTCCAGCTCACCCAAGCTCGCGAACTTCCCGTCCACAAACAGGTCCCCCAACTTTCGTATCTCTGCCTTGTGCCACCCCGAAAACCCTCCACATGTTCTTCCTGGGGCGAACAGGATTCCTTCCCACAGTCCGCAAATTTCCAGATTCTCCATGGTTCAGGTGTTCTTGTGGCTCTCCAACTTTGACAATCGGCGCCATGAAGCAACCGTGCTAACCACCTGTGCCACCATGCTGTCCTGAGAACAGGGCTAATGTTTCGAGTCTGGATGACTCTTTGTCAAAGCCATCCAGACTCGAGACGTGACATTTTCCAGCATTTTCTGTTTTTGTTTCAGATTCCAGCATCCGCCGTAATTTGCTTTTATCTTCGAAATAAATGTATCAAGCTGAGGGAGCAAAGGATGTCAATATCTATGAGAGAGAGAGAGACCTGGACTAACCTTTCCAGAGTCAGCACCCTTCCTGGATTCACTTCCTGTCCCTTCAGTTCCTGCAAGTCAACAAATTAATTCAAAATTATAAAAGTGGAGAATAGGAAGTGTTTAACTCACAGGTGTGGGACATGGGAGACGGTTTTAGTCTGTGTGAATCTCAATCTTCATTCAGAGCTGGACCAGCAGCAGCTTTGCTGCGCAGTAATGGACAGGTTTACAAACACATTGTCCAACTTCCCCATTCATACACGGGGAAGAGCTGGATGATCAGAGTGCTTCCGGTGTGCTGACTCTTCCCATTAGTCAACTCCCGCGGAGCGGAATCCGACCCCACGTGGGGTGGGAAGCAATTTGACCTGATGCGCTGAGCTGCTGTCCAATCCGCAGTCTTACTGCTGGAACCAGTGAAATTCTCCCACTGGGACTCCCAATTTGTGCTGGGAAATCCCTCTGAGGCATTGCCTGAGGCAACGGAGCCCTGCCTGAATCAGCTAGTAAGAAGTCTTACAGCACGAGGTTAAAATCAGGTTTGTTTTGAATCACTAGCTTTCGGAGCACTGCTCCTTCCTCAGGTGAATGAAGAGGTGGGTTCCAGAAGCACATATACAGACAAAATCAATGATGCAAGACGATACTTTGAATGCGAGTCTTTGCAGGTAATTAAGTCTTTACAGGTCCACATGGAGCAACTGGAGAGAGGGATAATCCCAGGTTAAAGAGGTGTGAATTGTCTCAAGCCAGGACAGTTGGTAGGATTTTGCAAGCCCAGGCCAGATGGTGGGGGGTGAATGTAATGCAACATGAATCCAAGGACCCGGTTGAGGCCGTAGTCATGTGTGCAGAACTTGGTTACAATTTTCTGCTCGGCGATTCTGCGTTGTCGCACGTCCTGAAGACCACCTTGGAGAACGCTTACCCGACGATCAGAGGCTGAATACCCTTGATTGCTGAAGTGTTCCCCGACTGGAAGGGAATATTCCTGCCTGGCGATTGTCGCGCGATGTCCGTTCATCCGTTGTCGTGTGAGAGTACCTTTAAGAAATGGGTCTTTAAGAAATAGGTGTTTATCAGTGATGTCAGAGTATGGGTGGAGCTGGGCTGTCTGCTTTACCTTCGTTTTTGAGCAGACTGCTACAGAGTGAGTCTTTAGTTTCGTTTTCAGAGAGAAGAGCTGCAGTGAAAACCAGCAGATGTGCATGAATCTCTCTACAAGCTAAAGAGTGTTAATTTGGGTGATTTCAAAGGGATGACTGCTCTCATTAGAGAATTTAAACCTGATCCCTGTGTTAAAAGGGTCTTTTGTCTTCCGGATGTTGTTTGGGAATTTATTAAGGATTATCTATAGAGTACTGTATTCTTTGGGGATTTATTGGTGTTGATAGCTGTTAAGATGTTTACTGTGGGTTTATAAAGTGTTAACTGGTTTCATAAATAAACATTGTTTTAATGTAAAAGTACTGTAACTCTCTGTTGAATAACAACTGAAAGACAGGCCCCTGTGTTCCCCATAACCACAATAAATTCAAATTTAAGGGTCAGGTGAACTCCATGATACACTTCGGGGCTCTCTAAACCCTGGACCTTAACATCGTTGTTGCAGCGTCTGCATGGTCTCGCAAATGTACCACACATCGGGACATCCTTTCCTGCAGCGTATGAGGTAGACAACGTTGGCCGAGTCACACAAGTATGTACCACATACCTGGTGGGTGGTGTTCTCACGTGTAATGGTGGTACCCGTGTCGATGATCTGGCAAGTCTTGCAGAGATTGCCATGAGAGGGTTGTGTGGTGTTGTGGTCGCTATTCTGAAGGCTGGGTAGTTTGCTGCAAACAATGATTTGTTTAAGGTTGCGTGGTTGTTTGAAGGCAAGTAGTGGGAGTGTTTGAATGACCTTGGGAAGATGTTCGTCTTCGTCGATGACGTGTTCAAGGCTGCGAAGAAGATGGCGTAGTTTCTCCGCTCCGGGGTAGTACTGGACGACGAAGGGTATTCTGTCGGTTGTGTCCCGTGTTTATCTTCTGAGGTTGGTGCGTTTTTTTGCTGTGGTGCATTGGAACTGTCGATCGATGAGTCGAGCGCCATATCCCGTTCATACGAAAGCATCTTTCAGCGTCTGTAGATGTCTGTTACGCTCCTGCTCGTCTGAGCAAGTCCTGTGTATATGTATGGCTTGTCCATAGGGGATGGCTTCTTTAATGTGTTTAGGGTGGAAGCTGGAGAAGTGGAGCATTGTGAGGTTATCCGTGGGCTTGCGGTAAAGCAAAGTGTTGAGGTGACCGTCCTTGATGGAGACGAGTGTGTCCAAGAATGCAACCAATTCTGGAGAGTAGTCCATGGTGAGTCTGATGGTAAGATGGAACTTATTGATGTCATCGTGTAGTCGTTTCAGTGATTCTTCGCCGTGGGTCCAAAGGAAAAAAATGTAATCGATGTATCTGGTGTATAACGTTGGTTGAAGGTCCTGTTCAGTAAGGAGGTCTTGTTCAAACTTGTGCATGAAGATGTTGGCATATTGAGGTGCAAATTTGATCCCCATGGCTGTTCCGTGTGTCTGGATGAAGAACTTGTTGTCGAAGGTGAAGACGTTGTGATCCAGAATGAAGCGGATGAGTTGCAGAATTGCGTCTGGAGATTGGCAGTTGTCGCTGTTGAGTACTGAGGCTGTTGCAGCAATGCCGTCATCTTGGGGGATGCTGGTGTAGAGTGCTGAGACGTCTATTGTGACGAGAAATGTTCCTGGTTCAACTGGTCCATGGGTGCTGAGTTTCTATAAGGAGTCCGTCGTATCACGACAGAAGCTGGGCGTTCCTTGTACGATGGGTTTCAAGATGCCCTCGATGTAACCAGAGAGGTTCTCACATAGGGTCCCATTGCCTGATACAATAGGACGGCCTGGTGTGTTGGCCTTGTGTATTTTTGGGAGGCAGTAGAGATCTCCAACGCAGGGAGTACGTGAGATGAGAGCACGTAGGGTGCTCTGAAGGTCTGGATCCAAGGTCTTGATCAGTCTGTTGAGTTGGCGAGTGTGTTCCTTGGTCGGATCTGTGGGTAACTGTCTGTACTGTTCCTGGTTGTTCAGTTGTCGGTATACTTCTTTGCAGTAGTCTGTTCTGTTCAGTGTGACGGTGGCTCCTCCTTTGTCTGCTGGTTTGATGGTGATGTTGCGGTTGGTCTTGAAAGCTTGGATGGTGTTGCATTGTGCTTGGGTGACGTTCGGGGCTATCTTGTGAATGAGACTGATGAATCTGGCATTGACGCGACTCCTGACGGCTTGAGCATACATGTCGAGTCTAGGGCAGTGGCCTTCTGGAGGGGTCCAATTCGAGTCTTTCCTCTTCGGTTGCCGCGCCGCAGATCACTCGGTCTGCTGTTCCGGTTCATTGCATGTCTCATTGGGTTCGCTGTCGGCCTCTTGAGGTCTGTGGAAGAACTCCCGGCGCCTCATTCGCCTGATGAATTCCTCCGTGTCTGCCGCGAGACTGATGAGGTCCATTTTGCTGGTGGTACAGAAATTGAGCCCTCTGGTTTTGTCTTGTTGAAGGGTGTAGTTCGATAAGTTGACAAAAGATTTCCCTCTTTTGTTTTGTACTGTGGTACCGGGGAGGCTTGGTTGCTGCTAGTGGTGATGCCTAGTTTCTCAAGCTTCCTGTTCTTGGTGTGTACGTAGGTGGCACAGTATCGTTGTCTCATCTGTTTGGCGGTGTTCCGCTGCTGGTCTGCTGCGTCCTGAGCGCAAGTTGAGAATATGGCCTCTATCTTGGTTTCCAGGTTGCGGCGTGTGCTGTAGAGCTGGCGGACGAGGTGGTTGAGGAGTGTGAGAGACGTGCGACGCCAGGGTCTCTCAGCGTAGTCTGTGTTGTAGGTCAACTT
Source organism: Scyliorhinus torazame (assembly GCF_047496885.1). Classification (NCBI taxonomy): domain Eukaryota; kingdom Metazoa; phylum Chordata; class Chondrichthyes; order Carcharhiniformes; family Scyliorhinidae; genus Scyliorhinus; species Scyliorhinus torazame. Next base: position 130,144,637 of record NC_092711.1, read on the forward strand.
GAATGGGTTTGTAATCTGTAGCCCTTTGGGATCTTGTCTGCTTTCTTGCATCTTTGTAGAAACTTAATGTCAGTGTCGATATGCGCGATCTTCTCCACTTTGAGCCGGCAGTTTGCGGTGTCGATGGTAGCCATGATGTGGAGATGCGAGCGTTGGACTGGGGTGAGCACAGTAAGAAGTCTTACAACACCACGTTAAAGTCCAACAGGTTTGTTTTGAATCACTCTGCTTTGCAGTGACGTTATTTGACCTTGTCCCTCCCGTCCACCATCTCGAGCCAAGGATTCCTGGTAACCGGCTGAGGGAACCGGCCAAAGGGGAGTTCTGGAGGGCCGGAAGGACGCTGGACCTCCAGGCAATCAGAGGGCGAGCTTTGTGTGAATGAAGATTGAGCTTCACACAGACTGAAACTTCCTCCGGTGTGAAACTGAGAGTAAATCACTTTCCTTTCTTCCCCCTTTCCATTTCTTTTCTAATTCTGGGTTTCAATTGTTGATTTGCCGGAACTGAAGGGAAAGGCAGTGAGTCCAGGGAGGGTGTAGACTCTGGAAAGATTGGTCCAAGTGATAAAATCCCTACAGTGCAGAAGGAGGCCATTTAGCCCATTGAATCATACCAACCCTCTGAAACTGCACCCTACCTATGCCTTTCCCCCCTATGCCCGTAACCCCAATTAACCTTTGAACACTGAGGGGCAATTTAGCTTGGTCATAGAATCATAAGATTTACAGTGCAGAAGGAGGCTATTCGGCTCATCGAGTCTGCACCGGTCCTTGGAAAGAGCACCCTACTTAAGGGTAGGTAAGTACTTAAGCCCACACCTCCACCCTATCCCAGTAACCATTTTTGGACACCAAGGGGCAATTTAGCAATCCACCTAACCTGTACATCTTTGGACTGTGGGAGGAAACCGAACCACCCGGAGGAAACCCATGCAGAGACAAGGAGAAAGTGCAAACTCCACATAGACAGTCACCCGAGGCCAGAATTGAACCCGGGACCCTGGAGCTGTGAGGCAGCAATGCTAGCCACCGTGCTTTCCTCTCACCCTCTCTCTCAAAGACATTAACATCCTTTGCACCCTCAGCATGACATTTATTTGTCTGGCTAAAAGGATGATCTCTTTCCTAATGTTCACAATTAAAGGGCTGTTTACCCCAGGAGATGGCTGACATTTAAGGGGGCAGTAAATTAAGAGAGGATATATATCTGTCTTGTGATGTTATATGGTGTGTTTTAGATGTATTATTTATTGGCCTGTAATAAATTTCATTCATAATTATTTCTTTTTAAAAAAATATATTTTATTCAAGATTTTTGGCCAAACATAACAGTACGTAGTTACTGTAACAACAATAAAGCAATATAAATAACAGTGGCCAGTTTTAAACAAATAAATAAATAATATATAAACAAAAACAAAAACAAAACTGAATGGCAACTGCCTTGTCAAAAATAAATACTCTCCAAAAATACAATCCAACAATCCAATTACCTATAACAACTACCTATACATATTATACATATACAATAACATCCTTGAGAGTCCGTCCGATTCCCCCCGCGCCCCCCCCTCCCCCCCCTGGGTTGCTGCTGTTGTCTACTTCTTCTCCATTCCCTCTATCATCTGTGAGGTAATCGACAAACGGTTGCCACCGCCTGGTGAACCCCTGAGCCGAACCCCTTAACACGAACTTAATCCGTTCTAACTTTATAAACCCTGCCATGTCGTTTTTCCAGGTCTCCACACCCGGGGGTTTGGCTTCCTTCCACATTAACAATATCCTGCGCCGGGCTACTAGGGACGCAAAGGCCAACACGTCAGCCTCTCTCGCCTCCTGCACTCCCGGCTCTTCTGCAACCCCAAATATAGCCAACCCCCAGCTTGGTTCGACCCGGACCCCCACCACCTTCGAAAGCACCTTTGCCACCCCCACCCAGAACCCCTGTAGTGCCGGGCATGACCAGAACATGTGGGTGTGATTCGCTGGGCCTCTCGAGCATCTCGCACACCTATCCTCTACCCCAAAAAATTTACTAAGCCGTGCTCCAGTCATATGCGCCCTGTGTAACACCTCAAATTGTATCAGGCTTAGCCTGGCACACGAGGACGATGAGTTTACCCGACGTAGGGCATCAGCCCACAGCCCCTCCTCAATCTCCTCCCCCAGTTCTTCTTCCCATTTCCCTTTCAGCTCATCTACCATGATCTCCCCCTCGTCCCTCATTTCCCTGTATATGTCCGACACCTTACCATCCCCCACCCATGTCTCTGAGATCACTCTATCCTGCACCTCCTGCGTCGGGAGCTGCGGGAATTCCCTCACCTGTTGCCTCGCAAAAGCCCTCAATTGCATGTACCGAAATGCATTCCGTCAGCAAACGTCCCATCTACAAACAGATTTCTCAGTTGTACTACCCCAGCTCTTTGCCATGCTCCAAATCCCCCATCCATTCTCCCCGGAACGAACATATGATTGTTTCTTATCGGGGACCGCACCGAAGCTCCCATCCTTCCCCTATGCCATCTCCACTGCCCCCAAATTTTCAATGTAGCCACCACCACCGGGCTTGTGGTGTATTTCTTTGGTGAGAATGGCAATGGTGCCGTCACCATTGCTTGTAGGCTAGTCCCCCTGCAGAACGCCCTCTCCAATCTCTTCCACGCCGCTCCCTCCCCTTCTCCCATCCACTTACACACCATTGAAACATTGGCGGCCCAGTAGTACTCACTTAGGCTCGGTAGTGCCAGCACCCCCCCCTGTCCCTACTATGCTGCAAGAATCCCCTCCTCACTCTCGGGGTCTTCCCAGCCCACAAAAAACTCATAATACTCTTCTCGATTCTTTTGAAAAAAGCCTTCGTGATCACCACCGGGAGGCACTGAAACACAAAAAGAAATCTCGGGAGGACCACCATTTTAACCGCCTGCATCCTACCAGCCAATGACAGGGACACCATGTCCCATCTCTTAAAGTCCTCCTCCATCTGTTCCACCAACTGCGTTAAATTAAGCCTGTGTAATGTACCCCAATTCTTGGCTATCTGGATCCCCAAGTACCGGAAGTCCCTTGTTACCTTCCTCAACGGTAAATCCTCTATCTCTCTGCTCTGCTCCCCTGGATGCACCACAAACAACTCACTTTTCCCCATGTTCAGTTTATATCCTGAGAATTCTCCAAACTCCCCAAGTATCCGCATTATCTCTGGCATCCCCTCCGCCGGGTCCGCCACATATAGCAACAAATCATCCGCATACAGAGATACCCGGTGTTCTTCTCCCCCCTGAGTACTCCCCTCCACTTCCTGGAACCCCTCAATGCTATGGTCAGGGGCTCAATCGCCAGTGCAAACAATAACGGGGACAGAGGACATCCCTGCCTCGTCCCTCCATGGAGCCGAAAATAGTCAGACCCCCGTCCATTCGTGACCACACTCGCCATCGGGGCCCTATACAGCAACTGTACCCACCTGATATACCCATCCCCAAAGCCAAATCTCCTCAACATCTCCCACAAATAATCCCACTCCACTCTATCAAATGCTTTCTCGGCATCCATCGCCACCACTATCTCCGCTTCCCCCTCTGGTGGGGGCATCATCATTACCCCTAGCAGCCTCCGTATATTTGTATTCAGCTGTCTCCCCTTCACAAACCCAGTTTGGTCCTCATGAACCACCCCCGGGACACAATCCTCTATCCTCATTGCCATTACCTTGGCCAGAATCTTAGCGTCCACATTCAGGAGGGAAATGGGCCTGTATGACCCGCATTGCAGAGGGTCTTTTTCCTTCTTTAGGAGGAGCGATATCGTTGCCTCTGACATAGTCGGGGGCAGCTGCCCCCTTTCCCTCGCCTCATTAAAGGTTCTCATCAGTAGCGGGGCCAGCAAGTCCATATATTTCCTATAGAATTCAACTGGGAATCCGTCTGGTCCCAGGGCCTTCTCCGCCTGCATGCTCCCAATCCCATTCACTACTTCCTCCGTCTCAATCTGTGCTCCCAGTCCCACCCTCTCCTGCTCCTCCACCTTAGGAAATTCCAGCTGATCCAGAAAGCACATCATTCTCTCCTTCCCATCCGGGGGCTGAGCTTCATATAATCTTTCGTAAAATGCCTTGAACACTCCATTCACTCTCTCCGCTCCCCGCTCCGTCTCTCCCTCCTCATCTCTCACCCCCCTATCTCCCTCGCTGCTCCCCTTTTCCTCAAGTTGGTGGGCCAGCAACCTGCTCGCCTTCTCCCCGTATTCGTACTGTACACCCTGTGCCTTCCTCCATTGTGCCTCTGCATTACCCGTAGTCAACAAGTCAAATTCTACATGTAGCCTTTGCCTTTCCCTGTACAGTCCCTCCTCCGGTGCCTCCGCATATTGTCTGTCCACCCTCAGAAGTTCTTTCAACAACCGCTCCCTTTCCCTACCCTCCTGCTTTCCTTTATGTGCCCTAATAGATATCAGCTCCCCTCTAACCACTGCCTTCAGCGCCTCCCAGACCACTCCCACCTGTACCTCCCCATTATCATTGAGTTCCAAGTACCTTTCAATATACCCCCTCACCCTTAAACACACAACCTCATCTGCCAATAATCCCATGTCTATTCTCCAGGGTGGACGCTGTTGTTTTTCTTCCCCTATCTCCTGGTCCACCAAATTTGGAGCATGATCCGAAATGGCTATAGCCGTGTACTCCATCCCCGTCACCTTTGGGATCAGTGCCCTTCCCAAAACAAAAACATCTATTCGTGAATAAACTTTGTGGACATAGGAGAAAAACGAAAACTCCTTACTCCTAGGTCTACTAAATCTCCAGGGATCTACTCCTCCCATCTGCTCCATAAAGTCCTTAAGCACCCTAGCTGCAGCCGGCCTCCTTCCGGTCCTGGACCTCGATCTGTCCAGCCCTGGGTCCAGCACCGTATTAAAATCTCCACCCATTACCAACTTCCCCACTTCTAGGTCCGGGATTCGTCCTAACATACGCCTCATAAAGTTGGCATCATCCCAGTTCGGGGCATACACGTTCACTAATACCACCGCCTCCCCTTGCAATTTGCCACTCACCATCACGTATCTGCCCCCACTATCCGCCACTATAGTCTTTGCCTCAAACATTACCCGCTTCCCCACTAATATGGCCACCCCCCTGTTTTTTGCGTCTAGCCCCAAATGGAACACCTGCCCCACCCATCCTTTGCGTAGTCTGACCTGGTCTATCAGCTTCAGATGCGTCTCCTGAAGCATAACCACATCTGCCTTAAGTTTCTTTAGGTGTGCGAGTACCCGTGCCCTCTTAATCGGCCTGTTCAGCCCTCTCACATTCCACGTGATCAACCGGGTTGGGGGGCTCTTTACCCCCCTCCTTGACGACTAGCCATCTCCTTTTTCAATCCAGCTCCTCACCCGGTTCCCACGTAGCCGTATCTCCCCAAGCGGCGCCCCTCTGCCCCGACCACCCCCCCCCATACCAGCTCCCCCTTCTCCCCAGCAGCAGCAGCCCAGTTAACCCCCCCCCCCCCGTTAGATCCCAAACTAGCGTAATTGCACCCCCCATGTTGCTCCCAGAAGTCAGCAAACTCTGGCCGACCTCGGCTTCCCCCCGTGACCTCGGCTCACACTGTGCGAGGCCCCCTCCTTCCTGCTTCCCTGTTCATAGCGCGGGAACAAAGCCCGCGCTTCCCTTTTGGCCCCGCCCCTAATGGCCGGCGCCCTCAGCTCCTCATCCTCCCTCCCCCACGACATGGGGAAGAGAGAAAAGTTACCGGGTCGCAGGATTAACAACTTGGGAAGTCATCTCTTCCCTCTTTTCCCCCCCTTCATCCCACATATTCACCCCCCCCACTTTGTCCCAAACGTTCTTTTTCTGGCCCGCTCACTCGTTTCTCCTCGACAATAAATGTCCACGCCTCATCTGCCGTTTCGAAGTAGTGGTGTTTCCCTTGATGTGTGACCCACAGTCTTGCCGGTTGCAGCATTCCAAATTTAACCTTTCGTTTGTGCAGCACCGCCTTGGCCCGATTAAAGCTTGCCCTCCTTCTCGCCACCTCCGCACTCCAATCTTGATATACGCGGATCACCGCGTTCTCCCACCTACTGCTCCGAGTTTTCTTTGCCCATCTGAGGACCATCTCTCTGTCCTTATATCGGAGAAATCTCACCACTATGGCTCGAGGAATTTCTCCAGCCCTCGGTCTTCGCGCCATAACTCGATAGGCTCCCTCCACCTCCAGCGGACCCGTCGGGGCCTCCGATCCCATTAACGAGTGCAGCATCATGCTCACATATGCCCCGACGTCCGCCCCTTCTACACCTTCGGGAAGACTAAGAATCCTTAAATTCTTCCTCCTCGCATTATTCTCCAGCACCTCCAGCCTTTCCACACACCTTTTGTGTTGTGCCTCGTGCATCTCCGTTTTCACCACCAGGCCCTGTATGTCGTCCTCATTCTCAGCAGCCTTTGCCTTCATGACCCAAAGCTCCTGTTCCTGGGTCTTTTGCTCCTCCTTTAGCCCCTCAATCGCTTGTAATATCGTGGCCAACAGCTCCTTTATCTCCTTTTTGAGTTCTTCCACGCAACGCCGCAGGAACTCTTGTTGGTCAGGGCCCCATATTAAACTGCCTCCTTCCGACGCCATCTTGCTTTGTGCCTGCCTTCCTGGCCGCTGCTCTAGAGGATCCACCGCAATCCGGCCACTTTCCTCTCTTTTTTCCATCCGTGTCCGGGGGGATTCCCTTCTGGATTACCGCAGTGTTTTTTGCAGTTAAAATTGCCGTTGGGGCTCCTATCAAGAGCCCAAAAGTCCGTTCCACCGGGAGCTGCCGAAACATGCGACTCAGCTGGTCATCGCCGCACCCGGAAGTCCATTCATAATTATTTCTAATCTTGTAATATAATACTCTAGTTGTGTTGTACTTTTCCAGTCATAGTGTCATTAAAGCACACAGTCAAATTCAACAACTTGTATCCATGTTGATCCTCTTTGGAGCAATCCAGTCAGTCCCATTCTCGTCTGTATTCCCCGCCTATAATCCTTTCCCCAGCAAGTTTATTTCTTCACGTGCCGATCCAATTTCATTTAGAATTCATTGATCTCATAGGTAACGAGTTCCTGGTCATGCGCATTCACTCATAAATAAAGCTTTTCTTCTGTCTTTAATTTTTAAAATTCATTCATAATATCTGGACATCACTGGCTGGGTCAGCCTTTATTGCCTAATTGCCCTTGAACTGGGTTGATTTGCTCGGCCATTTCAGAGGGCATTTGAGAGTCAACCACATTATTGTGGGTCTGAGAAGGGATCTCATAGAAACGTATATATTTCTAACAGGACTAGACAGAGTAGATTCAGAAAGAATGTTCCCGATGTGGGAAGTCCAAAACTGGGGGGTCATAGTTTGAGGATAAGAGGTAAAACTTTTAGGACTGAGGTGAGGAGAAATTCTTCACCCAGAGAGTAATGAGCCTGTGGAATTCATTACCACAGAAAGTCATTGAGGCCAAAACATTGTGCAATTTCAAGAAAGAGTTAGATATAGCTCTTGGAGGGCAGCAGTGGTGCAGTAGTAGCATTACAGTCTCATGGCGCCGAGATCCCGGCTCTGGGTCACTGTCGTGTGGAGTTTACACATTCTCCCTATGTCTGCGTGGGTTTCACCCCAACAACCCAAAGATGTGCAGGATAGGTGGATTTAACACGCCAAATTGCCCCTTAATTGGAAAAAATGAATTGGGTACTCTAAAATTAAAAAAAAAAGATATAGCTCTTGGGACTAAAGGGATCAAAGGATATGTATGGCTCTGTGGCGCAATTGATAAGTGTGCTGGACTTCTACTTTTTAAAATAAATTTAGAGTACCCAATTCATATTTTCCAACTAAGGGGCAATTTAGCGTGGCCAATCTGCCTAGCATGCACATCTTTGGGTTGTGGGAGCGAAACCCACGCAATACGGGGAGAATGTGCAAACTCCACACGGACAGTGACCCAGAGCGGGATCGAACCTGGGACCTCGGTGCCGTGAGGCAGCAATGCTGTCCATTGCGCCTACGTGCTGCCCTTTGGACATCTACTTAATGGCAAGTACGGGATTCAAAGGTTGTGGGCTCAAATCCCACCAGAGTCGACAGTTAGTGTGGCACAGTGATTAGTACTGCTGTCTCACAGTGCCAGGGACTCGGGTTCAATTGTGACCTTGTGTCACTGCCAGTGTGGAGTTTGCACCTTCTCTCCATGTCTGCGTGGGTTTCCGCCGGGTGCTCCGGTTCCCTCCCACAGTCCAAAGATATGCATTTTAAGTGGATTGGCCATACTAAATTGTCCTTTAGTGTGCAGTGGGATAACGGGGACAAGGCAGGGAAATGGACCGAGGCAGGGTAATCGATCAGAGGGTCGGTGCAGACTCGATTGGCCAAATAGTCGTCTTCTGCACAGTCAGGAGTCGGTGGGATCAGGGTATTGAACTTGATGATCAGCCATGATCATAATGAATGGTGGAGCAGGCTCGAAGTGCCGAATGGCCTACTCCTGCTTCTATCTTCTATGTAAGTCACATGTAGGCCAGACCAGGTAAGGAGGGTAGATTTCCTTCTCTGAAGGACATCAGTGAACCAGATGGGTTTTTACAACAATTGACAATGTTTTCATGGTCACCATCCGACTTTTAATTCCAGATTTGTATTTAATTGAAATGTCACCATCTGACATAGTGGGATTCGTACCCCAATTCCCAGAGAATTACCCAGGGTCTGGATTACTAGTCATGTGACATTACCAATATACCATCGCCTCACCAAGCGATGCAGTGTATATTACATTTTTAACCCAGTAATATATACGTGTACATGGCTAGCAGTCTACATGATCCTTTTCAGATCTCTGCCCTGCACAGGAATTAGTGAACATGGATCTGTTCATCATCATGAATTGTCATTCAGAAGCATTTGGACGGTGTATATTAGGCACAGCAGAGAGAATGGAGGGTGTGTGTGAGAGATGGAGATATACAGGTTTTGGGGATGCGAGGGGAAGGAATATTCCATAGGAACTAGCACTATGTGTTGTGAATATCTATCCTGTCCTGATAGTGATGATTTTTGTAAACTCCTTTTACAGGACAATAGAAGATTTGTATTTGGGAAATTCAGACTAAATATTGCATCAAGATCGGACAGAGTCAGTTAATTCATCAGGACCCGAATATCATACTCCGAATGTGGAAGGAGAAATGTTTCTCTGTTCTGTCTGTGAGAAAAGATTTCAACTAATGTCCTGACGGAAATCTGCTCTCCTTACGTGGCCTGGCTTACACGTGACTCAAATCCACAGCAATGTTGTGGTTGATTTGTAAGTGCCCTCTGAAATAGCCTCACAAGACACACAGTTCAGGGGCAATTGGAATGAGCAGTAAATGCTGGCCCAGCCAGTGACACCCACCTCCCATGAATGAATAATTTTTAAGAAGGCTCATTGTTCAATTTGAAGATTATTAAGAAACTGTCTCTGTGATTGGATACACGGATAAAGATCTGGGGACTTGGATTCGAATCCCACCACCACAGGTGATGGAATTTAAACTCAATAAAATATCTGGAATTAAAAGTCTATGAAACCAGCTGGTTCACTAATTTCCTTTAGGAAGGGAAATCTGCCGTACTTATTCAGTCTGGCCTACATGTGACTCCAGACCCATCGCAATGTGGTTGACTCTGATCAGCCCCCTCAAGGGCAATTAGGGATGGGTACTGGCACAGCCTGCGATGCCCATGTCCAATGATTTTTTTGTTTTTGTTTCATTAATTGCAACTAAATTAAGGATCATTACTTATTTAATCTGTTACAAACTAATTAATGCAGTAATTTTTAATTAATACGTTGGGAAATACAAGATACACTGGTTCTTTTCTGAGTAGTACTACACTCCGTATGCTCACCCGGTGTCTGTGTATTCACATTGTGTATTTATCGTCTGTCCTAGGTTTTTTCATGTATGGAACGATCTGTCTGGACTGTACACAGAACAATATTTTTTGCTGTACCTCGGTACACGTGACAATAAATCCAATCCAATCAAAGAGACAGTTTCTTACTCGTCTTCAGACTGAACATTGAGCCGCCTTAAAAATTATTCACTCATGGGAGGTGGGGGTCACTGGCTGGGCCAGCATTTACTGCTCATTCCAATTACCCTTGAACTGCATGTCTTGTGAGGCTATTTCAGAGGGCACTTACAAATCAACCACTACATTGCTGTGGATCTGGAGTCACGTGTAGGCCAGGCCACGTAAGGAGAGCAGATTTCCGTAAGGACATTAGTGAACCAGCCGGGTTTTTACAAGAATCGACAATGTCAACATTGGACTTTTAAGTTGAGACTTTCATTCAATATCGATAACTGTCGTAGCCAGATTTAATCCCAGATCCCTAGAGCGTTAACCTGGGTCTCTGGATTACTATCCCAGGCCACTGCCTCGCCCATAGTCTTGGCAGAATATGATGTCTTGTAACTTCTCAACATTATAAAGTAATTTATTTTTTCAAACAAATTCTGCAGTTTCTGGAAACATTTTGGTTGATGGTGTTAATTTTTTAAAATAAAGATCTAGTCTTTACAATACATGTACCTAATGCACTAATTAACTAATGATAATCCATGTTCACTCCTGAATAATCATCAATTATTTTTTTTTTGCAATGAAATCAATACATGTTTAATATAGAAAAGGTACAGAGAGTGAAATGGCTGCAGGAAGCCACATGTTAGAGGTACAAAAGGGCTTCCTTGACCTTGTTACTAATGACAGTGAATACACTATGAAAATAACAATTTAAAGCTAAATGTGATTACACATGCGTACTTACAGTTTCCTACATTACAACAGTGAATATGTTTCAAAAGTACTCCATTGGCTTTATAACACTTTAGGAGGTCCAGTGGCAGTAAGAGGTTTTATAGAAATGTACATTTGCTCTAATTGTCCACAAACTAGGATATATTACACTCGGTGTCTTCACCAAAATCATTGATAAAGATTGAGTCTTAATTTTGTGTAATAGCCAGTCATTGACACCATTTTGAATACTCTGTGAAACTCCAGATGCACCATATGCCCAATTATTTGTTGTAAAACACAGCGAGTTGTTGTGATTTGGAATGCACTGTCTATAAATGGTGCTGGAATCTCATTGGACTGTAACTTCCATAAGGGAATTTGATGGGCCAAATAGACTTCTCGGTGCTCTAGGAGCCTTGCTACATATAAAGCGAGTGGTAACGACCTGGAACCTACTGCCTATGAGGGTAGGAGATGCAGAGATGACGGAAGGATTTCAATTGGACGGGTATTGAGTGAAATAAACCTACAGAGATTCGGGGATAGAACGGGGCAATGGACAGACTGGCTTCCTCCACAGGGAGCCGACACGGTCCCAAAGGGCTGAATGGCCCCATTCCCCACCCTCCAGATGCTGTGATCTCAGGAGAGAAATTCAGCTGCTCCAGTCACTCCAACTGACTGGAGTCCCTCATCTCTGGTGCCATTCTCGGCAATGTCCTCTGCACCATCTCTAAGAACTTCACATCTTCCCTAAAGTGTGGGGCCCATATAGGGTTCCATTTCAGAGGGATAGAATTGAAAAGCACGGAGGAATTGTTCAACTTGTTTAGAAGCAGGGTTCGGCTACACTGGGAGGACTGTCAACGTTGATGATCTCCATTTCGAAAAAGGAAACAGAGACACCGGCGAAGGTGCAACAAAGATTCACAATATACAGAACTGAGAGCATTTAACACTCGGGAAAGGCTGGAGCTGCTTTTTTCTGGAAAAGAGAAGACTGATGGGTGACCTGATGAAAGTCTTGAAGATTATGAAGAAGCTCAATAATCCAATAGGAATTTCAATAGAAACCTCTTTACCCAGCGAGTGGTGAGAATGTGGAACTCACACCACAGCGAGTGGTTGAGGTGAGCAGCATGAATACATTGAAGGGGAAGCTGGATACATACATGAGGGAGAAAGGAATAGAAAGGGATGCTGATGGGGGAGATGTAGTGGAGTGTGTGGAGGATCATGTGGAGCATAAATGCTGACACAGATCTTGGCTAACCTCAACCGGTATGGGAATTTAACCTGTGCTGTTGGTGTCACTCAGCACAAACCAGCCATCCAGCCAACTGAGCTAACCGATCCCCGTGTAAATCTGCAATAATTCCGTAAATATTAGTGATTACCAGTCTCCCACCATACTATTTAATGTATTTTCCAGGTCCACCTCAGACAACTTGCTCCTCAGACCCTGATAGATTTCTGCTGTGAGAAACACCAAGATAAATTAAACAAAAGAATCCTGTAACCACCATAGCCCATCTTCATGGCAATGTGGTATGATGTTTGGGGTTTCCAAACAGAAATGGTAATGAAACATCATCTAACCTCCAAACACCCTTTCACTCTGTGAAATGTGAAACCAGATATTCACAATAAGGCTCAGAAAGAATCAGCCCACTGGAGGTGAAGTCGTGAGACCGGCCAGTCCAGCAGAAAGAAACCCTCTGACCATCCCCATTGACCAACAGAATGAACAAAATGCAGTCCTGGATGTAATTGAGAACAGAAACAGTAACAGCAGAATCCAATCCCTGTAATCAGTCGTGAACTTGTTGGTGTCTCAGAAAGTGCGATGAATTACAAAATCCCTTCGCACATTGAGAGCAGGTGACCGGCCTCTCCCCAGTATGAACTCCCTGGTGTGACTGCAGACGGCATAACCGAGTGAATTGCGCAGAGACATAAATGGGTGTGAGATAATCGAGATTATGGACTCGTGGCTGCAGGATGACCAGGGATGGGAACTGAATATATTCAGTATTTAGGAAGGACAAACAAAAAGGCAGTGGTGTGGCAGAGGAAATTAATGCAATAGTGGGGAAGGATATTAGCTCCGACAATTCGGAATCTGTATGGGTAAAACAATTAGTGGGTATTGTATATAGACGCCCAAACTGCAGTGGTGATGTTGGGAATGGCATAAAACAGGAAATTAGGCTGATTATAAAAGTTTGTAAAAGTTTCTATAGGTATGTTAAGAGAAAAAGATTGGTGAAGCCAAATGTAGGTTCCTTACAGTCAGAAACAGGGGAATGTATATTCGGGGATAATGAAATGGCTGAGCAAATAAATACATAATTTGGGTCTGTCTTCACAAATGAGGGCACAAATCAGATACCAGAAATGTTGGGGAACGCAGGATTTAGTGAGAGGGAGGAACTGAGGAAGATCAATATTAGTAGAGAAATGGTGTTGGGAAAATTGATGGGATTGAAGGCTGATAAATCCCCAGAGCCTGATAATCTGCATCCCAAAGTACTTAAGGAAGTGGCTCTAGAAATAGTGGATGCATTGGTGGTCATCTTCCAGGATTCTATGGACTCTGGAACAATTCCTTCAGATTGGAGGGTGGCTTATGTCACTCCACTATTTAAAAAGCGAGATGGAGAGAAAACAGGGAATTATAGACCAGTAAGCCTGACACCGACAGTGGGGAAAATTCTAGAATCCATTATCAAAGATTTTATAGCAGCTACCTGGGGATCCAAATCGCGCATGACTGGATGGGGATCCACAATGGAACCTGACCAGTCTGACAGAGGAAGTCAAAAAGGACCTGCAGAGGTGGAACACATTCCCACTCTCCCTGGCAGGCAGAGTACAGACGATCAAAATTAACGTACTGCCCAGATACCTCTTCCATCTAAGATCCATCTCGATCTATATATCCCCAAGGCCTTTTTCAACACTGGACAAATTAATCATGGTGTTTTTATGCGGGGAGGGGGGGGGAAGAATGCTAGGATCACAAAGATGGTCCTACAGAAAACAAAATCCAGGAGAGAGCTAGCCCTCACAAACCTACAATTCTACCACTGGGCAGCGACGGCGGAAAGAGTGATGGAATGGATAAAGGAGCCAGAGGCCGAGTGAGTGCGAGCGGAGGAGGTCTCCTGCAAGGGGACCTCCCTCCGGGCCATCGCCACGGCGGCACTCCCATCCCCGCCCAAGAAACACGCCAGCAGCCCAGTGGTGACAGCCTCCCTCAAACATGGAACCAACTACAGTAGCAATTCGGACTAACCAAAATGTCCGACAAAGCCCCATCTGCAATAACACCAGATTCACACCAGCACTCACCGACCGCCACCTTCAAAAGGTGGAGACAGGACAGGGGGGACACTGACAGTCAGGGACCTATACACTGACGGTAGGGTCACAACACTGGAAGAACTGACGCAGAGATTCCAACTAGCTGAAGGCAACAAACTCGTATACCTGAAGCTTTAAAACTTCCTACGGAAGGAGACAAGGACATACCCACAACCACCACGACAGACACGATTCTGAGAGCTACTGGACGCAGACATCCTAGGCAGAGGGAACTATAGTGACATGTACGAATGACTGCTAGAGAGGGCCGACACCGAACTGGACACGATAAGGAGGAAATGGGAGGAAGACTTGGGGTTCGAAAGAGGGTGGGGACTCTAGAGCGAAGCAGTGCACAGGGTAAACTCTACCTCCACATGAATGAGGCTCAACCTAACGCAGCTAAAAGTGGTACATAGCGTCCACTTGACCAGAACCTGAGCAGGTTCTTCCCGGAGGTGGAGGATAGATGCGAACGGTGCCAAAGAGGCCCGGCCAACCACGCCCACATGTTCTGGTCTTGGCTGGGTACTGGCCAGACTTCTTCGAGGCAATGTCCAAAGTGGTGGGGACAAGGGTGGAGCCATGCCCGAAAGTGGCGGTCTTCGGGGTATCAAACCAGCCAGATCTCTTCATGGGGAGGAGGGAGGATGCCCCTGCCTTTGCTTCCCTGATCGCCCGCCATAGAATCCTGCTTGGTTAGCGATCCGCAGCACAACCCAAAGCTACAGATCTATCAGAATTTCTCCAAATGGAGAAAATCAAATTCACCATCTGTGGGTCAGAAGAGGGCTACCACAAAACATGGGAGCCATTCACCCGGCTGTTCCGAGACTTATTTGTGGCCAACACATAAATAAATGAATAGCCAGTAGCCAAGGGGAAACAGCCAGGACAAGATAGATAAAGGAAAGCGAGAGGCGGTGGGGGGAGCAAGGTGAAGTGGCAAAACCCAGCAAGAAAAAATAGGGAACAGCAGTGCAAAAGGGGGAAGAGAGGAGGTCAAGGAGAGAGGAGCTGGGGGGGGGGGGGGGCGCGGGGAATAGCGAGGATTGTAGACGGCAACAGTGTATAGAGACAGCAGACTATAAATAGAGAAACCTAAGAAGGAACCTTTGTCATTGTACAACACGAACAGCAACGTATATAATTTTGAAAATACCAATAAAAGAAAGGTTTTAAAAAGGTTTTACAGCAAAGTACTTAGAAAATTGTGGCAGGATCAGACAGTCAGCATAGACACATGAAAGGGAAATCAAGCTTGACAAATCTACTGGAATTCTTCGAGGGTGTAACTGGTAGAGTTGATGAGGGGGAGCCAGTGGATGTGGTACATTTGGACTTTTAGATGGCTTTTGACAAAGTCCCACATAAGAGATTGGTGTGTACAATTAAAGCACATGGGATAAGGGGATATTGAGATAGATAGAAAACTAGGTGGCAGACAGGAAACAAAGAGTAGGAATTAATGGGTCCTTTTCAAATTGGCAGGCAGTGACTAGTGGGGTACCACAGGGATCGTTGCTTAAACCCAGATATTCGCAAGATATATTAATGATTTTTTCCCTCAAATTGGAAGTACCCAATTCTTTTTGACCAATTAAGGGGAAATTTAGCGTGGCCAATTCACCTACCCTGCACATCTTTGGGTTATGGGGGTGAGACCCACGCAGACACAAGGAGAACTTGTCTCCACACAGACAATGACCCAGGGCAGGATTGGTTTTCAGTGCCGTGAGGCAGCAGTGCTAACCACTGTGCCACCCTATATATTAACGATTTAGATGAGGGAACAAAATGCAATATCTCCAAAGTTGCAGATCACACAAGCTGCATGGGAGGGTGAGCTGTGAGGAGGATGCAGAGATCCTTCAGTGTGATTTGGACAAGTTGAGTGAGTGGGCAAATGAATGGCAGATACAGTATAATTTGGAGAAATGTGACGTTATCCACTTCGCGAGCAAAAACAAGACGTCAGACTATTAGCTGAATGGCCGTAAGTTAGGAGAGGGGAATGTGCAACGAGACCTGGGTGTCCTCGTACATCAGTCAGCGAAGGTAAGTATGCAGCTACAGCAGGCGGGAAAGAAGGCAAATGGTATGCTAGCCTTCATTGCGAGCGGATTAGCGTACAGGAGCAGGGATATCTTACTGCAATTATACTGGGCCTTGGCGAGGCCATACCTGGAATATTGTGTGCAGTTTTGGTCTCCTTATCTGAGGAAGGATGTTGTTGCTTTAGAGGGAATGCAGAGCAGGTTTACCAGACTGATTCCTGGGATGGTGGGACGGACGTACAAGAGATTGAATCAGTTAGGATTGTATTCGCTGGAGTTCAGAAGACTGAGGGGGATCTCATAGAAACCTATAATATTCTAACAGGACTTGACAGGGTAGATGCAGGAAAGATTTTCCCGATGGTGGGCATGTACAGAACCCGATGGTCGCAGTCTGAGGATACGGGGTAGACCATTTAGACAGAGATGGGGAGTAATTTCTTTGACCAGAGTGCTGAGCCTGTGGAATTTATTACCACAGGAAATAGTTGAGGCCAATACATTGTACATTTTCAAGAAGCAGTTAGATATAGCACTGAGGGCGAAGGGGATCAAAGGATATGGAGGGGAAAGTGGGGTTAGGCTATTGAGTTGGATGATAAGCCATGATCATAATGAATGGCAGGGCAGGTGCAAAGGACAAAATGGCCAGTTCCTGCTCCTATTTTCTATGTTTCTATGTAATCCCTTCCCACACTAAGAGCAGATGAATGACCTCTCCCCAGTGTGAACTCGCTGATGTGTCTGCAGACTGGATAACTGTGTGAATCCATTCCCACAGAGGGAGCAGGTGAATGGCTTCTCCCCAGTGTGAACTCGCTGATGTCTCTGCAGGATGGAAGAATCAAGAAATCCCTTCCCACACTCAGAGCAGGTGAATGGCTTCTCCCCAGTGTGAATTCGCTGGTGTGTCCGCAGGTTCGATAAATCACTGAATCTCTCCCCACACTGGGAGCAGGTGAATGACGTCTCCCCAATGTGAACTCGTTGATGGTTCCGCAGACTGGATAAAGCACGGAACTTCTGCCCACACTGAGAGCAGGTGAATGGCTTCTCCCCAGTGTGAACTCGCTGGTGTGTCTGCAGACTGGATAACTGTGTGAATCCATTCCCACACACGGAGCAGGTGAATGGCCTCTCTCCAGTGTGTACTCGCTGGTGTGTCTGCAGGTTGGATAACTGTGTGAAACCTTTCCCACACACTGAGCAGGTGAACGGCCTCTCCCCAGTGTGAACTCGCTGGTGTTTCCTCAGGGTGGATGAATCAATGAACCGCTTCCCACACCGAGAGCAGGTGAATGGCCTCTCCCCAGTGTGAACTCGCTGATGCTTCAACAGGGTGAATGAATCAATGAATCCTTTCCCACACTGAGAGCAGATGAATGGCCTCTCCCCAGTGTGAACACGTTGGTGTTTCCGAAGGGTGGATGAATCAATAAATCCCTTCCCACATTGAGAGCAGATGAATGGCCTCTCCCCAGTGTGAACACGCTGATGTTTCCGCAGCGTGGCTGAATCAATAAATCCCTTCCCACACTGAGAGCATGTAAACGGCCTCTCCCCAGTGTGAATTCGTTGGTGTGTCTGCAGATTGAATAACTGTGTGAATGCCTTCCCACATACAGAGCAGGTGAATGGCCTTTCTCCAGTGTGAATTCGCTGATGTTTCCGCAGAGTGGATGAATCAATGAATCCCTTCCCACACTGAGAGCAGGTGAAAGGCCTCTCCCCAGTGTGAACTCGCTGGTGTCTCTGCAGGGTGGAAGATTCAATGAATCCCTTCCCACACTGAGAGCAGGTGAATGGCCTCTCCCCAGTGTGAAGTCGCTGATGTTTCTGCAGGGTTAATAAAGCACGGAATCTCTGCCCACACTGAGAGCAGGTGAATGGCTTCTCCCCAGTGTGAACTCGCTGATGTCTCCGCAGGGTGAATAAAGCACGGAATCCCTTCCCACACTGAGGGCAGGTGAACGGCCTCTCCCCAGTGTGAACTCGCTGATGTGACTGCAGGTTGAATAACTGAGTGAATCCCTTCCCACACTGAGAGCAGGTGAATGGCCTCTCCCCTGTGTGAACTCGCTGGTGTGCCTGCAGGCTGGATAACTCAGTGAATCCCGTCCCACACTGAGAGCAGGTGAACGGCCTCTCCCCGGTGTGAACTCGCTGGTGTGACTGCAGGCTGGATAACCGAGTGAATCCCTGCCCACACTGAGAACAGGTGAACGGCCTCTCCCCAGTGTGACTGCGTCGATGAGTCTCCAGCTGAGATGGGAATCTGTATCCCTTCCCACAATCCCCACATTTCCACGGTTTCTCCATGTTTTGGGTCTCCTCCTGTCTCTCCAGATTGGACAATCAGCAGAAGCCTTGTCTACACACAGAACATGTGCACTGTCTCTCCTCACTGTGAATGATGTTTTTTCAGGCTGTGCATCTGGTTTGATCTCTTTCCACAGTCAGTTCACTGGAACCCTCTCACTCGGGTGTGTGTTGTGTGGGTCTCGGTGCTTTTCCAGTCACACTGATGTTTCCATAGTCAGCTCACTGGAACACTCACTAGGGTGTGTTTTGTGTGGGTCTCGGTGCTTTTCCAGCCACATTCACGTCTGAAATCTTTTGAAGCCGACTGATTGGACAAACATTTCTCCTTCTCACCGATGATCTTCAGAGTCTGATGATATTCAGAAGGAATCGAGTGAATCTTTATTACAGTGACGAGATGTTTGAAATTTCTGTCTGTAATTCCTCCTCTTCCAATATCCTTTAAAAATAATTTACAAAAGTCATCAGTTAGCACAGGATAAAAATTCAGAATGGACAATTCTAGTTTCTATGGGACATTATTTCCTCTCGTTCTCCAAAAGCTGTAAATCTCCATCCCACACACTCTCCCTCCATTCTCACTCTGCTGTATCTAATATTCACCCTCCCAATTCTCCTGAAAGTGCTGATTCATGTTGATTGACAGATCGAAGTTTAGCCTTCTGCTTCCTGAACAGGACACAGAATATAATAGGAGCAAGAATAAGCCATTCGGCCCACCGAGTCTGCTCAACCATTCAATGAGATCCTTGGCCGATCGGCCTCAGCACCATTTTCCCCACACGGTCCCCATATCCCTCGATATCTTCAATATCTAGAAACCTGTCAATATTTGTCTTAAACATACCTGATGACTGAGGCTCCACATTCCTCTGGGATAGAGAATTCCAAAGCTTCACCACATCCTCGAGTGAAGAAATCCCTCCTCATCTCAGCTTTCACTCTATTTTCCTATCTGTTCCCCATAACCCTCAACTCCATTGTCAATAAAATATCTGTCAAACTTGTGCTTCAATATATTCAGTGACCCCCAGATACAACTGGTCCCTGTGGAAGAGAAATCCAAAGACTAACAACCCTCTGAGGGAAGAGATGACTGGAAATCTATAACGGAGCTTATATTACAAGATGAGAAATAATAGTACATTTACTTTATTACAGAATGGTAAATAATATATCTAATCTGTACCATGTAACAACACTAGATATATCTCTGACCATTATTAATTTAATTGCCCTGAAATGTCAGCCAAGTCCTGGAGAATCCACATCTTTAATTGTGAACATTAGGAAAGAGACAATCCTTTTTAAAAATAAATTTAGAGTAACCAATTATTTTTCTCCAATTAAGGTGCAATTTAGCGTGGCCAATCCACCTACCCTGCACATCTTTGGGTTGTGGAGGTGAGACCCATGAGAATGTGCAAACTCCACACGGACAGTGACCCAGGGTCATGATTGAACCTGTGATCTCGGTGACGTGAGGCAGCTGTGCTAACCGCTGCGCCACCGTGCCACCAGAGACCATTTTTTTCATCAAACAACATGGAACCTGTTAAGGAGATGAGTGGGAGGAGTTGGAAACACTTTGTGGAGCCACGAACCTTGATGCAATTTTATTTTTCACAATTAAGGGGCAATTTAGCGTGGTTCCTGTTTGGGCTCAAATCATCAATGAGGACTCTGATCTCTGGGAAGGAAGGAAACCTTGGGAGGTGGGTGGGGAGGATTCACAAGTACCTGCTGGAGAAGCCAAACCCCCAATTAGATTCATTGATTTTATTGTCAGTCTGCAGACAGGAGCTGGAGAACTGAACCCAGGCAGAGGAGAGGGAGAGAGAAAATGTTTATTTTTTTTATTTTATAAATTTAGAGTACCCAATTAACTTTTTCCAATTAAGAGACAATTTAGCGTGGCCAATCCACATAGCCTGCACATCTTTGGGTTGTGGGGGTGAAACCCATGCAAACACGGGGAGAATGTGCAAACTCCACACGGACAGTGACCCAGAGCCGGGATCGAACCTGGGACCTCAGCGCCGTGAGGCAGCAATGCTAACCACTGCGTCACCGTGCTGCCCAGGGAGGGAGAAAATTGGAAGTGGAGGAAAGAAATTGCGGAGATGGATTGGATTTCAGCCCAGGGAGGAGGGAGTGTGTGGGACGGGGTAAAATGTTCCAGAGAAACTAGAATTGTCTGTTCAGAATTTCTATCCTGGACTGACAGTGATGACTTTTTAAAAAAAATTACAATCTTCCCGATTAAGAAGTAATTTTAGCGGTGCCAATTCACCTACCCTGCACATCTTTTGGAATGTGGGGGCCAGACCCCTGCAGACACGGGGTGAATGTGCAAACTCCATACGGACAGTGACCCGGGGCCGGGATCAAACCCCAAGTCCTCGGCTAACCACTGAGCCACCGTGCCTGCCCCTAGTGATGCCATTTGTAAACTCCTTTTACAGGCTATTTCAAGGGGAGGAGGATGTACAGATGGAAACTCAAATCAATCTTCACATCAAGATTTAACAGAGTCACTCCATTCATCAGGACCCGAATATCTTTGGCCTGTGACTGTGGAAGAAGAAATGTTTGTCTGTTCTATCTGTCGATAAAGATTTTCAAGATCAGTGTTACTGAAAGAAATCCGATACACACACTCGACGCGAGTGAGAATCTTCCAGTGAACTGACTGTGGAAAGAGCTTTAATCAGTTACACAGCCTGAAAAAACATCACACCATTCACAGCAGGCAGAGACGTACACATGCTCTATATGGGGACAAAACTTCAACTGATCGTCAAACCTGGAGAGGGACAAGGATACCAGCAGCATGCTGAAACAATGGAAATGTGGGGACTGTAGGAAGGGATTCAGATCCCCCTGTGAGCTGGAGATTTTGCTTCCTTTTCTTTCCACCTCTGCCACCGCTTTGCATCATCAATAAGACATTGGGACTGAAAGACAAATCCAGTTTGATGGACAGGTTGTCTCCATTCTGAAAAATGGGGAACAAGCGCCTCCCACTCATTGAAACATCGCCCTGACAAAGATGACAAACGCACATGCAATAAAAATGGCGGCCGTTGAATCGAGTCGAACATGAGGAGCTGCAGCCCTGCTCGGCACAAACTGGGTCAAGTGAGCTCTTTTCGGAGGTTTGCG
Source organism: Scyliorhinus torazame (assembly GCF_047496885.1). Classification (NCBI taxonomy): domain Eukaryota; kingdom Metazoa; phylum Chordata; class Chondrichthyes; order Carcharhiniformes; family Scyliorhinidae; genus Scyliorhinus; species Scyliorhinus torazame. The sequence continues at coordinate 130,166,377 of NC_092711.1, forward strand.
GCTTACAACAGCTTTACACAACGTTTCTGCCCATCCCCACGATCTCTCGCTTCCTCCATATTGTTTATCGCCTCTTACCGATTTCGGATCTGAAGAAGACGCCCTTCTACATCGCCATTACCCACACTGCGCATGCTTCAATCCCAACGGCTCCGCCCCTCATTCTCTCCTATTGGTTGGAGGACCAGCCGCTCCCGGTCGGTCCTCCAGCCCCGCCCCTCCTCTTCTTTTTGGTTTGGATCTGCAGTCAATCACCCGGGCATTGCGGCGGTGACAGATGGTGAGAGTGGCCACAGGCTCAGGCTGACTCACTCATTGTCCAATAATAAGACTCTCAGTGGGACTATTCCACACACACAGGGTCTCAGACTATAATAGTGGACCCAGAGGATAAACAGCAAAGGATTCAATCACTTTGAGAGTAAGTGTGTCTGTTCCAATAATAAGTCAGGCTGCAGTGTGCGAGTGATCACATCATTGCATCCAATGCAGAATCATAGAATCCCTACAGTGCTGAAGGAGGCTATTCGGCCCATCAAATCTGTACCGACCCTCTGAATGATCACCCTACCTTGGCCAATCCCCCACCCTAACCCCGTAACTCCACCCAGGGACAATTTAGCACAGCCAATCCACCTAATCTGCACATCTTTGGACTGTGGGAGGAAATCTAAGCAGACACAGGAAGACTGTGCAAACTCCACACATACAGTGACCCAAGGTCAGAATCGAATCCAGGTACCTGCCGCTTGAGGAAGCAGAGGTAACCACCGTGCCACCCCCGTTACTCTGACAAGATTAGACAATAACCTGCCTGTTATTCCAATTCTGGTGTGTGTTACTCTGTTACTGTTATTATCAGACAATAAACTGTCTTTTATTCCAATTCTGGTGTGTGTTACTCTGTCACTTATTATTAGACAATATTAGAAGGACAAGATGCAAGGTAGCAATGATACTTTCAAGTTTCTGTGTTTGAGGAGTGTCACTGGGAGCTGTGTGATAAAATAGAAATTGAAACATTATGACAAAGGGCAGCACGGTGGCGCAGTGGTTAGTATTGCTACCTCACGGCGCTGAGGACCCAGGTTTGATTCCGACCCCGGGTCACTGTCCGTGTGGAGTTTGCACATTCTCCCCGTGTCCGAGTGGGAAGAGGTGCAGGGTAGGTGGATTGGTCAGTCTTTTGAGGTCCACCAACAAAATAGAAGGAAACAAACTTAGGGACAAAGCAAAAAAGGCCGCTCCTGTTAGGGGCACTGCCCGAACGTAACAAAAATCAATGGAAACTTAAAAACATCTAATGAGAGTGCAATTCATGGGGTCAATAAAGCACCTCAACGTCCACTGGACACGGAAGGCCTGGATGGTGCCCATGGACATCGCATGCTCCCTTTCTCGGGACACCGCTGAATGTAGCCGCGGGAAAGTGGCAGACCATATGGTGGGACGTCCCCCTCAGTCGCCCGCTGCCTGGACCTTTAAATGGCACGCTTCGCCAGGCCCAGGAGAAGGTTCACATGGAGGTCCTTTGGGGCTGAAGTGCAAATAAAACTTCAACAAAAGATTTGACAAAAAACTAAAAAGGGGATGCAGCCTAAAACACGTAACGTAGATGTGGCCCACAGACTCCACAAGACTGCAAAAATGGCAGGCTTCTTGAGAATCTGTGAACCGGTGCAATCGGTGGTTGCACGACACTGCTGCATGCACCACCCTCCAGCCAAGGTCCTCAAGATTGAGGGGGAGGACTCCTCCATCGAGGGGCCTCCAGTGTGGACCTCCACCGCCGGATGGCAAAAAGGCACGCCATGGCGTGTCCGGATTATGGGCGAGGGTAAGGAGGTGAAGGGTGTGCAGCAGCAGCCCGTACAGGAAACCCCTCCGTGCAGTGCAATAAGGCACAGAGACCAGCCACTTGGATGGTATTGGTGGAGGAGGTTTCCTGAGTAGCGGCTACCTGACGACAGCCACTACTCCACATGAGGGGGAGCTGCGACGCGAGGCAACCATGCTCTAGACTATGAGTAGGTCCTGGAAAACGACAAGCAGCACCTGCAGAGGGCAACGATCTATGAACAGGAGCTGCAAGTCATAATTCAGGCCATGCATCTGGCAGAAGAACTGCGTCGCCAAGGCACACCATCGTGGAGGGGGCTCACCGTAAAGGTGTTGCTGCAGGGTCTGAAGGCGGAAGGTTGCCACCTGGGTGCGAAGGCACACCAGCGCCTGGCCACCCTCCCTAAGCGGGAGACTCAGAACCTCAGCAGCAACCCAGTGCAGTCTCTTGTCCCAGAAGAACTCCACAAGCATTTGTGGCAAAGTCAGGGGAAGGGGTCAGTGACCAGCCAGTACCACAACATGGAGGCTGTCAGCTGGTTTGTGACGAGAACTAGACCCCTGTAGGTCAGCACTCGGAGCAGTCCTGTCCAGCGTCTCAGGTGAGCGGTGACCTTGGTCTCCAGCTCCTGCCAGTTAGTCGGCCAGTATTCCTCAGCCGGGCAAAGATGGACTCCCATGTAGCTGGTCCTGCTACAGGTGAAAGGCCTGAGCTTCCCTGGGAGGGGGTCCATCTGCCACGGACCCACCAGGGGTCCGGAACATTTGGCCCAGTTGATCCTGGCAAAGAGCACGGCGGAGTACACAGCTTGGCACTCTCGCATCCTCCGCAGGTCAGCAGGGTCAGTGAACATGAGGAGCACGTCATCATCGTTAGCTGAGAGGACCACCCCAATGCCCAGCCCGCACAGAAGCAGCCCCGACAACCTCCTCCACATGAGGGACAGGAAAGGCTCCACAGGTATTAGAGTCGGCCAGAGAAAGGGCAGCCCTGACGCTCTCCTCTCCCAAAGCTAAGGGGCATCTTAACGAGACACTGCGGCAGTGGACAGAAGTTGGATCCGGGCGTCGAAATGCGTCCCAAACCCAAATGCTTGTCGAGTCCCGAATAAATATTCGTGATCCACCCTGTCGAACGCCTTCTCCTGATCAAGAGACAGGAAGGCATTCGACAGATCAGCCCTCTAGGAATGATGGATCAGGTCCCGGAACAGATGGATGCTGATGTGGATCGGGCGGCCCGGGGCAGTGTAGAACTGGTCAGGGTGGATCATGTGGTCCAGCACGGTGCCAAGGCACAAACACATCGCCTTGTCGAAGATCTTGTAATCCATGGTGAGGAGGGAGATCGGTCGGCAGTTTTTAAAGTGGCAGAGATCCCCCCTCTTTGGCAGCAGGGTAACGGTGGCTCTGCGCCACAAGAGGGCATCTCCCCGGCCGCTACACATTCCCACAGAACCCCCGCATAGTCGCTCCCCAGGAAGTCCCTGAACACCCTGAAGAACTCCACGATCAACCCATCCAGCCCTAGCGTTTTGCCTCTGGACAGGCTGTCAAGGGCGCGGGTCACCCTCCCCAGCTCCTAGGGGTATCAAGCCTCCTGGCACCCTCCGGGCCCACCTGCGGCAGGTCCTCCCACAAAGCTCTGCAAGCATCCTCGCTGGACGGATCCAGGGAGAAAAGGGCACTGCAGAAGTTTCACATTTTGGCCCTGACCTCCTCCAGATCAGAGACAAGGGACCCGTCGTCGGCCAGCAGCGGAAGGAGCTGCTGACGGACCCAGTGCCTTTTTTACAAGCGAGAAGGGGGAGCCGCGGTTCATGTCCGTGCAGATCTGGATCTGCAATCTCACGTATGCACCCCGGGGCCCAACAAGTAGCAGGTCCATCAGCGTGCCTTTCTTCTCTCTGTACACCAGCCACAGGTCCTCATCGGGCTGACCGATACATGACTCCAGATCAAGCACCTCCTTCTCCAACTCATGAACTCTGGGTTTCCCCCTCTTTGTCGACCCCCTCACATATTCCTGACAGAAGGTACGCACATGAGTCTTTCCCACATCCCACCATAGCCTCAAGGTGGGGAAGCCTCCCCGCTTCCTTCTCCAGACGGTCCAGAAGCGATGAAACAAGCCCAGGAACCGCTCGTCCTCCAGCAGCGGGTTGTTAAATCACCAGTACGTGGACCGCGACTGAGCGCGAGCCCAGCTCGCACCAGACAGTGGTCCGAGCACAGCACCTGCTGCACAGAGGCTGCCGAGACACGGGGCAGGTGTGCCCTTGATATGTAGATTCGAGACCCACCGACCCCAGGCCTCACAAAAGTGCAGACACTGGAGTCAGGATGGAGAGTCCGCCAGATGTCCACCAAGTCAAAGATCCCGACCAGGCTCCTCAACTTCACCACCGCACGAGAACTGCACTGGGTACCGAGGCGGTCCTTTGTCCCGAAGGTGCAATAAAAATCCCCCCCCCCCCCCCAGGATGATGCACTCGCCCGTGGCGATGGTGCCAAGATGAGTGGACACTTGCTCGAAGAAAGTCATCTGCTGCTGGCCAGCCTGTGGAGCGTAGACATTCACAAAATGAAGTACCTCGCCCCTCCTCCACAGACGGAGCAGGTGAACGGCCTCTCCCAGTGTGAACCCTCTGGTGTGTCAGCAGGCTGGATGACGAGTGAATGCCTTCCCCCACTGGGAGCAGGTGAATGGCCTCTCCCCAGTGTGAATTCGCTGGTGTACAGTGAGGTCTTGAACCCAGTCCCACAGTAAATCATAGAATCTACAGTGCAGAAGGAGGCCATTCGGCCCATCGAGTCTGCACCGGCTCTTGGAAAGAGCACCCTATCCAAGCCCACACCTCCACCCTATCCCATAACCCAGTAACCCCACCCAACACTAAGGGCAATTTTGGACACTAAGGGCGATTTATCATGGCCAATCCACCTAACCTGCACATCTTTGGACTGTGGGAGGAAACCGGAGCATCCGGAGGAAACCCACGCACACACGGGGAGGATGTGCAGACTCCGCACAGACAGTGACCCAAGCCAGAATCGAACCCGGGACCCTGGAGCTGTGAAGCAATTGTGCTATCCACAATGCTACCGTGCTGCCCTTACAGTAAGAGCACCTGAACGGTTTCTCGTCAGTGTGAATACGCTGATGGCGCATCAGTTCCCCAGATCTTTTAAAGCATTTACCAGTCTGGGCATTACAAAAGGTCTCTCATCAGGGTGAACAGGTTGATGGTGGAGCAGTTCCTGGGAACCTTGTAGCACCTCCTGCAGTCTGGGCATTTAAATGGTCTCTCTCTTCTCATTGTGAACACTCTGGTGGTTAACTGAGTGAATCCCTTCCCACACTCAGAGCAGGTGAAAGGTCTCTCCCCAGTGTGAACCCGTTGGTGTGTCTGCAGGTCCGATGACCTACTGAACCCACTGCCACACACACGGGGCAGGTGAACGGCCTCTCCCCAGTGTGAGTGCGCTGGTGTTCACGGAGTTGAGATGACAGCTTGAACCCAGTCCCACAGTGAGAGCACCTGAATGGTCGCTCGTTGGTGTGAGCACGTTGATGGAGTATCAGGTCCTGGGAACATTTATAGCACTTCCCACAGTCTGGACATTTAAAATGTCTCTCGTTCGTGTGAACTCGCTGGTGCGCCATCAAGTCAGATGACCGAATGAATCCTTTCCCACACGGAGCAGTTGAATGGTTTCTCCCAGGTGTGCACTCGCTGGTGTTGCAGCAGGCTGGATGATCGAGAGAATCTCTTCCACAATCAGAGCAAGTGAATGAGCTCTGGGATGATGAATCAGATCGGAATTCCTCCTCACATTCCCACAGTATATCCCCACTGTGAACAGTGCTTTTTCCTTCCATTTTCAGAATTCACCAATATTCAGGTTACGATCAATTGGGTGACTTTGTCTGATCCTGCTGTGATGTTTGATTTGAGTTTCCTGACTGCAAATGGTCCCCTTCTAACTCTGAAATTGATTTGAAACAGAAAAAAGGGAGGGAGGGTGAATCCACAGAAACACAAAGGCAGGTTGTGAAATTGAGCTGAATGAATCTGGTAACTTGTGGGGCCGGCACTGCGAAAAAGTGACCATGAAAACGGTTTAATCTTTTGCATAAAGTGAACAGGTTCATTAATGTCCTTCAGGGAAGGGAACCTGCCGCCCGGCCTGAGCCCACACAAGGCTCGGGCCTCTGCAAGAACACAAGAAATAGGAGCAGAAGTAGACCATTCGGCCCGTCGAACCTGCTCTGCCATTGAACACGATTGTGGCTGATCTCAGTCTTCAATTCCACTTTCCCGTTAGCTCTCTCTGTCCTTTGACTTCCTGAGAGACCAAAAATCTCACCATCTCAGCCTTCAATATATTCTTTGATGGATCATCCACAACCCTCTGGGCTAGCAAATTCTCGGCAAGAAACAGAGAGGAAGTCAAAATGAATGAGGGAAGGGGAGCGAGAGCGAAAACAGAGGGGTGGGTGAGAGGGGGCAACGGAGAGGCATTTCGTCGACCGACAACTGAATCACAATTTGACAGAATCTCCTAAACCCTTAACCTCCACCACCTGGATGGACCAGGACAGCAGATGTATGTGAGCATCACCACCTGCAAGTTCCCTTCCAAGACACACACTATCCGATCTGGTCTGACATCCAATGCTGGATGAGCAGAGCCTTCCTCCATTTAAATATTGAGAAGACTGAACCCATTCCCTTTTAGCCTCACTACAAACTCCACTCCCTTGTCACCAATTCCATCCCTGTCCAATGTCTGAGGCTGAAGCAGACTGTTCACAACCCTGATGAAATATTTCACCCAGAGATGAGCTCTTGACCACAGATCCACATCATCACCAAGATTGCCGATTTCCACCTCAGGAACATCGCTCGACTCCACCTTAGTCTCTGTTCATCTGCTGCAGAAACCATCATCCATTCTTCCGTCACCTCTCAACCAAATTATCCCAACGCACTCGCAGCCAGACTCCAACATTAAACAACCCCCTCCATCCCATCCAAAACTCTGCTACCCAAGTGCATACTCACACCAGCCCCTGTGCCCACTGATCTGATTTGTTATGTTGTAGGTGTAACATAAGCGGCTTCCTTGTGGTGCACTTGACAAAGGAAGGTTCAGACGTGGAGATACCTTCAACACGTTTATTAAACTATTTACACTTCTATTACTCGGGTTCGACACTACTGCTAATCCTACTATAGCTACCCAGACTGACTAACCAGTTGCTGCAATCCACGTGGTGGGTGTAATATTGAATCAACCCTGTGTCTCTAATCACTGACTGTCTCCACTGGAAAGAGGCAGATCATGTGGGTTGGTGTAATGCCCCCCTGTGGTCGTGTCACCTCGTGCGACCAATGGACCACGAATGTCCATTGGTCGCGTCCTATCTACTTGATCTATTGGTTGAGTGTGTGTGTGTGTGATGTCTCTTGTGCAGCCTCTAGTGTCTAGCTAGCCTACATGTATTTACATTGATGCACATCACCACATCCCTCCTTTTTTATATGTTACATATTTTCTGTACTCTTTGAGAAAATTGAACAAAAACAGGTAAATAGGTTAAGGTATATACAAGTCATGGGAACAGTGATTAAACAATAAGTCTAAATCATTCGTGTGAGTCCCAAAAACCATCAATCATCATGGTCAAATGTCTCTCTTGATTATGAACGCCATCAAAGTTCCTGTGCCACAGGAACCAAGAAGTGGTCAAATCACTTCGCTGTCTGATTTGGAGTCCCTTTCTTTTTTCGATGTTTGTGATGGTGCTGTCGGATGGCATCTTGTAGCTGATAAGGTGTTGACGTTGAAGAGGTACCATCAACAGTATCATTCGAGGTCATGGACGTGCCATATGTCGAAGTTGGATAAGACTGTACATACTGGTTCTGGCCACGTGTTGTGCAGAAAGGGTGATCCTGCTGAGAAGCGTTGAAGCATGTCGATTTGGAGACAAAATTGCTGCTCGCATAAATACCTGGTGATGGTGTGAAACTAGAACCTTGCATCTGATAGGAATATGCCGTCTGACCAGGCTGGAGTGCAGCAAATCCTGGGCTGTAACTAAGGCTGTAGTGCAGATTGCGCTTGCGGTAGTCCTCCTTCGGTCTTGATTCCATTAGTGGGCAATCCGTAGTGCTGGCCTGTTTGAGAATATGCTGCATAGACTGCTGGCTGCTGCAGGCTTGAATACTGGGCTTGTCCAGCATGAGCTGTCATTGGCTGCACTGCCGGTGTGGAACAAATGTGTGGATATAGCTGTGGTGAATATTGGTGTATTCCTCTTGGACTGTAGCTGCTGCTTGTTATTACTGACCCAGTGTAATTGTTAAGTGATCCATCTCCTGTTGTTGTGGCATCTGCTGTCACCCTGAGCGTGCCATCACTGAGGTTGCGGCACTCCCTGTCTGGAGTAAAGTCCGGCTCACATGAATCGGAGTCGGCGTTTGGTTGCTCCCCATCTGGAGTCTTGTCTGTTTTAACTGAGTCAGTGTTGGCTTGTTGATGCTCCCCGTCCGTAGTCTTAGCAGGTTCACTGGAGTCAGCTGAGATTTCTTGAAGCTGCACGTCTGGAGTCAGAACATGCAGGAATGCATTGACTTGTGGAGAGGTTCGAGCGAATGAGGGTGGAAGTATCGTGATGTCACTGGAGTCACCAGTGGTCTCACAGTAGTCGTTGAGTGCCTCTGTACACACTAGCTGAGGTCTGTCACTTTGCACATCTTGCATGGAAAGTGGGATGCTGTCGTCACTCGTCTCACATACCGTGGGTAGAGCCTCAGTAGCTACTTGTTGTTCACTTGGGTTAGGTAAATTGTCAGAGTCTTCATCTGGTAGTGCAAACAATGTGGGTGGACTGTCATTGTCTTGCTGTTGTCCTTCATTTGGGCTTGGACTGTCAACGTCGCTTTGTTCTTCACTGTAGCATGATAGACCGTCATGGTCGTCCTGCTGTGCACTGGAGCGTGGTAGACTGTCATAGTCTTCTTGCTGTTTACTTGAGCATGGCAGACTTGCATCGTCTGCCGCTAGTTGGTCAGAGGAGGTTGCTAGACCCTCGTGGTCTTGTTCCTGCAAGGACTGCCCATCGGAGTCTTGCATTGCTTCTATCATGGAGGCTGTCCATGAGCTCGCTGCGGAGGCTTGTGACACTGGAGTCACGTCCTGTGTGTGCAACAACTGCACTCTGGAGTCTTGCGGTTCTTCTAGTGTGGTGTCTGTCCACGAGCTCGCTGTGGAGGCTTGTGACATTGGAGTCACTTCTTGTTCGTGCAAGGACTGCTGTGTGGAGTCTTGCGTGTCTTCTTTCGTAGAGTCGGGAACCCTGAGCCGTGCGTGGACCATGCTCTGTGTGGCAGCAGGCCGCTCCGTGGCCCTGTACCGCTCTCTGTCTCTTGGTGTCAGGCCGCAGCATAATCCTGCACTCCTGAGTCGGGATGTTGTATATGCTGGGCTGAAGATCCTCAAATCTGAAGAACGAATCCGCGTCTGCATCGGATTCAGTACGGGGGTCGCCAACGTGCAACACATCTAGCTGCGGTTCAGATTTGGTACTGGGATAGCCTCCCAAGGTGAAAGGTCCGTCTGAGTCATTGGCTTCTAGGACCATATCATCACGGTTTGCGTCGGAGCTAGCATTGGGCTCGCGAGGTCCAGAGAAAATGTAAAGGTCAGTATCGAAGTATTCAAGGTCGGAATCATCGGTTTGGGCGTAGCTAATTGCTTGTTGCAGGGTTCTTCGGAGGTCAATTTGAGGCATTGTGCTGTCATTCCAGGTGAAGGAAGGTTGTTTTACGGCTTTAAATTTTTTTTTCTTTGATTTGGTATGTTTCCCCTTTAAATGGGCGTGGTCTGGGGCTCTGACGTCATGATGCATGTGACGTAGCGCGTAGGAAGCGATTGCGCATGCGCAGGTCACTGTTCCTTTACCGATGGCCATTTTCGTGATTGCGAATGTGCGGCATCTCGCGCATGCGCAAATGGACCTTCCCGTTCTGTGCGCTTCTCGTGCAACTGTGCAAGTGCAGAAAGATGGCCACCGATCAAAACTGTTCTCTGCTCCGGGATCTCGGCATCGTGGTGCGTACTGGCTCTTCTCTTGGCCGGGATTCTCCCCTACCCGGCGGGGCGGGAGAATCCGGCATAATGGAGTGGCGGGAACCACTCCGGCGTCGGGCCGCCCCAAAGGTGCGGAGAAAGGGACCAAGCCCTCACCTTGAGGGGCTAGGCCCGCACCGGAGTGATTTCCGCATCGCCGGCTGGCGGGAAAGGCCTTTGGCGCCACGGGCGACGCATGCGCGGGAGCGTCAGCGGAAGCTAACGGCATCCCCACACATGCACAGTGGAGGGGGTCTCTTCCGCCTCCGCCATAGTGGAGACCATGGCGAAGGCGGAAGAAAGAGTGCCCCCACGGCACAGGCGCGCCCATGGATCGGTGGGCCCCGATCGCGGGCCAGGCCACCGTGGGGGCAATCCCCGGGGCCAGATCACCCCGCGACCCCCCCAGGACCCAGCCTGCGCCGTCTGCCCCCGCCGGTAAGGTAGGTGGTTCAATCCACGCCAGCTGGCGAGGGTTGACAGCGGCGGGACTTTGGCCCATCGCGGGCCGGAGAATCGCCGGGGGGAGCCCACCGACCGGTGCGGTTCCTGCCCCCGCCGATTCTCTGGTGGCGGAGAATTCGGGACACGGCGGGGTAGAGATTCACACCAGTCCCCGGCGATTCTCCGACCCGACGGGGGGGGTCGGAGAATCGCGCCCCTTACCTTTTCTTGCTGGTTGGAGTGTGTTTTCCTCACAGCATTTGCTGAATTTGTCCAGGACTGCCTGGAAGTCGCTCCTGTTTTGCCCCCCGGAGAACTTGAATTTTTAAAAGATTTCTTCTGCTCTGGCGCCGGCAATGGTGAGGAGAAGCTCTGTTTTTTCAGCATCGGCCAGGTCTTCTAGTTCGGCTGCTGCCAGGAAGATTTCAAACCTTTGCCGGAATGCCCGCCAGTTTTCGCGGAGCTCGCCGTGGCACTGGAGCCGCTGCGGAACCCGGATCTCGAACATCTTGCCTGGGTATCGTTGCTGGTTGTCACTGTACACTGAGGTATGGCTATATGGATTGAAACAGTTCAGTCCTGGTACCATGATTTGGTATGTTGTAGGTGTAACGTAAGCAGCTTCCTTGTGGTGCACTTGACAAAGAAAGATTCAGACGTGGAGATAACTTCAACACGTTTATTAAACTATTTACACTTCTATTACTCGGGTTCGACACTACTGCTAATCCTACTATAGCTACCCAGACTGACTAACCAGTTGCTGCAATCCACGTGGTGGGTGTAATATTGAATCAACCTTGTGTCTCTAATCACTGACTGTCTCCACTGGAAAGAGGCAGATCATGTGCGTGGTGTCCTTTATGTATGGGTTGGTGTAATGCCCCCCTGTGGTCGTGTCACCTCCTTGTGTATCGTGAATATCTATTGATTGTGTCCTATCTACTTGATCTATTGGTTGTGTGTGTATGAATGATGTCTCTTGTGCTCCCTTTAGTGTCTAGCTAGCCTACGTGTATTTACATGGATGCACATCACCACATGATCCACAAATGCTTCCTTTTAAAAGGCACAAAAGGTTACATTTCTCATTCTTTTACTCCATGGTAATGATCATCCTGACCACTGTAATCTCCTCCACACACAAACACCTTTGAGATCTCGGCACTCATTTAATTCCAGCCACTTTAACATTCCTGATTTTAATCTCTCCACCATTGCGGAGTTGCCAAGGCCTCAATCTCTGAAATTTCCTCCTTAAACCTCTCCAACTCTGACTCATTTTCCTCCATTAAGATTCTCCTTAAAATCTAATATCTCCTCATGTGGCTCAGCGTGAATTGTTATTTTGTAACGTTTCTCTGGAAGTCTTAAAAGCTTTATTCTGTTCAAGGCACAATATAAATAAATTATTGTCACTGCCCGAGACATGTATCAACGTTCTGTCTCACAAATTAGAATTAGTAACTGAGAGTGAAACAGTTTGATGGGCATTCTGTCAAGTAACATTTCAAAAGCGTTGCCCCAAGATGGTGTGCGCGCAGACGCACCGCTGCCAGTGCCACAGAAAGATGGCGGCCGCATAATCCAGTGTGCAGCCCCCACTCAGATCCTCGGGTACTGGTAGGTTAATTTTTCCGGATTTTCAGTTTATATGTTTACGAAGTATGTCCAACGACCCTCCTAATCCATCTCTCGAATCCATCCCGCCAGTCCCACCTTCACGGATTGTGCATCCAAGCAGGAACCTTTTCCGTACCATTAATCACACTGCACATGCTTCACTCAGCTAGTCCCGCCTCCTCGTTCATGCTGATTGGTTGGAGGACCAGCCGCTCCCGATGGGGCCTCTGGTCACGCCCACTCGTCTCCTATTCCGAGAGTACGCAAATCATTTATTTTTCCAAATAAGGGGCAATTTAGAGTGGCCAATCCACCTAGCCTGCACATCTTTGGATTGTAGGGGCGAAACCGACGCAAACACGGGGAGAATGTGCAAACTCCACGTGGACAGTGAACCAGAGCCAGGATCGAACCTGTGACCTTGGCGTTGTGAGGCAGCAGGGACCGGAGGACCCGTCGGGAGCAGCTGGTCCTCCAACCAATCTGTGTGAATGAGGCAGCAGGGCTAACCCACTGCACCACCGTGCTGCCCTCGCTGCCATCAATCATTGCGCGGGCATTGTGAGGTGTCAGGTGAGAGGTCAGTGTCGGGGGGTGGGGTTTACAAATCCCCAGTGTGGCTCCAGAGCCTATTTTGAAACAATGAACATTCTCCACTCTCACTGTCCGCAGCTTCCGGCTTCTCTCCACAAACAACCTCACAGAGACCAGGGGGAGACACTGACCCAGTGACAATGTCACTGCATCAATCACCCAGAGAGGCAGGAAAATGTTCTGGGGACATGGGCTCCAATCCATTAAATTAATAAAATCTGGAATTTAAAGGTCGTCTCAGTGATGGTGACTGAGGCTCCACTGAGAAAATCTCCAATGTCACTGGATTCGTTCAAAAACGCAGAAAATAGGAAACTAGTTAGTTTAACGCCTGTTGTTGGGATACTGTGGGAATCCATTATTGAGGAAGTAGTAACTGGACATTTGGAAAGTCAAACCGCAATCCATCAGAGTCAGCGTGGTTTTGTGAAGGATATATTGTGTTTAACTCAATTGTTGGGAGTTCATGGAAGATGTACTACTACTACTACTACTACTAATAATAATCACTTATTGTCACAAGTAGGCTTCAATAAAGTTACTGTGGAAAGCCCCTCGTCGCCATATTCCGGCGCCTGTTCGGGGAGGCTGGTACGGGAATTGAACCCGCGCTGCTGGCCTTGTTCTGCACTCCAAGCCAGCTGTTTAGCCCAGTGTGTTAAACCAGCCCCTTTGTAACAAGGCAAGTGGATAATGGGGGTCCTATAGATGTATTTGGACTATCAGAATACATTTGATACGGTGTCATACAAAAGATGATAAACAAGGTAAGATCCCACGGGGTTGAGGGGTAATATATTAGCTTGGATAGAGGATTGGCTAACCAACAGACAGCAGAGAGTGGGGATTATATTAGATTTATTGACACATGTACTGAGGTACGGTGAAAAGAATTGTTCTGCATACAGTTCCACACATGAAAAACATAGGACATATGATAAATGCACAATGTAAATGCATTGACATCAGATGAAGCATATGGAGTATAGTACTACATCTTCAGTGGAGAAGATGCGTGAGAGATCAGTTCAGTCCATAACAAGGTGGTTCAAGCATGGTAACAGCATAGAAGAAGCTGTTTTTGAATCTGTTTGTGCATGTTCTCAGACTTTTGCATCTTCTGCCCAATGGAAGAGGTTGGAAGAGAGAATAGCAGATGTGAGGGGACTTGGATTATGCTCATCTGTCTTTTTCTGGTTGGGAAGCTGTAACTAGTGGTACGTCATAGGGTTCGGTCCCCGGTCTCCAACTATTTACAATCCAAATTAATGACTATGGGATAGATAGAATGTACAATAGCCTAATTTGCAGCTAACACTAAAAGCAAGTTGCAATGAGGAAATAAGAAATAAACTAATGGATAAGTTAGGTGAGTGAGCCAAAATGTGGCAGATGGAATTTAACGTGCACAAGTTTGTGGTTATCCATTTTGGTCAGAGGAATAAAAAGGCAACTTCTTATCTAAATGGAGAGAAACTTCAAAATGCTTTTGTACAGATGGATCTGGGTGCCCTCGTGCACGGATCACAGACAGTCCGCAGGTGAAGCCGGTAATAAGGGAGGCAAATGGAATGTTGGCGTTCATTGCGAATGGAACAGAGATAAAGTAGGACAGTGCTGTTGTAACTGTAAAGGGCGTTGGTGAGACCACATCGGGAGTGATGCAGATATTGTCCCTTAGACAATGACATAAATGCATTAGAGGTGGTTCAGAAAAGTTCACTAGATTGATTGTCTTGTGAAGAGAGATTTGAGCAGTTTAGGCCTCTACTCGCTAGAGTTTAGAAGAATGAGAGGAGATATAATTGAGGTACATAAGATGCAAAACGGAATTGATGGGGTAAAGGTAGAGTGGATTTTTCCCCTTGTTGGACATTCTAGAAGGAGAGGCCATAGTTTTAGCCGAGTCCTGCATGTTTCATTTCAAGGGGGCTGAAGTATAAAAGTAAAGAGGTGTTGCTGCAATTGTACAAGCTGCCAGTGAGGTCACATTTAGAACATTGTGTACAGACTTGGTCCCCTTATTTAAGAGAAGATATATTATCATTGGAGCCAGTACAGAGGAGGTTTAATAGGATGCTTCTGGAGGGACTGCCTAACGAGGAAATAATTTATTTTACCCCAGGAAATGTGGAGGCCGAGTCCTTGATCAGTTGCAAGGCTGACACCGATATGTTTTTAAGCAGTTGGGGAATTAAGGGTTACTCAGGGAAGGTAGGAAAGTGGACTTAGTGAGTGTTAGATCAGCTATGATCTTATTAAATGGTGGAGCAGCTCAAAGGGCTGAATGGCTGACTCCTGTTCCTATTTCTTCTCGTCTGTTTGTCGGTAAAGATTTTCGGAATCTGTGTGACTGGAGAAGTACTGAGATATATAAAATCCTGGTTAGACACCACCTGACTGCTGTGATTTTAAAAAAACACAAATGCTGGAAATCTTCGGCATATCGGGCAGCGTCTATGGAGAGAAACAGAGTTAATGTTTCAGGTCAGCATGATCTTTCATCAGATCAAGAATAGTGTTCCCATTAGGGACCAAGAGGGAAATCTGTGGAGCCAGAAAACATTTGGTCGGATGTTGAACGAAAACTTTACATCTGTCTTCACCCAAGGGAATGAGGAGGTAGATATGGAACTCGAGCAGAGAGACTGATGTTCCTGAGCAAATTGACATAGGGAGTGACATGGCATTGGAGGTGTTGGCAGGCATAAAGGTGGACCAGATGAGTTGTGCCCTAGACTGCTGCGGGAGGCGAGGGAGGATATTGCAGGGGCTCCGACCCAAATTTTTAATTCCTCTCTGGCCACGGGGGAATTGCCAGAGGACTGGAGGTCAGCTAATGTGGTCTGACTATTTAAGAAAGGTTGTAGAGATAAGCCAGGGAACTGTAAACCAGTGAGTCTTACGTCTATGGTAGGGAAACTATTGGAGAGAATCTATTTCCACTTGGAGAGGCAATATTTGATCAGGAATAGTCAGCATGACTTTGTCAGAGGGAGGCCATGCCTAACAAATTTAATTTTTTGAGCATGTGACGAGCTGTGTAGATGAAGGTAGTGCAGTTGCTGTAGTTTACATGGACTTCAGCAAGCCTTTGACAAGATCCCAATGAGAGACTGGTAAGACCATAAGACAAAGGAGTAGAATTAGGTCATTTGACCCATCGAGTCTGCCCCACTATTCAATCATGGCTGATATATTTCTCATCCTCATTCTCCTGCCTTCTCCTCATACACCAGATCCCATTATTAATCAAGAACCTATCTATCTCTGTCTGAAAGTCACTCAGTGATTTGGACTCCACAGCCTTCTGCAGCAATGAGTTCCACAGATTCACCAGCCTCTGGCTGAAGAAATTCTTCCTCATCTCAGTTTTAAAGGATCATCACTTCAGTCTGAGGCTGTGCCCTCAGGTTCTAGTTTTTCCCACGAGTGGAAACTCTCCTCGTCCACTCTATCTAGGCTTCTCAGTATCCTGTAAATTTCAATAAGATCCCCCCTCATCTTTCTAAACTCCAACAAGTACAAACCCAGAAAAAGAAGGCAAATACACATGTGATACAGGATAATTTGATGAGGTGAATTGAAAATTGGCTTAGCTGTGGGAGACAGAGGGTGATGACAGACAGCTGCTTCAGTGACTGGAGGCCAGTGACCAGTGGCACACCACAGGGATCTGTGCTGGGTCCCCTATTATTCATCATTTATATAAACAACATCGATGACTATGTGGGGGGGTAGGATCAGTCCTTTGTGGATGACGCAAAGTTTGGCCTGGTGGTTAACAGTGAGGTTGAGTGTCTTGGGTTACAGGAAGATACAGACGGGATGGTCAAATGGGCAGAAAAGTGGCAGATGGAAATTAACCCTGAAAAGTGTGAGGTGACACTTTTTAGAAGGAGTCATTTGACCAGGAGGCATTCAATTAATGACCTGACACTGGGAAGTCTGAGGAACAAAGGGACCTTGGCATGTTTATTCATAGATCTCTGACGGCAGAAGGGCAGGATAATAGGGTGGTGAAAAAGGCATTCATCACACATGCCTTTATCAATTAAGGCATAGATTACAAAAACAAGGAGATCATGTTGGAGCTGTATTGAACTTTTGTGAGGCCACAGCTGGAGTACTGTGTGCAATTCTGATTGCCACATTATAGACAATAGAACATTACAGCGCAGTACAGGCCCTTCGGCCCTCGATGCTGCGCCGATCTGTGAAACCAATCTAAAGCCCATCTACACTATTCCATTATCATCCATGTTTATCCAATTACCATTTAAATGCCCTTAGTGTTGGCGAGTCCACTACTGTTGCAGGCAGGGCATTCCACGCCCCTACTACTCTCTAAGTAAAGAACCTACCTCTGACATCTGTCCTATATCTATCTCCCCTCAATTTAAAGCTATGTCCCCTCGTGCTAGCCATCACCATCCGAGGAAAAAGGCTCTCACTGTCCACCCTATCTAATCCTCTGATCATCTTGTATGCCTCTATGAAGTTACCTCTTAACCTTCTTCTCTCTAACGGGAACAGCCTCAAGTCCCTCAGCCTTTCCTCATAAGATCTTCCCTCCATACCAGGCAACATCCTGGTAAATCTCCTCTGCACCCTTTCCAATGCTTCCACATCCTTCCTATAATGCGGCGACCGGAACTGCACGCAATACTCCAAATGTGGCCGCACCAGAGTTTTGTACAGCTGCAACATGACCTCATGGCTCCAAAACTCAATCCCTCTACCAATAAAAGCTTAACAACCCTATCAACCTGGGTGGCAACTTTCAGGGATCTATGTACATGGACACCGAGATCTGTCTGCTCATCCACACTACCAAGAATCTTACCATTAGCCCAGTACTCTGTATTCCTGTTACTCCTTCCAAGATGAATCACCTCACACCTTTCTGCATTAAACTCCATTTGCCACTTCTCAGCTCAGCTCTGCATCTTATCTATGTCCCTCTGTAACCTGCAACATCCTTCCGCACTGTCCACTACTCCACCGACTTTAGTGTTATCTGCAAATTCATAGGAAGGATGTGATTTCATTGGAGGGGTTGCATGTGATTGCATTCGAGAGGATGCAGAAGCGATTCACCAGGATGTTGCCTGGTTTGAAACATTTAGGTTATGAAGACAGGTTGGATAGGCTTGGGTTGTTTTCGTTATAGCAAAAGGCTCAGGGGCGACCTGATCAAGGTGTACAAGATTATGAGGGTCATGAACATGGTGGATAGGGAGCAGCTGCTCCCCTTAGGTGAAAGATCAGTCACAATGAGACACAAGTTCAAGGGGAGGGGCAGGAGTTTAGGGGGGATTTGAGGAAAAATGTTTTTACCGAGAGGGTGGTGATGGTCTGGAATGTACTGCCTGGGAGGGTGGTAAAAGCGGGTTGCCTCACATCCTTTAAGAAGTACCTGGATGAAGACTGGCACATCATAACATTCAAGGCTATAGGCCAAGTGCTGGCAAATGGGATTAGATAGGTGGGTCAGGTTTTTCCATGTGTCGGTGCAAACTCGATGGACTGAAGGGCCTCTTCTGCACTGATGCTGATGATACAAAGGTTCGGTGGCATCGTAGACAGTCTAGATGATAGCATAAAATTGTACGGTGATAATGACAGACTAGATGAATGGGCAAGACTGTGGCAATGTAAACAAGTGTGAGGTTATCTGTTTTGAACCAAAAAAGGATACAACTAAGTATTTTCTAAATGGAGAGAGGTTAAGTACAGTGGGTGTCCAAAGAGACTTGGGGTTCATAGAATCTACAGCACGGAGACAGGCCCTTTGGCCCAAACTGGTCCATGCCAACCAAAAAGCCCATCTAAGCCCAACAGGTAAGTTATTTATATTTACTGTTCCAAAGCTCCTCCTCCCCAAGTTCACACCAACTCCACTCCCTGCTGACTAGGCCATAAATCCCCGAGGTAACTTATTTATACTTATTGTTCCGAAGCTGCTTCTCCCCGAGTTCACGCCAAGTTCACTCCCTGCCAGCTAGGCCATGAATCCCCGAGGTAAGTTATTTATACTTGCTGTTCGAAGCTGCTTCTCCCAGAGTTCGTGGCAACTTCGCTCCCTGCCCACTAAGCCAACAGTCTCCGAAGTAAATTATCTAACGTACTGTTCCGAAGCTCCTCCTCCCCGGATTTGCGCCAACTCTTCTCCCTGTCGACTAGGCCTGAATCCTCGAGGTAAGATATTTATACTTATTTCTCTGAAGCTGCTTCTCCCCGAGTTTGCGCCAATTTCGCTCCCTGTCGGCTAGGCCATGAATCCCGAAGGTATGTTATTTATACTTATTGTTCTGAAGCTGCTTCTCCCCGAGTTTGCACCAATTTCGCTACCTGCCGACTGGGCCCGAATCCCTGAGGTAAGTTTTTATATTTACTGTTCCGAAGCTGCTCCTCCCCGAGTTCACACGAACTCCGCTCCCTGCGTTGGTGAGATTCATACCTGGGTGTCTGGAAAATCATTAGTACGGTAAAAAAAGTTTTTTTAAAAACATTTCTCTTCAGCGGATATAAAAATATTGAAAATGGGATAAATGTTGTTTGGCTAACAGTCAATCACTGTCCTGTAAGGTAATGAGTCCTTATGCATCCCAATTGGCCGAGGAAGGCAGTGTGTCACAAGGATGGATGTGTTGACCGATTAATGGCTGGAGGATGGGGGCAGGTCATGTGATCAAACCTCCAGGAATACATTTAATCAAAGTTGATGAGGAGAGAATGTTGTGAATTTCTGTCCTAAACTGACAGTGAGGTTTCTGTAAATTTACAGGATACTGGAAGTGGAGGTTTAACAGACGGGAAACGCAAACCAAACATCACATCACGATCTGGCAGAGTCACTCGATTCATCAGAAACTGAATTTCAGCAGCATCTGGGTGTGGAAGGTAAAAGGTTTGTCTGTTCTGTCTGTGAGGGAAGATTTCAGGTCTCAGTGTGACTGGAAAAGCCCAGAGATTTGCAAACCCTGGTTAGACCAAACCTGGAGAACTGTGTTCAGTTCTGGGCAATAAGCCTGAGGAAGGTTGAATGACCTCGGAGGGGGTGTAGCACAAATATTCAAACCCTCTGTGGTTAAATTACAAAACTAGATTACACAAAAGAATCAGTGACATGACGGCATTCGGCCCACTGAGTCCATGCTAGCTCTCTGGAGCAATCCAGTCAGTCCCATTCTCCTGCTCTATCCCTGTATCCTCGCAGGTTTATTTCCCTCAGATGTCTATCCAATTTCCTTTTGAAATCAAATCATTCATTGTGTCTATTTTCAAACTCTCTCATAGGCAGCAAGTTTCAGGTCATTACCGCTCGCTGTGTAAAAACATATATCTCATATCACCTCATATCTCCTGTACCTTTTACATACAAACTAGGAACAGGCCACTCGGCCCCTCGAGCCTGCTCAGCATTCAATAAGATTGCGGCTGATCTCATTCTAACCTCAACTCCACATTCCTGCCTACCCCTGATGACCTTTCACCCCTTGCTCATCAAGAATCTATCCAGCTCTGCCTTAAAAATATTCAAGGACTCTGCTTCCGCTGCCTTTTAAGGAGCGAGTTCCAAAGTCTGACAACCCTCAAGAGAATAAAAAATCCTCGACTCCATCTGAAATGGGTGACCCCTTATTTTGAAGATTCTCCCACAAGAGGAAACATCCTCTCCACATCCACCCTGTCAAGACCCCTCAGGATCTTACATAATTCAATCCAGGTTTTACCTAAAATCTTAAATCTGTGTCCCGACTGCTTGTATGATCAGTGAATGGAAACAGTTTCTTTATCCACCCGATGGAAATCTGGCATAACCTTGTGACCCTGAATCAAATCTCTCCTCAACCTCCTTTGCTGGAACCATTCTGGTAAATCTCCTCTGCACCTTCTCAAGAACCTTCATATCCTTCCTGAAGGGTGGTGACCAGAGCTTTATAAAGATTCATAGAATTCCTACATTACAGAATCATAGAATTTACAGTGCTGAAGGAGGTCATTCAGCCCATCAAATCTGCACCAGCTCTTGGAAAGAGCACCTTACTTAAGCTTAAGACCATGCCTCCACCCTGTCCCCATAACCCAGTCACCCCAACTAACCTTTGAACACTAAGGGGCAATTTAGCATGGCCAATCCACCTAACTTGCACATCTTTGGTCTGTAGGAGGAAACCGGAGCACCCGGAGTAAACTCACGCGGACACGGGGAGAAAATGCAAACTCCACACAGACAATGCAAACTCCACACAGACAGTCACCCGAGACTGGAATTGAACCCGGGAGCCTGGAGCTGTGAGGCAGCAGTGCTAACCACTGTGCCACCATGCCACCCCATAACCCCATCTAACCTGCACATCACTGGACACTAAGGGGCAATTTATCAAGGCCAATCCACCTAACTTGCCCTTCTTTGGACTATTGGAGGAAACCTGAGCACCAGGTGGAAATCCACGCAGACACGGGGAGAAAGGGCAAACTCCAGGCAAACTCCACACACACAGTCACCAGGGCCGGAATTGAACCCGGGTCCCCGGCACTGTGAGGCAATAGTGCTAACCACTGCCACCAGAAGCATAGTTTTGGTATCAATATTACTGTCTATGAAGCTCAAGATCGATTTTACTTTGCCAACTAGTCTCTTAATATGTCTTGTAGATATACAAAATCCCTCTTCACCTCTTTCTCTCTCCTCCCAAAGAGGTCAGTTGGGTTTTTATAACAATCCACTAGTTTTTTTTCTTTCTTTTTTTTCCAATTATGGGGCAATTTAGCATGTTCAATCCACCTACCTTGCACATCTTTGGGCTGTGGGGGTGAAACCCACGCAGACACGGGGAGAAGTGCCAACTCCACACGGACAGTGACCCAGGGCCGGGATTTGAACCTGGGTCCTCAGCGCCGTAGTCCCAGTGCTAACCACTGCGCCACATATCGCCAACAATCCAGTTGTTTTCATGGTCACTTTTTCTTAAATGGCGGCCCCACAAATGGCCAGATTCATTCAGCTCAATTTCACAACCTGCCTTTGTGTTTTTGTGGGTTTTCTCTCACTCCCTATTTTCTGTTTTTAAATCAGTTTCACAGGGTGTTAGAAGGGAAGGCTTCAAGGTCCAGTAACTCAAACCAAACATCACATCACGATGTGACAGAGTTCTCAATTTATCATATCCTGAATATCATTATTCTTTGAACATAGAAGGAAAAAGTATCGTTCACATTGGAGAGAAACCGTGCACATATGTATGGACGAGGATTCGCTCGATCAGAAGGCCATAAGACACAGGAGCGGAAGTAAGGCCATTCGGCCCATCGAGTCCACTCCACCATTCAATCATGGCTGATTTCAACTCCATTTACCCGCTCTCTCTCCATAGCCCATAAGACCATAATGATCATCAGGCCTCACAAGACACAAATGCAGTCACACTGAGCAGAAACAGTGGAAGTGTGGACTGTGGGAAAGGATTCACTTCCCCATCAAAGCTGGAAACACATTGACGCAGTCACACTGGGGAGAGACCATTCACCTGTTCCAAATGTGGGAAGTGATTCACTCAGTCATCCACTCTGTACACACACCAGCAAGTTCACACTGGGGAGAGACCATTCATCTGCTCAGAGTGTGGGAAGGGATTTACTTTTTCAGCCGACTTGCTGAGTCACCAGCGAGTTCACACTGATGAGAGACCGTTTCAATGTCCAGACTGCGGGAAGTGCTATAAAAGTTCTGTGGAACTGATCAGCCATCAACGTGTTAACACTGACGAGAGACCGTTCAGGTGCTCTCACTGTGGGACTGGGTTCAGGCGATCATCTGCCTCACTGTACATCAGCGAAAGCACACTGGGTAGAGACCGTTCACCTGCTCCGAGTGTGGGAAGGGATTCACTTGGTCATCCAACCTGCTGAGACACCAGCGAGTTCACAAGTAACTACAGTGGTTGGATTTTGCTGTTACTCACATTCAGGACTGAACCATGTTCATTTGGGTTTCTTTATGCTGAGAACAAACTCCAGCCCATTTACAGGGGCTAATATTCTGGCTAAAAGTCAAATAAATTAGATTTGTGTGAAATACGCAGCGTGTTGAACTTTTTAATATCTCTGACACAAGTTAGTTCCTTTTGAAGTATTCTCACTCTCCCCTGTCTCTTCCATCCTCACCTCCAACAAGAAGAGTGAGGAGCTTGTGGAGCTTCTTTGTGACTGAGATTGAGTAAATCCGATCAGCTGCCTCTGCTGCTTCCCTCCCTTCCACGAGCCCACCGGACCAAACTGTCTCTAAATTTCATCCTTTCCCGAGCCCTGAACCCACATCTTTCTCTAGTTTCTCTCCCATCTCCCCTCATGCCCTCTCAGAGCTCATTTTGTCCATGAGACCCAGCTCCTGCTCCATCGACCCTGCCATCCTTACAAATTACTGCCCCATCTTCAGCCTCCCTCTCCTCTCCAAACTCTTTGAACAAGTTATCACCTCCCAACTACTTTAAAAAAAAAAATTTAGAGCAGCCAATTATTTTTCTTTCCAATTGAGGGGCAATTTAGCGTGGCCAATCCACATACCCTGCGAAACCCACGCAGACACGGGGAGAATGTACAAACTCCACACAGTGACCCAGGACCGGGATTCGAACCCGGGTCCTCAACGCCACAGTCCCAGTGCTAACCACTGCGCCACCGTGCTGCCCTAGCTCCCAAATACTTGCCCATCTTTCCCAGAAGACGGACAATCCGTGAGCTTGGATCCAACACGGATATGTTCATAAGCCCAGAAAACAAGGGTAGTAGCAGTCATTAGCGAGAGACAACAATACCTGCTGGAGACAAACAGACAACTAGACCACACAAATCACAACACCAAGCTACCTAGACCCATATACCCGAGACAGGAAGGAGAATTGGAGACAGACTGGAAGAACTCAAAGACTCCAGACACATTAACCAAAAACAGATGGAATATCGGAGGGAACAACACATAATAATAATAATCTTTATTATTATCACAAGCAGGCTTACATTAACACTGAAATGAAGTTACCGTCAAAATCCCCTAGTCGCACTCCGGCGCCTGTTCGGGTCACAGAGGGAGAATTCAGAATGTCCAATTCACTTAAAAAGCACGTCTTTCGGGACTTGTGGAAGACAACCGGAGACCTGGAGGAAAGCCACACAGACATGGGAGGACGTGCAGACTCCTCACAGACAGTGATCCAAGTGGGAATGGTGCTCGGGACCCTGGCGCTGTGAAGCAACAGTGCTAACCATCAGGGAAATACCACCAGACAGACCCATCGGATCAAACCGAGAGAGAAAATCCTACAGAATCATAGAATTTACAGTGCAGAAGACCATTCGTCCCATCAAGCCTGCATCGGCCCTCGGAAAGAGCATCCTACTTAAGCCCTGCCTCCACCCTATCCCCAGAACTCAGTAACTCCACCTAACCTTTTTTTGGACATTAAGGGACAATTTTGCATGGCCAATCCATCTAACCTGCACATCTTTGGACGGTGGGAGAAAATTGGAGCAACCGGAGGGAACCCACACAGTCACGGGGAGAATGTGCAAACTCCACACAGTCAGCCAAGGCTGGAATTGAACCCAGATCGCTGGAGCTGTGATACATCTGTGCTAACCACTGTGCCACCATGCCACATCTGTGGTGAGAAAAACAGTTAACGTTTGTTGTTCCTTGTTGTAACAGTTTTGTAAAAGGGTCAATGGATTCTAAAAAAGTCCATTAAAGTGAAAAGAAGTGAAAAGAAAATGTTCACTCAGAGGTTTGACACAGGAAGAAGTTTCAGTAAGTGTGAAGCTCAATCTTCATCACAAAGCCCGCAGTCTGATTGGCTGGAGGACCAGTCCACCTGGTCCTCCAAATCTTCCCATTGGTCAACACCTCTCAGGCGGGAAATGAGGTTCTGGAAACCATGCCCACGTGGCCAATGGGAAGAACTCAAAATGATGCAGTGTCAGACAATGAGGGAGATCGGGACCAGCCCCGCTCCTTATTCACTCCGAGGAGCAGCACGGTAGCACAAGTGGCTAGAACGGTGGCTTCACGGCGCCAGGGTCCCAGGTTCGTTTCCCCACTGGGACACTGTGCGGAGTCTGCACGTTCTCCCCGTGTCTACGTGAGTTTCCTCCGGGTGCTCCAGTTTCCTCCCACATTCTAAAGACGTGCAGGTTAGGTGGATTGGCCATGCTAAATTGCCCATAGTGTCCAAAAAGGTTAGGAGGGGTTATTGGGTTACAGGGATAGGGAGGAAGTGAGGGCTTAAGTAGGTCGGTGCAGACTCGATGGGCCGAATGGCCTCCTTCTGCACTGTATGCTCTATGTTCAGCCACTTCCGCTCAGTTCCCCCAGTCCCGCCCCCTCTTCCTATTGGTCCGGAGCTGCCGTCAATCACTCCCCAGGCATTGTGATGTGGGCATGCGCAGTGCGGCTCACGTCCAGGGACAGACACTTGTTTGTCCCATCTTCAAGAGGGCAAGAGGCAGATAAACGGAGGCAGCATTCGGGGCAGTGGGTGGGAGGCAAGGCTACACAAACACCCAGTGGAGGTCTCAAAGCTAAAACAAGAAATTACCAGTCCCGAGTTTGCACCGAGCTGGAAGGTTTTCCTGGAGGGCCTTTCCCCAGTTCACCACCACCATCCTCATAGGGCACAGTAAGAAGTCTTAAAACACCAGGTTAAAGGCCAACAGGTTTGTTTGAATCACTAGCTTTCGGAGCGCAGCTCCTTCCTTAGGTGAGTGAAGAGATGTTTGTTCTGTCTGTGGGAAAACATTTCAAACATCGGTGTGCCTGGGAAAGCACCAAGATATACATACACACACTCGAGTGAGTGTTCCAGTGAACTGACTGTGGAAAGAGCTTTTAGGAGCATCACGGTAGCTCAAGTGACTAGCATTGTAGCTTCACAGCGTCAGGGTCCCAGGTTCGATTCCCCACTGGGTCACTGTCTGTGCGGAGTCTGCACGTTCTCCCCATGTCTGCGTGGGTTTCCTCCGGTTTCCTCCCATGGTCCAAAGGCGTGCAGTTTAGGTCATGCTAAATTGGCCTTAGTGTCCAAAAGACTAGGAGGGGCTATTGGGTTACGGGGATAGGGTGCAAGTGAGAGCTTAAGAGGGTGGATGCAGACTCGACAGGCCAAATGGCCTCCTTCTGCACTGTCTGGTCTATGTTTGACCAGTTGCACAGCCTGAAAATATATCACACCATTCACAGCGAGGAGAATCCGTAAACGTGTTCTGTGTGTGGGCGAGGTTTCAACTGTTTGTCCAGCCTGGAGAGACACAAGGACAGCGGCACCATGGAGAAACCATGGAAATGTGGGAACTGTGGAAAGGGATTCCCATCCCTGTCTGTGCTGGAAATTCATCGGCGCAGTCACACCAGGGAAAGACCATTCACCTGCTCAGTGTGTGGGAAGGGGTAGACTCAGCATTCCCTCCAGCTGAAACACCAGCACATTCACATCAGAGTGGGAGCGTTCATATATTCCCCATGTGGGAAGGGATTCATTCGGTCACCCACCCTGCAGACACACCAGCGAGTTCACAAGGACTCTGCTGTCATTGATGTTAATCACATCCAGGACTGAGCCTAAATCACATCCAGGACAGAACCATGTTCATTCTGACAGCTGGAGTTTGTTTGAGTTGATGATAATAATCCCTGAAACTGAGATTAGAATAGATTGGTGCTTGATCCCTGGCACAGACACAGTGGGACAAAGGGCCTTGTTTTGTGCTGTAAAACTCTGTAACTCGAACCCATCTCACTTCACACCAACATGTTTACCCGGACACAAGACATTTTATGTGTTCTGACTGTGAGAAGAACTTTGGAAGCAAAATGGATCTGCTGACTCACCAACACGCTCACACTGGAGAGAAACCGTTCACTGCTCCAAGAGTGGAAAGGGATTCAATCATTCATCCACCCTGCAGAAACACCAGTGAATTCGCACTGGGGAGAGGCCATTCACCTGCTCGCAGTATGGGAAGGGATTCACTCATTCATTCACCCTGCAGAAACACCAGCGAATTCACAAGTTACAGGAATTGGGTTCTGCTGTTCTTGCTGCTGTGAATCACATCCAGGACTGAACCATGTTCATTCTGAGAGTTGGAGTTTGTTTCAGTTATGTTAATAATCCCTGTAACTGGAGTTTAATGTTCTGATTATAGATTAATTAAATGAGCTGTGTGTCAAACACACAGTGTTGGAGTCCTTGATTTTCTGTTAGATAAGAGGAGACTGATTGATGTCCTGTTACTGACTGTTCCATTGTTGGGTCTTTTCTCCTTTGTTAATGGAAGACTTGTATTTCACAACTTCAGGATGTCCCAAAGTGCTTTACAGACAATGAGGTTCTTATGTGCACAGAAAGATCCCGCAAACAAAAATGTGATTGCGACCATAGAATCTGTTCAGTGATGTTTGCTGAGGGACAAATATTAAGCAGCAAACCCGGGAGAACTCCCCTGCTCTTTGGAATAACATCATGGGAACATTTACACCCAACTGAGGGCAGGCGGGGCCAGAGTTGAAGGTCTGATCTGGAAGGCAGGACCTCTGACAGTGCAGTGCTCCCTCAGGGCTGCATCAGAATATCAACCTGGATTTGATGCTCATGTTTCTGGAGGTGGTTTTGAACCCAAAATCTCCTGACTGAGGGATAAGATTGTAACCACTGAGCCACCACTAACACCTCATCATTACTCTGCATTATTTCAGTTCTCAGACCTTCCCTTACTCTCATGGACAAGTGTCCAGGGGCCACAGATTATCCAAAAAGGGGGTCAAAATCATAGGTGATTTTAAAGTAGTTGATTAAGAAGCAACAGTTTGGATATAATACATCAGCTAAATAGACAGAAAAGACATACGACCTCCGATCAGGTGGGAACAGTTTACTGGACCCACATCAGGGGGATGCTGATCTCCGGGACTGGAGGCGAGTTTCTTCGGAATGGTTTACTGGTCCCGGATCAGGGGGATGCTGACCTCCGGGGCTGGAGGCGAGTTTCCTCGGAATGGTTCACTGGTTCTGGATCAGGGGGATGCTGATCTCCGGGGCTGGAGGCGAGTTTCCTTGGAATGGTTTACTGGTCCTGGATCAGGGGGATGCTGATCTCTGGGGCTGGAGGTGAGTTTCCTCGGAATGGTTTACTGGTTCTGGATCAGGGGGATGCTGATCTCCGGGGCTGGAGGCGAGTTTCCTCGGAATGGTTTACTGGTCCTGGATCGGGAGGTGTCTTTATGAATAACCTCAGCCAGTACCGGAATTGAACCTACGCTGTTGGCCTAGCTCTGCACCTCGAACCAGCTGTTTAGCCAACTGAGCTAAACGGGCCCCCACCTATTTCGAAAACATCCACAAGGCGGATGCAGGTGAACAGAGAGCTGGAGAATCTTTAAAGTCCGTGCATTAACTTCTGTTTTGAACCAGGCATATTTACAATTTTTATGTGATGCAAAACGAAGCCAGCAGCGTGGGTTCAATTCCTGTACCGGCTGAGGTTATTCATGAAAGTCCGCCTCTCAACCTTGTCCCTCGCCTAAGGCGCGGTGATCCTCAGGTTAACTCACCACCAGTCAGCTCTCCTCCTGAAAGGGGAAAGCTGTCTATGGTCATCTGGGACTATGGCGACTTTACTTTCCTTACTTATTTTCTAAATCCAGATTCTACATCCCTCTTCACTTTAATTTTACTCTCTCTGATGGATACCTGCATGTTTAATTATATCCTGATTAGTCAGTTTCTCTATGGATGATTTAAAATGTCCCATTCTACTGATCACTCTGTGTTGTTCTGTTTTCTAGTAGCTGAGTGTATCTGGGACCTGTTCTTCAGTGCAGGCTCACTCTGCATTTCACATGTCAGTTATTCCCTATGTAACAAATCACATCTGCACACTCACAGCAGGGGCAATGGTGTCTGTCTCAAGATCTTGGCGTATCCTCCCCCCCCTGCATGGTGCAACCCCTCAGGTAGTAGCCAGACTATCAAACACAGTTTTCTTAAGAAGTGCAGAGGCAAAGGTATAAACATCACCAAGAAATTGACTATTTTCATGTACTGGAATGTACCTGGATGTCAGATTATTTTAAAATGTATTTTTTCATGAGATGTGGCCATCCTTAATTGTCTGAAGGCCATTTCAGAGTCAAGCACCTTACTGAGGGTTCGGCCAGGCCAGGTAAAGACACCAGAATCATTACTGAACCAGATGGTAACCCAGACCAGCTTCCATTAACTGAATTTAAATTCCTCCAGTGACTATGATGGAGTTTGAACCAATGTCCCCAGAGCATTGTCCTGGCCGACTAGTCCAGTGACTTTACCCCCAGCCCATCATCTCCCCCTGATAGATTGATCTGTTCTATTGAACTATACCCAGGCTGAGTTATTCCAACTCCCATTTGATGGGGTGACTTTTCTCTTTTATTCTAAGTGGGACATCCCATTAATTATCATTCTTATTCCGGAATCCTGGATAAACTTTATCTAATTCAATATTCACATAATCTGGTCTGTTTGTGTCAGAGACACAGGTCCAGGTATTTCCAATCAGATAACTCTCACATTTCCCATTCCCAAGAATTTTATCTTGAAACATAACGGATGGGATTTCCACCCCCCCCCTCCCCCAACCCACACACACACACAACCCGAGACCGGAAATTCCCACCCAAGGTAAATGTACCGGCAAATTTCCATTCCACCCGTGATGATTCCCATGGCCGGAAGTATGATCTCAACAAATGGGATGAAGCCAAATCTTTAAAAGACAAAGTCTTTATTTCAAATCATTGCCGTGCTGTCAGGGGAAAGGGTTAACTTCTCTGCTTGTTTACAAAAGGGAAGAGGAAACATTCACAAAGATTCCCACAGCTTGTGAGCTCCGAAACATAACTTCAAGGCTGAAGTTTATCTTCAGAGATTGAAACGTTTTGGTTCCTTTTCCAATTGGACCAGTAAATTGTGTTTCACACTGAAAGGTTTACTTTCACTCAGTAATCAGAACATTTCACTTTCTCAGCACAAACACTTTAGATCAAATTCCAATTGTTCTCTTCCCTTGTAGCTGGTGTGTGGAGATCATGTTCACTGTAGATCTGTCAGCACAGAAACCACACTGTGCTTCTGGATACACTCAGTCTGCAAGTAGATGAATCTTTTAAACATCACCCAAGTGAAGGTTTTTCCCTGACTCTAAGGAGTGAGATTCCTCTGTGGTTGATGAAGTCTCCTCTGTCATTGCTGTTTTTATTGCATCACACATGTTCTGTGGACCAGTCTCA
The DNA here is from genome assembly GCF_047496885.1 of Scyliorhinus torazame. Taxonomy (NCBI): domain Eukaryota; kingdom Metazoa; phylum Chordata; class Chondrichthyes; order Carcharhiniformes; family Scyliorhinidae; genus Scyliorhinus; species Scyliorhinus torazame. The sequence continues at coordinate 130,196,345 of NC_092711.1, forward strand.
CACCCGAAAAGAGGTCATGAAGGTGTGACAGTCGATGACTTTGTGTGTGAGCAGTTCAGCTGGAATTCCATCCTTGCCGGGTGCCTTTCTGCTTGCTCAGCAATAAATGGCCTTTTCCAGCTCAAATGATGAAATTGAAATTGAAAATCGCTTATTGTCACAAGTAGGCTTCAATGAAGTTACTGTGAAAAGCCCCTAGTCGTCACATTCCGGCGCCTGTTCGGGGAGGCTGTTACGGGAATTGAACCGTGCTGCTGGCCTGCCTTAGTCTGCTTTCAAAGCCAGCAATTTAGCCCTGTGCGTCCTTGTCCAACTCAACCAGGACAGGAAGCTGCAGGAGAGTCAGAGACTGGAGGATGTCTGTCTCACAGGAGTACACATCACAAGTCGTGTTCAACCCAGCGGGACATCTGGTTACTTCTGTCAGTGCGAACTTAACAATCTGATGATTTTAGGGCACCAACTTTGGTGAAAGCAGAACCAAGTGTCCTCTTAATCCCATCAAATACATAACAGATAGATTTCCATTGTCATAGGCAGTTTGCAATCCTTGATGTTGACTCATCCCATGTTATTTACACAGTATCTGTCTGTTCTTTGCTACTTTCTGGGCTACTTTCACGGGATGCAGTGTTCTAGCTGTTGGGTTTATGTAGCACATCAGGTCAGCTTTGCTTTTTGCTTCAATGACAGATGCCATCTCTGCTGAGTGGCTCTCAAGCCAGTCTGTGTTGTGGGTTCCACCTTTACCAAATGTTGCTGCTGCTGTGTCAGAAATGATTCAACTCAGCGACTTCCAAACTTCATCAATAACAATGTTAATTGAGCTTTGACTGACTATCTACCAGGAAGGTGGTACGCCAATTGAGGCGAGCAAGGGATGCAGTGTACAAGCATGGAGAGAAGGCGGGAAGTATGTTGGCGGGTCAGCTCTGGAGGGAGGCTGCGGCAAGGGAAATTGGCCAGGTGCAGGACAAGGCAGGAAAGTTGGTGGTAGCTCCAAATCAGATTAACAAAGTCTTTAAGGAATTCTATGAGAGGTTGTGCAGGTCAGAGCCACCTAGGGGAGGCCAGGAGATGCAGGAATTTCTAGATGGGCTGGAGTACCCAAGGTTAGGGGAGGGGGACAGGGCTACTTTAGAAGGGGCGATAGTGGAGCAGGAGATAAAAGATGCGATTGGGAGGATGCAGTTGGGGAAGGTGACAGGGTCGGATGGGTTTCCGTTGGAATATTATAAAAAATTCAAAGATAAGCTGGTACCGCTGACGGTGGGGATGTTTGAGGAGGTGATAGGGAAGGGGGTGTTACCACAAAATTTGGGACAGGCATCGATTTCCCTGTTGCTTAAAAGAGATAAGGAGCCAACGGAGTGTGGGTTGCATTGACTCATATCACGTTTAAACGTGGACACAAAGATATTGGCGAACGTACTGGTAGGTCGGCTGAAGTGCCTCCCGATGGTGATAGGTGAAGATCAGACGGTGTTTATGAGAGGGAGGCAGCTCTTTTCGAACTTTAGGAGGATATTGAATGTGGTTATGGCACCGGTGGAGGGGAAGGAAACAGAGGGGGTTGTGGCATTGAATGCCGAGAAAGCATTTAGGCCAGGTAGAATGGGGGTACTTGATGGCAGTTCTGGAGTGGCTTGGGAGGACCAAGATTCGTGGACTGGGTAAAGCTACTGTATAAGGAGCCATGGGCGAGTGTCCGCACAAATAATATCAGCTAGGAATACTTTTCTCTCCAGGGATGTCCTATGTCTCCCCTGCTGTTTGCACTCAAGATTGAGCAGTTGGCCATCGCGTTTAAGAAGTCTGGGGGTATGGAAAGGGATAGTGAGGGGGAGAGATAGAGCATAGGGTGTCCTTGTATGTCAATGACTTGTTGATATATGTGTTGGAACAGAGTATGTCAATAGGGGGAACATTGGAGCTGCTTCGGGTGTTTGGGTCTTTCTCGGGGTACAAATTAAATCTAGACTTTTTTTATCATAGAATTTACAGTGCAGAAGGAGGCCATTCGGCCCATCGTGTCTGCACCGGCTCTTGGAAAGAGCACCCTACCCAAGATCAACACCTCCACCCTATTCCCATAATCCAGTAATCCCACCCAACACTAAGGGCAATTTTGGACACTAAGGGCAATTTATCTTGGCCAATCCACCTATCCTGCACATCTTTGGACTGTGGGAGGAAACCGGAGCACCCAGAGGAAACCCACGCACACACAGGATGTGCAGACTCCACACAGACAGTGACCCAAGCCGGAATTGAACCTGGGACCTTGGAGCTGTGAAGCAATTGTGCTAACCACCATGCTACCGTGCTGCCCGACAAGAGTGAATATTTTGTGGCGTCTCCGCTGGGGAAGGAGGGGGGGCAGCCATTCCATAGAGCAGGGACTCACTTTAGATACCTCGGGGTGCAGGTTGCTCGGGATTGGGGGGGCCCCGTAGGAAAAACATTTCTAGTTTGGTGGGATGCGTGAAAGCTGAACTGGCAAGGTGGGATGGTCTCCCTCTGTCACTGGCGGGTTGGGTACAGGCGGTTAAAATGAACGTGGTGCACAGTGTTGCCGCGATTTCTGTTTATCTTCCAATGCCTGCCGATTTTGCTGCCAATGGCATATTTTAGAGAGATTGAAGGGATGATTACCTCGTTCATATGGGGAGGGATGGGGCCAGAATTAAAAAGGTGCTACTACAGAGAGGAAGGCAGGCAGGGAGTTTGGGTCGTCCGAACCTGATGTATTACTGGGTGGCAAATGTGGAGAAGGTACGGAGCTGGGTCAGAGGGGTTGACTCTGAACGGGTCAGAATGGAGGAGAGTTTGTGCAGGGGGTCAGGATTGAAGGCGCTAGCAACAGCGCCGTTCCTGATGGCCCCAGGGGAATACTCAGGGAACTGAGGGGCAGGATGGAGGGGTTCGAAAATTCATGGCCGTTATTCATTATGCACTTTCGAGAATTAGATTACATCGTACATTAGGGGGGGCGTTGGGAAGGTTTGTTCAATGTGCCGTGATAATATAATGAAGCTCCCAGTGTGAAGAATGTGTGAGCCAGGAGAGAATATTATCAGAGTAATAATCCTGGATGTGAGTAACAGCAACAATAACAACATAATCCACTCCCTGCAGTCACTTGTGAACTCTCTGGTGTGTCCGCAGATTGGATGACCGAGTGAATCCCTTCCCACACACAGAGCAGGTGAACGGCCTCTCCCCAGTGTGAACACGCTTGTGTACGTTGAGATCAGATGAAGATCTGAAACGCTTTCCACAGGAGGTGCAGCTGAACGGCTTTTCCTCAGTGTGAACTCGCCGGTGTGACCAAAGGCCGGATGACTGAGTGAATCCCTTTCCACAGACGGAGCAGATGAATGGTCTTTCCCCAGTGTGAACATGTTGGTGTGCAGTGAGGTCGGAAGACTGCCTGAATCTCTTTCCACAGTGAGTGCAGCCGAACGGCCTCTCCTCAGTGTGAATTCGCTGGTGTAACATGAGGCTGGCTGACTGTGTGAATCCCTTCCCACACACAGAGCAGGTGAATGGTCTTTCTCCAGTGTGAGTGCGTTGGTGTGCAGTGAGTGTGGATAACTGCCCAAAGCTCTTCCCACAGGAAGTGCAGCTGAATGGTTTCTCCTCAGTGTGAATTCTCCTGTGTACCACCAGGTTGGTTGACTGAGTGAATCCCATCCCACACTCGGAGCAGGTAAATGGTCTCTCACCAGTGTGAACCCGTTTGTGGGCGCTGAGGTTGGATGAAGACCTGAACCTCTTTCCACAGGAAGTGCAGCTGAATGGCCTCTCCCCAGTGTGATTTCTCTGGTGTGTCAGCAGGGCCGATAACTGAGTAAAGCCCTTACCACAGACAGAGCAGCTGAATGGTCTCTCCCCAGTGTGATCTCGCTGATGTAACGAAAGGCCAGACGACTGAGTGAAGCCTTTCCCACATATGGTGCAGATGAATGGCTTCTCCCCAGTGTGAGTGCGTTGGTGTATCAGCAGGGTGGAGGACTGGGTGAATCTCTTCCCACACACGGAGCAGGTGAATGGTCTCTCCCCAGTGTGAATTCGCTGGTGTGCAGTGAGGGTGGATGACTGCTTGAACCTCTTTTCACAGTGAGTGCAGCTGTACGGCCTCTCCTCAGTGTGAATTCGCTGGTGTGACACAAGGCTCGCTGACTTTGTAAATCCTTTCCCACACACAGAACAGATGAACGGCTTCTCCCCAGTGTGACTGCGTTGATGGATTTCCAGCAGACATGGATAATAGAATCCTTTACCACAATCCTCACATTTCCACAATCTTTCTGTGGTGTTGGTCCCAGTGTGACTGCGTCGGTGGATTTCCAGCCGGGATGGATAATTGAATCTCTTCCCACAATCCTCACATTTCCACGGTTTCTCCATGGAGCTGGTGTCCTTGTGACTCTCCAGATTGGACCCTCGTCCACAGAACACGTGTATAGTTTCTCCTCACTGTGAATGGTGTGATGCTTTTCCAGGCTGTGTAATTGGTTGAAGTTCTTTCCACAGTCAGTTCACTGGAACACCCTCACTCGGGTGTGTGTGTGTGTGGGGGTCTCGGTGCTTTTCCAGTCACACTGATGTTTCCACAGTCAGTTCACTGGAACACTTTCACTCAGGTGTGTGTATTTGGTGCTTTTCCAGTCACACTGATGATTGAAATCTTCTCTACACACAGAACAGAGAAACATTTCTTCTTCCACATTCAAAGGTTGATGATATCCAAGTCCTGATGAATCTCTGTCAGATTTTGACGTGATGTTTGATTTGATTTTCTGTTTGTAAATCCTCCCCATATCCCCTGGAAAGTGATTTGAAAAGAGTGCTCACTGTAAGTACAGGATAGAAATTCAGAACAGACAATTCTAGTTTCTCTGGAATATTCTTTCCCCAAGTCTGTCAATCCCAGTCTCTGTCTCTCATGGGAAAGACCGGAGACCTGTCCAAGATGGCGGTGGCCGGTTGCCTGGGTAACCCGGGCCTGTCACCGGGGAGGAAGCCCTGTCTCCCTCATCCCCACTCGCAGATGGCGGACAGTGAGCCCGCTCCCTACGGGCCTGTCACCGCGGCAGCCAGGGTAAACACGGGGCCTGCAAACTCTTATTCGGGGCCTCAGGCCTACCACAGAAGTTGATAAAGTTTCCAGTGCAGCCACTGTTTCCATTCCTACCCTGTGCCCAAAATCTCCTTCCAAACCGCCCGCTCCTCACTCTCTCGCCATGACTGACACTGAGCATGCTCAGAGCATACACCCACACTGCACCTGCGCACTGGCCTCCTACACTCACTGATAGGGGACTTTCTGCAGCGCTGGGGATTCTGGGTGACCAAGCCGCCATAGAGAGCAATTAGTAATCAGGAAGATTATTTTTCCCAGTCAGCAAAACAGAAGATCGACGGATAAGCAAGATGCTGGGCATGAAGCACAATGAGAGGTTTGGATACTTTATTTAATACCAGAACATTATTCTGATGAGATATCACTTGGACATGGGCATCAAGCAGGCTGATCTACAGTATGTATAGTATTTACAAGACCTGGGACACGGTAAATCATCTCATGAAACCAGTGACAGATTTGTTTACTGTTCATAATTGTGACTGGGTCACACTCACGATTCATGCAAAACTGGACCCACTCCCTCCAGATTCGTTTTCGCTCCAAGGATCTAGACATCTGCCTTAGTCTTTATCAAGCCATGCATGTTCAGCTCACACTGCCCAACCAGCCTCTCCTGCACTGGGGCCAGGGTTTCCATTACATCGAGAGGGAGCAATCTGCCTCTCTTGCATTGGTGCACTTCATTTTCCTTATCTCAGTGTCATAGAAAGGTTGCAGCACACAGTGAAGGCACTCAACAAATTGTATCTGTGCCAATTCCCTGCAACAGTCGCTATCCCCTGTCATTGGCCCTGAACTCTGCAGATATTTTTCTCCTCAAAAGATACGAATAGATGACCAAGGAGCTGGAATTGGCTATTCAGCCCAGTCTGCTCCACCATTTAATAAGATCATGGCTGATCTGACAGCAACAGATAGTTGTCCAATTCTCTTTTCAAGGCATCAATTGAATCTGCCACCACCACATTTTCGAGCACTGCATTCGTGATACCAACTGCAGCGCATATGTTTTTCTTCTCATCAGCATTGCTTCTTTTTATAATCACCTTAAATCAATGCCCTGTTTATAATCTTGTCCAAAATATAACTTGCTAGAAAAGACGCCTATTGCAGATCCTTAGTTGTAATGTGGTCAAGTGCCTTTCCATTTGAGAACTGTTCAGTAAAGTTATGAGAATTATTTGTTGTTTGAAGGGGTGGAGTTCAGGTGTGGACGGTGTGCAGGTGGGCCCCCAAATCATGTCCACATGTTTTGGGCATGTCCGAGGCTTAGGGGATTTTGGCAGGAATTTGCCGATGTCATGTCGAAGGTATTGAAGGGACGGGTGGTTGTTTCTCAAGCTCGAGAAGATCAAGTTCGCCCTGAGGGGATCGATGTTAGAGTTTGCCTGGATGTGGCAGCCATTTCTCGACTTCTTTGGGGATAATTAAGCTGTCAGCAAGGGAGGGGGAGAAAGAGATAAAAAGAAAGGAGGAATGGGGGGCTGGTTGAGGTGGGAAATAGTTAGTAGGAAAGGGGATTTGGGGAATTATGTTTGTAAGACATGTTGGCTGGGTTTGGTGGTTGGTTGGGTAGGTGTTATTTACTTTGTTGTTTTTCCTCTTGAAAATTGTTAAAATTATATATGCCTTGATAAAATATTTTCACAAAAGAATTATTTGTATGTTCCCCAACTGGCTTCCCTGTTTACACCCCCCTCCCCCATACCACAGCTTGGGGCGCATATTTAATCCTTTTGCTTTTTCAAAGCTTTTCTCTTGCTCAGTGCAAACATTCCCATTTCATTTTTCTTCTTGTAACCGGTCTTAGATTCCTCTTCATCTCCCCATCAAGCTCAGGGGAATTATCATCATCTGTAACTCCAGAAGGAAAGTATAATTTGCAATTATTCAAGGATGGTGTCCTGTATGGAATACGATTTCACATTGGTCACTGGACGGTTAAAATAGTGGATGGTTACAACTGCTCACAGTCCCGCAGAGATAGGTTTACTTGAAGTTTTGGCAAATCTGTGGACCCAACCACAGTAATAGGGGCTGGTTACAGGTGCTGGTTTAGCACAGTGGGCTAAACAGCTGGCTTGTAATGAAGAACAATGCCAGCAGCGCGGGTTCAATTCCCGTACCGGCCACCCTGAATAGGTGCCGGAATGTTGCGACTGGGGGGTTTTCACAGTAACTTCATTGAATCCTACTTATGACAATAAGCAATTATTATTATTATTATTATTATTATTATTAATAGTCAAGTTGGTTAGTGTGAGGAAAAATTTCCATCTGATCGGACTGGAATTGTCGCTGTGTGCGTCTGAGTTGGTGTGTGTGTATAAGTGTGATAGGAAACCTGAAAACTACATAGTTGCAGTTGAATCGAACCTGGGACCTCGACGCCGTGATGCAGCAGTGCCATCCACTGCACCACCTTTGAATGACAACAGTATTTTTAAAAAATATAAATTTAGTGTACCCAATTCATTTTTTCCAATTAAGGGGCAATTTAGCATGGCCAATCCACCTACTCTGCACATCTTTGGGTTGTGGGGGGGGGGCAGCACAGTGGGTTAGCACTGCGGCCTCACGGCGCCGAGGTCCCAGGTTCGATCCCGGCTCTGGGTCATTGTCCGTGTGGAGTTTGCACAGTCTCCCTGTGTTTGAGTGGGTTTTGCCCCCACAATCCAAAAATGTGCAAGCTAGGTGGATTGGACACGCTAAATTGCCCCTTAATTGGAAAAAATGAATTGGGTACTCTAAATTTATATTAAAAAATAAAAATCTTTGGGTTATGGGGGCGAAACCCACGCAAACACAGGGACAATGTGCAAAACTCCACAAGTACAGTGACCCAGAGCCTGGATCAAACCTGGGACCTCGGCGTTGTGAGGCAGCAGTGATAACCACTGCACCACCACACTGTACCACCATCGAAAGGTAACCTTCTGCCTACCTGTCCTCATTATTGAAATGAGGAACAATATTTGCTCTAATGGTGACATTTCCTGTCTGCCAGCTATTACTTGAAGTCAGTCTTTGAATTGTTTGTGGATTGAACCATCTTGTTGCCACATTTCAGCAACAAATGTTGAAATGTTTGCTCCACACCCACAGGGTTTCATCTGTTTAAAGCCACAAACAGAAAGGTCCAGTTTTCTCCTGGAGTTTGAGACAAATCAGCTTTCAAAATGATGCAGAGTCTCAGCCAATGAGGGAGATCTGGGCTCAGCCCCGCCCCTCATTCACTGATTAGTTGGAGGTCCGGCCGCCTTCATTCGGTCCTCCAGCTCCAGCCCCCTCTTCCTGTTCCGAACCTGCCGTCAATCAGTCCCCGGGCATTGTGAGCTGGAGCAAACCCTTCACCATCATTGTCAGCTCCCTGGTTTGCAGCTGCGGGGCTTCTCCCTCCCTCCCGGGAACAGGCCCAGGTTAACGGGCACCATCCTGCTTCAGACACTGGAGTTAAAATGATTGTGAAGGGTTTGCTCCAGCTCACAATGCCCGGGGACTGATTGACGGCAGGTTCGAACCAATAGGAAGAGGGGGAGGAGCTGGAGCATGTAACGAGAACGGCTGGTCCTCCAACCAATCAGAGTGAATGGGAGGCGGAGCACAGCCGGGGCTCTCGCTCCCTCCGCATGCGCCCCGCCTCCCCACTTCATCCACCCGGGCCTGTTTCGGGGGAAAGCCCGAGCTGCTTTCGCCGGTTCAACTGCCGTATCCGAACTTCGTATTCGGGGCTTGGGGCCGACACTGAGTTTTTATGAAACCACCCGCCGCTTCCATCCCTCCCTCACAGCTCACCTGGCTGAACTTGACCAGCTGAGGATTTCCACCCAACCGCCTGAATCCTGAGCTTCAACGGCACTGCGCATTCTTTAGATCACGTGGGAGATCGTGGCTCAGCCTCGCCCCTCATTCACTCCGATTGGTTGGAGGAGCAGCCGCTCCGCTCGGTCCTCCAGTCCCGCCCCTCTCATGCTATTGGTCTAGAGCTGCTGTCAGTCACTCCCTGGGCATTGTGAGCTGGAATATGCGCAGTGCCGATGCTGGTCTCGGCCTTGGAGGTGTCACGCAAATCTGGTGGAGGCTCCAAACTCCAATCAAAAGAGCGGGGGGCGGGGGGGAGCTGGGGCCTGTTCCCGCTGACAGGCCTGAGTTCATGGCAGACGTCTTTATGAAGGCTGCAGACCTGCAGGGGGCAAAAAATCAGAGATAGAGTTTGTTGGGAAACCAATGGGTTTTGTAAAACAGGAGGTCAGGGTTACAGTCAACAACAACAACTTCTATTTATATAACACCTTTAACATCATAAATCATCCCAGTCAACTTCACAGGAACATTATAAAACAAAGTCAGACACCCAGACACATAAGGAGATATTAAAAGCAAATTACTGCGGATGCTGGAATCTGAAACGAAAGAGAAAATGCTGGAAAATCTCAGCAAGTCTGGCAAAAAGAGCTCACGTTTTGAGTCCGATGACTGTCAAAGCTTTGATTAAAGAGTCGTCAGACTCGAAACGTTAGCTCTTTCTCTCCCTACAGATGCTGCCAGACCTGCTGAGATTTTCCAGCATTTTCTCTTTCGTAAGGTTGATATTAAGACAGGTGAACAAAAACCTGACTAAAGAGGTGAGTTTTAAAGAGAGTCTTTAAGAAGGAAACTAAGATGAAGACGGAGTGGTTTAGGGAGGGAATTCAATGCTTGGCACCCAAGGAACTTAAAACCATGGCGGAGTAATTATAATCGGGAGTGTACCAGAGTCCAGGATCAGAGCTGTACAGACATTTCAGCGGGTTTTAGGGCTGGAGGAGATTCCAGTGATAGGGAGAGATGAAGCCATGGAGCGACTTGAAAACAAGGGTGAGAATTGACTGGGAGCGAATGCAAGTCGGAGCACAGGGATCATAGGGGAAAGGAACTTGCTGTGAATTAAGACATGTGTAGCAGACTTTTGGATGGCTGGAAGTTTGCACGGGTAGAATGTGGCAGAGCAGCCAGGTGTGTAATGGAATACTGGGGCAGCACGGCGGTGCAGTGGTTAGCACTGTGACTGCGGCGCTGAGGACCCGGGTTCGAATCCCGGCCCTGGGTCACTGTCCGTGTGGAGTTTGCACTGGTGTCTGCGTGGGTTTCACCCCCACAACCCAAGGGTGTGCAGGTTAGGTGGAATGGCCATGCTAAATTGCTCCTTAATTGGTAAAAAAAAAAATTGGGTACTCTGAATTTTTAAAAAAAGATGTGTGATGGAATAGTTGAATAAGGAGACATGACCAAGGGTTTCAGCACCAGATGCACAGACACAGGAGAGAGGCTGGATAATGTAACGCAAGTGCAAACAGGCGGTCTTAGTGATAGCACAGATATGAGGTCAGAAGCTCATATTGGGATCAAATATGAAACCAAGTTTACAAAGAGACTGGCTAAGTCTCGGACTGTTGCCAGGGCGAGGGGTGGAGTTGGTATGTCAGGAATAGAGGTTGGAGTAGGGATTGAACGCACTGGATTCAGTCATCTCCATATTTGATTGAAGTTATTTAGTCAGCAGGAAGAAACCTGCAGGGGGCAGAAACCAGAATGGGCCCCGACACAGATATCTGGTAACTTAGTTTGAGAAGGAGAGGAGGAACGAAGGAAACCCTTGAAGATTTAGAGAAATGACCTTCGAGATTGCTCATTAAATCACCACATAGTCAGTTTGGTCAGTCAGGGTGATTCAGATTAATGTCTGTCACAAGTCATGAATAAAGTGATTTATAAAGCATATTCTTACCTCTAATATACATTTGGTAAAGGGATACAGAAATAATAATCTAATACTTTGTTTAGATTTCAGCCCCAGGGAGAGTGTGTGGGATGGGGGATTTATAGTTTTGGGCAAAGAAGAGAGAAAAAAATGTTCCCCAGAAACTGGAATTAACTGTTCTGAATTTCTATCCTGTACTGTTGGTATGACCTTTGTAAACTCCTTTTCCAGGGCATTAGGAGAGGATTTTCAGACAGGAAACACAAACCAAATATCACATTAAGATCCGACAGTGTCACTCAATTGGTCAGGACCTGAATATCCTCAGACTATAAATCTGGAATGAAAAATGTTTGTTCTGTTTGTGGGAAAATATTTCAAACATCAGTGTGACTGGAAAAGCACCAAGACACACACGCACCCGAGTGTGAGTGTTCCAGTGAACAGACTGTGGAAACATCAGTGTGACTGGAAAAACACTGAGACACACACGCACCCTAGAGAGAGTGTTCCAAATAACTGACTTTGGAAAGAGCTTTCACCAGTTACACCCTGGGAAAACGCCACACCATTCACCACGGGGAGAAACCGTACACGTATTCTGTCTGAGGACAAAGCTTCACTTGATTGTCTGAAGCGGAAAGGCACAAAGACACTGATGTTATGGACCAGGGTTTAGAGAACCCCAAAGTGTATCATGGAGTTCACCTGACCCACAACGTTTACTAGATTGTGGTATGGGGAGCACACGGCCCACTCTAAAGGTGTGGCACAGCAGAAATGGAAAACGTATTATTTAAAGCAAAACAATGTTTATTCTATGAACTCAAGTTAACCTTTTTAAAACATACAGTGAACATCTTAGCAACCATCAATTCAAATACAACCCCCAAAGAATACAACACTAAGTAATCCTTAATAACTTCCCAAACAACATCCAGAAGAAACACCTTTTAACAGAAGCACATTAGGTTTACATTCACTACTGAGAACATTTATAATTCTGAATTCACTAAATGATCAAGAGATAGTCTTTTCATGACAGAGAGATCAACAGTACACCTGCTCTGTCTGGCTTCAGCTCCACCACTGAAAACGAAACTAGAACACACCCTGCAGCAAACAGTCTAAAACCAAAGTAAAAAGCTGACAGACAGCCCAGCTCCACCCACACTCTGACATCACTGATAAACACCCATTTCTTAAAGGTACATTTCTTAAACACCCATTTCTTAAAGGTATTTTCACCTGACACTGACTCCATGGAGATGGAGATCATGGAAGTTGGATCTTCAGCAGTTTAGTGAAAATCGGGTCAAAGGAGCAAAGGGGAAAAGACAAGATCTCTCAGAGGGCATGATGGGAGATAGCAGAAAAAGAGGGGATAGATGTGAGTTCAGAACTTGGACAAGGAAGGACTTGCGAGGCACTTATACTGAGTGGTTTAGTGGAAAAGGAGCAGCAGAATCAGCTATTCGGATTGTTTCAATGGTGGGATTTTCCAGTCCTTCCTGCTGGCTGGATCGTCCAGTCCTGCCAAAGGCCACCCCCTAGTGGCAGTTCCCACACAGGGGGACAGTTGAACAACACAAAACACCATAGACTTTGACGGGACATGCCCGGCACTGGATGGGTTCTGGAGGGGAGTTGCGAGAACTATATCTAAGATACCTGCCCATTAATCCAGTTTGATTTAAAGTTACATGCCCACTAATCCTGCTTGACTTAAAGATACATGTCTATTAATCCTGCTTGATTTAAAGATACTTGTACATTAATCCTGTTTGATTTAAAGCTACATGTCCATTAATTCTGCTTGATTTAAAGGTACCTGTCCATTAATCCTGCTTGATTTAACGATACATGTCCATTAATCCTGTTTGATTTAAAGATACATGTGCATTAATCCTGTTTGATTTAAAGATACCTGTCCATTAATCCTGCTTGATTTAAAGATACATGTCCATTAATCCTACTTGATTTAAAGATACATGTCCATTAATTCTGCTTGATTTCAAGATACATGTCCATTAACCTTCTTGATTTAAAGATACCTGTCCATTAATACTGCGCGATTTAAAGATACCTGTCCATTAATCCTGCTTGATTTAAAGATACATGTCCATTAATCCTGCTTGATTTAAAGATACATGTCCATTAATCCTGTTTGATTTAAAGATACATGTCCATTAATCCTGTTAGATTTAAAGATACCTGTCCATTAATTCTACTTGATATAAAGATACATGTCCATTAATCCTACTTGATTTAAAGATACAGGTCCATTAATCCTGCTTGATTTAAAGATACATGGGCATTAATCCTGTTTGATTTAAAGATACCTGTCCATTAATCCTACTTGATTTAAAGATACCTGTCCATTAATCCTGCTTGATTTAAAGATACCTGTCCATTAATCCTACTTGATTTAAAGGTAACTGTCCATTAATCCTGCTTGATTTAAAGATACATGGCCATTAATCCTACTTGATTTAAAGATACATGTCCATTAATCCTGCTAGACGTAAAGATACATGTCCATTAATCCTACTTGATTTAAAGATACATGTCCATTAATCCTGCTTGATTTAAAGACACCTGTCCATTAATCCTACTTGATTTAAAGATACATGTCCATTAATCCTGCTTGATTTAAAGATACCTGTCCAGTAATCCTGCTTGATTTAAAGATACATGTCCATTAATCCTGCTAGACGTAAAGATACCTGTCCATTATTCCTACTTGATTTAAAGATACATGTCCATTAATCCTGCTTGATTTAAAGATACATGTCCATTAATCCTGCTTGATTTAAAGATACATGACCATTAATCCTGTTTGATTTAAAGATACATGTCCATTAATCCTGTTTGATTTAAAGATACATGTCCATTAATTCTGCTTGATTTAAAGATACATGTCCATGAATCCTGCTTGATTTAAAGATACATGTCCATTAATCCTGCTTGATTTATAGATACCTGTCCATTAATCCTGCTTGATTTATAGATACCTGTCCATTAATCCTGCTTGATTTAAAGATATATGTACATTTTTCCTGTTTGATTTAAAGATACCTGTCCATTAATTCTGCTTGATTTAAAGATACATGTCCATTAATCCTGCTTGATTTATCGATGCCTGTCCATTAATCCTGCTTGATTTAAAGATATATGTCCATTAATCCTGTTTGATTTAAAGAAACCAGTTCATTAATTCTGCTTGATTTAAAGGTACATGTCCATTAATCCTGTTTGATTTAAAGATACATGTCCATTGATCGTGTTTGATTTAAAGATACCTGTCCATTAATCCTGCTTGATTTAAAGATATATGTCCATTAATCCTGTTTGATTTAAAGATACATGTCCATTAATCCTGCTTGATTTAAAGATACCTGTCCATTAATTCTCCTTGATTTAAAGATACATGTCCATTATTCCTGCTTGACTTAAAGATACATGTCCATCAATCCTGCTTGATTTAAAGATACAAGTCCATTAATCCTGCTTGATTTAAAGATACCTGTCCATTAATTCTGCTTGATTTAAAGATACAGGTCCATTAATCCTGCTTGATTTAAAGATACATGTCCATTAATCCTGCTTGATTTAAAGATACATGTCCATTAATTCTGCTTGATTTAAAGATACATGTCCATTAATCCTGCTTGATTTATAGATACCTGTCCATTAATTCTGCTTGATTTAAAGATATATGTACATTAATCCTGTTTGATTTAAAGATACCTGTCCATTAATTCTGCTTGATTTAAAGATACATGTCCATTAATCCTGCTTGATTTAAAGATACATGTCCATTATCCTGCTTGATTTAAAGATACATGGGCATTAATCCTGTTTGATTTAAAGATACCTGTCCATTAATCCTGCTTGATTTAAAGATATATGTCCATTAATCCTGTTTGATTTAAAGATACATGTCCATTAATCCTGCTTGATTTAATGATACCTGTCCATTAATCCTACTTGATTTAAAGATAACTGTCCATTAATCCTGCTTGATTTAAAGATACATGTCCATTAATCCTACTTGATTTAAAGATACATGTCCATTAATCCTGCTATACGTAAAGATACATGTCCATTAATCCTACTTGATTTAAAGATACATGTCCATTAATCCTGCTTGATTTAAAGATACCTGTCCAGTAATCCTGCTTGATTTAAAGATACATGTCCATTAATCCTGCTAGACGTAAAGATACATGTCCATTAATCCTACTTGATTTAAAGATACATGTCCATTAATCCTGCTTGATTTAAAGATACCTGTCCATTAATCCTACTTGATTTAAAGATACCTGTCCATTAATCCTACTTGATTTAAAGATAACTGTCCATTAATCCTGTTTGATTTAAAGATACCTGTCCATTAATCCTACTTGATTTAAAGATACATGTCCATTAATTCTGCTTGATTTAAAGATACATGTCCATTAACCTTCGTGATTTAAAGATACCTGTCCATTAATCCTGCGCGATTTAAAGATACATTTCCATTAATCCTACTTGATTTAAAGATACATTTCCATTAATCCTGCTTGATTTAAAGATACCTGTCCATTAATCCTACTTGATTTAAAGATTACTGTCCATTAATCCTGTTTGATTTAAAGATACCTGTCCATTAATCCTACTTGATTTAAAGATACATGTCCATTAATTCTGCTTGATTTAAAGATACATGTCCATTAACCTTCGTGATTTAAAGATACCTGTCCATTAATCCTGCTCGATTTAAAGATACATTTCCATTAATCCTACTTCATTTAAAGATACATTTCCATTAATCCTACTTGATTTAAAGATACCTGTCCATTAATCCTGTTTGATTGAAAGATACCTGTCCATTAATCCTGCTTGATTTAAAGATACATGTCCATTAATTCTGCTTGATTTAAAGATACATGTCCATTAATCCTGCTAGACGTAAAGATACATGTCCATTAATCCTACTTGATTTAAAGATACATGTCCATTAATCCTGCTTGATATAAAGATACCTGTCCATTAATCCTACTTGATTTAAAGATACCTGTCCATTAATCCTACTTGATTTAAAGATAACTGTCCATTAATCCTGCTTGATTTAAAGATACCTGTCCAGTAATCCTGCTTGATTTAAAGATACATGTCCATTAATCCTGCTAGACGTAAAGATACATGTCCATTAATCCTACTTGATTTAAAGATACATGTCCATTAATCCTGCTTGATTTAAAGATACCTGTCCATTAATCCTACTTGATTTAAAGATACATGTCCATTAATCCTGCTTGATTTAAAGATACCTGTCCAGTAATCCTGCTTGATTTAAAGATACATGTCCATTAATCCTGCTAGACGTAAAGATACCTGTCCATGAATCCTACTTGATTTAAAGATACATGTCCATTAATTCGGCTTGATTTAAAGATACATGTCCATTAACCTTCGTGATTTAAAGATACCTGTCCATTAATCCTGCTCGATTTAAAGATACATTTCCATTAATCCTACTTCATTTAAAGATACATTTCCATTAATACTACTTGATTTAAAGATACCTGTCCATTAATCCTGTTTGATTGAAAGATACCTGTCCATTAATCCTGCTTGATTTAAAGATACATGTCCATTAATTCTGCTTGATTTAAAGATACATGTCCATGAATCCTGCTTGATTTAAAGATACATGTCCATTAATCCTGCTTGATTTAAAGATACATGTCCATTAATTCTGCTTGATTTAAAGATACATGTCCATTAATCCTGCTTGATTTATAGATACCTGTCCATTAATCCTGCTTGATTTAAAGATATATGTACATTTTTCCTGTTTGACTTAAAGATACCTGTCCATTAATTCTGCTTGATTTAAAGATACATGTCCATTCATCCTGCTTGATTTATAGATGCCTGTCCATTAATCCTGCTTGATTTAAAGATATATGTCCATTAATCCTGTTTGATTTAAAGAAACCAGTTCATTAATTCTGCTTGATTTAAAGGTACATGTCCATTAATCCTGTTTGATTTAAAGATACATGTCCATTGATCGTGTTTGATTTAAAGATACCTGTCCATTAATCCTGCTTGATTTAAAGATATATGTCCATTAATCCTGTTTGATTTAAAGATACATGTCCATTAATCCTGCTTGATTTAAAGATACCTGTCCATTAATTCTCCTTGATTTAAAGATACATGTCCATTATTCCTGCTTGACTTAAAGATACATGTCCATCAATCCTGCTTGATTTAAAGATACAAGTCCATTAATCCTGCTTGATTTAAAGATACCTGTCCATTAATTCTGCTTGATTTAAAGATACAGGTCCATTAATCCTGCTTGATTTAAAGATACATGTCCATTAATCCTGCTTGATTTAAAGATACATGTCCATTAATTCTGCTTGATTTAAAGATACATGTCCATTAATCCTGCTTGATTTATAGATACCTGTCCATTAATCCTGCTTGATTTAAAGATATATGTACATTAATCCTGTTTGATTTAAAGATACCTGTCCATTAATTCTGCTTGATTTAAAGATACATGTCCATTAATCCTGCTTGATTTAAAGATACATGTCCATTAATCCTGCTTGATTTAAAGATACATGGGCATTAATCCTGTTTGATTTAAAGATACCTGTCCATTAATCCTGCTTGATTTAAAGATACATGTCCATTAATCCTGTTTGATTTAAAGATACATGTCCATTAATCCTGTTAGATTTAAAGATACCTGTCCATTAATTCTACTTGATATAAAGATACATGTCCATTAATCCTACTTGATTTAAAGATACAGGTCCATTAATCCTGTTTGATTTAAAGATACCTGTCCATTAATCCTACTTGATTTAAAGATACCTGTCCATTAATCCTGCTTGATTTAAAGATACCTGTCCATTAATCCTACTTGATTTAAAGGTAACTGTCCATTAATCCTGCTTGATTTAAAGATACATGGCCATTAATCCTACTTGATTTAAAGATACATGTCCATTAATCCTGCTAGACGTAAAGATACATGTCCATTAATCCTACTTGATTTAAAGATACCTGTCCATTAATCCTGCTTGATTTAAAGACACCTGTCCATTAATCCTACTTGATTTAAAGATACATGTCCATTAATCCTGCTTGATTTAAAGATACCTGTCCAGTAATCCTGCTTGATTTAAAGATACATGTCCATTAATCCTGCTAGACGTAAAGATACCTGTCCATTAATCCTACTTGATTTAAAGATACATGTCCATTAATTCGGCTTGATTTAAAGATACATGTCCATTAACCTTCGTGATATAAAGATACCTGTCCATTAATCCTGCTCGATTTAAAGATACATTTCCATTAATCCTACTTCATTTAAAGATACATTTCCATTAATCCTACTTGATTTAAAGATACCTGTCCATTAATCCTGTTTGATTGAAAGATACCTGTCCATTAATCCTGCTTGATTTAAAGATACATGTCCATTAATTCTGCTTGATTTAAAGATACATGTCCATGAATCCTGCTTGATTTAAAGATACATGTCCATTAATCCTGCTTGATTTATAGATACCTGTCCATTAATCCTGCTTGATTTATAGATACCTGTCCATTAATCCTGCTTGATTTAAAGATATATGTACATTTTTCCTGTTTGATTTAAAGATACCTGTCCATTAATTCTGCTTGATTTAAAGATACATGTCCATTAATCCTGCTTGATTTATAGATGCCTGTCCATTAATCCTGCTTGATTTAAAGATATATGTCCATTAATCCTGTTTGATTTAAAGAAACCAGTTCATTAATTCTGCTTGATTTAAAGGTACATGTCCATTAATCCTGTTTGATTTAAAGATACATGTCCATTGATCGTGTTTGATTTAAAGATACCTGTCCATTAATCCTGCTTGATTTAAAGATATATGTCCATTAATCCTGTTTGATTTAAAGATACATGTCCATTAATCCTGCTTGATTTAAAGATACCTGTCCATTAATTCTCCTTGATTTAAAGATACATGTCCATTATTCCTGCTTGACTTAAAGATACATGTCCATCAATCCTGCTTGATTTAAAGATACAAGTCCATTAATCCTGCTTGATTTAAAGATACCTGTCCATTAATTCTGCTTGATTTAAAGATACAGGTCCATTAATCCTGCTTGATTTAAAGATACATGTCCATTAATCCTGCTTGATTTAAAGATACATGTCCATTAATTCTGCTTGATTTAAAGATACATGTCCATTAATCCTGCTTGATTTATAGATACCTGTCCATTAATCCTACTTGATTTAAAGATACATGGGCATTAATCCTGTTTGATTTAAAGATACCTGTCCATTAATTCTGCTTGATTTAAAGATACATGTCCATTAATCCTGCTTGATTTATAGATACCTGTCCATTAATCCTACTTGATTTAAAGATACATGTCCATTAATCCTGCTTGATTTATAGATACCTGTCCATTAATCCTACTTGATTTAAAGATACATGGGCATTAATCCTGTTTGATTTAAAGATACATGTCCATTAATCCTGCTTGATTTAAAGATACATGTCCATTAATTCTGCTTGATTTAAAGATACATGTCCATTAATCCTGCTTGATTTATAGATACCTGTCCATTAATCCTACTTGATTTAAAGATACATGGGCATTAATCCTGTTTGATTTAAAGATACATGTCCATTAATTCTGCTTGATTTAAAGATATATGTCCATTAATCCTGTTTGATTTAAAGATACCTGTCCATTAATTCTGCTTGATTTAAAGATACATGTCCATTAATCCTGCTTGATTTAAAGATACATGTCCATTAATCCTGCTTGATTTAAAGATACATGGGCATTAATCCTGTTTGATTTAAAGATACCTGTCCATTAATCCTGCTTGATTTAAAGATATATGTCCATTAATCCTGTTTGATTTAAAGATACATGTCCATTAATCCTGCTTGATTTAATGATACCTGTCCATTAATCCTACTTGATTTAAAGATAACTGTCCATTAATCCTGCCTGATTTAAAGATACATGTCCATTAATCCTACTTGATTTAAAGATACATGTCCATTAATCCTGCTAGACGTAAAGATACATGTCCATTAATCCTACTTGATTTAAAGATACATGTCCATTAATCCTGCTTGATTTAAAGATACCTGTCCAGTAATCCTGCTTGATTTAAAGATACATGTCCATTAATCCTACTTGATTTAAAGATACATGTCCATTAATCCTGCTTGATTTAAAGATACCTGTCCATTAATCCTACTTGATTTAAAGATACCTGTCCATTAATCCTACTTGATTTAAAGATAACTGTCCATTAATCCTGTTTGATTTAAAGATACCTGTCCATTAATCCTACTTGATTTAAAGATACATGTCCATTAATTCTGCTTGATTTAAAGATACATGTCCATTAACCTTCGTGATTTAAAGATACCTGTCCATTAATCCTGCGCGATTTAAAGATACATTTCCATTAATCCTACTTGATTTAAAGATACATTTCCATTAATCCTGCTTGATTTAAAGATACCTGTCCATTAATCCTACTTGATTTAAAGATTACTGTCCATTAATCCTGTTTGATTTAAAGATACCTGTCCATTAATCCTACTTGATTTAAAGATACATGTCCATTAATTCTGCTTGATTTAAAGATACATGTCCATTAACCTTCGTGATTTAAAGATACCTGTCCATTAATCCTGCTCGATTTAAAGATACAATTCCATTAATCCTACTTCATTTAAAGATACATTTCCATTAATCCTACTTGATTTAAAGATACCTGTCCATTAATCCTGTTTGATTGAAAGATACCTGTCCATTAATCCTGCTTGATTTAAAGATACATGTCCATTAATTCTGCTTGATTTAAAGATACATGTCCATTAATCCTGCTAGACGTAAAGATACATGTCCATTAATCCTACTTGATTTAAAGATACATGTCCATTAATCCTGCTTGATATAAAGATACCTGTCCATTAATCCTACTTGATTTAAAGATACCTGTCCATTAATCCTACTTGATTTAAAGATAACTGTCCATTAATCCTGCTTGATTTAAAGATACCTGTCCAGTAATCCTGCTTGATTTAAAGATACATGTCCATTAATCCTGCTAGACGTAAAGATACATGTCCATTAATCCTACTTGATTTAAAGATACATGTCCATTAATCCTGCTTGATTTAAAGATACCTGTCCAGTAATCCTGCTTGATTTAAAGATACATGTCCATTAATCCTGCTAGACGTAAAGATACCTGTCCATTAATCCTACTTGATTTAAAGATACATGTCCATTAATTCGGCTTGATTTAAAGATACATGTCCATTAACCTTCGTGATTTAAAGATACCTGTCCATTAATCCTGCTCGATTTAAAGATACATTTCCATTAATCCTACTCCATTTAAAGATACATTTCCATTAATCCTACTTGATTTAAAGATACCTGTCCATGAATCCTGTTTGATTGAAAGATACCTGTCCATTAATCCTGCTTGATTTAAAGAAAATGTCCATTAATTCTGCTTGATTTAAAGATACATGTCCATGAATCCTGCTTGATTTAAAGATACATGTCCATTAATCCTGCTTGATTTAAAGATACATGTCCATTAATTCTGCTTGATTTAAAGATACATGTCCACTAATCCTGCTTGATTTATAGATACCTGTCCATTAATCCTGCTTGATTTAAAGAAATATGTACATTTTTCCTGTTTGATTTAAAGATACCTGTCCATTAATTCTGCTTGATTTAAAGATACATGTCCATTAATCCTGCTTGATTTATAGATGCCTGTCCATTAATCCTGCTTGATTTAAAGATATATGTCCATTAATCCTGTTTGATTTAAAGAAACCAGTTCATTAATTCTGCTTGATTTAAAGGTACATGTCCATTAATCCTGTTTGATTTAAAGATACATGTCCATTGATCGTGTTTGATTTAAAGATACCTGTCCATTAATCCTGCTTGATTTAAAGATATATGTCCATTAATCCTGTTTGATTTAAAGATACATGTCCATTAATCCTGCTTGATTTAAAGATACCTGTCCATTAATTCTCCTTGATTTAAAGATACATGTCCATTATTCCTGCTTGACTTAAAGATACATGTCCATCAATCCTGCTTGATTTAAAGATACAAGTCCATTAATCCTGCTTGATTTAAAGATACCTGTCCATTAATTCTGCTTGATTTAAAGATACAGGTCCATTAATCCTGCTTGATTTAAAGATACATGTCCATTAATCCTGCTTGATTTAAAGATACATGTCCATTAATTCTGCTTGATTTAAAGATACATGTCCATTAATCCTGCTTGATTTATAGATACCTGTCCATTAATCCTGCTTGATTTAAAGATATATGTACATTAATCCTGTTTGATTTAAAGATACCTGTCCATTAATTCTGCTTGATTTAAAGATACATGTCCATTAATCCTGCTTGATTTAAAGATACATGTCCATTAATCCTGCTTGATTTAAAGATACATGGGCATTAATCCTGTTTGATTTAAAGATACCTGTCCATTAATCCTGCTTGATTTAAAGATATATGTCCATTAATCCTGTTTGATTTAAAGATACATGTCCATTAATCCTGCTTGATTTAATGATACCTGTCCATTAATCCTACTTGATTTAAAGATAACTGTCCATTAATCCTGCTTGATTTAAAGATACATGTCCATTAATCCTACTTGATTTAAAGATACATGTCCATTAATCCTGCTAGACGTAAAGATACATGTCCATTAATCCTACTTGATTTAAAGATACATGTCCATTAATCCTGCTTGATTTAAAGATACCTGTCCATTAATCCTACTTGATTTAAAGATACATGTCCATTAATCCTGCTTGATTTAAAGATACCTGTCCAGTAATCCTGCTTGATTTAAAGATACATGTCCATTAATCCTGCTAGACGTAAAGATACATGTCCATTAATCCTACTTGATTTAAAGATACATGTCCATTAATCCTGCTTGATTTAAAGATACCTGCCCATTAATCCTACTTGATTTAAAGATACCTGTCCATTAATCCTACTTGATTTAAAGATAACTGTCCATTAATCCTGTTTGATTTAAAGATACCTGTCCATTAATCCTACTTGATTTAAAGATACATGTCCATTAATTCTGCTTGATTTAAAGATACATGTCCATTAACCTTCGTGATTTAAAGATACCTGTCCATTAATCCTGCGCGATTTAAAGATACATTTCCATTAATCCTACTTGATTTAAAGATACATTTCCATTAATCCTGCTTGATTTAAATATACCTGTCCATTAATCCTACTTGATTTAAAGATTACTGTCCATTAATCCTGTTTGATTTAAAGATACCTGTCCATTAATCCTACTTGATTTAAAGATACATGTCCATTAATTCTGCTTGATTTAAAGATACATGTCCATTAACCTTCGTGATTTAAAGATACCTGTCCATTAATCCTGCTCGATTTAAAGATACATTTCCATTAATCCTACTTCATTTAAAGATACATTTCCATTAATCCTACTTGATTTAAAGATACCTGTCCATTAATCCTGTTTGATTGAAAGATACCTGTCCATTAATCCTGCTTGATTTAAAGATACATGTCCATTAATTCTGCTTGATTTAAAGATACATGTCCATTAATCCTGCTAGACGTAAAGATACATGTCCATTAATCCTACTTGATTTAAAGATACATGTCCATTAATCCTGCTTGATATAAAGATACCTGTCCATTAATCCTACTTGATTTAAAGATACCTGTCCATTAATCCTACTTGATTTAAAGATAACTGTCCATTAATCCTGTTTGATTTAAAGATACATGTCCATTAATCCTACTTGATTTAAAGATACATGTCCATTAATTCTGCTTGATTTAAAGATACATGTCCATTAACCTTCGTGATTTAAAGATACCTGTCCATTAATCCTGCGCGATTTAAAGATACATTTCCATTAATCCTACTTGATTTAAAGATACATTTCCATTAATCCTGCTTGATTTAAAGATACCTGTCCATTAATCCTACTTGATTTAAAGATTACTGTCCATTAATCCTGTTTGATTTAAAGATACCTGTCCATTAATCCTACTTGATTTAAAGATACATGTCCATTAATTCTGCTTGATTTAAAGATACATGTCCATTAACCTTCGTGATTTAAAGATACCTGTCCATTAATCCTGCTCGATTTAAAGATACATTTCCATTAATCCTACTTCATTTAAAGATACATTTCCATTAATCCTACTTGATTTAAAAATACCTGTCCATTAATCCTGTTTGAATGAAAGATACCTGTCCATTAATCCTGCTTGATTTAAAGATACATGTCCATTAATTCTGCTTGATTTAAAGATACATGTCCATTCATCCTACTTGACGTAAAGATACCTGTCCATTAATCCTGCTTGATTTAAAGATACCTGTACATTAATCCTGCTTGATTTAAAGATATATGTCCATTAATCCTGTTTGATTTAAAGATACCTGTCCATTAATTCTACTTGATTTAAAGATACATGTCCATTAATCCTGCTTGATTTATAGATACCTGTCCATTAATCCTGCTTGATTTAAAGATATATGTCCATTAATCCTGTTTGATTTAAAGATACCTGTCCATTAATTCTGCTTGATTTAAAGATAGATGTCCATTAATCCTGCTTGATTTATAGATACCTGTCCATTAATCCTGCTTGATTTATGATATATGTCCATTAATCCTGTTTGATTTAAAGATACCTGTCCATTAATTCTGCTTGATTTAAAGATACATGTCCATTAATCCTGCTTGATTTAAAGATACATGTCCATTAATCCTGCTTGGTTTAAAGATACATGTCCATTAATTCTGCTTGATTTAAAGATACATGTCCATTAATCCTGCTTGATTTATAGATACCTGTCCATTAATCCTGCTTGATTTAAAGATATATGTACATTTTTCCTGTTTGATTTAAAGATACCTGTCCATTAATTCTGCTTGATTTAAAGATACATGTCCATTAATCCTGCTTGATTTATAGATGCCTGTCCATTAATCCTGCTTGATTTAAAGATATATGTCCATTAATCCTGTTTGATTTAAAGATACCTGTTCATTAATTCTGCTTGATTTAAAGGTACATGTCCATTAATCCTGTTTGATTTAAAGATACATGTCCATTAATCGTGTTTGATTTAAAGATACCTGTCCATTAATCCTGCTTGATTTAAAGATATATGTCCATTAATCCTGTTTGATTTAAAGATACATGTCCATTAATCCTGCTTGATTTAAAGATATCTGTCCATTAATTCTCCTTGATTTAAAGATACATGTCCATTACTCCTGCTTGACTTAAAGATACATGTCCATCAATCCTGCTTGATTTAAAGATACAAGTCCATTAATCCTGCTTGATTTAAAGATACCTGTCCATTAATTCTGCTTGATTTAAAGATACAGGTCCATTAATCCTGCTTGATTTAAAGATTCATGTCCATTAATCCTGCATGATTTAAAGATACATGTCCATTAATCCTGCTTGATTTAAAGATACCTGTCCAGTAATCCTGCTTGATTTAAAGATACATGTCCATTAATCCTGCTAGACGTAAAGATACATGTCCATTAATCCTACTTGATTTAAAGATACATGTCCATTAATCCTGCTTGATTTAAAGATACCTGTCCATTAATCCTACTTGATTTAAAGATACCTGTCCATTAATCCTACTTGATTTAAAGATAACTGTCCATTAATCCTGTTTGATTTAAAGATACCTGTCCATTAATCCTACTTGATTTAAAGATACATGTCCATTAACCTTCGTGATTTAAAGATACCTGTCCATTAATCCTGCGCGATTTAAAGATACATTTCCATTAATCCTACTTGATTTAAAGATACATTTCCATTAATCCTGCTTGATTTAAAGATACCTGTCCATTAATCCTACTTGATTTAAAGATTACTGTCCATTAATCCTGTTTGATTTAAAGATACCTGTCCATTAATCCTACTTGATTTAAAGATACATGTCCATTAATTCTGCTTGATTTAAAGATACATGTCCATTAACCTTCGTGATTTAAAGATACCTGTCCATTAATCCTGCTCGATTTAAAGATACATTTCCATTAATCCTACTTCATTTAAAGATACATTTCCATTAATCCTACTTGATTTAAAGATACCTGTCCATTAATCCTGTTTGATTGAAAGATACCTGTCCATTAATCCTGCTTGATTTAAAGATACATGTCCATTAATTCTGCTTGATTTAAAGATACCTGTCCATTAATCCTACTTGATTTAAAGATACATGTCCATTAATCCTGCTTGATTTAAAGATACCTGTCCAGTAATCCTGCTTGATTTAAAGATACATGTCCATTAATCCTGCTAGACGTAAAGATACCTGTCCATTAATCCTACTTGATTTAAAGATACATGTCCATTAATTCGGCTTGATTTAAAGATACATGTCCATTAACCTTCGTGATTTAAAGATACCTGTCCATTAATCCTGCTCGATTTAAAGATACATTTCCATTAATCCTACTTCATTTAAAGATACATTTCCATTAATCCTACTTGATTTAAAGATACCTGTCCATTAATCCTGTTTGATTGAAAGATACCTGTCCATTAATCCTGCTTGATTTAAAGATACATGTCCATTAATTCTGCTTGATTTAAAGATACATGTCCATGAATCCTGCTTGATTTAAAGATACATGTCCATTAATCCTGCTTGATTTAAAGATACATGTCCATTAATTCTGCTTGATTTAAAGATACATGTCCATTAATCCTGCTTGATTTATAGATACCTGTCCATTAATCCTGCTTGATTTAAAGATATATGTACATTTTTCCTGTTTGATTTAAAGATACCTGTCCATTAATTCTGCTTGATTTAAAGATACATGTCCATTAATCCTGCTTGATTTATAGATGCCTGTCCATTAATCCTGCTTGATTTAAAGATATATGTCCATTAATCCTGTTTGATTTAAAGAAACCAGTTCATTAATTCTGCTTGATTTAAAGGTACATGTCCATTAATCCTGTTTGATTTAAAGATACATGTCCATTGATCGTGTTTGATTTAAAGATACCTGTCCATTAATCCTGCTTGATTTAAAGATATATGTCCATTAATCCTGTTTGATTTAAAGATACATGTCCATTAATCCTGCTTGATTTAAAGATACCTGTCCATTAATTCTCCTTGATTTAAAGATACATGTCCATTATTCCTGCTTGACTTAAAGATACATGTCCATCAATCCTGCTTGATTTAAAGATACAAGTCCATTAATCCTGCTTGATTTAAAGATACCTGTCCATTAATTCTGCTTGATTTAAAGATACAGGTCCATTAATCCTGCTTGACTTAAAGATACATGTCCATCAATCCTGCTTGATTTAAAGATACAAGTCCATTAATCCTGCTTGATTTAAAGATACCTGTCCATTAATTCTGCTTGATTTAAAGATACAGGTCCATTAATCCTGCTTGATTTAAAGATACATGTCCATTAATCCTGCTTGATTTAAAGATATATGTACATTAATCCTGTTTGATATAAAGATACCTGTCCATTAATTCTGCTTGATTTAAAGATACATGTCCATTAATCCTGCTTGATTTAAAGATAACTGTCCATTAATCCTGCTTGATTTAAAGATACATGTCCATTAATCCTACTTGATTTAAAGATACATGTCCATTAATCCTGCTAGACGTAAAGATACATGTCCATTAATCCTACTTGATTTAAAGATACATGTCCATTAATCCTGCTTGATTTAAAGATACCTGTCCATTAATCCTACTTGATTTAAAGATACATGTCCATTAATCCTGCTTGATTTAAAGATACCTGTCCAGTAATCCTGCTTGATTTAAAGATACATGTCCATTAATCCTGCTAGACGTTAAGATACATGTCCATTAATCCTACTTGATTTAAAGATACATGTCCATTAATCCTGCTTGATTTAAAGATACCTGTCCATTAATCCTACTTGATTTAAAGATACCTGTCCATTAATCCTACTTGATTTAAAGATAACTGTCCATTAATCCTGTTTGATTTAAAGATACCTGTCCATTAATCCTACTTGATTTAAAGATACATGTCCATTAATTCTGCTTGATTTAAAGATACATGTCCATTAACCTTCGTGATTTAAAGATACCTGTCCATTAATCCTGCGCGATTTAAAGATACATTTCCATTAATCCTACATGATTTAAAGATACATTTCCATTAATCCAGCTTGATTTAAAGATACCTGTCCATTAATCCTACTTGATTTAAAGATTACTGTCCATTAATCCTGTTTGATTTAAAGATACCTGTCCATTAATCCTACTTGATTTAAAGATACATGTCCATTAATTCTGCTTGATTTAAAGATACATGTCCATTAACCTTCGTGATTTAAAGATACCTGGCCATTAATCCTGCTCGATTTAAAGATACATTTCCATTAATCCTACTTCATTTAAAGATACATTTCCATTAATCCTACTTGATTTAAAGATACCTGTCCATTAATCCTGTTTGATTGAAAGATACCTGTCCATTAATCCTGCTTGATTTAAAGATACATGTCCATTAATTCTGCTTGATTTAAAGATACATGTCCATTAATCCTGCTAGACGTAAAGATACATGTCCATTAATCCTACTTGATTTAAAGATACATGTCCATTAATCCTGCTTGATATAAAGATACCTGTCCATTAATCCTACTTGATTTAAAGATACCTGTCCATTAATCCTACTTGATTTAAAGATAACTGTCCATTAATCCTGTTTGATTTAAAGATACCTGTCCATTAATCCTACTTGATTTAAAGATACATGTCCATTAATTCTGCTTGATTTAAAGATACATGTCCATTAACCTTCGTGATTTAAAGATACATGGGCATTAATCCTGTTTGATTTAAAGATACCTGTCCATTAATCCTACTTGATTTAATGATACATGTCCATATAACCTCTTGGATTTAAAGATACATGTCCATTAATCCTGCTTGATTTAAAGATACCTGTCCATTAATCCTGCTTGATTTAAAGATACATGTCCATTAATCCTGCTTGATTTAAAGATACATGTCCATTAATCCAGTTTGATTTAAAGATACATGTCCATTAATCCTGTTTAATTTAAAGAGACCTGTCCATTAATCCTACTTGATTTAATGATTCATGTCCATTAATCCTGTTTGATTTAAAGATACATGTCCATTAATCCTGCTTGATTTAAAGATACATGTCCATTAATCCTGCTTGATTTAAAGATACCTGTCCATTAATTCTGCTTGATTTAAAGATACATGTCCATTAATCCTGCTTGATTTAAAGATACCTGTCCATTAATCCTGCTTGACTTAATGATGCATGTTCATCAATCCTGCTTGATTTAAAGATACATGTCCATTAATCCTGCTTGATTTAAAGATACCTGTCCATTAATTCTGCTTGATTTAAAGATACATGTCCATTAATCCTGCTTGATTTAAAGATACCTGTCCATTAATTCTCCTTGATTTAAAGATTCATGACCATTATTCCTGCTTGACTTAAAGATACATGTCCATCAATCCTGCTTGATTTAAAGATACAAGTCCATTAACTCTGCTTGATTTAAAGATACATGTCCATTAGTCCTGCTTGATTTAAAGATACATGTCCATTAATCCTGCTTGATTTAAAGATACATGTCCATTAATTCTACTTGATTTAAAGATACATGTCCATTAATCCTGTTTGATTTAAAGATACATGTCCATTAATCCTGCTTGATTTAAAGATACATGTCCATTAATCCTACTTGATTTAAAGATACATGTCCATTAATCCTACTTGATTTAAAGATACATGTCCATATATCCACTTTGATTTAAAGATACATGTCCATTAATCCTGCTTGATTTAAAGATACATGTCCATTAATCCTGTTTGATTTAAAGATACATTTCCATTAATCCTACTTCATTTAAAGATACATTTCCATTAATCCTACTTGATTTAAAGATACCTGTCCATTAATCCTGTTTGAATGAAAGATACCTGTCCATTAATCCTGCTTGATTTAAAGATACATGTCCATTAATTCTGCTTGATTTAAAGATACATGTCCATTCATCCTACTTGACGTAAAGATACCTGTCCATTAATCCTGCTTGATTTAAAGATACCTGTACATTAATCCTGCTTGATTTAAAGATATATGTCCATTAATCCTGTTTGATTTAAAGATACCTGTCCATTAATTCTACTTGATTTAAAGATACATGTCCATTAATCCTGCTTGATTTATAGATACCTGTCCATTAATCCTGCTTGATTTAAAGATATATGTCCATTAATCCTGTTTGATTTAAAGATACCTGTCCATTAATTCTGCTTGATTTAAAGATACATGTCCATTAATCCTGCTTGATTTATAGATACCTGTCCATTAATCCTGCTTGATTTATGATATATGTCCATTAATCCTGTTTGATTTAAAGATACCTGTCCATTAATTCTGCTTGATTTAAAGATACATGTCCATTAATCCTGCTTGATTTAAAGATACATGTCCATTAATCCTGCTTGGTTTAAAGATACATGTCCATTAATTCTGCTTGATTTAAAGATACATGTCCATTAATCCTGCTTGATTTATAGATACCTGTCCATTAATCCTGCTTGATTTAAAGGTACATGTCCATTAATCCTGTTTGATTTAAAGATACATGTCCATTAATCGTGTTTGATTTAAAGATACCTGTCCATTAATCCTGCTTGATTTAAAGATATATGTCCATTAATCCTGTTTGATTTAAAGATACATGTCCATTAATCCTGCTTGATTTAAAGATATCTGTCCATTAATTCTCCTTGATTTAAAGATACATGTCCATTACTCCTGCTTGACTTAAAGATACATGTCCATCAATCCTGCTTGATTTAAAGATACAAGTCCATTAATCCTGCTTGATTTAAAGATACCTGTCCATTAATTCTGCTTGATTTAAAGATACAGGTCCATTAATCCTGCTTGATTTAAAGATACATGTCCATTAATCCTGCATGATTTAAAGATACATGTCCATTAATTCTGCTTGATTTAAAGATACATGTCCATTAATCCTGTTTGATTTATAGATACCTGTCCATTAATCCTGCTTGATTTAAAGATATATGTCCATTAATCCTGTTTGATTTAAAGATACCTGTCCATTAATTCTGCTTGATTTAAAGATTCATGTCCATTAATCCTGCTTGATTTAAAGATACATGTCCATTAATCCTGCTTGATTTTAAGATACATGTCCATTAATTCTGTTTGATTTAAAGATACATGTCCATTAATCCTGTTTGATTTAAACATACCTGTCCATTAATTCTACTTGATTTAAAGATACATGTCCATTAATCCTACTTGATTTAAAGATACAGGTCCATTAATCCTGCTTGATTTAAAGATACATGGGCATTAATCCTGTTTGATTTAAAGATACCTGTCCATTAATCCTACTTGATTTAATGATACATGTCCATATATCCTCTTGGATTTAAAGATACATGTCCATTAATCCTGCTTGATTTAAAGATACATGTCCATTAATCCTGCTTGATTTAAAGATAACTGTCCATTAATCCTGCTTGATTTAAAGATACATGTCCATTAATCCTACTTGATTTAAAGATACATATCCATTAATCCTGCTAGACGTAAAGATACATGTCCATTAATCCTACTTGATTTAAAGATACATGTCCATTAATCCTGCTTGATTTAAAGATACCTGTCCATTAATCCTACTTGATTTAAAGATACATGTCCATTAATCCTGCTTGATTTAAAGATACCTGTCCAGTAATCCTGCTTGATTTAAAGATACATGTCCATTAATCCTGCTAGACGTATAGATACATGTCCATTAATCCTACTTGATTTAAAGATACATGTCCATTAATCCTGCTTGATTTAAAGATACCTGTCCATTAATCCTACTTGATTTAAAGATACCTGTCCATTAATCCTACTTGATTTAAAGATAACTGTCCATTAATCCTGTTTGATTTAAAGATACCTGTCCATTAATCCTACTTGATTTAAAGATACATGTCCATTAACCTTCGTGATTTAAAGATACCTGTCCATTAATCCTGCGCGATTTAAAGATACATTTCCATTAATCCTACTTGATTTAAAGATACATTTCCATTAATCCTGCTTGATTTAAAGATACCTGTCCATTAATCCTACTTGATTTAAAGATTACTGTCCATTAATCCTGTTTGATTTAAAGATACCTGTCCATTAATCCTACTTGATTTAAAGATACATGTCCATTAATTCTGCTTGATTTAAAGATACATGTCCATTAACCTTCGTGATTTAAAGATACCTGTCCATTAATCCTGCTCGATTTAAAGATACATTTCCATTAATCCTACTTCATTTAAAGATACATTTCCATTAATCCTACTTGATTTAAAGATACCTGTCCATTAATCCTGTTTGATTGAAAGATATCTGTCCATTAATCCTGCTTGATTTAAAGATACATGTCCATTAATTCTGCTTGATTTAAAGATACATGTCCATTAATCCTGCTAGACGTAAAGATACATGTCCATTAATCCTACTTGATTTAAAGATACATGTCCATTAATCCTGCTTGATTTAAAGATACCTGTCCATTAATCCTACTTGATTTAAAGATACCTGTCCATTAATCCTACTTGATTTAAAGATAACTGTCCATTAATCCTGTTTGATTTAAAGATACCTGTCCATTAATCCTACTTGATTTAAAGATACATGTCCATTAATTCTGCTTGATTTAAAGATACATGTCCATTAACCTTCGTGATTTAAAGATACCTGTCCATTAATCCTGCGCGATTTAAAGATACATTTCCATTAATCCTACTTGATTTAAAGATTACTGTCCATTAATCCTGTTTGATTTAAAGATACCTGTCCATTAATCCTACTTGATTTAAAGATACATGTCCATTAATTCTGCTTGATTTAAAGATACATGTCCATTAACCTTCGTGATTTAAAGATACCTGTCCATTAATCCTGCTCGATTTAAAGATACATTTCCATTAATCCTACTTCATTTAAAGATACATTTCCATTAATCCTACTTGATTTAAAGATACCTGTCCATTAATCCTGTTTGATTGAAAGATACCTGTCCATTAATCCTGCTTGATTTAAAGATACATGTCCATTAATTCTGCTTGATTTAAAGATACATGTCCATTCATCCTACTTGACGTAAAGATACCTGTCCATTAATCCTGCTTGATTTAAAGATATATGTCCATTAATCCTGTTTGATTTAAAGATACCTGTCCATTAATTCTACTTGATTTAAAGATACATGTCCATTAATCCTGCTTGATTTATAGATACCTGTCCATTAATCCTGCTTGATTTAAAGATATATGTCCATTAATCCTGTTTGATTTAAAGATACCTGTCCATTAATTCTGCTTGATTTAAAGATACATGTCCATTAATCCTGCTTGATTTATAGATACCTGTCCATTAATCCTGCTTGATTTATGATATATGTCCATTAATCCTGTTTGA
Source organism: Scyliorhinus torazame (assembly GCF_047496885.1). Lineage (NCBI taxonomy): Eukaryota > Metazoa > Chordata > Chondrichthyes > Carcharhiniformes > Scyliorhinidae > Scyliorhinus > Scyliorhinus torazame. Next base: position 130,229,926 of record NC_092711.1, read on the forward strand.
TTTAAAGATACCTGTCCATTAATTCTGCTTGATTTAAAGATACATGTCCATTAATCCTGCTTGATTTAAAGATACATGTCCATTAATCCTGCTTGGTTTAAAGATACATGTCCATTAATTCTGCTTGATTTAAAGATACATGTCTATTAATCCTGCTTGATTTATAGATACCTGTCCATTAATCCTGCTTGATTTAAAGATATATGTACATTTTTCCTGTTTGATTTAAAGATACCTGTCCATTAATTCTGCTTGATTTAAAGATACATGTCCATTAATCCTGCTTGATTTATAGATGCCTGTCCATTAATCCTGCTTGATTTAAAGATATATGTCCATCAATCCTGCTTGATTTAACGATACAAGTCCATTAATCCTGCTTGATTTAAAGATACCTGCCCATTAATTCTGCTTGATTTAAAGATACAGGTCCATTAATCCTGCTTGATTTAAAGATACATGTCCATTAATTCTGCTTGATTTAAAGATACATGTCCATTAATCCTGTTTGATTTATAGATACCTGTCCATTAATCCTGCTTGATTTAAAGATATATGTACATTAATCCTGTTTGATTTAAAGATACCTGTCCATTAATTCTGCTTGATTTAAAGATACATGTCCATTAATCCTGCTTGATTTAAAGATACATGTCCATTAATCCTGCTTGATTTAAAGATACATGTCCATTAATTCTGTTTGATTTAAAGATACATGTCCATTAATCCTGTTTGATTTAAACATACCTGTCCATTAATTCTACTTGATTTAAAGATACATGTCCATTAATCCTACTTGATTTAAAGATACAGGTCCATTAATCCTGCTTGATTTAAAGATACATGGGCATTAATCCTGTTTGATTTAAAGATACCTGTCCATTAATCCTACTTGATTTAATGATACATGTCCATATATCCTCTTGGATTTAAAGATACATGTCCATTAATCCTGCTTGATTTAAAGATACCTGTCCATTAATCCTGCTTGATTTAAAGATACATGTCCATTAATCCTGCTTGATTTAAAGATACATGTCCATTAATCCAGTTTGATTTAAAGATACATGTCCATTAATCCTGTTTAATTTAAAGAGACCTGTCCATTAATCCTACTTGATTTAATGATTCATGTCCATTAATCCTGTTTGATTTAAAGATACATGTCCATTAATCCTGCTTGATTTAAAGATACATGTCCATTAATCCTGCTTGATTTAAAGATACATGTCCATTAATCCTGCTTGATTTAAAGATACCTGTCCATTAATTCTGCTTGATTTAAAGATACATGTCCATTAATCCTGCTTGATTTAAAGATACCTGTCCATTAATTCTCCTTGATTTAAAGATTCATGACCATTATTCCTGCTTGACTTAAAGATACATGTCCATCAATCCTGCTTGATTTAAAGATACAAGTCCATTAACTCTGCTTGATTTAAAGATACATGTCCATTAGTCCTGCTTGATTTAAAGATACATGTCCATTAATCCTGCTTGATTTAAAGATACATGTCCATTAATTCTACTTGATTTAAAAATACATGTCCATTAATCCTGTTTGATTTAAAGATACATGTCCATTAATCCTACTTGATTTAAAGATACATGTCCATTAATCCTACTTGATTTAAAGATACATGTCCATTAATCCTACTTGATTTAAAGATACATGTCCATATATCCACTTTGATTTAAAGATACATGTCCATTAATCCTGCTTGATTTAAAGATACATGTCCATTAATCCTGCTTGATTTAATGATACATGTCCATTAATCCTGCTTGATTTAAAGATACATGTCCATTAATCCTACTTGATTTAAAGATACATGTCCATTAATCCTGCTTGATTTAATGATACATGTCCCTTAATCCTGCTTGATTTAAAGATACATGTCCATTAATCCTACTTGATTTAAAGATACATGTCCATTAATCCTGCTTGATTTAAAGATACATGTCAATTAATCCTGCTTGATTTAAAGATACATGTCCATTAATCCTACTTGATTTAATGATACATGTCCATTAATCCTGTTTGACTTAAAGCTACATGTCCATTAGTCCTGCTTGATCTAAACATACATGTCCATTAATCGTGATTGATTTAAAGCTACATGTCCATTCATCCTACTTGACGTAAAGATACCTGTCCATTAATCCTGCTTGATTTAAAGATACATGTCCATTAATCCTGTTTGATTTAAAGATACCTGTCCATTAATCCTGCTTGATTTAAAGATACATGTCCATTAATCCTGCTTGATTTAAAGATACCTGTCCATTAATCCTGCTTGACTTAAAGATACCTGTCCATTAATCCTGTTTGATTTAAAGATACCTGTCCATTAATCCTGTTTGGTTTAAAGATACATGTCCATTAATCCTGCTTGATTTAAAGATACCTGTCCATTAATTCTCCTTGATTTAAAGATACATGTCCATTAATTCTGCTTGACTTAAAGATACATGTCCATCAATCCTGCTTGATTTAAAGATACAAGTCCATTAATCCTACATGATTTAAAGATACATATCCATTAATCCTGCTTGATTTAAAGATACATGTCCATTAGTCCTGTTTGATTTAAAAATACCTGTCCATTAATCCTGTTTGATTTAAAGATACATGTCCATTAATCCTGCATGATTTAAAGATACATGTCCATTAATACTGTTTGATTTAAAGATACATGTCCATTTATCCTGCTTGATTTAAAGACACATGTCCATTAGTCCTGCTTGATTTTAAAATACCTCTCCATTAATCCTGTTTGATTTAAAGATACATGTCCATTAATCCTACTTGATTTAAAGATACATGACCATTAATCCTGCTTGATTTAAAGATAGATGTCCATATATCCTCTTTGATTTAAAGATACATGTCCATTAATCCTGCTTGATTTAAAGATACATGTCCATTAATCCTACTTGATTTAAAGTTACATGTCCATATATCCACTTTGATTTAAAGATACATGTCCATTAATCCTGCTTGATTTAAAGATACCTGTCCATTAATTCTCCTTGATTTAAAGATACATGTCCATTAATTCTGTTTGACTTAAAGATACATGTCCATCAATCCTGCTTGATTTAAAGATACAAGTCCATTAATCCTACATGATTTAAAGATACATATCCATTAATCCTGCTTGATTTAAAGATACATGTCCATTAGTCCTGCTTGATTTAAAAATACCTGTCCATTAATCCTGTTTGATTTAAAGATACATGTCCATTAATCCTGCATGATTTAAAGATACATGTCCATTAATACTGTTTGATTTAAAGATACATGTCCATTTATCCTGCTTGATTTAAAGACACATGTCTATTAGTCCTGCTTGATTTTAAAATACCTCTCCATTAATCCTGTTTGATTTAAAGATACATGTCCATTAATCCTACTTGATTTAAAGATACATGACCATTAATCCTGCTTGATTTAAAGATAGATGTCCATATATCCTCTTTGATTTAAAGATACATGTCCATTAATCCTGCTTGATTTAAAGATACATGTCCATTAATTCTACTTGATTTAAAGATACATGTCCATTAATCCTACTTGATTTAAAGATACATGTCCATATATCCACTTTGATTTAAAGATACATGTCCATTAATCCTGCTTGATTTAAAGATACATTTCCATTAATCCTACTTGATTTAAAGATACATGACCATTAATCCTGCTTGATTTAAAGATAGATGTACATATATCCTCCTTGATTTATAGATACATGTCCATTAATCCTGCTAGATTTATAGATACATGTCCATTAATTCTACTCGATTTAAAGATACATGTCCATTAATCCTACTTGATTTAAAGATACATGTCCATATATCCACTTTGATTTAAAGACACATGTCCATTAATCCAACTTGATTTAAAGATACATGTCCATTAATCCTGCTTGATTTAATGATACATGTTCATTAACCCTGCTTGATTTAAAGATACATGTCCATTAATCCTACTTGATTTAAAGATACATGTCCATTAATCCTGCTTGATTTAAAGATACATGTCCATTAATCCTGCTTGATTTAAAGATACATGTCCATTAATCCTACTTGATTTAATAAAACATGTCCATTAATCCTGTTTGACTTAAAGCGACATGTCCATTAGTCCTGCATGATTTAAACGTACATGTCCATTAATCATCTTTGATTTAAAGATACATGTCCATTAATCCTGCTTGATTTAAAGATACCTGTCCATTAATCCTACTTGATTTAAAGATACCTGTCCATTAATCCTGCTTGATTTAAAGATACATGTCCATTAATTCTGTTTGATTTAAACATACCTGTCCATTAATTCTACTTGATTTAAAGATACATGTCCATTAATCATCTTTGATTTAAAGATACATGTCCATTAATCCTGCTTGATTTAAAGATACCTGTCCATTAATCCTACTTGATTTAAAGATACCTGTCCATTAATCCAGTTTGATTTAAAGATACATGTCCATTAATCCTGTTTGATTTAAACATACCTGTCCATTAATTCTACTTGATTTAAAGATACATGTCCATTAATCCTACTTGATTTAAAGATACAGGTCCATTAATCCTGCTTGATTTAAAGATACATGGGCATTAATCCTGTTTGATTTAAAGATACCTGTCCATTAATCCTACTTGATTTAATGATACATGTCCATATATCCTCTTGGATTTAAAGATACATGTCCATTAATCCTGCTTGATTTAAAGATACCTGTCCATTAATCCTGCTTGATTTAAAGATACATGTCCATTAATCCTGCTTGATTTAAAGATACATGTCCATTAATCCAGTTTGATTTAAAGATACATGTCCATTAATCCTGTTTAATTTAAAGAGACCTGTCCATTAATCCTACTTGATTTAATGATTCATGTCCATTAATCCTGTTTGATTTAAAGATACATGTCCATTAATCCTGCTTGATTTAAAGATACATGTCCATTAATCCTGTTTGATTTAAAGATACCTGTCCATTAATTCTGCTTGATTTAAAGATACATGTCCATTAATCCTGCTTGATTTAAAGATACCTGTACATTAATCCTGCTTGACTTAATGATACATGTTCATCAATCCTGCTTGATTTAAAGATACATGTCCATTAATCCTGCTTGATTTAAAGATACCTGTCCATTAATTCTGCTTGATTTAAAGATACATGTCCATTAATCCTGCTTGATTTAAAGATACCTGTCCATTAATTCTCCTTGATTTAAAGATTCATGACCATTATTCCTGCTTGACTTAAAGATACATGTCCATCAATCCTGCTTGATTTAAAGATACAAGTCCATTAACTCTGCTTGATTTAAAGATACATGTCCATTAGTCCTGCTTGATTTAAAGATACATGTCCATTAATCCTGCTTGATTTAAAGATACATGTCCATTAATTCTACTTGATTTAAAGATACATGTCCATTAATCCTGTTTGATTTAAAGATACATGTCCATTAATCCTGCTTGATTTAAAGATACATGTCCATTAATCCTACTTGATTTAAAGATACATGTCCATTAATCCTACTTGATTTAAAGATACATGTCCATATATCCACTTTGATTTAAAGATACATGTCCATTAATCCTGCTTGATTTAAAGATACATGTCCATTAATCCTGCTTGATTTAATGATACATGTCCATTAATCCTGCTTGATTTAAAGATACATGTCCATTAATCCTACTTGATTTAAAGATACATGTCCATTAATCCTGCTTGATTTAATGATACATGTCCCTTAATCCTGCTTGATTTAAAGATACATGTCCATTAATCCTACTTGATTTAAAGATACATGTCCATTAATCCTGCTTGATTTAAAGATACATGTCAATTAATCCTGCTTGATTTAAAGATACATGTCCATTAATCCTACTTGATTTAATGATACATGTCCATTAATCCTGTTTGACTTAAAGCTACATGTCCATTAGTCCTGCTTGATCTAAACATACATGTCCATTAATCGTGATTGATTTAAAGCTACATGTCCATTCATCCTACTTGACGTAAAGATACCTGTCCATTAATCCTACTTGATTTAAAGATACCTGTCCATTAATCCTGCTTGATTTAAAGATACATGTCCATTAATTCTGTTTGATTTAAAGATACATGTCCATTAATCCTGTTTGATTTAAACATACCTGTCCATTAATTCTACTTGATTTAAAGATACATGTCCATTAATCCTACTTGAATTAAAGATACAGGTCCATTAATCCTGCTTGATTTAAAGATACATGGGCATTAATCCTGTTTGATTTAAAGATACCTGTCCATTAATCCTACTTGATTTAATGATACATGTCCATATATCCTCTTGGATTTAAAGATACATGTCCATTAATCCTGCTTGATTTAAAGATACCTGTCCATTAATCCTGCTTGATTTAAAGATACATGTCCATTAATCCTGCTTGATTTAAAGATACATGTCCATTAATCCAGTTTGATTTAAAGATACATGTCCATTAATCCTGTTTAATTTAAAGAGACCTGTCCATTAATCCTACTTGATTTAATGATTCATGTCCATTAATCCTGTTTGATTTAAAGATACATGTCCATTAATCCTGCTTGATTTAAAGATACATGTCCATTAATCCTGTTTGATTTAAAGATACCTGTCCATTAATTCTGCTTGATTTAAAGATACATGTCCATTAATCCTGCTTGATTTAAAGATACCTGTCCATTAATCCTGCTTGACTTAATGATACATGTTCATCAATCCTGCTTGATTTAAAGATACATGTCCATTAATCCTGCTTGATTTAAAGATACCTGTCCATTAATTCTGCTTGATTTAAAGATACATGTCCATTAATCCTGCTTGATTTAAAGATACCTGTCCATTAATTCTCCTTGATTTAATGATACATGTCCCTTAATCCTGCTTGATTTAAAGATACATGTCCATTAATCCTACTTGATTTAAAGATACATGTCCATTAATCCTGCTTGATTTAAAGATACATGTCAATTAACCCTGCTTGATTTAAAGATACATGTCCATTAATCCTACTTGATTTAATGATACATGTCCATTAATCCTGTTTGACTTAAAGCTACATGTCCATTAGTCCTGCTTGATCTAAACATACATGTCCATTAATCGTGATTGATTTAAAGCTACATGTCCATTCATCCTACTTGACGTAAAGATACCTGTCCATTAATCCTACTTGATTTAAAGATACCTGTCCATTAATCCTGCTTGATTTAAAGATACATGTCCATTAATTCTGTTTGATTTAAAGATACATGTCCATTAATCCTGTTTGATTTAAACATACCTGTCCATTAATTCTACTTGATTTAAAGATACATGTCCATTAATCCTACTTGAATTAAAGATACAGGTCCATTAATCCTGCTTGATTTAAAGATACATGGGCATTAATCCTGTTTGATTTAAAGATACCTGTCCATTAATCCTACTTGATTTAATGATACATGTCCATATATCCTCTTGGATTTAAAGATACATGTCCATTAATCCTGCTTGATTTAAAGATACCTGTCCATTAATCCTGCTTGATTTAAAGATACATGTCCATTAATCCTGCTTGATTTAAAGATACATGTCCATTAATCCAGTTTGATTTAAAGATACATGTCCATTAATCCTGTTTAATTTAAAGAGACCTGTCCATTAATCCTACTTGATTTAATGATTCATGTCCATTAATCCTGTTTGATTTAAAGATACATGTCCATTAATCCTGCTTGATTTAAAGATACATGTCCATTAATCCTGTTTGATTTAAAGATACCTGTCCATTAATTCTGCTTGATTTAAAGATACATGTCCATTAATCCTGCTTGATTTAAAGATACCTGTCCATTAATCCTGCTTGACTTAATGATACATGTTCATCAATCCTGCTTGATTTAAAGATACATGTCCATTAATCCTGCTTGATTTAAAGATACCTGTCCATTAATTCTGCTTGATTTAAAGATACATGTCCATTAATCCTGCTTGATTTAAAGATACCTGTCCATTAATTCGCCTTGATTTAAAGATTCATGACCATTATTCCTGCTTGACTTAAAGATACATGTCCATCAATCCTGCTTGATTTAAAGATACAAGTCCATTAACTCTGCTTGATTTAAAGATACATGTCCATTAGTCCTGCTTGATTTAAAGATACATGTCCATTAATCCTGCTTGATTTAAAGATACATGTCCATTAATTCTACTTGATTTAAAGATACATGTCCATTAATCCTGTTTGATTTAAAGATACATGTCCATTAATCCTGCTTGATTTAAAGATACATGTCCATTAATCCTACTTGATTTAAAGATACATGTCCATTAATCCTACTTGATTTAAAGATACATGTCCATATATCCACTTTGATTTAAAGATACATGTCCATTAATCCTGCTTGATTTAAAGATACCTGTCCATTAATTCTCCTTGATTTAAAGATACATGTCCATTAATTCTGTTTGACTTAAAGATACATGTCCATCAATCCTGCTTGATTTAAAGATACAAGTCCATTAATCCTACATGATTTAAAGATACATATCCATTAATCCTGCTTGATTTAAAGATACATGTCCATTAATCCTGTTTGATTTAAAGATACATGTCCATTAGTCCTGCTTGATTTAAAAATACCTGTCCATTAATCCTGTTTGATTTAAAGATACATGTCCATTAATCCTGCATGATTTAAAGATACATGTCCATTAATACTGTTTGATTTAAAGATACATGTCCATTTATCCTGCTTGATTTAAAGACACATGTCTATTAGTCCTGCTTGATTTTAAAATACCTCTCCATTAATCCTGTTTGATTTAAAGATACATGTCCATTAATCCTACTTCATTTAAAGATACATGACCATTAATCCTGCTTGATTTAAAGATAGATGTCCATATATCCTCTTTGATTTAAAGATACATGTCCATTAATCCTGCTTGATTTAAAGATACATGTCCATTAATTCTACTTGATTTAAAGATACATGTCCATTAATCCTACTTGATTTAAAGATACATGTCCATATATCCACTTTGATTTAAAGATACATGTCCATTAATCCTGCTTGATTTAAAGATACATGTCCATTAATCCTACTTGATTTAAAGATACATGACCATTAATCCTGCTTGATTTAAAGATAGATGTACATATATCCTCCATTAATCCTGCTAGATTTATAGATACATGTCCATTAATTCTACTCGATTTAAAGATACATGTCCATTAATCCTACTTGATTTAAAGATACATGTCCATATATCCACTTTGATTTAAAGACACATGTCCATTAATCCAACTTGATTTAAAGATACATGTCCATTAATCCTGCTTGATTTAATGATACATGTTCATTAATCCTGCTTGATTTAAAGATACATGTCCATTAATCCTACTTGATTTAAAGATACATGTCCATTAATCCTGCTTGATTCAAAGATACATGTCCATTAATCCTGCTTGATTTAAAGATACATGTCCATTAATCCTACTTGATTTAATAAAACATGTCCATTAATCCTGTTTGACTTAAAGCGACATGTCCATTAGTCCTGCATGATTTAAACGTACATGTCCATTAATCATCTTTGACTTAAAGATACATGTCCATTAATCCTGCTTGATTTAAAGATACCTGTCCATTAATCCTACTTGATTTAAAGATACCTGTCCATTAATCCTGCTTGATTTAAAGATACATGTCCATTAATCCTACTTGATTTAAAGATACATGTCCATTAATCCTGCTTGATTTAAAGATACATGTCCATTAATCCTACTTGATTTAAAGATACCTGTCCATTAATTCTACTCAATTTAAAGATACATGTCCATTAATCCTGCTTGACTGAAAGATACATGTCCATTCATTCTGCTCGACTTAAAAATACATGTCCATTAATCCTGCTTGATTTCAAGATACATGTCCATTAATCCTGCTTGATTAAAAGACACCTGTCCATTAATCCTGCTTGATTTAAAGGTACCTGTCCATTAATCCTGCTTGATTTAAAGATACATGTCCATTAATTCTGCTTGATTTAAAGATACATGTCCATTAATCCTGCTTGATTTAAAGATACCTGTCCATTAATCCTGCTTGACTTAAAGATACATGTTCATCAATCCTGCTTGATTTAAAGATACATGTCCATTAATCCTGCTTGATTTAAAGATGCCTGTCCATTAATTCTCCTTGATTTAGAGATACATGTCCATTAATCCTGCTTGACTTAAAGATACATGTCCATCAATCCTGCTTGATTTAAAGATACAAGTCCATTAATCCTACATGATTTAAAGATACATATCCATTAATCCTGCTTGATTTAAAGATACATGTCCATTAGTCCTGCTTGATTTAAAAATACTTGTCCATTAATCCTGTTTGATTTTAAAGATACATGTCCATTAATCCTGCATGATTTAAAGATACATGTCCATTAATACTGTTTGATTTAAAGATACATGTCCATTTATCCTGCTTGATTTAAAGATACATGTCCATTAGTCCTGCTTGATTTTAAAATACCTGTCCATTAATCCTGTTTGATTTAAAGATACATGTCCATTAATCCTACTTGATTTAAAGATACATGTCCATATATCCACTTTGATTTAAAGATACATGTCCATTAATCCTGCTTGATTTAAAGATACATGTCCATTAATCCTACTTGATTTAAAGATGCATGACCATTAATCCTGCTTGATTTAAAGATAGATGTCCATATATCCTTTTTCATTTAAAGATACATGTCCATTAATCCTGCTTGATTTAAAGATACATGTCCATTAATTCTACTTGATTTAAAGATACATGTCCATTAAACCTACTTGATTTAAAGATACATGTCAATATATCCACTTTGATTTAAAGATACATGTCCATTAATCCTACTTGATTTAAAGATACATGTCCATTAATCCTGCTTGAGTTAATGATACATGTCCATTAATCCTGCTTGATTTAAAGATACATGTCCATTAATCCTACTTGATTTAATAAAACATGTCCATTAATCCTGTTTGACTTAAAGCTACATGTCCATTCGTTCTGCATGATTTAAACATACATGTCCATTAATCGTGTTTGATTTAAAGATACATGTCCATTAATCCTGCTTGATTTAAAGATACCTGTCCATTAATCCTACTTGATTTAAAGGTACCTGTCCATTAATCCTACTTGATTTAACGATACCTGTCCATTAATCCTGCTTGATTTAAAGATACCTGTCCATTAATCCTGCTTGACTTAAAGATACCTGTCCATTAATCCTGTTTCATTTAAAGATACCTGTCCATTAATCCTGTTTGGTTGAAAGATACATGTCCATTAATCCTGCTTGATTTAAAGATACCTGTCCATTAATTCTCCTTGATTTAAAGATTCATGTCCATTAATTCTGCTTGACTTAAAGATACATGTCCATCAATCCTGCTTGATTTAAAGATACAAGTCCATTAATCCTACACGATTTAAAGATACATATCCATTAATCCTGCTTGATTTAAAGATACATGTCATTAGTCCTGCTTGATTTAAAAATACCAGTCCATTAATCCTGTTTGATTTAAAGATACATGTCCATTAATCCTGCATGATTTAAAGATACATGTCCATTAATACTGTTTGATTTAAAGATACATGTCCATTTATCCTGCTTGATTTAAACACACATGTCCATTAGTCCTGCTTGATTTTAAAATACCTCTCCATTAATCCTGTTTGATTTAAAGATACATGTCCATTAATCCTACTTGATTTAAAGATACATGACCATTAATCCTGCTTGATTTAAAGATAGATGTCCATATATCCTCTTTGATTTAAAGATACATGTCCATTAATCCTGCTTGATTTAAAGATACATGTCCATTAATTCTACTTGATTTAAAGATACATGTCCATTAATCCTACTTGATTTAAAGATACATGTCCATATATCCACTTTGATTTAAAGATACATGTCCATTAATCATGCTTGATTTAAAGGTACATGTCCATTAATCCTACTTGATTTAAATATACATGACCATTAATCCTGCTTGATTTAAAGATAGATGTACATATATCCTCTTTGATTTATAGACACATGTCCATTAATCCTGCTTGATTTAAAGATACATGTCCATTAATTCTACTGGATTTAAAGATACATGTCCATTAATCCTACTTGATTTAATAATACATGTCCATTAATCCTGTTTGACTTAAAGATACATGTCCGTTAATCCTACTTGATTTAAAGATGCATGTCCATTAATCCTACTTGATTTAAAGATACATGTCCATATATCCTCTTTGACTTAAAGATACATGTCCATTAAACCTGCTTGACTTAAAGCTACATGTCCATTAGTCCTGCTTGATTTAAAGATACATGTCCATTAATCGTGTTTGATTTAAAGATACATGTCCATTAATCCTGCTTGATTTAATGATACCTGTCCATTAATCCTACTTGATTTAAAGATACCTGTCCATTAATCCTGCTTGACTTAAAGCTACAAGTCCATTAGTCCTGCTTGATTTAAAGATACATGTCCATTAATCGTGTTTGATTTAAAGATACCTGTCCATTAATCCTGCTAGATTTAAAGATGCATGTCCATTAATCCTACTTGATTTAATGATACATGTCCATTAATCCTGTTTAACTTAAAGCTACATGTCCATTAATCCTACTTGATTTAAAGATACATGTCCGTTAATGCTACTTGATTTAAAGATGCATGTCCATTAATCCTACTTGATTTAAAGATACATGTCCATATATCCTCTTTGACTTAAAGATACATGTCCAATAATCCTGCTTGATTTAAGGATACATGTCCATTAATCCTGTTTAACTTAAAGCTACATGTCCGTTAATCCTACTTGATTTAAAGATGCATGTCCATTAATCCTGCTAGATTTAAAGATGCATGTCCATTAATCCTACTTGATTTAATGATACATGTCCATTAATCCTGTTTAACTTAAAGCTACATGTCCATTAGTCCTGCTTGATTTAAAGATACATGTCCATTAATCGTGTTTGATTTAAAGATACATGTCCATTAATCCTGCTTGATTTAAAGATACATGACCATTAATCCTGCTTGATTTAAAGATAGATGTCCATATATCCTCTTTGATTTAAAGATACATGTCCATTAATCCTGCTTGATTTAAAGATACATGTCCATTAATTCTACTTGATTTAAAGATACCTGTCCATTAATCCTGCTAGATTTAAAGATGCATGTCCATTAATCCTACTTGATTTAATGATACATGTCCATTAATCCTGTTTAACTTAAAGCTACATGTCCGTTAATCCTACTTGATTTAAAGATGCATGTCCATTAATCCTACTTGATTTAAAGATACATGTCCGTTAATGCTACTTGATTTAAAGATGCATGTCCATTAATCCTACTTGATTTAAAGATACATGTCCATATATCCTCTTTGACTTAAAGATACATGTCCAATAATCCTGCTTGATTTAAGGATACATGTCCATTAATCCTGCTTGATTTAAAGATACCTGTCCATTAATCCTGCTTGATTTAAAGATACATGTCCATTAATCCTACTTGATTTAAAGATACCTGTCCATTAATCCTACTTGATTTAAAGATACCTGTCCATTAATCCTGCTTGACTTAACGCTACATGTCCATTAGTCCTGCTTGATTTAAAGATACATGTCCATTAATCGTGTTTGATTTAAAGATACATGTCCATTAATCCTGCTTGATTTAAAGATACATGTCCATTAATCGTGTTTGATTTAAAGATACCTGTCCATTAATCCTGCTTGACTTAAAGCTACATGTCCATTAGTCCTGCTTGATTTAAAGATACATGTCCATTAATCCTGCTTGATTTAAAGATACATGTCCATTAATCCTGCTTGATTTAAAGATACATGTCCATTAATCGTGTTTGATTTAAAGATACATGTCCATTAATCCTGCTTGATGTAAAGATACATGTCCATTAATCCTGCTTGATTAAAAGATACATGTCCATTAATCCTGCTTGATTTAAAGGTACATGTCCATTAATCCTGCTTGATTAAAAGATACATGTCCATTAATCCTGCTTGATTTAAAGATACATGTCCATTAATCCTGCTTGATTTAAAGATACATGTCCATTAATCCTGCTTGATTTCAAGATACATGTCCATTAATCCTGCTTGATTAAAAGATACATGTCCATTAATCCTGCTTGATTTAAAGATACATGTCCATTAATCCTGCTTGATTTAAAGATACATGTCCATTAATCCTACTTGATTTAAAGATACATGTCCATTAATCCTGCTTGATTTAAAGATACATGTCCATTAATCCTACTTGATTTAAAGATACATGTCCCTTAATCCTGTTTGATTTAAAAAAAACAGTCCATCAATCCTGCTTGATTTAAAGGTACATGTCCATTAATCCTGTTTGATTTAAAGATACATATCCATTAATCCTGCTTGATTAAAAGATACATGTCCATTAATCCTGCTTGATTTAAAGATACATGTCCATTAATCCTGTTTGATTTAAAGATACATGTCCATTAATCCTGCATGAATTAAAGATACATGTCCATTAATCCTGCTTAATTTAAAGATACATGTCCATTAATCCTACTTGATTTAAAGATACCTGTCCATTAATTCTGCTTGATTTAAAGATACATGTCCATTAATCCTGCTTGACTTAAAGATACATGTCAATTAATTCTGCTCGACTTAAAAATACATGTCCATTAATCCTGCTTGATTTAAAGGTACATGTCCATTAATCCTGCTTGATTTAAAGATACCTGTCCATTAATCCTGCTTGATTTAAAGATACCTGTCCATTAATCCTACTTGATTTGAAGATACCTGTCCATTAATCCTTCTTGACTTTAAGCTACATGTCCATTAGTCCTGCTTGATTAAAAGATACATGTCCATTAATCCTGCATGAATTAAAGATACATGTCCATTAATCCTGCTGAATTTAAAGATACATGTCCATTAATCCTACTTGATTTAATGATACCTGTCCATTAATTCTGCTTAATTTAAAGATACATGTCCATTAATCCTGCTTGACTTAAAGATACATGTCCATTAATTCTGCTCGACTTAAAAATACATGTCCATTAATCCTGCTTGATTTAAAGATACATGTCCATTAATCCTACTTGATTTAATGATACATGTCCATATATCCTCATGGATTTAAAGATACATGTCCATTAATCCTACTTGATTTAATGATACATGTTCATTAATCCTATTTGACTTAAAGATACATGTCCATCAATCCTGCTTGATTTCAAGATACATGTCCATTAATCCTGCTTGATTTAAAGATACATGTCCATTAATCCTGCTTGATTTAAAGATACATGTCCATTAATCCTGTTGACTTAACGCTACATGTCCATTAGTCCTGCTAGATTTAAAGATACATGTCCATTAATCGTGTGTGATTTAAAGATACATGTCCATTAATCCTGCTTGATTTAAAGATACATGTCCATTAATCCAACTTGATTTAAAGATACCTGTCCATTAATTCTGCCTGATTTAAAGATACATGTCCATTAATCCTGCTTGACTTAAAGATACATGTCCATTAATTCTGCTCGACTTAAAAATACATGTCCATTAATCCTGCTTGATTTAAAGATACATGTCCATTAATCCTGCTTGATTTAAAGATACCTGTCCATTAATCCTGCTTGATTTAAAGATACCTGTCCATTAATCCTACTTGATTTAAAGATACCTGTCCATTAATCCTGCTTGACTTAAAGCTACATGTCCATTAGTCCTGCTTGATTTAAAGATACATGTCCATTAATCGTGTTTGATTTAAAGATACATGTCCATTAATCCTGCTTGATTCAAAGATACATGTCCATTAATCCTACTTGATTCGAAGATACCTGTCCATTAATTCTGCTTGATTTAAAGATACATGTCCATTAATCCTGCTTGACTTAAAGATACATGTCCATTAATTCTGCTTGATTTAAAGATACATGTCCATTAGTCCTGCTTGATTTTAAAATACCTGTCCATTAATCCTGTTTGATTTAAAGATACATGTCCATTAATCCTACTTGATTTAAAGATACATGTCCATATATCCACTTTGATTTAAAGATACATGTCCATTAATCCTGCTTGATTTAAAGATACATGTCCATTAATCCTACTTGATTTAAAGATGCATGACCATTAATCCTGCTTGATTTAAAGATAGATGTCCATATATCCTTTTTGATTTAAAGATACATGTCCATTAATCCTGCTTGATTTAAAGATACATGTCCATTAATTCTACTTGATTTAAAGATACATGTCCATTAAACCTACTTGATTTAAAGATACATGTCAATATATCCACTTTGATTTAAAGATACATGTCCATTAATCCTACTTGATTTACAGATACATGTCCATTAATCCTGCTTGATTTAATGATACATGTCCATTAATCCTGCTTGATTTAAAGATACATGTCCATTAATCCTACTTGATTTAATAAAACATGTCCATTAATCCTGTTTGACTTAAAGCTACATGTCCATTAGTCCTGCATGATTTAAACATACATGTCCATTAATCGTGTTTGATTTAAAGATACATGTCCATTAATCCTGCTTGATTTAAAGATACCTGTCCATTAATCCTACTTGATTTAAAGGTACCTGTCCATTAATCCTACTTGATTTAACGATACCTGTCCATTAATCCTGCTTGATTTAAAGATACCTGTCCATTAATCCTGCTTGACTTAAAGATACCTGTCCATTAATCCTGTTTGTTTTCAAGATACCTGTCCATTAATCCTGTTTGGTTGAAAGATACATGTCCATTAATCCTGCTTGATGTAAAGATACCTGTCCATTAATTCTCCTTGATTTAAAGATTCATGTCCATTAATTCTGCTTGACTTAAAGATACATGTCCATCAATCCTGCTTGATTTAAAGATACAAGTCCATTAATCCTACACGATTTAAAGATACATATCCATTAATCCTGCTTGATTTAAAGATACATGTCATTAGTCCTGCTTGATTTAAAAATACCAGTCCATTAATCCTGTTTGATTTAAAGATACATGTCCATTAATCCTGCATGATTTAAAGATACATGTCCATTAATACTGTTTGATTTAAAGATACATGTCCATTTATCCTGCTTGATTTAAACACACATGTCCATTAGTCCTGCTTGATTTTAAAATACCTCTCCATTAATCCTGTTTGATTTAAAGATTCATGTCCATTAATCCTACTTGATTTAAAGATACATGACCATTAATCCTGCTTGATTTAAAGATAGATGTCCATATATCCTCTTTGATTTAGAGATACATGTCCATTAATCCTGCTTGATTTAAAGATACATGTCCATTAATTCTACTTGATTTAAAGATACATGTCCATTAATCCTACTTGATTTAAAGATACATGTCCATATATCAACTTTGATTTAAAGATACATGTCCATTAATCCTGCTTGATTTAAAGATACATGTCCATTAATCCTGCTTGATTTAATGATACATGTCCATTAATCCTGCTTGATTTAAAGATACATGTCCATTAATCCTACTTGATTTAAAGATACATGTCCATTAATCCTGCTTGATTTAATGATACATGTCCATTAATCGTGTTTGATTTAAAGATACATGTCCATTAATCCTGCTTGATTTAAAGATACCTGTCCATTAATCCTACTTGATTTAAAGGTACCTGTCCATTAATCCTACTTGATTTAACGATACCTGTCCATTAATCCTGCTTGATTTAAAGATACCTGTCCATTAATCCTGCTTGACTTAAAGATACCTGTCCATTAATCCTGTTTGATTTAAAGATACCTGTCCATTAATCCTGTTTGGTTGAAAGATACATGTCCATTAATCCTGCTTGATGTAAAGATACCTGTCCATTAATTCTCCTTGATTTAAAGATTCATGTCCATTAATTCTGCTTGACTTAAAGATACATGTCCATCAATCCTGCTTGATTTAAAGATACAAGTCCATTAATCCTACACGATTTAAAGATACATATCCATTAATCCTGCTTGATTTAAAGATACATGTCATTAGTCCTGCTTGATTTAAAAATACCAGTCCATTAATCCTGTTTGATTTAAAGATACATGTCCATTAATCCTGCATGATTTAAAGATACATGTCCATTAATACTGTTTGATTTAAAGATACATGTCCATTTATCCTGCTTGATTTAAACACACATGTCCATTAGTCCTGCTTGATTTTAAAATACCTCTCCATTAATCCTGTTTGATTTAAAGATACATGTCCATTAATCCTACTTGATTTAAAGATACATGACCATTAATCCTGCTTGATTTAAAGATAGATGTCCATATATCCTCTTTGATTTAAAGATACATGTCCATTAATCCTGCTTGATTTAAAGGTACATGTCCATTAATTCTACTTGATTTAAAGATACATGTCCATTAATCCTACTTGATTTAAAGATACATGTCCATATATCAACTTTGATTTAAAGATACATGTCCATTAATCATGCTTGATTTAAAGGTACATGTCCATTAATCCTACTTGATTTAAATATACATGACCATTAATCCTGCTTGATTTAAAGATAGATGTACATATATCCTCTTTGATTTATAGATACATGTCCATTAATCCTGCTTGATTTAAAGATACATGTCCATTAATTCTACTGGATTTAAAGATACATGTCCATTAATCCTACTTGATTTAATAATACATGTCCATTAATCCTGTTTGACTTAAAGATACATGTCCGTTAATCCTACTTGATTTAAAGATGCATGTCCATTAATCCTACTTGATTTAAAGATACATGTCCATATATCCTCTTTGACTTAAAGATACATGTCCATTAATCCTGCTTGACTTAAAGCTACATGTCCATTAATCCTGCTTGATTTAAAGATACATGTCCATTAATCGTGTTTGATTTAAAGATACATGTCCATTAATCCTGCTTGATTTAATGATACCTGTCCATTAATCCTACTTGATTTAAAGATACCTGTCCATTAATCCTGCTTGACTTAAAGCTACAAGTCCATTAGTCCTGCTTGATTTAAAGATACATGTCCATTAATCGTGTTTGATTTAAAGATACCTGTCCATTAATCCTGCTAGATTTAAAGATACATGTCCATTAATCCTACTTGATTTAATGATACATGTCCATTAATCCTGTTTAACTTAAAGCTACATGTCCGTTAATCCTACTTGATTTAAAGATGCATGTCCATTAATCCTACTTGATTTAAAGATACATGTCCGTTAATGCTACTTGATTTAAAGATGCATGTCCATTAATCCTACTTGATTTAAAGATACATGTCCATATATCCTCTTTGACTTAAAGATACATGTCCAATAATCCTGCTTGATTTAAGGATACATGTCCATTAATCCTGCTTGATTTAAAGATACCTGTCCATTAATCCTGCTTGATTTAAAGATACATGTCCATTAATCCTACTTGATTTAAAGATACCTGTCCATTAATCCTACTTGATTTAAAGATACCTGTCCATTAATCCTGCTTGACTTAACGCTACATGTCCATTAGTCCTGCTTGATTTAAAGATACATGTCCATTAATCGTGTTTGATTTAAAGATACATGTCCATTAATCCTGCTTGATTTAAAGATACATGTCCATTAATCGTGTTTGATTTAAAGATACCTGTCCATTAATCCTGCTTGACTTAAAGCTACATGTCCATTAGTCCTGCTTGATTTAAAGATACATGTCCATTAATCGTGTTTGATTTAAAGATACATGTCCATTAATCCTGCTTGATTTAAAGATACATGTCCATTAATCCTACTTGATTTAAAGATACCTGTCCATTAATTCTGCTTGATTTATAGATACATGTCCATTAATCCTGCTTGATTTAAAGATACCTGTCCATTAATCCTGCTTGATTTAAAGATACCTGTGCATTAATCTTAGTTGATTTAAATATACCTGTCCATTAATCGTGCTTGACTTAAAGCTACATGTCCATTAATCCAGCTTGATTTAAAGATACATGTCCATTAATCCTGCTTGATTTAAAGATACATGTCCTTAATCCGACTTGATTTAAGGATACCTGTCCATTAATTCTGCCTGACTTAAAGATACATGTCCATTAATCCTGCTTGACCTAAAGATACATGTCCATTAATTCTGCTCGACTTAAAAATACATGTCCATTAATCCTGCTTTATTTAAAGATACATGTCCATTAATCCTACTTGATTTAAAAATACATGTACATATATCCTCATGGATTTAAAGATACATGTCCATCAATCCTGCTTGATTTCAAGATACATGTCCATTAATCCTGCTTGATTTAAAGATACATGTCCATTAATCCTGCTTGATTTCAAGATACATGTCCATTAATCCTACTTGATTTAAAGATACATGTCCCTTAATCCTGTTTGATTTAAAAAAAACAGTCCATCAATCCTGCTTGATTTAAAGGTACATGTCCATTAATCCTGTTTGATTTAAAGATACATATCCATTAATCCTGCTTGATTAAAAGATACATGTCCATTAATCCTGCTTGATTTAAAGATACATGTCCATTAATCCTGTTTGATTTAAAGATACATGTCCATTAATCCTGCATGAATTAAAGATACATGTCCATTAATCCTGCTTAATTTAAAGATACATGTCCATTAATCCTACTTGATTTAAAGATACCTGTCCATTAATTCTGCTTGATTTAAAGATACATGTCCATTAATCCTGCTTGACTTAAAGATACATGTCAATTAATTCTGCTCGACTTAAAAATACATGTCCATTAATCCTGCTTGATTTAAAGGTACATGCCCATTAATCCTGCTTGATTTAAAGATACCTGTCCATTAATCCTGCTTGATTTAAAGATACCTGTCCATTAATCCTACTTGATTTGAAGATACCTGTCCATTAATCCTTCTTGACTTTAAGCTACATGTCCATTAGTCCTGCTTGATTAAAAGATACATGTCCATTAATCCTGCATGAATTAAAGATACATGTCCATTAATCCTACTGAATTTAAAGATACATGTCCATTAATCCTACTTGATTTAATGATACTTGTCCATTAATTCTGCTTAATTTAAAGATACATGTCCATTAATCCTGCTTGACTTAAAGATACATGTCCATTAATTCTGCTCGACTTAAAAATACATGTCCATTAATCCTGCTTGATTTAAAGATACATGTCCATTAATCCTACTTGATTTAAAGATACATGTCCATATATACTCATGGATTTAAAGATACATGTCCATTAATCCTACTTGATTTAATGATACATGTTCATTAATCCTATTTGACTTAAAGATACATGTCCATCAATCCTGCTTGATTTCAAGATACATGTCCATTAATCCTGCTTGATTTAAAGATACATGTCCATTAATCCTGCTTGATTTAAAGATACATGTCCATTAATCCTGTTGACTTAACGCTACATGTCCATTAGTCCTGCTAGATTTAAAGATACATGTCCATTAATCGTGTGTGATTTAAAGATACATGTCCATTAATCCTGCTTGATTTAAAGATACATGTCCATTAATCCAACTTGATTTAAAGACACCTGTCCATTAATTCTGCCTGATTTAAAGATACATGTCCATTAATCCTGCTTGACTTAAAGATACAAGTCCATTAATTCTGCTCGACTTAAAAATACATGTCCATTAATCCTGCTTGATTTAAAGATACATGTCCATTAATCCTGCTTGATTTAAAGATACCTGTCCATTAATCCTGCTTGATTTAAAGATACCTGTCCATTAATCCTACTTGATTTAAAGATACCTGTCCATTAATCCTGCTTGACTTAAAGCTACCTGTCCATTTGTCCTACTTGATTTAAAGATACATGTCCATTAATCGTGTTTGATTTAAAGATACATGTCCATTAATCCTGCTTGATTCAAAGATACATGTCCATTAATCCTACTTGATTCGAAGATACCTGTCCATTAATTCTGCTTGATTTAAAGATACATGTCCATTAATCCTGCTTGACTTAAAGATACATGTCCATTAATTCTGCTCGACTTAAAAATACATGTCCATTAATCCTGCTTGAATTAAAGATACGTGTCCATTAATCCTACTTGATTTAAAGATACATGTCCATATATCCTCATGAATTTAAAGATAGATGTCCATTAATCCTACTTGATTTAATGATACATGTCCATGAATCCTATTTGACTTAAAGATACATGTCCATTAATCCTACTTGATTTAAAAATACATGTCCATTAATCCTGCTTGATTTAAAGATACATGTCCATTAATCCTATTTAATTTAAGATACATGTCCATTAATCCTGCTTGATTTAAAGATACATGTCCATATAGCCACGTTGATTTAAAGATACATGTCCATTAATCCTGCTTGATTTAAAGATACATGTCCATTAATCCTACTTGATTTAAAGATACCTGTCCATTAATTCTGCTTGATTTAAAGATACATGTCCATTAATCCTGCTTGACTTAAAGATACATGTCCATTAATTCTGCTCGACTTAAAAATACATGTCCATGAATCCTGCTTGATTTAAATATACATGTCCATTAATCCTACTTGATTTAAAAATACATGTCCATAAAACCTCATGGATTTAAAGATACATGTCCATTAATCCTACTTGATTTAAAGATACAAGTCCATTAATCCTACATGATTTAAAAATACATATCCATTAATCCTGCTTGATTTAAAGATACATGTCCATTAGTCCTGCTTGATTTAAAAATACCTTTCCATTAATCCTGTTTGATTTAAAGATACATGTCCGTTAATCCTGCATGATTTAAAGATACATGTCCATTAATCCTGCTTGATTGAAAGATAGATGTCCATTAATCCTGCTTGATTTAAAGATACCTGTCCATTAATCCTACTTGATTTAAAGATACATGTCCATATATCCTCTTTGATTTAAAGATACATGTCCATTAATCCTGCTTGATTTAAAGGTACATGACCATTAATTCTACTTGATTTAAAGATACATGTCCATTAATCCTACTTGATTTAAAGATACATGTCCATATATCCATTTTGATTTAAAGATACAAGTCCATTAATCCTGCTTGATTTAAAAATACATGTACATATATCCTCATGGATTTAAAGATACATGTCCATCAATCCTGCTTGATTTCAAGATACATGTCCATTAATCCTGCTTGATTTAAAGATACATGTCCATTAATCCTGCTTGATTTCAAGATACATGTCCATTAATCCTGTTGACTTAACGCTACATGTCCATTAGTCCTGCTAGATTTAAAGATACATGTCCATTAATCGTGTGTGATTTAAAGATACATGTCCATTAATCCTGCTTGATTTAAAGATACATGTCCATTAATCCAACTTGATTTAATGATACCTGTCCATTAATTCTGCCTGATTTAAAGATACATGTCCATTAATCCTGCTTGACTTAAAGATACATGTCCATTAATTCTGCTCGACTTAAAAATACATGTCCATTAATCCTGCTTGATTTAAAGATACATGTCCATTAATCCTGCTTGATTTAAAGATACCTGTCCATTAATCCTGCTTGATTTAAAGATACCTGTCCATTAATCCTACTTGATTTAAAGATACCTGTCCATTAATCCTGCTTGACTTAAAGCTACATGTCCAATTGTCCTGCTTGATTTAAAGATACATGTCCATTAATCGTGTTTGATTTAAAGATACATGTCCATTAATCCTGCTTGATTCAAAGATACATGTCCATTAATCCTACTTGATTCAAAGATACCTGTCCATTAATTCTGCTTGATTTAAAGATACATGTCCATTAATTCTGCTCGACTTAAAAATACATGTCCATTAATCCTGCTTGAATTAAAGATACATGTCCATTAATCCTACTTGATTTAAAGATACATGTCCATATATCCTCATGAATTTAAAGATACATGTCCATTAATCCTACTTGATTTAAAAATACATGTCCATTAATCCTGCTTGATTTAAAGATACATGTCCATTAATCCTATTTAATTTAAGATACATGTCCATTAATCCTACTTGATTTGAAGATACATGTCCATATAGCCACTTTGATTTAAAGATACATGTCCATTAATCCTGCTTGATTTAAAGATACATGTCCATTAATCCTACTTGATTTAAAGATACCTGTCCATTAATTCTGCTTGATTTAAAGATACATGTCCATTAATCCTGCTTGACTTAAAGATACATGTCCATTAATTCTGCTCGACTTAAAAATACATGTCCATTAATCCTGCTTGATTTATATATACATGTCCATTAATCCTACTTGATTTAAAAATACCTTTCCATTAATCCTGTTTGATTTAAAGATACATGTCCGTTAATCCTGCATGATTTAAAGATACATGTCCATTAATCCTGCTTGATTTAAAGATAGATGTCCATTAATCCTGCTTGATTTAAAGATACCTGTCCTTTAATCCTACTTGATTTAAAGATACATGTCCATATATCCTCTTTGATTTAAAGATACATGTCAATTAATCCTGCTTGATTTAAAGGTACATGACCATTAATTCTACTTGATTTAAAGATACATGTCCATTAATCCTACTTGATTTAAAGATACATGTCCATATATCCATTTTGATTTAAAGATACAAGTCCATTAATCCTGCTTGATTTAAAGATACATGTCCATTAATCCTACTTGATTTAATGATACATGTCCATTAATCCTGTTTGACTTAAAGATACATGTCCGTTAATCCTACTTGATTTAAAGATACCTGTCCATTAATCCTGCTTGATTTAAAGATACCTGTCCATTAATCCTACTTGATTTAAAGATACCTGTCCATTAATCCTGCTTGACTTAAAGCTACATGTCCATTAGTCCTGCTTGATTTAAAGATACATGTCCATTAATCGTGTTTGATTTAAAGATACATGTCCATTAGTCCTGCTTTATTTAAAGATACATGTCCATTAATCCTACTTGATTTAAAGATGCCTGTCCATTAATTCTGCTTGATTTAAAGATACATGTCCATTAATCCTGCTTGACTTAAAGATACCTGTCCATTAATCCTGCTTGATTTAAAGATACATGTGCATTAATCCTGCATGATTTAAACATACATGTCCATTAATCCTGCTTGATTTAAAGATAGATGTCCATTAATCCTACTTGATTTAATGATATATGTCCATTAATTCTACTTGATTTAAAGATACATGTCCATTAATCCTACTTGATTTAAAGATACATGTCCATTAATCCTGTTGACTTAAACCTACATGTCGATTAGTCCTGCTAGATTTAAAGATACATGTCCATTAATCGTGTTTAATTTAAAGATACATGTCCATTAATCCTGCTTGATTTAAAGATACATGTCCATTAATCCTGCTTGATTTAAAGATACCTGTCCATTAATCCTGCTTGATTTAAAGATACCTGTCCATTAATCCTACTTGATTTAAATATACCTGTCCATTAATCCTGCTTGACTTAAAGCTACATGTCCATTAGTCCTGCTGGATTTAAAGATACATGTCCATTAATCGTGTTTGATTTAAAGATACATGTCCATTAATCCTGCTTGATTTAAAGATACATGTCCATTAATCCTACTTGATTTAAAGATACCTGTCCATTAATTCTGCTTGATTTAAAGATACATGTCCATTAATCCTGCCTGATTTAAAGATACATGTCCATTAATCCTGCTTGATTTAAAGATACAAGTCCATTAATCCTACTTGATTTAAAGATACCTGTCCATTAATTCTGCTTGATTTAAAGATACATGTCCATTAATCCTACTTGATTTAAATATACCTGTCCAGTAATCCTTCTTGACTTAAAGATACATGTCCTTTAATCCTGCTTGATTTAAAGATACATGTCCATTAATCCTACTTGATTTTAAGATACCTGTCCATTAATTCTGCTTGATTTAAAGATACATGTCCATTAATCCTGCTTGACTTAAAGATACATGTCCATTAATCCTGCTTGATTTAAAGATACATGTCCATTAATCCTACTTGATTTAAAGATACCTGTCCATTAATTCTGCTTGATTTAAAGATACATGTCCATTAATCCTGCTTGATTTAAATATACCTGTCCATTAATCCTTCTTGATTTAAAGATACCTGTCCATTAATCCTACTTGATTTAAAGATACCTGTCCACTAATCCTGTTTGATTTAAAGATACATGTCCATTAATCCTGCATGATTTAAAGATTCGTGTCCATTAATCCTGCTTGATTTAAAGATAGATGTCCATTAATCCTACTTGATTTAAAGATACATGTCCATATATCCTCATGGATTTAAAGATACATGTCCATTAATCCTATTTGATTTAAAGATACAAGTCCATTAATCCTACATGATTTAAAGATACATATCCATTAATCCTGCTTGATTTAAAGATACATGTCCATTAGTCCTGCTTGATTTAAAAATACCTGTCCATTAATCCTGTTTGATTTAAAGATACATGTCCGTTAATCCTGCATGATTTAAAGATACATGTCCATTAATCCTGCTTGATTTAAAGATAGATGTCCGTTAATCCTACTTGATTTAAAGATACCTGTCCATTAATCCCGTTTGATTTAAAGATATATGTCCATCAATCCTGGCTTGATTTCAAGATACATATCCATTAATCCTGCTTGATTTAAAGATACATGTCCATTAATCCTGCTTGATTTAAAGATACATGTCCATTAATCCTACTTGATTTAAATATACATGTCCCTTAATCCTGTTTGATTTAAAGATACATGTCCATTAAACCTACTTGATTTAAAGATACATGTCCATTTATCCTGCTTGATTTAAAGATATATATCCATTAATCCTGTTTGATTTAAAGATACATGTCCATTAATCCTACTTGATTTAAAGATGCATATCCGTTAATCCTGTTTGATTTAATGATACATGTCCATTAATCCTGCTTGGTTTAAAGATACGTGTCCATTAATCGTACTTGATTTAAAGATACATGTCCATTAATCCTGCTTGATTTAAAGATACATGTCCATTAATCCTACTTGATTTAAAGATGCATGTCCATTAATCCTACTTGATTGAAAGATACATGTCCATTAATCCTACTTGATTTAAAGATACATGTCCATCAATCCTGCTTGATTTAAAGATACATGTCCATTAATCCTGTTTGATTTAAAGATACATGTCCATTAATCCTACTTGATTTAAAGATACATGTCCATTAATCCTGTTTGATTTAAAGATACATGTCCATTAATCCTGCTTGACTTAAAGATACATGTCCATTAATTCTGCTCGACTTAAAAATACATGTCCATTAATCCTGCTTGAATTAAAGATACATGTCCATTAATCCTACTTGATTTAAAGATACATGTCCATATATCCTCATGAATTTAAAGATAGATGTCCATTAATCCTACTTGATTTAATGATACATGTCCATGAATCCTATTTGACTTAAAGATACATGTCCATTAATCCTACTTGATTTAAAAATACATGTCCATTAATCCTGCTTGATTTAAAGATACATGTCCATTAATCCTATTTAATTTAAGATACATGTCCATTAATCCTACTTGATTTAAAGATACATGTCCATATATCCTCTTGGATTTAAAGATACATGTCCATTAATCCTGCATGATTTAAAGATTCGTGTCCATTAATCCTGCTTGATTTAAAGATAGATGTCCATTAATCCTACTTGATTTAAAGATACATGTCCATATATCCTCATGGATTTAAAGATACATGTCCATTAATCCTATTTGATTTAAAGATACAAGTCCATTAATCCTACATGATTTAAAGATACATATCCATTAATCCTGCTTGATTTAAAGATACATGTCCATTAGTCCTGCTTGATTTAAAAATACCTGTCCATTAATCCTGTTTGATTTAAAGATACATGTCCGTTAATCCTGCATGATTTAAAGATACATGTCCATTAATCCTGCTTGATTTAAAGATAGATGTCCGTTAATCCTACTTGATTTAAAGATACCTGTCCATTAATCCCGTTTGATTTAAAGATATATGTCCATCAATCCTGGCTTGATTTCAAGATACATATCCATTAATCCTGCTTGATTTAAAGATACATGTCCATTAATCCTGCTTGATTTAAAGATACATGTCCATTAATCCTACTTGATTTAAATATACATGTCCCTTAATCCTGTTTGATTTAAAGATACATGTCCATTAAACCTACTTGATTTAAAGATACATGTCCATTTATCCTGCTTGAT
The DNA here is from genome assembly GCF_047496885.1 of Scyliorhinus torazame. Classification (NCBI taxonomy): domain Eukaryota; kingdom Metazoa; phylum Chordata; class Chondrichthyes; order Carcharhiniformes; family Scyliorhinidae; genus Scyliorhinus; species Scyliorhinus torazame. The sequence continues at coordinate 130,258,346 of NC_092711.1, forward strand.
TTAAAGATATATATCCATTAATCCTGTTTGATTTAAAGATACATGTCCATTAATCCTACTTGATTTAAAGATGCATATCCGTTAATCCTGTTTGATTTAATGATACATGTCCATTAATCCTGCTTGGTTTAAAGATACGTGTCCATTAATCGTACTTGATTTAAAGATACATGTCCATTAATCCTGCTTGATTTAAAGATACATGTCCATTAATCCTACTTGATTTCAAGATGCATGTCCATTAATCCTACTTGATTGAAAGATACATGTCCATTAATCCTACTTGATTTAAAGATACATGTCCATCAATCCTGCTTGATTTAAAGATACATGTCCATTAATCCTGTTTGATTTAAAGATACATGTCCATTAATCCTACTTGATTTAAAGATACATGTCCATTAATCCTGTTTGATTTAAAGATACATGTCCATTAATCCTGCTTGACTTAAAGATACATGTCCATTAATTCTGCTCGACTTAAAAATACATGTCCATTAATCCTGCTTGAATTAAAGATACATGTCCATTAATCCTACTTGATTTAAAGATACATGTCCATATATCCTCATGAATTTAAAGATAGATGTCCATTAATCCTACTTGATTTAATGATACATGTCCATGAATCCTATTTGACTTAAAGATACATGTCCATTAATCCTACTTGATTTAAAAATACATGTCCATTAATCCTGCTTGATTTAAAGATACATGTCCATTAATCCTATTAAATTTAAGATACATGTCCATTAATCCTACTTGATTTAAAGATACATGTCCATATATCCTCTTGGATTTAAAGATACATGTCCATTAATCCTGCTTGATTTAAAGATACATGTCCATTAATCCTACTTGATTTAAAGATACCTGTCCATTAATTCTGCTTGATTTAAACATACATGTCCATTAATCCTGCTTGACTTAAAGATACATGTCCATTAATTCTGCTCGACTTAAAAATACATGTCCATGAATCCTGCTTGATTTAAATATACATGTCCATTAATCCTACTTGATTTAAAAATACATGTCCATAAAACCTCATGGATTTAAAGATACATGTCCATTAATCCTACTTGATTTAAAGATACAAGTCCATTAATCCTACATGATTTAAAAATACATATCCATTAATCCTGCTTGATTTAAAAATACCTTTCCATTAATCCTGTTTGATTTAAAGATACATGTCCGTTAATCCTGCATGATTTAAAGATACATGTCCATTAATCCTGCTTGATTTAAAGATAGATGTCCATTAATCCTGCTTGATTTAAAGATACCTGTCCATTAATCCTACTTGATTTAAAGATACATGTCCATATATCCTCTTTGATTTAAAGATACATGTCCATTAATCCTGCTTGACTTAAAGATACATGTCCATTAATTCTGCTCGACTTAAAAATACATGTCCATTAATCCTGCTTGAATTAAAGATACATGTCCATTAATCCTACTTGATTTAAAGATACATGTCCATATATCCTCATGAATTTAAAGATAGATGTCCATTAATCCTACTTGATTTAATGATACATGTCCATGAATCCTATTTGACTTAAAGATACATGTCCATTAATCCTACTTGATTTAAAAATACATGTCCATTAATCCTGCTTGATTTAAAGATACATGTCCATTAATCCTATTTAATTTAAGATACATGTCCATTAATCCTACTTGATTTAAAGATACATGTCCATATATCCTCTTGGATTTAAAGATACATGTCCATTAATCCTGCTTGATTTAAAGATACATGTCCATTAATCCTACTTGATTTAAAGATACCTGTCCATTAATTCTGCTTGATTTAAAGATACATGTCCATTAATCCTGCTTGACTTAAAGATACATGTCCATTAATTCTGCTCGACTTAAAAATACATGTCCATGAATCCTGCTTGATTTAAATATACATGTCCATTAATCCTACTTGATTTAAAAATACATGTCCATAAAACCTCATGGATTTAAAGATACATGTCCATTAATCCTATTTGATTTAAAGATACAAGTCCATTAATCCTACATGATTTAAAAATACATATCCATTAATCCTGCTTGATTTAAAAATACCTTTCCATTAATCCTGTTTGATTTAAAGATACATGTCCGTTAATCCTGCATGATTTAAAGATACATGTCCATTAATCCTGCTTGATTTAAAGATAGATGTCCATTAATCCTGCTTGATTTAAAGATACCTGTCCATTAATCCTACTTGATTTAAAGATACATGTCCATATATCCTCTTTGATTTAAAGATACATGTCCATTAATCCTGCTTGATTTAAAGGTACATGACCATTAATTCTACTTGATTTAAAGATACATGTCCATTAATCCTACTTGATTTAAAGATACATGTCCATATATCCATTTTGATTTAAAGATACAAGTCCATTAATCCTGCTTGATTTAAAAATACATGTACATATATCCTCATGGATTTAAAGATACATGTCCATCAATCCTGCTTGATTTCAAGATACATGTCCATTAATCCTGCTTGATTTAAAGATACATGTCCATTAATCCTGCTTGATTTCAAGATACATGTCCATTAATCCTGTTGACTTAACGCTACATGTCCATTAGTCCTGCTAGATTTAAAGATACATGCCCATTAATCGTGTGTGATTTAAAGATACATGTCCATTAATCCTGCTTGATTTAAAGATACATGTCCATTAATCCAACTTGATTTAAAGATACCTGTCCATTAATTCTGCCTGATTTAAAGATACATGTCCATTAATCCTGCTTGACTTAAAGATACATGTCCATTAATTCTGCTCGACTTAAAAATACATGTCCATTAATCCTGCTTGATTTAAAGATACATGTCCATTAATCCTGCTTGATTTAAAGATACCTGTCCATTAATCCTGCTTGATTTAAAGATACCTGTCCATTAATCCTACTTGATTTAAAGATACCTGTCCATTAATCCTGCTTGACTTAAAGCTACATGTCCATTAGTCCTGCTTGATTTAAAGATACATGTCCATTAATCGTGTTTGATTTAAAGATACATGTCCATTAATCCTGCTTGATTCAAAGATACATGTCCATTAATCCTACTTGATTCAAAGATACCTGTCCATTAATTCTGCTTGATTTAAAGATACATGTCCATTAATCCTGCTTGACTTAAAGATACATGTCCATTAATTCTGCTCGACTTAAAAATACATGTCCATTAATCCTGCTTGAATTAAAGATACATGTCCATTAATCCTACTTGATTTAAAGACACATGTCCATATATCCTCATGAATTTAAAGATACATGTCCATTAATCCTACTTGATTTAATGATACATATCCATGAATCCTATTTGACTTAAAGATACATGTCCATTAATCCTACTTGATTTAAAAATACATGTCCATTAATCCTGCTTGATTTAAAGATACATGTCCATTAATCCTATTTAATTTAAGATACATGTCCATTAATTCTACTTGATTTAAAGATACATGTCCATATAGCCACTTTGATTTAAAGATACATGTCCATTAATCCTGCTTGATTTAAAGATACATGTCCATTAATCCTACTTGATTTAAAGATACCTGTCCATTAATTCTGCTTGATTTAAAGATACATGTCCATTAATCCTGCTTGACTTAAAGATACATGTCCATTAATTCTGCTCGACTTAAAAATACATGTCCATTAATCCTGCTTGATTTAAATATACATGTCCATTAATCCTACTTGATTTAAAAATACCTTTCCATTAATCCTGTTTGATTTAAAGATACATGTCCGTTAATCCTGCATGATTTAAAGATACATGTCCATTAATCCTGCTTGATTTAAAGATAGATGTCCATTAATCCTGCTTGATTTAAAGATACCTGTCCATTAATCCTACTTGATTTAAAGATACATGTCCATATATCCTCTTTGATTTAAAGATACATGTCAATTAATCCTGCTTGATTTAAAGGTACATGACCATTAATTCTACTTGATTTAAAGATACATGTCCATTAATCCTACTTGATTTAAAGATACATGTCCATATATCCATTTTGATTTAAAGATACAAGTCCATTAATCCTGCTTGATTTAAAGATACATGTCCATTAATCCTACTTGATTTAATGATACATGTCCATTAATCCTGTTTGACTTAAAGATACATGTCCGTTAATCCTACTTGATTTAAAGATACATGTCCATTAATCCTGTTGACTTAAAGCTACATGTCCATTAGTCCTGCTAGATTTAAAGATACATGTCCATTAATCGTGTTTGATTTAAAGATACATGTCCATTAATCCTGCTTGATTTAAAGATACATGTCCATTAATCCTGCTTGATTTAAAGATACCTGTCCATTAATCCTGCTTGATTTAAAGATACCTGTCCATTAATCCTACTTGATTTAAAGATACCTGTCCATTAATCCTGCTTGACTTAAAGCTACATGTCCATTAGTCCTGCTTGATTTAAAGATACATGTCCATTAATCGTGTTTGATTTAAAGATACATGTCCATTAGTCCTGCTTTATTTAAAGATACATGTCCATTAATCCTACTTGATTTAAAGATACCTGTCCATTAATTCTGCTTGATTTAAAGATACATGTCCATTAATCCTGCTTGACTTAAAGATACCTGTCCATTAATCCTGCTTGATTTAAAGATACATGTGCATTAATCCTGCATGATTTAAACATACATGTCCATTAATCCTGCTTGATTTAAAGATAGATGTCCATTAATCCTACTTGATTTAATGATATATGTCCATTAATTCTACTTGATTTAAAGATACATGTCCATTAATCCTACTTGATTTAAAGATACATGTCCATTAATCCTGTTGACTTAAACCTACATGTCGATTAGTCCTGCTAGATTTAAAGATACATGTCCATTAATCGTGTTTAATTTAAAGATACATGTCCATTAATCCTGCTTGATTTAAAGATACCTGTCCATTAATCCTGCTTGATTTAAAGATACCTGTCCATTAATCCTACTTGATTTAAATATACCTGTCCATTAATCCTGCTTGACTTAAAGCTACATGTCCATTAGTCCTGCTTGATTTAAAGATACATGTCCATTAATCGTGTTTGATTTAAAGATACATGTCCATTAATCCTGCTTGATTTAAAGATACATGTCCATTAATCCTACTTGATTTAAAGATACCTGTCCATTAATTCTGCTTGATTTAAAGATACATGTCCATTAATCCTGCCTGATTTAAAGATACATGTCCATTAATCCAGCTTGATTTAAAGATACAAGTCAATTAATCCTACTTGATTTAAAGATACCTGTCCATTAATTCTGCTTGATTTAAAGATACATGTCCATTAATCCTACTTGATTTAAATATACCTGTCCAGTAATCCTTCTTGACTTAAAGATACATGTCCATTAATCCTACTTGACTTAAAGATACATGTCCATTAGTCCTGCTTGATTTAAAGATACATGTCCATTAATCGTGTTTGATTTAAAGATACATGTCCTTTAATCCTGCTTGATTTAAAGATACATGTCCATTAATCCTACTTGATTTTAAGATACCTGTCCATTAATTCTGCTTGATTTAAAGATACATGTCCATTACTCCTGCTTGACTTAAAGATACATGTCCATTAATCCTGCTTGATTTAAAGATACATGTCCATTAATCCTACTTGATTTAAAGATACCTGTCCATTAATTCTGCTTGATTTAAAGATACATGTCCATTAATCCTGCTTGATTTAAATATACCTGTCCATTAATCCTTCTTGGTTTAAAGATACCTGTCCATTAATCCTACTTGATTTAAAGATACCTGTCCACTAATCCTGTTTGATTTAAAGATACATGTCCATTAATCCTGCATGATTTAAAGATTCGTGTCCATTAATCCTGCTTGATTTAAAGATAGATGTCCATTAATCCTACTTGATTTAAAGATACATGTCCATATATCCTCATGGATTTAAAGATACATGTCCATTAATCCTAATTGATTTAAAGATACAAGTCCATTAATCCTACATGATTTAAAGATACATATCCATTAATCCTGCTTGATTTAAAGATACATGTCCATTAGTCCTGCTTGATTTAAAAATACCTGTCCATTAATCCTGTTTGATTTAAAGATACATGTCCGTTAATCCTGCATGATTTAAAGATACATGTCCATTAATCCTGCTTGATTTAAAGATAGATGTCCGTTAATCCTACTTGATTTAAAGATACCTGTCCATTAATCCCGTTTGATTTAAAGATACATGTCCATCAATCCTGGCTTGATTTCAAGATACATATCCATTAATCCTGCTTGATTTAAAGATACATGTCCATTAATCCTGCTTGATTTAAAGATACATGTCCATTAATCCTACTTGATTTAAATATACATGTCCCTTAATCCTGTTTGATTTAAAGATACATGTCCATTAATCCTACTTGATTTAAAGATACATTTCCATTTATCCTGCTTGATTTAAAGATATATATCCATTAATCCTGTTTGATTTAAAGATACATGTCCATTAATCCTACTTGATTTAAAGATGCATATCCGTTAATCCTGTTTGATTTAATGATACATGTCCATTAATCCTGCTTGGTTTAAAGATACGTGTCCATTAATCGTACTTGATTTAAAGATACATGTCCATTAATCCTACTTGATTTAAAGATGCATGTCCATTAATCCTGCTTGACTTAAAGATACATGTCCATTAATCCTGCTTGATTGAAAGATACATGTCCATTAATCCTACTTGATTTAAAGATACATGTCCATCAATCCTGCTTGATTTAAAGATACATGTCCATTAATCCTGTTTGATTTAAAGATACATGTCCATTAATCCTACTTGATTTAAAGATACATGTCCATTAATCCTGTTTGATTTAAAGATACATGCCCATTAATCCTGCTTGATTTAAAGATACATGTCCATTAATCCTACTTGATTTAAAGATACATGTCCATTCATCCTACTTGATTTAAATATACATGTCCATTAATCCTGCTTGATGTAAAGATATATATCCATTAATCCTGTTTGATTTGAAGATACATGTCCATTAATCCTGTTTGATTTAAAGATACATGTCCATTAATCCTACTTGATTTAAAGATACATGTCCATTTATCCTGCTTGATTTAAAGATATATATCCATTAATCCTGTTTGATTTGAAGATACATGTCCATTAATCCTGCTTGATTTAAAGATACATGTCCATTAATCCTACTTGATTTAAAGATACCTGTCCATTAATCCTACTTGATTTAAAGATACCTGTCCATTAATCCTGCTTGATTTAAAGATACATGTCCATTAATCCTGTTTGATTTAATGATACATGTCCATTAATCCTGCTTGATTTAAAGATACATGTCCATTAATCCTGCTTGATTTAAAGATGCGTGTCCATTAATCGCTTTTGGTTTAAAGATACATGTCCATTAATCCTACTTGATTTAAAGATACATGTCCATTAATCCTGCTTGATTTAAAGATACGTGTCCATTCATTCTGCTTGATTTAAAGATACATGTCCATTAATCCTGTTTGACTTAGAGATACATGTCCATTAATCCTGCTTGATTTAAAGATACATGTCCATTAATCCTGTTTGATTTAAAGATACATGTCCATTAATCCTGTTTGATTTAAAGATACATGTCCATTAATCATTATGGGTCAAAAATAATAACGGCAAAATAAAAGAAAGTGGAAATAAGGGAATAAACAGGAAGGAGCCTTACAACCGTTATGGGTCGCATGTCTTTTATGCCGATTTATCTGGTGTACGCATCTAAGCTGCTGCTTCTTCATAAACTGCTTTATAATCACCAATGACATTGGCTCCCTTTTGGGGTAAATTGTGACTCCCGGAGAAAATGTTGGAGTTTCCAGTATTCATCATTCATCTTGTTGACTCTAAACATAGTTGGAAAGGAGTCTTCTGTCTGAATCTAGGAGCTCTGAACCATGGAAGAGTGCGACTGAGAAACATTTCAGGATTAACCCACTCCTTCAGTCCTGTATGTGATTGACAGCAGCAATACCAACCAAATGTAATCTCTGCAGACATCATGAAGTTGCTGGTGTCTCAGCATAAGTTGTAAGTCAGTGTATCCCTTTGCACACACAGAGCAGGTGAACAGTCTCTCTCTAGCGTGAACTTGCTGGTGTATCACTAGACCATTGTTGCTTCTAAAGCTCTGCTCACAGTCAAAACATTTCAAAGGTTTTATATGAGGGGTGGTTTAGAACAGGGGGCTAAACAGCTGGCTCATAATGAACAAGGCCAGCAGCGCGGGTTCAATTCCCGTACCAGCCTCCCCAAACAGGTGCCGGAATGTGATGACTAGGGGCTTTTCACAGTAACTTCATTGAAGCCGACTTGTGACAATAAGCGATTATTATATCAGAGTGAATTTGTTGGTGTTTCAGTAGGTGATAAGACTGAATGAATCCCTTCCCACACACAGTGCAGGTGAACGGTCTCTCCCCAGTGGGAATTCGCTGATGTACAGTAAGTTCAGATGATCGCCTGAAGCCAGTCCCGCAGTGAGAGCACCTGAATGGTCTCTCGTCAGTGTGAACACGTTGATGACAGGTCACGATCCCTTTCCACACAAGGAGCAGGTGAATGGCTTCTCCTCTCTGTGAATGTGTTGGCGTCGCAACAGATACTTTTTGAGATATGTTTTGCTTTTAAATTTATTCTCACAGTCAGAACATTTGAACGGTCTCTGATTGGTGTGAACATACCGGTGTGTCAGCAGACTGGATGACTGAGGGAATCCCTTCCCAAAGGGGAGCAGATGGACAGCCTCTCCCCAGTGTGACTGCGTCGATGCATTTCCAGCTCGGAAAGGTAATTGAATCCCTTCCAACAATCTCCACATTTCCACGGTTTCTCCATGGTGCCGGTGTCCTTCTGTCTCTCAGGTTGGATGATCAGTTGAAGCCTCGTCCACACATCGAACACGTGTTAAACCTCTTTCCACACTCAGTTCACTGGAACACTCTCACTCGGGTGTGTCTCGGGTTTGTCCAGTCATACTGATGGTTTTTTTTTTAATTTAGCGTACCCAATTCATTTTTTCCAATGAAGGGGCAATTTATCGTGGCCAATCCACCTAGCCTGCACATCTTTGGGTTATGGGGGTGAAACCCACGCAAACACGGGGAGAATGGGCAAACTCCACACGGACAGTGACCCAGAGCCGGGATCGAAGCTGGGACCTTGGCGCCGTGAGGCAGCAGTGCTAACCACTGCGCCACCCTGCTGCCCTGTCACACTGATGTTTGAAATTTTTTCCCACTGACAGAACAGGCAAACATTTTGATATTCAGTTTCTGATGAATTGAGTGACTCTGTCAGATCTTGACATTGGTTTGCGTTTTCTGTCAGTCAATCCTCCACTTCAGGACTTCCGGTTGCGGCTATGTGGAGCTAATTCGCACATTCGGCGGCTCCCGCAAAAACTGACTTTTGGGCTCTTTTCAGGACCCCCAGCGGCACTTTTACGACGTTTCCCGGTGTGGGACGGAGTCTATAACAGCCCCCTGTCAGTATATGGCTTCAACTAGGAGTGGGGCGACAAAAATGGTGGTGGTGGACCCGAAGAAGGTGCGAGGGAAGAAGAACAAAATGGTGGCGGGCGGAGACCAGGCAGCGTGGATGCAGTGGGCGGAGGAGCAGCAGGAGGGTATCCAGCGCTGCTTCAGAGAGATTAAAACAGACCTGCTAGAGCCGATGAAGGCTTCTATTGATAAGCTGCTGGAGACACAGACGGCCCAGGAAGTGGCGATCCGCGAGGCTCGACAAAAGATCTCTGACAATGAGGACGAGATCTTAGGCCTGGCGGTAAAGGTGCACGAGGCGCTCCACAAGAAATGGCAGGAGCGGTTCGAGGAGATGGAGAATCGGTCGAGGCGGAAGAATCTGCGGATTCTGGGCCTCCCGGAGGGGCTGGAGGGGCCGGACTTGGGGGCCTATGTGGTCACCATGTTGAACTCGCTGATGGGAGCGGGGTCCTTCCAGGGGCCCCTGGAGCTAGAAGAGGCCCATAGAGTGTTGGTGAGGAGGCCCAAGGCTAACGAGCCTCCGCGGGCGGTGCTGGTGAGGTTCCATCGGTTCATTGATCGGGAGTATGTGCTCAGGTGGGCCAAGAAGGAGAGGAGCAGCAGGTGGGAGAACGCGGAGGTTCGAATATACCAGGACTGGAGTGCGGAGGTGGCAAAGAGGGCCGGGTACAATCGAGCAAAGGCAGTGCTGCACAGGAAGGGGGTGAAGTTTGGCATGTTGCAGCCGGCGCGACTGTGGGTTACCTACAAGGACCGGCACCATTATTTTGAGTCTCCGGAGGAGGCGTGGGCCTTTGTTCAGGCCGAGAAGTTGGACACAGATTGAGGGACGGGATGGGAGATTGGGGACTGCGGTTGATATGTTATGTTGTTTTTTTTTTCTCGAGGTGGGGGCCTTTGTATTTTTCTCTGTGTTTTTCTCTTTTGGGTTGGTGAGGGTGGCTGAGGCGGGTTGGGCACTGTTTTGGTTGGGTTGGTCGGGGGGGCTCTTGGAGGGGGGTAGATAAAAGGAACACGGGGGGTGGACGGCGGTGAGATGGGGCCCCGCGGGGGAGGGGAAGGCCCGAGTCGGGGGTGAGGGGACCGGGCCTGCAAAAACAGCTGCGTCAGAGGTGGCGGGGCCGGGTAGGTGGAAAGCACGGGCTTTTTCCCGTGCTGAAGACTGGAGGGGGCCAGGCCGGGCCGGGGAAGCGAGGGTTGTTTCCCGCGCTTAGAACGGAAGGGGGAGGGGGAGAGCCTATGGATGGGGAACGGGAGAGGAGGGTGTGCCACACAATGGGAGGAGTTGACGGAGAGGCGGGAATGGCTGGGGTCAGCAGGAGTCAGCTGACTTGCAGAAGTGCAATGGGGGGAGTAAATCAGCTAGGATGGGTCCGAGCCGGGGGCGGGGGGAGGGTGGGGGTGCGGGTGGGAATCGAGTTGCTGCCGCTATGGTCAAGGGGGCGCTGGAGCGAGTGGGGGGGGGGTCGAGACGGGGTTATGCCGCTGTGGGGAACGGGCCGGGTGTGGAGTGCGGGCGCGTGGCTGGCCGAGGAGGGGTCATGGCTAGTCGGCGGGGGAGGGGGGCGGGTAGCCCCCTGATCAGTCCCCTTACATTCCCCTGGAATGTAAGGGGACCGAATGGGCCGGTTAAGCGGGCCCGCGTGCTCGTGCACCTGATGAGGCTTAAGGCGGATGTGGTTATGCTTCAGAAGACACACCTGAAGGTGGCAGACCAGGCAAGATTGAGGAAAGGGTGGGTAGGTCAGGTGTTTCACTCGGGGCTAGATGCCAAAAATCGAGGGGTGGCGATCTTGGTGGGAAAGAAGGTGTCATTCGAGGCGTCGAGCATTGTGGCAGATAATGGCGGTAGGTACATAATGGTAAGTGGTAAGTTGCAGGGAGAGAGGGTGGTACTGGTCAATGTGTATGCTCCGAACTGGGACAATGTGGGTTTTATGCGGCGTATGTTGGGTCGCATCCCAGAGTTGGAAGTGGGGGGCCTGATAATGGGGGGAGACTTTAACACGGTGCTGGATCCGGCACTGGATCGCTCCAGGTCTAGGACGGGTAGGAAGCCGGCGGCGGCTAGAGTGCTGAGGGGGTTTATGGACCAGATGCGAGGGGTGGACCCTTGGAGATTTGCAAGGCCGGGGGCTAGGGAATTTTCATTCTTCTCACATATCCATAAGACTTATTCCCGAATCGACTTTTTCATTTTGAGTAGGGCGCTGATAACGAGAGTAGAGGATACCGAGTATTCGGCAATAGCCATTTCGGACCATGCCCCGCATTGATGGACTTGGAGATGGGGGAGGTGAGGGACCAGCGCCCGCTGTGGCGCTTGGAGGTGGGGCTGTTGGCGGACGAGGAGGTGAGCGAGCGGGTCCGAGGAAGTATAGAGAGGAACTTGGAGACCAACGACAACGGGGAGGTCCGAGTGGGGATGGTTATGGGAGGCACTGAAGGCGGTGGTGAGGGGAGAGCTGATCTCCATTAGGGCCCACAAGAAGCAGAGGGAGCAGGGGGAGAGGGAGAGGCTGGTGGGGCAGATGGTGAGGGTAGACAGGAGGTATGCGGAGGAGCCCGAGGAAGGATTGTTGAGAAAGAGGCGTAGCCTCCAGGCCGAATTCGACCTGGTGACCACCAGGAAGGCGGAGGTGCAGTGGAGGAAGGCCCAGGGGGCGATTTACAAGTATGGGAAAAAGGCAAGCCGGATGCTGGCGCATCAGCTTCGGAAGCGGGATGCAGCTAAGGAGATCGGGGGAGTTAAGGACAGGGGAGGGAGTGAGGTGCGGAGTGGGGTTGGCACCAATGGGGTCTTCAGGGACTTTTACGAGGAATTGTAACGATCCGAGCCCCCACGGGAGGAGGGAGGGATGGGCCGCTTCCTGGACCAATTGAGGTTTCCAAAGGTGGAAGAGGGACTGGTGGCGGGATTGGGGGCCCCAATTAGGCTTGAGGAGCAGATCGCGGGGAAGGCACCGGGGCCGGACGGTTTCCCGGTCGAATTCTATAAAAAATATATGGACCTGTTGGGCCCGCTGTTAGTCAGGACCTTTAATGAGGCAAGGGAGGGTGGGGCCTTGCCCCTGATGATGTCCCGGGCACTGATCTCCTTGTCCCGCTTCAGGATCAAGGATCCCCTGCAATGTGGGTCTTACAGACCGATTTCCTTGCTAAATGTAGATGCCAAGGTGCCGGCGAAGGTCTTAGCCACGAAGATTGAGGATTGTGTGCCGCAGTCATCCATGAAGACCAGACGGGGTTTGTGAAGGGGAGACAGTTGAACACGAATGTGCGGAGGCTTTTGAACGTTATCATGATGCCGGCGAGGGAGGGGGAGGCGGAGATAGTGGTGGCGATGGATGCTGAGAAAGCCTTCGATAGGGTAGAGTGGGGGTACCTGTGGGAGGTGCTGAAGAGGTTCGGGTTTGGGGAGGGGTTTGTCAGGTGGGTTAGGCTGTTGTATGAGGTCCCGATGGCGTGTGTGGCCACAAACAGGAGGAGGTCCGAGTACTTTCGGCTGCACCGAGGGACGAGACAGCGGTGTCCCTTGTCCCCCCTGCTCTTCGCACTGGCGATTGAACCCCTGGCTATGGCACTGAGAGAGTCGAGGAACTGGAGGGGGTTGGTGCGTGGTGGGGAGGAGCATAGGGTGTCACTTTATGCGGAAGACCTGCTGCTGTATGTGGCGGACCCGGTGGGAGGAATGCCGGAGGTAATGAGGATTCTTAGGGAATTCGGGGACTTTTCGGAGTACAAGCTTTTCGGGCAGCAGAGTAGCATTGTGGATAGCACAATTGCTTCACAGCTCCAGGGTCCCAGGTTCGATTCCGGCTTGGGTCACTGTCTGTGCGGAGTCTGCACATCCTCCCCGTGTGTGCGTGGGTGCTCCGGTTTCTTCCCACAGTCCAAAGATGTGCAGGTTAGGTGGATTGGCCATGATAAATTGCCCTTAGTGTCCAGAATTGCCCTTAGTGTTGGGTAGGGTTACTGGGTTATGGGGATAGGGTGCTCTTTCCAAGAGCTGGTACAGACTCGATGGGCCGAATTGCCTCCTTCTGCACTGTAAATTCTATGATAAGCTCAACATGGGGAAGAGCGAGCTGTTTGTAGTTCATCCAGGGGACCAGGAGAGGAGCTTCAGGTATTTGGGGGTCCAGGTGGCCAGGAGCTGGGGGGCCCTGCATAGGCTTAATTTTACAAGGCTGATGGATCAAATGGAGGAGTTCAAGAGGTGGGACGCGTTGCCGCTGTCCTTGGCGGGTAGGGTGCAGTCAATCAAAATGACGGTTTTTGTTCCTATTCCAGTGCCTCCCGGTGCTTATCCCGAAGGCTTTTTTCAGGCGGGTTAACAGGAGTATAATGGGGTTTGTGTGGGCGCGAGGGACTCCGAGGGTGAGAAGGGTGTTCCTGGAGCGGAGTAGAGATAGGGGGGGGCTGGCGCTGCACAACCTCTGTGGGTACTACTGGGCCGCCAATGCGACGATGGTGCGCAAGTGGGTGATGGAGGGGGAGGGGGCTGCATGGAAGAGGCTGGAGACTGCGTCTTGTGTGGGTATGAGTCTGGGGCGCTGGCAACGGCGCTGCTGCCGCTCCCTCCAAGGAGGTATACCACGAGCCCAGTGGTGGTGGCTGCCCTCAAAATTTGGGGGCCGTGGAGGCGGCATAGGGGGGAAGTTGGGGCCTCGGCGTGGACCCCATTACAGGGGAACCACCGGTTCGCCCCAGGAAGAACAGGTGGAGGGTTTTCGGGGTGGCACAGGGCAGGGATACGAAAGTTGGGGGACCTGTTTGTGGATGGGAAGTTCGCGAGCCTGGTTGAGCTGGAGGACCACACACAGTACAGGACAGGGTGCTCTTGGGGGGGTGGGAGTGGGGAAGATCTCGGAAACTTACCAGGTGATGCAGGAGCAGGTGGATGCCTCGGTAGTGGAGGTAAAAGGTAAGCGGGAGGAGTTGGGAGAGGAAATTGAGGAAGGGACGTGGGCAGATGCCCTGGGGAGGGTGAACTCTTCCTCATCGTGCGCGAGGCTCAGCCTCATACAGTTTAAGGTGCTGCACAGGGCACACGTGACCGGGACAAGGATGAGCCGGTTTTTTGGGGGGTGAGGACAGATGTGTTAGGTGCTCAGGGAGCCCAGCAAATCACACCCATATGTTCTGGGCATTCCCAGCGCTGGAGGGATTTTGGAAGGGTGTAGCGAGGACGATGTCGAGGGTGGTAGGATCCAGGGTCAAACCGGGCTGGGGGCTTGCAATATTTGGGGTGGCAGTGGAGCCGGGACTGCAGGAGGCGAAAGAGGCCGGAAATCTGTCCTTTGCGTCCCTGGTCGCCCGGCGAAGGATTCTCCTTCAGTGGAAAGATGCGAGGCCCCCAAGTGTGGAATCCTGGATCAGCGATATGCAGGGTTCATTCAATTGGAAAGGGTGAAATTCGCCTTGAGAGGGTCGGTACAAGGGTTCTTTAGGTGGTGGCAGCCGTTCTTAGATTTTCTGGCAGAACGATAGACATTGGTCAATGGCAGCAGCAGCTGTGGGGGGGGGGGAGGGGTTTACTTTATTATGGTTTTTGTTATTTACACTGAAGAATCTGAGGGGGTGTATACACCTGTTGTGTTAATTCAGGGTGTTAATGTTAATTTATTATTTATGTACAAGGGGGGGTGCGGGTATGGGGGGTTGCTTTTCTAGATTGTGTTTTGTACTTAACCCTGTTGGGTTCTTTTTTTTTCTCATTTTGTTATTGATATTTTATGAAAACCTTTCATAAAAAATTTTTTTTAAATCCTCCACTTCATATTGGAGGGTTTGGGGCCTTCACTCAGTCGCCCGAGTTCAGCTTCATACCCCCATTGCGCATGCTCCAGCTCGCAATGGCTGGGGAGTGATTGCGGCGGCTCCCGATGAATAGGAAGAGGGGAATCCGGTCTGGATTTACCCTGGCAATCAGCCGCCATCTTGGGAGAGGAAGACTGATCCTTTATTCAGGACGCGGAGCGCTGGGGCGGCCATCTTGGTATGGGAAGATAGAGTGGGCGGGACTTCCTCCCCGGTGACAGCTTCCGGGTTACTCGGCGGCCGCCGCCATTTTGTGGCGGTGATTTTCTGTCCGGGTCTTTAGTGAAGGACACTGAGCTGGAGCTGAGGCTGGAAAGTGTTCAGAGGAAGGTCTGAAATCAGATTTACAGCCAGATATCTGTAAGAACCACAAAGTTCACATTCAGTATGTTTGGCAAATGAAATCACAATGCTGCAAACACTCAGTTCTGAAGAAGAATCAGGTTGCATTGGAAATATTAACTCTCTTTCTCTCTCTTCACAGAAGCTGCCAAACCTGCTGAGGATTCCCACAACTTTCTGTTTTCACTTCACATTTCCAGGTTCTGCAGAGTTTTACTCAAATTATTATTATGTTTTTGAAATTTTGTTACATAACCAGTTAAGAGTAAAACAAGTGTCACCATTTAAATGTCCAAATCAGTGATATTTATTTGTTTAACTGAGACTGGGCTGTTCAGGAGCAATGTCAGAAATCGCTTCACAGAAAATATAGTGAAATCTGGAATTCTGTTCAGATTCTGTCAATAGAAACTACAAAAACTGAGATTGATTGAAGTTTGTGAGACGAGAGTATTAATGGTTATAGAATCAAGGGAGATGGATGGATTTAACAAAAAGTTAAGACATCTGCAAACTGGAGCTTACTGTCTGAGGTTGAACTAACTGATTCTGGTTTTGTTTTGAAGGTGGTGTCGGTTTCCTGTCTTGTCGATTGCACACACGAGTGAGAGTTCCAGTGAACTGACTGGAAAGAGCTTTAACCAGTTACAAAGCCTGAAAAAACATCTCAACATTCACAGTGTTCGAACTTATTGTCCAACCTGGAGAGACACGAGGAAACGCTAAACATGGAGAAACCGTGGAAATGTGGGGACTGTGGGAAGCGATTCAGAGCCCCATCTCAGCTGGAGATTCATCGACGCATTCACACTGTGGTAAGGCCATTCCCCTGCTCTCAGTGTGGGAAAGGATTTACTCAGTTATCCAACCTGCAGTCACACCAGCGAGTTCACACTGGGGAGAGGCCGTTTACCTGCTCTCAGTGTGGGAAAGGATTTAGTCAAGTATCCAACCTGCAGTCACACCAGCGAGTTCACACTGGGGAGAGGCCATTCACCTGCTCTCAGTGTGGGAAAGGATTCACTCAAGCATCCAACCTGCGGAAACATCAGCGAATTCACACCGGGGAGAGGCCATTCACCTGCTCTCGATGTGGGAAAGGATTTACTCAAGCATCCAGTCTGCAGTCACACCAGCGAGTTCACACTGGGGAGAGGCCATTCACCTGCTCTCAGTGTGGGAAAGGATTTACTGAAGTATCGAACCTGAGGAAACACCAGCGTGTTCACACTGAGGAGACATTGTTCACCTGCTCTCAGTGTGGGAAGAGATTCAGTCAGTTATCCCACCTGCGGAAACATCAGCGGATTCACACAGGGGAGAGGCCATTCACCTGCTCTCAGTGTGGGAAAGGATTTACTCAAGTAACCAACCTGCAGAATCACCAGCGAATTCACACTGGGGAGAGACCATTCATCTGCTCCCAGTGTGGGAAAGGATTTACTCAAGCATCCAACCTGCAGAGACACCAGCGAGTTCACACTGGGGAGAGACCATTCACCTGCTCCCAGTGTGGGAAAGGATTTACTCAAGTATCCAACCTGCGGACACACCAGCGAGTTCACACTGGGGAGAAGCCGTCCACCTCTCAATGTGAGACGGGATTGCATGTTTCACCACACCTGCTGTAACAGCAACAATTTCACAATCGATTACAGGGGTTGGATTCTGCTGTTATTGTTTCTGCTCTACATCCAGGACTGCATTTTGTTCATTCTGACAGGTGGTCAGCGGGGATGGTCCGAGGGTTTCTTTCTGCTGGACTGGCCGGTCTCACCACTTTGCCTCATGTGGGGTAATGCTCTTTGTGATTTGTTGCGAATACTTGGCTTTAAATTGCACAAGGGTCACAGAGTGAAAGGGTGTTTGGAAGTTTGAAGATATTTAGTTTTCATTTCTGTTTGGTCCTCCTCGTCCTCGCCGTCATGAAGGCCCGGCCTTATCAACAGTACCCCTCGCCTGAGGTGTGGTGACCCTCCGATTAAATGAACGCCAGTCAGCTCGCTCGCTCTCTCTTTCTCGTTTTCTCTCTGAAAGGGGAAAACAGCCTGTGGTCCTCTGGGTGTTTTGTGACTTTTATTTCACATGTATACAACAAATCTAGATTCTATTAAGGAACAAAATTCCAACAGGAAAAGTGATACAACCGTGGCAAACAAGAAAAGTTAAATATTCCATTAGATGGAATACAATGTGGAAATGTGTGAGGTTATGCACATTGGAAGGAGGAATGGAGGCAAAGACTATTTTCTAAATGGGGAAATGTTTAAGAAATCAGAAGCACAGAGGGGTTCGGGAGTTCTTGTTCACGATTCTCTTAAGGTTAACGTGCAGGTTCAGTCAGCAGTTAGGAGGGCCAATGAAGGGCAGCACGGTGGCACAGTGGTTAGCACTGCAGTCTCAGGGCGCCGAGGTCCCAGGTTCGATCCCAGCTCTGTCTCTGTCCGTGTGGAGTTTGCATGTTCTCCTCCTGTTTGCGTGGGTTTCGCCCCCACAACACAAAGATGTGCAGGGTAAGTGGATTGAAAACACTAAATTGCCCCTTAATTGGAAAAAAATGAATTGGGTACTCTAAATTTATTTTTTAAAAAGCAAGGCAAATGCAGTGTTAGCATTCATGTCGAGAGGGCTAGAATACAAGACCAGGGATGTATTTCTGAGGCGATATAAGGCTCTGGTCAGACCCCATTTGGAGTATTGTGAGCAGTTTTGGGCCCCGTGTCTAAGGAAGGATGTGCTGGCCTTGGAAAAGGTCCAGAGGAGGTTCACCAGAATGATCCCTGGAATGAAGAGCTTGTCGTATGAGGAACGGTTGAGGATTCTGGGTCTGTACTCGTTGGAGTTTAGAAGGATGAGGGGGGATCTTGAAACTTATGGGATACTGCGAGGCCTGGATATAGTGGATGTGGAGAGGATGTTTCCATTAACAAAAGAACAAAGAAATGTACAGCACAGGAACAGGCACTTCGGCCCTCCAAGCCCGTGCCGACCATGCTGCCTGACTAAACTACAATCTTCTACACTTCCTGGATCCGTATCCCTCTATTCCCATCCTATTCATGTATTTGCCCCTTAAATGTCACTATCGTCCCTGCTTCCACCACCTCCTCCGGTAGCGAGTTCCAGGCACACACTACCCTCTGTGTAAAAAACTTTCCTCGTACATCTACTCTAAACCTTGCCCCTCTCACCTTAAACCTACGCCCCTAGTAATTGACCCCTCTACCCTGGGGAAAAGCCTCTGACTATCCACTCTGTCTATGTCCCTCATAATTTTGTAGACCTCTATCAGGTCACCCCTCAACCTCCGTAGTTCCAGTGAGAATAAACCGAGTTTATTCAACCGCTCCTCATAGCTAATGCCCTCCATACCAGGCAACATTCTGGTAAATCTCTTCTGCACCCTCTCTAAAGCCTCCACATCCTTCTGGTAGTGTGGCGACCAGAATTTTTTTTTTTTAAAATATGTTTATTAAGAATTTTTCAACAACATTTTCCACCATACAAACCCCCCCCCACCCCCGTAACAAAAAGCAAAGAAAAGTTGCATAGCAAGACATAAACATGTCAAATCAACATAGTACAGAACTTTGTACATTGGATTCCCCCCTGCACATATCAACTTTCCGGAACATTTATGTATTTTCTTGCTCAAGTGCCCCCAAGAAAATCCCCCTTCCCCCCCCCCCCCCGAAAGAGATGACCCCCCCCACCTCCCTCTTCCCCCCCCCCCCCTGGGTTGCTGCTGCTGACCGAACTTCATCTAACGCTCCGCGAGGTAGTCTAGGAACGGTTGCCACCGCCTGGAGAACCCCTGCGCAGACCCTCTCAAGGCAAACTTTATCCTCTCCAACTTGATAAACCCTGCCATGTCATTTATCCAGGCTTCCACATTGGGGGGCTTCGCATCTTTCCACACTAACAAGATCCTTCGCCGGGCTACCAGGGACGCAAAGGCCAGAATACCGGCCTCTTTCGCCTCTTGCACTCCCGGCTCGTCCGCCACTCCAAATAGTGATAGCCCCCAACTTGGCTTGACCTGGACTTTCACCACCTTAGATATAGTTCTCGCAACTCCCCTCCAGAACCCATCCAGTGCCGGGCACGACTTGAACATATGGACATGGTTCGCCGGGCTTCCTGAGCACCTCCCACATCTGTCCTCCACCCCAAAGAACCTACTCAGCCTCGCCCCCGTCATATGCGCTCTGTGAATCACCTTAAACTGTATCAGGCTAAGCCTGGCACATGAGGAAGAAGAATTAACCCTACTCAGGGCATCAGCCCACAGACCCTCTTCAATCTCCTCCCCCAGCTCATCCTCCCATTTACCCTTCAGCTCCTCTACCAAAGCCTCCCCCTCTTCTTTCATCTCCTGGTATATCGCCGACATCTTGCCCTCTCCGACCCATACGCCCGAAATCACCCTGTCCTGAATCCCCTGTGCCAGGAGCAACGGGAATTCCCTCACCTGTCGCCTCACAAACGCCCTCACTTGCATGTACCTGAAAGCGTTTCCCGGGGGTAGCCCAAACTTCTCCTCCAGCGCCCCTAGACTCGCAAACGTCCCATCAATGAACAGGTCCCCCATTCTTCTAATCCCTGCCCGATGCCAGCTCTGAAACCCCCCGTCCATCCTTCCTGGGACAAACCGATGGTTATCTCTGATAAGGGGACCACACCGAGACTCCCTTCGCACCCCTGTGTCGTCTCCACTGCCCCCAGATCTTTAGTGTTGCTGCTACCACCGGATTCGTGGTGTACCTTGCCGGCGAGAGCGGCAGCGGTGTCGTCACCAGCGCCCCCAGGCTCGTTCCTTTGCAGGACGCCATCTCCAGCCTCTTCCACGCCACCCCCTCTCCCTCCATCACCCACTTACGGATCATCGCCATGTTGGCTGCCCAGTAGTAGCCACCCAGATTCGGCAATGCCAGCCCTCTATCTCTACTACGCTCCAGGAACCCCCTCCTTACCCTCGGGGTCTTGTTTGCCCACACAAAACCCATAATACTCCTGCCTACCCTCTTAACAAAGGCCTTAGTGATCACAATTGGAAGGCATTGGAATACAAAAAGAAACCTCGGGAGGACCACCATTTTAATCGACTGTACCCTGCCCGCTAGCGAGAGTGGCAACATGTCCCATCGTTTGAAGTCCTCCTCCATCTGCTCCACCAGCCGCGTCAAATTAAGTTTGTGCAGGGCCCCCCAGCTCCTAGCTACCTGGATCCCCAAGTATCGACAGCTCCTTTCCGCCCTCCTCCATGGTAGGTCATCTATCCCTCTTCCCTGGTCCCCTGGATGCACCACGAAGAGCTCACTTTTCCCTACATTAAGCTTATTGCCCGAAAAGTCCCCAAACTCCCTTAGAATCTGCATGACCTCCACCATCCCTTCCACTGGATCCGCCACATACAGCAACAGATCGTCTGCATATAACGACACTCGATGCTCCTCTCCCCGTCGGACCACCCCCCTTCATTTCCTGGACTCCCTTAATGCCATGGCCAAAGGTTCAATTGCTAATGCAAACAACAGGGGGCACCCCTGCCTTGTCCCTCGAAAGTACTCCAACCTCCGCCGATTCGTAACCACCGGGGCTCTATATAGGAGCTTAACCCAGCTAATAAACCCTGTGGCGACCAGAATTGAACACTATACTCCAAGTGTGGCCTAACTAAGGTTCTATACAGCTACAACATGACTTGCCAATTCTTATACTCAATGCCCCGGCCAATGAAGGCAAGCATGCCATATGCCTTCTTGACTACCTTCTCCACCTGTGTTGCCCCTTTCAGTGACCTGTGGACCTGTACTCCTAGATCTCTCTGACTTTCAATACTCTTCAGGGTTCTATCATTCACTGTATATTCCCTACCTGCATTAGACCTTCCAAAATGCATCACCTCACATTTGTCCGGATTAAACTCCATCTGCCATCTCTCCGCCCAAGTTTCCAAACAATCTAAATCCTGCTGTATCCTCTGACAGTCCTCATCGCTATCCGCAATTCCACTAACCTTTGTGTCGTCTGCAAACTTACTAATCAGACCGGTTACATTTTCCTCCAAATCATTTATATATACTACAAACAGCAAAGGTCCCAGCACTGATCCCTGCGGAACACCACTGGTCACAGCCCTCCAATTAGAAAAGCATCCTTCCATTGCTACTCTCTGCCTTCTATGACCTAGCCAGTTCTGTATCCACCTTGCCAGCTCACCCCTGATCCCGTGTGACTTCGCCTTTTGTACTAGTCTAACATGAGGGACCTTGTCAAAGGCCTTACTGAAGTCCATATAGACAACATCCACTGCCCTACCTGCATCAGTCATCTTTGTGACCTCCTCGAAAAACTCATCAAGTTAGTGAGATACGACCTCCCCTTCACAAAACCATTTCCCCCTCTCACTAATACGTCCATTTGCTTCCAAATGGGAGTAGATCCTGTCTCGAAGAATTCTCTCCAGTAATTTTCCTACCACTGAAGTAAGGCTCACCGGCCTGTAGTTCCCTAGATTATCCTTGCTACCCTTCTTAAACAGAGGAACAATATTGGCTATTCTCCAGTCCTCCGGGACATCACCTGAAGACAGTGAGGATCGAAAGATTTCTGTCAAGGCCTCAGCAATTTCCTCTCCAGCCTCCTTCAGTATTCTGGGGTAGATCCCATCAGGCCCTGGGGACTTATCTACCTCAATATGTTTTAAGACGCCCAACACCTCGTCTTTTTGGATCTCAATGTGACCCAGGCTATCTACACACCCTTCTCCAGACTTAACATCTACCAATTCCTTCTCTTTGGTGAATACTGATGCAAAGTATTCATTTAGTACCTCGCCCATTTCCTCTGGCTCCACACATAGATTCCCTTGCCTATCCTTCAGTGGGCCAACCCTTTCCCTGGCTACCCTCTTGCTTTTTATGTACGTGTAAAATGCCTTGGGATTTTCCTTAACCCTATTTGCCATTGACTTTTCGTGACCCCTTCTAGCCCTCCTGACTCCTTGCTTAAGTTCCTTCCTACTTTCCTTATATTCCACACAGGCTTCGTCTGTTCCCAGCCTTTTAGCCCTGACAAATGCCTCCTTTCTCTTTTTGACGAGGCCTACAATATCTCTCGTTATCCAAGGTTCCCGAAAATTGCCGTATTTATCCTTCTCGCAGGAACATGCTGGTCCTGAATTCCTTTCAACTGACACTTGAAAGCCTCCCACATGTCAGATGTTGATTTGCCCTCGAACATCCGCCCCAATCTAGGTTCTTCAGTTCCCGCCTAATATTGTTATAATTAGCCTTCCTCCAATTTAGCACATTCACCCTAGGACCACTCTTATCCTTGTCCACCAGCACTTTAAAACTTACTGAATTGTGGTCATTGTTCCCGAAATGCTCCCCTACTGAAACGTCTACCACCTGGCCGGGCTCATTCCCCAATACCAGGTCCAGTACCTAGTTGGACTGTCTACATATTGTTTTAAGAAGCCCTCCTGGATGCTCCTTACAAACTCTGCCCCGTCTAAGCCCCTGGCACTAAGTGAGTCCCAGTCAATATTGGGGAAGTTGAAGTCTCCCATCACCACAACCCTGTTGTTTTTACTCTTTTCCAAAATCTGTCTACCTATCTGCTCCTCTATCTCCCGCTGGCTGTTGGGAGGCCTATAGTAAACCCCCAACATGTGACTGCACCCTTCTTATTCCTGATCTCTACCCATATAGCCTCGTTGCCCTCTGAGGTGTCCTCCCGTAGTACAGCTGTGATATTCTCCCTAACCAGTAGCGCAACTCCGCCACCCCTTTTACATCCCCCTCTATCCCGCCTGAAACATCTAAATCCTGGAACGTTTAGCTACCAATCCTGCCCTTCCCTCAACCAGGTCTCTGTAATGGCAACAACATCATAGTTCCAAGTACTGATCCAAGCTCTAAGTTCATCTGCCTTACCCGTAATACTTCTTGCATTAAAACATATACACTTCAGGCCACCAGACCCGCTGTGTTCAGCAACATCTCCCTGTCTGCTCTGCCTCAGAGCCACACTGTCCCTATTCCCTAGTTCTCCCTCAATGCTCTCACCTTCTGACCTATTGCTCCCGTGCCCACCCCCCTGCCATACTAGTTTGAACCCGTGTGATACTAGCAAACCTTGCGGCCAGGATATTTAATGCTCTCCAGTTTAGATGCAACCCGTCCTTATATAGGTCACACCTGCCCCGGAAGAGCTCCCAGTGGTCCAGATAACGGAAACCCTCCCTCCTACACCAGCTGTTTAGCCACGTGTTTAGCTGCTCTATCTTCCTATTTCTAACCTGACTGGCATGTGGCACAGGGAGTAATCCCGAGATTACAACCCTAGAGGTCCTGTCTTTTAACTTTCTGCCTAGCTCCCTGAACTCCTGCTGCAGGACCTCATGTCTCTTCCTGCCTATGTCGTTAGTACCAATATGTACAACGACCTCTGCCTGTTTGCCCTCCCCCTTCAGGATGCCCTCTACCCGTTCGGAGACATCCTGGACCCTGGCACCAGGGAGGCAACATACCATCCTGGAAAAAACTAGAAGCAGAGGACACCATCTCAGACTAAAGGGACGATCCTTGAAAACAGAGATGAGGAGGAATTTCTTCAGCCAGAGGGTGGTGAATCTGTGGAACTCTTTGCCGTAGAAGGCTGTGGAGGCCAAATCACTGAGTGTCTTTAAGACAGAGATAGATAGGTTCTTGATCAATAAGGGGATCGGGTTATGGGGAGAAGACAGGAGAATGGGGATGAGAAAAAAATCAGCCATGATTGAATGGCAGAGCAGACTCGATGGGCTGAATGGTCTAATTCTGCTCCTATGTCTTATGGCACACTCCGGCGCCTGTTCGGGTACACTGAGGGAGAATTCAGAATATCCAATTCACCTAACAAGCACGTCTTTCCGGACTTGTGGGAGGAAACCCACGCAGAGAACGTGCAGACTCCGTGCAGACATTGACCCAAGCCGGGAGTGGAACCTGGGGCTTTGAAGCAACAGTGCTAACCACTGTGTTACTTTAAATTTAAAAATGCCCAATTTTTTTTCCCCAATTAATGGGCAATTCAGTGTGGCCAATCCACCTACCCTGCATATCTTTGGGTTGTGGAGGTGAGACCCACGCAAACACGGGGAGAATGTGCAAATTCCACACAGATAGTGACCCAGAGCCGGGATTGAACCCGGGTCTTAGAATTGCATAGAATTTACAGTGCAGAAGGAGGCCATTCGGCCCATCGAGTCTGCACCGGCTCTTAGAAAGAGCATCCTACCCAAGGTCAACACCTCCACCCTATCCCCATAACCCAGTAATCCCACCCAACACTAAGGGCAATTTTGGACACTAAGGGCAATTGATCACGGCCAATCCACCTAACCTGCACATCTTTGGACTGTGGGAGGAAACCGGAGCACCCGGAGGAAACCCACGTCGGCGTTAAAAAACAGTGCTAACCACTGCGCCACCGAGC
This sequence comes from Scyliorhinus torazame, assembly GCF_047496885.1. Classification (NCBI taxonomy): domain Eukaryota; kingdom Metazoa; phylum Chordata; class Chondrichthyes; order Carcharhiniformes; family Scyliorhinidae; genus Scyliorhinus; species Scyliorhinus torazame. The sequence goes on from NC_092711.1 coordinate 130,283,602, forward strand.
CACCCGGAACCTGATACAGTTTAAAATGGTACAGAGAGTAACTAAGATGCGCATGAGGGGGTTCTTTCCTGAGGGGGAGGACAGGGGGGGGGCAGCGAATCACTCTCACATGTTCTGGTCCTGCCACAAGCTCGTTGGGTTCTGGAATCAGTACTCCTCCATGTTGAACACCACTTGGAGGATGCACTGAGGGTGGCAAGGGCACAGAATATGCTCTGGGTGGGGGACTTCAATGTCCATCACCAAGAGTGGCTCGGTAGTACCACCGCAGACCGAGCTGGCCGGGTCCTGAAGGACATAGCTGCTAGACTGGGACTGCAGCAGGTGGAGGGTATCCTCAATGTGAAGACGGGACTTTGTCTCCACAAGGACTGTGCGGTGGTCACTTCTACCGACACTGCCACGGACAGATGCATCTGCAGCAGGCAGGTTGGGCAAATCTATCTCAACCTTTCACTCACCTTCACAACCTTCTCCCTGAACTCCTAGAGAAACCAGCTTTTATATGACTACTCTGTGGTGCCATCTAGTGTTGAGATACATGAACGTCTTGTTAACCCTTACATTATACGTATCATTATAACACGAGGGAAAAACATACTTGACCTCACCAATCTGCCTGCTGCAGATGCATCTGTCCATGAAAGTATCGGTAGACGTGACTACCACAGTCCTTGTGGAGACCCTCCATCGTGCTGTGTGGCACTACCACTGTGCTAAATGGGATGGACTTTGAACAGATCTAGCAACTCAAGACTGGCCATCCTTGAGGCTCTGTGGGCCAGCAGCAGCAGCAGAGTTGTATTCAACCTCAATCTGCAACCTCATGGCCCGGCATAGCCCCCACTCTATGTGATGCTCCTTGTGTAGTCCTCCAAGATAGCTGAAAGTCGTAGCGTTGACAAAGAACATCAAGCTATGTATTTGAAACAAAGCTAGTTTATTTTACACTACTTCAAATGGTTCGCACACTTTACTAAGTAATAGCTAATAAAACAACTGTGCTAAATCTATGTTACAGAATTCTATATCTTTCTAATAGAACCAGCACTCTATCTCAACCTTTCACTAACCTTCACAACCTTCTCCCTGAACTAGAGAAACCGGCTTTTATATGACTGCTCTGGTGCCATCTTGGGTTGAGATACATGAATGTCTTGTTAACCCTTTACACTCCTTACATTATACATTTTATTATCACACTAACCCAGGATTTTAACCCTTACTACACCAAATACCTATAAAACAATATATCTGAAATACATTCATCACATGGCTCATTGCCCCAAATGTCTAATTGATGTATAGAAATCCTGTAGAGTTCTCACTGGGACAGGCACCTAAATGTAAATAATCTTTATTGTCACAAGTAGGCTTCCATTAACACTGCAATGAAGTTATTGTGAAAAACCTCTTTCAATATGTTTTGAAAAATAAACTACTTGTTTATGTTTTTGAAGTGGCATCAAAGGCTTGGAACTCCGTTAATGAAAAGGGCACAAACTGACTCACAGCCTTAAATTAATACAGAAATTACAAAGTCATTTCAGATACAAAATTTATTATTAGTGTGCATAAAATCAGTGCATAAAGGTGATCAGTGTGTAAATGTTGAGAGAGCAAAATACACTATAAAATACAGCATGACATATAATGAATACATGTTGGTAAGTAATATCAGGGACTTCCGGGTGTGGCGATGACCAGCTAAGTCGCACGTTTCGGCAGCTCTCGGTGGAACGGACTTTTGGGCTCTTAATAGGAGCCCCAACGGCAATTTTAACGGCTAAAAACACTGCGGTAAACCAGAAAGGAATTCCCCCTGGACACAGATGGAAAAAGGAGAGGAAAGTGGCCGGATTGCGGAGGATCCTCTAGAGCAGCGGCAAGGAAAGCAAGCACAAAGCAAGATGGCGTCGGAAGGTGGCCGTCTAGTATGGGGCCCTGACCAACAAGAGTTCCTGCGGCGCTGTGTGGAAGAACTTAAAAAGGAGATGAAGAAGGAGCTGCTGGCCCCAATATTACAGGCGATTGAAGGGCTAAAGGAGGAACAAAAGACCCAGGAGCAGGAGCTTCGGGTCGTGAAGGCAAAGGCCGCTGATAATGAAGACGAAATACAGGGCCTGGTGGTGAAGTCAGAGATGCACGAGGCACAACACAAAAGGTGTTGGAGAATAATGCGAGGAGGAAGAATTTAAGGATTCTTGGTCTTCCCGAAGGTGCGGAGGGGGCGGAAGCCGGGGCATATGTGAGCACGATGCTTCACTCGTTAATGGGATCGGAGGCCCCGACGGGCCCATTGGAGGTGGAGGGAGCTTATCGAGTTATGACGCGAAGACCGAGGGCTGGAGAAATACCTCGAGCCATAGTGGTGAGATTTCTCCGATATAATGACAGAGAGATGGTCCTCAGATGGGCGAAGAAAACTCGGAACAGTAGGTGGGAGAACGCGGTGATCCGCGTATATCAAGATTGGAGTGCGGAGGTGGAGGAGGGCGAGTTTCAATCGGGCCAAGGCGGTGCTTCACAAAAGGGAAGGTCAAATTTGGAATGCTGCAACCGGCGAGACTGTGGGTCACACACCAAGGGAAGCACCACTACTTTGAGACGGCAGAAGAGGCGTGGACATTTATTGTGGAGGAGCAGCTGGAATAGGCGGGCCAGAAAAAGAACGTTTGGGACAAAGTGGTGGTGTGATTAAGGCGGGGGGGGGGGGGGGGAAGGGATGATCTCTCAAGTTGTTAATCTTGCGACCCTGTAACTTTTCTCTCTTCCCCATGTCGTGGGGGAGGGGGGGGGGGGTGGGGGGAAGGATGAGGAATTGTGGCCGCCGGCCATTAGGGGTGGGGCCAAGTGGGAAACGCGGGCTTTGTTCCCGCGCTATGGTAATCATGGCGGGAACAGGGAAGCAGGAAGGAGGGGGCCTCGCACAGTGGGGGCCGAGGTCACGGGGGGAAGCCGAGGTCAGCCAGAGTTTGCTGACTTCCGGGAGCAACAGAGGAAGAGGGGAGCAGCGAGGGAGATGGGGGGGGGGGGTGAGAGACGAGGAGGGAGAGATGGAGCGGGGAGCGGAGAGAGTGAATGGGGTGTTCAAGGTATTCTACGAAAGATTATATAAAGCTCAGCCCCCGGAAGGGAAGGAGAGAATGATGTGCTTTCTGGATCAGCTGGAATTCCCTAAGGTGTAGGAGCAGGAGAGGGCGGGACTGGGAGCACAGATTGAGATGGAGGAAGTAGTGAAAGGGATTGGGAGCATGCAGGCGGGGAAGGCCCCGGGACCAGACGGATTCCCGGTGGAATTTTATAGGAAGTATATGGACTTGCTGGCCCCGCTTATGACGAGAACCTTTAATGAGGCTAGGGAAAGGGGGCAGTTGCCCCCGACTATGTCAGAGGCAACGATATCGCTCCTCCTAAAGAAGGAAAAAGACCCGCTGCAATACGGGTCCTATAGGCCCATTTCTCTTTTAAATGTGGATGCTAAGATTCTGGCCAAGGTAATGGCGATGAGGATAGAGGACTGTGTCCCGGGGTGGTACATGAGGACCAAACTGGGTTTGTGAAGGGGAGACAGCTGAACACGAACATACGGAGTTTGCAAGGGGTAATGATGATGCCCCCGCCAGAGGGGGAAGCGGAGATAGTGGTGGCGATGGATGCCGAGAAAGCATTTGATAGAGTGGAGTGGGATTATCTGTGGGAGGTGCTGAGGAGATTTGGCTTCGGAGATGGATATATCGGATGGGTACAGCTGCTGTATAGGGCACCGATGGCGAGTGTGGTTACGAATGGACGGGGGTCTGATTATTTCCGGCTTTACAGAGGGACGAGGCAGGGATGTCCCCTGTCTCCATTATTGTTTGCACTGGCGATTGAGCCCCTGGCCATGGCACTGAGGGGTTCCAGGAAGTGGAGGGGAGTGTTTAGGGGAGGAGAAGAACACCGGGTATCTCTGTATGCGGATGATTTGTTGTTGTAAGTGGCGGACCCGGTGGAGGGGATGCCAGAGATAATGCGGATACTTGGGGAGTTTGGGGATTTTTTCGGGGTATAAATTGAACATGGGGAAAAGTGAGTTATTTGTGGTGCATCCGGGGGAGCAGAGCAGGGAAATAGAGGATTTACCGCTGAGGAAGGTAACAAGAGACTTCCGATACTTGGGGATTCAGATAGCCAAGAATTGGGGAACCTTGCACCGGCTTAATTTAACATGATTGGTGGAACAGATGGAGGAGGACTTCAAGAGATGGGACATGGTGTCCCTGTCACTGGCGGGTAGGGTGCAGGTGGTTCAAATGGTGGTTCTCCCGAGATTCCTCTTTGTGTTTCAGTGCCTCCCGGTGATGGTCACGAACGCTTTTTTTAAGAGAATTGAGAAAAGCATTATGAGTTTTGTGTGGGTCGGGAAGACCCCGAGAGTGAGGAGGGGGTTCTTGCAGCGTAGTAGGGATAGGGGGGGGGGTTGGCACTACCGAGCCTAAATGATTATTACTGGGTCGCCAATATTTCAATGGTGTGTAAGTGGATGGGAGAAGGGGAGGGAGCGGCGTGGAAGAGATTGGAGAGGGCGTCCTGCAAGGGGACCAGCTTACAAGCAATGGTGACGGCACCGTTGCCGTTCTCACCGAAGAAATACACTACAAGCCCGGTGGTGGTGGCAACATTAAAAATTTGGGGGCAGTGGAGACGGCATGGGGGAAGGACGGGAGCATCGGTGCGGTCCCCGATAAGAAATAACCATAGGTTTGTTCCGGGGAGAATGGATGGGGGATTTGGAGCATGGCAAAGAGCTGGGGTAGTACAATTGAGAGATCTGTTCGTAGATGGGACGTTTGCGAGTCTGGGAGCGCTGACGGAAAGATATGGGTTGCCCCAAGGGAATGCATTTCGGTATATGCAACTGAGGGCTTTTGCGAGGCAACAGGTGAGGGAATTCCCGCAGCTCCCGACGCAGGAGGTGCAGGATAGAGTGATCTCAGAGACATGGGTGGGGGATGGTAGGGTGTCGGACATATACAGGGAAATGAGCGACGAGGGGGAGATCATGGTAGATGAGCTGAAAGGGAAATGGGAAGAAGAGCTGGGGGAGGTGATTGAGGAGGGGCTGTGGGCTGATGCCCTACGTAGGGTAAACTCGTCGTCCTCGTGTGCCAGGCTAAGCCTGATACAATTCAAGGTTCTACACAGGGCGCATATGACTGGAGCACGGCTCAGTAAATTTTTCGGGGTAGAGGATAGGTGTGGGAGATGCTCGAGAAGCCCAGCGAATCACACCCACATGTTCTGGTCATGTCCGGCATTACAGGGGTTCTGGGTGGGGGTGGCGAAGGCGCTTTCGAAGGTGGTGGGGGTCCGGGTCGAGCCAAGCTGGGGGTTGGCTATATTCGGGGTTGCAGAAGAGCCGGGAGTGCAGGAGGCGAGAGAGGCTGATATTTTGGCCTTTGCGTCCCTAGTAGCCTGGCGCAGGATATTGCTTATGTGGAAGGAAGCCAAACCCCCGGGTGTGGAGACCTGGATAAACGACATGGCAGGGTTTATAAAGTTAGAACGGATCAAGTTTGTATTAAGGGGTTCGGCTCAAAGTTCACCAGGAGGTGGCAACCGTTCGTCAACTACCTCACAGAACGATAGAGGGAATGAAAAGAAAGAAAGACAACAGCAGCAACCCAGGGGGGCGGAGGGGGGGGATCCGGGCGGGCTCTTAGGGATGTCATTGTATATGTATAGACATTTGTTATTGGTAATGTATATTGGACTGTTGGATTGTATCTTTGGAGAGTAACTATTTTTGACAAGGCCGTTGCCATTTAGTTTTGTTTTTGTTTCTGTTTATATATTATTTATTTACTTGTTTAAAACTGGCCACTGTTATTTATATTGCTTTATTGTTGTTTAAAAGAAAAACTATGTACTGTTATGTTTGGCCAAAAAATCTTGAATAAAATATATATTTTTAAAAAGAGAAGGATTTTGGTTGGAGGAAGAAGAACGAAGAAAAATGGACGATATTATTATACCTGTTTGAGTGTGTTGTTTTCTTTAAATGAAAATGTATATTTACTGTGTGCATTTATTAGTGGATGGTGCAAAAGTGAAAAATTAAACCATTTTGAAGTTGATGGGTTTTTGTTTTCTTGGGGGGAGGTGTCATGTGAGAGTACCTTTAAGACATGGGTGTTTAAGCAATGTATCTTTAAGAAAACAGTGATGTCAGAGAGTGGGTGGAGCTGAGCAGTTCAGCCATTTTGAAGTTTCAGTTTGAAAAAGCAGCTTGTGTGTGTCTGTGTGTTTCCAAAGAGCTGCAGTTTGAAAAAGAGCTTGTATGTGTATGTGTGTTTCCAGAGAGCTGCAGTTTGGAGGAAAAGAGCTTGGGGAGTGTCTGTTTTGCAGTGAGCTGGATTTGCTGTGATATCTGCCATGAAAGACTATCTCTGGATCATTTGGGTGATTTAAACTCATAATAGTAAAGCCTTTAACCTGATGTGATTCTGTTTAAAGGTGTTAAGTCTCTTGAAGTTTGAAGGAACATTTTGAGGAATTATTAACTGTTGTAATATTTTCGGAGTTATCTTTGAAGTAAGGGGTGTTAAGAGATCCAATGTTTATTTAAGATGTTAAGTTGAGTTCATGGAATAAACATTGTTTTGTGTATAAAAAAATTTTTTTAATAAAAAATAAAAATAAAAATAAAAAATTTTAAAAAAATTTTTTTTAAAAAAGGTAAGTAATATCAGTTAAAATAACTAAAGAACTATGAAAACTGATTGGGGAATTAAATTATTTTAGTTCACAAACCAAAGGTGGTTAGATAGCGTGACGGAAAGTGACTGCTTCTTTCCAGAAACTACAAGTTGAATGTCAAACTAATTTAAGACACAAGGCTGAAGGTTTGAAACGTCACTGTTGTTTTCTTCACACAACAGGGCCTCGAACCGAAGTATAACTGTTAATAATCAATGGCTGGGGAGTTAATGGTTCCAGACCTTAGCTCACCCAACCTTTATGGGAATCGCAGCAGTTGCTCTGTAATTAAACCGTTAAAGTGTAACTTTGTCCTGGCCTCAGGCCATGTCCACTTTGGCAGGAAGAATAGAAAAAACAATATTCTTGTGATCTTATGAGACAAAGTCCCATCTTCACAGTGAGGATACCCTCCATTGTCCTGTGTGACACTATCACAGTGCTAAATGGGGTTAATTCAGAACACATCTCGCTAAAAACAGGGTATCCATGAGGTGCTGTGGGCCATCAGCAGCCTGATATTCAATTAAAATGTGAACCTCATCGGCCGGCATATCCCTCACTCGACCATTGGGAACTCACAAAGCAAGTGTGGAGGGAAGTAGAAAGAAACTTAAGCAAAGAGTCTGGAGGGCTAAAAGGGGTCATGAAAAATAATTGGCCAGCAGGATTAAAGAAAATCCCACGGCTTTTCATACATGTATAAAGAGCAAGGGGATAGCCAGGGAGAGGGTTGATCCACTCAAGGACAGAGGAGGGAATCTGCTTGAAGCCAGAGGAAATGGGCGAGGTATTAAATGACTACTTTGCTTCAGTATCCACCAAAGAGAAGGACTTGGTGGATGATGAGTTTGGGGAAGGGTGTGTAAATAGTTTGGGTCATACTAAGATCAAACAGGAGTTACTGAGGGTCTTTAAAAACATGAAGGTAGACAAGTCTCCAGGGCCTGATGGGATCTACCCCAGAATACTGTAAGAGGCAAGGGAGGAAATTCCTGGGGCCTTAAGATAAATCTTTGTATCCTCACTGGCTACAGGGGAGGTCCCAGAGGATTGGAGAATAGCCAATGTTGTTCCTTTTCTTAAGAAGGGTAGCAAGGATAATTCGCGTAATTACAGGCCGGTGAGCCTTTCATCAGTGGTAGGGAAATTATTGGAGAGGATTCTTCGAGAATCTGTGGCAGCACGGTAAGCACAGTGGTTAGCACAGTTGCTTCGCAGCTCAAGAGTCCCTGGTTTGATTCCCAGCTTGGGTCATCGCCTGTGTGGAGTCTGCACGTTCTCCCCGTGTCTGCGTGGGTTTCCTCCGGGTACTCTGGTTTCCTCCCACACTCCAAAGATGTACGGGTTAGGTGGATTGGCCATGCTAAATTGCCCTTAGTGTCCAAAAAGGTTAGGTGGGATTACTGGGTTACAGGTGTGGGCTTAAATGGGATGCTATTTCCAAGGGCCATGCAGACCCGATGGGCAGAATGGCCTCCTTCTGCACTGTAAATTCTATGAGACACGATTTGCTGCCACTTGAAAATAGGTGGATGTATTAGCAAGAGGCAACATGGTTTTGTGAAGGGGAGGTCGTGTCTCGAACTTGATTGAGTTTTTCGAGGAAGTGACAAAGATGATTGATGAGGGTAGGGCAGTGGATGTTGTCTACATGGACTTAAGTAAGGCCTTTGAGAAGGACCTCATGGCAGACGGTACAGAAGGTGAAGTTGCACGGGATCAGAGGTGAGCTGACAAGATGGATACAGAAATGGCTACATCATAGAAGACAGAGGGTAGCAGTGGAAGGATGTGTTCCTGAATGGAGGGCTATGACTAGTGGCGTTCCTTAGGGATCAATGCTGGGACCTTTGCATTTTGTAATATGTATAAATGATTTGGAGGAAAATGTAACTGGTTTGATTCGTACGTTTGCGGACGACACGAAGATTGGTGGAATTGCGGAAAGCGATGAGGACCGTCAGAGGATACAGCAGGATATAGGTCAGTGGGAGCCTTGGGCAGAGAGATGGCAGATGGAATTTATTGTTGCAGCTTTATAGAAACTTAGTTAGGCCGCACTTGGAATATAGTGTTCAATTCTGGTCTCCCTTTACCAAAAGGATGTGGAGGCTTTGAAGAGGGTACAGAAAAGATTTACCAGGATGTTGCCTGGTATCGAGAGCATTAGCTATGAGGAGAGGTTGGAGAAACTTAGTTTGTTCTCATTGGAATGACGAAGGTTGAGGGGCGACTTGATAGAAGTCTACAAGATTATAAGGGGCATGAACAGAGTGGATAGTCAGAAGCTTTTTCCTAGGCTGCAAGAGTCAATTATGAGGGGGCATCGGTTTAAGGTGCGAGGGGCAAGGTTTAAAGGAGATGTACGAGGCAAGCTTTTTAAACAGAGGGTGGTGGGAGCCTGGAACTCGCTGCTGGGGGAGGTAGTGGAAGCAGATATGATGGGGGAGGTAGTGGAAGCAGACACAATAGTGACGCCTTGAAAAATACATGAATGGGATGGGAATAGAGGGATTTGGTCCCTGGAAGGGAAGGTGTACAGCATGGTCGGTGCAGGCTTGGAGGGCTGAAGGTCCTGTTCCTGTGCCGTAATTTTCTTTGTTCTTATAAGACTGAAGGAGCCAGGGACGTTCCTCATGATTAAATCCCTCCGCAAGAAGGCAGTGAAGCCCACACACGAACTCAGGAGTCCACAATTTTGTGGTCTGAAAGGAATGTTTTTTCCGAAAATATTTTTATTAAAGTTTTCATTTTATAAAACACAAAAACAAATCCATACAAATGAAATACCACTTACGAACTCCTTCCCGTGAAGAGGGAAAAAAAACAACCCAAGATCCCCCCCACTTACTGACTGTGACCAATTCCTCAAAATAAAAGACAAGTTCTCCACCTCTGGCCGACCCGTGGCCAGGACCCACCCAGCCCTTCCCCAAGGACGCAACATTTACAAGCCCTTAGTCCCAGTCAGATTCCTTCCCTCAGCCCCTTCCCCATAACCCTGAAAAAAACTTTCCAGAAAAACGACCCTCTCCTCCCTCTCTTCCCCCTCCCCCCACCAAACAAATAAGCTCGGCTCACTGAACCTTGCTGAAGCAGATCCAACAAGCTTCAGCCCCTCGCCCCACCTCCCGTTCGCTAGCTGAAACTTTAGAGCCAGCAAAGGTAACCCCTCATCCACGATGTACGCTCAAAGAACAAAATCAAACTACTCCTCCCAGCCCATACTGGCTACGGATGAGCAACCGAAACCCAACACCCTGACAACACTTAAACTCCCCCAGGGGACCATCTATTCCCCATTCCGTTGCCCTGACCACTAACCCCCACCCCCCAGACAACCAAAGCCCCTCAATCCCAACCATGCAACAGATACAAACCGCAACCCCTCTCAAACCAACCCCTCCCAAACATCCCCATTAAAGTCCCAATTTAATCAAGTCCAAATCCATGCCCCTTGTTAAAAGTCTCTGTCTCCTCCGACATATTGAAAAAATGATCTTTCGACCGAAACGTCACTCAGCTCGCTGGGTACACCACTCCAAACCTGGCTCCACTCCTGAATAGCACTGGCTTTCCCTTATTAAAAGCCGCACGCCACTTTGCCAACTCTGCTCCAACATCTTGGTATATCCCGATGATGCTTCCTTCCCACTTCGAGTCCCGATTCACTTTGGCCCATTGAAGAACTTGCTCCTTCTCCTGGAAGCTCTGGAATCCAATAATCACCGCCCGCGGCAGCTCATTCACGGAGGCTTCCACTGGAGTACTGTAGCCACGTAAAATGGCTGCGTTCCGATTAATCTGGCCAAAACCCAGTTTGAAATGGCTAACCCGAAAGACTGCTGGGAAAAGCAGCTAACAAGACACAAGCAGGCAGCTGCAGACAGTATTGCATATTCGGCTCTGGGGAAGTTAGCCCAGATCGATACTCAGGGCTATCAACAGCCCATCAACCCAGGTATTTGCAGTTACTTCAGGACTGTTTGCAGCCCATCTATTCAGCCATCTGCAGTTAAATCGGCTATCCCGGGAACAATTGCAACATATTAGCAATTGAATACCGGGCCAGACCTGTCGGCGCCTGCAGTGGCTGAAACAAAGACAGGTGAACGACCACCCCCGATCGAGGAATCGCCTCACCATTGGACACATCGACCCCAGGGATTGGGGACAAATCCAATCACTTGGGACTCAGGGTCAAGGGCCGCCCCGGGAGGCGGGAAGCCCCTGGGCCCTATAAAAGTGAGGGGCCAAGTTCAGATCTCTCTCTCTCTCCCCTTCGCCTGCTCGAGACCTTCGCAAGACCAGCAACCGGCAACTGTAAGTTTGAATCCAGCGATCGCTATCCGGTAGAGACACCTAGCCACCGACCTGTAGCAGCCTTTTGAATCCCGCGGGCCAGATCTGATTGGACAAGCCATTCGTTTCCCTGACCTGGTGGGCTCTTCCTAAGTTAAGCATTGGCCAGTAGTGATAGGTTTATTATATAGAAAGTAGTATTAGTGTATTAATATTGCTTGTTGTACATAATAAATGACCGTTGTTTTAATCCTTACTAAGCGGTGTGCTGTGTTATTAATCATAACCTGAACTTGAACCACGTGGCGGTATCATAAAGATACCTGGCGACTCGTGAGCAAAGGTGACGTAATCAGAGCCAATAGACTAAGGCTAAAAAGAGCAACATAATTGGGGACATCCTAATGGGACCCGACTTAGAAGTGGAAAACCACTCCGGGAGAACCCCAACATTTTGAATTAGAATCCAATCGGAAACAAAAAAAAAAAACCACAAGTGTTCAAGCGGTTCTGGTTAATAATTCATAATTCGGACGTGTGTATATGCATGCGTAACTAACAGGGTTATAAGGCAAAACTGATAGATTTTTTGTTGCGTCAAAACTATCGGCAGTTGGTATTTCGGAAATTAGCGCAAGCCGTACCCGCATCTACCACACCACCTTAGCCCCCTGTTCCAAATTCGAACGTAACGAGCAGATAAGAGAGAGCCATGCAGGCAATGCAAGCGATGCAGTGCCTCATGAACCCCGAAGATTTTGCTGTCGCACCAGTCAGCAGCGTAGGAGCGGGACAGTGTCCCGTTTGGGAAGTGGAAATCCGCAAATTTCTGCAGGGCAAAGGATGGCCCGTGTGGAAGGATTTCTGCAATAACGACGACTCAGGTCCTGGAAGTATAGGGCATACTTGGTGGGAGAACCTGAGTGAGATCCACAAAAAGAGTTGAGCAAAAGCGCGCAAGCCGATGGCAATTGTGTCCTGTCTGGCACAATTGCGAGGCACAGAGGAGGTCGTCAGGACGCTCCGCAAGGAAATAGAAGGCATACATCGGACGAGTAAAACCGATGTATGCGAAGTTGAGAAAGAGAATCTGGAGTTAAAAGGGAAATTAGCAGCAAAGGACGAAGAGGTGGCTGACGCCAAACGGGGTCACCAATCTTGTCTGGCGCACTTGAGTAGTTTCCAGTCACAATATGAAAAGGCTTATCAGGACCTGCAGCGTGCAGTCCTGGTAAAGAAAGAAACAGAAAACCAGTTAGAGACGCTCCAGAAACAATGTAGTGATCTCAAGGCAGCCTTGAGAGCACTCCATGCCACAACCACAGAACAAAGGCAGAGTACTTTGGACCATGCAAAGTGCCGAAAGCAGATTGCAGGCTTGAAAGCACTGCTTTCTGTCCAAAAGGGATTTCAAGAAACCTTTGGGGAAAGTTTAGACCAGGAAGACGGCCCTGATTGGGAAGAATTGCAAGAGACAGCGCAGAGATATGTTCAGGGAGCATGTGCGCAGGGAAAACCCCAAAGGAGGAAAGCACCCCCACACAACAGATAATACAGGCTCCCATGAACCCTGTAACAACCCACTGCACCGCCACAGCAGACGAGGCGGAGGTCTTATATTCCACCCCCCTCACAGTGACCCAATTACGGGACGCGTGTGCCAAAATCACACCGTTCCTCCCCGCTTCAGACCCACACCATTTCTTTGCCACCGTCAAACACCAGGCGACCATGTACGGCCTGGATGAGAAAGAGTCCTCAGCTTAGACCCATCGGTCGCAGCAGCCCTTCCCGAACCACAGAATGTAGGAGGAGGCACCCTTGCAGAAATGCATACCGCGATCCTGGATGCGATCGGGTACAACCGGGACGACCCCGTAGACGGTCTAAATAAGTGCAGACAGAAAAAGTCTGAACACCCCACAGCGTTCGCAGGACGCTTGTGGATTCACTTCAAAGCCGTTTTCGGAAATGTAGACCGTACCCATTTGTCCGCAGACAATATGGCCAAATGGACCCGCACCCTTATCTCCCATGCCACAGAGGCAGGACAAAAAGCCTGTACGAATTATGACCCCTCAGAGGAAGCCCACAATGAGAAATGGGTTTTAAAAAGATTGTCCCGCGCCTGGGAGCAGCCTGTACAAAACAAACCCGCAGTTAAAAATCCTGAAGAACAGCAGGCAGAAGCAGACAAACCCGCAGTTAGGGAACCCGAGGAAGAGCAGGCAGACATGCATCCAGTTAAAACGCACCAGAACCCCACATGGTAAATGAAGGAAGGAACAGCCCCCCACGGAAACCACCGGAATGTTACAATTGCGGACAATTAGGACATTACGCACGAGAATGTCAAGCCCCCCTGAAACAGCAACGGAATAAGCCCACAAATGCCCCCCGAACCAGCAAAGAAACCAACAGCCCCGACTCCCCATCCAGGGAACCACACCCAAGGGAACAATGCACCAGAGAGCCTGCTCCACCTTATGTGCCTCAGAGGTCATGTTACAACTGTGAGCAGCCAGGACACTTCGCCCGAGATTGCAGGAGACCGCCACCAGCTAGACTAGCCCCCAGATATGGAAGAGAACACCACCCACAGCAGCTACAAAGTCCCAGCTGCCCCATGCAAACTGTGAGTGCTTACCCACCACTTCTCATGGCAGCGTTACCTCAGCAAGGCCACTTCATTTTTGTTTCACTCCTCCTTCCTTTCTTCTTCGGTCACGCTGCACTCCCTCCATATGCTAGTTACACCCCAGCCCAAATGTGATTTACGATGTCCCGTATTCTGATGGAACCTGCAGAATGTTTTATGTTGTCTGTCTGTTTGTTAAATGTTGTTCGTCCTACAGGAGAATGTTCTCACCGCCCCACACCCATTCACCTGAACTTTTTAACTCTTTTCCAATTGGACAAGCTAGACGCTTGTTCAGCGGTACCAACTTGTCCACAGATACGTGATCACCAGACCAGACGCCCATTCAGAGGAACTAGCTTTTCAGCTGATACGTGGTCACCAGACCAGACGCCCGATCGTAGCTACTCTTCCGATTTGATGGTAGAATCAGAACAGTAACCCCACCATGATGACTACATTCTTTTCCGTTCTTTGGTCGCTCAGGCAGTGGAGAAACGGCGTGAGACCCGCCCTGCCTGGGGACCCCCCCGTTGGTCAAAAACGCTCGGGTAGGGAAGATACGGTATTGGTAGCCGTCCTACCCGGGGACTCCACCCAAATCTTACCCGTCGCGGCCCACACGCACCTCATTCGAACTTTTCTTTCAAAAACAGTTTTATTTATTTAGGCAACCTTTGGGTTGCTGCCACATGCTATTTACATCCTAGAACATTTGGATGATAAACCTAGCACTGGTCCACCATTGGGAAGTGTGCCGTGTCCAAACATTTGTTTTGAAAAAAAAAAAATGGGGGGAGAGTCACATACTGTGACCAATTATAAGGGTTTAATTGGTCCCAAGAAGGACAGACACACTAACACACCAGATATTAAACCGAAGTATTTACACACACTACGCTTGTCTTACAGAACTCCAGAAGCTCCAAGTCCGGAGAAAACTAACGAACACAGGAAAAGGAAAGAAAGAAGACAGCCATGAGGACTCCTTTCTTCGTGCTCAACATGTTCGTTCTGGACTTTTGGTTGAGCGGGAACGCGGACCCCATCACTCCAAACCCCTTTACTGTTAACACTTCACGGCCCAGTAGTACCGAGGGCCCAGTCACCAACCACGCTGCATTATCCTGGTGTGCCAAGTTCATAACTTGGTACTCCTTATCGTACATCTTGAGGCACTGTTGGCATTGGCTATACTCAGTTGTGCAGTACAGACCATGCGCCTCCGCAAGTGGAAAAGGAGAGCGTACCACGCTCGAATCCCGGTCTATCGGATCCGATCCCCGATATTCGACTATGACCAGACCCCAGACCCCCGCGACATATGAATAATAAAACATGCACTGGCGGTTTTTCCTGTAAATAAAAAGAAAATGTATGGAAATGTATGATCCTGAGCTTGACTGCCAAGCCAGGAAAGAATATATTCAATGTTGTGATTGTTATTGTATGTTTAGAGAGATAAGATTGTATAATGCTTGAAAAATTGGTTAGGTAAAATTAGAGGTTCCCAGTTTATTTTTTTTATAGATACATGCCCCTGCCTGACATAGCGCCCTCAAGAATTGTTTAGGTAAATTTTTGTGCATAGCTAGGGTCAGAGTAGTGGCCGTGTAGGAGGTGCCCCCCCCCCCCCCCCCCCCCCCACCGGTCAGGGAACGAAGAGGACAAAATTGATGTGATCCTTCATGCTTCACGGTAGGATCACAAGGCGGGAATTGTAGCCACGTAAAATGGCTGCGTTCCGATTAATCTGGCCAAAACCCAAAAGACTGCTGGGAAAAGCAGCTAACAAGACACAAGCAGGCAGCTGCAGACAGTATTGTATATTCGGCTCTGGGGAAGTTAGCCCAGATCGATACTCAGGGCTATCAACAGCCCATCAACCCAGGTATTTGCAGTTACATTCAGGAATGTTTGCAGCCCATCCATTCAGACATCTGCAGTTAAATCGGCTATCCCCGGGAACAATTGCAACATATTAGCAATTGAATACTGGGCCAGACCTGTCGGCGCCTGCAGTGGCCGAAACAAAGACAGGTGAACGACCACCCCCCGATCGAGGAATCGCCTGACCATTGGACACATCGACCCCAGGGATTGGGGACAAATCCAATCACTTGGGACTCAGGGTCAAGGGCCGCCCCGGGAGGCGGGAAGCCCCTGGACCCTATAAAAGTGAGGGGCCAAGTTCAGATCTCTCTCTCTCTCCTCTTCGCCTGCTCGAGACCTTCGCAAGACCAGCAACCGGCAACTGTAAGTTTGAATCCAGCGATCGCTATCCGGTAGAGACACCTAGCCACCGACCTGTAGCAGCCTTTTGAAACCCGCGGGCCAGATCTGATTGGACAAGCCATTCGTTTCCCTGACCTGGTGGGCTCTTCCTAAGTTAAGTATTGGCCAGTAGTGATAGGTTTATTATATAGAAAGTAGTATTAGGGTATTAATATTGCTTGTTGTATATAATAAATGACCGTTTTAATCCTTACTAAGCGGTGTGCTGTATTATTAATCATAACCTGAACTTGAACCACGTGGCAGTATCATAAAGATACCTGGCGACTCGTGAGCAAAGGTGACGTAATCAGAGCCAATAGACTAAGGCTAAAAAGAGCAACAGTACTCGCTGCGCCCGATCCAACTCTGGGAGGGACAATCGCCCATTCCTCCCTCCAAAAGCTTGGCAAACATCTGAGAAAAGTCCCCAGTTGGCTTCGGCCCTCCATCTCCCGGCATGATTCTGGGGTTCCGTCTCTTCGACCAATTCTCCAAGTCATCCACATTTGCCCTCAAGAGTCTTGTTCATCTTCTCCACTAGCAACATTTCAGCTTCCAACAAGGTGATTCGATCCCCATGCTGCAACAAGGCTGCTTCCATACCCTTCCGCACCTCTCCATGCTCCTTCACCGCCTCTGAGGTTTTTTACAGCTCCTACCGGATCGGGCCAGGTGACTCCTCAATTGACCACTGAAGGGTTTCCATCATCACCCTGCCCTGCACCTCAAAATGCTTTACAGTTTTCAAACTCCTGCACCATCACCTCAGTCGGCATTTCCACCATGATATGAGCAGCCACACCCAAGGCTGGGTCTGCCGCCTTCCCTCCTGCTCAGCTTCGCAGGGTTTCAGGCTTTATCGAAGGATTACCCCTGAATCTTCTTGCCACCAACCCTCTTCATAAATTTCAACATTTTTTTGCTGACAAATTCATTATCCCATATGATTGGCCGGTTTTGGTAACCAAAATCCCCGGGAACCTGGTTAAAAAGTCCAAAAAACAAAGACCATAGCGGGACCTACTTTATGTGCGACCTTCTCCCACAAGTCGCCACCGGAACTGTCCTGGGGTTTTTATTATTAGATTTAGACACTGGGTGCAAAGGGTGGGGGTTTTAAAGGGTAACTTTCCTTTTCTAACGTTGTATTGTCTATCGTGTCAGCCCTGGCTCAGTGGGTAGCACTCTCACCCTGAATCAGAAGGTTGTGGGATTACATCCCAGTCCAGGGACCAGAGGACAAAAATCACATCCAATATTCCTCGCCCCAGCACTGAGGGTGTGCTGCACTGTCATAGAATTTACAGTGCAGAAGGAGGCCATTCGGCCCATCGAGTCTGCACCGGCACTTGAAAACAGCACCCTACTTCAGCACACGTCTTCACCCTATCCCCGTAACCCCACCTAACTTTTTTGGACACGAAGGGGCAATTTGTCATGGCCAATTCACCTAACCTGCACATCGTTGGACTGTGGGAGGAAACCGGAGCACCCGGAGGAAACCCACACAGACATGAGGAGAATGTGCAGACTCCACACAGTCACCCAGCGGGGAACTGAACCTGGGACCCTGGAGCTGTGAAGCAACTGTGCTAACCACTGTGCTACCATGCTGCCCTTTTCTTTCAAATAAGATGTTGAACTGAAGCCCTGTCTGTCCCTCCCAGGTCCTGTAAAAGTCACCACAGCCACTGTTGTGAAGAAAAGTTGGGGGGTTATCCCCGGTGTCCTGGCAAATATTTATCCCTCAATCAACATCACCAAAAGCAGATCATCTGCTCATTGTCACATTGCTGTTTATGGGATCTTGCTGTGTGTAAATTGGCTGCTGCATTTCCTACAACAGTGACGACACTTCAGAAACAATTTGGGACATGCTGTGGTTGTGAAAGGCACTACAGAAGTGCAAGGTTTATTGAAGATTGATGCTCTCTGATCCTGAACTGATTTCAGCCAAGACTTTAATCAATTAATACAAAGGCAGAATTTTCTGGATAGTAAATGTAAAATGTTTATTAAAAGAAAAAGGTTTACTGAACAACTTGAGACATTGATGTTTACAACTTCATGCAGGTGATCAGTCTGTGGAAACGTAGCCCTCCCTGGCTCCTTCTTTGACAGTAATATCCTTGGAACTCAGCCTCGGGAGTCTTCAGTACTTGGGCAGAAAGGAAGACCTTTGGAACCTCTACTTTTATCCCCAAAGTGACCATGACTTCATGTCAGAGTTGGGCCTGTTGTAACATGACCATTGGTCAATTGGGCAATAGTTTAATTTACTTGAATCTCCAATTACTGACACCACCTTCTCTCATTACCACAGAGAGGATTGAATTGAACTATTTCAGACTATCTCTTTACCTGATTCTGTTGTTGCTGATTTGTGTTTTGTCTCTTAATTTAGCTGTTTAATTATGTTTGCTCAAGAGTCGCCAGGTATCTTTCGACACCGCCACAAGGTTCAGAACCGAATACTGATCACAGACTCGATACACCAGTTAGTAAGTTCAAAAGCGATGCTCATTTATTTATACACAGTCAAATCTACTCATGCATAAACTCTACAAACTAAACTATCACTATTACTAAAGCCTATACTTAGCTTTGGGTGCCCACTCAGTCAGAGGAACAATGGCCGTTGCTCGGTTCTGAGGCTGCTGGGTTGAGCTGTTTACAGGATAGCAACTAGGAGCGTCTATCTCGTAACGTGCGTTGACTTGGAACTTATTTGGTCTGGTGAAGCTGCTAGGCTGGTCTCTCTTCGCTGAGAGCCAAGGCCAAAGAAGAAAGATTCTCCCTTGGGGAATAACTTTTATACCCAAAAGGGCTTTGTGCACTTTTGGGCGGGCCTTGAACTTGGCCTCAATTAATTGTGCCTTTCCCAATCATTCGTATCGATCTTCCTCCAATAGAGGGGTGGGTTCCCTGGTTGCTGGGCGTGTCCTAGGTGGCCGTTGGTTTGCTTTGTTTGAGTCTCCTCTGGCGCCAGGGTGTCTGCCTTAACATTGTTTATCTAAATGTTTCCATTTTGTCCCCAGAGATGGCTCATTAGTATGTAGATGGCTTAGCAGTTTCTGTCCTGTCTGAGAGCTGAGGCCCTAATCAACAGACAGACTTTGCACCTGCTTGTTTCTCAGTATTGTCCAATTTCCCTGCATTCTTTGCAAGTGTCCATTTTGTAATCGGGACATGGCCATCCCAGATGGCTACACACCCTCCTTGTGATCCTCAACGCAAAGCGTGAAGGATCACATTACTGCGTCGTCTTCACCTCTGACCAAACGGGGCACCCATACTTAGGCTCTACACTGTCCTATCCTATGCAACACAATTTTACCTAAACCATTTTAAATACATTCATTATCATAAAACTCTACGGGGCGCTATGACATTAATACATGCATTACAGAAAAATTTAAAAAACTGGAACCTCTAACTATTCTCAATAAACTATCCTCATTCAAATAATCCAAAAATAATCTGTACATCTTAAACTGTACAAAATAGCAGCACACAAATTTCTCTGGCCTGGCAGTCAGACACAGAGGTTTACATCTCTTTATTCCACAGAATACATAAAGAAAAATGGATGCACTTTAATCCATCCCAATGGGCTCGGGGGTCTGGTGAAATCCGAAAATGGGGGACCTAAACCTGTATACCGGGGTGCGAGAGCGACATGCTCTCTTTCGCCATTTCCTAACTCTAAACGTTTGCACGACACTGCAAAGTATCGCCAGCACTAAGAGTGCTTCGAATACATATGAGAGTGAGTACCAGGTGATAAACTTATCACACCAGGTCGGGGTATTGCTAGCTGTCGCGGGGCTAGTTATCTCGGGGATCCGTGTGTTGCAGGGGTGGGAATCATTTACGGTTTGTGTGGTAGGAGTCAGGGGGGTAGCGTCTGCACACAACTGAAGGGATCCCGCTAAGATCCACGTGAACACGAAGGCTGCCTTCATCTTTGTCGGTCTTCTTCTTTGTCTTCCTCTCGGGTTCCTGAGGTCCCGGAGTTCTGTGAACACAAGCATAATTTCTGTTATTATCTTGCTTAACATCCCGTATGTCTGTCCTTGATTGCCAATTTCCCTTTATAATTGGTCACCATCTGTGACTCCCTCAATTGTTTTTTAAACCAAATGTTGGGACAAGACATCTAAGAAAATTACTGCCATACTGCGAGCCGTCTCGCAGCCTGTGCGATCTACCATCTCAATGTTTGAGGATGTAAATAGCATAGGGAAGCAACCTAAGGGTTGCCAAAACCAAACAAAAGAATTTTGAACGTAACAAGCCAAAATGGGGTGCGTATGGGCCGCGGCGGGTAAGAAATGGGTGGAATCCCCGGGTAGGACGGTGATCAATGCCGTATGTGCTCTACCCGAGCGTAGCTGACCAGAGGGGGCCCTCAGGCAGGGCGGGGACCAATGCCGTTTCTCCACTGCCTGAGCAACCAGCAAGAACGGGTAAGAATGTGGTCGTCGTGGGCGCTTCCTCTCGAATCAGGAGAGTAGCTATGAGTAGAGTTCTGTCGATAAACTAGTTCCTCTGAACTATTGTCTGGGGACAAACTTGTTCCTCTAACAGGCATTGGGGGTTAAAGAAGTGGTGACGTGGGGCCGTGAAAACGTTTGAGTTTACGAACAACACTTAACGTTAACACTAACGAACAAACATACAACAAACATGGTGCAGGTTCCATCAGAAAGGACACCGTATCTCTCCATCAGTTCCTTTTTTCTCCATCATCTGGACACCTCACTGCTCAATAGCGAACAGGGTCGCAAAGGGATTCGTTTGGTGGGAGTCAGACTCTAAGTCATCATCTTCTCCCGGCTGCCAAACTCTTGACTGTAGTAACCGTGCTAAAGCTGCTTGGGGCGAATTGGGGTCCATCTCATAATTCCGGATGAGCCTGAACGAATTGTCTCGGTGCCAGAATCCTGTGTCGAGGTTGGAGCTACTATGCTTCACTCCGTAATCGTCAGGCGGTGGGTCTGGGTCAGGGGCTTTGCTATATGTAATCTCGAAGGGGTCAGTGGAATCGTGCTTGGATTCGCTGGGAGTGGGGCCTGGTACAGGTGTATAGTCATAACGTGGTGTGCCATGGCTATCGTCATCGTGATCGCTATCACTGTCGCTGTCGCTGCTGGTTGAGGAAGGGAGATGCGGAGTCGTGCCTCTGGGGGTGGAGTTGAAGTCGTGTCAGAGGGCGGGCTGGACTAGGTGGGGGAGGGTAGGGAAACGTCATCTGTGGGCGGGGTGTGATCGTCTGCTGCTGCGAGCAGGATGTGGTGTGTGTGGTTATTCTGCGAGCCATAAGCCTTGAGCTGGTTTATATGAAACCACGCAGACTTACCGTTGGGATAGGTTATTTTGTATACTGAGGGGCTGACTTTGTCCGAAATGGAGTACGGTCCGGAAAATTTTGGGGAAAGGAATGAACTGGGGTTGGAAAGGGAAAGCATAATTTGTTGCCCTACTGTAAACTCAGTGGCGTGTACTGTCTTGTCGAAACAAGCCTTGCTCTGTTTCTTCCTGGTTCCAAGTCTCACAGCTGCTGCGAGTTGGGCTGCCTTTATGTTCTCTAACAATTGTTTCACCGCATTTTCATGCGTGAGGGCTGTGACTGCGGGGCTGGCCAAATCCAGTCCTAATAAATACTCAGTGCCTTTCATGGGGTGTCCGGTCATGAGGGTGTGGGGGGTGTAACCTGTGGATGTAGATACTGTGTTTCTTAAAAACATTAAAGCAAATGGGAGAACTGAATCCCAGGTGCTGTTATTCTGCTGTACCATCTTCCTGAGGGTGGCTTTTAATGTCCTATTCATCCGCTCTACAATACCACTTGACTGGGGGTGGTATGCAATGTGAAACTTTTGTCGAATGCCGAAAATCATGAGGACGTTTTTCATTACACGTCCTGTGAAATGGGAGCCTTGTTTGGACTCTATACTGCGGGGGAGGCCCCATCTTGTAAAGATGTGGTGTGTTCATATTTTAGCCGTTGTCTTGGCCATATTAGTTCGCGATGGAAATGCTTCCACCCATTTTGTGAAGGTGTCTATGACCACCAACAATACTTGTAACCATTTCTGCACGGGGGTAGGGGTCCTATATAATCTATCTGGAGATATGTCCAGGGTCCATTAACGGGGCGAGTATGACTAAGTTGAGCCTTTTTCGCATATCTGTCCGGATTGTTCTGGGCACAGATTAAGCAATTCTCTATGTAGTGCGTTACATCGGTTTTTAAATCAGGCCACCAACAGAGCGGTCTGAGGTGGGCTAGGGTGGGTTCAAGAATGTTGATGACTGCGAACCTTAATTATTCCGTATTTCCTATCCTTCGCTGTTTCTAAGATATGGCGGGGTAATGGGGCTGAGGGTAGGGGTTTACCATCCGCGGAAACAAATCCTCTTGTTTCCGCGGATACAAGCTGTCCGAATAGATTTCTGCTGGGGTCAGGAACGAGTCGGGGTGGTCTATAGTATATGCAATCGCTGCCAGTTCAGCTGCCTGCGAGCCTAAGTGTCCTGGCAACTTTAATGAAATTTCATCTAGGGTGCGTCCCTGCGTGTCCTCTACATATATACCGCAACCGGTAATTCTCTTTCCATTTAACACTGTGGAGGAGTCATCCACATAAATCTTCAGAGGTGCGCACATGTCTGTGGGCTGGGGTCTCTGGGGTGTACTACTTGTTTTCCTGGGAGGTGTTTTGGGAATTAATGGGCCTGTGTTCTGTTTCATGGTGATGATCTCACATTCATGAGGGGTGCCTGCACACTGCAAATTATCGGCAAGGAAGGTGTGGGTCTTGGTTCGTTTTACTGTGATGTCCCGTCCCTGTAAAAGAAGGGTACAACGGGCTGCGCAGATTTGGCTGACTGTGCCATCTTTAAGTTGGCCGTCTAACAATAGCTGTGTCGGGGGGTGTTCTGTGAGGATGGTGATGGGGTTGAGTCCTGTAATGTAGGCTAAGTACTGTACTGCCCAAAAAGCTGCGAGCAGGTGCCTTTCACAGGCAGAAAATCCTTGCTCCACGGGGTCTAGCACACGTGAGGCGTATGCTACAGGGCGTAATTGGTCATGGCGTTCCTGGAGGAGTACGGCCGAAAGGGTTCGGTCAGTGCTTGCAACTTCGATTGCGTATGGGGAAAGTGGATCTGGGACCTGTAGTGCGGGGGCTGTGCGGAGTGCTCTTTTTAAAGCGTCCACGGCAGCTGTATGCTGTGGAAGCCATTCCCAAGGTGCCTGCTTCTTAAGAGGTTCGAAACCGCTTTAGTGCCGAAACCGTCAATATGGTTTCGGCAGTAGCCAGCCAGTCCTAAAAATGACCGGAGGGCTGAGACATTGTGGGGAAGGGGCAATTTGACGATCGAGTCAATTCTCTTTTGCTCGATCTCGCGTTTACCATGAGTGATCACTGTTCACAAGTAAATCACTTTTTCTTTATACATCGGGGCCTTCTTGGGGTTGACTTTACAATCAATTTCTTTTCGGAGTTCGACGAGAAGCGAAATATGCTCTCCCTTTGTGTCTGTCTATCGTAACAAGTCGTCTACATATTGGACCAGACAATCAGGGCGGGAATATTTTGCTAAACCATTTGCCAGCTGTCGGTGGAAAATGGAGGGGGAGTTGTGGAAGCCTTGTGGAAGGCACGTCCACATGTATTGTTGCCCTTGGAATGTAAAGGCGAATTTGTACTGGCACGCTTTAGCCAATGGAATAGACCAAAAGCCGTTACTAATGTCCAAAACCAAAATAAATTTTGACTGGGGTCCCTGTTTGAGCATGGTCTCGGGACTTGTGGCTACGGTGGGGGCTGCTGCTGGGGTTACTTTGTTCAGTTCCCGGTAATCAATGGTCAGTCACCATGATCCATCCGGTTTCCTGACGGGCCAAATTGGTGCATTGTTTGTGGAGGCTACTGATCTGAGTACACCTTGATCCAACAAACTCTCTATTACTTTGGAGATTTCTCCCTCTGCTTCCTGGGGAAATCCGTACTGCTTCTGGGGTTTGGGATCGGGGCTTGTAATGTTCACAAAGTCAGCCAATTTGCCAGTCGTGCTTGTGCTGTGCAAATGCTGCTTTATGTTCCTGCAGGACTGCCCTAACCTGTTTGTCTGCACTAATGGTTCGAGGGTCGAATCAGAAGTCTCCTACTGAGCTAATCCTGTTAGCATACTCTCCTACTGTGAGCCTGGCGGGGGCTCGTGCTGCCTTTGCCATTTTCCATACACTTATTAACTGGGTCAAAAGAAAGGTTATGGGAGTTCATGAAATCGATCCCAAGGATATGTTCTGCTGTCTGGGGCAGATCAACCAAAACTGCGGGGTGCTTAGTTGTGATGTTCCCTATTTTTATTGCTACAGGGGCTGTGATGTGTTCCTGTTGTAAATGGCCTGTAAAGCCGCTGAGTGTGATGGTGTCTGTTGTGGGCCATGTGTCTCGCTGGAACATCGTGGAGGAATTGAGTGTGGTGCAGGACCCTCCTGTGTACCAAAGAAATTCTACGGGTTGTCCCCGAACTTTGCCTGCCACTACCAGTCTACTGGACTTGTCCCAAAGAGTGTTGCAGACCCAAGTTGGGGAGCCCGAACACCGTCAGTCGGTGCCGTTCATGTCCGCATTCTCTGAACGGGTGCTAACGCTATGGATCAGCTTTGCCCTATTCCTGTTTAGGGTGCCTGTCTGTTGGCTTCTCTGCTGCTTTTGGAGCGCGTTGCGCTCTCGTGCAAAGTGTCCTAACTGGCCACAGTTGTAACATTCCTGAGCTTTGGGCTGGGGTGGGCTGTTCCTGCCCTCATTTACCCATGTTCTGGTGCGCTTTAACTGGGTTAATCTATGCCTGCTCTTCATCGGGTGTTATAAATGTGGTTTTGCCTGCAATTGATTGCTCCCAAGCGCGGGACAATCTCTTCAAAACCCATTTTCCATTGTGGGCCTCATCTGAGGGGTCATAATTTGCGGAAGCTTTTCGTCCTGCGTCTGTGGCGTGGGAGACTAGAATTCGGGTCCATTTGGCCATATTATCTGGGGACAAATGGGCGCGGGCTAACTCTCCAAAACTCTGTAGGTCGGGAAGGGCTGCCACAACTGAAGGGTCGAGGCTTAAAACTGTGAGCTTCACTTGCTCCTTTTCGTCCAGGCCGTACATGGTAGCCTGCTGTTTGACTTTCGCGAAAAATTGGAGGGGGTCTGATGTGGGAAGGAACGGTGTAATTTTTCCACACACGTCTCGTAATTGGGTCACGGTTAACGGGGTTGTACAAAGGAAATCTGTTTCTCCTTCTGCTGTGGCCCTGCAGTGTGTGGTTACAGGGTTCATGGGGGGGGGGGGGGGCGGTTCTGCCTGTTTGGTTGGGGGTTGGGGCGCTCTCCTTTTCTGGGGTTTTTCCTACTTACATGTCCCATGTACATATCTATGGGCAGCCTCGTTCAATTCCTGTCAATTGGGGCCGTTTTCTTGATCTAATTGTGGTCCAAATGTGCTTTGAAACCCATTTTGAACGGAAAGCAGAGATTGCAATTCTGCAATTTGCTTCCGGCACTTTGCGTGGTCTACGGAGCTCTGCCTTTGTTCCGTCGTGGAAGTATGGAGTGCTCATAGGGCTGCTTTTAAATTATTGCACTGTTTCTGCAATTTCTCCACTTGCTGTTCTGTTTCTTGTCTTACCAAGACTGCACGTTGCGTATCCTGGTAGACCTTATCATATTGCGTCTGAAAACTGTTCAAATGCGCGAGACAAGACTGATGTGCCCTTTTGGCATCATCCACCTCTCTGTCCCTTGCTGTTAACTGCTTTTAAATCTCTATTCTCCTTCTCTACCTCGCTCACATCAACCTCACAACTTCTGTCTCTCTCCTCTATCACTTTACGAAGCGTCCTAACGACCTCCTCTGTGCC
Organism: Scyliorhinus torazame; assembly: GCF_047496885.1. NCBI lineage: Eukaryota > Metazoa > Chordata > Chondrichthyes > Carcharhiniformes > Scyliorhinidae > Scyliorhinus > Scyliorhinus torazame. The sequence goes on from NC_092711.1 coordinate 130,309,488, forward strand.
TCGCAATTGTTCCAAACAGGACACGATTGCCATCGGCTTGCAAACTTTCCCTAAGCTCTGCTTGTGTATCTCTGACATGTTCTCCCACCAAGTATGTCCTATACTCCCGGGACCTGTTTCATTATCGCAGAATTCACTCCAAAGGGGCCATCCTTTCCCTTTGAGATATTTCCTGATCTCATCTTCCCAAACGGGACACTGTCCTACTCTACTGGTCGCTGCGATCTCGAATTCCTGGGGGTTCATAAGGCGTTCCATTGCCTTCATTGCCATATTCTCTTTCTAGGTTCTCTACTGAATTTGGAACAGGGGGTGATAAAGTGGTGATGTATGGCTTACGCTAATTTCAGGCCTACAAAACTCCCGACAGTTTTATGCAACAAAATCTCTCAGGTTTACTTATATCCCTGTTAGTACGCATGCATTAACACACTTCCGAATCTCGGAGGCTTGATCAGTACTGTTCTTATGCTTGTGGTTTTTCTGTTTCCAATTGGATTCCAATTCAAATTTTGGGTTCACTCGGAGTGGTTAGGCCACTTGTAAAACGAGTCGCGGCGGAGTCGCCAGTAAATGTTGCTGATTTGTGTGTTGTCTCTTAATGTGGCTCTATTTAATTACATTTGCTCAAGAGTCGCCAGGTATCTTTCGACACCGCCACAAGGTTCAGAACCAAATACTGATCACAAACTCAATACACCAGTTAGTAAGTTCAAAAGCAATGCTCATTTATTTACACACAGTCAAATCTACTCATGCATAAACTCTACAAACTAAACTATCACTATTACTAAAGCCTATACTTAGCTTCGGGTGCCCACTCGGTCAGAGGAACAATAGCCGTTGCTCGGTTCTGAGGCTGCTGGGTTGAGCTGTTTACAGGATACCAACTAGGAGCGTCTATCTCGTAGCGTGCGTTGACTTGGAACTTATTTGGTCTGGTGTAGCTGTTAGGCTGGTCTCTCTTCGCTGAGAGCCAAGGCCAAAGAAGAAAGATTCTCCCTTGGGGAATACCTTTTATACCCAAAAGGGCTTTGCACGCTTTTGGGCGGGCCTTGAACTTGGCCTCAATTAATTGGGCCTTTCCCAATCATTCGTATCGATCTTCCTCCAAAAGAGGGGTGGGTTCCCTGGTTGCTGGGCGTGTCCTAGGTGGCCGTTGGTTTGCTTTGTTTGATTCTCCTCTGGCGCCGGGGAGTCTGCCTTAACATTGTTTATCTAAATGTTTCCCTTTTGTCCCCGGGGATGGTTCATTAGTATGTAGATGGCTTAGCAATTTCTGTCCTGTCTGAGAGCTGAGGCCCTAATCAACAGACAGACCATGCACCTGCTTGTTTCTCAGTATTGTCCTATTTTCCCTGCATTCTTTGCACGTGTCCATTTTGTAATCGGGACTTGGCCATCCCAGATGGCTACACTGTACAATTCCTTATTCATGCAGTTTGAAATGTTGAGGCTAATCAGGGCTGAAAGGTTTCTCTTGCCAGTATATTTATCCTCATTGCACATTCTTTATACACACACCAATTAAGCTTTTACATTTTTACAACACATAAAACTCATACTATAGCTACTGATTCATTATTGTTTAATTAATTGTAATTCAATTAAGGGTCACTGTCACTGCTTATTTAATCATCTATGATAGACTGATAGCTAATTAATACTGTCATTTTTAATTAATATTTTATTGATACAAGATACACTGGTTCTCTACTGCGTACTACTACACTTCACCCGGTGTCTGTGTCTATGTATTTACATTGTGTATTTATCGTACGTCCAAGGTCTTTTCAGGTATGGAACGATCTGTCTGGACTGTACGCAGAACAATGCTTTTCACTGTACCTCAGTACACGTGACAGTAAATCAAATTCAATCAAAGAGACAGATTCTTAGTAATTGAACAATGAGCCTTGTTAAAATTATTCATTCATGGGAGGTGGGGGTCACTGGCTGGGTCAGCATTTACTGCCCATTCCAATTGCCCTTGAATTGCGTGTCATGTGAGGCTATTTCAGAGGAAACTTACAAATCAACCACAACATTGCTGTGGATCTGGAGTCACGTGTAGGCCAGGCCACGTAAGGAGAGCAGATTTCCAAAAGGACATTAATTAACCAGATGGGTTTCGACAATGTTATCATTAGACTTTTAATTTGAGACTTTGTCAATTTCAATATCTGTCACAGGCAAATTCAATTCCAGATCCCCAGAGCATTAACCTGGGTCTCTGGATTACGAGCTCAGTAACAATACCATTACACCACTGCCTGCCCCACATAGTCTTGGCAGAATATGATGTCTTGTAACTTCTCAAAATTGTAAAGTAATTTATTTTTTCAAACAAATTCTGATAGCTCTGCAGTTTCTGGAAACATTTTGGTTGATAGCGTTATTTTTAAAAATAAAAATGTAGTTTGTACAATATAATTATCTAATACACCAATTCACTAATGATAATCAAAATTCACTACTGAATAATCATTAATTTAATTATTGTTTATTGCTATGAAATCAATACATAGTTAATATGGAAAAGGTACAGAAGGTGAAATGGCTGCAGGAAGGCACATGTTAGAGGTACAAAAGGGCTTCCTTGACCTTGTTACTAATGACAGTGAATACACTGAAAATAACAATTTTAAAACGAAATGTGATCACACATGCGTTCTTACAGCTTCCTACATTACAACAGTGAATATGTTTCAAAAGTACTCCATTGGCTTTAAAACACTTTAGGAGGTCCAGTGGTCGTGAGAGGTTTTCCAGAAATGTACAATTGTTCTAATTGTCCGCAAACCCGGATATATTACACTCGGTGTCCTCACCAGAATCATTGATAAAGATTGAGACTTAATTTTGTTGAATAACCACGTTGTTGACACCATTTTGAATACCCTGTGAAACTCCCGACACACCACATGCACAATTATTTGTTGTAAAACACAGCGAGCTGTTGTGATTTGGAATGCACTGTCTATAAATGGTGCTGAAATCTCATTGGACTGTAACTTCTAAAAGGAAATTTGATGCATTTTGATAAAGTAAACAAAATAGTCAAACTACGGGATGAAATGGGTCGCTGTACAAAGAGCTGGCATGGGGGAAATGGGCCAAATAGACTCCTGTGCTCTAGGAGCCTTGTGTACATGTAAAGCGAGTGGTAACAACCTGGAACCTACTGCTTATGAGGGTAGGAGATGCAGAGATGACAAGAAGGATTTTAATAGGAAATTGGACGGGCACTGAGAGAAATAAACCTACACGGATTCGGGGTTAGAATGGGGCAATGGACAGACTGGCTTCCTCCACAGGGAGCCGACACGGTCCCAAAGGGCTGAATGGCCCCATTCCCCACCCTCCAGATGCTGTGATCTCAGGAGAGAAATTCAGCTGCTCCAGTCACTCCAACTGACTGGAGTCCCTCATCTCTGGTGCCATTCACATAAGTGTCCTCTTCGCCTCTCTAAGAACTTCACATCTTTCCTAAAGTGTAGGCCCCATATCGGGTTTCATTCTAGAATTGAAAAGCACGGTGGAAATGTTTAACTTCTTTAGAACCAGGGTTAGACTACACTGGGAGCTCTGTCAACGTTGATGATCTCCATTGAGAAAAAGGAAATAGAGGCACTGGATAAGGTGCAACAAAGATTCATAATATACAGAACTGAGAGCATTTAATACTCAGGAAAGGCTGGGGCTGCTTTTTTCTGGAAAAGAGACCTGATATAGGTCTATAGGTGACCTGATGAAGAAGTTCAATAATCCAATAGGAATTTCAATAGAAACCTCTTTACCCAGCGAGTGGTGAGAATGTGGAACTCACAGGGAGTGGTTGAGGTGAACATCATGAATACATTGAACATAAAGCTAGATACAAAAATGAGGGAGAAAGGAATAAAAGCAGATGCTGATTGGGGGGGGGGGGAGGAGATGTAGAGGGGTGGGTGGAGGATCATGTGGAGTATAAATGCTGACACAGACCATGGCTAACCTCAGCCGGTATGGAAATTTAACCTGTGCTGTTGGTGTCATTCAACACGAACCAGCCATCCAGCCAACTGAGCTAACCGATCCCCGTATAAATCTGTAATAATTCCTTAAATATTGGTGATTGCCTGTCTCCCACAATACTATTTAATATAGTTTCCCAGTGCACCTCAGACAACTTGCCCCTCATACCCTGATAGTTTTCTTCTGTGAGAAGAACCAAGATAAATTAAACAAAAGAACCATGTAACCACCATAGCCCATCTTCATGGCAATGTGGTATGATTTTTGGAAGTTCCAAACCGAAATGGTAATGAAACATCTTCTAACCTCCAAACACCCTTTCACTCTTTGACCCTTGTGAAATGTGCAAACAGATTTTCACAAGAAGGTTCAGAGAGAATCAGCCCACTGGAGACAAAGTCGTGAGATCGGCCGGTCCAGCAGAAATAAACGCTCTGACCATCCCCATTGACCAACAGAATGAACAAAATGCAGTCCTGGATGTAATTGTGAACAGAAACAATAACTGTGATCAGTTGTGAACTTGTTGGTGTGTCAAAAAGTGCGATGGATTACAAAATCCATTCGCACATTGAGAGCACGTGAATGGCCTCTCCCCAGTATGAACTCCCTAATGTGACTGCAGACGGCATAACCAAGTGAATTGTGCAAATAGACATAAACGGGTGTGAGATAATCGGGATTGTGGAGACATGGCTGCAGGATGATCAGGAATGGGAATTGAATATATTCAGTATTTGGGAAGGACAGACAAAAAGGAAAAGGCAGTGGAGTGGCAGTGCTGGTTAAAGAGGAAAATAATGCAATAGTGAGGAAGGATATTAGCTCCGACAATGTGGAATCTCTATGGATAGAGCAGAGAAACACCAAGGGGCAAAAAAAAATAAGTGGGCATCGTATATAGATCCCCAAACTGCAGTGCTGATGTTGGTCATGACATAAAATGGGAAATTAGGCTGATTGTAAAAGTTTCTGTAGGGATGTGAAGAGAAAAAGTTTGGTGAAGACAAATGTAGGTTCCTTACAGTCAGAAACAGGGGAATGTATAATAGGGGACAAAGAAATGGCTGAGCAAATAAATACATAATTTGGTTCTGTCTTCACAAATTAGGGCATCTTCCAGGATTCTTTGCACTCTGGAACAGTTCCTGCAGATTGGAGGGTGGCTAATGTAACTCCACTATTTAGAAAGGGAGACAAGAGAGAAAACAGGGAATAACAGGGAAACGTGGGTTTCCTCCGGGTGCTCCGGTTTCCTCCCACAGCCCAAAGATGTGCAGGTTAAGTGGATTGGCCATGCTAAATTGCTCTTAGTGTCCAAAATTGCCCTTAGTGTTGGGTGGGGTTACTGGGTTATGGGGAACAGGGTGGTGGTGTGGGCTTGGGTAGGGTGCTCTTTCAAAGAGTCAGTGCAGACTCGATGGGCCAAATGGCCTCCTTCTGCACTGTAAATTCTATGATTCTATGAACAGAGAGTCTATGAACTGCAGGGATCGGTGCTTGGACCCTAGATATTCACAAGTTATGTCAATGATTTTTCTTTTCAAATTTAGAGTACCCAATTGTTATTTTCTTTTCAATTAAGGGGCAATTTAGCGTGGTCAATTCACCTACCCTGCACATCTTTGGGTTAGGGGGGTGAGACCCACGCAGACTCTTGGAGAACTTGTCTCCACACGGACAGTGATCCGGGACCAGAATTGAACCCTGGTCCTCAGCTCTATAAAGCAGCAGTGCTAACCACTGCGCCACTTTATATATTAACGAGTTAGATGAGGGAACAAAATGCAATATCTCCAAATTTGCAAATGACACAAGTTGCTTGGGAAGGTTTGCTGTGACGAGGGTGCAGAGATCCTTCAGTGTGATTTGGACAAGTTGAGTGAGTGGGCAAATGAATGGCAGATACAGTATAATTTGGAGAAATGAGAGGTTATCCACTTTGGTAGCAAAAACGAGAAGGCAGACTATTAGCGGAATGGTCATAAATTAGGAAATAAATTAAATGTGCAATGAGACCTTGGTATCCTCATACACCAGTCACTGAAGGTAAACATGCAGCTACAGAAGGCGGGGAAGAAGGCAAATGATATGCTAGCCTTGATTGTGTGCGGATTCGAGTACAGGCGCAGGAATATCCTGCTGCAATTATCCAGGGCCTTGGTGAGGCCATTGCTCGAATAATGTGTGCAGCTTTGGTCTCCTTATCTGAGGAAGGATGTTCTTGCTCCAGAGGGAGTGCAGCGAAGGTTTCCCAGAAGGATTCCTGGGATGGTGGGACTGTCGTATGAGATATTGAATCAGTTGGGATTATATTTGCTGGAGTTCAGAAGAATGGGGAGGACTCATAGAAACCTATAGTATTCCAACAGGACTTGACAGGGTAGATGCAGGAAAGATTTTCCCGATGGTGGGAGTGTACGGAACCAGAGGTCGCAGTCTGAGGATACGGGTAAATCTTTTAGACAGAGTGGAGGAGTAATTTCTTCATCCAGAGAGTGGCGAGTCAGTGGAATTTGTTACCACAGGAAATAGTTGAGGCCAATACATTGTTTGTTTACAAGAAGCAGTTAGATATAGAACTGAGGGCGAAGGGGATCAAAGGATGTGGAAGGGAAAGCAGGATTAAGCTATTGAGTTGGTGATAAGCCATTATCATAATGAATGGCAGAGCAGGCGCGAAGGGCCAAATGGCCTCATCCTGCTCCTATTTTCTATGTAATCCCTTCCCACATTAAGAGCAGGTGAATGGTCTCTCCCCAGTGTGAACTTGCTGGTGTGTCTGCAGACTGGATAACTGTGTGAATCCATTCCCACAGAGGGAGCAGGAGAATGGCTTCTCCCCAGTGTGAACTCGCTGATGTCTCTGCAGGATGGATGAATCAACAAATCCCTTCCCACACTCAGAGCAGGTAAACGGCCGCTCCCCAGTGTGAATTCGCTGGTGTGTCTGCTGGGTGGCTAAATCACTGAATCTCTCCCCACACTGAAAGCAGGTGAATGACGTCTCCCCAATGTGAACTCGCTGATGGTTCCGAAAACTGGATAAAGCACGGAACTTCTGCCCACACTGAGAGCAGGTGAATGGCTTCTCCCCAGTGTGAACTCGCTGGTGTGTCTGCAGACTGGATAACTGAGTGAATCCATTCCCACACACGGAGCAGGTGAATGGCCTCTCCCCAGTGTGAACTCGCTGGTGTGTCTGCAGGTTGGATAACTGAGTGAATCCCTTCCCACACTGAGAGCAGGTGAACGGCCTCTCGCCAGTGTGAACTCGCTGATGTTTCCGCAGGGCGGATAAATCAATGCATCCCTTCCCACACTGAGAGCAGGTGAATGGCCTCTCCCCAGTGTGAACTCGCTGATGTCTCTGCAGGGCGAATGAATCAATGAATCCTTTCCCACACTGAGAGCAGGTGAATGGCCTCTCCCCAGTGTGAACTCGCTGATGTCTCTGCAGTTTGGATGAATCAATAAAGCCCTTCCCACACTGGTCGCAGGTGAATGGCCTCTCCCCAGTGTGAACTCGCTGATGTGTCTGCAGGTTGGATGAATCAATAAATCCCTTCCCACACTGAGAGCAGGTGAACGGCCTCTCCCCAGTGTGAACTCGCTGATGTGTCTGCAGATTGAATAACCGTCTGAAATTCTTCCCACACACGGAGCAGGTGAATTGCCTCTCCCCGGTGTGAACTCGCTGATGTTTCCGCAGGTTAGATAACTGAATGAATTCCTCCCCACACTGAGAGCAGCTGAATTGCCTCTCCCCGGAGTGAATCCGCTGATGTTTCCGCAGGGTGGATAAATCAATGAATCCCTTCTCACACTGAGAGCAGGTGAACGGCCTCTCCCCAGTGTGACTGCGTCTATGAGTCTCCAGCTCGGATGGGAATCTGTATCCCTTCCCACAGTCCCTACATTTCCACGGTTTCTCCATGTTTTGGGTCTCCTCCTGTCTCTCCAGATTGGACAATCAGCAGAAGCCTTGTCTACACACAGAACATGTGCAGTCTCTCCTCGTTGTGAATGGTGTGATGTTTCTTCAGGCTGTGTAACTGGTTGAATCTCTTTCCAGTCAGTTCACTGGAACACTCTCACTCGGGTGTGAGTTGTGTGGGTCTCGGTGCTTTTCCAGTCACACTGATGTTTCCACAGTCAGTTCACTGGAACTCTCTCACTCGGGTGTGAGTTGTGTGGGTCTCGGTGCTTTTCCAGTCACACTCACGTTTAAAATCTTTTGAAGCCAACAGATCGGGCAAACATTTCTCCTTCTCGCCGATGATATTCAGATCAGAAGGAATCGAGTGAGTTTGTCACATTGAGACGTGATGTTTGAGATTTCTGTCTATAATTCCTCCTCTTCCAATATCCTTTAAATACAATTTACAAGTCATCAGTTAGTACAGGATAGAAATTCAGAACAAACAATTCTAGTTCCTGTGGAACATTTCCTCTCTCGTTCTCCAAAAGCTGTAAATCTCCATCCCACACACTCCCCCTCCATTCTCACTCTGCTGTATCTAATATTCACCCTCCCAATTCCCCTGAAGGTGCTGATTCATGTTGATTGACAGATCCAAGCTCAGCTCACTGCTTCCTGACCAGGGCACAGAGATTAGAATAGGAGCAAGAGTAGGCCATTCGGCCCACTGAGTCTGCTCAACCATTCAATGAAATCCTTGGCCGATCTACCTCAACACCATTTTCCCCACACAATCCCCATATCCCTCGATATCTTCAATATCTAGAAACCTGTCAATATTTGTCTTGAACATACCTGATGACTGAGGCTGCACATTCCTCTGGGATAGAGAATTCCAAAGCTTCACCACATCCTCGAGTGAAGAGATCCCTCCTCATCTCAGCTTCCTCTCTATTTTCTTACCTGTTCCCCATAACCCTTAACTCCATTGTCAATAAAATATCTGTCAAACTTCTGCTTCAATATATTCAATGACCCCCAGATACAACTGGTCCCTGTGGAAGAGAAATCCAAAGACTAACAACCCTCTGAGGGAAGAGATGACTGGAAATCTATAACGTAGCTACAGTCTTATATTACAAGGCAAGAAATAATTGTAAATTTACTTTATTACAGAACCGTAAATAATATATCCAATCTGTACCATGAAACAACACTCGCGATATCTCTGTCCATTATTAATTTAATGTCCCATGAAATGTCAGCCATCTCCTGGGGAACATTAATTGTGGACATTACGAAAGAGGCAATCCTTTTTTGAAATAAATTCAGAGTAACCAATTATTTTTTTCCAATTAAGGTGCTATTTAGCGTGGCCAATCCACCTACTCTGCACACCTTTGGGTTGTGGAGGTTGAGGCCCACGCAGATACAGGGAGAATGTGCAAACTCCACACAGACAGTAACCCGAGATCGAACCCGTGACCTCGGCGTCATGAGGCAACAGTGTTAACCACTGTGCCACCAGAGACCATTCTTTTAGTCAGACAAATAAATGCGTCAACCTGTTAAGTAGATGGGTGGGAGGAGATGGAAACACTTTGTGCAGCCGCTAACCTGAATGTAATTTTTTTTTTCCAAATTAAGGGGCAATTCAACGTGGTTCGAGATTGGGCTCAAATCATCAATGAGGACTCTGATCTCTGGGAAGGAAGGAAACCCTAGCAGGTGGGTGGGGAGCATCACTTCTTGGCCTTTTGGCTCAGATCAACTGTAGATTGAGCCTTTTGGCTCAGATCTGGTATGTCTCTCTTGTGGGGACCATGAATTGGATTCAATTTGAATTTGAATTGTTTTTTGGAGCAGGCAAGGAGCTGGATTGGGGATTTGCCCCTGACCCACACTCTGAGCACTGACTTTGGAACTCAGAAATAGTTTTTAAAAAGGTGGGCGGGGAGGATTCACAAACACCCGCTGGAGGCCCCAAACTCCCAATAAGACCCATTGATTTTATTGTCAGTCTGCAGACAGGAGCTGGAGAACTGAACCCAGGCAGAGGAGAGGGAGGGAGAAAACTGGGAGTGGAGGAAAGAAATGGTGCCGATGGTGAGATGGGTTTGGATTTCAGCCCAGCACATTATTGGACTGTGGGAGGAAATCTTAATCTAATTTTCTTAATCTATGCAGACATGGGAAGAATGTGCAAGCTCCACACAGTCAGTGACCCAAGGTCGGAATCGAACCAAGGTACCTGGCACTTTAGGCAACAGTGCTAACCGCCGAGCCACCCCCGTTACTCTGTCATGATTGGACAATAACCTGTCTGTTATTCCAGTTCTGGTGTGTGTTACTCTGTTCCTGTTATTATTCGACAATAATAGGAGGACAAAATGCATGGTAGCAAAGATATTTTGACGTTTCTGTGTTACAATGAGTGTCACTGGGAGGTGTGTGATAAAATAAGAATGGAAACATCATGACAAAGGGTGGCACGGTGGCAGTGGTTAGCACTGCTGCCTCACGGTGCTGAGGACCCAGGTTCAATACCGGCCCTGGGACACTGTCCATGTGGAGTTTGCACCTAGTCCCTGTGTCTCCATGGGTCTCACCTCCACAACCCAAAGATGTGCAGGCTAGGTGGATTGGCCACTCTTTTGAGGTCTACCAGCAGAATAGAACAAACAACTCAGGGACAAAGCAAAAAGGGCCTCTCCAATTAGGGGCACTGCCCGAACGTAACAAAGATCAACGGAAACTTAAAAACATCTAATGAGAGTGCAATTAAAGGGGTCAATAAAGCACCCCAACCCCTGCGGTGCCCACCGGGCACAGAAGGCCTCGATGGTGCCCATGGACACTGCATGCTCCCTTTCTAGGGACACCCGGCTGCAAATGTAGCCCAGAAAAGGCGCAGACAGTCTGGTCGGATGACCCCATTGGTCGCCGCTGCCTGTACCTATAAATTCACAAGACCCAGGAACTAGTTCTCAAGGAGGTCCTTTGCCTTCCCTGCCCCTCTCCATACCGGGTGCCCGTAGATCAGGAGCTTGGGGCATAAGTCCAAACAAAACATCAACAAAAGATTTGACAAAAAACTAAAAAGGGGGTGCAGCCTATAAAACGCAAAATAGCGCTTCGCTTTACCGCAAGCCCATGGATAACCTCACGATGCTCCACTTCTCCAGCTTCCATCCTAAACACATTAAAGAAGCCATCCCCTATGGACAAGCCCTCCGTATACACAGGATCTGCTCAGACGAGGAGGAGCGTAACAGACATCTACAGACGTTGAAAGATGCCCTCGTACGAACGGAATATGGCGCTTGAATCATCGATCGACAGTTCCAACGCGCCACAGCAAAAAACCGCTCCAGCCTCCTCAGAAGACAAACACGGGACACAACCGACAGAGTACACTTCGTCGTCCAGTACTTCCCCGGAGCGGAGAAATTATGACATTTTCTTCACAGCCTTCAACACGTGATCGATGAAGACGAACATCTAGCCAAGGTCATCCCCACACCCCCCACTACTTGCCTTCAAACAACCGCGCAATCTCAAACAAACCATTGTTTGCAGCAAACTATCCAGTCTTCAGAACAGTGACCACGACACCACACAACCCTGTCATGGCAATCTCTGCAAGACGTGCCAGATCATCGACATGCATACCACCATTACACGTGAGAACACCACTCTCCAGGTATGCGGTACATAATCGTGCGACTCGGCCATCATTGTCTACCTCATACGCGGCAGGAAAGGATGTCCCGAAGCGTGGTACTTTGGCGAGACCATGTAGGCAACGGATGAACGGATATCGCGCAACAATCGACAGGCAGGAATGTTCCCCTCCAGTCGGGGAACACTTTAGCAGTCAAGGGCATTCAGCCTCTGATCTTCGGGTAAGCGTTCTCCAAGGCGGCCTTCAGGATGCGCAACAACGCAGAATTGCTGAGCAGAAACTTATAGCCAAGTTCCGCATACATGAGTACAGCCTCAACCGGGACCTTGGATTCATGTCGCATTACATTCACCCCCAACAATCTGGCCTGGGCTTGTGAAATCCTACCAACTGTCCTATCTTGGAACAATTCACACCTCTTTAACCTGTGATTATCCCTCTCACCAGTTGCACTGTTTGGACTGAATTACCTGCAAAGACTGAATTACCTGCACAGACTTGCATTCTAAGCATTGTCTTGCATCTTTGAATCTGTCTATATATATGTTTCTGGAACCTACCTCTCCATTCACCTGAGGAAGGAGCTGCGCTCCGAAAGCTAGTGATTCGAAATAAACCTGTTGGACTTTAACCTGGTGTTGTAAGACTTCTTGCTGTGCTCACCCCAGTCCAACGCCGGCATCTCCACATTATAAAATGTAACATAGATGTTGTTCACGGACTCCACAATGCCGCAAAAATGGCAGGCTTCTTGAGAATCTGTGAACCGGTGCAATCGGCGGTTGTACAGCACTGCTGCATGCACCACCCTCCAGCCAAGGTCCCCAAGATTAAGTGGGAGGACTCCTCCATAGAAGGACCACAAGTTGGGACCTCCGCCGCAGGACGGCAGCAAGACACGCCAGGTGAGGGTAAGGAGGTGAAGGGTTTGCAGCAGCAGTCCATACAGGAGGGGGTCAATCTGTCACGGACCGACCAAGAGTCCAGAACACTTGACCCAGTTAATCCTGACAGAGGACGTGGCGAAGTACACAGCCTGGCACTCTTGCATCCTCCGCAGGTCAGCAGGGTCAGTGAACATGAGGAGCATGTCACCATTGTAAGCTGAGAGGACCAACCCAATGCCCGGCCCACGCAGAAGCAGTCATGGCAACCTCATCCGCATGAGGTGCAGGAAAGGCTCCATGCAAATAGAATAAGGTTGGCCAGACAAAGGGCAGCCCTGATACACTCCTCTGCCAAAGCGAAGGGGCGCCGTAAGGGACCCGTTAACCTTAACGAGACACTCTGCTGCAGTGCACAGAGGCCGGATCCGGCCGGCAAATTGCGTCCAGAACCTGAATATTTTTAGAGTCCCGAATAAGTATTTGTGATCCACCCTGTCGAACGCCTTCTCCTGATCAAGGGACAAGAAGGTGCTCAACATACCAGCTCTCTGGACCAGGTCCCGGACCAGATGGATGTTGTCGTGGATTATGCGGCCCGGGAAAGTGTAGGACTGGTCAGGGTGGATCATGTGGTCCAGCACGGTGCCAGGGCACAAACACATCGCCTTGTCGAAGATCTTGTAATCCATGGTGAGGAAGGAGATTGGTCGCCAGCTTTTAAAGTGGCAAAGATCCCCCCTCTTTGGCAGCAGGGTAATGGTGGCTCTGCGCCATGAGAGAGGCATCTCCCCAGTCACGATACCTTCCCCCAGCAACCCCCGCATTTTTGTTCCCCAGGACGTCCGAGAATGCCCTGAAGAACTTCATGGTCAGCCCATCCAGCCCTGGGATTTTGCCCCTGGACAGGTTGTCAAGGGCGCCGGTCAGCTCCCCCACGCTTATAGGGGTATCAAGCCTCCCGGCGTGCTCTAGGCTGGCCTGCAGCAAGTCCTCCCACAAAGCTCTGCAAGCAATCTCGCTGGACGGATCCGGAGAGAAGAGGGTGCTGTAGAAGCTTCAAATTTGTGTCCAAACCTCCTCCAGATCTGAGACGAGGGACCCATTGTCGGCCAGCAGCGTAAGGAGCTGCTGATGAACCCCGCGCCTTTTTTCTAGCGAGTAGGAGGGGGAGCCATGGTCCATGTCCGTGAGGATCTGGATCCACCTCATGTACAGGCCCGGGACCCGACAAGTCGCAGGTCCCGCCACGCGCCCTTCTTCTCTCAGTATACCAGCCGCAGGGCCAGGTCCTCATCGGGCTGACCGAGACGTGACTCCAGATCGAGCACCTCCTTCTCCAACTCCTCAACCCTGGATTTCTGCCTCTTTGTGCCCCCTCGCATACTCCTGACAGAAGGTACGCTCATGAGTCTTGCACATGTCCAACATAGTCTCAAGGACGGGAAGCCTCCCCGCTTCCTTCTCCTGCTGATCCAGAAGTGATGAAACGAGCCCAGGAACCACTCGTCCTCCAGCAGCAGGTCTGCCAGACATCCACCAAGTTAAAGAACCCGACCAGGTTCCTTAACTTCATCACCACTTAAGAGCTGTACTGGGTACCGATGAGCAGCGCTAAGACCAATCACCAGTCGAGAGCTAGCTGCACTCGGTTTCAGCGACCTCGGTTTGAGTGCAGAAAATCCCGGAGTTCCCCTTGGGGGATGATGGGGGCGACTGGGTGTCAGGCACGAGGGAGTCCACCGCCTCGATGCAGATGGACCCAAAATCAACCTCCGTGCCCCCCAACGAGCAGCCGGCAGTCGCCGTCTGGGACAGAATCCTCCGCCACGTTGTGTGGTGGACGGCACAGTCCCACCAACCACTGGGTCTGCCTCCATCCCACCCCACGGATCGTCGACAGACGGGTTCCTCACAAACTCCTCTAATTGTATCAGGCCAGAGGGAGGTGACGACTCGGACCCCCCTCCCCTTACGACGCTGGGCCACCAGATAGATCTGGGAACAGTTGCGGAATAAACTCCGGGATGGAGATGGGGACGTCCGCCCTCCTCGCCACCACCGTCGAATGAACCCGAGGTCAGGAAGCTGCTGCAACCCCCTGGCTTTACAAAAATGAACGCCTCTGGTGTGCAAATTTCCAACAGGGCAGAACAAGCCCTCGGGGGTCTCACTCGCACCCGGCCCCAAAGCATCCTGTTCGGGGGGCTGTGACAGCTCAGCGGTCAAAACATGATTAACCTTGTCAGTTTTCTTCCAGGGGTGTGGTGTAATTGTGAGGGGCAGGGGTTGCAGCACCACCCTTTCTGCGCCGAGGGGGGAGGGGTCAAGATATTTTTCTCTCCCCCCCCCCCTCCAAGGATGGCATCGCTTGCGGGGGTGGCATGCAGCTTTGGATTGGCCATGCCTATTGCCCCTTAATTGGAAACAAATAATTGGGGACTCTAAATTTATAATAAAAAATAATAGAAATAATACTCACCTCTGTCACAATTTTGGTGTTTTCAAGTTTACAATCTCCTGCAGCAACCTTCGGCTGGAAAGATATCAGAAGCTTTGGAAGCAGCTGTAAAAGGAAATTACAATGGTCAGAAATGTTAGTCGAGGTTAGAAATTGAGATCAAACATTTATCCTGGTTTGAGTTTGCTGGGTGTAAATCCTCCCCTAACCCCCGGTAAAAGGAGTTTCCAAAATCCATCACTCTTCGAGTCCAGGATAGAAGTTCCAAACATTCTCTCCCCTTGTTGCCAGTCCCAGGATGATTTAATGAGGGTTCTACTTGCTTTGGAGGCAGTTCAGTGAAGTTTCACTAGTCTGATTCCTGGGATGGGAGAGTTTGTTTTGTGGAGCAAGATTGAGCCTGATTGGTCTGTACCCGATGGAGTTTAGAAGAATGAGAGGTGATCTTATTGAAACATCGAAGATTCTGAGGGGTTTTGCTGAAAGAATATTTTCCCACATGGGGATTCAAGAACTAAGGGGCACAGTTTAAAGATAAGAGTTCTCCAATTTGACACTGAGATAAGGAGAAATGGCTTCTCTCAGAGGGTCATTAGTATGTGGATAAAAGCAAATTACTGCGGATGCTGGAAATACTGCGGTGCTGGTTTAGCACAGTGGGCTAAACAGCTAGCTTGTAATGCAGAACAGGGCCAGGAGCGGGGGTTCAATTCCCGTACCGTCCTCCCCGAACAGGCGCTGGAATGTGGTGACTAGGGGCTTTTCACAGTAACTTCATTGAAGCCTACTTGTGACAATATTATTATCTGAAACAAAAAGACAGCATCTCCGGAGAGAAAAGGGAGGTAATGTTTTGAGTCTGGATGACTCTTTGTCAAAGCTGAGTTTATGGAATTCTCTTCTGAGAGAGATGGGGCACTGGGGCACTGAATATACTCAAAGCTGAGTTGTTTTTTATCTACTGGGGAGTCAAAGGTTTTTGGAGGAAGGCAGGAAAATGTAATTAAGGGCACATTCGGATCAGCCATGCCTTTATTGAATGGCAGAGCAGGGTCAATAGGCCGAGAAGCCTACTCCTGCTGTTAATTCTTATATTATCATTCTTCTGTTCTTCGGATTGCCACACATGGCAGTCGCACCTCCCCCCTCTGGAGGGGCCTGTCAATCATCGACACAATGATTTTCTCTCCTGGTCACCGGGATCCTGAAGCACCGCCTCTGTGACGTCATCAAGGTGGCCCCTCAGCCGCGCCGCTAAACAAAGATGGCGGCCGTGGAACCGGGCCTGACACCGGATAAAAGCTCCGCAGCTGCAAACGCGAGATTTACAGGGTCTTATTCTGGCCTTGTGACCAGCAGGGGGTGTTTATGAAGCCTTCACTCCCTCCCCACCCCGACTCCCGGCTCCAGTCCTCCCTCCGCCTCACCGACTCTCACCGCCCGAAACAAATCTTTCCGCACTCGCACACCTCCGAGCAAAGTGACACTGCGCATGCTCCAGATACGCCGAGCATTGCGTCTGCGCACTGGGCTCCTGTGGAGTGGGACACATTCACAGCCGCACCATTGACACTGCAAACAGTTAATACAAAATATCTTGTTACCAATGGAGAAACATAATCAAACAAATTATTGTCAATGAGTATTCTGCTATTCTCCATTTCTCAAAATGATTAAATGCTGATCTCCTGAGGAACAATGCAGAACTTAAGGTGTTTTTTCCCCAATGGGCCCCCCTCTCTTCTCCCCAGAGGATGCAAACTCTTGCTGGGTTCAATCCCAGAATCAGTCATTCCTCCATCTTCTTCCCTCTTGCTCGTCATACTGAATGTTCAGTGTTTTCTGGAATGATCCAGCACAGATGGAAGTCACTCGGCACATCATATCTGTCCTGACTCTGGACAAGCTACTACTTTTCCTGGTTAAATTCCATTTGCCACTCTTCTACCCATATGACCAGCCCATCTGGATCAACCCGTAATTTAAGGCTTTTCTCCTCGCCAGTTACCACACCAACAATTTTCCATCTGCAAACTTAGCGATTCCACCTTCACATATTTCAAGTCCTCGATTTTATAAATAATTACTATTGGTGGCTGAGGATGCACCAGGATCTCCATCAGCACCTCAACCTGTGTTTCTTTCCTGTGAGACAATCAAGAGCTTTAATAACTCTGGAGAAACAATGCTGAAAAATCTGATGTTCTGGTCAAGGCTAATAACTGGGTGCCTTATCTATCTCTGAATTTACTCCACTCCTATTCACTTCCTACTTATGCAATAAGCATCGACCGTAATGACTGAGAAGAGTTTGCTGCCAATCAGTCACTATCGCGACAACTTGCCCATCAAGCCATCTTTGTGAGGAAAGAGGGAGTGGGTGGGGCTTCAGAAACACACTGGTCTGAGCAGCATTTTAAAACAGAATTCACTTCTCCAGAGAGCAGGGATGGCTGGGTCACCAGCTGAGTTAATTGCACTGATTATTGATTCACTGGGCAGTCATAGGTTATGGGGGCGGGGAGAAAAGTGGAATGAAGGCCAGAATCAGATCAGCCATGGGGGATAAATGCCATACGCTGTTGCTATTTGGTATGACCTTACGAAGCTGGCACTGTGCAGCGAGTGGGGCCACCTTTGTGAGGGAAAAGAGAGTGGGTGGAGCTTCAACATCCCAGTGACCAGGAGAGAGGGAGTGCATGTTAGTCACGGAGTTAAACCTTTGGGGAAACAAGATAGGGGGAAAAAATGGTCAATGGAAATGAGAATCGTCTGCTCTACATTTCTGCTCTCTACTGATAGTGGGAACTTCTGTAAACTCCTTTTACAGGGTATCACAAAGGGAGGATTTTAAGATCTGACAGAATGACTCGATTCATGAGGACCTGGATATCATCGAACTTTCAATGTGGAAGGAGAAATGTTTGTCTATTCTGTCTGTGAGAAAAGATTTGAAAGGGCAGCACGGTAGCATTGTGGATAGCACAATTGCTTCACAACTCCAGGGTCCCAGATTCGATTCCCGGCTTGGGTCACTGTCTGTGCGGAGTCTGCACGTTCTCCCTGTGTGTGCGTGGGTTTCCTCCGGGTGCTCCGGTTTCCTCCCACAGTCCAAAGATGTGCAGGTTAGGTGGATTGGCCATGTTAAATTGTCCTTAGTGTCCAAAATTGCCCTTAGTGTTGAGTTGGGTGGGGTTACTGGGTTATGGGGATAGGGTGGAGGTGTGGGCTTGAGTAGGGTGCTCTTTCAAAGAGCCGGTGCAGACTTGATGGGCCGAATGGCCTGCTTCTGCACTGTAAATTCTATGAAACATCAATGTGACTGGAAAAGCACCGAGACACACACAACACACACCCGAGTAAGAGTGTTCCAGTGAACTGACTGTGGAAAGAGCTTTAACCAGTTACCCAGCCTGAAAAACATCACAACAACGAGAAACCCAATGATTCAACCTGGAGAGACACAAGGATACGGGGACCATGTAGAAGCCATGGAAATGTGGGGACAGTAGGAAGGGATTCAATTACCCATCCCAGCTTGAAAACCATCGATGCCATCACACCAATGAAAGGCGGTTCATTTGCTCCATGTGGGAAGGGATTTTCTCAGTCCGTCTCCTCCAGTGACACCAGCTAGCTCACACTGAGATGGACCGTTCAGCTGGATTTCCAGCAAAAAGAGGTTCAGTTATTCATCCAACCTCACTGTACATCAGTGAACTCGCGCTGGGGAGAGACTGTTAACCTGCTCTGTGTGTGGGAAAGGATTCACTCAGTCACAACACCTGCTGACAAACCAGCAAGTCCGGAAGTGATTGCAGGATTGGGATTCTCCTGCTTTTGCTGCTGTTCATCACATCCAGGATTGACAGTCTGACAATATTTACTTTCCTCCTAATGTTAACTGACTGGAGTTTAATCTTCCAGATATATCGCTGATATTTGTGATGGCAGGGTCTGTTTTAAAAGCATCATCTTTGATCTTATCCCTCAATTCAGGAAGTCCCAAAGGAACTAATTAACAGTAAAATTAGAGGGAGAGAGGAGAGAAGAAAGAAAATAAAAAACAATAAGCCGCTACAGGATGCGAAGAACAGCGTCGAAGAAAGGAGGAAACGCGGGTTCGCCGCTGAAGGAGAAGACGAGCAAAAGTGTTGACAGGGTGGCGGAAGCCGAACTGGAAGGCGGGGCCGCACTACTTACAGTGGAGAAGATGACCGACGTGATAGTGGTGGAGCTGGAAAAACAGTTTGCGAGGCACATGGAGGCCTTGAGGAAGGAGACAGCGGTGGCGTTGAAGTCATTGGTGGAGGAGGCAATCGGCCCTATGAGGGTGGAGGTGGCAAAGGCATTGGCCGAGGTGAGAGAGCAGGGCGAGAAGATGAAGGAGGTGGAGGAGGCCGTGACAAACACAGCGACTAGGTCACCTCGATGGGGGACGAGCTGCGGAGGGTGGTGGAGGTTAACAGAGGACTCCGAGCAAAGCTGGAAGACTTGGAAAACCGCTCAAGGCGGCACAATTTGAGAATTGTGGGCTTGCCCGAAGGGACAGAGGGCCCAAGGCCAACACAATACTTCGCCAAGAAGTTGGCGGAGCTGATGGGGGAGGGTGAGAGCCCCACCCTGTACGAACTAGACCGAGCTCATTGGTCATTAAGGCCGAAGCCCAAAGTGAACGAGCCGCCAAGGGCAGTAATTATCTGCTTCCATAAGTTTTGCATGAAGGAGAAGGTATTAAGCTGGGCGAAGAAGATGCGTGAGGTGCTGTGGGATGGTACTGCGGCTCGGATCTACCAGGACTGGACGGTGGAGTTGGCAAAAAGACAAGCGGCGTTTGGGCGAGTGAAGGCGGCATTGTAAAAGAAGGGGGTGCGATTTGGTATGGTTTACCCGGCGAAGTTAAGGGTAACGTATAACGCCAAAGACTTTTATTTTGAGACAGCGGAGGCGGCTGAGGCGTTCGTGTGGGCAGAAGGCTTGGGACAGACGTGAAGAGCGGAGCTGAAAGAGAGACTGTGGACTGTGTTTGAGCAGCTGAAAATGTAGAAATGTTACAACTTTCTTTTTACTGATTTGTATTGAAATTTACTTCTCTTTGCATTGTTACAGAGTTCAAGTTAATGGTGGGTTGATTGGCGTTCTGTGTTGCGACGGTTAAATGTTATGTTCGTGAATTGTAGGGGTTGGATTGGTGGGTTTGTTTTGTTGTTTCTTTCTCTGGGACTGGGTGGAAGGGGCGATATGCTTTGGCGGGGGGAGTCACCCGCGATAGCTAACTAAAGTCGGCTAGTGAACGGGGATGTTGTTTCAGGGGGAAATGTAGGGGGGTTCTTGGGAGGGGGGGAAGGAGTTTGATGTTAACAATGGACAGGGGTTAGTGGTGGCGATGGACGCTGAGAAAGCCTTCAATAGGGTAGCGTGGGGGTACCTGTGGGAGGTGCTGAAGAGGTTTGGGTTTGAGGAGGGGTTTGTCAGGTGGGTTAGGCTGTTGTATGAGGTCCCCTGTCCCCCCTGCTCTTCGCACTGGCGATTGAACCCCTGGCTATGGCACTGAGAGAGTCGAGGAACTGGAGGGGGTTGGTGCGGGGTGGGAGGAGCACAGGATGTCGCTCTATGCGGACGACCTGCTGCTGTATGTGGCGGACCCGGTGGGAGGAATGCCAGAGGTAATGAGGATCCTTAGGGAATTTGGGGACTTTTCGGGGTACAAGCTCAATATGGGGAAGAGCGAGCTGTTCGTAGTTCAGCTAGGGGACCAGGAGAGGGGGATTGGCGAGCTCCCACTAAAAAGGGCGGAGAGGAGCTTCAGATATTTGGGGGGTCCAGGTGGCCAGGAGCTGGGGGGCCCTGCATAGGCTTAACTTTACAAGGCTGGTGGAGCAAATGGAGGAGGAGTTCAAGAGGTGGGATGCGTTGCCGCTGTCCTTGGCGGGTAGGGTGCAGTCAATCAAAATGACGGTGCTCCCAAGGTTTTTGTTCCTGTTCCAGTGCCTCCCCGTGTTTATCCCGAAGGCTTTTTTCAGGCGGGTTAACAGGAGTATAATGAGGTTTGTGTGGGCGTGAGGGACTCCGAGGGTGAGAAGGGTGTTCCTGGAGCGGGTGTTCCTGGAGCTGGCGCTGCCCAACCTCTGTGGGTACTACTGGGCCGCCAATGCGACGATGGTGCGCAAGTGGGTGATGGAGGGGGAGGGGGCTGCATGGAAGAGGCTGGAGACAGCGTCCTGTGTGGGTACGAGTCTGGGGGCGCTGGCAACGGCGCCGCTGCTGCTCCCTCCAAGGAGGTATACCACGAGCCCGGTGGTGGTGGCGGCCCTCAAAATTTGGGGGCAGTGGAGGCGGCATAGGGGGGAAGTTGGGGCCTCGGCGTGGACCCCATTACGGGGAAACCACCAGTTCGCCCCAGGAAGAACAGGTGGAGGGTTTTCGGAGTGGCACAGGGCAGGGATACGAAAGTTGGGGGACCTGTTTGTGGACGGGAAGTTTGCGAGCTTGGGTGAGCTGGAGGAGAAGTACGGGCTCCCCCCGGGGAACACCTTCAGGTACTTACAGGCAAGGGCGTTTGTCAGACGGCAGGTGGTGGAATTCCCATGGCTAATGCCACACACAGTACAGGACAGGGTGCTCTCGGGGGGGTGGGTGGGAGCGGAGAAGATCTCGGAAACTTACCAGGTGATGCAGGAGGAGGAGGAGGCCTTGGTGGTGGAGTTGAAAGGTAAGTGGGAAGAGGAGTTGGGAGAGGAGATCGAAGAGGGGACGTGGGCAGATGCCCTAGGGAGGGTGAACTCTTCCTCTTCGTGCACGAGGCTCAGCCTCATACAGTTTAAGGTGCTGCACAGGGCACACATGACCGGGACAAGGATGAGCAGGTTCTTTGGGGGTGAGGACAGGTGTGTCAGGTGCTTAGGGAGCCCAGCAAATCGCACCCATATGTTCTGGGCATGCCCAGCGCTGGAGGAATTTTGGAAGGGCGTAGCGAGGACGGTGTCGAGGGTGGTAGGATCCAGGGTCAGACCGGGCTGGGGGCTCGCAATAATTGGGGTGGCAGAGGAGCTGGGATTGCAGGAGGCGAAAGAGGCCGGAATTCTGGCCTTTGCGTCCCTGGTAGCCCGGCGAAGGTTTCTCCTTCAGTGGAAAGATGCGAGGCCCCCAAGCGTGGAATCCTGGATCAGCGATATGGCGGGGTTCATTAAATTGGAGAGGGTGAAATTCGCCTTGAGAGGGTCGGTACAAGGGTTCTTTAGGCGGTGGCAACCGTTCTTAGACTTTCTGGCAGAATGATAGACATTGGTCAATGGCAGCAGCAGCTCGGGGGGGGGGGGGGGGGGGGGGGGGTTACTTTATTTTTGTTTATGTTATTTACACTGGTGGGTCCGAGGGGGTGTATATGCCTGTTGTGTTAAGTCGGGGTGTTAATGTTAATTTATTATTTATGTACAGGGGGGAGGGGTTTGGGGGGTTGCTTTTTTAGATTGTGTTTTGTACTTAACCCTGTTGGGTTCTTTTTTCTTTCTCATTTTGTTGTTGATATTTTATGAAAACCTTCAATAAAAATTATTTTTTAAAAAAACAATGGACAGGGGTCAGGCTTATGGGGCAGGGCCCGGTGGTATGATGATGGTGGATAAGAAAGGTGGGGGGGTGAGAGACCCCCAGTAAGGATAGTCACGTGGAACATGAGAGGGTAGGAGGTACGGTCAAGAGGTCAAGGGTGCTTGCACATCTTAAAAGTTTGAAAGCCAATGTGGCAATGCTGCAGGAGACTCACTTGAGGGTGAAGGACAAGGTGAGACTTAAAAAGGTCTGGGTTAGTCAGGTATTTCACTCTGGATTTGACGGAAGGGCTCGAAGGATAGCGGTAATGGTCAGCAAAAGAGTACACTTCCAGATGGAAAAGGTGGTGGCAGATCAGGGGGGTAGATATGTGATTGTGGCAGGGGCGCTGGAAGGGTGTTTAGTGGCGCTGTTAAGTGTATACGGTCCCAATTGGGACGATGTGGGATTCGCGAGGAAGGTGTTTGGGGCCATTCCCGACTTGGACACACATGAGCTGATTGTGGGGGCGGACTGGAACTTGGTGCAGGAGCCAAGGTTGGACAGATCACAGCCGCACTCGCTGGTCCCGTCAGTGGGGGGGCGAAGGTGCTGGCTGGGCTAATGGTGGAAATGGGAGGGGTGGACTCTTGGAGGTTCCTGCACCCAAGGGAACGGGAGTACTCGTTCTTCTCAGCAGTCCATAAAGTATACCCTTTATGGCTTTTTTGTGGTGCGAAAGGCTTTGCTGGCTGGAGTCAAGGGGTCGGAATACTCTGCAATTGCAGTGTCAGATCACGCTCCACATTGGGTGGATATGGTACTGGAGAAGGGGGCAGAGACCGGGGTGGAAACTGGATGTGGGGCTTTTGGGGAACCAAGTGTTCTGTGAGAAAATTGAAAAGGTAATTAAGGAATATGTAGGTTTCAACTGTACGGGTGAGGTGTCAAAGGCAGTCGTCTGGGAGGCTCTAAAGGCGGTGGTGAGGGGTGAGGTCATTTTGTTGAAGGCAAGGGTGGACAAAGAGGAGAGGTTGGAGCGGCAGAGGGTAATAGATGAGATGTTGGAGGTAGTAGGAGGTATGCAGAAGATGTGGACCCAGCGAAGCTGGAAAAGAGGAAGGAACTACAGGCGAGCTTTGACCGACTGTCCACCAGGAAGGCGGTGCGCCAACTGAGACGAGCCAGGGGTGCAGTTTATGAACATGGAGATAAGGCGTATGTTAGCAGGTCAGCTCCGGAGGGAGGCAGCGGCAAGGGAAATTCTTCAGGTGAAGGATAGGGCAGGGAAGTTGGTGGTGGCCCCAGCGCTGATTAACAAGGTTTTTGAGGAGTTTTATGAGAGGTTGCACAGGTCAGAGCCACCCGGGGGAGACCGTGAGATGCAGGAATTTCTCGATGGGTTGGCGTACCCGAGGCTAGGGGAGGGGGACAGGGCTACATTAGAAGGAGCAATAGTGGAGCAGGAGATAAAGGATGCGATTGGGAGGATGCAGTCGGGGAAGGTGGCAGGGCCGGATGGGTTTCTGGTGGAATATTATAAATAATTTAAGGATAGGTTGGCACCCCTGATGGTGGGGATGTTTGAGGAAGGGGGTGTTGCTGCAAACCTTGGGGCAGGCATCAATTTCACTGTTGCTAAAAAAAGAT
The DNA here is from genome assembly GCF_047496885.1 of Scyliorhinus torazame. NCBI lineage: Eukaryota > Metazoa > Chordata > Chondrichthyes > Carcharhiniformes > Scyliorhinidae > Scyliorhinus > Scyliorhinus torazame. The sequence goes on from NC_092711.1 coordinate 130,333,637, forward strand.
AAGGATCCGACGGAGTGTGGGTCGTATCGGCCCATATCACTTCTGAATGTGGACGCAAAAGTGTTGGCGAAGGTACTGGCGGGTAGGCTGGAGGAGTACCTTCCGAAGGTGATAGGGGAGGATCAGATGGGGTTCGCGAAAGGGAGGCAGCTGTTTTCGAACATTAGGAGGGTTTTGAACGTCGTTATGGTACCGGCGGAAGGGAAGGAAACAGAGGTAGTTGTGGCATTGGACGCCGAGAAGGCGTTTGATCGGGTAGAATGGGGGTACCTGATGGCAGTGCTGGAGCGGTTTGGGATTGGACCAAGATTTGTGAACTGGGTAATGCTATTATATAAGGAGCCGAAGGCGAGTGTCCGCACAAACAAATCAGTTCGAGATACTTTTCTCTCCACCGTGGGACGAGACAGGGATGTCCTATGTCCCCCCTGCTGTTTGCACTTGCGATTGAGCCGTTGGCCATCACATTGAGAAGTTCGGGAGCATGGAAAGGAATAGTGCGGGGTGGATAGAGCATAGGGTGTCCTTATATGCCGACGACTTGCTGCTGTATGTGTCGGAACCGAGTGTGTTGATCGGAGTAATATTGGAGCTACTGCGGGTATTTGGGTCTTTCTCTGGGTACAAGTTGAACCTGGACAAGAGTGAGTATTTTGTGGTGTCTCGGCCAGGGTTGGGGGCAGGGGTTGGGGGGGGCTGCCATTCCGTAGGGCAGGGACTCACTTTAGGTATCTGGGGGTGCAGGTTGCCCGGGAGTGGGGGAGGCTTCGCGGGTACAACATCACTAGTTTGATGGGGAGAGTGAAAGCTGATCTGGCAAGGTGGGACGGCCTTCCTCTGTCACTGGCGGGTCGGGTACAGGCGGTTAAAATGAATGTGTTGGACTTCCGGGTGCGGCGATGACCAGCTGAGTCGCACGTTTCGGCAGCTCCCGGTGGAACGGACTTTTGGGCTCTTGATAGGAGCCCCAACGGCAATTTTAACGGCTAAAAACACCGTGCGGTAAACCAGAAGGGTGTTCCCCCTGGACACGGATGGAAAAAGGAGAGGAAAGTGGCCGGATTGCAGCGGATCCTTTGGAACAACGGCAAGGAAGGCAAGCAGAAACCAAGATGGCGTCGGAAGGTGGCAGTTTCATATGGGGCCCTGAACAACAAGAGTTCTTGAAACGCTGCGTGGAGGAGATAAAAAAGGAAATGAAGAAAGAGTTGTTGGCCCCGATATTACAGGCGATTGAAGGGCTGAAAGAGGAACAAAAGACCCAGGAGCAGGAGCTTCGGGTCGTGAAGGCGAAAGCAGCAAAGAATGAGAACGATATACAGGGCCTGGTGGTGAAGTCGGAGATACAGGAGGCACACCAGAAACGATCTGTGGAGAGGTTGGAGGCACTGGAAAACAACGCAAGGAGGAACAACTTGAGGATTCTTGGCTTCCTGAAGGTGTGGAGGGGGCGGACGTCGGGGCATATGTGAGCACGATGCTGCACTCGTTAATGGGAGCGGAGGCCCCGACGGGTCCGTTGGAGGTGGAGGGAGCATACCGAGTTATGGTGCGAGGATCGAGAGCAGGAGAAACTCCCAGAGCCATAGTGGTGAGATTCCTCCGTTTTAAGGATAGAGAAATGGTCCTTAGATGGGCGAAGAAAACTCGGTGTAGTAAATGGGAGAACGCGGTGATCCGCGTTTATCAAGATTGGAGTGCGGAGGTGGCGAGAAGGAGGGCGAGCTTTAATCGGGCCAAAGCGGTACTTCACAAAAAGAAGATAAAATTTGGAATGCTGCAACCGGCAAGACTGTGGGTCACATATCAAGGGAGGCACCACTACTTTGAGACGGCGGATGAAGCGTGGACTTTTATTGTAGAAGAAAAATTGGAATGATTGGATTATGAAAATGATCGTTTGGACAAAGTGGTGGGGCGAATGGGGGGGGGCGAAGAGGGGTTTTATGTTTTAATCCTGCGGTATGGTAACTTTTCTTTCTCCCACAGGTGGTGATGGGGGGAGGTGGGGAGGGAGAGGAGATGGGGCGTTGGCCATGGGAGGCGGGGCCGAGGGAGAGGCGCGGGCTTGGTTCCCGCGCTATGATAATTATGGCGGGAATAGAAAAGCAGGAAGGAGGGGGCGTCGCACGGTGCGAGCCGTGATCACGGGGGGAAGCCGAGGTCAGCCAGAGTTTGCTGACTTCTGGGAGCAACATGGGGGGAGTAATTACGCTAGCGGGGGGTCTAGCAGGGGGGGGGGAGGGGGGAATTACTGGGTTGCTGCTGCTGGGGAAAGGGGGGAGTGGGTACGGGAAAGGATGGGCGGGGGGGCACCGTCTGGGAGAGATACAGCTGCGTGGGAACTGGGTGAGAAGCTGGAAAAAGATGATGGCTAACCGGCAAGGGGGGGGGGGGGGTGGGAAGCCCCCCAACTCGGCTGATCACGTGGAACGTGAGGGGGCTTAACGGGCCGATAAAGAGGGCACGAGTACTCGCACACCTTAAGAAACTTAAAGCAGATGTGGTTATGCTACAGGAAACGCACCTGAAACTGATAGACCAGGTTAGGTTGCGCAAAGGATGGGTGGGGCAGGTGTTCCATTCGGGGCTGGATGCGAAAAACAGGGGGGTGGCTATATTAGTGGGGAAGCGGGTAATGTTCGAGGCGAAGACTATAGTGGCGGATAACGGGGGCAGATACGTGATGGTGAGTGGCAAATTACAGGGAGAGATGGTGGTTTTGGTAAACGTGTATGCCCCGAACTGGGACGATGCCAACTTTATGAGGCGAATGCTAGGACGCATCCCAGACCTAGAGACCGGAAAGCTGATAATGGGGGGAGACTTTAACACGGTGTTGGAACCAAGGCTGGATAGGTCGAAGTCCAGGACTGGTAGGAGGCCGGCAGCAGCCAAGGTGCTTAAGGATTTTATGGAGCAGATGGGAGGGGTGGACCCGTGGAGATTCAGTAGACCTAGGAGTAAGGAGTTCTCGTTTTTCTCCTATGTCCATAAAGTCTATTCACGCATAGACTTTTTTGTGTTGGGTAGGGCATTGATCCCGAGGGTGAGGGGAACGGAATATACGGCTATAGCCATTTCGGATCATGCCCCACACTGGGTAGACTTGGAGATAGGGGAGGAAACAAGAGGGCGCCCACCCTGGAGAATGGACATGGGACTAATGGCGGATGAGGGGGTGTGCCTAAGGGTGAGGGGATGCATTGAAAAGTACTTGGAACTCAATGACAATGGGGAGGTTCAGGTGGGAGTGGTCTGGGAGGCGTTGAAGGCGGTGGTTAGGGGGGAGCTGATATCAATAAGGACACATAAAGGGAAGCAGGAGAGTAAGGAACGGGAGCGGTTGCTGCAAGAACTTTTGAGGGTGGATAGACAATATGCGGAAGCACCGGAGGAGGGACTGTACAGGGAAAGGCAAAGGCTGCATGCGGAATTTGACTTGCTGACTACAGGCACTGCAGAGGCACAATGGAGGAAGGCGCAGGGTGTACAGTATGAATATGGAGAGAAGGCGAGCAGATTGCTGGCACACCAATTGAGGAAAAGGGGAGCAGCGAGGGAAATAGGGGGGGTGAGGGACGAGGAAGGAGAGACGGAGCGGGGAGCGGAGAGAGTGAACGAAGTGTTCAAGACATTTTATAAAAAATTGTATGAAGCTCAACCCCCGGATGGGAGGGAGAGAATGATGGATTTTTTGGATCGGCTGGAAATTCCCAAGGTGGAAGAGCAGGAAAGGATGGGATTGGGAGCACAGATCACGGTAGAAGAAGTGGTGAAAGGAATTAGGAACATGCAGACGGGAAAGGCCCCGGGACCGGACGGATTCCCAGTTGAATTTTACAGAAACTATTTGGACTTGCTCGCCCCGCTACTGACGAGGACCTTTAACGAGGCAAAGGAAAGGGGACAACTGCCCCCGACTATGTCAGAAGCAACGATATCGCTTCTCTTAAAGAAGGAAAAGGATCCGCTACAATGCGGGTCCTACAGACCAATTTCCCTCCTCAATGTGGATGCCAAGGTCCTGGCCAAGGTAATGGCAATGAGAATAGAGGAATGTGTCCCGGGGGTGGTTCATGAGGACCAAACTGGGTTTGTGAAGGGGAGACAGCTGAACACGAATATACGGAGGCTGTTAGGGGTAATGATGATGGCCCCACCAGAGGGTGAAACGGAGATAGTAGTGGCGATGGATGCCGAGAAAGCATTTGATAGAGTGGAATGGGATTATCTGTGGGAGGTGTTGAGGAGATTTGGGTTTGGAGAGGGGTATGTTAGATGGGTGCAGCTGTTGTATAGGGCCCCAGTGGCGACTGTGGTCACGAATGGACGGGGATCGGCATATTTTCGGCTCCATAGAGGGACAAGGCAGGGATGTCCTCTGTCCCCATTACTGTTTGCACTGGCGATTGAGCCCCTGGCGATAGCGCTGAGAGGTTCCAAGAGATGGAGGGGAATACTTAGGGGAGGAGAAGAACACCGGGTATCTTTATATGCGGATGATCTGCTACTATATGTGGCGGATCCAGCGGAGGGGATGCCAGAAATAATGCGGATACTTGGGGAGTTTGGGGATTTTTCAGGGTATAAATTGAACATGGGGAAGAGTGAGCTGTTTGCGGTGCATCCAGGGGAGCAGAGTAGAGAAATAGAAGACCTACCGTTGAGGAAGGTAACAAGAGACTTTCGTTACCTGGGGATCCAGATAGCTAAGAATTGGGGCACATTGCACAGGCTAAATTTGACGCGGTTGGTGGAACAGATGGAGGAAGATTTCAAGAGATGGGATATGGTAGCATTGTCAATGGCAGGGAGGGTGCAGGCGGTTAAGATGGTGGTCCTCCCGAGATTCCTCTTTGTGTTTCAGTGCCTCCCGGTGGTGATCACGAAGGCTTTTTTCAAAAGGATAGAAAAGAGTATCATGGGTTTTGTTTGGGCCGGGAAGACTCCGAGAGTGAGGAAGGGATTCTTACAGCGTAGTAGGGATAGGGGGGGGCTGGCACTACCGAGCCTAAGTGAGTATTATTGGGCCGCTAATATTTCAATGGTGAGTAAGTGGATGGGAGAGGAGGAAGGAGCGGCGTGGGAGAGATTAGAGAGGGCGTCCTGTAGGGGGACCAGCCTGCAGGCTATGGTGACAGCCCCATTGCCGTTCTCACCAAGGAACTATACCACGAGTCCGGTGGTGGTAGCTACACTGAAGATTTGGGGACAGTGGAGACGACATAGGGGAAAGACCGGAGCATTGGGGGGGTCCCCGATAAGAAACAACCATAGGTTTGCCCCGGGGGGAATGGATGGGGGATATGGAATGTGGCAAAGAGCAGGTATAACGCAATTGAAAGATCTATTTGTGGATGGGAAGTTCGCGAGTCTGGGAGCGCTGACTGAGAAATATGGGTTGCCCCAAGGGAATGCATTCAGGTACATGCAATTGAGGGCTTTTGCGAGGCAACAGGTGAGGGAATTCCCGCAGCTCCCGACACAAGAGGTGCAGGACAGAGTCATCTCGAAGAAATGGGTGGGGGACGGTAAGGTGTCGGATATATATAGGGAAATGAGGGATGAAGGGGAGACTATGGTGGACGAACTAAAAGGGAAATGGGAAGAAGAGCTAGGGGAGGAGATCGAGGAGGGGCTGTGGGCAGATGCCCTAAACAGTGTAAACTCGTCGTCCTCGTGCGCCAGGCTAAGCCTGATTCAGTTTAAGGTATTACACAGGGCACATATGACTGGAACACGGCTCAGTAAATGTTTTGGGGTGGAGGATAGGTGTGCGAGGTGCTCGAGAAGCCCAGCGAATCATACCCATATGTTTTGGTCATGCCCGGCACTACAGGGGTTTTGGATGGGGGTGACAAAGGTGCTTTCGAAAGTAGTAGGAGTCCGGGTCGAACCAAGCTGGGGGTTGGCTATATTTGGGGTTGCACAAGAGCCAGGAGTGCAGGAGGCGAGAGAGGCCGATGTTTTGGCCTTTGCGTCCCTAGTAGCCCGGCGCAGGATATTGCTAATGTGGAAAGAAGCCAAGCCCCCGGGGGTGGAGACCTGGATAAATGATATGGCGGGGTTCATAAAGTTAGAGCGGATTAAGTTCGTCCTAAGGGGGTCGGCTCAAGGGTTTACCAGGCGGTGGCAACCGTTCGTCGAATATCTTGCGGAAAGATAGATGGGGGAAAAAAGAAGGCAGCAGCAGCAGCCCAGGACTTGGGGGGGGGGGGGGGGGGGGGGGGTGGTGGGGGGGGGGGGGGGTGGCCTGAGACAAGGCAGTTGCCAATTAGGGCTAGTTTTTATTTTTGTTATTTAATATTTATTTATTTGTTGTTGTTTTTTTTTGTTCTTGTTTAAATAAAAAAGGTCATTATTATCTGTATTGTTATAATGTTGTGTAAAGGATGCACAATGTACTGTGTTGGTTGACCAAAAATTTTCAATAAAATATTATTTTTTAAAAAATGAATGTGTTGCCACGATTCCTGTTTATTTTTCAAAGCCTACCGATTTTCCTGCCAAAGTATTTTTTCAGGGAGATTGAGGGAAGGATTATCTCGTTCCTATGGGGAGGGAAAGTGGCCTGTGTGAGAAAGGTGCTGCTACAGAGGGGAAGGCAGGCAGGGGGTTTGGGTCTCCCAAACCTGATGTACTATTACTGGGCGGCGAATGTGGAGAAGGTGCAGAGCTGGGTCAGAGGAGTTGATTCCCAGTGGGTAAGAATGGAGGAGAGTTTGTGCAGGGGGTCGGGGCTGAAAGCATTAGCAACAGCGCCGCTCCTGATAGCTCCGGGGAAATACTCAGGGAGTCCGGTAATAATAGCTTCATTGAAAATCTGGAGGTAGTTTCGTCAACACTTCGGGTTGGGGGCAGGGTCAAGGGAAATGCCGATTCGGGGGAAGCACAGATTTGAGCCAGGGAGGTGGATGGAAATTTTCGGAAATGAGAAGAGAAGGAGATTAAGACGCAAAAAGATTTGTTTCTTCGAGGTCGGTTTGCAGGATTGAGGGAACTGGAAGCGAAGTATGGGCTAGAGCAGGGAGAAGTGTTTAGATACATGCAGGTTCGGGATTTTGCCAGGAAGGAGATTCAGAGCATCCCGGAGGTACTGGCCTCCACATTGCTGGAGGAGGTGTTGACGACAAGGGGACTGGGGAAGGGGGCAGTGTCAGCGGTGTACGGAGCTATTCTGGAAGAGGATAAGGCACCACTGGAAGGGATCAAAGCAAAGTGGGAGGAAGAGCTGGGAGAGGGTATAGAGGAGGGGGTCTGGTGTGAGGTGCTCCGGAGAGTGAATGCCTCCATCTCATGTGCGGGGTTGGGGCTGATACAGCTGAAGGTGGTATCTAGAGCGGCCTCACGAGGGCGAGGATGAGCCGATTCTTTGAAGGAGTAGAGGATGTGTGTCAGCGTTGCGGGGTGGGGCCCGTGAATCACATTCATATGTTTTGGTCCTGTCCAAAGCTAGGGGAGTACTGGAAGGAGGTGTTTAGGGTAATTTCCAAGGTGGTGCGCGTGAAACTGGACCCGGGTCCCCGGGAGGCCATATTCGGAGTGTCGGACCAGCCAGGGTTGGAAACGGGAGCGGAGGCAGATATCATAGCCTTCGCCTCGTTGATCGCCCGAAGGCGGATCCTGTTGGGATGGAGAGCAGCCTCTCCACCCAGTGCCCTGGCGTGACGGGAGGACCTGTTGGAATACTTGACCCTTGAGAAGGTTAAGTTCGAACTGAGGGGAAGCTCGGAGGGGTTCTACAAGTCATGGGCACTATTTATTCTGCACTTTCACGAACTGGATAACATTGAACATAGTTGGGGGGGGATGGGTGGGAGGGTTGGGGGGGAGGGGGGCTGTGTAGATTAAGGATGACTATGGGTAATCCCTGATCCCTTTTTGTCATTTGTTTATGTAAACATGCGGGCTGATGTTTGGGGGTTGGTGGGAGGATGGGAGCGTTGTTATTGTTATGGGGATTGACATATCTGTTGCAAATTATTGTTTATGGTTGGTGGGTGTAAATTCAGGAGAAAATGTGAAAAAGGAGGAGAATAAAAAAAAAATGTTTTAATTTAAAAAAAAATTTTTTTACAAGCCGGGTAGGGCACAGTGGTTAGCACTGCTGCCTCACGGCGCCAAAGCCCAGGTTCGATCCCGGCTCTGGGTCACTATCCGTGTGGAGTTTGCACATTCTCCCCGTGTTTGCGGCGGTTTCGCCCCCACAACCCAAAGATGTGCAGGGTAGGTGGATTGGCCTCGCTAAATTGCCCCTTAATTGGAAAAAATGAAATGGCCACTCTAAATTTATTTTAAAATATATATTTTTTCCAATGAGGGCACAGTAGTCAGCACTGCTGCCTCACAGAGTCAGGGACCCAGGTTCAATTCCAGCTTTGGGTGACTGTGTGTGGAGTTTGCACATTCTCCCGTGTCTGCATGGGTTTCTATTGCTCTTTTATTTATTTATTTATTAATAAATTTAGAGTACCCAATTATTATTATTTTTCCAATTAAGGGGCAATTTAACGTGGCCAATCCACCTAACCCTGCACGTCTTTGGGCTGTGGGGGTGAGACCCACGTAGACACGGGGAGAATGTGCAAACTCCACATGGTCTATTGCTCTTTTATAACCAGTGTGCGCTTAACCCATATGGTGGACAAACAATCACGCAAGTATTTCAGTTTAATCACAGTTTATATTAAACACAAGATTATATACTTCAGTAATTACACGTTCATGCACACTAAGACTATAACTATCAATTTGAACGACCTTCACTTAACTCCCAAATGACTGGCAGGTGTAGGTTCGATAAGGCCTTTATCGGTTTTCACACTTCTGGCGGCTGGAACCCGGGTAGGCTGTCTGTGCTTGATGGTCTTCCTTCGGTAGATGTCGCGGGTCCTTGAACTTGGCTAATGTCGGTAGCTGTGCTGCAATCGGATGTCAGGCGCAGAGCTGGTCCAAAAGAGAGTGTGTGTTGGTTGTGCAGTTCTTCTTATCCTCCGATCTTTTGCGCCCTTTTGAGCGGTTCCAGGTGAGGCTCCAATGGATCGATAGGGTCTTGATCACCCTAATCGATCCTGGCCAATTAGGGGCGGGCACCTTGATGGCTGGACAGGTCCAGGTCGGCCATGGCCATTAGTCCAGGGCACGTAGGCCTTCGCAAATTAGGCAAGCAGGCGCCACTTATTGTTAGTTTCTACCTGGAGCCCATTGTCCTAGGAAGACCTTTGAGTGGCCTTCAGCAGGTGTGAGTTCCCACATAAGTCTGGGCTGCCATTTGTAAATATACAAACTGCAGCTTGTCTGTGTCCCAAGCCTGACCACATTTCCCATCACTCTTTGCGGGAAGCCATTTTAGATGGCCACATTTCCTCCGGGTGCTCCGGTTTCTTCCCACAGCCCAAAGATGTGCAGGTTAGGTAGATTTTCCATGCTAAAGTTGGCCCTCAGTGTCCAAAGATGTGCAGGTCAGGTGGGATTATTGGGATGGGGTGGGAGAGTGGGCCTAGGTTGGGCGCTCTTTCGGAGGGTCAGTGCAGACTCGATGGGCCAAAGGGCCTCCTTCTGCACTGTAGGGATTCTGTGATTCTAAGGACATCAGTGGAAAAACAGGCTGTGATGTGAGTAGGAGCATTAAGGTTCAGACAGGACAATACCTCTGGGAATAATAGACGACGGAAATATTAAATAATTATTTTGACAAAGGAGCAGAATTAGGCCACTCGGCCCATCGAGTCTGCTCCGCCATTCAATCATGGCTGATATGCTTCTCGGCCCCATTCTCCTGCCTTCTCCTCATAATCCCTGATCCCCTTATTAATCAAGAATCTATTTATCTCTTATTTAAAGACACTCAGTGATTTGGCCTCCACATCCTTCTGCGGCAAAGAGTTCCACAGATTCACCACCCTCTAGCTGAAGAAATTCCTCCTCATCTCACTATTAAAGGATTGATTTGATTTATTACATGTATTAGTATGCAGTGAAAGATTGTTTCTTGCATGTTGTACAAACAACGCATACCGTACATAGGGAGGGAAGGAGAGACTGCAGAATATAATGTTACAGTTATAGCAAGGTGTAGAGAAAAGATCAACTTAATACGAGGTAGGTCCATTCAAAAGTCTGATTGCAGCAGGGAAGAAGCTGTTCTTGAGTCGGTTGATACGTGACCTCAAACTCTTGTATCTTTTTCCTGACGGAAGAAGATGGAAGAGAGTATGTCCGGGGTGCGTGGGTCCCTGATTATGCTGGCTGCCTTTCCGAGGCAGCGGGAATTGTAGACAGAGTCAATGGATGGGAGGCGTGTTTGCTTGATGGATTGGGCTACATTCACAACCTTTTGTAGTTTCCTGCGGTCTTGAGCAGAGCAGGATCCATATCAAGCTGTGATACAACCAGAAAGAATGCTTTCTATGGTGCATCTGTAAAGGTTGGTGAGAGTCGTAGCTGACATGTCAAATTTCCTTAGTCTTCTGAGAAAGTAGAGTCGTTGATGGGCTTTCTTAACTATAGTGTCGGCATGGGGGCACCAGGACAAGTTGCTGATGATCTGGACACCTAAAAACCTGAAGCTCTCGACCCTTTCTACTTCGTTCCCATTGATGTAGACAGGGACATGTTCTCCAGTACGCTTCCTGAAGTCGATGATAATCTCCTTCATTTTGTTGACATTGAGGGAGAGATTATTGTCATCGCACCAGTTCACCAGATTCTCTGTCTCATTCCTGTACTCTGTCTCATCACTGTTTGAGATCCGACCCATTACGGTGGTGTCATCAGTAAATTTGAAAATCAAGTTGGAGGGGAATTCGGCCACACAGTCATAGAATATAGTAGAGGGCTGAGGACACAGCCTTGTGGGGCACCGGTGTTGCAGATGATCGTGGAGGAGATGTTGTTGCCTATCTTTACTGATTGTGGCCTGTGGATTTGGAAGTTGCAGAGGGAGGAGCCGAAGACCAGGCCACGGAGTTTGGAGATGAGTTTCGTAGGAATGATGGTGTTGAAGGCTGAGCTGTAGTCAATAAATAGGAGTCTGACATAGGTGTCTTTGTTATCTAGGTGTTCCAGGGTAGAGTGCAGGGCCATGGAAATGGCGTCTGCTGTGGACCTGTTACAGCGGTAGGCGAACTGTCGTGGATCAAGGCAATCCGGGAGAACAATCAGTGGGAGACGGGCTGGAGCCGAGGCCGGGAGCCCCAGGCTAGCTGAGTGCAGCTAGTCAACGGGAGCCGAGGTGGGGGGTGTCCATATAGTTAGATTAGGGCAGGGGTTAGGTGATAGGATGGTGTTGCTGGGGGGGGGGGGGGGGGGGAGTTGTTCTGCTGGCGGGGAGGGGAACTGGGCATGGTAACAGTGAGGAGGTCATGGGTGGAGCCGGCCAGGAGGCGGGCCAGAGGAAGCGCGACACATGGCTGGGGGGCTGGCCAAGGAAAGGAGATGCTGATCGGCAAAGGCGGGGGGGGGCGAAGTGCCCCCCAACCAGGCTGATCACCTGGAACGTTAGAGGGTTAAACGGGCCAGTGAAGAGGGCGCGTATGTTTGCGCATCTGCGGGTTCTGAAGGCGGACATAGTCTTGTTGCAGGAGACGCAGCTGAAAGTGGCAGACCAGATTAGGTTAAGGAAGGACGGGGTCAGTCAGGTCTTTCATTCGGGGCTTGATTCTAAGACGAGGGGGGTTGCGATCCTGATTAATAAAAGGGTACAATTTGAGGCGGAGGGCACAGTCGTCGAATGGGGGTGGCAGTTTTGTTATGGTGAGGGGTAAGCTCGAAGGGGTGAGAGTATTCCAGGTCAGTGTGTATGCCCCTAATTGGGACGATGTGGATTTTATTAGGAGGATGCTGGGGAAGATCCCTGACTTGGACTCGCGTAAGTTCATCATGGGCGGGGGCTTTAATACAGTCCTGGACCCGAGCCTGGACCGGTCATGCTCAAGAACGGGCAGGTTGCCAGCGATGGCAAAGGAACTGAGAGGGTTCATGGAGCAAATGGGGGGAGCAGATCCGTGGAGATTTAGCCGGCCGACGGCGAGGGAGTTCTCGTACTACTCCCACGTCCACAAGGTGTATTCCCGAATTGACTACTTTGTTGTGAGTGGGGACCTGCTGGCCAGAATGGTGGGGGCAGAATATTCGGCAATTGCCATATCGGACCATGCTCCGCACTGGGTAGATCTGCAGTTTGGTAAGGACAGCTTTCAGCGTCCACCATGGAGGCTGGAAGTTGGACTACTCGCGGGCGAGGCGGTGCGCAAGAGGCTGAGGACATGCATGCAGAATTACCTGCAGGTGAACGTTACTGGAGAAGTCTCAGCAGCGGTGCTCTGGGAGGCACGGAAGGCAGTGGTGAGAGGGGAGCTGATTTCAATCCGGGCGTACAGGGACAGGACAGAAAGGGCAGTGACGGACCGACTGATTAAGGAAATTCTACGGACGGACAGGAGTTACGTGGAATCCCCGAGGCCAGAGTTACTCAGGAAACGACAGAGACTGCAGGCCGAATTTGGGGTGCTAACTACAGGCAAGGCTGTAGAGCAGCTTAGAAAGGTAAAAGGCGTGAATCATGAGCATGGGGAGAAGGCCAGTAGAATGCTTGCGCAGCAACTGAGGAAGAGGGAAGCAGCTAGGGAAATAGGGCGGGTAGTGATTGGGGAAGGTAATCTAGTGGGTGATCCAGCAGGGCTGAACAAGGTCTTCAGGGACTTTTATAGGAAGCTGTACACTTCGGAACCACCCGGGGGACCGGGGGAAATTAGGCGATTCTTGGATGGACTGACCTTGCCAAGAGTGGGGAGGGGGTTGGTGGATGGACTGGGGGCCCTGGTCAGGATCGAATAGGTATTGGGGGGCCTGAAGGTCATGCAGTCGGGTAAAGCCCTGGGGCCAGACGGGTTTCCGGTGGAGTTTTACAAGACATTTGCCGGGATAGTGGGGCCGGTGCTGGTCAGGGTCTTTAACGAGTCAAGAGACAGAGGGAATTTACCCCCAAATGTCGCAGACCACCATCTCGCTCATTCTGAAACGGTATAAGGGACCCGAAGGCCTGTGGGTCATACAGGCCAATCTCTTTGATTAACGTAGACGCCAAGTTACTGGCGACCAGAATCATAGAATCATAGAATTTACAGTGCAGAAGGTGACCATTCGGCCCATCGAGTCTGCACCGGCTCTTGGAAAGAGCACCCTACCCAAGTTCAGCACCTCCACCCTATCCCCATAACCCAGTAACCCCACCCAACACTAAGGGCAATTTTGGACACTAAGGGCAATTTATCATGACCAATCCACCTAACCGTTCAGGCTAGTGGGGGAGAGTTTCCGATATTTGGGGATTCAGGTGGCACGGTACTGGGGCACGTTGCATAAGCCCAACATGCCCCGGCTGGTGGAACGAGTGAGGAAGGAGGCCCGGAGATGGGATGCGCTCCCGCTGTCATTGGTGGGGAGGGTGCAGACTGTTAAGATGGCGATTCTCCCGCGGTTCTTGTTTGTTTTTCAGTGTCTCCCCATCTTTATCCCGCGGTCCTTCTTTAAGAGGCTGAATAAAATTATTCTGGGATTTGTATGGGCGGGGAAGTCCCTGCGGGTGAAGGGGGTGATGCTTGAAAGGAGCAGAGGAGAAGGGGGGCTGGCGTAGCCGAACTTCAGCAACTATTACTGGGCGACCAACATAGTGATGATAAGGAAATGGATGGTGGGTGCAGGGTCAGTTTGGGAGCAGATGGAGGCTGCTTCGTGCAGGGGCACTAACTTAGCAGCCCTGGTCACGGCGCCTCTGCTGCTTTCGCCGGCACGGTACTCCACCAGCCCAATAGTGGTGATGGCTCTTCGGATCTGGGGCCAGTGGAGGAGGCATGTAGGGGAGGTAAAAGCATTGGTGTGGACCCCAATCTGCGGCAACCACCGATTTGCCCCGGGGAACATGGACGGGGAGTATCGACTGTGGAGGAGGGCGGGGATTGTGAGGATGGGGGATCTGTTCCTGGAAGGGAGCTTTCTGAGCATGAGGGCGCTGAAGGAGAAGTTTGGGCTGATGAGAGGGAACGACTTTAGATACTTGCAGGTGAGGGATTTTGTACGCAGACTGGTGCCGTCCTTCCCACGTCTCCCGCCGAAGGGGAGGCAGGACAGGGTAGTTTCTAGGGGAGAGGTGGGAGAGGGTAGAGTTTCAGACATCTACAAGGAGCTAATGAGAGCTGAGGATACGCAGACCGAGGACCTGAAGCTTAAGTGGGAGGAGGAGCGCGGGGGGGAGCTGGCGGACGGTATTTGGGCAGAAGCCCTGAGCAGAGTAAACACGACCGCAACATGCGCCAGGCTCAGCCTGATCCGGTTTAAGGTCGTGCACCGGGCCCACATGACAGTGGCTCGGATGAGTAAATTCTTCGGGCTGGAGGACAAGTGTCTAAATGCGCCGGAGGGCTGGCTAACCATGTACACATGTTCTGGTCATGCCCTAAACTCAGGGGGTATTGGCAAGGATTCGCAGATGTCACGTCCCGGGTGTTGAAAACTGGGGTGGTAATGAGCCCGGAGGTGGCAATCTTTGGGGTTTCGGAGGACCCGGGCGTCCAGGCAGAGAGGGAGGCCGATGTTCTGGCCTTTGCTTCCCTGATAGCCCGGTGACGATTACTGTTAGCATGGAGGGACTCAAAGCCCCCGAGGGCTGAGCTGTGGCTATCGGACATGGCGAGCTTTCTTGGCCTAGAGAAGGTCAAGTTCACCTTGAGAGGTTCGCTACTGGGGTTCACCCGAAGGTGGCAGGCATTTATTGACTTCTTCGCAGAGGAGTAAGCGTCAGCGGGAGGGGGGAGGGGGGTAGAGTAGAGTAGGGGGATATTGAGGCAGGTCCGTGCGTGAACAGAGCCATGGTTTACACTATGTTTAATGTGGAATTTGTGTCTTGACTTCTTTTTTTGTTTGTACTGTACAATGTCATTTTTTCTGTATGCCTAAAATACCTCAATAAAATTGTTTTTTAAAAAAGGCAATCCGGGAGGCTGGAGTTGATTCAGAACAGTAGCACAGTGGTTAGCACTGCTGCCTCACGGCGCTGAGGTCCCAGGTTCGATCCCGGCTCTGGGTCACTGTCCGTGTGGAGTTTACACATTCTCCCCGTGTTTGCGTGGGTTTCGCCCCCACAACCCAAAAGATGTGCAGCGTAGGTGGATTGGCCACGTTAAATTGCCCCTTAATTGGAAAAAATTAATTGGGTACTCTAAATTTTTTTTTTTTAAATTGCCCCTAAGTGTGCAAAAGGTTAGGTGGGGTTACAGGGAAAGGACAGGGGATTGGGTTTAGGTAGGGGGGGTCTTTCGCAGGGTCGGTGCAGTCTTGAGAGGCTGAATGGCACTGTCGGGATTCCATGAAATGATTCTCTGAAATCAGCTTTCAAAATGATGCAGAGTTTCAGCCAATGAGGGAGATCCGGGCTCAGCCCCGCCCCTCATTCACTCTGATTGGTTGGAGGCCAGACCGTTCGTCCTCTAATCCCCCCCTCTTTCTTTTGGTTTGCAGCTGCTGTCAATCACTCGGAAATGTGGAGCATGCGCAGTTCCAATGTTAGCGCAGTCTGGAGACGGTTATGTGGAAAACCTCAGCCTGCATTATTTCGCCGGGTGAGTCATGAAGAATGGATCGAGTAATCGGTGGGTGGGTTGGGAGGCTTCATAAACAGTCTGTGTAGTCTCTAGTCCCGAATACGAAGCTCGGTTACAACATTTGAACCGGCGAAAGCTGCATGAGGCTTTTCCCCGAGACAGGCCCGGATTAAGGACCTTTGTGTGCAGCCGGGCGCATGCTCAGAGAAAGCCTCAGGCTCTGCTCCGCCTCCCATTCTCTCCGATTGGTTGGAGGACCAGCCGCTCTTGTTCGGTCCTCCAGCTCCGTCCCCTCTTCCTATTGGTTCGTATCTGCCGTCAATCAGTTCCCGGGCATTGTGAGCTGGAGCAAACCCTTCACAATCATTGTCAGCTCCCTGGTTTGCAGCTGCGGGGCTTCTCCCTCCCGGGAACAGGCCCAGGTTAACGGGCACCATCCTGCTTCAGACACTGGAGGATGGTTCACATCAGAGGATGGGGAGGGGGACAAGAAATACAAGGTTACACTTTGCACTCATGATGTGGAGATGCCGGCGTTGGACTGGGGTGTAAGACAGTAAGAAGTCTTACAACACCAGGTTAGAGTCCAACAGGTTTGTTTCGAATCACTAGCTTCCGGAGCACTGCTCCTTCCTCAGGTGAATGAAGAGGTGGGTGCCAGAAGCACATATACAGACAAAATCAATGATGCAAGACAATATTTTGAAAGTGAGTCTTTGCAGGTAATTAAGTCTTTACAGGTCCATACGGAGCGACTGGAGAGAGTGATAATCACAGGTTAAAGAGGTGTGAATTGTCTCAAGCAAGGACAGTTGGTAGGATTTTGCAAGCTCAGGCCAGATGGTGGGGGGGTGAATGTAATACGACATGAATCCAAGGTCCCGGTTGAGGCCGTATTTAGGTGTGCGGAACTTGGCTATCAGTTTTTGCTCAGCGGTTCTGTGTTGTTGCGCATCCTGAAGGACGCCTTGGAGAACACCCGAAGATCAGAGGCTGAATGCCCTTGTCTGCTGAAGTCTTCACTGACTGGAAGGGAACATTCCTACCTGGCGATAATCGCCGGACCAGTTGTGCACACATGAGTACGGCCTCAACCGGGACCTTGGATTCATGTTGCATTACATTCAATCCCAACCATCTGGCCTGGGCTTGCAAAATCCTACCAGCTGTCCTGGCTTGAGACAATTCACACCTCTTTAACCTGTGATTATCCCTTTCTCCAGTCGCTCCGCCTGGACTTGTAAAGACTTAATTACCTGCAATGACTCGCATTCAAAGTATCATCTTGCATCATTGACTTTGTTTATATATGTGTTTCAGTAACCCACCTCTTCATTCACCTGAGGAAGGAGCAGCGCTCCGAAAGCTAGTTATTCAAAACAAACCTGTTGGACTTTCACCTGGTGTTGTCAGACTTCTTACTTTGCACACAAATCAATGAGGACTCTGATCTCTGGGAAGGAAGGAAACCCTGGGAGGTGGACGGGGAGGATTCGCAAACACCTGCTGGAGGCCACAAACCCCCAATAAGACCCATTGATTTTATTGTCAGTGTGCAGTCAGGAGCTGGAGAACTGAACCCAGGCAGAGGAGAGGGAAGGAGAAAACTGGGAGTGGAGGAAATAAATGGTGAGATGGGTTTGGATTTCAGCCCACAGAAGAGGGAGAGTGTGTGGGAAGGGGGATTTACAGCTTTGGGGGAACAAGAGAGGATAAAATGTTCCAGAGAAACTAGAATTGTCTGTTCAGAATTTCTATCCTGGACTGACAGTGATGGCTTGTGTAAACTCCTTTTACAGGATATTAGAAAGGGAGCATTTGCAGAGGGGAATTTCAAACCAAACTTCGTACTTCATTTGACCGTCATTTAGTTCATCATGACTTGAATATCATCACCTTTAAAGATCGAAGGAAAATGTTTGTCTATTCGGTCTGTGGGAAAAGCACCAAGATACACACACACACACCCGAGTGAGAGTGTTCCAGTGAACTGACTGTGGAAAGAGCTTTAATCAATTACACAGCCTGAAAAAACATCACATTGTTCACAGTGAGGAGAAACCTTACACGCGTTGTGTGTGTGGACGAGGCTTCAACTGATCATACAACCTGGAGAGACACAAGGATACCAGCACAATGGAGAAGCCGTGGAAATGTGATGACTGCGGTAAAGGATTCAGTTATAGATCCCGGCTGGAATACCATCGACGCAGTCACACTGGGGCCAACACAATTGAGAAACCGTGGAAATGTGAGGATTGTGGTAGAGGATTCAATTATCCATCCCTGTTGGATAACCACCGGCGCAGTCACACTGGGGAGAGGCCATTCACCTGTTCCGTGTGTGGGAAGGGATTTGCTCAGCCAACCGGCCTCATGTTACACCAGCGCATTCACACTGAGGAAAGACCATTCAACTGCACTTCCTGTGGAAAATGTTTCCGGTCTTCGTCTGATCTCAATCAACATCAGCGAGTTCACACTGGGGAGAGGCCGTTCATCTGTTCCATGTGTGGGAAGGGATTCACAAAGTCTTCCAACCTGGTGACTCACCAGCGAATTCACTCCGAGGAGAAGCCGTTCAGCTGCACTTCCTGTGGAAAGAGGTTCCGGTATTCACAGAGCCTCGAAGAACATCATCGAGTTCACACTGGGGAGAAGCCGTTCACCTGTTCAGTCTGTGGACAGGGATTCACTCAGTCATCCAGTCTGGTAAGTCATCAGCGAGTTCATACTGGGGAGAGGCCATTCAGCTGCACTTCCTGTGGGAAGAGTTTCAAGCAGTCATATGCCCTTGTTGAACACCAGCGAATTCACACGGGAGAGAGACCATTCACCTGCTCCACCTGTGGGAAGGGATTCACTGTATCATCCAGCCTCAAATCCCACCAGAAAATCCACACTGAGGAGAAGCGTTTCAACTGCACTGACTGTGGGAAGAGTTTCAGGTCTTCATCTGCTCTCTTTGTACACCAGCGAGTTCACACTGGAGAGCGACCGTTTACCTGCTGTGTGTGTGGGAAGGGATTCACTCGGTCCTGCAGCCTGGTGACACACGAGCAACTTCATATGTGACCTGAGAAGCTGGATTCTGCTGTTAATCACTTCCAGGATTGATAGTCTGAAAACATTTGGTTGGTTATGCTAACATTCAACAACCCTATAACTGGCTGGAATTTAATATTCTGCAGAGATCACTTTTTTGGGACTGCAATGTCACTTTCTAAAAGTCCAATCAGTAATCTTTCTCCTTAATTCAAGAACTCTCAACAGGAGCTCAGATAAAATATGATTATGAACTCCAATCCTACATTGATCTCTGGTGTAAACTCTACAATTCAGTGTCTGAAAGGTTCCACTGATTAACATCTCCAATTAGAAAGTATTGACTAATCCTTCCTGACAGTTTCTACTAACTTCTACATTCTTCATGGTGACACCTCCATTCTGAAATTAAATTATCAAGGAACTTCTGTGAGACAGACCATAAGAAGTAGCAGCAGAAGCAGCCCACTCGGCCCATCGAGTCTGCTCCACCATTCACTGAGATCATGGCTGTTCTATAATCCTCAACTCCACTTTTCTGCCTTAGCCCCAGAACCCTTGATTGTCTTTCTGATTAAAAATCTGTTTAACCTCAGCCAGACGTCTCCCAGTCTCCGTCTGACCCTTTGCCACAGCTTCCTGTTATGGTTGCGTTGGACTAACAGACACCCGGAAAGATAGAATTCAAGCTGAAATTCCCAAGCCCGGCAAGTCCCATCGACCCCGAAAGCTTCATGATTTCTTCCTTCTCTGTTGGAAGGTGGGGTTTGTTCCACAGAACGTGCATAACACAAAGATCAAATGCTTTGTCCACAAAAGCTCCTCAGTCTCATCCATCCCTTTAGTGACATCATGCTCTGTACTGTGCAGTTTGACAGCTCCACTTCTGACACGTTCAGGGTGAAGAGTGGAGTGAAACAGGGCTGTGTCCAAGCCCCCACATTGTTTGGTATTTTCATCTCCATGTTCCTGAGCAGGACCTTCCTGCAGATAGAACAAAGGGCAATACAGCACAGGAACAGGCCCTTCGGCCCTCCAAGCCTGTACCGGTCATGATACCAACCTTTGCCAAAACCCTCAGCACTTCCTTGTGCCATATCCCTCTATACATTCTATCCATTTGTTTGTCAAGATGCCTTCTGAACGCCGTTGAACTGCTTCCACAACCTCCTCTGGCACATCTCCTCTAAACTTTGCCCCACGGACCTTAAACCAATGCCCCCTGGTGACTGACCCCTCCACCCTGGGAAAGAGTGCCTGCCCATCCACTTTATCCATGTCCCTCATAATCTTGTAGACCTCTATCTGGTCACCCCTCAACCTTCATCTTTCTAATGAAAACAGTCCGAGTCTATTCAGCCTTCCACATAGCTAACACTGGTATGGAAGGAGTTTCCCTAAATACTCGGTCAGACAGCAATCCCTACAATCTGGTCAGGCTGAAAGTGAGGAGAAAACAGGGCCCATCTTAATCAGAGAACCTCTCTACGCTGATGAAATTGTGCTCGTCATTCACACGGAAACTCAGCTACAAAGACTGATGGATTGTCTCTCCCACAGACAGAGAGGGATTGCCTCCCCATGCTATAACTTGTTCTCCCTTACTGTGGACATCAAGATAACCATGGATTTGGGATAGTGTGTCTGAGCAAATTCTGCTACCTTGTGTTCACAGTGATAGACAATCCGTCTCTTGATGCAGAACTTGATGGATGTGTAGGGAAAGCAGCTCCACTTTTGGCCACCTCCCAAATCCTGCATGAAATGACATCAAGCTGTCTCAGCACCAAGATTCTGGTTTCTGAAGCCTATGTCCTCAGCACCTTGTTGTCTGCCTGTGAAACATGGACGTTTAAAAGTGATCAAGACAAGAAGCTCAACAATTTCCATCCTCACTAGTTGCAGCACATTCTGGGCACCTCATAGGAAGGGCAGAACTATGAATGTGACAGTCCTCTAAAAGATATATCTCCCAAGGATATGGGCTCTGATCGAGCAGAGACAGGTTCGCTGGCTCAGGTACATTCACAAGATGGAGGACGGTCATTCCAACTGCTTGGCAACAGGAGCCAACACCAAAAACAACAACCCACAACCGCACCTGAGAACCACTTCATATGTGACACTTGTACCAGAAGCTGCCTCTCACAGACTTCTCTCTTCAGCCATCAGTAAAAGTAAACCTGAATGATAGAGAGATGGCAGAAATATTAAATAATTATTGTGTCTCAGTTTTTTTCGGGGTGACAAAACAGGGAGATGTTACTTTGAATAATGAGATGAGGAATGAGATAAGTACGTTTAAAGCCCAAAAGGGGTTGGATTAAATAAAACAAATCAAATTCAGAGGATAAAGCCCCTGGTCTGAATGGATTACAACCAAATATATTTAAATCATCCAAGGACGAGATAGCAGTGATGTCACTGCTCATATTTAATAATGCATTAAAATAGTGCAGTGCTAGAAGACTGACAAATCACTAACGCAATTCCTGTATTTAAAAAGGTGGACAGACCATGCCCAACCCCAGTCGGTACCCGAGAGGTTACCGCCTCTCCCATTAGCTGAATCTGCTCCTTCCTCCACCTCTCTGCTGCAGTGTTGTACAGGATGCAGCACATCACTATTATTCTGGGGTTCCTGGCTGCCGAATACTGAAGGTCTCATCCGGTCACATCCGGACCTATCTAGACATCTGAAACACCTCTTCACCATTGCAATTGTTTGCTCAATGACATACCTGTAGTCAGGTGACTCTGGTTATAGCATTCCTGAGCCTCATGGTGCAGTTCCTCACATGAGCCAGGTTTGAAGAGGGAGTCCCTGGTCTACAATGATCCAGCCGTTAAATCTGGTTCCTGGAACAAAAATGTCTGGAATATTGGAATGTCACAGTCTGTGTCCATCAGGACCATTCCCAAGTTTGGGGGATAATGTTCACTGTTTTATATTCAGGTCTTGGGGGGGAATCATGTTCACTGCTTTATATTCAGGTCTGGGGGGGGGGGGGAGGATAATGTTCACTGTTTTATATTCGATTCTGGGGGATAATGTTCACTGTTTTATATTCGCGTCTGGGGGGGAATAATGTTCACTGTTTTGTATTTGGGTCTGGGATAATGGTCACTTTCATATTCGGATCTGGGGGGGGGAATAATGTTCACTGTTTTATATTCGTGTCTGGGGGGGATAATGGTCACTTTTATATTCGGATCTTGGGGGGGGATATTGTTCACTGTTTTATAATTCGGGTCTGGGAAGGGATATTTTCATGTTTTAGACTTGAGTCTGGGAAGTATCATGTTCGCTGTTCAAGATATTAACAGAGAAAGACAATTCATAAAGGTAGAAAAAGATAAACTATTTCCATTGGTTGGAGATTCTAAAACTAGGAAGTATATAAAGATTTGGGCTGAGATGTAAGGAAGAACCTATTCACTCAAAGGTGGTAAAGGTTTGGAAATCTCTCCCACAACAGCAGTTGGAGCTGAAACAGTTAACTTTAGGTTAGAGATAGATAGATTTTTGTTAAGCAAAGATATTGAGGGATATAGGCTAAAGGCAGGTTAATGGCGTTGGGTCACCGATCAAGCATGATATCATTGAATGGCCGGCAAGCATGAGGGGCTGAATGACCTACTCCTGTTCCTTTGTTCGATTCTGCCTCGCTCACAATGCATTCATAGAATCCCTACAGTGCAGGAGGAGGCCATTTGTTCCATCTTGTCTGCACCAACCCTCTGAAAGAGACCCAATATCCCATACTATCCCAGTAATTCCACCTAGGGGGAGTTTAGCATGGCCACATAACCTGCAGTGCTTTGGTCTGTGACAGAAAACTGGAGCACCCAGAGGAAACACACGCAGATACGGGAAGAATGTGCAAATTCCACCCAGTTACCTGAGGTCGGAATCAAACCCTGGCGCTGTGAGGATCCAGTGTTAACCACCCTGCCATCAAAGCCTACTGAACCTCGTATTCCCAGGTGGTCTCCCATTCAAGTACTAATCAGGCCCGAGTCTGCTTAGCTTCTGACGCGATTGGGTGTTTTCAGACTAGTATGGCCGTAGGCAAGACTAATATGGCGGTAGGCTACCCCCACCACTACTCTCATCTTCCAGCAGCTCTGCTCAGTTTGCCCCTTCATTCGTTGCTGCCTGCTTCCCCAACCAGCTTTCTCTTCTGTTTTCCTCTGCTTGCCAGGCCCCTCCCCTCCGTTTTCTAGGTTGTCAGAGGCTGCCATTAAAAGCTCTAATCTCCAGTCAGTGATTGAGCTCTGTGATTGGATGGAGAATCAGGGTGAGGTTAAAGTGCCTTATGGACAGCGATGGGTGGGAGTGGTTATATAATAAACCCAAACTACACTATGTAATTGTGTGAACTATGAAACCATCACATTCAGAGCTCTGTGAGAGAAGTTTGGAGAATATTTTATCTGAGTCTTTGATCAATTTTGTTTGCTTAAATACTGTTTGCTTAAATATTGTAAGTGACAAAATAGATTGCTGGTTATGTTCCAAAGGCGCTCAGGACCATGAACCGCTCATCCAGACATAGGAACAGCTTCTTCCCCACAGCGACTAGACTCCTCAATGACTCTCCCTCGGACTGATCTGTTCCCTGTAAGAACACTATTCACGACACCCTATGCTGCTCTTGCTAATGTATTTGCTTAGTTTGGCCCTTGTTCCGCACTGTAACCAATCACTATTTGTCAATGTACTCTGTTGATTATTGTTTTTGTTTACTATGTACATATTGTGTACGTTCCCTTGGCCGCAGAAGAATACTTTTCACTGTACTTCGGTACATGTGACAATAAATCAGTCAACCAACCCGGCCCTGGTGACTGCTTAGTTTTTCCAGCACCTGTTTTGATTTCAGTGAACCTATTATATCTGTTTTGTACACTGGCCAGTTAATCTTTCACAGGGGTGAGTGTGTCTGAGATTTATACAACTGGAAAACCTTTTCCATTCAGCTCCTGCATTACTACAGCAGTTATATATTGTCCTGATCTGCCAGCTGTGGAATTAATTGGATTGATCTTCCAAAGCACAAACATACTGGACCGAGTGGGTTCCACCTGTGCTGCATCATTTTATCAAACAGAATATCCAGTATGAAGAGATAAAGAGAGAGAGAAAGCAAAAGGAACCAGTCTCTTGGGAGTGAGCCCAACCAGTGAGCATCTTCAGGGGGGAAAGGGAGGGAAACCAGTTCGAAAAGTTTTAAAATTTCAGGAGAGCGGAGGTTTAAATTACTTTTAGAAATGGAACATAACAGCGCACAGATTAAGAATAATGTATGTTTTTAAAATTAATTTACCTGAATTGTGCAAAATAATTTTCTACTGTGTTGACTTCCAATGGCGTCACGGTTTCCCATGGCTCCCTGCGGCTGTGAACATGCGCTATTCACTCCACAGGGATCCCGGTGCGCAGACGTATTACTGAACTCTGGAGCATGCGCAATATTTTGCAGAGAGTTGTGCGAGTGAGAGACACTTCTGTTGATTCACCCGGGGAAGGGGCAGTGCTCCGAAAGCTAGTGTTTGAAACAAACCTGTTGGACTTTAACCTGGTGTTGTAAGACTTCTTACTGTGCTCACCCCAGTCCAACGGCGGCATCTCCACATCACTTTTGTTAATGGGTGAGAGAGGGCGGGGCGGACGGAGGAATGGAGCCGGGAGTGAGTGAGTGATGGTGGGGAGGCTTCATAAACACCCGGTGGAAGCCGCAAAGCCAAAATCAGGCTCTGGAACTGCCGTGTTTGCAGCTCCGGCTTTATTTTCCCGAGAACAGGCCCAAGTTTACGTCCGCCATCTTATTTGGACAGGAAGCGGTGCGCGCGTGCGGCTATCAAGGTAGGAAACATATTGGGCGTGGCTTCACGGCCCTGGTGACCAGGAGAGAAAATAAGTGGACTCATTTATTTTATTCTCACTCTGCACACAGGAGCTAATAACAGGGGCCCTGATTAATGACCACTGTCTCGAGAGGTAATATGTTGCAAGGTGCCTGCACGACCATCCAAAGAATATTGTAATAAGAGCATTGTATTAAGGGTGGCAATGTGGAAGAGTGGTTAGCACTGTTGCCTCACAACACCAGCCTCACAACACTAGGGATGCGGGTTCAATATCGGCCTTAGCCAACTGTGGAGTTTGCACGTTCTCCCCCTGTCTGCCTGGAATTCCTCCGGATGCTCCCGTTTCCTCCCACAGCCCAATGTTCTGCAGGTTAACTTGATATGCCACGCTAAAAATTATCCGTTCGTGTCCAACAATGTGCAGGTTGGATGGGGTTGAGGCGAGGGAGTGGGCCTGGGTGCTTTATGGGCAGCACGGTAGCATAGTGGTTAGCACCATTGCTTAACAGCGTCCGGTTTGATTCCCGGCTTGGGTCACTGTCTGTGCGGAGTCTGCACGTTCCCCCCCCGTGTCTGTGTGCGTTTCCTCCGTGTGCTCTGGTTTCCTCCCACAAGTCCCGAAAGACATGCTGTTAGATGATTTGGACACTCTGAATTCTCCCTCAGTGTACCTGAACAGGTGCCGTATTGTGACGACGAGGGGTTTTCACAGTAACTGCATTGCAATGTAAGCCTACTTGTGATACTAATAAAGATTCTTATTATTGATTATAATTCTTTTGAGGGTTGGTGCAGACTCGGTGGGCCAAATGGCCTCTTCCTGCACTGTAGGGATTCTATCTAACAACAGAATTTGGAATAAGAGCAAGTTATTCGGGTCATCGAGCCTGTTCCTACATTCAATAGGATCATCTTTCATCTGACCCACCTTAATTCCACCTTCCTGCCCCCCCTCTTGACACCCTTGTGATTGAAAACCTCAGTCTTAAATATATTCAATGACCCGCCTCCATTCCTCACTGGTGTTGACAGTTCCAAAAACCAATGACCCTCTGAGATAAAATATTCTTTATCATAGTCTTAAATTTGAAGCCCTTCATATTTACTTCTAGATTCCTGCACCAGAGGAAACATCCTCTCAGAATCTATCTTGTCAAGCACCTTCTATGTTTCAATAAGATCACCTCTCATTCTTCTAAACTGCAATGATTACAGGCCCAGCCTCTCAACCTTTCTTCAAAACATAAAGCTTCTTACTCCAAGAATCAGCCAAGTGGATGTTCTCTGAACTGCTTCCACTGCAAGTTTGTCCCAACATAATGAATCCTGGGCCAAGTAGCAGGAGAGAATGTTTTGCATTTCTATCCTGGACTGATGGTGATGGATCTTGGAAACTCCTTTTACAGTGGGTAGAAGGTCAGGATTTACGCACAGCAAATTGAAATCAAGAGAAATATTTGTTTCTTCTGAATTTCTAACCTCGAACTACAGCTATAACTTTCTCCATTTACAGGGAGGTAGAAGATTTTAAGACTGCAAAGTTTTTCCAGGACTCAAATTTTTGTGATATCTTTCCAGTTGCAGACTTCAGCAGGAGATTTTAAATTTGAAAACAGTGAAATTGATTCAGGGTGAGTATTAGCGAGCATTAATTTAAATTTAGAGCATGCTCTGATTCCATTGCTCTAGGGCTGGTGTGACCGTGGATGGGGAGGGTTCGGGTGAGCATTAGTGAGCATTAATTTAAGTTTAGAGCATGCTCTGATTCCATTGCTCTAGGGCTGGTGTGACTGTGGATGGGGAGGGTTCGGGTGAGCATTAATTTAAATTTAGAGCATGCTCGGATTCCATTGCTCTAGGGCTGGTGTGACCGTGGATGGGGAGGGTTCGGGTGAGCATTAATTTAAATTTAGAGCATTCTCTGATGCCATTGCTCTAGGGCTGGTGTGACCGTGGATGGGGAGGGTTCGGGTGAGCATTAATTTAAATTTAGAGCATGCTCTGATTCCATTGCTCTAGGGCTGGTGTGACCGTGGATGGGGAGGGTTCGGGTGAGCATTAGTGAGCATTAATTTAAGTTTAGAGCATGCTCTGATTCCATTGCTCTAGGGCTGGTGTGACTGTGGATGGGGAGGGTTCGGGTGAGCATTAATTTAAATTTAGAGCATGCTCGGATTCCATTGCTCTCGGGCTGGTGTGACCGTGGATGGGGAGGGTTCGGGTGAGCATTAGTGAGCATTAATTTAAATTTAGAGCATGCTCTGATTCCATTGCTCTAGGGCTGGTGTGACCGTGGATGGGGAGGGTTTGGGGTGAGTATTAGTGAGCATTAATTTAAATTTAGAGCATGCTCTGATTCCATTGCTCTAGGGCTGGTGTGACCGTGGATGGGGCGGGTTCGGGTGAGCATTAATTTAAATTTAGAGCATGCTCTAGGACTGGTGTGACCATGGATGGGGAGGCAATGGCGTAATGGTATTGTCACTGGACTAGTAATTCAGAGACCCAGGGCAATACTCAGGGGACCCGAGTATCCCACCACAGCAGATGTTGAAATTTGAATTCAATAAAAATCTGTAATAAGAAGTGCTAATAATATATAATCTTTATTGTCACAGGTAGGTTTACATTAACACTGCAATGAAGTTACTGTGAAAAGCCCCTAGTTGCCACATTCCGGCGCCTGTCCGGGTACATGGAGGGAGAATTCAGAATGTCCAAATTACCTGACAGCACATCTTCGGGACTTGTGGGAGGAAACCCACGCAGACACGGGGAGAACATCAAGACTCCGCACAGACAAGTGACCCAAGCTGGGAATCGAACCTGGGACCTTGGCGCTGTGAAGCAACAGTGCTAACCACTGTGCTAACGTGCGATGCGGTTCCTCATAAAAATCCATCTGGTTCACTAATGTTCTTGAGGGAAGGAAATCTACCAAAATGCCTCAGTAATGTTGGTTGAGTGTTAATTGCAAGTCTAGCAAGCCATTCAGTTCAAGGCCAATTAAGGATGGACAATAAATGCTGACCAGCCAACAATACCCACATTGAATGAATAAAATAAAGTAGCCATTCATTACTCTCACCTCTGCTCTCCCGAATCACCTCTCTGTCATTGTCTAACTTCCTCAAATCATGGATGTATTTTAATTGTTATTTTCACAAAATGTGTTTTTCCCAACTCCATTCACTCCAGTTTAGTTTTACAATATTCAGGAATAGTTTCTCTTGTGTTAGAGATCATTTCTCTTCCATTTCTGAGCTTATATTGACCAACAAATTCTGATCCATTTTTATTCACAGTAATTCATTCTGCACATCCTGAAACGTTAACCCTCTTTCTCTCTCCACAGATACTACCTGACCTGCTGAGTATTTTCGGCATTTGCCCTATTTATTTCTGATTTCCGGCAGCCACAGTATTTGTTTTTTGTTTTATGGCAAGCATTTTTCACAAAACCGAATCTCGAAACAGAGATGACTGAATTAAGAATAACAGAAAATGCTGGATAGGCCCAAGGTCTGGCAGCATCTTTGTTCACCCGGTAACACATTCTGCTATCTTAACTTCATGCCACCATCAGCACCTTCCATATTCCTTCTCTCTGCCATTAACATTTCCTCTGTCTTTTCCCTTGCACATCCTTGTTGTGATCTCTCCAAGCTCCTGCCTATCACTGACCTTCTACTTTGCCCCCCCCTCCTCCATCCCCTCATATACAGTATATAAGCCATTATCACATTTCTCCCTCTCTTTAACTCTGAAGAAGATTCATACAGATTTGAAACATTAACTCTGTTTCTCTCTCCACAGATGCTGCCAGACCTGCAGCGTTTCTGTTTTTATTTCAAATTTCCAGCATCTGCAGTATTTTGTTTGCATGAACCAATTCAAGTGTTAGTTGCAGAGTTTGGTCCCTGGACACCTTTGTAGCTTGTTTCTCATTCAGCCATCGAATAATTACAATACAGAAGGAGGCCATTTAGCCTATCATACCCATGCTGGTACTCTGCAAGAACAAATCGGCTAGTCCCACTCCCCAGCCCTTGCATCATATTCCAGCATTTATTTTCCTTTCTGGGATTGCGCAATTCCCTTTGTTCTTTTGCTTCATTTTGAGCTGGAGTGGAGATGGAGGAGAAGCTGCTGAGTTTAACCCCAAGGACTTTGGCATCAGTAGGGACCAGCTATTTCCAATCTGAAATTATCAGGCGAGCTATATTCTTGGGGAGATCGGGTTGCTAAATGGACACCGTTAATATGCAGGAAAAAAAGTTTTTTTTTTAGGAACTAATATTTAGACAGATGTTTTTACTCTTATTTTACATCTACATATTTTTCAATTCATTCTTGGGATTTGGGTGTCACTGTCAAGACCAGCAGTAAATATCCCCATCCACAGTTACCAGTGGAGAAAATGTTTGACCTTCTTGAGCCGCTGGTGGATAAGAAGTGACAGGATTTTCAGACCGTGATGATGAAGGATATTTGTCCAGATCAATGCCAATTTTTATTTTTATCGCGCTTTTTCAAAATGAATTTAGAGTGCCCCATTCTTTGTTTTTTCCCCAATTAAGGGCAAATTTAACATGGCCAATTCACCTACCCTGCACATCTTTTTGGGTTGTGGGTGTGAGACCCACGCAGACACAGGGAGAATGTACAAACTCCCCACGGACAGTGACCCGAGGTCAGGATTAAATCCGGGTCCTCGGCGCCGTGAGGCAGCAGTGCTAACCACTGCACCACCGTGTCGCCCCTTTTATTGCGCTTTTAACATTGCAAACCAACATTTGACACCGGGGCTAGCACTTGGGGCAAACGGGATCAAAGGTTATGGGGGGAAAAGCAGGTTTAGGCCATTGAGTTGGATGATCAGCCATGGTCATAATGAATGGCGGTGCAGGCTCGAAGTGCCAAATGGCTTCCTATTTTCTAGGATTCTGAGGATTCTATGTGCCATGTAAGGAGATATTTGGCTAGATTATCAAAAAAGTGGTCAAAGAGATTGGATTTAGGGCAGCACAGTGGTTCAGTGGGTTAGCACTGCGGCCTCACGGCGCCAAGGTCCCAGGTTCGATCCCGGCTCTGGGGCATTGTCCGAGTGGAGTTTGCACATTAATTGGAAACAAATGAATTGGGTACTCTAAATTTAATTTTTTTAAAACAGGGATTGGATTTAAGCAGTATCTTATAGGATAAAAGTGAAGCTCAGAGTTGAAGAGTTTGAGGGGGAAATTCCAGAGCTTGGGTTCTAAGGATTGGAAAGAACAGCCGCAGTGGTGGAGCGATTAAAATCTGGAATACTTAAATAATTGGGATTAGAGGGGTGCAGAGATTTGGTAGGGTTGTGGGATCACAGGCATTGACAGAGATATGGAGGTCACAGCCAGGGACGGATTTTAAAAAAGAGATGAGAATTTTCAAGTTTTGATGCTTAAACAATAACCTTTGTGGGGGTTAAAGTTTATGAAGTTCTGGTTGAGTTGTTGATACGCAATATTCCTGTCCTTTACCCCGCTCACTCTTACTCCCTCTCTCGTTGTCCTCTCATAGAGGCCAGAGACTTGTGTAGGCCCAGACTGAGTGGCAGGTCCAAATCTCTGAAGGATATTAGTGAACCAGTTGTGATTTTACAAAAATCCAGCAGCTTTCACAGTTGCTTTTTCGAGTGACAACCCCACAAATGACCAGATCCATTCAGCTCAATTTTACAACCTGCCTTTGTGTTTTTGTGGGTTCTCTCTCACTCCCTTGTTTCTGTTTTAAATCAACTTCAGGAAACTGAAACCAAACCATCGGGATCTGATAGGGTCGCCCAATTTACCTCTCTCTGAATATCAACATTGGATTGTGAACATGGAAGGAAACAGCACCGTTCGCAGTGGAGAGGAACTGTACACTTGTTCTGTGTGAGACAAGATTTCAACTATTCGTCCAACCTGGAGAGACACAAGGACACGTGCAGCACGGAGAAACCCTGGAAATGTGAGTACTGTGAGAAAGGATTCAGTTATCCTGTTAGACTGGACACTCATCATTACATTCACACTGGAGAGAAGCCGTTTACCTGCTCAGAGCGTGGGAAGGAATTTACTCGGTCATCCCACCTGCTTAGGCACCAATGTGTTCACACTGGGGAGAGGCCGTTCACCTGCTCCATATGTGGGAAGGGATTCACTCGGTTGTGCCACCTCCAGCATGTTCACACCAAGGAGAGACCTTTTCAATGTCCAGACTGCAGGAAGTGCTATAAAAGTTCTGGGGAGTTGATATACCATCAATGTCTTCACATTGATGAGAGACCTTTCAGGTGCTCTCACTGCGGGACTGGGTTCAAATGATCATTTGACCTCACTGAACACCAGCGAATTCACACCAGGGGGAGGTCATTTGCCTGCATGGTGTGTGAGAAAGAATTCACTCAGTCATCCAGCCTGTTGAGACACCAGCGAGTTCACACTGAGGAGAGACCATTCACCTGTCCTGAGTCTGGGATGGGATTCAGTAATTCATCCAACCTACTGACTCACCAGCCCGTTCACTTTCGGGAGAGGCCATTCACCTGCACAGTGTGGAAAGGGATTCACTCCGTCATTCAGCTTGCTGAGACACCAGCGGATTCACACTGAGGAGAGGCCATTCACCTGCAGTGTGGAAGGGAGCTGAGACACCAGCGGATTCACACTGAGAGGCCATTCACCTGCACAGTGTGTGGGAAGGGATTCATTAGTTCAACCAACCTGCAGAAACAACAGAAAGTTCACACCAGGAAAATACCTTTTTAAAAGCCCAGACTGCAGGAAGACGTTCCCGGGAACTCGTGTCCCATCAACAGATTCACACTGACTAGATACTGTTAGGATGTTCTCCCTGCAGGACTGAGTTCAGAGAATTAAATAACTCGCTGTCCACCAACAAATTCAGTGAGAAGAAAGCGCTCGCACAGAATGTGAAGGAATTCATTAATTGAACCAACCTGTTTAGAAAACGGCCAGTTCATGAGTAAACGTGATTGGATTTTGTTGTAAATCGCATCCCGGAGAGAAC
Source organism: Scyliorhinus torazame (assembly GCF_047496885.1). Classification (NCBI taxonomy): domain Eukaryota; kingdom Metazoa; phylum Chordata; class Chondrichthyes; order Carcharhiniformes; family Scyliorhinidae; genus Scyliorhinus; species Scyliorhinus torazame. The sequence continues at coordinate 130,365,211 of NC_092711.1, forward strand.
CATGTGCTTCGAGTCTCTTTCTGCTGATGTTAATAAACTCCAGCTCAGCTATAGAGATTAATATTCCGGATAGAAGTCATATAAATCAGCTTTGTGTTAAACAGTGTGTTGAGCCTTTTTAGTATCTAAACAAGTCCGTTCCTGTTGAAGTTCTGTCCCTCTCCCCTTTTTCCTCCATCCTCACCAACAACAAGTGTGAGGAGCTCATGAAGCTTCTTTGTCGCTAAGATCGAGACAAGCTGATCAGCTGCTTCTTTCTCTTCCACGAAGCCGCCAGACCTCCTCCAAAGTTCCTCCCTGCCGAGGCAAGACCTCCCCTTCTGTAGTTTCTCTCCCATCTCCCCTCATGCCCCCTTCAGTGCTCATCTTGTCCATGACACCCACCTCCTGTTCCATCAACTCTGTTGCTTATATAATCGCTTAACACTCAAGTTTCTCAAGTAAACTGATGTTGTTAAAAGTTTTGTCTCTTCGGGTGTTCTCCTGCTCTCCTTTACACCTCCCGACATTACCACCTCAAGACACAAATCTTTTTCTCCATCGTCCTTGCAACCTGCCTTTTGTCTCGAGTCTGAGATTATCTTGTTAACTCCCAATTCTCTTGTCTATTATTGCCAAAACTCCCATGTTTCCACCCATTCGAGCAGATATCAGCGACTGCCACTATTCAGAAACAGCTCTTATCAAATTACCAAATAAATTCACAGCGCCGAGGACCCAGGTTCGATCCAGCCCTGGGTCACTATCTGTGTGGTGTTTGCACATTCTCCCATGTCAGCGTGTGTCTCACCCCTACAACCCAAAAGATGTGCAGGATGTGGATTGGCTATGCTAACTTGCCCCTTAATTGGAAGAAAGAATTGTATACTCTAGATTTACTTTTTTTGAAAGAAGGAGAAAAAAAAATCACCAAATAACATCCCGTGTGCCAGTGACAAAGGTAAACTGACCCTCCTTGTTTTTCTGGACCTGCCTCAGCTTTAATCATAGTTAACTATCTCCACACTCACATCCAGGTGATGGGGCTCCTCTGACCTTCGGTGCTAATCTATTTAATCGCAGCCAGAGGATCACCTTCACTGGGTTCTCTTTCCTCTCTGCACAGTTACCGCCGTTGGTATCCCTGAAGATTTCTGTCACCTCTTTTGGCTCCTCCACTGTTGCTCAGAGCCAGGGAAATGCTGTGAGGACACAGGATTGAAATGATTTATCTCCCCTCTCTCAGCTTCTCCACTGTTGCTAAGGGAAATACCGTGATGACAAGAGTTAAAATGTCACCACTGCACTAATTGGAATTTGAATGCAATTAATAACGTTTGGAATATAATGCAAGTTTCAGTAATAGTGACCATGGAACTGTCATTGATTATCGTAAAAACCCATCTCATTCTGTAATGGCCTTTCGGGAATGAATTCTGCCTTCCTTACCTGGTTTGACCTCCATGTGATTCAGACCCACAGCAATGTGGCTGACTCTTAACTGCCACTTTGAGATGGCTGAGCAAGATATTTAGTTCAAGGGCAATTAGCAATGCTGCCCAATGTGCCACAAACATTTGGTAATTTCCATTCTTTGTCTATTACAGATATACTGATAAAGTTTCATTGTCAAGTATCAAATGGTGCAGATATGGAGTCAGAACTCGATCTTCCTTAATTTTCAATCCCTTTGACATCCCAGAATTTCATCTCCACTTTTCCAGATTAAGACAAATAATTGTGAACTGGGACTCTCATGGTGGCCAGCGTACCCACAATCCCAAGCGCCTCGGAAACCGCTCTACCTCCGGGTGGGCCGCGCATGCTCGGAGGGTCCTGGTCTCTATGAGGTTGTTTGTGGAGAGAAGCCGGAAGCGGCGGATAGTGAGAGTGGAGAATGTTCATTGTTTCACATTCGGCTCTGGGGCCGCACTCGGGATTGTAAACCCCCCCCAAACACTGACCATCACCTGACATCTCACAATTCCCGGGGAATGATTGACGGCAGCTCCTGACCAACAGGAGGAGAAGGGGATTGGTTGGAGGACCAAACGGGAGCAGCTGGTCCTCCAACCAATCAGTGAATGAGGGGCGGGGTTCTGGGGGTGCCGGATCTTCACAGAAGAAGCAACCGCGCAGGCGCACGTGCCAATTCAAAGGAAGGTTCCTCTCCTCAATTTCTAACCTGAATGCACAGAGGTGATTTTTGCAAACAGAGATTATCAGGTACAAATTAAACTGATTGGGGCTTATTTTCTTGAGAAAGCAAATCACTCAATAGTGACCTGATACAAGTCTTTAAAATGATCTGTGGGTTGGACAGGGCAGAGGTGGAGCGGGTGCTGCCACTTGTAAAGGAGTCGAGAACTAGGAGCCAGGAATAAACATGGGCGGCACGGTAGCACAGTGGTTAGCACTGAGAAATGGTGTGGGATTCGCCGGTTTCCCGCTTGACACTGAAGAGGCTGACGAGCACTGTTGCTTCACAGCGCCAGGGACCCAGGTTCAATTCCTGCTTGGGTCACTGTGCGGTGTCTGCATGTTCTCCTCGTGTCTGCGTGGGTTTCCTCCGAGTGCTCTGGTTTCCTCCCACAAGTCCCGAAAGATGTGCTTGTTCGGTGAATTGGACATTCTGAATTCTTCCTCTGTACGCCAAACAGGCGCCCAACTGGCCTGCAGCGACTAGGGGCTTTTCACAATAACGTCATTGCATAAGCCTACTTGTGACAATAATAAAGATTATTATAATAATAAACTAGGTCATACATACAAGAGAGTTACTAATAAATCCAAGAGGGAGATATAGACACATTTCTTCATTCACTGGGTTAGAATGTGCAACTTGTCACCAGGGAAGGAGTTGAGGAAAGTACTGGGATGTTTCCAAAAGGAAATGGGACAAGCACATGAGAAAAGGGAATGGAAAGATCAGCTGACAGGCTGAGATGAGGTGGATGGGATGGAAGGAGATGTGTGTCGAGGATAATCAGCAGCAGAATAATTGGACCAACTGGCCTGTTTGTGCAGTGTTGAATCTAAGTAATTCAATGTAAACTTCTTTTACAGAATATGAGGATTGCAGATGGGAAATTTAAACCTAACATCATGTCAAGTCCTAACAGAGTCTATCGATTCATCAGGAGCTGAAAATCATCGGCCTTTCAATGTGAAAGGAGAAATGTTTGTCCTGCCTGAAAGAAAAGATTGCAAAGATCAGTGTGACTGGAAAAGCACCAAGGCACATACACACTGGGTGATTATTCCAGCGTACTGACTGTGCAAAGAGCTTTAACCAGTTACAGAGTCTGAAAAAAATTGCACCATTTACATAAGGAAGAGACCGTACTCCAGCTGTGTGTGTGGATGAAGCTTCAACTCATCGTCCAACCTAGACAGATATAAGGGCACCGACACCATGGAGAAACCATGGAAATGTGGGGACTGTGGGAAGGGTTTCAATTATCCATCAGAAGTGGAAACTCATCGACGCAGTCACACTGGGGAGAGGCCATTCACCTGCTCTGTGTGTGGGAAGGGATTCACTCAGTCATCCAGCCTCTACACACACCAGCATGTTCACACAGGTGAGAGGCCATTCACCTGTCTGGAATGTGGGAAGGGATTTAATGCTTTATCAAACCTCCGGACTCACCATCAGGTCCACTCTGATCAGAGACCATTTAAATGTGCTGACTGTGAGAAGAACTTTAAAAGCAGAAAGGATTTACTGTTGCACCAACGCACTCACACTGGGGAGAGGCCGTTCACCTGCTCAGTGTGTGGGAAGGGATTCACTCAGTCATCACACCTCCTGACACACCAACGTGTTCATACTGATCAGAGACCTTTTAAATGTGCTGACTGTGAGAAGAGCTTTAAAAGTAAAAAGGATTTACTGATACATCAACGCACTCACACTGGGGAGAGGCCATTCACCTGCTCCGTGTGTGGGAAGGGATTCACTTGTTCATCTTACCTTCTGACTCACCAATTTGTTCACACTGATCAGAGACCTTTTAATTGTTCTGAATGTGAGAAAACATTTAAAAGCAAAAAGGATCTTCTGAAACACCAACACACTCACACTGGGGAGAGGCTATTCACCTGCCCTCTCTGTGGGAAGGGATTCACTCGGTTAGCCCACCTTCTGAGACACTATCGAGTTCATACTGGGGAGAGACCGTTCACCTGTCCTGTGTGTGGGCAGGAATTCATTGATTTATCCAACCTTTTGATACATGAACGAGTTCACACTGGGCAGAGACCATACACTTGCCCCGTGTGTGATAAGAAATTCACTCAGTCATCCCACCTGACTACACACCAACTTGTTCACACTGATCAGAGACCGTTTAAATGCTCGCACTGCGAGAAGGGATTTAAAAGTAAACAGAATCTGCTGAAACACCAGCGAGTTCACACTGGGGAGAGGCCATTCAACTGCCCCGTGTGTGGGAAGGCATTTGCTCAGTCAAACAACCTGCTCAGACACCAGCAAGTTCACAGACGGCATCAGGGTTTGAATTCGGCTGTTATTGCTGCTGTTAATCACATCCAGGACTGAATTATGTTTGGACGCCTGTTTCATGTGGGATTCCACAGTTTTGTGGTGTATATATCAATGATTTCAAGTTAAATATAGGGGCCATAATTAAGAAATTGGTAGATGGTACAATGTGTTTGACAATGCGGAATAAAGCTGTGGACAGCATGAAGATATCGTTGGACTGAGTCAGGTGGACAGAAAAATGGCAAACGGAATTCAATCTGGAGCAGTATGACATCAAGAGTTTGGAGGGTAAACAAGAGAAGGGAATGAAGAATAAATGGGATGATGCTGAGAATTATACAGGAACAGTGACCTTGGATTCAAAAACCACAGATTCCTGAAGGTGGCTGGACAGGTAGATCAAGTGGTCAAGAAGGCATTTGGGACACTTTTCTTTCTTGTCTGAGGCTCTTGAGGCCCAGAGTAAAAGAACAGGGAGATTATGTTTGGATTTTATAAAACATAGAGCACAGCTAGAGTGCTGAGTACAGTTCTGTTCACTACATTAATCAACTATAAAGTAAGAGTATATTAATCAACTAATATAAAACTAATGATTCATAGATAATTTATCATATAGTTACATTCAGTGTTCATTTAATCAAATCTAGGGGATAAAGATAACACTAACTAACAAAGGATTGCAACAGTGAAGAAATCTTAATTTTTCAGTAAATTAAATTCTGAGGTGTTTAGACAATAATAAAGAAAAGCATTTTAGTTCATTCTATAAAACAAGGTGACTTCAGCACAGTGAAAGATGATTGGTGAGTAGCTGATAAACTTTTATTTATTTTAATATTAAATGTATCCTGTTTTAGTTAATAGTCAGATAAATAAAGGCAGGGCATCTTTGTCCTGTGGAGTGCACATCCAGTTCCCTACGGGAAAAGCAGGATGTTTCTCATAGGCTGGACAATCGCAAGTACAGGAAGTGATGTCAGCTGGAGCAGCAGGAAGCAAAGGGGAACAGTTGAGAGATATTTTTATCATATCATAGAATTTACAGTGCAGAAGGCCATTCGGCCCATCGAGTCTGCACCGGCTCTTGGAAAGAGCACCCCACCCAAGGTCAACACCTCCACCCTATCCCCATAACCCAGTAACCCCACCCAACACTAAGGGCAATTTTGGACACTAAGGCCAATTTATCATGGCCAATCCACCTAACCTGCACATCTTTGGACTGTGGGAGGAAACCGGAGCACCCGGAGGAAACCCACGCACACATGGGGAGGATGTGCAGACTCTGCACAGACAGTGACCCAAGCCGGAATTGAACCTGGGACCCTGGAGCTGTGAAGCAATTGTGCTATCCACAATGCTACCGTGCTGCCCTTATGCCTGGATTTCCAGTGGGATTTGATATTTCTCAGGTCAAGATTGGGGGGGGGTGGCGACGGTGGCACAGTGGTTGGCACTGCTGCCTCACAGCGCCAGGGACCCGGGTTCAATTCCGGCCTCAGGTGACTGTCTATGTGGAGTCTGCACGTTCTCCCTGTGTCTGCGTGGGTTTCCTCCGGGTGCTCCGGTTTCCTCTCACAGTCCAAAGATGTGCAGGTTAGGTGGATTGGCTATGATAAATTGTCCCCGAGTCCAGGGAAGTGTAGATAAAGTTAAAGCATTACAAGAATAGGGTGGGGAAGTAGTCTTGGGTGGAGTACTCTTTCAGAGGGTCGGTGCAGATTCAATGCGCCAAAGGGCCTCCTTCTGCACTGTAGGGATTCTATGCTTCTAAGATTCCATGCTTTGTTTGGTATAAATCAATGATTTAGACTTTGACATAGGAGGCATGTTCAAGACAATGACAGTCGTGCGGTTGATAGTGAGGAAGATATCAGTCAAGTAACAATTGGAGATTAATCTGCAAAATTGTGAAGTAATAAATACATTTGGGGCGGGTGATATTGTCACTGGACTAGTAATCTAGAGACCCTGGGTGAAAGTCGCTATAGTTTTGTAGAGAACATAGGCTGCTCTCCTCTTTGAGATAGAGAGCGCTGACTGGTACTGATTTAACCCTAGGGTCCACACACCTCAGGGAGAGACAAGGTTAAGAAGGCAGGGCCATAGTATTACTGATATGAGAGTGAGAAGTATAGAGGCACAGAGAGAGATTGGAGTGCAGGTCCACAGATCCCTGAAAGTAACAGAGGTAGATGAGGTGGTTGAAAAGACACGGACGCGGTTGAGGGCAGCACGGTAGCACAAGTGGATAGCACTGTGGCCAGGGTCCCAGGTTCGATTCCCTGCTGGGTTAGTAAAGTTCTATGACTACGACACACAGGATACTTTCCATTCCAAGATGGGAACTAATATGGTTTAATTGCAATGATTTATTAGGGCAGACAATAATTCTAATCTATTAAAGGATCTTAAAATAGTATTTTGAATGAGTGTTTTCCAAAGTTAAAGGAAAATTCCACACACCGGGTAGACACCACCCAGAAACATGCTGATGTGGCAAAGACACAGACAACTGCAAGGCACATGTCAGTAACTTGTTCTGCCGTAACTTTTTACAGACTGCAACTTGTTTTTAAAAGTATCTGCAGAGCCCACATCAGTAACTTTTATTTTCAGTATTTTTTTCCATGTCCTGAAGTAGCAGATACAGCTAACGGTGCAAGGTGGAGCCGGTTGGCAATGAGGGAGAGATTAAGAGGAGTCATAAGAGGGATGAGGGTGAAAAATGCTTAATCTGCCTTGTGAACACCCGCAGCTTGTTTAAGTCTGAACCAGACAATGTTCAAATGTAAATAATCCCTTGCCTATCTGGCCTACAATGTATAAATATTGCTTCATTTCTCAACCGGGTAGAGTCAGCTCCAGAGATCTTTCTTTGAAGTTGTGCTCTCCCAGTGGGTTGGCTAATAAACAATCGTTCTATACCTGGGTCTCCTGAGACTATTTCATATAATTATCTTCTCTACTACACCGATATTAAGTGAGACATAGCGTATAAGAGCAGGAAATATGTCCAGAATTTTCTGTTGATGAATGATTACAGATCTGAAACGCCTGTTTCTCCACAGATGCTGCTAGTACTGCTGAGTAAATTAGACCACAGCTAGATTACTGTGTACCATTCTGGTAACCGGATTATAAGGAGGATGTGTTCACACCAGAAACGTACAGAGGAGATTTACGAGAATGTTGATCGGATTGGAGTTATCACAAGGGGAAAAAATTGGAGAGGCATCAACGAATCAATCATTTACTCTCCTATGCAATGCCATGGTGGTATTGTCACTGGACTAATAATCTAGAGACCCTGGGTGAAAGTCGCTATAGTTTTGTAGAGAACATCCCCTTTGAGATAGAGAGCGCTGACTGGTACTGATTTAACCCTAGGGTCCACACACCTCAGGGAGAGACAAGGTTAAGAAGGCAGGGCCTTCATGGTAACCTCAGCCATATGGGAATTGAACCCGCGCTGCTGGCATCTCTATGCATCACAAACCAGCCATCCAGCCAACTGAGCTAACCGATCTCCCAGAGAACCAGAGTAATGCTGTAGGGACCACGGCACATGGTGAAATTTGAATTCAATAAAACTAAATCATGAAACGATTCTCATAAAAATCCATCAGGTTCACTCACGTCCTTCAGGGAAGGAAACCTGGAGTTGAACTAAATCATGAAACGATTCTCATAAAAATCCATCAGGTTCACTCACGTCCTTCAGGGAAGGAAACCTGGAGCAGATCTGTGAATCCAGATCTGCCTCAATGTGATTGGCTCTTAACTACCCTCTGAAATGGCCCAGCAAGCCCACTGAGTTATAGGACAACTAGGAATTGGGTAAAAATGTTGACCTTGCCAGTGATGCCCACATCCCAGGAATGATTCGTCACTGACCCCCCCTCTCAATCTGTGCCAGCTCTCAAATGACAGATTCATTCAGGTCAATTTCAGAACCTGTCTTTGTGGATTCCCTTCATACTTCCTCTTCCTATTTTCACCGTGGCTCTGATTCGTGTCCAGAGTCCTACATGTCTGTCCTTAGCCTGATGCCATGTTCCAGTGAAGCCCAACTCCCGAGAATGCACCTTACAGCGTTCTGGACTTAACACTGAGTTCAACAACTTCAGACTGTGAACTGTTCCCCCCCCATTTTTATTTCCATCAATTTATTTTCATTTCTTCCACACTGGTCGCCACACTACCAGAAGGATGTGGAGGTTTTAGAGAGGGTGCAGAAGAGATTTACCAGAATGTTGCCTGGTATGGAGGGCATTAGCTATGAGGAGAGGTTGAATAAACTCGGTTTGTTCTCACTGGAACGACGGAGGTTGGGGGGGCAACCTGATAGAGGTCTACAAAATTATGAGGGGCATAGACAGAGTGGATAGTCAGAGGCTTTTCCCCAGGGTAGAGGGGTCAATTACTAGGGGGCATAGGTTTAAGGTGAGAGGGGCAAGGTTTAGAGTAGATGTACGAGGCAAGCTTTTTACGCAGAGGGTAGTGGGTGCCTGGAACTCGCTACCGGAGGAGGTGGTGGAAGCAGGGACGATAGTGACATTTAAGGGGCATCTTGACAAATACATGAATAGGATGGGAATAGAGGGATACGGACCCAGGAAGTGTAGAAGATTGTAGTTTAGTCTGGCAGCATGGTCGGCACGGGCTTGGAGGGCCGAAGGGCCTGTTCCTGTGCTGTACATTTCTTTGATGTGGAGATGCCGGCGTTGGACTGGGGTGAGCACAGTACGAAGTCTTACAACACCAGGTTAAAGTCCAACAGGTTTGTTTGTTTGACATCGAAACAACCCTGTTGGACTTTAACCTGGTGTTGTAAGACTTCGTACTGTACATTTCTTTGTTTGTCTTTGACTGATTTTACCATCTCCATTTTCATCCCGCTTTCCATTTTGTTTTTCGCTTATCATCATCTCCCCTCTCCACCACACTAGGATCATCTGTTCCCTGTTGTCCTTTGTCACATTGCTTATTCTGCCATTAAAACATTCTGATCTCAGCAGCACCCTTCTCAGTCATGATCACCAGATTTACATTAGAATAGAATTAGAAGAGTGTGCCTTGGAAAGGGTCCAGAGCAGGTTCACAAGAATGATCCCTAGAATGAAGAGCTTGTCATATGAGGAACAGTTGAGGATACTCATTCTGTATTTGTTGGAGTTTGGAAGGATATTGGGGATCTTATTGAAACTTACTGCGAGGACTGGATAGAGTAGAAGTGGAGAGGATGTTTCACCTCGTGGAGAAACTAAAACCAGATGACACCATCTCAGACTAAAGGGATGATCCTTTAAAACTGAGATGAAGAGGAATTTCTTCATCCGGAAGGTGGTGAATCTGTGGAACTCTGCCACAGAAGACTGTGGAGGCCAAATCACTGAGATAGATAGGTTCTTGGTTAATCAGGTGTTATGGGGTGAAGGCAGGAGAATGGAGATGGGAAAAATATCAGCCATGATTGAATGGCGCAGCAGACTCGATTGGCTGAGTGGCCTAATTCTGCTCCTTTGTCTTATGGATTGCAGAAGGAGGCATTTGGCCTATGAGAAATGAGCAATTTATGTTGTTTTTACATGTTGTTTTTACATGAATAACTCTGGTTCACAAATAAGATGTCAACAATAGTGCTTGATGGGAAATAGGATGTCGAGTGGAGTTTTGTGTAAGCTGCAGTGCCCAAGTTGTTGTAACTGTGTACGTGACTGACCTTCGGGAATGAACACGATTTACAATAACAGGATGTAGGTGCAGACGGGGGCTTCATCCTACATCATTTTAATTGACGGTTCAAGGATGTACCAGGAGCTAACAGAAACTACTGCTAGGCGAAGCAAGGGGGAAGCCAAAATGAACATAACAAGTCCAAATAAGGAATCACTGATAAGGAAACTGCCATCGGGGCAGAGAGTGGGGCGTGTTTCTCAGAGATTGTATATAAAAAACAATGCTGTGTTAATTCTGTATGTCTGCTAATGTTGACAAGCAGCACCCGTTCTTGCAAGATCGATTGAATAAAATACTTCTTCAGAATTTGGCTAAGTGTAAATTATTATCAAGTGAGCGGTGTTTCTCACAATTGGGGGCTCGTCCGGGATAGTCTTTATTGATCGAGGGGGGCGGCTTAAGAGGAACCGAGAAGACGCGTCCCGTTATTTAAACGGTCTCGTACTTCGTCTTGAGTAGATACCCACGGTCAACTGAACACGTTCCTAGGGTAGTCATTCTGAAGAAGCAAATAACGGATTATAGTGGCTGGCACGCCGTGAAAGTGAAAGTCAGGCAACTCTGTGCACGGAGCAAGGTAAGAAAAACGACTTTTAAGTATTACCTTGTTGACTTGGGTTCGTATCTAGACATCCGTATAAGTGTATGGGCGGATCGATGATATAAGGACTCTAGAGTTTATATCTAGACATCCGTATAAGTGTATGGGCGGATCGATGATATAAGGACTCTAGAGTTTATATCTAGACATCCGTATAAGTGTATGGGCGGATTGATGATATAAGTACTTTCAAAATTGTGATTGTTTTGACGGATCAGTCATAACTAGACACTTTACTTAGAAATAAGTGAAAGTTGATTACATTACAATGGGAAGTAAAAACTCGAAACGAGACGGCACCGATAAAAAAATCCCTAAGAATATCCCACCAGAAAGTCCAGTGGGTCGGATGTTAGTGAATTGGGATTTTGAGAGTTGTACAAAAAAATAAGGACAGGAAAACAATGATAACATTTTGTTGCTTCATATGGATAAAAGAGGCAATCCGTAAACCCTCAGTCTTTTGGCCGAAATACGGTTCGGACGAAGATTGGGTGTGCCAAATTTTGAATATATATGTCAATGATAAAAGACCCTGTTCCGATAAAGAAGTAAGTTACGCAAGTTATTGGCTTCCCAGCAGGAACGCCACCCGAATATGTCCATTAATCCCACAGGGCGAAGACGTTCCCACCGCCCCTCTTAAACAATGGGACGTCGTAGATAATTTGCCACCCCCTTATAAGAATAAGTCAAAAGACAAGGACTCGCCAAATGACCAACAAATGAATAAAGGCAAATCAGAGAAAGTCCCTGAAAAAGAAGGAGGGAGTAAAATGCAATTAAGATCCGCTAAAGGGCAGGGAGAGGAACCAGAAATAACAAAAATGAACCCCCTATTGGAGAGGGAGAAGTAGGATTTGTAAATCCTTTAAATTCAGGAGAAGTCAGAGCATTCAAAAAAAAAAACAGAGATGAAGACGTTAATGGAAGACCCCTTAGGACTGGCAGAACAATTCGATCAGTTCTTAGGTCCTAATATATACACATGGACCAAACTAATATCCATTATGAGTATCCTATTCACGGGGGAAGAAAGGGGTATGATTAGAAGAGCAGGCATGCGACTGTGGGAGAATAAACACCCGCCAGGGGGAAGTGAACGAAGAGACAGAGAGAGATACAGAGACAGGGAGAGAGATACAGAGAGAGAGAGAACAGAGAGAGAGAGACAGAGAGAGAGAGAGACAGAGACACAGAGACAGAGACAGAGAGAGAGAGACAGGCAGAGAGATAAAGAGACAGAGAGAGAGAGAGACAGAGAGAGACAGAGGCAGAGAGAGAGAGAGAGACAGTTTGTTACAGAGAAGGCTGCAACATGCCTGGAGTCACTGTTTCAATACAGAGAGAGAGAGAGAGAGAGACAGTTTGTTACAGAGAAGGCTGCAACATGCCTGGAGTCAGTGTTTCAATACAGAGAGAGAGAGAGAGAGACAGTTACAGAGAAGGCTGCAACATGCCTGGAGTCAGTGTTTCAATACAGAGAGAGAGAGAGACAGTTTGTTACAGAGAAGGCTGCAACATGCCTGGAGTCAGTGTTTCAATACAGAAAGAGACAGAGAGAGAGAGAGACAGAGGGCGAAATTCTCCCCCAACGGCACGATGTCCGCCGACTGGCGCCAAACACGGCGCCAATCAGACGGACATCGCGCCGGCCCAAAGGTGCGGAATGCTCCGCATCTTTGGCGGCCTAGCCCCAACATTGAGGGGCTAGGCCGACGCCGGAGGGATTTCCGCCCCGCCAGCTGGCGGAAATGGCGTTTGTTGCCCCGCCAGCTGGCGCGGAAATGCGGCGCATGCGCGGGAGCGTCAGCGGCCGCTGACAGTTTCCCGGCGCATGCGCGGGAGCGTCAGCGGACGCTGTCAGTTTCCCGCGCATGCGCAGTGGGGAGAGTCTCTTCCACCTCCGCCATGGTGGAGGCCGTAGCGGAGGCGGAAGGGAAAGAGTGCCCCCACGGCACAGGCCTGCCCGCGGATCGGTGGGCCCCGATTGCGGGCCAGGCCACCGTGGGGGCACCCCCCGGGGTCAGATCGCCCCGCGCCCCCCCCCCCCCCAGGACCCCGGAGCTTGCCCACGCCGCCTGGTCCCGCCGGTAAATACCAGGTTTGATTTACGCCGGCGGGACAGGCAATTTCTGGGCGGGACTTCGGCCCATCCGGGCCGGAGAATCCAGCGGGGGGTCCCGCCAACCGGCGCGGCCCGATTCCCGCCCCCGCCCAATCTCCGGTACCGGAGACTTCGGCGGGGGCGGAATTCACGGCGGCCAACGGCCATTCTCAGACCCGGCGGGGGGTCGGAGAATGACGCCCAGAGAGTGAGAGAGACAGAGAGAGAGAGACAGTTTGTTACAGAGAAGGCTGAAATAAGCTTACCCTACAACCACCGCCACCGCAGGCGGAGTCTCTAAAATCATTCTGGAGCAAATAGTTCCCCGATACGGGTTGGTAGAAAATATAGACTCGGACAGGGGAAGTCACTTTACCTCTACGGTCTTACAAGAAACCATGAGAAGTTTGGAGATAAATTGGGACTTCCACACTCCTTGGCACCTCCCCTCATCGGGACGGGTGGAAAGGATGAATCAAACCCTTAAAAATCATTTGTCAAAAATAATACTAGAAACTAGGCTCCCCGGACAAAATGCTTACCGATAGCCCTTCTAAGAATCCGAACAGCTCCAAGAAAAGATTTGGGGTTGTCCCCATATGAAATGTTGTTCGGATTGCCATACCTTGGAACAATGGGAGAATTGCCCATTGCAGAATGTAAAGATATCTATGTAAAGAAATATATACTGGCACTATCTTCCTCATTATCATTCCTCAGGAGACAAGGACTGCTAGCGCAGACACCTCCCCTTGAATTCGCAGTCCACAAATTTAAACCAGGAGATTGGGTACTGGTGAAATCGTGGAAGGAAACCAAGCTTCAACCCACTTGGGACGGACCGTTCCTGGTTTTGTTAACCACAGAGACTGCCATATGAACTGCGGAAAAAGGTTGGACTCATTACAGCAGAACGAAGGGTCCCGTGAAATCACCACCTGAACAGGAACAATGGCATGTGGAGGCCACTGAGGAACCATGACAGATAAGGTTGAAAAGACATTGAATCCTGAACTATTCAATAATATGACGAAACTACTGCTAAAATGGACTATACAATGTATAATAATATTAATGTGGGGGGACGGAAACGGGCGTCTGGTTACATTGACAATCCCAGAAAGTCGGTACCCTCAGGTAATATGGACTGATCTATGCACCCTCATAGACTGCGAGTCAGCGGGGAATGGAAAGGAGTTTAGGGTGGAGTCTCTTGATTATTACCAAGGGGGGGTGATTACCGAAAAGGGGGGTTGGCTGAAAAGGGTGTGCCATTTGCTCAGTCGCAGATGGGCACCACCGGTCGTATCCATTCACCAGATTAGTGGAAATTCCCCCTCAACGTGCAAGGCTGGAACTTGTCACCCCGTATACATCACCGTAAAACACACGGCCTGGACCGAGGCAGGCAATCAGCGTTGTTCACTAAGAAATGAAATGTTCGGGGTAAAAATAAAAAATAGCGGGACTAAATGCTGCTTCCGTTTTTCAATAGACCAGTGGGCAACTCCCACTAATGGAACCGGGAACGACAAGATGGAGGAAGGACAGGGAGTTAAAATAATTGAAGTAAAAGATTTAGAGAAAGCCTTTGAGATAGAAACCGGCTATGAGGAACAGAATGCGTGGATTGAGTGGGTGAGGTATTCGGCCCAGACGCTGAAGAAAGACAATTGTTATGCTTGTGCATCAGGTAGACCACAGGCCCATCTGGAGCCCTTTCCAATGGGGTGGAAAGAAAATAGAGGGAGCACGGAATGCATGATGGCCTTGTACCAAGATGAGAACGCCTGGGGCAACAGGACCTGCACTGCCCTATCTCTGATGTTTCCTCCTGTTAAGCAGAAACAATCAGCAAACCCTCCCTCCTCCTTGGTTACCGTGACGCATCATAAATCGTGTCTAAGTCGTTCTGATACGGGACTAAGTAAAGATATGGGAGGACTCAAGACGTGTCTTGAGACTGAGAACGTGACCACCCAGGGCAATTACTCATCACTAAAAATACCACGTGCAGATATATGGTGGTATTGTGGAGGAAAAATCCTAAGACCCACTCTACCCCCCCAATGGAAAGGGACATGCGCATTAGTTCAGCTAGCCATACCGTTCAGTATAGCCTATGAAAGACAAAAGGAGAAGGGAAGTGTTGAAGGGAAACGATCTAAACGAAGCATACCCACCTCATTTGATGAATGTTTGGGAAATGGAAAGGGTTAATTGTATCCATCCTCACCTCTATTATCGTAGTAATAGGAGCATTGGTGGCAATAGGCTGTTGCAGCATCCCGTGCATAAGAGGCTTGGTGCAGAGGCTCATCGAAACAGCCTTGACCAAGCAAATGCCCCTGGGTCAGGATACCATTTGCCTACTAGAAAGAGGGAAGACTGAAGGAGAGGACGACCCCATAGAAAGAGAGGTTGAGAGGATGTTGGACAGTTTTGGGGAAGGCTAGAAGGGGCGACATAGTGTAAAAAGCAATAAGAGTAAAAAGAAAAAAAGGGGGAATTATGAGAAATGAGCAATTTATGTTGTTTTCACATGAATAACTCTGGTTCACAAATAAGATGTCAACAATAGTGCTTGATGGGAAATAAGATGTCAAGTGGAGTTTTGTGTAAGCTGCAGTGCTCAAGTTGTTGTAACTGTGTACGTGACTGACCTTCGGGAATGAACAGGATTTACAATAACAGGATGCAGGTGCAGACGGGGCCTCATCCTACATCATTTTAATTGACGGTTCAAGGATGTACCAGGAGCTAACAGAAACCACTGCTAGGCGAAGCAAGGGGGAAGCCAAAATGAACATAACAAGTCCAAATAAGGAATCACTGATAAGGAAACTGCCATCGGGGCAGAGAGTGGGGCGTGTTTCTCAGAGATTGTATATAAAAAACAATGCTGTGTTAATTCTGTGTGTCTGCTAATGTTGACAAGCGGCACCCGTTCTTGCAAGATCGATTGAATAAAATACTTCTTCAGAATTTGGCTAAGTGTAAATTATCAAATGAGCGGTGTTTCTCACAGGCCCATCAAGTCTGAGAGAGCACCCTATAATAATAATCTTTAATATTGTCACAAGCAGGCTTACATTAACACTGCAATGAAGTTACTCTGAAAATTCCCTAGTCGCCACACTGCGACGCCTGTTCAGGTTCACTGAGGGAGAATTCAGAATGTCCAATTCATCTAACAAGCACGTATTTCGGGATGTGTGGGAGGAAACCGGAGAACCCAGAGAAAACCCATGCAACACTGGGAGAACGTGCATACTTCGCACAGACAGTGACCCAAGCCAGGCATCGAACCGGGGACCTTGGCGCAGCCCTACACAGAACCACTCCCCTATGCGCACACAGAGGGGAAATTTATCATGGCCAATCCACATAATCTGCACATCTTTGGACAGTGGGAAGAAACTGGAGCACCGTAGGGAACCCACACAGACACGGGGGGGGGGGGGGACACATGTAAACGCCACACAGGCACCCAAGGCCAGAATTGAACCGGGTCCCTGGCGCTGTGAGTCAGCTGTGCTAACCACTGTGCTGCCCTCTGTCCACGACATTCTGGTCCGAGATTGGCGCGCACGGGTCTGCCACAGGCTGGCCCCGCCCCTCATTCACTCCGATTGGTTGGAGGACCTGCCGCGCCCACGCGGCCCTCCAGCGTCGCCCCTCGTCCTATTGGTCCGTCATTCGGGCAGCGGGAACTGGAGCATGCGCAGTACGGATGCTGTCTCAGTGTCCAAACTCACGGCTGGTCAGAAATAAGCGGATAAGCTGGAGGAGGGAATGGAGCTGGTGGTGGGCTGAAAGGCTTCAGAAACGCCCGGTGTAGGCCCTTAATATCCCAATAAAGTATTCCACGTTCAGAGTTTGAACCGGCAGCAGTTGCTCGGGCTTCATAAAGGTGTTAGGCCCGTGTTAACTACGCACGCGCAAATCGTTCAGGAGATCCGGCCTAAGCCCCGCCCCTTATTCACGCCCATTGGTTGGAGGACGTGGCGCTGCGGTTGGGTCCTCCAGTCCAAATCCCTCTTCCTATTGGCCCGGAGCTGCCGTCAATCACCCTGGCATTGTGAGGTCAGAGGTGGGCGGGGAGGATTCACAAACACCCCCTGGAGGCCCCAAGATCCATTGATTTTATTGTCAGTCTGCAGACAGGAGCTGGAGAACAACCCAGGCAGAGGAGAGGGAGGGAGAAAACTGGGAGTGGAGGAAAGAGATGGTGAGATGGGTTTGGATTTCAGCCCAGGAAGGAGGGAGAGTGTGTGGGATGGGGATTTACAGATTTCCTTGCAGCTCTCACACTTTATTCTGTTTTAAATCAATTCCACAGGGTATTAAGAGAGGATTTGCAGTCAGATGTCTCACAGAAATCGAACATCATTTCTAGATCTGACAATTTATTGTAAGCTGATTGTCATCGGAATTTGAACATGGAGCCAGAAAGCAACATTCACAAGAGTGAGAAACCCTACATATGTTCAGTGTGTGGACGAGGCTTCAGTCATTCATCCGGCCTGTCGAGACACAAGCGCAGCCACACCTTGGGGAAACCATGGAAATGTGGAGACTGTGAGAAGGAATTCAATTACCCATCGGAGCTGGAAACTCATCGCCGCAGTCACACTGGAGAGAGGCCATTCTCGTGCTCCATGTGTGGGAAGGGATTCACTGCGTTATTCATCCTTCAGTCACACCAGCGAATACACACTGAGGAGAAGCCATTCAGCTGCTCATTCTGTGGAAAGGATTTCAGGCAGTCATCGGCCCTCACTGTGCACCAGCGAGGTCACACTGGGGAGAGACCATTTATCTGCTCCCTGTGTGGGAAAGGGTTCACTCATTCATCTGTATTACTGAAACACCGGCGAATTCACACTGGGGAGAGGCCTTTCAAATGCTCCATGTGTGGGAAGGGATTCATACAGTCATCCCAACTGCTGACACACCAGCGAATTCACACTGGGGAGAGGCCATTCACTTGCTCCCTGTGCGGGAAGGGATTCACTCAGTTAGCCAACCTGCTGACACATGAGCGAGTGCACAAATGACATTGGAACTCACTGTCTCAGAAGGCGGTGGAAACAGGATCGGTAAATATTTTTACGGCGGAGGTACATAGATTCTTGTTGGGCAAGGGAATCAAAGATTATCAGGGCTATATGGGGAATGTGGAACTCAACACAAACAGATCAGCCATGATCTTATTGAATGGCTGAGCAGGCTCGAGGGGCTGAATGGCTACTTCTATTTAGTATGTTCTGATGAGTTGTTTATTTAATTTATCACAATCATTTATTAACTGGGCATTATTCAATTTGAGTTTCTAAATATATATTTTTTGAAAATTTAGAGTACCCAATTAATTTTTTCCAATTAAGGGGCAATTTAACGTGTTCAATCCACCAACCTTGCACATCTTTGGGTTGTGGGGGTGAAACCCACGCAAACACGGAGAGAATGTGCAAACTCCACATTGACAGTGACCCAGAGCCGGGATTGAACCTGGGACCTCGGCACCGTGAGACTGCAGTGCTACCATTGCGCCACCGTGCTGCCCTTTGAGTTTCTAAATTAACAGATTCGGACAAGTCAATTTATGGGCTCTTGGACAGAGTCAAATAGATTCTTTGTGTCTTTTTTAAACAGCTGATGATGTTTCCAGGGCCACAGGTATTGCAGCAAGTGATCGAGAGGTTTGTACAATGCAAAACTTTTCTACAGACGTCAAACATCACAATACAGTGACAGTTTGAACTAAAGACTTTGGTTATCAAATACTTGGCCTAAACCATTCGGACCATTGTTAGCTTCTGAGACAAGGTCCTTGAACATGGGAGATATGGAAGTGCCCTCTAAAGTGAGTGCAGACTTGGGTAGAATTGTTTCTGAAATTAGAATTGAGAAAATAAATTGATTGAGTTGTTCTTTCAAAGCACTCGAGCGCCAACAAAACCTAATGGGGAAAAAAGGTTCCTGGGTATCAAAAAGAGTTTATTTGGGGAGAAATAAATTGAACAGGAACAAAAACACTGTTACTTAAATTTGGGATCGATTTGAAATGTTGGACACTATAATAGGTTAAAGTGAAGAACAAACATAAAATATATTAATTCCTGGAATCCGATGGGAATGTTTAAATCTGACAGATATTATGAGAATATTGTATTGGACAGTATAATTCACCCTGGGTGTAATTCAATGTCACAGCTTAATCAGGTATTAATGTACATTCTAGTGAAGGGAACTTGTAAATTAGACAAATAAATTAACAGCTTCTCTTGGACATGTTTGTATTATTGCTTTTGGACATTTGTTTTGAAGGAAACTGCATTTGTTAGTCTGGCCACAAACCAAGTCATCAGGACAATGCAGGTCAGCAAAGATGTGGAGACAGACACCATTTGATCCTTTCATAGGGACCTGAAAGTCTAGGAATGGTTGGTATCGGATGGAGTGTGTGGCATGATGTTGGGAAGCCAGTGTGCAGATATAGGGCAGCACGATGGCGCAGTGGGTCAGCACTGCGGCCTGAAGGGAACCATCTATTTCTGATCGGTAAAAGGGTCATTGATTTAGCTATTTGAATGTAAATACAAAAAGCCCATGTCAAAATTCACTTTTAAAACTGAATTCCATCATAAGACTGCAAACACAATTTCAGATTATAAAGCATACAGCTTGCAATAATGAAGGCAGGGATATGAAACATTTACAAAATCCACAGTCTAACTCAAAGCGAATGAAACAATTCAATGAAGGTCACAATAAGTTAACATGGATAAAATGAATCTGCCATTGTCCAAAATGTGAAAAAGTATAGCAGTCAGCAAAAAAACAGTAGAAACCAGAGCTGATTAAAAGTGTAAATCACATTCCAATACACAACAAACATCTAAAGATGCAACATGTTCACAGCTATGTTGCATATTGATGATGGACAACTAACCCATCCAACCAAATGTATTTGAGACTCATCCAAGTCAATCAGCACATTACAGGGGTAGGGATAGATGGAGTCAGACTGATAACATTTTCCTTAAAGATAGAGGTCCGGGCAGCCATTTTCATTCTAGAATCACTCTATACTATTTTGCCTAGCTGTCTACTATCTTTATTTTGTATTTTCATATTTCTATTCTAACTCTTAAGTCCGCGCAAGCTGTTTGCTTCGAGCAAGAAACCATTACTGTATTTTGAAAATTCAATTTGTTTGTCAACCACTAAGTTAATTATATCTCTTAAAAGCCTTCTGCAGGGCCTTTTAAAAAAATTAATACAGAGTACCCAATGCATTTTTCAAATTAAGGGGCAATTTAGTGTGGCCAATCCACCTACCTTGCACATCTTTGGGTTGTGGGGGTGAAACCCACGCAAACACGGGGAGAATGTGCAAACTTCACATGGACAGTGACCCAGAGCCGGGATCGAACCTAGGACCTTGGCGCTGCAAAGAGGCAGTGCTAGCCACCATGCTGCCCCTGCAGGGGCTTTCTGAGAACATTTGATTTATAACCACAAGAAGATTTCAAACTCTCATTTATAATCAATAGGTACAATAAAATATTTCATTTCGCACCCGAGACGTGTAGCTTAAATTTCTACTGAGTTAAAGTGTATACGAGACTACACTTAAACCGCATGGTAGATTTCAACAGGCCTCACGGCGCCGAGGTCCCAGGTTCGATCCTGGCTCTGGGTCACTGTCCGTGTGGAGTTTACACATTCTCCCCGTGTTTGTGTGGATTCGCCACCACAACCCAAAGATGTGCAGGGTAGGTGGATTGGCCACGCTAAATTGCCCCTTAATTGGCAAAAATGAATTGGGTTCTCTAAAATAAATAAATAAAATTTAAAAATGTGTGTGTTCAGAAATGATTTGTTCTGAGTGGAGTAACTAACATGTGGAAGTGCACGGTGAACCTATACTGAAGACCAGGTCCCGGACTTGCTCAGCAACTGGACAACAGGTCAGGCAGTGGTTAACGGTGGCGAGAAGTGTTTGACACTTTTGAAAAGACACTAATACATGCTCCATGGAGAAACTAAATTTGAAAATATCGAGAAAGTGGTCAGACGGAGAGAAATTAAAGGAAAAGGGATTTGGATTTGGGCAATTGAAGAAATTCTTTCCAAGAATTATCCACAAGTTGGATACAGGTGAAGGGAGAGCTCGAGAATCTTTTTAAGTCCATGAATCATCTGTTGCTTTAATTGCTTGTAACTATTTAGCGAACACTCGCGGCAAAAGGATAGTGAATATCATTGAACAATGTGACCTGTAGGTGGGGAGCACCAATCCACATCAATAGTGATCACATTTTGCAGGACAGCTGACGGCTCGAGGGTTTGTGTTGTTGATTCTGACCATTCTAGTAGCTTTCATGTCTTACTGTGGTGTATCATCAAGAAATTAGGCAAACCAGCTCCAGTGTTGAAATCAGTTGTTTTTAAAAAAATATATATTTTATTAAAGTTTTCAAACAGAATTTTTCCGCTTTACAAATCAACATAAAAACAACACAATAGCTGATAAATAACATTATTTAAATCAAATAATGAACTAACAAAGTCACAAAAAATAGTGCTTCCCGCCTCCCCCCCCCCCCCCCCCCCCCCCCACCCCCCACCCCCCCCCCCCCCCCCCGCCGGGCTGCTGCTGCTGACGATCTATTTTCCCTTAACGTTCCGCGAGATAGTCAAGGAACGGTTGCCACCGCCTGGAGAACCCCTGAGCCGATCCTCTCAGCGCAAATTTCATTTGTTCCAGTTTTATGAACCCTGCCATATCGTTTCTCCAGGCCGGGGGGTTTCGCTTCCTTCCACATAAGTAAGATCCTTCGCTGGGCTATCAGGGACGCAAAGGCCAGAATATCGGCCTCTTTCGCCTCCTGCACTCCCGGCTCTTCCGCTACCTCAAATATAGCTAACCCCCAGCCTGGCTTGACCCGGACCTTCACCACCTTTGAGATCACCCTTGCCACGCCCCCCCCAGTACTCATCCAATGCCGGACACGACCAGAACATGTGTGTGTGGTTCGCCGGGCTTCCCAAGCACCTCCCACACCTGTCCTCCACTCCGAAGAACCTGCTCAGTCTTGCTCCCGTCATATGTGCTCTGTGTAGAACCTTGAATTGTACCAGGCTAAGCCTGGCACACGAGGACGAGGAATTTACCCTACTTAGGGCATCAGCCCACAGCCCCTCCTCAATCTCCTCCCCCAGCTCTTCTTCCCATTTTCCCTTCAGCTCCTCTACCAGCGCCGCCTCCTCTTCTCTCATCTCCTGATATATTTCGGACACTTTGCCCTCCCTGACCCATACCCCGGAAATCACTCTATCCTGGATCCCCTGTGTCGGGAGAAGTGGAAATTCCCTCACCTGTTGCCTCGTAAACGCCCTCACCTGCATGTATCTAAAAATATTCCCCGGGGGCAGCTCATACTTTTCTTCCAGCGCTCCTAGGCTCGTAAACGTCCCGTCAATAAACAAATCTCTCAATCTCCTAATTCCTGCCCGATGCCAGTTCTGGAACCCTCCGTCCATCCTTCCTGGGACAAACCTATGGTTGTTCCTGATCGGGGACCACACCGAGGCACCCGTCACCCCCCTGTGTCGCCTCAATTGCCCCCAGATCCTTAAGGTTGCCACCACCACTGGGTTTGTGGTATACCTTTTCGGGGAGAGCGGCAGCGGCGCCGTCACCAGCGCCTTTAGGCTCATTCCCTTACAGGACGCCATCTCCAGCCTCTTCCACGCCGCCCCCTCTCCCTCCCTCATCCACTTACAAACCATTGCCACATTGGCGGCCCAGTAGTAGTCGTCCAGATTCGACAACGCCAGTCCCCCTCTGTCCCTGCTACGCTGCAGGAACCCCCTCCTTACCCTCGGGGTCTTCCCTGCCCACACGAAACTCATAACGCTCCTGTCTATTTTCTTGAAAAAGGCCTTCGTGATCAGAATGGGGAGACATTGAAACACAAAAAGAAACCTCGGGAGGACCATCATTTTTACCGCCTGCACTCTGCCCGCCAGTGAGAGCGGCAGCATATCCCACCTCTTGAAATCCTCCTCCATCTGCTCCACCAGCCGCGTCAGATTGAGTTTGTGTAGAGTTCCCCAGCTCCTAGTTACCGGAATCCCCAAATATCAGAAGCTCCTTTACACTCTCCTTAACGGCAGAGCGTCTATTCCTCTTCCCTGATCCCCAGGGTGTATTACGAAAAGCTCACTCTTCCCCATATTTAGCCTATATCCCGAAAACTCTCCAAACTCCCTCAATATCTGCATAACCTCTGTCATCCCCTCTACAGGATCCGCCACATATAGCAGTAGGTCAACTGCGTAGAGTGACACTCGATGTTCCTCTCCCCCTCTAACCACCCCCCTCCATTTCTTAGAGTCTCAACGCTATGGCCAGTGGTTCAATTGCCAACGCAAATAGTAATGGGGACAGGGGGCACCCCTGCCTCGTTCCCCTATGTAACTGAAAATACTCCGATCTTTGCCGGTTTGTGACTACACTTGCCACTGGGGCCCCATATAGGAGTCTGACCCAACTGACAAACCCCTCCCCGAACCCAAACGTCTTCAACACCTCCCATAGATACTCCAACTCTACCCTATCGAATGCCTTCTCTGCATCCATCGCCACCACTATCTCTGCCTCCCCCTCTGCTGGGGGCATCATCATCACCCCCAACAGCCGTCGCACGTTGACATTCAGTTGTCTCCCCTTTACAAACCCTGTCTGGTCTTCATGCACCACCCCGGGACACAATCCTCGATCCTCGTCGCTAGCACTTTTGCCAGCAACTTGGCATCTACATTCAGGAGCGAGATAGGCCTATATGACCCGCATTGCAGCGGATCCTTATCCCGCTTCAGGATTAGTGATATCGTCGCCTCTGACATTGTCGGGGGTAGTATCCCCTCTTCTCTGGCCTCAAAGGTTCTCGCCAGCAGCGAGGCCAACAGGTCCACATATTTCCTGTAGAATTCAACCGGGAACCCGTCAGGTCCCGGGGCCATCCCTGCCTGCATATTCCCCAGCCCTTTAGTCACCTCATCCACCTCAATTGGCGCCCCCAGACCTGCCACCTCCTGCTCCTCCACCCTCGGGAACCTTAGTTGGTCCAGGAACTGCTGCATCCCCTCTTTTCCCTCCGGGGGTTGGGACCTATATAGCCGCTCATAAAAGGTCTTAATCACCTCATTTACCTTCCCTGCTCTCCGCTCCGTAGTTCCCGTTTCATCCCTAACTCCCCCAATCTCTCTCGCCGCTATCCTCTTGCGAAGTTGGTGGGCCAGCAGCCGGCTCGCCTTTTTCCCATATTTGTATCTCATCCCCTGTGCCTTCCTCCACTGTGCCTCTGCCTTTCCTGTGGTCAGCAGGTCAAACTCCGTCTGAAGTCTTCGCCTCTCTCTATATAATCCTTCATCCGGGGCCTCCACATATCTTTTATCCACCCTCAAAATCTCCCCCACTAATCTCTCCCTTTCTTTGCCCTCTTTTTTCTCCTTGTAAGCCCTAATGGAGATCAACTCTCCCCTAACCACCGCCTTCAGCGCTTCCCATACTACCCCCACCTGGATCTCACCATCATCATTGGCCTCCAGGTACCTCTCAATACATCCCCGCACCCTTCCACAGACCCCCTCATCCGCCAATAATCCCACATCCCGTCGCCAGAGTGGGCGCTGCTCCCTCTCCTCTCCTAATTCCAGATCACCCAGTGCGGGGCATGGTCTGAAACGGCTATGGCCGAATACTCCGTTCCTGCCACCTTCGAGATCAGTGCCCTGCTCAAAACAAAGAAATCTATTCGGTAGTATACCTTGTGGACATGGGAGAAAAAGGAGAACTCTTTGGCCAACGGCCTAGCAAATCTCCACGGATCCACTCCCCCCATTTGGTCCATAAACCTAAGCACCTTGGCCGCTGCCGGCCTTCTTCCGGTCCTGGATCTAGACCGGTCTAGCCCTGGATCCAGCACAGTATTGAAATCCCCCCCCATTACCAGGCTTCCCATCTCCAGGTCCGGGATACGTCCCAGCATCCGCTTCATAAATCCCGCGTCATCCCAGTTCGGGGCATATACATTTACCAGCACAACCTCCTTTCCCTGCAATCTACCACTCACCATCACGTATCTACCCCCGTTATCCACCACTATATTCCTAGCCTCGAACGACACCCGTTTCCCCACCAATATCGCCACCCCCCTATTTTTTGCGTCCAACCCTGAGTGGAACACCTGTCCCACCCATCCTTTCCTTAACCTAACCTGATCCGCCACCTTCAGATGCGTCTCCTGAAGCATGACCACATCTGCCTTCAGTCTTTTTAAGTGCACGAACACTCGGGCCCTCTTAATCAGCCCATTTAGGCCTCTCACATTCCACGTGATCAGCCGGATTGGGGGGCCACCCGCCCCCAACCCCGCCGACTAGCCATCCCCTGTTCTAGGCCAGCCCCCCGTCCGGGTCCTGCGCACCCACCCATCCCCCAGGCGGCGCCTTCCCGTCCCGACCACCTCTTCTCTTGCCAGCTCCCACTCGCTCCCATCAGCAGCAACCCAGTTGATTCCTCCCCCCCCGCTAGATCCCCATCTAGCATGGTTACTCCCCCCATGATGCTTCCGAATGTCAGCTAACTCTAACTCACCCCGGCTTCCCCCGTTCTCTCCTTGACCCCCTGTGCGTGGAACTCTCTTCCTTCCTGCGCCTATCTTCCCACCATCATCTCCCTAGCATGGGAAAAACCCCGCGCTTTCCTGGATCGGCCCTGCCCCCCATGGCGCAGCTACCCCATTCCCCATCCCCCCTCTCAGTCCCTTTTTCCATCGGTGCCCACATTTCTCAGTGTCCCCCCATCAAGAGGAGAAAAATTCCCCGTCTATCGTCTCGATACTATAAACCTCCCATTCCCCAATTTACACTTCTGTACATCAACCTCGTTGTCTCCCCCCCAACATCAGTCCCTCAGTCTGGTCCAGTTTCTCTTCTTGGATGAAGGTCCATGCCTCATCCGACGTTTCAAAGTAGTAGTGCTTGCCCTGGTGCGTGACCCACAATCGCGCCGGCTGCAGCATCCCAAATTTTATTTTCTTCCTGTGAAGCACCGCCTTGGTCCGATTAAAGCTCGCCCTCCTTCTCGCCACCTCCGCGCTCCAGTCCTGATACACTCGTATCACTGCATTCTCCCACCTGCTACCCCGTACCTTCTTGGCCCAGCTCAAGACAGCCTCTCTGTCCGTGAAGCGGTGAAATCTCACCACTATCGCCCTTGGTGGTTCTCCAGCCTTTGGTCTTCTCACAAGGACCCGGTGAGCCCCTTCCACCTCCGGGGGCTCAAGGGGGCCTCAGCTCCCATTAGCGTATGGAGCATCGTACTCACATAAGCCCCAACGTCAGCTCTCTCCGTTCCTTCGGGGAGACCCAGAATCCGGAGGTTCTTCCTCCTCGAGCTGTTCTCCAGGACTTTGAGCTTTTTGATACACCTCTTATGTAGCACCTCATGCGTTTCCACTTTTACCACAAGGCCCTGTATCTCATCTTCGTTTTCAGCTGCCTTTGCCTTCACCCCACGGAGCTCTATCGCCTGGGCCTTCTGTGTTTCTTTTAGCCCATCGATTGCCAATAACATCGGCGCCAGCACCTCCTTCTTTAGTTCCTCCACACACCGTCGGGGGAATTCCTGCTGGTCCGGGCCCCATGTCGTCTGGGCTCCATCCGTCGCCATCTTGCTTCTCCCTTCTCTTCTCTGCCGCTGCTCCAGAGGATCCTTCGCAATCTGGCCACTGCCACTGGTCCTTTCCATACACACCCGGGGGGGGACCTTCCTTCGTCACCCCACACTGGGTTTGGTCCGAAAAAATGTCCGTTGGGGCTCCTGAAAAGAGCCCAAAAGTCCGTTAGAACGGGATCTGCCGAAACGTGCGGCTTAGCAGTGCATCGCCACAACCGGAAGTCGTTGAAATCAGTTGTGAGAGGTCAATAAGAATATTTCCTTCTTAAAGAGGGAGCTGTAAGAAATGGTATCTTTAAGAAAACTATGGAATCGTTATAGAATTAGCAGGTCTAGTTTGAGACTGAGAGAAGGTTGTTACTTTTCTGTCTCACTCACTTTGTTAAAACAGTTAGAACAATGCCAAGGACAAACAGAGCTCATAGCCAAGGAGAATCTAGAGCATTGCCAGGGACAAACAGGTCATCTCCAAGGAGAATCCAGAACAGCGCCAGGGACAAATACAGTTCACAGCCATGGGGAATCAAGGGCTCGACAGGGTTGCAGGAAGGATGTTTCCCCTGACTGGGGGTGGGGGGTGGTGGGGGGGCTCTGAAACTGGGGGACACACTCTCAGAATACAGCTTCGTCCATTTAGGACTGAGGTGAGGAATCTCATCACTCATTCTTTGCAATTCTCTACCCCAGAGGGGTGTGGAGGCTCAGTCATTGAATATATTCAATAGAGGGATCGATTGATTTCGGGATATTAGAGACATCTGTAAGCCTCAGGTTGCTGTTGAGTAAAGAGTCAAGAGTTCGACGCCTTTTCACAAACATCTTTATTTTTCCTTGAACACACTCAGCACCAAACTCTATCATCACATCACATGCTCCCAAGGCCACGTATAGCCTCTTTACATATCAGTGCCAATTATTGGATCAATGAGACATCTAATTGGAATGTTTCTGAACCCATTCCTTAACAGTCTCCCCTTCCTTGGAGAAAAAAAATAATTTGGTGAAAACAAAATTACAAGAAAATCAAAAACACATGCAATTTCCCCCCTTTTTATTTCATTTTTGGAAGGAAACCCCCCCAAAACAAAGTCACAGAAACAATTAACAATATTCAAAAGTTTCTGTGAACTAGCCCCTCTTTTTGTTAGGCACTCAGATAATTGATAGCAACTGTCGACCCATTTAATTTTTGCTATTTTCCCTCTGTCCAACATCTGCTTCAAACTTGCGATGACTATCCTTAGCCTTTTATTGAATGGGGGCGACCTATGAGTACGGGGAAAAGGCTAGTCGGATGCTGGCACACCAGCTCCGTAAGAGGACGGCAGCGAGGGAAATAGGGGGAATCAAAGATGGAAGGGGAGCCACGGTTCGGAGTGCAACGAAAATAAACAAGGTATTCAAGGCCTTCTACGAAGAGCTGTACAGATCCCAGCCCCAGGGGGGGAAGAGGGGATGAGACGATTCCTAGACCAACTGAGGTTCCCGAGGGTGGAGGAGCAAGAGGTGGCTGGTTTGGGGGCACCAATCGGGTTGGAGGAGCTGAGCAAGGGTTTGGGGAGTATGCAGGCGGAGAAGGCCCCAGGGCCGGACGGGTTCCCGGTGGAGTTCTGCAGAAAGTACGTAGACCTTTAACGAGGCAAGAGAGGAGGGGACCCTGCCCCCGACAATGTCGGAGGCGACAATTTCCTTGATTCTAAAGCGAGACAAGGACCCACTGCAATGTGGATCGTACAGGCCGATTTCGCTCCTCAATGTGGACGCTAAGTTATTGGCAAAAGTGCTGGCCATGAGGATTGAGGACTGTGTCCCAGGGGTGATTCATGAGGACCAGACAGGATTCGTAAATGGCAGGCAATTAAACACTAATGTGCGGCGGCTCTTAAACGTGATAATGATGCCATCGGAGGAGGGAGAGGCGGAGATAGTGGCAGCCATGGACGCGGAAAAGGCCTTTGACCGAGTAGAGTGGGAGTACCTCTGGGAGGTGCTGCGTAGGTTTGGGTTCGGGGGAGGGTTTATCAGCTGGGTTAAGCTCCTTTACAGAGCCCCGGTGGCGAGTGTAGTGACGAACCGGCGGAGGTCGGAGTACTTTCGGCTGCACCGAGGAATGAGGCAGGGGTGCCCCCTGTCCCCCCTGTTGTTTGCATTGGCGATCGAACCCTTGGCCATATCACTGAGGGAGTCTAATAAATGGAGGGGGGTGGTCCGAGGGAGAGAGCATCGGGTGTCGCTATACGCGGATGACCTGTTGCTGTACGTGGTGGACCCAGTGGAGGGGATGGTGGAGGTCATGCAGACTCTGAGGGAGTTTGGGGAGTTCTCGGGGTATAAGCTCAATGTAGGGAAGAGTGAGCTTTTTGTATTACAGGCAGGGGACCAAGAGGGATAGGGGACCTACCGCTGAGGAGGGCGGTGGGGAGTTTCCGGTATCTGGGATCCAGATAGCCAGGAGTTGGGGGGCCCTACACAAACTGAATCTGACGAGGTTGGTGGACCAAATGGAGGAAGACTTCAAAAGATGGAACATGTTACCGCTCTCGCTGGCGGGTAGAGTGCAGTCGGTCAAAATGGTGTCCTTCCGAGGTTTTTGTTTGTGTTTCAGTGCCTTCCCATCGTGATCACCAAGGGCTTTTTCAAGAGAGTAGGTAGGAGTATTATGGGGTTTGTGTGGGCGAATAAGACCCCGAGGGTAAGGAGAGGGTTCCTGGAACGCAGTAGGGAACGAGGAGGGTTGGCGCTGCCAAACCTAGGGAGCTACTACTGGGAAGCAAATGTGGCGATGATCCCCAAGTGGGTTATGGAGGGAGAGGGGGCGGCCTGTAAAGGAACGAGCTTGGGGGAGTTGGTGATGCACCGCTGCTGTTCTCGCCATCAAAGTATACCACGAGCCCGGTGGTGGCGGCAACGTTAAGGATCTGGGGCCAGTGGAGACAGCACAGGGGTGCAGTGGGAGCCTCGGTGTGGTCCCCGATCAGGGGTAACCACCGGTTTGTCCCGGGGAAGATGGACGGGGGGTTCCAGGTCTGGCATCGGGCGGGGATTAGAAGAATGGGGGACCTGTTCATTGACAGGACATTTGCGAGCATAGAGGCACTGGAGGAGAAGTTTGAGTTACTCCCGGGAAATGCATTTAGATATATGCAGGTGAGGGCTTTTATGAGGCGACAGGTCAGGGAATTCCCGTTGCTCCCGGCACAAGAAATTCAAGACAGGGTGATCTCGGGTGTATGGGTCGGGGAGGGCAAGGTTTCGGCAGTACACCAAGAGATGAAAGAAGAGGGGGAAGCGCTAGTAGAACTGAAAGGTAAATGGGAGGAGGAGCTGGGGGAGGAGATCGAGGAAGGTTTGTGGGCTGATGCCCTGGGTAGGGTTAATTCCTCCTCCTCATGTGCCAGGCTCAGCCTGATACAATTTAAGGTGGTCCACAGAGCGCACTTGACGGGGGCAAGGTTGAGTAGGTTCTTTGGGGTAGAGGACAGATGTGGAAGGTGTTCAGGGAGTCCGGCGAACCATGTCCATATGTTTTGGTCATGCCCGGCACTGGAGGGGTTCTGGAGAGGAGTGGCGGGAGTAATATCCCAGGTGGTGAAAGTCCGGGTCAAGCCAAGCTGGGGGCTAGCAATATTCAGAGTAGTGGATGAGCCGGGAGTGCAGGAGGCGAATGAGGCCGGAATTCTGGCCTTTGCGTCCCTAGTAGCCCGGCGAAGGATCTTGCTAATGTGGAAGGAGGCGAAGCCCCCCAGCCTGGAGGCCTGGATAAGCGACATGGCTGGGTTCATAAAGCTGGAGAGGATTAAGTTTGCCTTGAGAGGGTCTGCGCAGGGGTTCTACAGGCGGTGGCAACCGTTCCTAGACTATCTCGCGGAACGTTAGAGGAAGATCGGTCAGCAGCAGCAGCAACCCTGGGTGGGGGGTGGGGGGGGGGGGGGGGGGGGATTGCTTGGCGGGATGGATGAGCAGGAGATAACATGAAGGGCGGGGGAAACTGGCACGTGCGGGAGAAAGCCAGTGTATAAAGCTATGTAAATATACAATTTTGACATGTATATATCTTGCTCAGTGCGTTTTCGTGTTATTTTGTTACGGGGGTGGGGGGGGGTTATTGTTTGTAAGGGGAAAAAATTGTGTCAGTAAAAAACTTTAATAAATATATATATATTTTTTTATGTCTGTCTGCTCTGTCTAAAGCTGAAAATTTGAAATCTGTACCCATTATCCTTGATGAATGTACCCTAACAGTCTGATTGCCATGTTGTAAAATAATTGTTTTGCCATCTATGCCTATGATCTTCCCTGGGCCTTTCCATTATTAAAATTGTCTCTCTTATAGTATACTATGTCTCCTTGCTGAAGAACGGTATTTGATGGCCATACATTATGCCTTAAAGCTCTGCGTATTCTTTCAGAGACTTCTGCCTCCAAAAAAACTTTTCTACTGCAATAGAACATAGAACATTACAGCGCAGTACAGGCCCTTCGGCTCTCGATGTTGCGCTGACCAGTGAAACCACTCCAAAGCCCATCTACACTATTCCCTTATCGTCCATATGTCTATCCAATGACCATTTAAATGCCCTTAATGTTGGTGAGTCCACTACTGTTGCAGGCAGTGCATTCCACGCCCTTACTACTCTCTGAGCAAAGAACCGACCTCTGACATCTGTCCTATATCTATCTCCCCTCAATTTAAAGCTATGTCCCCTCGTGCTATCCATCACCATCCGAGGTAAAAGGCTCTCACTGTCCACCCTATCTAATCCTCTGATCATCTTGTATGCCTCAATTAAGTCACCCCTTAACCTTCTTCTCTCTAACAAAAACAGCCTCAAGTCCCTCAGCCTTTCCTCATAAGATCTTCCCTCCGTACCAGGCAACATCCTGGTAAATCTCCTCTGCACACTTTCCAATGCTTCCACATCCTTCCTATAATGCGGCGACAGAACTGCACGCAATACAGCTGCAGCATGACCTCATGGCTCCGAAACTCAATCCCTCTACCAATAAAAACTAACACACCGTACGCCTTCTTAACAACCCTATCAATCTTGGTGGAAACTTTCAGGGATCTATGTACATGGACACCGAGATCTCTCTGCTCATCCACACTACCAAGAATCTTACCATTAGCCCAGTACTCTGTATTCCTATTACTCCTTCACGGCAGCACGGTAGCATTGTGGATAGCACAATTGCTTCACAGCTCCAGGGTCCCAGGTTTGATTCCGGCTTGGGTCACTGTCTGTGCGGAGTCTGCACGTTCTCCCCGTGTGTGCGTGGGTTTCCTCCGGGTGCTCCGGTTTCCTCCCACAGTCCAAAGATGTGCAGGTTAGGTGGATTGGCCATGATAAATTGCCCTCAGTGTTCAAAATTGCCCTTGGTGCTGGGTGGGGTTACTGGGTTATGGGGATAGGGTGGGCTTGGGTAGGGTGCTCTCTCCAAGAGCCGGTGTAGACTCAATGGGCCGAATGGCCTCCTTCGGCACTGTAAATTCCATGATTCTATGATCTGCAATGAATTCTTTGCGTGTACCGCCCATGCTAAGGCTGAATTTAACTTGCAATTTGGTCTATCTGCCAAAATCTTCCAGAGCATATCATCGATTACAGCATGGTTTATTTCACACACACCATTACTAAATGGACTTTCCGCAGCCGTATTCATAACTGTGATATTTAGGTTTTCACACATATCCCTAAACTCATCATTAGCAAATTCTCCTCCGTTGTCTGTAAGGAATTTTGCTGGTGGGCCCATTCCAGTCCCTTTCCATGTCTCCACGATCTGATCCAGGATTACTCTTTTCTTTACTTCGTACAATGGTTGATTGACTAAATCTGGTTGTTAAATCTACAAAATGCAAAATAAATATATTGTTAGTTTTATCCCAGATCTTAAGGTCCATGGCCACAATGTCGTTAAAATCCCTGGCCAAAGGTAGGGTTACTATCGGTCGTGCTGGTGTCCTGTACTTCCCACAAACCTCACAGCGGTCACTAACCTGTTCTATCAGTTTAGTATAGTCGTCATCCCTTACCCCTGCATCCTTTAATAACTTTCTCAGTCTCCGAGGAGACGGATGCGCAAATTGTCTATGCAGTTTTAATACAACACACTTTGTATCGGCTAAAGTCCCATTTCCAGCTGCCAATAACACATCCTTAACAACTGCACCTGAAATATTATTTGTCAGTAATGGAATACAATAGTGTCCCGACTGTCCCGAACAGGTGCCGGAATGTGGCGACTAGGGACTTTTCACAGTAACTTCATTGAAGCCTACTCGTGACAATAAGCGATTTTCATTTTCATTTCATTGTAAGTCCCGTCTTTCCAAAAACTGTTGCCTTATCCTGTTCCATATCCAGTTGCAGGTGTGCTTTCTTCATCGACGGTCTGCTCAGAAGCAAAGGGATCTCATTTGATACAACATCCGCGCTAATGAAATGATTCACTCCGGCAATATTGCAAGGGATCACCACTCTTTTACGCGACTTCAGAGTTTTATCAACCCCAAACCTGAAACTTGTGGAACTTTCAAATTCCTTAACCTTGTTACGATTTTCAGCATTCAAAGAGTCCAGGTAACATTTTAACCAGTCAATTCCACACACAGTGCCGCGTGGAGTTTGCACATTCTCTCCGTGTTTGCGTGGGTTTCGCCCCACAACCCAAAAATGTGCAGATTAGGTGGATTGGCCACGATAAATTGCCCCTTAATTGGAAAAAATGAATTGGGTACTCTAAATTTAAATTTAAAAAAAAAAATTCCACACACAGTAGATGTGCAGCCACTGTCCAATACAGCACAATTCAAGGATTCTGCAACCAACGCTCTCATTACTGGAGTAAAACTGCTTGTTAAGAGGACAACGCCTTCTTTCTGGTCACTATCGTTTTCCTCTTCCATGTCATGTATAGCTTCAAACACTCTATTATAACATGTTGGACAGTTGAAAGCATAATGGTATTGAGAGTCACACCAAAAACATTGATTTATCATACCCCAGGCATTTCTGGGGTTCGTTTTCCTATTTCCATTCTCCATGTCCCCCCTCCTATTATAAGTTTTAAATTAGTTTCTGTCCTCATAATTTCCGGGTGCCAATCTCCTTCCAAATTCTCGTAACCTGTTCGTAGCCATACGATCTCGCCATCCTGTCAGAAGTGTATCTTCCATAGTCTGCTTTATCGCTGACTGACCCATTTGTGACATGAGAACCACAGGAATTGAATGTTTCCCCAGGAACTTCTTTAAGGCCTCTATCATCTGATCGAATAAGGTATCATTATCCGCAAACTTAACTCCTGTCAAAACCAGGAGCATATCCATATTGGACACTCTGGCAGTCTAGTAACTTAAATGCCAACAGATTGTGGAAATTCCAGGCGGTGTTTATGCAGCCTTTTGTATAGTCTGCTGAATTCCATTATATAGTCCTCAATAGAGATATCCTCTGTTTCCAGAATCTATCGAATTCTGACCAGGCTTCATACGCACTTAACGAGTCATCCTTTTTATAAATCTTATCCATATGACGTAATAGAGTCTCCAGACCTTCTTCTGAGTCTAACTCTTCCAATTCCAGCTCAGAAAACACTTTACTCCGGATTTTACTCTCATAAAGGTAGAGAAAGAGCCAATGCCATACCTTGTTTCCTCTTTCCCAAGGCAGTTATCTTAGTCCACATAACAACTACACTTCTCCATTGGTCGTACGATCCCCTTTCAGAAAATAATGGTGGAATGGTGGATAGTCATATCCGGCCATCTTTATCCCAGGTTCAGCCATATTTTCTTTTTCCTTCTCACTCACTCCTTGCTGGAAAAAAAATGTTATTTTTTTTCTCCTGGAAAAGTATCTTTCAACCCTTTGCATTTACACAGCAACCATTCTCTGCTCTCAATATCAGCCTCAGGTTGCTGTTGAGTAAAGAATCAAGGGTTCTGCTCCTTTTCACAAACACCTTTATTTTCCTGGAACACACTCAGCACCAAACTTTATCATCACATCACATGCTCCCAATGCCACCTGTAGCCTCTTTACATATCAGTTCCAGTGATTGGATCAATGAGACATCTAATTGGAATGTTTCTTAACCCATTCCTTAACAGTCTCCCCTTGGAGAAAAAAAATAATTTGGTGAAAACAAAATTACAAGAAAATCAAAAACACATGCAATTTCCCCCCTCTTTTTATTTCATTTTTGGAAGGAAAAAACCCCAAAACAAAGTCACAGAAACAGGCACCCTTCATTAACAATATCTAAAAGTTTCTGTGAACTAGCCCCTCTTTTCGTTAAACAGTCAGACAATTGATAGCTACTGTCGACCCATTTAATTTTTGCTATCTCCCCTCTGACCAATATCTGCTTCAAACTTGCGATGTCTATCCTTAGCCTTTTCTCATTGACACTTTTTGTAAAGTGCACATTTTCCCAAATGGATTTATTGTCAATGTAACACTCACATTGTCAATGGGTATGTTACCCAAATCCCAAAATGTCTGTCAATATCTGAGATATATAAAAGGCCATATCCACCACCTCTACAAGGCTTAAAGTCTCAGCAGCCAAAGTGCTTTTGACCACTCTCCTTATTTACTTTGTTTCCCACACAAGAGGGTAACATTTACCATTGTTCCCCAGAAGGAAAATTATAAAATCTCCTGCGCTTGAAATCCCATCACATAAATCTGCATAGGACTCATCACTATAAACTATGAGTTTCAAGTGCCTAAGATCAGCTAAAACCGGGAACCTCAAAATATACTCCTGCATTTTTAGTTTGACCAACGCTTAACCATTCAACCAGTGTTTATACTTTCCAGTGGCCTTCCCTGCTCTACTAACAACAGTTGCATCCTTCCATTGACTAGACCCTTCAGGCAAGTATGTCACTTTTGAACCAACTTTTGGCAGTTGTCCTTTTGCAAAAATGGCCTGTTCTAATTCATCAGAAGTATTGTGTTCCTGAATGGATATGGGGAGTTGAATGATGTAGCAGGCTTGAAAGGCTGAATGGCCTATTCCTGCTCCTATTTCCCATCTTCCTGGACAAGTATCTGGCAGAGTTTAACAGGTGGTACCAAGCACGAGATAAGCTGCAAGATGACCTTGAAGACAGGGGAGGCGATACTCTGGGTATCTGCCCTCTGGTCACTTGCCAGGTGGAGATTGAATTAGTGACACAGGGCAAATTATCAGCTCCTAGAAATAAGTTTTTAACAGGTGCTCGGAGAGAAAGGGGGCCAGTCCTCATCGGCAGGCACTTTCCTAACTCCTCGGTCAGCTTGAGAAGACCGAACAAAAGAGAAGGCGGCTGCAAACATTGGACAAGAGACTGTCGTCAAAACTGCTCCCACCTGTCACTGCTCCAATGGTAAGACCATAAGACAAAGGAGCAGAAGGAGGCCATTCAGACGAGGTTCAGTAAGTTGACTCCAGAGATGAGGGGTTTGTTCTATGAAGAGAGATTAAACAGTTTAGGCCGAAACTCTCGAGTTTAGAAGAATCTAATTGAGGTATATAAGATGATAAAAGGTATGATTAAGTAGACGTGGAGCAGATTCTTCCTCTTGTGGGGCATTCTAAAACGAGAAGTCAGAGCCTTCGGATAAGAGGTAGCAAATTTAAAACAGATTTGAGGAGAAACTACTTCCCCCAAAGGGTTGTGAATCTGTAGAAGTTTGGACAGTGAATAAATTTGAGGTGGAGTTAGACAGATTTTGAACTGGTAATGGGTTGAAGGGTTATGCAGAACGGTGGGGTTAATGAGATCAGCCATGATCGAACGGTGGAACTGACTCGATGTGCCAAATGGCTTAATTCTGCTCTTATATCTTATGACCTTATTAACCCATCACGTCTGCTCCGACATTCAATGAGATCATGATAATCCTCAACTCCACTTTCCCGCCTTTTCCCCCAAACACTTGATTTCTGTACGGATTAAAAATCTGTCCACCCCGGCCTTGAACATACTGAACAATGTTACTTTCTGTCCATTTAGTCTGCGCATCATATTTAAACTGTCATATTAATGAATTATTTAATAATTAATACATGACTTTAAAATTGCTTATGAACTCGACCCTTTTTTTTAGATAATCCATGATTCCTGAACTTAGATAGCTGAGGCTGGAGGAGGGAAAGTGAGAGCATTTCAAAAAGAAATAAATGATGTTGGAAACATTAAAAATACTCAACACACTGTGTGTTTTACACCAAACGGATTTATTTGAATGTTGCTGTGGGTCACACACTAAGACCAGGAGCTGAAAGTGATTAACAGACTGGTGAGTTTTATGTTTATTGATCTCGGGAATGTTACCAATACCTTTTCCCTAGATCCCAAGGCTGGAAGAGACACTCTGGCATGAAAGGCCGAGAATTGAAATAATCTAAAGTTAAAATGGAAAAAAGCGCCAAAAATGCAACAGCAACAAGACATCAATTAGTCTCCTCTTATCTCAGAGAAATTAAGGACCGAACACATTTCAAACAACATTAATATTTTGAGATCTGTCATGGGATTATTAACATCAGCAGAAACAAACCCCAACTGTCAGAATGAACATGGTTCAGTCCTGGATGTGATTAACAGCAGCAATAACAGAATCCAACCCCTGCAGACATTTGTGAACTCGTTGGTGAGTCAGTAGGTGGGATGAACGAGTGAACCCCTTCCCACACCCACAGCAGGTGAACGGCCTCTCCCCTGTGTGAACTCGCTGGTGTCTCAGCAGAACATCTGCGGTTTTAAAGCACTTCTCACAGTCAGAACATTTGAAAGGTCTGTTATCGGAGTGAACAAGTTGATGTGAATTGAGGTGAGCTCGACGAGTAAATCCTTTCCCACACAGGGAGCAGGTGAACGGTCTCTCCCCAGTGTGAACCTGCTGGTGTGTCAGCAGATGGGATGAACGGGTGAATCCCTTCCCACACACTGAGCAGGTGAATGGTCTCTCCCCTGTGTGAATGCGCTGGTGCATCAGCAGGTCCCTTGTAGTTTTAAAGCTCTTCTCACAGTCCGAACATTTGAAAGGTCTCTTATCAGAATGAACTCGCTGGTGCAACTTGAGGTTGGTCAAACAAATAAATCCCTTCCCACACACGGAGCAGGTGAACGGCCTCTCCTCAGTGTGAATTCGCTGGTGTCTCAGCAGATCACCTGCGGTTTTAAAGCTCTTCTCACAGTCAGAACATTTGAAAGGTCTGTTCTCAGTGTGAACAAGTTGGTGTGAACTGAGCTGAGATAGTCGAGTGAATCCCTTCCCACACACGGAGCAGGTGAGCGGCCTCTCCCCAGTGTGAACCTGCTGGTGTTTTATGAGGTTCAGTGATTGTCTAAACACTTTCCCGCAGTGAGAGCAGCTGAACCGTCTCTCAGTGTGAATGAACTGGTGTTTGACCAGGTCCTCTCGTCTTTTAAAGCTCTTCTCACACTCAGAGCAGTTAAACAGCCACTCATCGATGTGAACTCGCTGATGTCTCAGCAGCTGGGACACAAAACTGAATCCCTTCCCACACACCAAGCAGTTTAACGGCTCCTCTCCAGTGTGAGTCCTCTGGTGTACGTGTAAGCTGGATGTCAATGTGAATCCCTTCCCACACATTGAGCAGGGGAATGGCCTCTCCCCAGTGTGACTGCGTCGATGTATCTCCAACTGGGATGGGAAATTGAATCCCTTTCCACAGTCCCCACATTTCCATGGTTTCTCCATGATGCCGATGTCCGTGTGTCTCTCCAGGTTGGATGATCAGTCGAAGCTTCGTCCACAAACGGAACACACGTACCAATTCTCCCTGCTGTGACTGTTGTGATGTTTTTTCTGGCTGTGTAACTGGTTAAAGCTCTATCCACAGTCAGTTCACTGGATTACACTCACTCGGTGTGTCTGTGTCTCAGTGCTTTTCCAGTCACACCGATGTTCAAAATCTTTTCCCACAGACAGAGCAGACAAATATTTATCTTCTACATTCAAAGGCGATGATATTCAGATCATGATGAATCGAGGGACTCTGTCAGGTCTTGATGTGTTTACTTTGAGTTCCCCATCTGCAAATCCTCCCTTTCTGATACCCTGTAAAAGAAAATGATCAAAGTCATCACGGTTAGTACAGGGTGACATTCAGAACCGATAATTCTAGTTACTTTGGAACATTTTTCCTCTCTTATTCCACTACAGCTGCAGATCCCTGTCCCACATACTCTCCCTCCACACTGGGCTGAAATCTAAATAAAGTGTTGAATATTTTGTTTGTACCCTTTTAACAAATTTGTACAAGTAAACATAACAACTTTTGAAAATTCACTTTATTCATGACTCCTGATAAAACATGACACGATCAATCATTTGAATATGTGTTTCCCGCTGAAATGTGTGAAAAAACTGTCTGGACTTTGTTCGAAAATTCTTGAATCTCTAGGCAGCGCAGTGATTAGCACAGCTGCTTCACAGCGCCGAGGTCCCAGGTTCGATCCCGGCTCTGGGTCACTGTCCGTGTGGAGTTTACACATTCACCACGTGTCTGTGTGGGTTTCGCCCCCACGACCCAAAAGATGTGCAAGGCTAGGTGGATGGCTAAACTGCCCCTTAATTGGGGAAAAATGAATTGGGTACTCTAAAATTTATTTAAAAAAGAAAACTCTTGAATCTCAATTCCCATTGGCTCGATCTCTTGTCACAACAAAAATAATAAATGTGCAATGGAATTCAGGAGAAAAGACACGATGGATACAGAACAAACAGACAATGAGGCAGTCCAATCAGCTCCTAGAGTCAGAGTTTCACAGCACAGAAAGAGGCCCTTCTGCCCATCGTGTCTCTGCTGGCCATCAAACACTTAGCTATTAAAACACTTATCTATTAAAACATGCTGCTGTGCAGCGAGACCTGGGTGTGCTAGTGCATGAGTCGTAAAAAGTTGGTTTACAGGTGCAACAGGTGATTAAGAAGGCAAATGGAATTTTGTCCTTCATTGCTAGAGGGATGGAGTTTAAGACTAGGGAGGTTATTCTGCAATTGTATAAGGTGTTAGTGAGGCCACACCTGGAGTATTGTGTTCAGTTTTGGTCTCCTTACTTGAGAAAGGACGTACTGGCGCTGGAGGGTGTGCAGAGGAGAGTCACTCGGTTAATCCCAGAGTTGAAGGCGTTGGATTACGAGGAGAGGTTGAGTAGACTGGGACTGTACTCGTTGGAATTTAGAAGGATGAGGGGGGATCTTATAGCAACATATAAAATTATGAAAGGAATAGATAGGATAGATGCGGGCAGGTTGTTTCCTCTGGCGGGTGAAAGCAAAACTAGGGGGAACAGCCTCAAAATAAGGGGAAGTAGATTTAGGACTGAGTTTAGGAGGAACCTCTTCACCCAAAGGGTTGTGAATCTATGGAATTCCTTGCCAGTGAAGCAGTAGAGGCTCCTTCATTAAATAATTTTAAGATAGAGATAGATAGTTTTTTGAAGAATAAAGGGATTAAGGGTTATGGTGTTCGGGCCGGAAAGTGGAGCTGAGTCCACAAAAGATCAGCCATGATCTCATTGAATGGCGGAGACGGCTCGAGAGGCCAGATGGCCGACTCCTGCTCCTAGTTCTTATGTATTCTAATCCCATTTTCCAGCACTTGGTCCATAGCCTTGTATGCTCTGGCATTTTACATGCTAGTTTAAATGCTTCTTAAATGTTGTGAGGGTTCCCATCTCGACACCCTTTCAGGCAGTGACTTCCAGATTCCCACCACCCTCTGGGTGAAAAAGATTTTCCTGAAAACCCCTCTAAATCTCCTGCCCCTGACCGTAAATCTATGCCATGATGTGGAGATGCCGGCGTTGCACTGGGGTGTAAGACAGTAAGAAGTCTTACGACACCAGGTTAAAGTCCAACAGGTTTGTTTGGAATCACTAGCTTCCGGAGCGCTGCTCCTTCCTCAGGTGAGTCACCGAAAGTGAGTGAATCCAAATAAACCTGTTGGACTTTAACCTGGTGTGAGTCTTCTTACTTAAATCTGTGCCTCCTGGTTACTGCCCCCTTTACTAAGGGGAAAAGCTCTGTCCTATCTACTCTATCTATGTCCCTCATAATTTTGTACACCTCAATCAGGTCCCCCCCTCAGCCTTCTCTGCCCGAAAGAAAACAAACCCAGCCTAACCAGTCTGTCTTCAGAGCTGAAACACTCCAGCCCAGGCAACATCCTGGTGAAATCACATCCTTCCTATAGTGTGCCGACCAGAACTGCACCCAGTAATCTAGCTGCGGCCGAACAAATGTTTTCCACAGCTCCAGCATAATCTTCCTGCTATATTTTCTATGCCTCAGCTAATAAAGGCAAATATCCCATATACCTCTTAACCGCCTTATCTACCTGTCCTGCTGCCTTCAGGGATCTTTGGACAAACTCCCCAAGGCCCCTCTGGTCCACTGTACTTCCTAGCAGCCTACCATTCAGTGTGTATATCCTCACATTGTCCGTTCTCCCAAAAAGCCTCACCTCACACTTTTCAGGGTGAAATTCCATTTGCCACTGTTCTGCCCATCTGACCAGCTTTCATCAACACTGATTTATTCAACAGATATCCAGAATAATCCAGCCCAGTCATAGGGGTTACTAACAGCAACAGAAACAAACAACCCATGTGGTTAACAGCAGAATCTAACCTCCACAGTCACTTGTGAACTCGCTGGTGTGTCAGCAACTGAGATGATCGATCAAATCTCTTCCCACACACAGGGCAGGTGGACGACCTCTCCCCAGTGTGAACGTTCTGGTGTGTTAACAGGTTGGAAGACTGAGAAAAGCTCTTCCCACACACAGAGCAGTTGAACAGCCTCTCCCCAGTGTGAAGTTGCTGGTGTCTCAGCAGGTTGGAAGACTGAGAAAAGCCATTTCCACACACAGTGCAGGTGAATATCGCCTCCCCTGTGTGAATCCGTTGGTGTCTCAGCAGGTTGAATGAGGAGATGAAAGCTTTCCCACACACAGAGCAGGTGAATATCTTCTCTCTTGTGTGAATCCGTTGGTGTCTCACCAGGTTGGATGAGGAAATGAATCCCTTCCCACACACAGAGCAGGTGTACGGCCTCTCCCCGCTGTGAACTCGCTGGTGTTGAATGAGGTGAGATGACTGTCTGAATCTCTTCTCACACTGAGAACACCCGAACGGTCTCTCGTCCGTGTGAACAAACTGGTGTTTAATTAGATCCTGTGAGATTTTAAAGCATTTCCCACAGTCAGAACATTTAAAAGGTCTCTCATCAGTGTGAACTCGCAGGTGTAACTGAAGGCTGGACATCAGAGTGAATCCATTCCCACACACAGAGCAGGTGAACGGTCTCTCCCCGGTGTGGCTGCGTCGATGAGCTTCCAGCTGGGATGGGCAAAGGAATCCCTTCCCACAGTCCCCACATTTCCACGGTTTCTTCGTCGTGCGGACGTCCTTGTGTCTCTCCAGGTTGGACATACAGTTAAAGTCTCGTCCACACACAGAACACGTGTACGGTTTCTCCTGAATGATGTGATATTTTTTTCAGGCTGTGCCACTGGTTCAAGCTCTTTCCACAGTCAATTCTCTGGAACACTCTCACTCAGGTCTGTGTGAGCGCCTCGGTGCTTTTCCAGTCACACGATGTTTGAAATCTTTTCCCACAGATAGAACTCACATACATTTCTCCTTCCACATTCAAAGGGTGATGAACATCTTGATATGATGTTTAAATATGTGATTAACAAAGTATAAATATTACCCACTTTGTCTTTTAGCTTTGATAAAGGGTCATCTGAACTCAAAACGCCAGCTCTTTTCTCTCCCTCCAGATGCTGCCAGACCTGCTGAGATTTTCCAGCATTTTCTCTTTGGGTTCTTGATATGATGTTTGGTTGGTGTTTCCACTTGCAAATCATCTCCTAATATCCTGTAAATAAAGTTTACAAAAGTCATCACTGTCAGTACGGATAGAAATTCAGAACAGATAATTCTAGTTTCTCCGGAATATTCTTCACTTGATCTCCCAAACATGTTGCCCAATCAAACTAAAAGAGCCCAAAATAGGGAACACAGCGCTAACAAGAGCAAAGCAAATCTTCCTTGTGAAATCAGAATGTTTTTACCAGCGTCTATGAAACACTCTGTACTCTGAGGAACACACCGATGGTGGAAGGTGTCAACTGTGCTGGTGGACACCGCATGCTCCCTCCCCAGAGCCACCCAGACCAGGGACAAGAGGCGGGCAGCTCCTTGTGGGGGTGGGAGGAGGGGGAAGATAAGGAAGTGGCATTAAGGCCCCAAGAGGCTGGTTTAGCACAAGGCTAAATCGCTGGCTTTGAAAGCAGACCAAGGCAGGTCAGCAGCACAGTTCAATTCCCGTACCAGCCTCCCCGAACAGGCGCCGGAATGTGGCGACTAGGGGCTTTTCACAGTAACTTCATTCGAAGCCTACTTGTGACAATAAGCAATTTTCATTCAATCAGTTCAGCCATGATCTTATTCAATGGTGGAGCAGGCTCAATGAGCTGATTGGCCTACTTTGCTCCTATTTCTTATATCCAGCCAGTGTAACCCTCAACACCATGGGATCGACTCATCCAAGTTCAACAAATTGCTGTTTGAATCAGGCACAAGAGAAGATCCTCTGACTTATCCAGTCCCCTTCACACTGGGCAGCCAAAGATTAGGCTGAAGTGTGACCAAACATTCAGGAGCGGTCCCTTCAGGTAACTGTAAGGAGCTATAACCTTTCACACTGAATATATACTTGGCCCATGGACTCTTTGAGGCTACAAACATCACCTGCAGCCGGATGGATAGACTGAAGGGGGGGGGGGGGGTAGT
This sequence comes from Scyliorhinus torazame, assembly GCF_047496885.1. Classification (NCBI taxonomy): domain Eukaryota; kingdom Metazoa; phylum Chordata; class Chondrichthyes; order Carcharhiniformes; family Scyliorhinidae; genus Scyliorhinus; species Scyliorhinus torazame. Next base: position 130,408,746 of record NC_092711.1, read on the forward strand.
TTGTGGAGCAGTGTCCCTGCCTCAGCCAGAAGCTGCGGATTTGAGTCCTTACTCGCTATGGGAACAGATGAAAGTCTGCCTCAGTTCCCCACGATTAAGAGCATTGGAATGAATCTCTTCAGGCGCTAGGACCCGGGTGGGAAGAGACGCTGATGCCCCGCCCACCATATTTTACGTCTCCAAAAGCAGGCGCATGCGCTCTCTCCCCGTTGAATCAAGATGGCGGCCGTTAACCTTGGCCTTTTTTCGGGATAAAACCCGGCGCTGCAAAAGAGGGACCCGCAGGTGCATATTCGGGGCTTGAGACCGTCTCCGGGTGTTTAGAAACCCTCCCCGTCCACTCACCGGCTCCATCGCTCCCTCCGCGTTTCCGCGTCTTCACCAGTTTGGAGACCCGACAGACAAGAGACTCCGCATCGCCATCACTGCGCATGCTCCAAAAACCGGGCGGTACTGCGCCTGCGCACTGCCCTCCTGCGGTGTGACGAGAGGACATTCCCCACCACGCGGAGTTGAAACATTGAACTTGTTTGATCACATGTGGCGAAGTGGGGTGGCGTGGGAATCATAAAATTAAGAACGAAATTATACAGATACCCAGATAAAACTTTTCCATCTTTCATCTTTCGCCTTTCTATCTTTCTATCCAGGGGTACTTTAATGCTCCTGAGTCAGGAATCTGGCCAGAACTCGATTATATAATAATAAAAGTAATTTTTATTATTGTCACGAGTAGGGGCTTACATTAACACTGCAATTAATTTAGTTTGAAAATCCCCTAGTTGCCTCACTACAGCACCTGTTCGGGTACATTGAGAGAGAATTCAGAATGTCCAATTCACTTGACAGCACGTCTTTTGGGACTTGTGTGAGGAAACCGGAGCCCCTGGAAGAAACCCACGCAGACGACTGAAAGCATCAGAATCTGGCTCCTCACTAAAGCTGAAGATTTTTACTGTAAGGGCAGTAAAAAGTGAAACATAGTCCAAATAAATATCGAAAAGAGATTCAAAATTAGGATATATCAAGCTCTATTTCTTTAACAAACATCGACATGGAAAGAAAAATATGAATGACCTTTAAAGACCTGGTCCACTAGCCAACCAAGTGCCACTCATCAACATTATTACACTGTCAGAGTTCAGGGGCTGAGAGACAAATATAATTTAAGGCCATATTACAGTTGAAGAAATACATAGAACATAGAACATTACAGCACAGTACAGGCCCTTCGGCCCTCGATGTGCGCCGACCTGTGAAATCACTCTAAAGCCCATCTACATTATTCCCTTATCGTCCATATGTCTAGCCAATGACCATTTGAATGCCCTTCATGTTGACGAGTCCACTACTATTGCAGGCAGGGCATTCCACACCCTTACTCCTCTGAGTAAAGAACTTACCTCTGACATCTGTCTTATATCTATCTCCCCTCAATTTAAAGCTATGTCCCCTCATGCTAGACATCACCATCCGAGGAAAAAGGCTCTCACTGTCCACCCTATCCAATCCTCTGATCATCTTGTATGCCTCAATTAAGTCACCTCTTAACCTTCTTCTCTCTAACGAAAACAGCCTCAAGTCTCTCCGCCTTTCCTAAAAAGATCTTCCCTCCATACCAGGCAACATTCTGGTAAATCTCCTGTGCACCCTTTCCAATGATTCCACGTCCTTTCTATAATGCGGCGACCAGAATTGCACGCAATACTCCAAATGCGGCCGCACCAGAGTTTTGTACAGCTTCAACATGACCTCATGGCTCCGAAACTCAATCCTTCTACCAATAAAAGCTAACACACCATACGCCTTCTTAACAACCTTATCAACCTGGGTGGAAACTTTCAGGGATCTATGTACATGGACACCGAGATCTGGGACCAAACTCTGCGGAGTCTGCACGTCCTCCCCGTGACTGCGTGGGTTTCCTCCGGGTGCTCTGGTTTCCTCCCACAGTCCAAAGATGTTCGGGTTAGGTGAATTGGCCAATGATAAATTGCCCTTAATGTCCAAATTGCCCTTGGTGTTGGGTGGAAGTGTTGAGTTTGGGTAGGGTGCTCTTTCCAAGAGCCGGTGCAGACTCAAAGGGCCGAATGGCCTCCTTCTGCACTGTAAATTCAATGATAATCTATGATTAATCTAGGACAAAGGTTCGGCACAACATCGTGGGCTGAAGGGCCTGTTCTGTGCTGTATTTTTCTATGTTCTATGTTCTATCCACACTGCCAAGAATCTTACCATTAGCCCAGTACTCGGTCTTCCTGTTATTCCTTCCAAAATGAATCACCTCACACTTTTCTGCATTAAACTCCATTTGCCACTTCTTAGCCCAGCGCTGCAGCTTATCTATGTCCCTCTGTAACTTGTAACATCCTTCCGCACTGTCCACAACTCCACCGACTTTAGTGTCATCTGCAAATTTACTCACCCATCCTTCTACGCCCTCCTCCAGCTCATTTATAAAAATGACAAACAGCAGAGGCCCCAAAACAGATCCTTGTGGTACAGCACTAGTAACTGGATGCCAGTCTGAACATTTCCCATCAACCACCACCCTTTGTCTTCTTCCAGCTAGCCAGTTTCTGATCCAAACTGCTAAATCACCCTGAATCCCATGCCTCCGTATTTTCTGTAGTAGCCTACCGTGGGGAACCCTATCAAACGCTTTACTGAAATCCATATACACCACATCAACTACTTTACCCTCATCCACCTGTTTGTTCACCTTCTCAAAGAACTCAATAAGATTTGTGAGGCACGACCTACCCTTCACAAAACCGCGTTGACTATCTCTAATCAAAAACTACGATTCAGTTTATAAAGTAAAGGTATTGAAATTCAAAGAAAAATAATTGTTTGCAATTAATATATTCATTTTGCCCCACACCAGTGCGGAATGGGAATGGATAATGCTCATTCATAGAATCATAGAATCCGTACAGTGCAGAAGGAGGCCATTTGGCCCATCGAGTCTGTACCGACCCTCTGAAAGAGCACCCTACCTGGGTCCACTCCCTCAACCTATCGAATAAACCCAGTAACCCCACCTAACCTAATCATTATTTTATATTATTCTTATTTTCTATCATGGTACATTTAAACATATTCATAACATTCTACCCAAAATGCTCCATGCAGGTGAAGGTGCCCTACCTCAAATAGAGGGTCATTGACGCTCTGGCGTGCAGTAGGAAGGGATCTGCTGCACACGGGCCTCTCCACCGTACAAATATGTGGGACTTCTTCATACTGAAAAATCCCAGGCAATTGGTAGTTGTGAGGTTGCAGGATAATTATGTCTTTACTTTGTAATTCCATAATCCATCTGCTCTATCACATTGGGGACACTCCCTTAACTTGACCCTTTATTAATAATGTCACTGGGGTATATGAAATGTGCAAAATTATTGGATTAAATTCTACTCTGTGTTTAACTAACCAGTAAACTTCGAATATCTTTTTGCACACAGGTAGATCAATTTCTCCACAGGGGTTAATGTATGTGAGAATTATCCACCCTGGGATCTCAGTATGAACAAGGTGGGGTGTATTTGGAGACAGGATGTCCCAGTTCCCCATCCTGGGACTCTCAGTGTGAACAGGATGGGATGTGCTTGGAGACAGGGGGCGCGATTCTCTGAAATGGAGACAGACTGCTCGTGCCGTCGTGAACGCCGTCGAGTTTCACGACGGCGCTAAACGGCCCCTATCCCGACCGATTCAGGGCCTGAAAATGGGCTAGGAGTGGCGCCGCGTCATTTATGCGCGCCAGGCCTTGGCGCCGTGTAAAGGCGGCGCCGCATACATGACGCGGCCAGCGCCGCATAACTGGCGTCACCCGCGCATGCGCGGTTACTGTCCGCCCCGCAAGAAGATGTCAGACGGATCTTGCGGGGCTGCGAAAGAAAGGAGGTCCTCCTTCAGAGAGGACGGCCCGACGATCAGTGGGCACCGATCGTGGGCCAGACCCCAGTTGAGGCCCACCCCCCCCCGGTGCAGGATCCCCCCTCGTTCCCCCGCAGGCCGCCCCCCCCAGCATTCCCGCGCTGTTCCCACCGGCAGCGACCAGGTGTGGCCGGCGCCAGGGGGAACCCGCCGTTTTGGGCAGGCCGCTCGGCCCATCCGGGCCGGGGAATCGCGGGGGGTACCGGTGAATCGCCATTTTGGCTATCTCAGGCGATTCACTGGACCGCGCCGCGCAAAACGCGATTGTGCCGATCTGGCCGCTTTCCTGAATCGCGGGAGGGCGTCGGACCAGTGTCGCGGGAAAATTTGGCGACCCAGGTGATTCACCAAACCGGCGCGGGAGCGGAGAATCGCGCCCAGGATGTCCCAGTTCCCCACCCTGGGATTCTCACTGTGAACAGGGTGGGATGTGTTTGGAGACAAGGGGCAAAATTCTCCGGAAACGGCGCGATGTCCGCCGACTGGCGCCCAAAACGGCGCAAATCAGTCGGGCATCGCGCCGCCCCAAAGGTACGGAATGCTCCGCATCTTTGGGGGCCGAGCCCCAGCCTTAAGGGGCTAGGTCGGCGCTGGATGAATTTCCGCCCCGCCAGCTGGCGGAAAAGGCCTTTGGTGCCCCGCCAGCTGGCGCGGAAATGACATCTCCGGGCGGCGCATGCGCGGGAGCGTTAGCGGCCGCTGACGGCATTCCCGCACATGCGCAGTGGAGGGAGTCTCTTCCGCCTCCGCCGTGGTGGAGACCGTGGCAGAGGCGGAAGGGAAAGAGTGTCCCCACGGCACAGGCCCGCCCGCGGATCGGTGGGCCCCGATTGCGGGCCAGGCCACCGTGGGGGCACCCCCCAGGCCAGATCGCCCCACGCCCCCCCCCCCCCCAGGAGCCCGGAGCCCGCCCGCGCCGCCTTGTCCCACCTGTAAGGTAGGTGGTTTAATCTATGCCAGCGGGACAGGCATTTTAGCGGTGGGACTTCGGCCCATCCGGGCCGGAGAATCGCGTGGGGGGGCCCGCCAACCTGCGCGGCGCGATTCCCGCCCCCGCCGAATATCCGGTGCCGGAGACTTCGGCAACCGGCGGGGGCGGGATTCACGCCAGCCCCCGGCGATTCTCCGACCCGGCGGGGGGTCGGAGAATCTCGCCCAGGATGTCCCAGTTCTCCACCCTGGGATCCTCAGTGTGAACAGGGTGGGATGTGTTTGGAGACGGGATTTCCCAGTTCTCCACCTTTAACGGGACCAGGAGAGGACCAGATGGATTGAATGACATCACTACAGTTCCTGGTATCCAACCTCCCTGAGCTTAGCGCATTATGGGCTGGCAGTGTTTGGTGGGGCAGTGTAGAGGGAGTTTTACTCTATCAAAACTGTGCTGTACTTGCTCGATGCGGTTTGTTGGGTTATGTATTAGGAGTTCTCCTGTGCATCTAGCCTGCGCTGCACTTGCCCTGGGATTTTTTGAGAGAACCATTTAGAGGGAGCTTTGTTCTGCATCTAAGATGCACTGTACTTAGGTTGGAGTGTTAGATTGCAAAGTGAGGGGTATTTATTCTGTTTCTAACATTCATTGTACCTGCCAGAGTGGTTTCCACATTGGATCAGGTGAATTAAATTCTCTGACCTGGAAAGCTCCTTTGACAGATTAAATTAATTAATTCACAATAAATTTTGAATGGAGAGAGGCTGTTTAAATATCCTCTGTGCGGAATGAATGAACTCCAGCTGCTGAGGCACCGGTGAGTTCACATGCAGGGCTTGGATTCTGCTGTTATTCATCACGTTCAGGCCTGGGCCTTGTCAGAGTGTCAATGAACTGGAGTTTCTGTGTGATTTTAAAAAACAATCATCTCAATGGCATCACAGAAATCAACTGGTGTTTATGCTTCATAATTTTCAATGCTGGGGCTTTTCCCCAACATTCCCTGCAAAAGTAAATGTGCCCTGTTTACTCTACAGGAGCTCAGTGTGCAGGTGCGATGCTGGACAGTAGCGGAAGCACGAGCAGTGCTGGTTTGTTCTGAATCATGAGAGTGCTGGACGTGCTTTTCCAGCTGGTGGGAGTTGTAGCACGCAGAGAATTGAGTCTCCAGATAAAACCTGCTGATGGCCACAAGCTGAGAATAAAAACCTGCTGGTCCCAAATTTGCTGGTCAGGGGCTTTTTCCCGGGAACAGTCACAGGGCTATTGGCTGTCATTTTCATTCAGGGAGAAGCAGAGTTCATGCATGGCCATCCTGGTGAGAGAACACCTGGGGCTGGTTTAGCACCAAGGGCTAAATGGCTGGCTTGTAATGCAGAACAATGCTAGCAGCGTGGGTTCAATTCCCGTACCGGCCTCCCCGAACAGGCGCCGGAATGTGGCGACTAGGGGCTTTTCACAGTAACTTCATTGAAGCCGACTTGTGACAATAAGCGATTATTATTATTATGAACAGGAAGTGGGTGGGGCTTCAGGGTCTCAGTGACTAGGAGAGAAAATTATTGAGTTGTTAACTTCACTCTCAGTCTGCACACAGGTTAGAACTGAACCGAGTCAGAGTAGAGGGTGGGGGAAACTGGGAATGGAGGAAAGAAATGGTGGAGATGGTGAAAAGAGTTAATAATAATCTTTATTAGTGACACAAGTATCCTTACATTAACACTGCAATGAAGTTACTGTGAAAAACCCCCAGTCGCCACATTCCGGCGCCTGTTCGGGTCACGGAGGGAGAATTCAGAATGTCCAATTCACCCAACAGCAATTCTTTCGGGACTTGTGGAAGACAACCGGAGCACCCGGAGGAAACCCACAACAGACACAGGGAGAACGTGCAGACTCCGCACAGACGGTGACCCAAGCCGGGAATCGAACCTGGCACCCTAGCGCTGTGAAGCAACAGTGCTAACCATTGTGCTACCATGCCGCCCACTGCTACCGTGCTGCCCACTCTTTTGGTTTGGTTCTTACCACAGAGGGGAGGGAGAGTTTGTGAGATGAGAATTTACAGCTTAGAAGAAAACATTGAAAATGGAATTATCTGTTCTGAATTTGGTAGAAGGTATTAAAGAAAAAAATTTGCAGATGGTAAACTCAAACTAAACATCACTTCACATTTGACTTCAGGAAGCAAAGTACTGTACACACCCCTGTCAGCATCAATGGGGCCGAGGTGGAGATGGTTAGCAGTTTTAAATTCTTAGGGGTGCACATCTCCAAAAATCTGTCCTGGTCCACCCACGTCGACGCCACCACCAAGAAAGCACAACAGCGCCTATACATCCTCAGGAAACTAAGGAAATTCGGCATTTCCACATTAACCCTCACCAACTTTTACAGATGCACCATAGAAAGCATCCTATCAGGCTGCATCACAGCCTGGTATGGCAACTGCCCGGCCCAGGACCGCAAGAAACTTCAGAGAGTCGTGAACACTGCCCAGTCCATCACACGAACCTGCCTCCCATCCATTGACTCCATCTACACCTCCCGCTGCCTGGGGAAAGCGGGCAGCATAATTAAAGACCCCTCCCACCTGGCTTACTCACTCTTCCAACTTCTTCCATCGGGCAGGAGATACAGAAGTCTGAGAACACGCACGAACAGACTCAAAAACAGTTTCCTCCCCGCTGTTACCAGACTCCTAAATGACCCTCTTATGGATTGACCTCATTAACACTACACCCTATATGCTTCATCTGATGCCGGTGCTTATGTAGTTACATTGTATATGTTGTGTTGCCCTATTATGTATTTTCTTTTCTTCCCTTTTCTTCCCATGTACTTAATGATCTGTTGAGCTGCTCGCAGAAAAATACTTTTCACTGTACCTCGGTACACGTGACAATAAACAAATCCAATCCAATCCACATAATAATAATCTTTATTATTGTCACAAGTAGGCTTACATTAACACTGCAATGAAGTTAGAGCAGCATGGTAGCGCAGTGGTTAGCACTGCTGCCTCACGGCGCCGAGGTCCCAGGTTCGATCCCGGCTCTGGGTCACTGTCCGTGTGGAGTTTGCACACTCTCCCCGTGTTTGTGTGGGTTTCACCCCCACAACCCAAAGATGTGCAGGGTAGGTGGATTGGTCACACTAAATTGCCCCTTAATTGGAAAAAATGAATTGGGTACTCTAAATGTATAAAAAGAAAACACTGCAATGAAGTTATTGTGAAAAGCCCTTAGTCGCCACACTCCAGCGCCTGTTAGGGTCACGGAGGGCGAATTTAGAATTGCCAATTCACCTAACAAGCATGTCTTCCAGGACTTGTGGGAGGAAACTGGAGCACCCGTAGGAAACCCACGCAGACACATGGAGAACGTGTAGACTCCAGACAGTGACCCAAGCAGAAATCGAACCTGGGTCCCCGGTGCTGTGTAGCAACAGTGCTACCCACTGTGCTACCGTGCCACCTTGAGGGCTAATGGTTAGTCGATTCATTAGACCCTCAATGTCGAAGGCCTTTGAATGTGGAAGGAGCAATGTTTAGTCTATCCTGTCCATGGGAAAAGATATAAAATATTATTGTGACTGGAAAAGTACCGATACACACACACCCAAGTGAGAGTGTTCAGAACTGACTGTGAGAAGAGCTTCACCCAGTTACACAGCCTGCAGAAATATCATATATAGGGAAATATTTGGCAGATAAAGTATAATTTGGGAAAAAAGTGAAGTTGTCCCCTGTGTTGGGAATAATAATAATTTAAATAGAGAGACTGCAGAAGACCACAGTGGAGAAGCATCTGTGTGTCTTTGTACATGAACCACAAGTGTATTTATTACCTCACACTCCTCCAGATTGATCTCCATTTGCTTCTTTGCTGCCCAGCTGATCAGTCTACCGATATCTTCCTGTAGTCTACAACTTTATTCCTCACCTTCAACCACAAGGCTGCAAATGTCTCAACCATGTCCCTATGTTAAAGTATAAATCATTCCTATGTAACACACAAAGCACGGAATCTTGTCCTGAACAATCCAGAACTCCGCTGGAAACAGTCTTCCGGTCACAAACTTACCTCTGGACCAATCCCCTTTGCTTCCTGCTGCTCCAGCTGATGACATTTCCAGCACTTGTGATTGCCAAGCATAATGGAAGTGTCCTGGTTTTCCCACTTGGAACCGGATGTTCATTCCACGAGGCTGGGATGTCCTGCCATGTTTTTATTTATTTAATTATTAACTGACTTAAGTAAATAAACTTATGAATAAAACAAATAAAGATTCATCAGATACTCACCAATCATTTTTTTCCATTCTCCTAAAGTCACCTTATTTTTATAGGAAGTTAACTGAAGTGTTTTCCTAACCTCTCATTATCTAAATACCTCAGATTTTTATTTACTGAAAAATTCAGACTTCTTCACTGTTCAATCGCTTGTTATTTAGCTTCCTCTTCATCCCTATTGATTAATTGATCATTTACACGGCGCCGCTTTTACGCGGCGCCAAGACCCTGCGCGCGTAAATGACGTGGCGTCGCTCCTAGCACCCCGGGGGCGGGAGAATAGGGGGCTGGGAACAGCTTCCGACGCCGGAGTGAAACACTCCGGTTTTCACTCTGGTGTCGGCACTTAGTCTCCCAATGAAAGAATTGCGCCCATTATCTCTTACTACTCCAGATTGAATTCCATTTACCATTTTTCAATCCATGGCTTTGTCCCTCGTTGTCTAAAATACATGAACAACTTTTGTATAATCCTGGTGCCTACATTTCAGTCTAAATCATTGAGAGATACCGGAAAACTGTGGAGCCCCACTGGAAACAGTCGTTCAGGCATCATTCAGTCCTTGATGTGACGAACAGCAACAACAACAGCTGAATCCAAACCCTGCTGTTGCCTGTGAACTTGCTGATACATAGATACATAGAGCATACAGTGCAGAAGGAGGCAATTCGGCCCATCGAGTCTGCACCGACCCACTTAAGCCCTCACTTCCTCCCTATCCCCGTAACCCAATAACCCCTCATAACCTTTTTGGTCACTAAGGGCAATTTATCATGGCCAATCCACCTGCACGTCTTTTGTGAGGGCCACGAAGAATCCAGCATGAGTTTTAAGGATACAAAGTAATAACATTTATTTACAATAACATATATATGTTATACATATATATATGTATAACAGCGGCAGCAACTTCCCTTGCTGCACACTTCTTCCTGCTGGTTCCAAACTGGCCAACTTTATTTATACATGGAGTTTACTAATGGTTTCTCCGCCCCCCTCATTGGGGAAGCTCATACTCCCACAGGATTGTGGGATTGTCATTAGTCCCCAGCCAATGGTAAGCAGGCAGGTTATAACACCGAATGAATCCCTTCCCACTCTTGGAGCCAGTGAATGGCCTCTCCCCAGTGTGAATGCGTTGGTTTTTCAGAAGATCCCTTTTGCTTTTAAATGTTTTCTCACAGTCAGAACAATTAAAAGGTCTGATCAGTGTGAACAAATTGGTGTGTCTGGAGGTTCGATGCACAAGTGAATTTCTTCCCAGACACAGAGCAGGTGAACGGCCTCTCCCCAGTGTGAGTGCGATGATGTATCAGTAAATCCTTTTTACTTTTAAAGCTCTTCTCACAGTGAGAACATTTAAAGATCTCTTATCAGTGTGAACACATTGGTGTGTATGGAGTTTCGATGTCTGAGTGAATCCCTTTCCACACACGGAGCAGGTGAATGGCCTTTCCCCAGTGTGAGTGCGTTGGTGGAACAGTAAATCTTTTCTGCTTTTAAAGTTCTTCTCACAGTCAGCACATTTAAATGGTCTCTGAGCAGAGTGGACCTGATGGTGAGTCTGGAGGTTTGATAAAGCATTAAATCCCTTCCCACATTTCAGACAGGTGAATGGCCTCTCACCAGTGTGAATACGTCGATGAGTTTCCAATACAGATGGGTAATTGAATCCACTCCCACAGTCCCCACATTTCCATGGTTTCTCCATGGTTATTGACAGGTTATCAGGTGTAAGTGGGATGCAGATTTGCAGTCAGATCAGTCGTGATGTTATTAAATGGTGGAACAGGCTCACGGGGCTGAATGTCCTATTGCTGCTTCTTGATTCCTATGGTGCGAGTGTCCTTATGTCTCTCCAACTTGGATCATCAGTTGAAGCCTGAGTATGGTGTCTCCCTGATGTAAATGCTACAATTTAATTTCATGCTGTGTGATTGGTTAAAGCTCAGTTCCAGCTAACTGTGGAAAATTACTGAGATGTCTGTGTCTCGGTGCTTTTCCAATCACAGTGATTTTTGAATTTTTTTCCCCAAAGATAAAACAGACAAACATTTCTCCTTCCACGTTGAAAGGCCGATCCTGATGAATCAAGTGATTCTGTCAGATCTTGATATGATGTTTACATCTGCAAATATTCTGTAAAAGGAGGTTGCATTGAATTATTGTGAATATATAAGCCACAAACAGGCCATTCTGTCTCAGATTCTGCTGCTGTCCACACTCGGCACACATCTCCGACTCTCCCACCTATCAAATCTCAGCCTTTCAGCTGATTTTCAATTCCATTTTCTCTCATGTGCTTGTCCCGTTTCCTTTTGAAAACATCTCAGCCTTTTCCTCAACTCATTTCCATGGTAATGAGTTGCACATTCTAAACCTGTGAGTAAATAAATTTGTCCGTATTGCCCCCTTGGATTTATTCGTAACTATCGTGTATTTATGACTTGTTGTTTATTTCTTTATTTTTAAATTTTAGAGTACCCATTTATTTATTTATTTTTTCCAATTAAGGGGCAATTTAGTGTGGCCAATCCACCTAACCTGCACATCTTTGGGTTGTGGGGGTGAAAGACTCGTTGTTTATTGATGGTCCCTGATTTTGGGCTCTCTCACATCACCCCTCTCTAACCGACTGTTAATTTTGAAGATTTCTATCAGGTCACTGCTTAATTCCTTTTTTGGGCCCCACTCCATCTAATCTTTCCTGAGAGTTGTAATCTCTCATATTACAAAAGTCATCACTGTCAATCCAGGATAGAATTCGCAAATAGACAAACCTTTCTGTTGGATTGAGTTTCTTGTGTACAAATTCTGCAATTCTAACTTCCTGTAAACGGAGTTTACACAAGCCATCACCGTCAGTCCAGGATAGAGATTCTGAACAGACAATTCTAGTTTCTGTGGAACATTTTTCCCTCTCTTGTTCCCCCAAATCTGTAAATCCCAGGGCGGCACGGTGGCGCAGTGGTAGCACTGCAGTCTCACGGCGCCGAGGTCCCAGGTTCGATCCCGGCTCTGGGTCACTGTCCTAGTGGAGTTTGCACATTCTCCTCATGTTTGCGTGGGTTTCACCCCCACAACCCAAAGATGTGCAGGGTAGGTGGATTGGCCACACTAAATTGCCCCTTAATTGGAAAAATGAATTGGGTACTCTAAATTTAAAAAAAAAAAGAAAATCTGTAAGTCCCTGTCCCACACACTCTCCCTCCTCCCTGGGCTGAAATCCAAACCCATCTGCACCATTTCTTTTCTCCCTCCCTCTCCTCTGCCTGGGTTCAGTTCTCCAGCTCCTGTCTGCAGACTGACAATAAAATCAATGGGTCTTATTGGGGGTTTGGGGCCTCCAGCGGATGTTTGTGAATCCTCCCCGCCCACCTGCCGGCATTTCCTTCCTTACCAGAGATCAGAGTCCTCATTGATTTGAGTGCAAAGTGTAAGCTCTTATTTCTTGTCCCCCTCCCCCATCCTCTGATGTGAACCATCCTCCAGTGTCTGAAGCAGGATGGTGCCCGTTAACCGGGGCGTGTTCCCGGGAGGGAGGGAGAAGCCCCGCTGCTGCAAACCAGGGAGCTGACAATGATTGTGAACAGTAAGAAGTCTTACAACACCAGGTTAAAATCTAACAGGTTTGTTTTGAATCACTAGCTTTCGGAGCGCTGCTCCTTCCTCAGGTGAATGAAGAGGTGGGTTACACAAACAAATATATAAACAAATTCAATGATGCGAGATGATACTTTGAATGCGAGTCATTGCAGGTAATTAAGTCTTTACAGGTCCAGACGAAGTGACTGGAGGAGGGATAATCACAGGTTAAAGAGGTGTGAATTGTCTCAAGCCAGGATTTTGGGTAGGATTTTGCAAGCTCAGGCCAGATGGTGGGGGGTGAATGTAATACGATATGAATCCAAGGTCCCGGTTGAGGCCGTTCTCATTTGTGCGGAACTTGGCTGTAAGTTTCTGCTCAGCGATTCTGCGTTGTCACGCGTCCTGAAGGCTGTCTTGGAGAACGCTTACCCGAAGATCAGAGGCTGAATGCCCTTGACTGCTGAAGTCTTCACTGACTGGAAGGGAACATTCCTGCCTGGCGATTGTCGCACGATGTTCGTTCATCCGCTGTCGCAGTGTCTGCATGGTCTCGCCAATTCGGGATTTAAAAAAAAAAAAATTTAGAGTACCCAATTCATTTTTTCCAATTAAGGGGCAATTTAGCATGGTCAATCCACCTACCCTGCACATCTCTGGGTTGTGGGGGTGAGACCCACGCAAACACGGGGAGAATGTGCAAACTCCACACGGACAGTGACCCAGAGCCAGGATCGAACCTGGGACCTCGGCGCTATGAGGCAGCAATGCTAACCACTGGGCCAACGTGCTGCCCCAGGAACATCCTTTCCTGCAGTGGATGAGGTAGACAACGTTGGCCGAGTCGCACGAGTATGTACTGCGTACCTGGTGGGTGGTGTTCTCACGTGTAATGGTGGTACCCATGTTGATGATCTGGCATGTCTTGCAGAGGTTGCCTTGGCAGGGTTGTGTGGTGTCATAGTCGCTGTTCTCCCGAAGGCTGGATAGTTTGCTGCAAACAATCATCTGTTTGAGGTTGCGCAGTTTTTTGGAGGCAAGTAGTGTGTGTGTGGGGGGGGGGGGCCTTGGCAAGATGTTTGTCTTCGTCGATGATGTGTTGAAGGCTGCGAAGAAGGTGTTGTAGTTTCTCCACTCCAGGGAAGTACTGGACAACAAAGGGTACTCTGTCGGTTGTGTCCCGTGTTTGTCTTCATTTTATTGCTGTGGCACGTTGGAACTGCCAATCGATGAGTCGAGCGCCATATCCCGTTCGTATGAGGGCATCTTTCAGCGTCTATAGATGTCTGTCATGTTCTGCTCATCTGAGCAGATCCTGTGTATATGGAGCGCTTGTCCATAGGGGATGGCTTCTTTAATGTGTTTAGGGTGGAAGCTGGAGAAGTGCAGCAGCGTGAGGTTATCCATGGGTTTGCGGTAAAGCGAAGTGCTGAGGTGACCGTTCTTGATGGAGATGAGTGTGTCCAAGAATGCAACCGATTTTGGAGAGTAGCCCATGGTGAGTCTGATGGTGGGATGGAACTTATTGAAGTCATTGTGTAGTCGTTTCAGTGACTCTTCGCCGTGGGTCCAAAGGAAAAAAATGTCATCGATGTATCTGGTATATGTAACGTCGGTTGAGGTCCTGTGCGGTGAGGAGGTCTTGTTCAACTTGTGCATGAAGATGTTGGCGTATTGAGGTGCGAATTTGTCCCCGTCGTTATACACCAGATACATAAATGGCATTTTATTCCTTTGGACCCCGGTGGAAGCCCCAAACCCCAATAAGAAGTTTCCGGGCCCGGGGTTGCATCGAGCGGCGGGACAGCTGCGCCCTGCTCTCAGTGACAGACCTGAGTTAACGGCTGCCGTCTTTACAGAGGCTGCAAACCCGCAGGGGGCAAAGCATCAGAGATAGAGTTTGTTGTGAAACCAATGGGATATTGTTAAACAGGAGGTCAGGGTTACAGTCAACAACAACAACTTCTATTTATATAACACCTTTAACATCATAAATCATCCCAGTCAACTTCACAGGAACATTATAAAACAAAGTGAGACACCCAGACACAAAAGGAGATATTAGGGCAGGTGACCAAAAACGTGGACAAGGAGGTGAGTTTTAAAGAGAGTCTTCAAGGAAGAAAGTGAGGTGGAGACGGTGAGTAATTACAATCGGAGTGGACAAGAGTCCAGGATCAGAGCTGTCCAAATTTCTCTGGGGATCGTATGGCCGGAGGAAGCACAGGGATTATAGGGGAAAGGAACTTGCTGTGAATTAAGACTTTTGGATGGTTTTAGGTTTACAGAGGTAGAATGTAGGAGAGAGCCAGGTGGGTAATGGAATACTCGAGTCTGAAAGTGACGATGGCATGACCGAGGTTTTCAGCACCAGATGCACAGAGACAAGAGAGAGATCGGATGGTGTAATGTAAATGGAAACGAGCAGTCTTAGTGATTGCACGGACGTGAGGTCAGAAGCTCATCTTGAGATCAAATGTGAAACCAAAGAGACTGACTTAATCTCATTGTTGCCAGGAAGAGGGATGGAGTCTGCATGTCAGGAATGGAGATTGGAGCAGAGACCAAACACAGTGGATTCAGTCTTGCTGTTCAATTAGAGAACCAGAAATCAGAATGGGCCATGAGAGCGGTTCCAGGATTAACTTAGTTTGAGGGATTGAGAAAGAAGGAAGGAAACCCGGGAAGTTTGGAGAAATCACCTTTGTGATTGCTCATCGAATTTCCATGCAGCCAGTTCTGGACACAGGTTGAACCGTCTGTTATTCTGTCTGGTTGGTCAGGGTGATTCAGATTAATGTTTGTCACAAGTCATGAATGAAGTTATCAAATATATTCTTACCTCTTGATGTACGGATTTGCTAAAAAGATACAGAAAGAATTATCTGATACTTTATTTCGCTTTCAGCCCAGGGAGGAGGGAGAGTGTGTGGACGGGGATTTACAGCTTTGGGGGAACAAGGCAGAAAAAAATGTCCCATAGAAACTGTCATAATATACACCAGCATACAGGGGCTGTTTAGCACAAGGCTAAATCGCTGGCTTTGAAAGCAGACCAATGCAGACCAGCAGCATGGTTCAATTCCCGTAACAGCCTCCCCGAACAGGCGCCGGAATGTGACGACTAGGGGCTTTTCACAGTAACTTCATTTGAAGCCTACTTGTGACAATAAGCGATTTTCATTCATTTTATTTTTCATTCAGTATATCATGGTGCAGACATACACTGATGGACACACAGTGGGACCAATCAACACACACAACACCGCAGCCAATCACCAGTTAGAGCACACGCACTATAAAGACAGGAGACATCAGAGTTCCCGCTCATTCGAGTTGCAGCTAGCTAGGAGGACAGAGCTCACAGCCTGTAACACAGACATTCACCATGTGCTGAGTGCATCGACTGGTTAGGACAAGGCAAAGGTCTTTAGTTAAAGCTAGTATCGTATTAACCCACAGTCTGAGTATGTTTACACAGTTAATGATTCAATAAAATAGTGTTGCACTATTTCAAGTGTTGGTGACCTGTATGTGATCCAGAACACCCAACACATTAGAAACGAGAATTATTTGTTCTGAATTTCTATCCTGGACTGACAAATGTGACCTTTGAAAATTCCTTTTACTGGATATTAGGAGAGGATTTGTGGACAGGAAAGTGAAACTAAATATCACATCAAGATCATCAGAGACCTGGATATCCTCAGACTTTGAATGTGGAAAGTGGAATGTTTGTCTGTTCTTTCTGTGGGTAAATATTTCAAACATCAGTGTGACTGGAAAAGCACCGAGACAGACACATCCGAGTGAGAGTGTTCCAGTGTTGCACTATTTCAAGTGTTGGTGACCTGTATGTGATCCAGAACACCCAACACATCATGATACCAGGAGTGGTGGGATATTAGCACTTCTTAGACCTACCTGCAAGTGATCTGCCTTCCGCCAGCATTCCGTCATCCTACAACATGGACAACATTAGCCCACCACCGCCGCTCCGCATCGCCGGCATCCTCGGGGCCAACTGGAAGATTTTCAAACAGCACTTCCAGCTCTTCCTCGAAGCCACAGACAGGGAGGGCGCCTCGGATACCAGAAAGATTGCTCTTCTCCTCTCCACGGCCGGGGACCATGCTCAAGCTCTGACAATACGACTTCCAGCTGGTATACACCCCAGGCAAAGACTTCATCATTGCCGACGCTCTCTCCAGGGCAGTCAACACTCCGTGTGACCCAGCGGGATTCGTCTGCCAGGTTGACGCCCATGTGGCCTCCGTGGCCTCCAATCTACCTGCCATGGATGAACGCCTCATCCAAATTCGCCGTGTGACAGCGGCTGACACTTTGCTACAGCGTGTCATGCGCCACCTAACAGACAGGTGGCTCAAGGGCCAATGCCCGCAGTTCTACAACGTCAGAGATGATCTGGCGGTAGTAGATGGTGTTCTCCTGAAACTGGACCGCATTGTCATCCCGCATAGCATGCGCCAGCTCGTCTTGGATCAGCTACATGAGGGCCATCGTGGCATAGAAAAGTGCTGCCGACGGGCCCGAGAGGCAGTGTACTGGCCCGGCATCAATGACGACATCGCCAACACAGTGCTCAACTGCCCCACTTGTCAGCGCTTCCAGCCGGCCCAACGACGTGAGACCCTACAGCCCCATGAGTTGGTCACGTCCCCTTGGTCCAAGGTCGGCATCGACCTGTTCCACGCACTGGGCAGGGACTATGTCCTGATTGTAGACTACTTTTCAAACTACCCGGAGGTGGTACGCTTACACAACATCACATCGTCTGCAGTCACCCGTGCCTGTAAGGACACCTTTGCTCGATACGGCATCCCACTCACTGTGATGTCGGACAATGGGCCCTGCTTCGCAAGCCAGGAATGGTCCAACTTTGCCAGGAGGTACAACTTTGTGCATGTGACATCCAGTCCCCTGTACCCACAATCCAACGGCAAAGCGGAGAAGGGCGTCCACATAGCCAAACGGCTCCTCTGCAAGGCTGCCGATGCTGGGTCCGATTTCTACCTCACCTTGCTGGCCTATCACTCTGCCCCACTGTCCACTGGCCTGTCGCCAGCCCAATTACTCATGAATCGCACCCTGAGGATGACGGTGCTGTCCATTCACGTCCCAGACCTAGACCACGTTCCGGTCCTTCGCCGGATGCCGCTGTCTCGTGCACAGCACAAGGCGGCTCATGACTCCCGTGCAGCTGATCTCCCTGCTCTGGCTCCAGATGACAACGTCCGCATCCATCTTCCGGATGGTGGCTGGTCTGCAACCGCTGTTGTCCATCGGCAGGTGGTTCCCCGCTCGTTCCTGGTTCTTATACCGGATGGCTCCATTCTGCGCTGCAATCAACATGCCCTTCGTCTCGTTCCGCGCTCGCTACGTAATCCTCCACCATTGCCACGCCCTCCTGTTGACCCTGACCTGGACTATGCAGAGATTCCAGTCACTTTCATCGTCCTTACTCTGACGCAGTCCAGCCCGCTCCTCAGCCGATGGCTCCTGACCCACCCTTGAGGCGGTCAACCAGAATTCGTCGCCCACCTCAGAGACTTAATTTGTGAACTTTGTGGACTTATGGACGTTCTGATTTGTTCTGTTCTTCCGTTTAATCGTTCAAGTGGTTTGTATATAGTGTTCATCTCGTTATTCTTGTGACACACTGTTTCTGCACCAGGCACCTTCCCATGTAAATAGCTTAGTTTTAATGTACATAGTCCTGTAAATATTTTGCACACACGTAGTCAGGAACATTCACCACACACTATTTATTGCCACGCAGGTACATTTTTTTATAAAAGGGGGATGTCATAATATACACCAGTATATCATGGCGCAGACACACACTGATGGACACACAGTGGGACCAATCAACACACACAACACCGCAACCAATCACCAGTGAGAGCACATGCACTATAAAGACAGGAGGCATCAGATTTCCCGCTCATTCGAGTTGTAGCTAGCTAGGAGGACAGAGCTCACAGCCTGTAACACAGACATTCACCATGTGCTGGGTGCATCGACTGGTTAGGACAAGGCAAAGGTCTTTAGTTAAAGCTAGTATCGTATTAACCCACAGTCTGAGTATGTTAAACAGTTAATGATTCAATAAAATAGTGTTGCACTATTTCAAGTGTTGGTGACCTGTATGTGAGGTCACCAACGAGAATTATTTGTTCTGAATTTCTATCCTGGACTGACAAATGAAAATTCCTTTTACAGGATATTAGGAGAGGATTTGTGGACAGGAAAGTGGAACTAAACATCACATCAAGATCATCAGAGACCTGGATATCCTCAGACTTTGAATGTGGAAAGTGGAATGTTTGTCTGTTCTTTCTGTGAAATGAAAATGAAAATGAAAATCGCTTATTGTCACAAGTAGGCTTCAAATGAAGTTACTGTGAAAAGCCCCTAGTCGCCACATTCCGGCGCCTGTTCAGGGAGGCTGGTACGGGAATTGAACCGTGCTGCTGGCCTGCTTGGTCTGCTTTCAAAGCCAGCGATTTAGCCCTGTGCTAAACAGCCCCAAAATATTTCAAACAGCAGTGTGACTGGAAAAGCACCGAGACACACACACCCGACTGAGAGTGTTCCAGTGAACTGACTGTGGAAAGTGCTTTGACCAGATACAGGGTAGACCATTTAAAACAGAAGTGAGGAGAAATGTCTTCATCCAGAGAGTGGTGAGCCTATGGAATGCGTGACCACAGGAAGTAGTTGAGGCCAAAACATTATATGCTTTCAAGAAGCAGTTAGATATAGCACTTGGGGCGAAGGGGATCAAAGAATATTGGGGAGGGTGGTGGGGGGGGAAGCGGGATTAAGCTATTCAGTTGGATGATCAGCCATGATCATAATGACTTCGTGGAGCTGCCATATACCATGCCCCTTCTATTGCCGTCCGTGGCCAAGCTCGCACCTCAGCCGGTGGTTCTCGAGCCACCCTTGAGGCGGTCAACCCGAATTTATCGCCCACCTACTAGACTGGACTTATGAGACTGTTCACACGTCACATTTTAGCAACTACTGTATTGTAACATGTCACTGTTTTATCGTTCCAGACCTCGTTTGATCGGTCCAAATTTCAACGTTCTTCTTTTGTTATGGTACAACCTCGTTAGCATGTCACACCTGACATCGCCCCTTGTATATAGTTACGCCACATGTACATGCTGTAAATATCACGCACACACACCTTTAGCTGCACTCAGGACACATTTATATTTATAACCACGTAGGCACATAATCTTGTAAAAAAGGGGGGATGTCATGATATTCAAACACACATCACAACACACACATCATGATAGACAGACCAACAGATCAATCAGCACACATAACACGACAGCCAATCACAGACAAGAGCAGACACAGTATAAGACAAGAAACACGACACCTGCTGGCCAGTCCATCTGGAGACAGGACAAGGCCAGGACCTCATTAACAAGACACTCACACAGTCACCACGTGCTGAGTACCAAGTCAGATGTGTAAATAACTAGTTGGAATAAAACTGCGTTGTACCAATCGCAGCCGTGTTGGTTTGTCTGTACCTCAGAGCACCCAACACCACATGGTACCAGTGAGTGAATCGATACTTACCGGCAAATCTGCTATCCTGAGCCATGGACACCCACAACAAACCGCAGCCGTTGCAAGTCGCTGGGAACCTGGGCACCAATTGGAAGCTCTTCAAGCAGCGATTCGAACTGTTCATGCGAGCCAACGAAAAACAGGGCGCCTCGGACGAAACAAAGATTGCCATGCTCCTCACTATCGCAGGTCAGCGCGCCATCGATGTATACAACTCCTTGGTGTTCGCGGAAGGCAAGAACAAATCTAAATATGACACTGTCCTCCTCAAGCTCGACCAGCACTTCAACGTTGAGGTCAATGAAAGCTTTGAGAGGTATATCTTTCAGCAGCGCCTACAAGGTAAGGATGAGCTCTTTCAGCCCTTCCTGATGCACCTCCGCATACTCGCGCAGTCCTGCGGTTACGGCACCACCTCAGAGTCCATGATCCGGGACCAGATCATTTTTGGCGTTGCCTCCAGTGGCCTACGCCAGCAGCTTCTAAAAATTAAAGGCCTGACCTTAGCATCTGCAGTTGAAGCCTGTGTCCTGCATGAAAATGCGACCAGCCGCTATGCCCAATTTCAGGCGACCGAATCAGCACGGTGGGGGTCCCAAGCGATCGAATCGGCAAACCAGGCCGCCCACGAGGCCGAACGCATCCAGGCAATCAAGTTTCTCCCGGCCCGCGGTCCGGACGAGGGCGGCCGTTTTGCGCGTTTTTTGAGGCCTCCCGCGTTTGTGCGCGCCAAAACCTACGGCAACACTGAGGGACGTGCTGTGCAGGCGCGCCCGACGCAAGACCGAACTGCGCATGCGCAGTGGCGTAACGAATGCCATGACGTCATGACGTGCGGCAACTGTGGAGCTGCACATTTAAAAGGGCAATGTCCTGCAAAAACCCGACAATGCCTACGCTGTGGCAAGATGGGCCACTACGCTGCCTACTGTCGAGCGGCTCAACCTGTGGATCTTCCACATCTCCGACAACCTCGCAGTCACGTGCGGACCATCCAGCCTCCACATCACGACATCCAAACCGACGACACAGATGACCAAGACGCCTTCCGGGTTGCGGTCATTGATGTGAACCGGGTCAACACCATGAATCCGGGCGATGAATGGAGTGCCACCCTGACGGTCAACCGATCACCGATCACTTTCCGCCTGGACACTGGCACCTCCACCAACCTCATAGCATGGTCAGCATTCTATGCCATGAAGGTCAGACCACCAATCCAGCCATCCCGGTGCAAGATGGTCGACTACAACGGGAACGTTATCCCGGCCATGGGATCCTGCCAGCTCCAGGTGACACACAAAACACACACGGCCACACTCTCGTTCGAGATAGTTGGCTCATCGAAGGACTCCCTGCTGGGCGCACAGGCATGTAAGGCTCTCCACCTTGTGCAACGAATTCTCTCTCTCTCTCCAGACGGCACGTCTGACTTCCCGGATGCAGAGTTCAACGCACAGCTCCAATCGCTCCTCGCCCACAACCAGGAGGCATTCGAAGGCATGGGAACACTGCCATACACCTACCGAATTCGCCTCAAACCGGACGCCATCCCGGTCGTTCACGCACCTCGCAGGGTTCCTGCGCCACTTAAAGACCGCCTCAAGCTGCAGCTGCAGAATCTCCAGGACCAAGGGGTCCTATCCAGGGTCACGGAGCCCACGCCATGGGTCAGCTCCATGGTGTGTGTCAAGAAGACCTCTGGCGAGCTCCGCATCTGTATAGACCCCAAAGACCTCAATAATAACATTATGCGGGAACATTATCCCATACCCAAACGGGAGGAGATCACCAGTGAAATGGCCCAAGCGAAGATATTCACGAAACTGGATGCTTCTAAAGGGTTTTGGCAGATCCAACTGGACCCGTCCAGCCGAAAGCGATGTGCCTTCAACACCCCTTTCGGCAGATTCTGCTACAACTGGATGCCATTTGGCATCATCTCGGCATCTGAAGTCTTCCACAGAATCATGGAGCAGATGATGGAAGGCATCGAAGGGGTGCGCGTATATGTGGACGATGTCATCATCTGGTCCACCACACCGCAGGAGCACATACATCATCTCCAACGCGTTTTTGCCCGCATACGGGAAAATGGCCTGCGCCTCAACCGAGCCAAGTGTGCCTTTGGCCAGACCGAATTGAAGTTCCTGGGGGACCATGTCAGGGGTCCGTCCGGATGCAGACAAGGTGAGCACCATCACAGCCATGCCGCAGCCGGCCGACAAGAAGGCTGTCCTACGCTTCCTTGGCATGGTCAACTTCCTAGGGAAATTCATTCCCAACCTTGCCTCCCACACAACGACTCTGCACCACCTCGTCAAAAAATCTACAGAGTTCCAGTGGCAACACACACACCAGCTGGAATGGGAGGAGCTCAAACGCAAACTCGCCACGGCACCAGTGTTGGCGTTCTTCGACACGTCTCGTCCCACCAAAATCTCAACTGTTGCCAGCCAATCCGGCATTGGAGCAGTGCTCCTGCAGAGGGATGACACGTCGTCATGGGCCCCGGTTGCCTATGCGTCGCGGGCCGTGACCCCCACAGAGCAGCGCTACGCGCAAATCGAAAAAGAATGCCTGGGCTTGCTAACCGGTTTAGACAAGTTCCACGATTATGTCTATGGTCTTCCACGGTTCACGGTCGAAACTGACCACCGCCCCCTGGTCAGCATAATAAACAAGGACCTGAACGAGATGACCCCTCGCCTCCAGCGCATCCTACTTAAACTCAGGAGGTACGACTTCCAACTGGTCTACACTCCAGGGAAGGACCTCATCGTGGCGGATGCCCTACCCAGAGCAGTGAGCACGCCGCCAGATGCGGAGGGGTTCGTATGTCAGGTCGAGGCACAGGTGGCCTTGACAGCGGCAAATCTGCCGGCTGACGACTCCAGTCTGGCCCGCATCCGCCGAGAGACAGCGGCCGACCCCCTTTTACAGCAAGTGATGCGCCACATGACGGGAGGATGGCTCAAAGGGCAGTGCCCGCAGTTCTATAATGTACGAGACGACCTAGCCATCATTGATGGGATCCTTCTGAAGCTGGACCGGATTGTCATTCCGCACAGTATGCGCCAGCTGGTTCTCGATCAAATACACAAAGGCCACTTGGGGGTCGAGAAGTGCAGACGGAGGGCCCGAGAGGCGGTATACTGGCCGGGCATCAGTGACGATATTGCCAACATGGTGATCAACTGTACAACCTGCCAAAGGTTTCAGCCGGCGCAACCTCCTGAGACGCTTCTGCCCCATGAGCTGGTGACGTCCCCCTGGGCGAAGGTGGGTGTCGACCTATTTCATGCGCTTGGCATGGACTATGTTATCATAGTGGACTACTTCTCCAATTACCCAGAAGTCATACGCCTGCACGATCTCATGCCGTCTGCTGTCATCAGGGCCTGCAAAGACACCTTTGCTCGCCACGGCATTCCAATGACTGTCATGTCGGACAATGGGCCCTGTTTTGCCAGCCATGAATGGTCGTCCTTTGCGGCCTCGTATGGCTTCACACACGTGACGTCCAGCCCTCTGCATCCCCAGTCCAATGGAAAGGCAGAGAAGGGCGTTCACATTGCCAAGCGGCTCCTCTGCAAGGCTGCTGCTGCCGGATCGGACTTCTACCTCGCCCTGCTGGCCTTTCGCTCAGCCCCACTAGCCACGGGTCTCTCGCCAGCACAGCTGCTGATGGGTCGCGCCCTCAGAACCACTGTGCCTTCCATCCTGGCACCAACAATAGACCATGCTCCGGTACTGCATAGGATGCAACTGCAGCGCGATCGCCAGAAGAGATCGTACGACACAAGGGCAACTGATCTTCCCTCCCTGGCCCTGGAGACAACGTCCACATTCACCTACCAGACGGTGGCTGGTCAGCACCTGCCGAAGTTCTCCGACGCGTGGCTCCCCGCTCGTTCCTGGTAAACATGCCGGATGGATCCGTGCGTAGGCGCAATCACCGAGCCCTTCGCCTACTTCCACGCTCGCAACGGAACCATACACAGACGCCGTGTCCTCCACTGGTTCCTGATAGTGACTTTGTGGAGCTGCCATATACCATGCCCCTTCTATCGCCGTCCGTGGCCAGGCTCGCACCTCAGCCAGTGGTTCTCGACCCACCCTTGAGGCGGTCAACCCGAATTCGTCGCACACCTACTAGACTGGACTTATGAGACTGTTCACACGTCACATTTTAGCAACTACTGTATTGTAACATGTCACTGTTTT
Source organism: Scyliorhinus torazame (assembly GCF_047496885.1). Lineage (NCBI taxonomy): Eukaryota > Metazoa > Chordata > Chondrichthyes > Carcharhiniformes > Scyliorhinidae > Scyliorhinus > Scyliorhinus torazame. Next base: position 130,433,343 of record NC_092711.1, read on the forward strand.
ATCGTTCCAGGCCTCGTTTGATCGGTCCAAATTTCAACGTTCTTCTTCTTTTGTTATGGTACAACCTCGTTAGCATGTCACACCTGACATTGCCCCTTGTATATAGTTACGCCACATGTACATGCTGTAAATATCACGCACACACACCTTTAGCTGCACTCAGGACACATTTATATTTATAACCACGTAGGCACATAATCTTGTAAAAAAGGGGGGATGTCATGATATTCAAACACACATCACAACACACACATCATGATAGACAGACCAATCAGCACACATAACACGACAGCCAATCACAGACAAAGTATAAGACAAGAAACACGACACCTGCTGGCCAGTCCATCTGGAGACAGGACAAGTCCAGGACCTCGTTAACAAGACACTCACACAGTCACCACATGCTGAGTACCAAGTCAGATGTGTAAATAACTAGTTGGAATAAAACTGCGTTGTACCAATCGCAACCGTATTGGTTCGTCTGTACCTCAGAGCACCCAACACCACACTCCCCATGTCTGCGTGGGTTTCCTCCGGGTGCTCCGGTTTCCTTCCACAAGTCCCGAAAGACCTGCTGTTAGGTGAATTGGACATTCTGAATTCTCCCTGTGTATCCGAACAGGTGCCGGAATGTGGTGACTAGGGTCTTTTCACAGTAACTTCATTTCAGTGTTAATGTAAGCCGACTTGTGACAATAAAGATTATTATTATCCTATTCAAAATAGTGAGATCTGTCAGAAAGTTGTTGTATAATCTAAAATAGTTTTAAAATAATTAATATTATAGAAATATTATGGAGATATATCTGACAACTGCTTGCTGGTTACTATGAAATCACTTGTTAGCTTGATCTAACCCCGTTCCCCCACTCCCCTTTGTGGATAATTTGCAATCCTGAAACCAAATTTTAACAGTCCCAGCTGCCCATACCTTCCATACTCTGAGCCTTGGAATCCAGGGATGGTCTTGCTAACCTGCCTGTGTATCTGCATCTGGCAGTGTTTGATGATAGAGTTGACAGATTGTTGTTTTATTGATTAATTGATTTATTTTGGTGCCTTTAAGGATTGGTTGAGTGCATAGTTAGAGAATGGAATTATTCAAAAAGCAATGACTGTGGAAAGATAGGGCGGTGCCGTGGGGGCACTCTTTTCCCTCCACCTCGGCCACAGCCTTCACCATGGTCGACACGAAAGAGACATCCCCCCCCCCCCCCCCACCCCGCGCATGTGCGGGGATGACATCAGCAGCCGCTGACGCTCCCGCGCATGCATGGACTTCCGCTGGCCGGCGAAGTCCTTTCGGCCCCGACTGGCGTGGCGCCAAAGGCCTTTCCCGCCGGCCGGCAGCGCGCCAACGACTCCAGCGCGGGCCTAGCCCCTCAAGGTGAGGGCTTGGCCCCTAAAGGTGCAGAGAAATCCGCACGTAGTCTTTGTTTCAGATAATGCAAAATCCATTGCCATGTTCGCAGAAATTCAGACATTATTTCATCAACATTTGCATCAATGTTTCATGTAATGAATAAGACCATTGTATTCCAGTACATTTAGTAATGAAAATATATGAAATACTTAGCAACAGCAAGGTTAATGCAAGCACCTTATCTTCGTAAGATTGGCACAGGTGGCTGGTGCACGTACACCCTGAATTCATTTGATGGACAGCAGTAAATCTCAAGTAATGACCAATGTTTGAATAAATAAATCATTTCGAAGTGACAGACTGAGAATTAGAAACCAATGAGAGTGAATGAGGGATTAGACCAGCAATACGAATTTCTTTAAGAGTAAGACTTTGAGGTTAAGGTTATGTTCCGAATTTATTCTTCCATGAATTTCTGAACCATCTATTGATTTTTGTTTGAAGTAATTTTCTTTTACTTTTCTTACAAGACCATAAGACATAGGAGCAGAATTAGGCCACTTGGCCCATCGAGTCTGCTCTGCCATTCAATCATGGCTGATATTTTTCTCATCCCCTTCTCCTGCCTTCTCCCAATAACCCTTGATCCTCTTATTAACCAAGCACCTATCTCTGTCTTGAAGACACTCAGTGATTTAGCCTCCACAGCCTTCTGCGGCAAAGAGTGCCATAAATTCACCACCCTCTGGCTGAAGAAATTACTCCTCATGCATTTGTTTAACTCTTTTGGCTAAGCTCTGACCAGTTTATGTATTATTTTGATCAACGTTTTTGATTCCGTTTTCATGCAAGTGTATCAAGGTGAATGATTATCAAATAAAGTTGTATTTTGGACACCTCCAATCAACCAGACTTCTGACTCTTATTTGAAGATGGAACAAGAGATTGTATAGAGTGTAACTGGAGCTTTACTCTGTATCTAACCCCGTGCTGTACCTGTCCTGGGAGTGTTTGATGGAGACAGTGCAGAGGAGCATTTAGATTGTATCCAACTTTGTGCTGTACCTATCGTGGGAGTGTTTGATGGGGACAGCATCGAGGGAGATTTACTCTGTATCTAACACCATTTTGTATCAGCCTTGGAAGTGTTTCGTGGGACAATGTAGCAGGAGCTGTGCTGTAACTGATTAGAGAATGGCTGGCACTTGGTACTCAGATTTTCCAGTACAGCCACCCTTCACTTTAAAAATAACATTTAATTCAGAGATAAGAGGAACAATCACAGGTCCTCCCCCCCCCCCCCCCCCCCCACACACACACACAGAGTTCCAGAGGGACAGTGAGAATCCTGAACATTGTTGCACCGTCTGCTTGATATTTCGTATGTCTTTTTCTGTTTCATAGAATTCCTACAGTGTAGAAGGAGGCCATTTGGCCCATTGAGTCTCCACAGACTATCCAAATCGGCCCCCCATTCAGGACCACTCTTCTATATCCCCGTAACCCTCCATAACCTTTGGACACTCAGGAGAAATCTTTTAGAATGGCTAATCCACCTAACCTGTGCATCTTTGGACTGGGAGGAAACCGGAGCACCCGGAAGAAACCATGCAGACACGGGGAGAAAGTGCAAACTCTACACAGTCACCCAAGGCCGGAATCGAACCCCCTCCCTCTGATCTCCAGTCAGCCTCTGCTCGAATGAAAAGAGCCCCAGTTTCTCTGATCTCTCCTAGTAACTAAAGCCTCTCTTCCCTGGGATCATCTCAGTGAATCTCTTCTACATCCTCTCCATGGCCTTGACATCCTCCCTGGTGTAAGATCCCCAAAACCTGATCTAATATTCTAACTGCAGCCTAACCAATGATTTGTACAGATTTAAATGACCTCTGTCCTTTTGTACTCCACACCCAGAATTATAAAACCTTGGATCCCACTTTATCAATTTGTCCACCCACATTTAAACTTTTTTTTGCATCTGAGCTCCGTTTAGAGTTTTGGAGACATTAACATAACATGGCTGAAATGCATTGACATCGAATGTCTGATATAATGTGTGTTATGGGACAGAGAAGTTTAGTCTGAGTTAGAAACTCAAGCAGACACTTCACTGCAGACAGGTCACCGTGGAAACGCAGATCAGACATTCCTTCACTGCAGACAGGTCACCGTGGTAACGCTGATCAGACATTCCATTCCACAGAATCGACTCATTGGAAACATTAAATTCTAATGTGTGATGTTTATAGCTACAGTAATGGGATTATCAGAAATAATAGAATTAACAGGCAGGGTATTTTAGGGAGAATGAGGAAATTACTGAAGAAACGTAACTGCTGGGAACCGGAGAATGTGTCCATGTAAATCACAGATTTGAGAAATTCCTGCTGTCTTTTCCTCACTTCCTGCATGAACTGTGTTCCGTACTGGGCACCAAACCTCAGGAAAGATAAAAGGTAAAGTTGCCATAGTCCCAGAAGACCATAGGCTGACTTCCCCTTTGAGGGGGAGAGCTGACTGGTGGCGGATCACCACAGGCGTGGGGCAAGTTTTAAAAAATAAATTTAGAGTACCCAATTATTTTTATCCATTAAGGGGCGATTTAGCATGGCCAATCCACCTAACCTGCACATCTTTGGGTTGTGGGGCTGAAACCCACACAGACATGGAGAGAATGTGCAAACTCCACACGGACAGAGACCCAGGGCCGGGATTCGAACCCGGGTCCTCAGCGCTGCAGTCCCAATGCTAACCACTGGCGGGGTACAAGGTTGAGAAGTCAGGGCCTTCATGAATAACCAGGAAAGATATATTGCCCTTGGCAACAGTCCAGCACAAATTGACCATGACGAAGTGAGGCTGGTTAGCTGAGTGAATCCGTTCCCACACATGAACGGTTACTCCTCAGTGTGAATAGGTCGATTAATTTCCAGGTCTGATTAAATCTCATCCCACAGTCCCCAGATTTCCAAGGCTTCGTACAAGTCTTTCAAAAGTTCAGATCATCGGCTAAAACATGGTCCACATTCAGAACACATGAACTGTTTCCCCCCACATTGAACTGGTGGGTGAGCTGGTCACAGAGAATGCATGAAGGGGGCCCCTGGTGTAAATTACCCCAGGAGTCTGAAGCCTTCAACGTAATTTTTTAAATTTAAAGTACCCAATTCTTTTTTGTTCCTATTAAGGGACAATTTAGCATGGCCAATCTGAAGCCGGCACTCCCAGTGCAGACTTTGGTGTTGTGAGGTTGTTGCTGTGGTGGAGAGTGGCTATTGTGCTGCTGCTCTCTCTCTGTTGCTGCTGAGTTTCCTGCCTGGTTCCAGTGCCGGTTGCAGCTGAGCTGCCTGGAGGAAGGAGAGGTGAGGGAAGGAAGGAGGGAGGAGAGAAGGACAACAAGAAGGCGACTTTAACAACAAAGTGGGAGTAAAGCCCTTTGGACTGCTTGTTCGCTGGACCCCTCCCGGGCTGAGGGCCCGGCCCAGTTCTCCTAACTGACAACTACTGCCTTCAGTAAGGACAAAGTCTTCCTTATTCTATCCGGTGTGCTTGTTCCGGTACAAGGGGTTCGAGTGGACAGTGTGGTTGCTGAGCCCCTTCCCGGGCTGAAGACCCCGTACACCAGTGGCTTCTCGCTGCAGAGAGGGGGTCGGTTCCATTGGGTGGTCGTTCCAGGGTCAATTCCAACATGACAAAGCCCACATTGGGGTGGTCGTGGTTCTTGACCTGATGGCCACTCCATCTACGCCAGTGGGGAGTGGGGGGGCGTCCAGAGCCACCTACGCAGGGGTGGTGGCCTCTTCAACCTCCACTACACCCGCAGGCCCGCCACCTTTCCAGTTTCTGACCCAGAAACTGGGGGTGAAGTGCTACCCTCACCCCGCCGTCACCATAGAAGACTACGCTCGCGCAATGGCCGGGGTTGTTGGCTCTTCGGCCATTGTAGCTGCGTCTCGTATGTACGGAAAGGCCGTGTTTCTCCTGAGGGCCGTCCATCTCGCCCTTGAAAAGGGGCTCGCCATGGGTGGGATCTACGTGGTGGTTGATGCTCTTGAGGCCACTGCTGAGAGGGTCGTACTCTCCAATATCCTGCCCAACCTCCCTACGGAGCTCCTCCTCTCCCACCTTCAACTACTGGTGGAGGTTCGTTCCGAGGTGGCGCCGCTCCCTCTCGGCCTGAAGGCCCCCCCCCCCCTCCCCCCCTCAGGCACATCTACTCCTTCCAGTGCTAGGCTTTCGTCCGCCTGGCCCGGGAGGATGTATTAGAGGGGGGGATTTGAAGTCCCCCATCAAGGGGCGACCTTCTGTAGTTTTTGGTCTGTGGATAGTGTGCAGTGCCATGCCCGCAAGGTGGAGTGTGTGAGGAAGAATTGCCATACCTCCAAGGCCACCATGAACGCCAAGGCGGCCGCGGCTGGCACCGCCGCCCCCTCTCCCTCCACTAATGTTACCACCCCACCCCCATGAGGGGACATCATGCTGGTGCTATCAACCAATCGGCAGCCAGTGTGGAGGAGGGAGGATATCCGCAAGGCTGCAAGTCCCCTGGAAGGCGAGGCGGGGGTCGGCCCCAGAACCCCCCAGACCCCAATGCCCTAGAGAACTCCACGCCCTGGAAATCCGGCTCGGGGGCTACGAAAAACCTTGCCCCACGGACAGACCATCTCATATGAGGCCCATTGAGCCTCAGCGTCGGCTACTGGGCCTTGCATCGCTACTGTGCGGGTCAAGGAGTCGGCTCAGTGTGAGCTGAGCCGCGCGTAGGTCAGCGAAGTCGCGTCCTCGGGGGCAGATGTCGAGGGTAGGGGGGGGGGAAGGGTGATGCGAGGCTGGAGGTTTCCCCCCCCCCCCCCCCCCCCCCCCCCAAGGAAGCGGTGCCACTCCTTGGGAGCAGGGGAGAGAAACATCATGACACCACCCCAGCGCGGAGAGAGTGGTACCCCGACCCCGACCCCTCAACATTACACCGCACCCCCGGGAGAAATCAAAGCATATTTCGACCCCTGAGCTATTGCAGCTGCCCGAGCATGATGCCTCGTGGCCAGAGAGAAGAAGGGTGCGCTGCGGATCCTGCAATCTGTCAGGTCCGTGGCGCATACGTGAGGTCACGGATCCAAGGATCCTCACGGACAAGGACCACAGCTCCTCCTTCTTCCATTTCCGGCAAAAAGGCGTGGGGTCCGTCAGCAGCTCCTTACGCCGTTGGCCAATAAAGGGTCCCTCATCTCGGATCCAGAGGAGGTCAGGGCCCAAATTCAAAACTTCCACAGTGCCCTTTTTCTCCCCAGATCTGTCCAGTGAGGATTCGTGCAGAGTTTTGTGGCCAGAACCTGCCACAGGTTGGCCCAGAGAGCACCGGGAGGCTTGATATCCCTGCAAGCCTGGGGGAGCTGACCGGCACCCTCGACAGCCTGTTCAGGGTCAAAACCCCAGGGCTGGACGGGCTGACCATGGAGTTCTTCAGAACTTCCTGGGGAGCGACTACGCAGGGGTCCTGGGGGAAAGTATCATGACCAGGGAAATGAAATGAAAATGAAAATAACTTATTGTCACAAGAAGGCTTCAAATGCAGTTACTGTGAAAAGCCCCTGGTCGCCACAAAGAGGGGGAATCTCCACCACCGTAAAAACTGGCGACCGGTCTCCCTCCTCAGTATGGATTTTCGCCAAGGTGATGTGTTTGTGTCTTGACATCGTGCTGGACCACATGATCCACCCTGACCTTTTCTACACAGTCCCCGGCCGCACAATCCACAAGAACATCCATCTGATCCGGGACCTGGTCCATTAATCCCAAAGATATCTGTAATCTCTCCCACCCACACACTCCTTAATGTCCAAAAAGGTGAGGGGTTATTGGGTTATGGGGATAGGGTGGAAGTGAGGGCTTAAGTGGGTTGGTGCAGATTTGATGGGCCGAATGGCCTCCTTCTGCACTGTATGTTCTATTTCCTCATGTGGCTCAGTGTCAATTGTTATTTTGCAACGTTTCTCTGAAATGTTTTATTCTGTTCAAAGCACAATATAAATACGAATTATTGACACTGCCCTGGACATATATCATTGTTCTGCCTCACAAATAAGAATTTGTAACTGAGTGAAAAAGTCTGATGCACATTCTGTCATGAACAAAACCTTTGCCCCCAACAATAATGGCAACTGAGCCTGCGCTCTGCTGCAACTGCCCCAATAAAGATGGCGGGTGCGCATGCGTACTACCCCAATCAAGGCGGTGAATGCGCACGCGCACGGCTACTAACACCCAATTAAGATGGCGGCTGCTGAGTTTAATCTGTGACAAAGCTCCAGCCCCCGCTCAGGTCCCCGGGCACCGGTAGGTTAATTTTCCGGGTTTTCGGTTTATATAACATGTTAACGAAGTATGTCTAACGATCCTCCTGATCCATCTCTCCCTCCGTATCGCCATTTCCTTTACGGATTGTGGATCCGAGAAAGAATCTTTTCTGCGTCGCCATTAGTCACACTGCGCATGCTTCACCAGCTCAGTCCCGCCTCCTCATTCACTCCGATTGGCTGGAGGGCCAGCCGCTCGCGACCGGTACTCCGACTCTGCCTCCTTACACTATTGGTCCAGTACTGCCGTCAATCATTCCCCGGGCATTGTGAGGTGTCAGGTGACAAAGAAGTGTCTGGGGGCGGGGTTGCGAAATATCGAGTGCGGCCCCAGAGCCGAATGTGAAAGAACAAAGAAAAGCACAGCACAGGACCAGGCCCTTCGGCCCGCCATGTCTGCACCGGCCATGCTGCCCGTCTAAACTAAAATCTTCTACACTTCTGTGGTCCGTATCCCTCTATTCCCACCCTTTTCATGCATTTGTCAAGATGCCCCTTGAATGTCATTATTGTCCCTGCTTCCACCACCTCCTCTGGCAGCGAGTTCCAGGCACCCACTACCCTCTGTGTAAAAAAAAAAACGTGCCTTGTACATCAACTCTAAACCTTGCCCCTCGCACCTTAAACCTGTGCCCCTAGTAATTGACCCCTCTACCCGGGGAAAAAGTCTCTGCTGATGCCCCTCATAATTTTGTAGACCTCTATCCGGTCGCCCCTCAACTTCCTCGTTCCAGTGAGAACAAACCAAGTTTATTCAACCTCTCCTCATAGCTAAAGACCTCCATACCAGGCAATATCCTGGTAAATCTCTTCTGCACCCTCTCTAAAGCCTCCAAATCCTTCTGGTAGTGTGGCGACCAGAATTGAACACTATAGAACATACAGTGCAGAGAAGGAGGCCATTCGGCCCATCGAGTCTGCACTGACCCACTTAAGCCCCCACTTCCACCCTATCCTGTAACCCAATAACCCCTCCTAACCCTTTTGGTCACTAAGGGCAATTTAGCATGGCCAATCCACCTAACCTGCACTTCTTTGTACTGTGGGAGGAAACCGAAGCACCCGGAGGAAACCCACGCAGACATGGGGAGAAAGTGCAGACTCTGCTCAGACAGTGACCCAGCAGGGAATCAAACCTTGGACCCTGGCGCTGTGAAGCCACAGTGCTATCCACTTGTGCTACCGTACTATGCAAGTGTGGCCTAACTAAGGTTCTATACAGCTGCAACATGACTTGCCAATTTTTATACTCAATGCCCCGGCCAATGAAGGCAAGCATGCCATATGCCTTCTTGACTACCTTCTCCACCTGTGTTGCCTTTCAGTCACCTGTGGACCTGTACACCTAGATCTCTCTGACTTTCAATACTCTTGAGGGTTCTACCATTCACTGTATATTCCCTACCTGTATTAGACCTTCCAAAATGCATTACCTAACATTTGTCTGGATTAAACTCCATCTGCCATCTCGCCACCCAAGTCTCCAAACGATCTGCATCCTGCTAGAACATAGAATATTACAGCGCAGTACAGGCCCTTCGGCCCTCGATGTTGCGCCGACCTGTGAAACCACGCTAAAGCCCATCTTCACGATTCCCTTATTGTCCATATGTCTATCCAATGACCATTTGAATGTCCCTAGTGTTGGCGAGTCCACTACTGTTGCAGGCAGGGCATTCCACACCCTTGCTACTCTCTGAGCAAAGAACCTACCTCTGACATCTGTCCTATATCTATCTCCCCTCAATTTAAAGGTATATCCCCTCGTGCTAGACATCACCATCCGAGGACTGTCCACCCTATCCAATCCTCTGATCATCTTGTATGCCTCAATTAAGTCACCTCTTAACCTTCTTCTCTCTAACGAAAGCAGCCTCCAGTCCCTCCGCCTTTCCTCATAAGATCTTCCCTCCATACCAGGCAACATTCTGGTAAATCTCCTCTGCACCCTTTCCAATGCTTCCACATTCTTCCTATAATACGGCGACCAGAATTGCACGCAATACTCCAAATGCGGCCGCACCAGAGTGTTGTATAGCTGCAACATGACCTCATGGCTCCTAAACTCAATCCCTCTACCAATAAAAGCTAACACTTCTGCACTGTAAATTCTATGAAAATTCTATGAAAAAATTCTATCTATGAAACACACTGTACGCCTTCTTAACAACCCTCTCAACCTGGGTGGCAACTTTCAGGGATCTATGTACATAGACACCGAGATTTCTCTGCTCATCCACACTGCCAAGAATCTTACCATTAGCCCAGTACTCTGTCTTCCTGCTATTCCTTCCAAAATGAATCACCTCACACTTTTCTGCATTAAACTCCATTTACCACCTCTTAGCCCAGCGCTGCAGCTTATCTATGTCCCTCTGTAACTTGTAACATCCTTCCGCACTGTCCACAACTCCACCGACTTTAGTGTCATCTGCAAATTTACTCACCCATCCTTCTACGCCCTCCTCCAGGTCATTTATAAAAATGACAAACAGCAGTGGCCCCAAAACAGATCCTTGTGGTACACCGCTAGTAACTGAACTCCAGTCTGAACATTTCCCATCAACCACCACCTTTTTGTCGTCTTCCAGCTAGGCAATTTCTGATCCAAACTGCTAAATCACCCTGAATCCCATGCCTCTGTATTTTCTGCAGTAGCCTACCGTGGGGAACCTTATCAAACGCTTTACTGAAATCCATATACACCACATCAACTGCTTTACCCTCATCCACCTGTTTGGTCACCTTCTCAAAGAACTCTATAAGGTTTGTGAGGCACGACCTACCCTTCACAAAACCGTGTTGACTATCTCTAATCAAATTATTCCTTTCCAGATGATTATACATCCTATCTCTTCTAAACCTTGCCAAGATGTTTCCCACAACAGAAGTAAGGCTCACTGGTCTATAGTTACCGGGGTTATCTCTACTCCCCTTCTTGAACAAGGGGACAACATTTGCTGTCCTCCAGTCTTCTGGCACTATTCCTGGAGACAAAGATGACTTAAAGATCAAGGCCAAAGGCTCAGCAATCTCCTCCCTAGCTTCCCAGAGAATCCTAGGATAAATCCCATCCGGCCCAGGTGACTTATCTATTTTCACACTTTCCAGAATTGCTAACACCTCCTCCTTATGAACCTCAAGCCCTTCTAGTCTAGTCGCCTGAATATCGGTATTCTCCTCGACAACATTGTCTTTTTCCTGTGTGAATACTGACGAAAAATATTAATTTAGCACCTCTCCTATCTCCTCGGACTCCAAGCACAACTTCCCACGACTGTCCTTGACTGGCCCTACTCTTACCCTAGTCATTCTTTTATTCCTGACATATCTATAGAAAGCTTTAGGGTTATCCTTGATCCTACCTGCCAAAGACTTCTCATGTCCCCTCCTGGCTCTTCTTAGCTCTCTCTTTAGGACCTTCCTAGCTAACTTGTAACTCTCGAGCGCCCTAACTGAACCTTCATGTCTCATCTTTACATAAGTCTCCTTCCTCTTGACAAGTGTTTCGACTGCTTTAGTAAACCACGGTTCCCTCACTCGACCACTTCCTCCCTGCCTGACAGGTACATACTTATCAAGGACACGCAGTAGCTGTTCCTTGAACAAGCTCCACATTTCCATCGTGCCCATCCCCTGCAGTTTTCCTCTCCACCCGATGTATCCTAAGTCTTGCCTCATCGCATCATAATTGCCTTTCCCCCAGATATAACTCTTGCCCTGCGGTATATACCTATCCCTTTCCATCACTAAAGTAAACGTAATCGAATTGTGGTCACTATCACCAAAGTGCTCACCTACCTCCAAATCTAACACCTGTCCTGGTTCATTACCCAGTACCAAATCCAATATGGCCTCGCCTCTCGTTGGCCTATCTACATACTGTGTCAGGAAACCCTCCTGCACACATTGGACAAAAACGGACCCATCTAATGTACTCAAACTATAGCGTTTCCAGTCAATATTTGGAAAATTAAAGTCCCCCATAACAACTACCCTGTTGCTTTCGCTCCTATCCAGAATCATCTTTGCAATCCTCTCCTCTACATCTCTGGAACTTTTCGGAGGCCTACAGAAAATCCCTAACAGAGTGACCTCTCCTTTCCTGTTTCTAACCTCAGCCCATACTACCTCAGTAGACGAGTCCTCTTGACAGTCCTCATTGCTATCCGCAATTCCACCAACCTTTGTTACGTCCGCAAACTTACTAATTGGACAAGTTACTTTTTTCTCCAAATCATTTATATATACTACGAAGGTCCCAGCACTGATCCCTGCGGAACACCACTAGTTACAGCCCTCCAATCAGAAAAGCAGCCTTCCATTGCTACTCTCTGCCTTCTGTGACCTAGCCAGTTCTGTATCCATGAAACAATGAACATTCTCCACTCTCACTATTCATCACTTCCGGCTTCTCTCCACAAACAAGCTCATTGAGACCGGGGGGGGGAGGGGGGGAGAGACACTGACGCAGTGACAATGTCACTGAGTTAGTCATCCAGAGAGACAAGAGAATGTTCTGGGAGCATGGGCTCAAATCCATTAAATTAATATAATCTGGAATTTAAGGTTAGTCTCAGTGATGGTGACAAAGGTTATGCTGCAGCTATACAAAACCCTGGTAAGACCCCACTTCGAGAACTGTGAGCAGTTCTGGGCACCACACCTTAGGAGAGATATTTTGGCCTTGGAGGGAGTGAAACATAGGTTTAATAAAACAATAGCTGGATTACTCGGCTTAAGTTAGGAGGAGAGATTACACAAATTATGCCTGTTTACATGAGAATTTAGATGTTTAAGGTGTGATCTGTTTGAAGCATTTAAGATATTAACAGGGAAATACAGGATAGATAAAGATAAACTATTTCCACTGGTTGGAAATTCTAAAATTAGGGGCATTGTCCAAAAATCAGGGCTAGACCGTTCAGGAGAGATGTTGGGAAGAACTTCTTCACACACGGGGTGGTAGAAATTTGGAACTCTCTCCCACAAACAGCAATTAAGTCTGAGAGAGATAGATTTTCTTCAGCGAAGGTATTAAGGCATATGGAGTTAGGCCACACATTAGCCATGCTCTTATTAAATGGTGGGAAAGGCTCAAGGGGATGAATGGCCTACTCCAGTTCTTATGTTTCTCTTTGTATTGGATTCTGTGAAATTCAGACAACAACGCTATGACAGGGAAAGAGTCCAGATTAGAACCAGTTAGTCCGAGCTGCAAACCATCCCTCCAGATCCTTGCCCTTCATTTATTTAATGAAGGCCAAGGCAATAGTTGGATTATTGAAAGACTTGATGGAGTTGTTGGATCCCATTTTTTGGGTCGCATGACATAATTCATTGCCCACAACCTTGCGCTGCCTTTGAATGGGGCAGCACGGTTGCATTGTGGATAGCACAATTGCTTCACAGCTCCAGGGTCCCAAGTTCGATTCCGGCTTGGGTCACTGTCTGTGTGGAGTCTGCACATCCTCCCCGTGTGTGCGTGGGTTTCCTCCGGGTGCCTCCCACAGTCCAAAGATGTGCAGGTTCGGTGGATTGGCCGTGATAAATTGCCCTTAGTGTCCAAAATTGCCCTTAGTGTTGGGTGGGGTTGTTGACCTTGGGTAGGGTGCTCTTTCCAAGAGCCGGTGCAGTCTCGATGGGCCGAATGGCCTCCTTCTGCACTGTAAATTCTATGTTATCTATGTAAACTTCATCAAAGCCTCAAAGCTTCGTTTATGTTGCTGCCAGAAAGTCCTCACTTCCTCCTGGAGCCAGATGCCGCCTCGCCTTGCCCATCTCCAGGACTTTCTGGCGATCTTTCAAGTTGTGGAAGCAAATGATTAGAGGCCTGGGATGAAAACTATCCCTGAGCCTCAAAGACAGGATACGACGTGCCCTTTCTAATTTGAAACGGCCAGGCTTCACATCCAGCTTGTGAAAACGTGGCAGCCGGCCTTCGAAGAACCTAACGGGAGCCTTACCCTCCACACCTTCTGACAGGCGATAACTCGGATGTTCTTTCTCCGACCCTCGGTCCTCCAAGTCCTCCAGGACCTCCTCCACGCCACTCGGTTGGTTTTCAAAGGATTGAATTCTTGCCTCCATCGAGGAGGCATCTTGCTGAATGTTCAGGATTCTCTCCTCCTGATCATTGAGCCTCTTCATGGCGTTTTGCAGCTGGGCCACATGAGCTCACAGATATTGAGTCAGCACACTCCGCCTCTGGTCAGTAACACGGAGAATGTCGGCAGTCATCATTTTTCCCGTCTCCCAGAGCCCCGGAGAGCGAGATCTCCCGAGAGTCAGGCCGCTATGTTGAAAAGGCGGCTCAATGGGCACTGAATCCACCTGCTGTGATGCAGGTGTCGAGGGTTACGGAAACTGGCAGGAAAATGGAGAGAAAGCCGCGACGAGAAGGGATTTCTTTACTCGAGGTGCAGCTTTGGAATTCTCTACCCCAGAGGATATTAGAGCCTCAGTCATCAAGTATTTTCAAGACACAGATTGATGGGTTTCAGGGCAGCATGGTGGCTCAGTGGTTAGCACTGTGGCCTCACGGCGCCGAGGTCCCAGCTTCGATCCTGGCTCTGGTTCACTGTCCGTGTGGAGTTTGCACATTCTCCCCGTGTTTGCGTGGGTTTCGCCCCCACAACCCAAAAATGTGCAAGCTAGGTGGATTGGCCACGCGAAATAGATATTGAAGACATCGAGGGATATGGGGGATAGTGTGAGGAAAACGGTGCTGAGATAAATCAGCCAATGATCCCATTGAATGGTTCAGGCTTGATGGGTCGAATGGCCAACTGCAGCTCATATTTGTTGTGATCTCCTGGACAGGAAGCAGTGAGCACGGATCTGTCAAACAGCCTGAATCAGCACTTTCAGAAGAATAGGGAGGGTGAATATGAGGTACAGCAGAGTGAGAATGGAGGGGGATTGTGTGGGATGGAGATTTACAGCTTTTGGAGAACGAGAGAGGAAATAATGTGCCATAGGAACTAGAATTGTCTGTTCTGAATTACTTGATGACTTTTGTAATTTTTTTTTTAAAGGTTATTGGAAGAGGAGGAATTACAGACAGAAGTCTCAAATATCAAGTCTCAATATGACAAACTCACTCGATTCCTTCTGATCTGAATATCATTGGGCTCTGAATATCATCGGCGAGAAGGAGAAATGTTTGTCCGATCTTTCAGCTTCCAAAAGATTTTAAACGTAAGTGTGACTGGAAAAGCACCGAGACCCACACAACACACACCCGAGTGAGAGTGTTCCAGTGAACTGACTGCGGAAAGAGATTCAACCAGATACACAGACTGAAAAAACATCACACCATTCACAGTGAGGAGAGACAGTGCACATGTTCTGAGTG
This sequence comes from Scyliorhinus torazame, assembly GCF_047496885.1. NCBI lineage: Eukaryota > Metazoa > Chordata > Chondrichthyes > Carcharhiniformes > Scyliorhinidae > Scyliorhinus > Scyliorhinus torazame. The sequence continues at coordinate 130,448,416 of NC_092711.1, forward strand.
TAGACAAGGCTTCCACTGATTGTCCAATCTGGAGAGACACGAGAAGACCCAAAACATGGAGAAACCGTGGAAATGTGGGGAATGTGAGAAGACATACAGAGTCCCATCTGAGCTGGAGGTTCATCGACGCAGTCACACTGGGGAGAGGCCATTCACCTGCTCTCAGTGTGGGAAGGGATTCACACAGTTACCTTACCTGCAGGCACACCAGCGAGTTCACACTGGGGAGAAGCCATTCACCTGCCCTCTGTGTGAGAAGGGATTCACTCAGTTATCAAGTCTGCAGTCACACCAGCGAGTCCACACTGGGGAGAAGCCATTCACCTGCTCTCAGTGTGGGCAGAGATTCCGTGCTTTATTCACCATGCGGAGACATCAACGAGTTCACTCTGGGGAGAGGCCATTCACCTGCTCTCAATGTGGGAAGGGATTCAATCATTCAACCACCCTGCAGACACATCAGCGAGTTCACACTGGGGAGAGGCCGTTCATCTGCTCTCAGTGTGGGAAGGGATTCATTGATTCATCCACCCTGCAGAGACATCAGCGAGTTCACACTGGGGAGAAGCCATTCACCTGCCCCCTCTGTGGGAAGGGATTCACACAGTTGTCCAGCCTGCAGTCACACCAGCGAGTCCACACTGGGGAGAAGCCATTCACGTGCTCTCAGTGTGGGCAGAGATTCCGTGCTTTATTCACCCTGCGGAGACACCAGCGAGTTCATACTGGGGAGAGGCCATTTTCCTGCTCTCAGTGTGGGAAGGGATTTGCTCAGTTATCCACCCTGCAGTCACATCAGCGAATTCACACTGGAGAGAAGCCATTCACCTGCTCGCAGTGTGGGAAGGTATTCAGTAATTCATCCACCCTGTGGAAACATCAGCGAATTCACACTGGGGAGAGGCCGTTCACCTGCTCTCAGTGTGGGAAGGCATTCAGTAATTCATCCGCCCTGCGGAGACATCAACGAGTTCACACTGGGGAGAGATCATTCATCTGCTCTCAGTGTGGGAAGGGATTCAGTGATTTTTCCATTCTGGAGAGACACCAGCGAGTTCACACTGAGGAGAAGCCATTCATCTGCTCTCAGTGTGGGAAGATATTTATTGATTCATCCACCTTCCAGAAACATCAACGAATTCACGCTCTGGAGAAGTCATTCACCTGCTCCGTGTGTGGGAATGGATTCACACAGTTATCCAGTCTGGAGACACAGCAGCAGATTCACACTGGGGAGAAGCCATTCACCTGCTCTCAGTGTGGGAAGGGATTACATAGAAAATAGGAGCAAGATGAGACCATTTGGCCCTTTGCCCCTGCTCTGCCATTCATTATGATCATGGCTTATCATCCAACTCAATAGCCTAATCCCGATTTCCCCATTATGTCCTTTGATCCCCTTCGCCCTCAGTTCTATATCTAACTGTTTCTTGAAAACATACAATGTATTGGCCTCAACTATTTCCTGTTGTAACAAATTCCACTGACTCGCCACTCTCTGGTTGACAAAATTTCTCCTCATCTCTGTCCTAAATGGTCTCCCGTATCCTCAGACTGCGACCTCTGGTTCTGTACACTCCCACCTTCGGGAAAATCTTTCCTGCATCTACCCTGTGATGATAATGATAATCGCTTATTGTTACAAGTAGATTTCAAATTAAGTTACTGTGAAAAGCCCCGAGTCGCCACATTCCGGCGCCTGTTCGGGAGGCTGGTTCGGGAATTGAACCGTGCTGCTGGCCTGCCTTGGTCTGCTTTCAAAGCCAGCGATTTAGCCCTGTGCTAAACCAGCCCCCTGTCAAGTCCTGTTAGAATATTATGGGTCTCTATGAGATTTCCCCCCCCCCTCATTCTTCTGAATTCCAGTGACTACCATCCTAACTGATTCAATCTCTCAAACGTCAGTCCCACCATCCCACAAATCAGTCTGGTAAACCTTCGCTGCACTCCCTCTAGAGCAAGAACATCCTTCCTCAGGTAAGGATATAAAAACTGCACACAATATTCCAGGTATGGCCTCACCAAGCCCCTGTATAATTGCAGCAAGATATCTTTGCTCCTGTATTCGAATCCGCTCACAATCAAGGCTAGCATATTGTTTGCCTTTTTTACCGCCTGCAGTAGCTGCATGCTTACCTTCAGTGACTGGTGTACGAGGATACCAAGGTCTTGTTGCATGTTCCCCTCTCCGAATTTATGGCCATTCAGCTAATCGTCTGCTTTTTCATTTCTCCAAATTATACTGCATCTGCCTGTATACTAATTTGAAAAATACTCATTAATTCCTCCTCTTTGTTTCCTGTCTACCAACCAGTTTTTTCCCCATCTCAATACACTACCCCTAATCCCATGTGCTTTAATGTTACACACTAATCTCTTTTGCGGGACTTTGTCAAAAGCTATCTGTCCAAATATACCACATCTACTGGCTCCCCCTCATCAACTCTACCAGTTATACCCTCAAAGAATTCCAGTAGATTTGTCAAGCATAATTTCCCGTTCATAAATCCATGCTGACTCTGTCCGACCCTGCCACTGTTTTCAAAATGCTTTGCTAGAAAATCTTTGAAGATGGATTCTAGAATTTTGCCCACTTCCGATGTCAGGTTTACTGGTCTATAATTCCCTGTTTTGTCTCAATATCTCTTTTTAAATAGTGGAGTTACATAAGCCACCTTCTAATCTGGAGGAACTGTTCCAGAGTCTATGGAATCCTGCAAGGTGACCACCAATGCATCCACTATTTCTAGAGCCACTTTCTTAAGCACTTTGGGATGCAGATTATCAGGCCCTGGGGATTTATCAGCCTTCAATCCCATAATTTTCCCAACATCATTCCTCTACAATTATTGATCTCCTTCAGTTCCTCCCTCTCACTAAATCCTGCGTTCCCCAACATTTCTGGTGTCTGATTTGTGCGCTCATTTGTGAAGACAGAATCAAATTATGTATTTATTTGCTCAGCCATTTCTTTGTCCCCTATTATACATTCCCCTGTTTCTGACTGTAAGGAATCTACATTTGTCTTCACCAATCTTTTTCTCTTCACATACCTATAGAAACTTTTACAATCAGCCTAACGTCCTGTTTTATGCCATTACCAACATCACCACTACAGTTTTGGGTCTGTATACAATGCCCACTTTTTTTTTTTGCCCCTTGGTGTTTCTCTGCTCTACCCATACAGATTCCACATTGTCGGAGCTAATATCCTTCCTCAGTATTGTCTTAATTTTCTCTTAAACCATGGGCGGCACGGTAGCACAGTGGTTAGCACTGTTGCTTCACAGCGCCAGGGTCCCAGGTTCGATTTCCGGTTTGGATCTGCACATTCTCTCCGTGTCTGCTTGGGTTTCCTCTGGGTGCTCCGGTTTCCTCTCGCAAGTCCCGAAAGACGTGCTGTTAGGTGAATTCTCCCTCTGTGATCCGAACAGGCGCCGGAGTGTGGCGACTAGGGGATTTTCACAGTATTGCAGTGTTAATGTAAGTCTACTTGTGACGAGAATAAAGATTATTATTAACCGGCACAGCCACTCCACTGCCTTTTCCTTTTTGTCTGTCCTTCCTAAATACTGAATATACTAAGTTCCCATCCCTGGTCATCCTGCAGCCATGTCTCCATAATCCCGATTATCTCACACCCGTTTACATCTATTTGCGTGATTCACTCGGTTATGCCGTCTGCAGTCACACCAGGGAGTTCATACTGGGGAGAGGCCGTTCACCTGCTCTCAATGTGCGATGGGATTTTGTAATTCATCACACTTTCTGAGACACCAACAAGTTCACAACTGATTACAGGGATTGGATTCTGCTGTTGTTGTTTCTGTTCTCAATTACATCCAGGACTCCATGTTGTTCATTCTGTTGGTCAATGGGGATGGTCAGAGGGTTTCTTTCTGCTGGACTGGCCGGTCTCATAACTTTGCCTCCAGTGGTCTGATTCTCTCTGAGCCTTATTGCGAATAGTGGGTGCCTGGAACTCGCTACCGGAGGAGGTGGTGGAAGCAGGGGCGATAGTGACATTTAAGGGGCATCTTGACAAATCCATGAATAGGATACGGACCCAGGAAGTGTAGAAGATTGTAGTTTAATCAGGCAGCATGGTCGGCACGGGCTTGGAGGGCCGAACGGCCTGTTCCTGTGCTGTACATTTCTTTGTTCTTTGAATATCTGGTTGCACATTTCACAAGGATCAAAGAGTGTTTGGAGGTTAGAAGATGTTTCATTCCCATTTCTGTTTGGAAATCCCAAAAATCATGCCACATTGCCATGAAGATGGGCTACGGTGGTTACATTGTTCTTTTGTTTAATTTATCTTGGTGCTTCTCACAGAAGAAAACTATCAGGGTATGAGGAGCAAGTTATCTGAGGTGCACTGGGAAACTACATTAAATAGTATGGTGGGAGACAGGCAATCACCAATATTTAAGGAATTATTACAGATTTACACGGGGATCGGTTAGCTCAGTTGGCTGGATGGCTGGTTCGTGCTGAGTGACACCAACAGCACAGGTTAAATTCCCATACTGGCTGTGGATAGCCATGGTCTGTGTCAGTATTCATGATCCACATCCTCCACCCACCTCGACATCTCCCACATCAGCATCTCCTTCTATTCCCTTTTTACTTCATGTATATATCTAGCTTTATATTCAATTTATTCATGCATATATCTAGCTTTACATTCAATTTATTCATGCTGTTCACCTCAACCACTCGCTGTGGTCGTGAGTTCCACATTCTCACCACTCGCTGGGTAAGGAGGTTTCTACTGAATTTCCTATTGGATTATTGAATCCCTTCATAATCAGAAAGATTCCATCAGGTCACCCATCAGACTTCTCTTTTCCAGAAAAAAGCAGCCCCAGCCTTTCCTGAGTGTTAAATGCTCTCAGTTCTGTATATTATGAATCTTTGTTACACCTTCTCCAGTGCCTCTATTTCCTTTTTCTAAATGGAGATCACCAATGTTGACAGAGCTCCCAGTGTCGTCTAACCCTGGGTCTAAACAAGTTGGACATTTCCTCCGTGCTTTTCAATTCTATCCCTCTGGAATGGAACCCTATATATGGGCCCCACACTTTAGGAAAGATGTGAAGTTCTAAGAGAGGGTGTAGAGGACATTTACAAGAATGGCACCAGAGATGAGGGACTCCAGTTAGTTGGAGTGACTGGAGCAGCTGAATTTCTCCCCTGAGATCACAGCATCTGGAGGGTGGGGAATGGGGCCATTCAGCCCTTTGGGACCGTGTCGGTTCCCTGTGGAGGAAGCCAGTCTGTCCATTGCCCCGTTCTTTCCTCAAATCCCTGTGGGTTTATTTCTCTCAGTGCCTGTCCAATTTCCTATTGAAATCCTTCCGTCATCTCTGCATCTCCTACCCTCATAGGCAGTAGGTTCCAGGTTGTCACCACTCCCTTTACATGTACACAAGGCTCCTAGAGCATAGAGGAGTCTATTTGGCCCATTTTCCCCATGCCAGCACGGAGGAAATGTTCGACTATTTTGTTTTCTTTTTCAGAATGCATCAAATTCCCTTTGGACGTTACAGTCCAGTGGGATTCCAGCACCATTTATAGACAGTGCATTCCAAATCACAACAACTCGCTGTGTTTTAGAACAAATAATTGTGCATATGGTGTGTCTGGAGGTTCACAGAGTATTCAAAATGGTGTCAGCACCGTGGTTATTACATAAAATTGATACACAATCTTATCAATGATTTTGGTAAGGACACCGAGTGTAATATATTCTAGTTTGCGAACAATTAGAACAATTGTACATTTCCAAAAAACCTCTCCCGACCACTGAACCTCCTAAAGTGTTTTAAAGCCAATGGAGTACTTTCGAAACATATTCACTGTTGTAATGTAGGAAGCTGTAAGTATGCATGTGTGATCACATTTAGTTTTAAAATTGCTATTTTCATAGTGTATTCACTGTCATTAGTAACAAGGTCAAGGAAGCCCTTTTATACCTCTAACATGTAGCTTCCTGCAGTCATTTAACCTTCTGTACCTTTTCTATATTAACTATGTATTGATTTCATAGCAAAAAACAATAATTAAATTCATGATTATTCAGTAGTGAACATTGATTATCATTAGTGAATTGGTGTATTAGGTAATTATCGTGTGAAGACTAGATCTTTATTTTTAAAACTAACACTAGATCTTTATTTTAAAAAATAACACTATCAACCAAAATGTTTCCAGAAACTGCAGAGCTATCAGAATTTGTTTGAAAAATAAATGACTCTATAATTTTGAGAAGTTACTGGATGTGGTGATACGCCTGTAGATAATATTACATGTACTCAGCAGTGTGACCTCACACCAGGTGGCGTCAGGCATCAGTCAGGTGACATCCAGCTACCAGCAGAAGGTTGTAAGGCATACACAAGGCCAGTCGCACATAAGGCTAGTTCCAAGAGAGTCCAATGTAACTCTGTGATAACTTGGTCTGTATAGCATTACCACGTGTACATTAATAAATCATTGTTCTGGCTAAGTCACCAGCAGTTCTGTAGAATCATTGCAAGAATAGATCATAGAACACAACACGATACATCATATTCTGCCAAGACAATGTGGGCTAGGCAGTGATGTAATGGTATTGTTACTGGGCTAGTAATCCGGAGACCCAGGTTAATGCTCTGGGGATCTGGGATATAATCTGCTTATGACAGATGGTGACATTGAATAAAAGTCTCAAATTAAAAGTCTAATAATAACACTGTTGATTGTTGTAAAAACCCATCTGATTCATTAATGTCCTATTGGAAATATGCTCTCCTTACATGGCCTGCAGATGACTCCAGATCCACAGCAATGTTGTGGTTGACTTGAACGTGCCCCCTGAAATAGCCTCACCAGACAGTTCAAGGGCAATTGAATGAGCTCAGCCAGTGACGTCCACCTCCCATGAATGAATAAGGTTCAAGGCGGCTCGTTGTTCAATCTGAAGACTAGTAAGAAACTCTCTCTTTGATTGGATTTGACTAATTGTCAAGTGTCTCGGGGTACAGTCAAAAGTATTGTTCTGTGTACAGTCCAGACAGACCGTTCCATTCATGAAATAACAAAGTGCGAGTCTTGATAGTTTGCTCAGTTCACAAAAGAATTGAATGGCTTTACAGACGCAGATTAACATTTTATTCACCATCCAAAACATATTTAATGGTAATGTGTGCTCATATAGTCAGACGCAAACGATACTGTAACTGAATTAGAGGAATAGCAGAGATTTAACTGAACCACCTTTTTGAAAGAATCGGCCTTCATGATAGAGAAATAGGAAAAACCACTCGGAGATGAGGAAATCCAGGCTCAGTGCGGATTTGCTGTCAGTTCTCCTTTCTTATACTTGAACGGTATTTAGGCTGCAGAATGTTTCACACCTAAACACAGAGGAGTCTATAGACCATAAGACATGGGAGCAGAATTAGGCCACTTGGCCCATCGAGTCTGCTCCGCCATTCAATCATGGCTGATATTTTCTCATCCCCATTCTCCTCCCTTCTCACCATAACCCCATATCCCCTTATTAATCAAGAATCTATCTATCTCTGTCTTAAAGACATTCAGTGAATTGGCCTCCACAGCCTTCTGCGGTAAAGAGTTCCACAGATTCACCACCCTCTGGCTGAAGAAATTCCTCCTCATCTCTGTTTTAAAGGATCGGCCCTTTAATCTGAGATTGTGTCCTCTGGTTCTAGGTTTTCCTACAGGTGGAAACATCCTCTCCACATCTACTCTATCCAGGCCTCGCAGTATCTTGTACGTTTCAATAAGATCCCTTCTCATCCTAAACTCCCAACGGGTACAGACCTAGAGTCCTCAAACGTTCCTCATATGACAAGTTCTTCATTCCAGGGATCATTCATGTGAACTTCCTCTGGACCCTTTCCAAGGCCAGCACATCCTTCCTTAGATATGGGGCCAATAACTGCTCATTATACTCCAAATGGGGTCTGACCAGAGCCTTATACAGCCTCAGACGTACATCCCTGGTCTTGTATTCTAGCCCTCTTGACATGAATGCTGACATTGCATTTGCCTTCTTAATTGCCGACTGAACCTGCACATTTACCTGAAGAGAATCGCGAGCAAGGACTCCAAAGTCCCTTTGTGCTTCTGCTTTCCGAAGCATTTCCCCATTTAGAAAATAGTCTATGCTGAGATTTCTCCTTCCAAAGTGCATAACGTCACACTTTTCCACATTGTATTCCATTTGCCACTTCATTGCACACTCTCCTCGCTTGTCCAAGTCCTTCTGCAGCCCCCTTGCTTCCTTAATATTACTTGTCCCTCTACAGATCTTTGTATCATCTGAAAACTTAGCAACAGTGCCTTCAGTACCTTCTTCCAGATCATTAATGTATATTGTAAAAAGTTGTGGTCCCAGTACAGACCCCTGAGGCACACCACTAGTCACCGGCTGCCATCCTGAAAAAGACCCCTTTATCCCACTCTTTGCCTTCTGCCAGTCAGCTAATCCTCTATCCATGCTAGGATCTTACACTTAACACCATGGGCTTTTAACTTATTTAACAGTCTCCGATGCGGCACCTTGTCAAAGGCCTTCTGGAAATTTAAATGAATCACGTCAACTGATTCTCCATTGTCCAACTTGCTTGTTACCTCCTCAAAGAACTCTTAACAGATTTGTCAGACACGACCTCCCTTTGACAAAGCCGTGCTGACTCAGTCCTATTTTACAATGCACTTCCAAGTGCTTCGCGATTTCATCGTTTAATAACAGACTCTAAAATCTTACCAATGACCGAAGTCAGGCTAACCGGCCTATAATTTCTTGTCTTCTGCCTCCCTCCCTTCTTAAACAGTGGTGTTACATTAGCCACCTTCCAGTCCTCTGGGACCCTTCCTGCCTCCAGTGATTCCTGAAAGATCATCACTGATGCCTCCACAATTTCCTCAGCTATCCCTTTTAGGATCCTGGGGTGTAGTCCATCCGGTCCAGGTGACTTATCCACTTTCAGACCTTTCAGTTTCCCCAGAACCTTCTTAGTAATGGTCACTGCACTCACCTCTGCCCCCTGGTTCTCCTGGAGCTCTGGCATCCCATTGGTGTCTTCCACCATGAAGACTGATGCAGAGTAACTATTCAGTTTGTCTGCTATTTCTTTGTTTCCTATTATTACTTCTCCAGCCACATTTTCTAGTGGTCCAATGTCTATTTTTGCCTCTCTCTTACCTTTTATATTGTCATGTGAGAGTACTTTTAAGAAATGGGTGTGTGTATAAATAGCTGCAGTGAGAGCACCTTTAAGAAATGGGTGTTAATTCTGGAGTGATGTCAGGGAGGGGGTGGAGCTGAGCTGTCTGTCAGCTTTTTACTTTCGCTTTAGGCTGTTTGCTGCAGAGTGTGTTTTGGTTTCGTTTTCAGAGTGGATCTGCAGTCACAGCCAGAAGGTGTTTTAGAGTCTCTCTCTGTAATCTAAAGACTAAATCGATCCTGGTGATTTCAAACTAATAACAGTAGTGACTTTAACCTGATGTGCTTCTGGTAAAAGATGTTTTAAGTCTTATGGATGTTAAAAGGAAAGCTAAAAGGGTTACTTAGTGTTGTATTCTTTGGGGGTTGTATTTGAATTAACGGTTGCTAAGATGTTCACTATGTTTTAAAAGGGTTAACTTGAGTTCATAGAATAAAAATTGTTTTCCTTTAAAAAATACTTTTCGATTTCTGCTGGACCACACCTGTAGAGTGGGCCGTGTGCTCCCCATACCACAATCTAGTAAAAGTTGTGGGTCAGGTGAACTCCATGATACACTTTGCGGTTCTCTAAACCCTGGCCCATAACAAATTGGGGGCTCGAGGGGCGATATTCTACCTATTGGATTGGCTGAGTGAACGTAAAGACAGCGAGGGGTGAGCATATTGTGGTTGCTTTTCAGGTGTGGTATTTCAGTTTAAGTAGGGAGTGTGTTATGGACAATGGCTCTTTCAGAGGCTCAGAAGTTTTTGGGGGTGGAGACGGCCACACGCAGTACCTTGCGGACAGAGACTAAAAGCAGACTTAGATTTGGCAAAAACATTGTAGTTAACATTACCTGACAAAATGCGAAAAGAAGAGGTCATCATGGCGGTGGCTAAGCATTTACAGTTGCCTGAGATACAGTTTGAATCATTGCAAATGGCAAAAATTCAGTTACAAATTAAACAAATAGAACATGAGAAAGAATTAAAGCAGCTTGCATACGAAAGAGAGGAAAAAGAAAGAGAGAGAAGAAAGGAAAACAGAAAGAATAGCCCTAGCAGAACAAAAAGAAAGAGAATGGGAGATACAGATCAGGGAAAAAGATAAAGAGAGAGAGAGTTTGAACTTCAGAAAATGGCATGCAACATGACAGTCAGTTAAAATTGGCAGATGTAAAGGGAAACGTACAGTTGGTGGACAGTGATGAGGATAGTGAGAAAGAGCATCATAGTCGAAGGCTTGGTGGGAATCGATTTAAATATGTCCAAGTATTGCCAAAGTTTGACGAGAAGGAAGTAGAAGCCTTTTTCATTTCATTTGAGAAGGTAGCTAAACAAATGAAATGGCCACAGGACATGTGGGTATTACTGATTCAAACAAAGCTGGTAGGCAGGGCTAGTGAAGTGTTTGCATCACTACCGGAGGAGGTATCTGAGACGTATGAGGTGAAAAATCCATCTTAGGTGCACATGAACTAGTGCCAAAAGCCTACAGACAAAGGTTTAAAAATTTAAGGAAAGAATTTGGTCAAACATACATGGAGTTTGAAAGGATCAGAGTAATTTTGATAGGTGGATAAGGGCTTTGAAAATAGACCAAAAGTATGAAGCTCTCAGAGAAATTATACTTTTGGAGGAGTTTAAAACTTCAATTCCTGATGTAGTGAGAACTCATGTGGAAGAGCAGAGGGTTAAAACTGCGAAGTTAGCAGCAGAAATGGCAGATGATTATGAATTAGTTCAGAAATGAAAGCTTGGTTTCCGACATCAGTTTCAGCCTGTGAAGGATAGAAACTGGGGACATGAGAATTACTCAAGTGGTAACGGTAAAGGTGATCTTGATGATGGGAGATAATAAGGAGAGTACCGCAGATTAAAAAAGAAATCCAGGAGGATGGAAAAGAAATGAAAAGTTTCAAATGTTTTCACTGTAATAAACTAGACCATGTAAAGTCACAGTCTTGGTGGTTGAAGAAAAGCACTGGGAAGGCTGATATGGTAAAACAGGATAAGACCGTGGGGTTTGTTAAAGTGGTAAAAGAAAGCCCAAGTGAAGTGAAGGAGGTGCAAAAGATTGTACAGCCTGATCAAGAGGTGATTGATAAGAAGGTGCCAGATCTCTTTAAAGAATTTACTTGTGTGAGTAAAGTTTACTCGTGTATCAGGAGGAGCAGGTAAAGAAGTCACAATTTTAAGAGATATGGGAGCTAGTCATTCTTTAATGGTAAGAGATGAGGAGTTATGTAGTGTGGGAAGAATGTTGCCAGAAAAGGTAGTAATATGTGGAATTCAGGGTGAGAGGAGTAGTGTTCCATTATATGAGGTACGGTTGGAAAGTCCAGTGAAGAGTGGTGAAGTGGTAGTAGGAGTAATAGAGAAACTATCTTGTCCAGGAATACAGTTTATCTTGGGTAATGATAAAGCTGGATCGCAGGTGGGAGTGATGCCTGCTGTGGTTGATAAGCCAGTGGAAAATCAGACAACTGAAGTGTTGAAGGATGAATATCTTGGGATTTTTCCGGATTGTGGAGTGACAAGGCGCAAGAGGAGGAAGAATTAACCCTACCCAGGGCATCAGCCCACAGACCCTCATCTATCTCCTCCCCGAGCTCCTCCTCCCACTTCCCTTTTAGTTCCTCCACCGAGGCCTCCTTCTCTTCCTGCATTTCCTGATAGATCGCCGAGACCTTGCCTTCTCCAACCCATAGACCCGAAATCACCCTGTACTGAATCCTTCGTGCTGGAAGCAGCGGGAATTCCCTCACCTGCCGTCTCACAAACGCCCTCACCTGCATGTACCTGAAGGCGTTTCCAGGAGGCAGCCCAAATTTCTCCTCCAGCGCCCAAGACTCGCGAATGTCCCATCTATAAACAGGTCCCTCATTCTTTTAATTCCTGCCCGATGCCAGCTCAGAAACCCCCCATCCATTCTTCCCGGGACGAACCGATGGTTCTCTCGAATTGGGGACCAAACTGAGGCCCCCACCTTGCCCCTGTGCCGCCTCCAGCTGCCCCCAAATTTTCAGAGTCGCCGCCATCACTGGACTCGTGGTGTACCTTGTAAGCGGGAGCGGCAACGGTGCCATCACCGGCGCCCTCAGACTCGTGCCCACACAGGACGCCATCACCAGCCTCTTCCACGCCGCTCCCTCTCCTTCCATTACCCACTTTTGGATCATCGCCACATTGGCAGCCCAGTAGTACCCACAAAGATTCGGCAACGCCAGCCCTCCTCTGTCCGTGCTACGCTCCAGAAACACCCTTTTTACCCTCGGGGTCTTATTCGCCCACACAAATCCCATTATACTCCTGCTTACCCGCTTAAAAAAGGCCTTGGGGATCAGAATGGGAAGGCACTGGAATACAAAGAGGAACCTCGGAAGGACCGTCATTTTAACCGACTGCACCCTACCCGCCAACGAGAGTGGCAACATATCCCATCTTTTGAACTCCTCCTCCATCTGCTCCACCAACCGTGTCAAATTGAGCTTGTGCAGGGTCCCCCAACTCCAAGCCACCTGGATCCCCAGGTACCGATAGCTCCATTCCACCCTCTTCAGTGGAAGCTCATCTATCCCCCTTCCCTGGTCCCCTGGGTGTACCACAAAGAGCTCACGCTTCCCCACATTAAGTTTATATCCAGAAATGTCCCCAAACTCCCTGAGGATCCGCATTACCTCCGGCATCCCCTCCACTGGGTCCGCCACATACAATAACAGGTCATCGGCATACAACGAAACCCGGTGTTCCTCTCTCCCCCCCCCCCCCCCCCCACTCCGAACCAATCCCCTCCAGTTCCTGGACTCCCTCAGTGCCATGGCCAGAGGCTCAATTGCCAATGCGAACAACAAGGGGGACAGGGGACACCCCTGCCTCGTCCCCCAGTACATCCGAAAGTACTCCGACCTCCGCTGGTTTGTGGCCACGCTCGCCACCGGGACTTTATAAAGTAGCCTAACCCACCTGATGAACCCCGAACTGAACCCAAACCTCCGCAGCACTTCCCAAAGATACTCCCACTCCACCCGATCGAAGGCCTTCTCCGCGTCCATAGCTGCCACTACCTCCGCTTCCCCCTCCACTGAAGGCATCATAATTACATTAAGGAGCCTCTGCACATTGGTGTTTAGCTGCCTGCTCTTCACAAATCCCGTCTGGTCCTTGTGAATCACCCCCGGGACACAGTCCTCAATTCTTGTAGCCAGTACCTTCGCCAGCAACTTCGCGTCAACATTGAGGAGCGAGATCGGCCTGTACGACCCACACTGTAATGGGTCCTTGTCCCGCTTCAAGATCAGCGAAATCAGCGCCCTGGACATTGTCGGGGGCAGGCCCCCCCCCTCGCCTCATTGAAAGTCCTCACTAGCAGTGGGCCCAACAAGTCCATGTGCTTCCGATAGAATTCTACCGGGAACCCATCCGGCCCCGGTGCCTTCCCTGCCTGCATGCTCCCTAGCCCCTTGACCAGCTCCTCCAGCCCAATCGGTGCCCCAACTCAACCACCTGCTCCTCCTCCATCCTTGGGAACCTCAGTCACCCTACAAATTACCGCATCCCCCCCTCCCCGTCGGGGGTTCAGACCTATACAGCTCCTCCTAAAAGTCCCTGAATACCCCATTTATTCCACTGCACTCCGCACCGTGTTCCCCCCCTTTATCCCTAACTCCATAATCTCCCTCGCTGCCTCCCGCTTACGGAGCTGATGTGCCAGCATCCGGCTCGCCTTCTCCCCATACTCGTACACCGCCCCTTGCACTTTCCTCCACTGCACCTCCGCCTTCCTGGTAGTCAACAAGTCGAATTCGGTCTGGAGGCTTTGTCGCTCCTTAAGTAGTCCCTCCTCGGGGACCTCTGCATAGCTCCTATCCACCCTTAATATCTCCCCCACCAATCTCTCCCTCTCTCTCCTCTTCTTATGGGCCCTAGTGGAGATTAACTCTCCCCTGACCACCGCCTTCAGCGCCTCCCAGACTACCCCCACCTGCACCTCCCCATTGTCATTTTACTCTAAGTATCTTTCAATACACCCCCGAATCCGCCCGCACACCTCATCCGCCAACAGTCCCACATAAAGGCGCCACAGCGGGCGCTGGTCTCTCTCCTCCCCCAACTCCAGCTCCACCCAATGCGGGGAATGGTCTGAAATAGCTATGGCCGAATATTCTGTGGCCTCCACTCTCGGGATTAGCGCCCTACTCTTAATGAAAAAATCTATCCGGGAGTAGGCTTTATGGACGTGGGAAAAAAAGGAAAATTCCATGTCCCTCAGCCTGGCAAACCTCCATGGGTCCACTCTCCCCAGGAATCAATATCTTTTGACTATAATGGATGTGTCTACTAGGTTTCCAGAGGCCATTCCAGTATGTAATATTACAGCTAAAAAGATTGTGGAAGAGTTACTTAAATTCTTTACCAGATATGGACTACCCACAGAAATACAATCTGATCAAGGATCAAATTTTACCTCAAGGTTATTCAAAGAAGTTATGGATAGCTTAGGAATAAAACAATTTAAATCAACTGCGTACCATCCAGAATCGCAGGGAGCGCTAGAAAGGTGGCATCAGACATTAAAGACAATGTTGAGGGCTTATTGTCAAGATTATCCAGAGGATTGGGATAAAGGAATTCCATTCATACTGTTTGCAATTAGGGATGCACCTAATGAGTCAACCAAATTCAGTCCTTTTGAACTAATTTTTGGTCATGAGGTAAGAGGACCACTGAAATTAATTAAGGAAAAATTGGTTAGTGAGAAATCAGAAATTACATTATTGGATTACGTGTCAAATTTCAGGGAACAATTAAATATAGCAGGTGAATTGGCTAGACAACATTTAAAAGTTGCACAAAATGTGATGAAACGGGTAGCGGACATGAAATCCAAAGTTCGTAGTTTTGCCAGTGGAGATAAAGTTTTAGTATTGTTACCAGTGGTACGTGAACCTTTAAAAGCAAGGTTTTGTGGACCTTATCAGATTGAAAAGAAATTAAGTGAGGTGAATTATTTGGTAAGAACGCCAGATAGAAGGTAGACTCACCGAGTGTGTCATGCAAATATGCTTTGAAAGGGAAGGAGAGAAAAAGGAGGAGGTTTTAATGATTCTAACTCAAAGTGACGAACCAAATCCAGATGACTGAATTTGACATACCTCAAATTAAATTGGAAAATGAGGATGTTCTTAAAAATTGGGATAAATTGTTGAGTTACCTTCCAGGTGAAAAACAAACTGACCTAAAAGAGTTATTGATATCACATGGGCAAGTTTGTGGAGATAAATTGGGAAGTACTAAACTGGCTGTACATGATGTAGATGTGGGAAATGCTGTTCCAATCAAACAACATCCATATAGACTTAACCTGTAGAGATTGAGAGTATGCTTAAAAATGCCATAATTGAAATGGGTTGCAGCCAATGGAGCTCACCCATAGTGATGGTACTTAAACCAAACGGTACCCAACGGTTGTGTGTGGACTATAGAAAGGTTAATGCAGTTCCAAAAGCAGACTCTTATCCTATCCCACGTTTGGAGGATTGCATTGAGAAAGTGGGACAATCAGCTTTTATTTCCAAACTGGATTTACTTAAAAGTTACTGGCAGGTACCTTTATCCGAAACGGCGAAGGAGATTTCAGCTTTTGTGACTCCAGATGGTATATACCAATTCAAAGTTATGCCATTTGGCATGAAAAACGCCCCAGCCACATTTCAACGGTTGACTAATACAGTCGTTTCGGGATTACCCAATTGTGCAGTATACATCAACGATCTGGTAATTTTCAGCCAGACATGGAAAGAACATTTAAAACATCTGATGGAGTTATTTGATCGACTTCAGGTGGCGGGTTTGATGATAAACCTAGCCAAAAGTGAATTTGGAAAAGCCCAAGTCACTTTCCTTGGCCATACAATTGGACAAGGTGGACTGGTCACACGGGGTGTGAAACCTACAGTTATTGAGGAGTTTTCAATACCCTCGAGATTGCTCCACTGATGGACTTGCTGAAGAAACGTTGAAAATTTCAATGGAGAGCGGACTTTCAACAGGCATTTGACTGCCTGAAAGCTGTGACAACCAATGCTCCTGTGTTGGAGAATTGCAAGGGACTCTGTGGTCTGATTGAAAGAGAAATGGACGGATCCTGCAGAGACCTTCTTGTTCAAACAGTCTGTCAATTGAGAAGGAATTTCAGTTGGAGGAAGAAGAACGGGGAAAAAATGGACTATTATTATACCTGTTTACATGTGTTGTTTTTTGAAACGAAAAAGTATATTTACTGTGTGCATTTGTTAAAGGAAAGTGAAAAGGAGATAAATGGAACCATCTTGAAGTTGATGGTTTATTTTTTTTTCTTGGGGGTGATGTGGCATGTGAGAGTACCTTTAAGAAATGGGTGTGTATAAATGGGTGTGTGTATAAATATCTGAAGTGAGCGTACCTTTAAGAACTGGGTGTTTATTACTGCAGTGAGAGATGGGATGGAGCTGGGCTGTTTGTCAGCTTTATACTTTCGTTTTAGGCTGTTTGCTGCAGGGTGTGTTTTAGTTTCGTTTTCAGAGCTGGAGAGCTGCAGTCACAGCCAGAAGGTGTATGAATCTCTCTCTGTAATCTAAAGACTGAATCGATCCTGGTGATTTCAAACTAATAACAGTAGTGACTTTAACCTGATGTGCTTCTGGTACAAGGTATTTTAAGTCTAATGGATGTTAAAAGGAAAGCTTAAAGGGTTACTTAGTGTTGTATTCTTTGGGGGTTGTATTTGAATTGATGGTTGCTAAGATGTTCACTGTATGTTTTAAAAAGGTTAACTTGAGTTCATAGAATAAACATTGTTTTGCTTTAAAAAATACTTTTCCATTTCTGCCGTACCACACCTGTAGAGTGGGCCGTGTGCTCCCCATACCACAATGTAGTAAAAGTTGTGGGTCAGGGAACTCCATGCTACACTTTGGGGTTCTCTAAACCCTGGGCCATAACAAATTCTCATATATTCATGTTTTTTGTCGTCTGTTCTTTTTCTTTACTTTTACTTTAATAAATTGTCCTTGTGGTGCATATACTTGTATTAAGTCGGGGTGTTAATGTTAATTTATTATTTATGTACAGGGGGGAGGGGGGTATGGAGGGTTGCTTTTCTGGACTGTGTTTTGTACTTAACCCTGTTGGGTTCCAATTTCATTTTGTTATTGATATTTTATGAAAACCTTTAATAATTATTTAAATTTTTTTTTTTTTAAATGTCCTTGTTAAACTGCTGCCTCACAGCTCCAGGACCCGGGTTCAATTCTAGCCTTGGGTGACTGTCTGTGCGGAGTTTGCACTTATTCTGCCCGTCTCTGCTTGGGTTTCCTCCGGGTGCTCTGGTTTCCTCTCACATTCTAAAGGTGTGCAGGTTAGGTGGATTGGCCATGCTAAATTGCTCCTTGGTGTCCAAAAGGTTAGGTGGGGTTACTGGGTTACAGGGATAGGGTGGAGGTACGGGCTTAAGAAGTGTGCTCTTTCCAAGGGCCTGTGCAGACTCGATGGACCGAATGGCCTCCTTCTGCACTGTAAATTCTATGATTCTATGACCTCTGCTCTTCCTGATATGCAACAATGGCTTTGACCTTGGTGTACTGGGCGCAATTTCAAAATTTGTGGATGATACAAAGGAAGTATTGTGAATGATGAGGAGAATAGTGTAAAGCCTCAAAAAGTAGGTGGAATGGGCGGATAAGTGGTAGATGGAATGTAATGTAGAGAAGTGTGAAGTGATTTGATTTTTTGGGAAGAGTGTATACAATGAACAGAGAACAAAGGCTACAATCATAAAGAGGATACAGGAATCGAGGAATTTGGGAGTATATGTGCGTAATCGTTGAAGGCTGCAGGGCAGGCTGGCAGCATGGTTAATAAAGCATATGGCATCCCAATAGTAGCATAGAGTACATAACCAAGCAAGTTATTAAATTTTGGTTCAGCCTCAACTGAAGTATTGCATCCAGTTCTGGCCATCGCATTCCAACAAGGATGTGAAGGCAAATACAGAAAAGGCAATAGAAGCAATGGTGGAATGAGGGAAAATCCATGCCACACAGTTTGTGGTTAGAATGTAGAATATACTGCCCGAGTGTGTGGTGGATACAGGTTCAATAGAGGAAGTGAAAAGGTAATTGGAGTATTATCTATTATCTAGTAAAGAAAAACAGAGCTTGCCACCCTGGCAGTGCCAGCCTGGTGCCATGGCAGTGCCACCTGCATGCCATCGTGGCACTGCCCAGCTGCCCAGGTGACACTGCCAGCTGGCAAGGGCATTTCCAGGGTGCCAGGCTGGCATTTTATGCGTGCCGATGATCGGGACAGGGTGTCCCCTGCATGGGTGTGCATGGGTGCAAGGGGTACCTCCTTATAGTGAGTTGGGGCTGGGGGTTCGGCGGTTGCATCGGGGGCTCAAGAGATCGAGATGCCATTTAAAAATGACGTCCCGATCGGTCGCTGCACTGAGGAGTTCCAGCGTGCGACCTCGTCGGGCAGTTCTCCGCTGAGGCCTCCAATCTACCCTGATGAGCGTTACGGTACTCTGTCCCTATTCAGGTAGCTGGTGCTCTTTGAGTTTACAATCCGTGACTATTAATTCACATAAACGCAAGAGGGTGATGAATTTTTCCCTAAAGTGGCAACGCAGGTGGCCAAGGTGATCAAGAAGGCAGATGGCATGCTTGCCTTCATCAACCGGGGCATTGAGTACAGGAGTTGGGATCTCATGTTGCAGCTGTATAAAATCTTGGTGAGGCCGCATTTGGAGTATTGCGCGCAATTCTGCTCACCACATTAACAGAAGGACGAGGAAGCTTTGGAGAGAGTGCAAAGAAGGTTCACCAGGATGTTGCCTGGTCCCGAGGGTGTTGGCTATGAGGAGAGGTTAAATAAACTAGGATAGTTTTCACTGGAAAGACGGAGGCTGAGGGGGAGACCTGATAGAGGTCTACAAAATTATGAGAGGCATGGACAGGGTGGATAGTCAGAGGCTTTTCCCAATGGTGGAAATGTCAATTACAAGGGGGCACAGGTTCAAGGTGAGAGGGGGCACGTTTAAGGGAGATGTGCGCGGTAAGCTTTTCACGCAGAGAGTGGTGGGTGCCTGGAATGCGCTGCCTGAGGATGTGGTGGAAGCTGGCACATTGGCATCATTTAAGAGGCATCTGGATGGGTACAGAAATTGGCATCATTTAAGAGGCATCTGGATGGGTACAGAAATAGAGGGATACAGACCGGGTAAGGGCAGAGGATGTTTTTTAGTTTGGCCATCATGATCGGCACAGGTTTGGAGGGCCGAAGGGCCTGTTCCTGTACTTTTCTTTGTTCTTTGTTCGTTCGCAATATCTAGACTGCTATGATTTCCACTATAACATGTGTCTTGTAAACACTCTTTCTATTGAGACCAATTTGGAAAAGGTAGGCGAAGAGAAAATGTTTACAATCAATGCAGCAATTTGCTGAGAGAAGGTAGATCATCTTGCGCTGGAGGAGAATGTTTTTTCCTCCCAAGGAAGCTGAAGCAATAAAAAAAACAGTTCCTGTCGTGATACTTGCCACTTATATCATTATCTCATTAAACAATGTTACAAAAGATTTAATTACAGGGGTACTTTTATGATCCAATCGAAGATTTTAATTGTCTCTCATGTCACCAGAACTTGTTATCAGATAATTAGTGTGACATAATAATGAAACCTACAGAATATCTTTCTCATTGCTCACTTAAACAAATGTACTATCCAGGCAACCGTGAGACCAATATCACGTGAAAGCATCCAAACAAATGGCAGATAAACTTCGGACACTTTCTAGCAAGAGACTGCAGGAATCATTTATGCAGAATTCAACACTTCGATATCTTGATCAAAGCTGTGCCAAAGTGAAGAATCCTGGAACCCATGAGCAGAGTTACAACTCTCTCTTTCCTGCATCTCAAGTAAATCAGCTACTTTAGCCCTCCCATTTTGATTGCTACCATCCTGCCACTCCAAATCTATAATACATATAATACATAGGGTGGCACGGTAGCTCAGTGGTTAGTGTCATAATATACATCAGTACATTATGGTGCAATCACATACACACACTGATGGACATGCAGTAGGACCAACCAGCATACATAACACCGCAGCCAATCATCAGTGAGAGCACAAGCACTATAAAGACAGGGGACAGGAGAGTTCCCGCTCATTCTAGCAGCAGCCAGCTCAGAGCACAGAGCTCACAGCCTGCAACACAGACATCCACCATGTGCTGAGTGCCTCACCATAGCTAGTGATAGGAGAGGGTCCACAGTTCAGCTGGTATTGCTTATACCCACGTTTACAGTATGCTCGCTTAGTTGAACAGTTAATAAAATAGCGTTACACCACTTCCAGCATTGTTGGCTTGTTTGTTAACCAGAACGCCCAACACGACATGGTACAAGGAGTGGCCGCAATCCAGCACTTGTGAGACCTACCTGCAACTTCTCAGCATTCCGGCATCCTACAGCATGGAGAACATCAACCCACCGCCGCCGCTCCGCGTTGCTGACAACCTTGGGGTAAATTGCAAGATATTTAAACAGCGCTTCCAGCTCTTCCTCGAGGCCACGGACAGGGAGAAAGCATCGGACACCAGGAAGATAGCCCTTCTTCTCTCCACGGCTGGGCAACATGCCATCCACATCTTTAACTCCCTGACATTCGCGGACGACGAGGACAAGACCAAGTACAAGACGGTGCTCCTCAAATTCGACACACACTTCAGTGTTGAAGTCAACAAAAGCTTCGAAAGGTACCTGTTCCAGCAGCGCTTGCAGGGTAAGGACGAGCCTTTCCAATCCTATTTAACACGCCTCCGCATCCTCGCGCAATCCTGCGGCTACGGGCCCACCTCCGACTCCATAATACGCGACCAGATTGTTTTTGGGGTCATGTCAGACACCCTGCGTCAGCAGCTCCTTAAAGTTAAGCAGCTAACCCTAGCGACTGCCATCGAGACCTGTGTCCTGCATGAGAATGCCACCAGCCGGTACTCCTACATACAGGCAGCTGAAACGGCGCGGCAAGGGCCCCATGAGGCGGAGCGGGTCCAAACGATTGAACACTTCCCGGGCCGCAGTCTGAGGAGGGCGGCCATTTCGCGTACTTTCCGAGGCCTCCCGTGCTTGTACGCGCCAAACGAGGGGACGGTGACGTGGAGGAACGCGAGGCGCAGGCCCGCACCACACAAGACCGTACCATGCATGCGCGGTGGCGCAACGAATGCACTGACGGCACGACGTGCGGCAACTGTGGCTCCGCCCACTTAAAGCGGCAATGCCCTGCAAAATCGCGACAGTGCCTACGCTGTGGCAGGCTTGGCCACTATGCTGCCTGCTGTCGAGCAGCCCAGCCTGCCAACTCGCAACGATTTAACCAGCCTCGCAGGAATGTTCGGGCAATCCAACCCACTTTCACCGAGTCCGATCCTGACTTCATGCAGACCAGTGACACCGAGGACAGGGAGCCTTTTCGAGTCACTGTCATAACCAAGAACAGGCTGTCCCCGAATCGAAAGCACCAGCCACTGTTGGTGCACAGCATTGATCCGGACGACGAGTGGTGTGGCACCCTGACGGTCAACCGATCCCAGATCAGATTCCGTCTGGACACTGGTGCTTCCGCCAATCTCCTCGCATGGTCAGCATTTCAAACCCTGGGGGTCAAACCAACAATTCTTCCATCCAATTGCCAACTGGTCGACTATAATGGTAACGTCATCCCTGCCACTGAGTCATGCCAACTCGAGGTGACGCACAACTCGCGAAAAGTCACCCTACCCTTTGAGATCGTGGGCTCCTCAAAGGGCTCCCTGCTAGGCGCACAGGTGTGCAAGCTCCTCAGCCTCGTGCAGCGTGTACATTCTCTCTCTCCAGAGGACACGTCTGACTTCCAAGATGCAGACTTCAGGGCGCAACTAAGTGCCATCATCACTCAACACCGAGATGTCTTCGAAGGCATGAGCACACTTCCCTACACATACAAAATCCTGCTCAAACAGGACGCCACGCCTGTGGTGCATGCACCTCGCAGGGTCCCAGCACCCCTCAAGGACCGCCTCAAGCAGCAGCTGCAGGACCTCCAGGACCAAGGAGTGCTTTCCAGAGTGACGGAACCAACCGGCTCGGTCAGTTCCATGGTGTGCGTCAAGAAGCCTTCCGGCGAGCTCCGGATCTGTATCGACCCAAAGGATTTAAATCTTAACATCATGCAGGAGCATTACCCTATCCCCAAGCGTGAGGAGATCACGTGCGAGATGGCTCGAGCCAACATATTCACCAAGCTGGATGCATCAAAGGGCTTCTGGCAGATTCAATTGGACAAGTCCAGCAGAAAGCTGGATACTTTCAACACCCCATTTGGCAGGTACTGCTCCAATAGAATGCCATTTGGAATCATATCAGCATCTGAAGTGTTCCACCATATCATGGAGCTGATGATGGAGGGCATTGAGGGTGTGCGCGTCTCTGTGGACAACATCATCGTCTGGTCCACCACCCTGCAGGAGCATATCAGTCGCCTTTTTCAGTCGCGTTTTTAAGCGAATAGGGGACCAAGGCCTGCGCCTCAACAGAGCCAAATGTTCTTTCGGCCAGACCAAACTCAAGATTTTAGGAGACCACATCTCCCGATTGGGTGTGTGGCCGGATGCGGACAAGGTGGCAGCCATCACGGCCATGCAGAAGCCTGCGGATAAAAAGGCGGCGCTCCGGTTCTTAGGAATGGTCAACTTGGGAAGCGGGTAATGTTCGAGGCAAAGACTATAGTGGCGGATAACGGGGGCAGATACGTGATGGTGAGTGGCAAACTACAGGGGGAGATGGTGGTTTTGGTAAACGTATATGCCCCGAACTGGGATGATGCCAATTTTATGAGGCGGATGCTAGGACGCATTCCGGACCTAGAGATGGGAAAGCTGATAATGGGGGGAGATTTTAATACGGTGTTGGAACCAGGGCTGGATAGGTCGAAGTCCAGGACTGGAAGGAGGCCGGCAGCAGCCAAGGTACTTAAAGATTTTATGGAGCAGATGGGAGGTGTAGACCCGTGGAGATTTAGCAGACCTAGGAGTAAGGAGTTCTCGTTTTTCTCCTGTGTCCATAAAGTCTACTCGCGAATAGACTTTTTTGTGCTGGGAAGGGCGTTGATCCCGAAGGTGAGGGGAAAGGAGTATACGGCTATAGCCATTTCGGATCACGCTCCACACTGGGTAGACTTGGAGATAGGGGAGGAAACAGGAGGGCGCCCACCCTGGAGAATGGACATGGGACTAATGGCAGATGAGGGGGTGTGTCTAAGGGTGAGGGGGTGCATTGAAAAGTACTTGGAACTCAATGATAATGGGGAGGTCCAGGTGGGAGTGGTCTGGGAGGCGTTGAAGGCGGTGGTTAGAGGGGAGCTGATATCAATAAGGGCACATAAAGGGAAGCAGGAGAGTAAGGAACGGGAGCGGTTGCTGCAAGAACTTTTGAGGGTGGACAGACAATATGCGGAAGCACCGGAGGAGGGACTGTACAGGGAAAGGCAAAGGCTACATGTAGAATTTGACTTGCTGACTACGGGCACTGCAGAGGCACAATGGAGGAAGGCACAGGGTGTACAGTACGAATATGGGGAGAAGGCGAGCAGGTTGCTGGCACACCAATTGAGGAAAAGGGGAGCAGCGAGGGAAATAGGGGGAGTGAGGGATGAGGAAGGAGAGATGGAGCGGGGAGCGGAGAGAGTGAATGGAGTGTTCAAGACATTGTATAAAAAATTATATGAAGCGCAACCCCCGGATGGGAGGGAGAGAATGATGGGCTTTTTGGATCGGCTGGAATTTCCCAAGGTGGAAGAGCAGGAAAGGGTGGGACTGGGAGCACAGATCGAGGTGGAAGAAGTGGTGAAAGGAATTAGGAGCATGCAGGCGGGAAAGGCCCCAGGACCAGATGGATTCCCAGTCGAATTCTATAGAAAATATGTGGACTTGCTCGCCCCGGTATTGACGAGGACCTTTAATGAGGCAAAGGAAAGGGGACAACTGCCCCTGACTATGTCTGAAGCAACGATATCGCTTCTCTTAAAGAAGGAAAAGGACCCGCTACAATGCGGGTCCTATAGACCTATTTCCCTCCTAAATGTAGATGCCAAGAACCTGGCCAAGGTAATGGCAATGAGAATAGAGGAATGTGTTCCGGGGGTGGTCCACGAGGACCAAACTGGGTTTGTGAAGGGGAGACAGCTGAACACGAATATACGGAGGCTGTTAGGGGTAATGATGATGGCCCCACCAGAGGGGGAAACGGAGATAGTAGTGGCGATGGATGCCGAGAAAGCATTTGATAGAGTGGAGTGGGATTATTTGTGGGAGGTGTTGAGGAGATTTGGTTTTGGAGAGGGGTATGTTAGATGGGTGCAGCTGTTGTATAGGGCCCCGATGGCGAGCGTGGTCACGAATGGACGGGGATCTGCATATTTTCGGCTCCATAGAGGGACAAGGCAGGGATGCCCTCTGTCCCCATTATTGTTTGCACTGGCGATTGAGCCCCTGGCGATAGCGTTGAGGGGTTCCAAGAAGTGGAGGGGAGTACTTAGAGGAGGAGAAGAACACCGGGTATCTTTGTATGCGGACGATTTGCTACTATACGTGGCAGACCCGGCGGAGGGGATGCCAGAAATAATGCGGATACTTGGGGAGTTTGGGGATTTTTCAGGGTATAAATTGAACATGGGGAAAAGTGAGTTGTTTGTGGTGCATCCAGGGGAGCAGAGTAGAGAAATAGAGGACCTACCGTTGAGGAAGGTAACAAGGGACTTTCGTTACCTGGGGATCCAGATAGCCAAGAATTGGGGCACATTGCATAGGTTAAATTTAACGCGGTTGGTGGAACAAATGGAGGAGGATTTCAAGAGATGGGATATGGTATCCCTGTCACTGGCAGGGAGGGTGCAGGCGGTTAAGATGGTGGTCCTCCCGAGATTCCTCTTTGTGTTTCAGTGCCTCCCGGTGGTGATCACGAAGGCTTTTTTTAAAAGGATTGAAAAGAGCATCATGGGTTTTGTGTGGGCCGGGAAGACCCCGAGAGTGAGGAAGGGATTCTTACAGCGTAGCAGGGATAGGGGGGGGCTGGCACTACCGAGCCTAAGTGAGTATTATTGGGCCGCTAATATTTCAATGGTGAGTAAGTGGATGGGAGAGGAGGAGGGAGCGGTGTGGAAGAGATTAGAGAGGGCGTCCTGTAGGGGGACTAGCCTACAGGCTATGGTGACAGCCCCATTGCCGTTCTCAAAGACATGGGTGGGGCATGGTAAGGTGTCAGATATATATAGGGAAATGAGGGACGAAGGGGAGACTATGGTAGAAGAACTAAAAGGGAAATGGGAAGAAGAGCTGGGGGAGGAGATCGAGGAGGGGCTGTGGGCAGATGCCCTAAGCAGGGTAAACTCGTCGTCCTCGTGTGCCAGGCTAAGCCTGATTCAGTTTAAGGTATTACACAGGGCGCATATGACTGGAGCACGGCTCAGTAAATTTTTTGGGGTGGAGGATAGGTGTGCGAGGTGCTCGAGAAGCCCAGCGAATCATACCCATATGTTTTGGTCATGCCCGGCATTACAGGGGTTTTGGATGGGGGTGACAAAGGTGCTTTCAAAAGTAGTGGGGGTCCGGGTCGAACCAAGCTGGGGGTTGGCTATATTTGGGGTTGCACAAGAGCCGGGAGTGCAGGAGGCGAGAGAGGCCGATGTTTTGGCCTTTGCGTCCCTAGTAGCCCGGCGCAGGATATTGTTAATGTGGAAAGAAGCCAAGCCCCCGGGGGTGGAGACCTGGATAAATGACATGGCAGGGTTTATAAAGCTAGAGCGGATTAAGTTCGTCCTTGATTTATGAGCCTTACAATGTTGGACTCAATGCTTTGTTCTCTCATCCTGTTTCAGCATTTCACTAGTTTGTTTATAGCATTCGTTATTAGTTTTGTTGTTGGTGTAACACCTTGTTTTTCTTCTCTCTGCACCAGGCACCTTCCCGTGTATATAGACTAGCCTCATGTACATAGTTATGTAAATGCTGCACACACATGGTCAGATACACTCATTATACGTTATTTATTCTCACATAGGCACATGTTCTTTGTAAGAAAGGGGGATGTCATAATATACATCAGTACATTATGGTGCAATCACATACACACACTGATGGACATGCAGTGGGACCAATCAGCATACATAACACCGCAGCCAATCATCAGTGAGAGCACAAGCACTATAAAGACAGGGGACAGGAGAGTTCCCGCTCATTCTCGCAGCAGCCAGCACAGAGCTCACAGCCTGCAACACAGACATCCACCATGTGCTGAGTGCCTCACCATAGCTAGTGATAGGAGAGGGTCCACAGTTAAGCTGGTATTGCTTATACCCACGTTTACAGTATGTTCGCATAGTTGAACAGTTAATAAAATAGCGCCACACCACTTCCAGCATTGTTGGCTTGTTTGTAAACCAGAACACCCAACACGACAGTTAGCACTGTTGCTTCACAGCGCCAGGGACCGGGTTTGATTCCCAGCTTGGGCCACTGTCTGTGCGGAGTCTGCACGTTCTCCCCGTGTCTGCGTGGGTTTCCTCCGGGGTCTCCGGTTTCCTCCCATAAGTCCTGAAAGACGTGCTGTTGGGTGAATTGGACATTCTGAATTCTCCCTCTGTGACCCGGACAGGCTCCGGAATGTGGCGACTGGGGGCTTTTCACAGTAACTTCATTGCAGCGTAAATGTCAGCCTATTTGTGACAATAATAAAGATTGTTATTACATAAAAGGCTCCTTAGACAGCACGGTACAAACTCACAACCACTCCCATCTAAGGGCCAAAGGGCGGCAGACACATGGGAATCCCCGCCCCCCCCCCCAAAAAAAAAGTATGTCGCCGTTCCATCATCGTCACTCGGTCAAAATCTTGGAACTCCACACCCCCGCCCCACCCCACAACAGCTCTGTGGGTGTACCTATGCCACATGGACTACACATGGTCCACGAAGGCAGCTCACCACCACCTTGTCCAGGTCAATTAGGGATGGGCAATAAATGCTGGGCCCAGCCAACAACACCCACGTGAAGGAACAAAGAAACATCTGCACTGGGATTGGAACATGTTATTTGGTGTGATTGTGGCTTGCGTATTGAACCTTGATTTATTGTTGAAAATTCATTGAACTCCTGCGCAGCATTAATAACTGTCCTTCAGGTTAAAATTACAACAGACACTTGAAGGGGTTTGATTACATGTTTCCAAGCTCTCGGTCTCATCTCAATCCGCCGTTGAATACTAGAAAAGGGAACGACTCCAGCTCTCCACGCAACAGAGAGAGAAAGGTGTAACATTTCAGGTCGATGACCTTTCGGTAGAACTAATTGTTTGGCAGACTGTCACTTACCTCGAAAAGGATTTATGAGAATGATTCCAGGGGTGAGGGACTTCGGTTACACAGATGGATTGGTGAAGCCTGGGCTATTCTACTACATGGGGAGGCTGTGTAGATTTGACAGAGGCATTTAAACCGATGAGCTGTCTAAATAGAGCACCTGGAGAGATACTGTTTCCATTGGCCGAAAGGTTGAGGACCAAAGGACACAGTTTTGAGGTGATTAGCGAAAGAAGCAATTGCAACATGAGGGATTTGTTTCTTTAAACGCAGCGAGCGGCTAGGTTCTGGAATACACTAGAGAGTTTGATGAAAGCAGGTTCAATAGGGCTTTCAAAAGGAATTGAGTAAGCTTCTTTATAGGAGACATTGCAGGGGTTTGGGGAGAGGGCCATGGAGTGAGATTGCTTTGCAGAGAGCTGGCAGGAATTGGATAGGAAAGCAGCCTTTTTTTCTGCTGTAACCACTCTATGATGCATCCCCGTTTGAAGATCATCCCTCCAAGATCTCTAACCTCAGAGACACCTCCCCCCCCCCCCCCCTCCCCCAACACACACACACACACACACACACACACACACTTCCACCTGAGAATGCTCGGGAAGATAGAGTGTGTGGTCTTGTCATCTGGAAGTGTCAGGCTGGATTTTATGCTCCACCCATGGGTGGGAGGGCAGGCAGGTGGGCCCTGAAACAGGATGTCATGCCATTGGCTGCGTGTTTGCTACCAGCCAATCTGCCCTCGTCCTGCTTTTACAAGTGGCGGGAGAGGCATTGAGTGGACTGCCTTCCCGTGGCCCAATTGAGGATCTGAAGTGGGTAACCTTAAGTCCAGTAAGATTCTCACCCCACTGATATTTTCATAGATTATCATAGAATTTACAGTGCAGAAGGAGGCCATTCGGCCCATCGAGTCTGCACCAGCTCTTGAAAGAGCACCCTACCCAAGGTCAACACCTCCACCCTATCCCCATAACCCAGTAACCCCACTCAACACTAAGGGCAATTTTGAACACTCAAGGCAATTTATCGTGGCCAATCCACCTAACCTGCACATCTTTGGACTGTGGGAGGAAACTGGAGCACCCGGAGGAAACCCACGCAGACACGGGGAGAACGTGCAGACTCCGCACAGACAGTGACCCAAGCCGGAATCGAACCTGGGACCCTGGAGCTGTGAAGCAATTGTGCTAACCACTATGCTACCGTGCTGCCCACGGTATATTTAAAGGGTGGCAGGAGAGGCCTGCACCAAATGTACATCTCAGCAAGTTTGACCCTGCAGCTTGTTGGCCAGGAAAGGAGGAGGGGTCTCCTTTTCGGATCTCTGTGCCAATTGGAGACGCTCCCCTCAGGTTTTTCTCTTGCCTTTACCGTTCCCACCTGACCATCTCACTGTGCTTGAGATCCCTGGAGATTTGGTTCTACCGCAGAATATCTCCTCCTCGGCCTAGCAGTAGTACCGGCACTGGCCACTGCCTCTGGTAGCACTGAGCTGCTGGCCTCCAATTGGCTGGCAGCCTTATGAGGCATGACTTCCTCCCAGAGAGCAGCTGGGGGCTCACTTCATAACAAATAAAGGCCCCTCAGCCGACTCATTCAAAGCAGACAAGCCAAGCGGAGCAAGCTGTTTCCCTGACCCTGTCCTCAGTCTTTCATCCAACTGTGATGTGGAGAGGCCGGTGTTGAACTCGGGTGAGCACAGTAATAAGTTTTACAACACCAGATTAAAGTCCAACAGGTTTGTTTCGAATCACTAGCTTTCGGAGCGCAGCTCCTTCCTCAGGTGAAACCAGGCAGAAATCTCACGTTTCAGGTTTAGTCTGTTGCTGAATATTACCTCAATCTCATAACTGGTCTTCATCAAAGAGGAATAGCAAACGCCATGCACCACGGCTGGGCCAGTGGCGTAATGGGTAACGCACCTGACTACGAATCAGGAGATTCCAGGTTCGACTCCTGGCTGGCTCGGAATTCAATGTTTTGGCGTCCGGTTTAGCTCAGTGGGCTGGACAGCTGGTTCTTGATGCAGAGCTAGTTCAACAGGGCATCATCAATTCTCGTATCGGCTGAGGTTATTCATGAAGGCTCTGCCTTCTCAACCTAACCCCTCGCCAGATGTGTGGTGATCCTCACCAGGCAGCTCGCC
The DNA here is from genome assembly GCF_047496885.1 of Scyliorhinus torazame. Lineage (NCBI taxonomy): Eukaryota > Metazoa > Chordata > Chondrichthyes > Carcharhiniformes > Scyliorhinidae > Scyliorhinus > Scyliorhinus torazame. The sequence goes on from NC_092711.1 coordinate 130,478,225, forward strand.
CCCTCAGAAGGGAGATCAGCAGATGACCATCGGGACGATGACGACTTTACTGAATATTAACTGAATCTCGTATATTACACGGATATTATATTTGATTTCACCTTGGCCTCAAATATTCATTCAACAAAGTACTGAATTTTCAAGTCACAATGAGAAATAAATGATGTTCCGATTTTGACCCAGTGCAGATATTGGCAGCTCGTTCAGTTCACGACAGAATTGAATGGCTTTACAGACGCAGATTAACATTTTAATCATCATCCGAAACATATCTAATGGTAATGTGTGCTCATGTAGACAGGCACAAACAATGCTAGAGCTGAGTTAGAGGAAATTGCAGAGATTTAACTGAATCGCCTTATTGATAAATTCGGCCTTAATGATAGAGAAACAGGAAAAGCCACTCAGGGAGATGAGGAAATCCAGGCTCAGTGCGGATTTGCTGTCACTCCTCCTTTCTTTATATGAACGGTATTTAGGCTGCAGAATGTTTCACAGCAAAACACAGAGGCGTCAAATTTAAACAACACATAATTCTCAGGGCGGCAAGTGGAGCAGTGGTTAGCACTGGGACTGCGCCGCTGAGGACCCGGGTCCGAATCCCGGCCCTGGGTCACTGTCCGTGTGGAGTTTGCACATTCTCCCCGTGTCTGCGTGGGTTTCGCCCCCACAACCCAAAGATGTGCAGGCTAGGGGATTGGCCACGCAAAATTGCTCCTTAATTGGAAAAGCAAATAAAAATAATTGGATCCTCTAAATTTATTTTTAAAAAGAGTGTGGGAAGAGATTCATTCAGTCGTCCCAATTCAAGGCACACAGGCCAGTTCACACTGGGACGATGCCATTCACCTGTTCCGAGTGTGGGAAGGGATTCACTCGGTCATCCAACCTGCTGACACACCAGCAAGTTCACTCTGACGAGAGGCCGTATAAATGCCCAGACTGCTTGAACTGCTATAAAAGTACCAGGGAACTGATGCGCCATCAACATATTCACACTGACGAGAGACCGTTCAGATGCTCTCAATGTGGGACTGGGTTCAGGCGATCATCTCACCTCACTATACACCAGTGAGTTCACAAGGGAGAGAAGCCATTCACCTGCACCAAATGTGGGAAGGGATTCACTCAGTCATCCAACTTGCTGACACACCTGAGAGTTCACAGTGGGGAGAGGCCGTTCACCTGCTCCAAGTGTGGGAAGGGATTCTCTCAGTCGTCCATCGTTCTGAGACACCGGCGAGTTCATCAGTGATTGCAGGAGTTGGATTTTGTTGTTAATCACATCCAGGACTGAAGTATATTCATTGTTACTAAACCCCAGTCCAGTTATAAGTGTTAATATTCTGCACTGAAGTCAAATAAAAAAGCTTTGTGTTAAACACAGTGTATTTTGTGTTTTTAATATCCCTAAAACAAGCCCCTTCCTTTTGTTCCCCATTTCAATCAGCTGCTTTCCTCACTGCCGCTAGTCAACCTGGTCAAACTGCCTCTAATGTTTCTCCTTGTTTGAGCCCTGAACTCACATCATCCTCCAGTCTCTCTCCTATCTCCCATCAGTCGGTCACTGAGCTTGTCTTCTCCATGAGGCCCACCTCCTATTCCCAATAAACTGCTGACCATTTAACTTCCCTATGTTAGCTGATATTGTTTTGTTTTTAAAAAAATATTTTTATTCTCCTCCTTTTTCACATTTTCTCCCACATTTACACCCATCAACAATAAACAATAATCAGCAAGTTTTGTCAATCCCCATAATAACAACTATCCCATCCGCCCACCAAACCCCAAACCTCAGCCCACATGTTTACATAAACAAATGACAAAAAGGAATCAGGGATTACCCGTAGTCACCCTTAATCTACACAGCCCCCCCCAACTAATGTTCGATGTTATCCAGTTCTTGAAAGTGCATAATAAATAGTGCCCATGACTTGTAGAACCCCTCCGAGCTTCCCCTCAGTTCGAACTTAACCTTCTCAAGGGTCAAGTATTCCAACAGGTCCCCCCGCCATGCCAGGGCACTGGGTGGAGAGGCTGCTCTCCATCCCAGCAGGATCCGCCTTCGGGCGATCAACAAGGCGAAGGCTATGATATCTGCCTCCGCTCCCGTTTCCAACCCTGGCTGGTCCGACACCCCGAATATGGCCTCCTGGGGACCCAGGTCCAGTTTCACACGCACCACCTTGGAAATTACCCGAAACACCTCCTTCCAGTACTCCCCTAGCTTTGGACAGTACCAAAACATATGAATGTGATTCACGGGCCCCCACCCCGCAACGCTCACACACATCCTCTACTCCTTCAAAGAATCGGCTCATCCTCGCCCTCGTGAGGCCGCTCTATATACCACCTTCAGCTGTATCAGCCCCAACCCCGCACATGAGGTGGAGGCATTCACTCTCCGGAGCACCTCACACCAGACCCCCTCCTCTATAACCTCTCCCAGCTCTTCCTCTCGCTTTGCTTTGATCCCTTCCAGTGGTGCCTTATCCTCTTCCAGAATAGCTCCGTACACCGCTGACACTGCCCCCTTCCCCAGTCCCCTTGTCGTCAACACCTCCTCCAGCAATGTGGAGGCCGGTTCCTCTGGGAAGCTCTGTATCTCCTTCCTGGCAAAATCCCGAACCTGCATGTACCTAAACACTTCTCCCTGCTCTAGCCCATACTTCGCTTCCAGCTCCCTCAATCCTGCAAACGGACCCCGAAGAAACAAATCTTTTAGCGTCTTAATCCCCTTCTCTTCCCATTTCCGAAAACTTCCATCCACCTCCCTGGCTCAAATCTGTGGTTCCCCCGAATCGGCATTTCCCTTGACCCTAAACCCAACCCGAAGTGTTGGCAAAACTGCCTCCAGATTTTCAATGAAGCTATTATTACCGGACTCCCTGAATATTTCCCCGAGCTATCGGGAGCGGCGCTGTTGCAAGTGCCTTCAGCACCGACCCCCTGCACAAACTCTCCTCCATTCTGACTCACTGAGAATCCATCCCTCTGACCCAGCTCCGCACTTTCTCCACATTCGCCGCCCAGTAGTAGTACAACAAGTTCGGGAGACCCAAACCCCCTGCCTGCCTTCCCCTCTGTAGCAGCACCTTTCTCACTCTGGCCACCTTCCCTCCCCATATGAATGAGGTAATCCTTTCCTCAATCTCCCTGAAAAAAGTCTTTGGCAGGAAAATCGGTAGGCATTGAAAAATAAACAGGAATCGCGGCAACACATTCATTTTTCCCGCCTGTACCCGACCTGCCAGTGACGAGGAAGGCCGTCCCACCTTGCCAGATCGGCTTTCACTCTCCTCACCAAACTAGTGATGTTGTACCTACGAAGCCTCCCCCACTCCCGGGCAACCTGCACCCCCAGATACCTAAAATGAGTCCCTGCTCTACGGAATGGCAACCCCCCAACCCCTGCCCCCACCCCCGGCCGAGACACCACAAAGTACTCACTCTTGTCCAGGTTCAATTTGTACCCCGAGAAAGACCCAAATACCCGCAGTAGCTCCAATATTCCTCCTATCGACGCACTCGGCTCCGACACATACAGCAGCAAGTCGTCGGCATATAAGGACACCCTATGCTCTATCCCCCCCCCGCACTATTCCTTTCCATGCTCCCGAACGTCTCAATGCGATGGCCAACGGCTCAATCGCAAGTGCAAACAGCAGGGGGGACATAGGACATCCCTGTCTCGTCCCACGGTGGAGAGAAAAGTATCTCGAGCTGATGTTATTTGTGCGGACACTCACCCTCGGCTCCTTATATAGTAGCTTTACCCAGTTCACAAATCTTGGTCCAATCCCAAACTGCTCCAGAACTGCCATCAAGTACCCCCATTCTACCCAGTCACACGCTTTCTCAGCGTCCAATGCCACAACCACCTCTGTTTCCTTCCCCTCTGCCGGCGTCATAACCACATTCAAAACCATCCTAATGTTCGAAAACAGCTGCCTCCCTTTCACGAACCCTGTCTGATCCTCCCCTATCACCTTCGGAAGGCACTCCTCCAGCCTACCCGCCAGTACCTTCGCCAACACTTTTACGTCGACATTCAGAAGTGATATGGGCCGATACGACCCACACTCCGTCGGATCCTTATCTTTTTTTAGTAACAGGGAAATCGATGCCTGCCCCAATGTTTGCGGCAACACCCCCTTCCTCAAACATCCCCACCATCAGGGGTGCCAACCTATCCTTAAATTATTTATAATATTCCACCGGAAACCCATCCGGCCCTGCCACCTTCCCCGACTGCATCCTCCCAATCGCATCCTTTATCTCCTGCTCCACTATTGCTCCTTCTAATGTAGCCCTGTCCCCCTCCCCTAGCCTCGGGTACTCCAACCCATCGAGAAATTCCTGCATCTCACGGTCTCCCCCGGGTGGCTCTGACCTGTACAACCTCTCATAAAACTCCTCAAAAACCTTGTTAATCAGCACTGGGGCCACCACCAACTTCCCTGCCCTATCCTTCACCTGAAGAATTTCCCTTGCCGCTGCCTCCCTCCGGAGCTGACCTGCTAACATACGCCTTATCTCCATGTTCATAAACTGCACCCCTTGCTCGTCTCAGTTGGCGCACCGCCTTCCTGGTGGACAGTCGGTCGAAGCTCGCCTGTAGTTCCTTCCTCTTTTCCAGCTTTGCCGGGTCCCCATTCTCTACATACTTCCTATCTACCTCCAACATCTCATCTATTACCCTCTGCCGCTCCAACCTCTCCTCTTTGTCCACCCTGGCCTTAAACGAAATGACCTCACCACCGCCTTTAGAGCCTCCCAGACGACTGCCTTCGACACCTCACCCGTACAATTGAAACCTACATATTCCTTAATAACCTTTTCATCTGACACTGCAATTGCAGAGTATTCCGACCCCTTGACTCCAGCCAGCAAAGCCTTCCCCACCACAAAAAAGTCGATCCGCGAGTATACCTTATGGACCGCTGAGAAAAACGAATACTCCCGTTCCCTTGGGTGCAGGAACCTCCAAGGGTCCACCCCTCCCATTTCCACCATTAGCCCAGCCAGCGCCTTCGCCCCCCCTGATGGGACCAGCGAGCGCGGCCGTGATCAGTCCAACCTTGGCTCCTGCACCAGGTTCCAGTCCCCCCCCCACAATCAGCTCATGCGTGTCTAAGTCGGGAATAGCCCCAACCACCTTCCTCGCGAATCCCACATCGTCCCAATTGGGACCGTATACACTTAACAGCGCCACTAATCTCCCCTCCAATGCCCCTGTCACAATCACATATCTACCCCCCTGATCTAGAACATAGAACATAGAACATTACAGCGCAGTACAGGCCCTTCGGCCCTCAATGTTGCGCCGACCTGTGAAACCACTCTAAAGCCCATCTACACTATTCCCTTATCGTCCACATGTCTATCCGATGACCATTTGAATGCCCTTAGTGTTGGCGAGTCCACTACTGTTGCAGGCAGGGCATTCTTAACAACCCTCTCAACCTGGGTGGCAAATTTCAGGGATCTATGTACATGGACACCGAGATCTCTCTGCTCATCCACACTACCAAGAATCTTACCATTAGCCCAGTACTCTGTCTTCCTGTTATTCCTTCCAAAATGAATCACCTCACACTTTTCTGCATTAAATCCATTTGCCACCTCTCAGCCCAGCTCTGCAGCTTATCTATGTCCCTCTGTAACTTGTAACATCCTTCCGCACTGTCCACAACTCCACCGACTTTAGTGTCATCTGCAAATTTACTCAACCATCCTTCTACGCCCACCTCCAGGTCATTTATAAAAATGACAAACAGCAGTGGCCCCAAAACAGATCCTTGTGGTACACCGCTAGTAACTGGACTCCAGTCTGAACATTTCCCATCAACCACCACCCTTTGTCTTCTTCCAGCTAGCCAATTTCTGATCCAAACTGCTAAATCACCCTGAATCCCATGCCTCCGCATTTTCTGTAGTAGCCTACCGTGGGGAAGCTTATCAAACTCTTTACTGAAATCCATATACACCACATCAACTGCTTTACCCTAAATCCATATACACCACATCAACTGCTTTACCCTCATCCACCCGTTTGGTCACCTTCTCAAAGATCTCAATAAGGTTTGTGATGGCGGCAAGTTGCCCAAGAAAGTATTTGAACAGTTGGGTCTGGGGTAATAAAGGCATGGATGTGGGTTTCTGCAGTAAATGGTTTGAGTTAGGGATAGAGTTAAGATATATCCTGGAGGTGGATGTAAGTTGTCTTTAGCATAGACAGAATATGAATGAAAATAACATCCCTTTTTTTTTGTTGTGCGCAGCCTGCTCATTTAAATTTCTTAAAAGGAACAACTTGTGTGCACATGTGCAGGTTAAAGAGAACATTGGTTGGGAATTCATCTCCCAAGACTATGAACAGACTATTTAAACCTAAAATCTGGTCAAGCACAGGGATGGCATTATTTGTTCTGGGCCAAAGACCATGGCTTTTGCCTCTGCAATGTTTAATGAAGGCAATTGCTGCTTATCCCAGCATGGCATTGAGGGATCAGACAGGTAGTGAAGAGGTCAAACTAGTGGAATCTGACCCCATGCCTTTGGAGAATTGGAGAATGAGGATTTAACATTAGATTTGAAAGGGTGGAACAAGGGGAGATGTTCAAAGGAGGAGGAAGTGCCAGAGAAGAGAACAAAGTATGATCTTGTAATGAGCACACTGCCACCACAACACTCTTGCCAGAAAACGTGGTGAAAGGTATAGACAGATTTGAGTATTGACACAATTCTCTCTAAATTGCTGACCAAGCGACTTTCCATCCTGGTCCCTATTCTAACTGACATTGTGCGGTTCCCTTCCCCCTTAAATTGTCTTCTCTTGGCTCTTCAAATAAACAATTCCCCACCTAATTTACCATGAAAATTATTATACTATTTCCAATCTACATTTCTCTTCTTAAAATCTCCAAACCTGTTTGTTGCATCCAAAATTTGTGCCCCTCTTCTCTGTAATTCCTTGTTTAAATATCTCCAATCAGATTTCTGTCCCTATTGCAGGACTGAAGCACTAATCAAAGACACAGTTGATAACCTCTGTGCCTACCGTCCTTGTGAATGATCACATCAATATCATGACATTGATGGAAATCTGGCTGCGAGGTGATGACATTTTCCCCCTAAACAACCCCCCCCGCTGCCACCACCTTCTCCATCTGAAAGCGTACCCTTTTGCTGACCAGCACCGCTACCCCTCGAGCCCTTCCATCAAATCCGGAGTGAAACACTTGGCTAACCCAGCCCTTTTTAAGTCTCACCTGGTCCTTCACCCTCAAGTGAGTCTCCTGCAGCATTGCTACATCGGCTTTCAAACTTTTAAGATGTGCAAGCACCCTTGACCTCTTGACCGGACCTCCTATCCCTCTCACGCTCCACGTGATTATCCTTACTGGGAGTCTCTCACCGCCCCCCCCACCTTTCTTATCCACCATCACCATACCACCCCATAAGCCTGACCCGCCCCTGTCCATTGTTAACATCGAACCCCTTCCCCCCCTCCCAAGAACCCCCCCTACAAAAACATCCCCCAACATCCCTCCCTCCACCCCCTCTTGCTCGCCTCATAGGCCCATTGAAGCCTTCTACCCAGGCTCCAACGTCCGCAGTCCTCCTCTCACCTCACCCCCGTTCACTAACTGACTCGAGTTAGCTAGCGCGGGTGGCTCCCCCCCTCTCGCCCCCTTCCGCCCAGTCCCAGAGAAAGAAACACCAAAACAAGCCCAACAATCCAACCCCTACAATTCACTAACATAACATTTAACCGTCGCAACACAGAACGCCATTAACTTGAACTCTGCAACAATGCAAAGAGAAGATAATTTCAAATTTCAATACAAATCAGTAAATAGAAAGTTGTAACATTTGTACATTTTCCAGCCGCTCAAACACAGTCCACAGTCTTTCTTCCAGTTCCGCTCTTCACATCTGTCCCAAGCCTTCTGCCCTCACGAACGCCTCTGCCGCCTCCGCTGTCTCAAAATAAAAGTCTTTGGCTTTATATGTTACTTTCAACTTCGCCGGGTACACCACACCAAATCGCACCCCCTTCTTGTACAAAGCCGCCTTCACTCGCCCAAACGCCGCTCGTCTTTTTGCCAACTCCACCGTCCAGTCCTGGTAGATCCGAACCGCAGTACCATCCCACAGCACCTCACGCTTCTGCTTCGCCCAGCTTAATACTTTCTCCTTCATGCAAAACTTATGGAAGCAGATAATTACTGCCCTTGGCGGCTCGTTCACTTTGGGCTTCGGCCTTAATGACCGATGAGCTTGGTCTAGCTCGTACAGGGAGGGGTTCTCACCCTCCCCCACCAGCTCCGCCAACTTCTTAGCAAAGTATTGCGTTGGCCTTGGGCCCTCTGTCCCTTCGGGCAAGCCCACAATTCTCAAATTGTGCCGCCTTGAGCGGTTTTCCAAGTCTTCCAGCTTTGCTCGGAGTCCTCTGTTAACCTCCATCACCCTCCGCAGCTCGTCCCCCATCGAGGTGACCTGGTCGCTGTGTCGTGTCACGGCCTCCTCCACCTCCTTCATCTTCTCGCCCTGCTCTCTCACCTCGGCCAATGCCTTTGCCACCTCCACCCTGATCGGGCCGATTGCCTCCTCCAACAATGACCTCACCACGACCACCATCTCTTTCCTCAGGATCTCCATGTGCCTCATCAAGCGTTTGTCCAGCTCCACCACCATCACCTCGGTCATCTTCTCCACCGTAAGTAGTGCGGTCCCACCTTGCAGTTCGGCTTCCGTCATCCTGTCAACACTTTTGCTTTTGCTCGTCTTCTCCTTCGGCGGCGAACGTGCGTTTCCTCCTTTCTTTGACGCTGCTTTTCGCATCTTTTAGCGGCTTATTGTTTTTTATCTTCTTTCCTTTCTCCTCTCTCCCCCTTCACCCCCCTGCCCTTCATCAATCTGACACTCTTCTTTTTTGAGAAAAAAAAACTTTTACCAAACTTCCATGAATCTTCTTTCTTTCTCCTCTGCATTCACCTGGGTCCAGGCTTCAAACCTTCTTCTTCCTAGGTGGGAGCCATCCGACGTGGAACACCCTCCCCACATGGCGCTCGGGCCTGCCGCCTTGGCCTCCTCGTAGCTCCGCCCCCGCTGCTCCGACCTGCCGGGCCCGGTGCCTCAGCCCCCGCCACCCGCGGGTTTTGCATGAAGGAGAAAGTATTAAGCTGGGCGAAGCCTTAGCTGATATTGTGAATGGTTCTTTCTCTCTTCTGGTTTTGCATCTTAAAATTCACCCTTACCCTTGCTGAAAAAAAATGCCAGATCCCACCTTCCCTGCAAACTGCCGCCCCATATCCAACCTCCCGTTCCTCTCCAAAGCCCCTGAGGATCGATCCTGGGCCCCTCCTATTTCTCATCTACACACTGCCACAAGGTGACATCATCCAAAAGCAGCGTGTTAGTTTTCACATGTAGACTGACAACACCCAGCTCTACCTCACCCCCATCCCTCTCCATTCCTCCACTGTTACTAAATTATCAAACTGCTTGTCCCACATCCAGTACTGGATCAGCAGAAATTTCCTCCAATTAAAAGCTGTGAAGACTAAAGCCATTGTTTTCAGTCACAGACTCAGGGAATTGTTGCAGTGCAGAAGGAGACCATTTGGCCCATCGAATCTGCACCGACCCACTTAAGCCCTCACTTCCACCCTATCCCCGTAACCCAATAACCCCTCAACCTTTTTGGTCACTAACGGCAATTTATCATGGGCAATCCACCTAACCTGCACGTCTTTGGACTGTGGGCCGAAACCGGAGCACCCGGAGGAAACCCACGCAGACAAGCTCTCTAAACAAGCACTACAAATTGTAGTCACTACAACAAATTCCATTCTCTAACTACCCCCAGCCCAGTTGAGCTGGACCCGCTCCTTTGCTGCGTCGCGATGGCTGGAGGACCAGCTACCAGCCAGCTCCAACCTCCATTTCCCATTGGCTGGAACTCCTGTCAATCACGGCTGAGCTTGGCTCTAACGTGCTCTGGTCTCTCCCGCACCGCCCTCAATGTCGTGACGGACGGGATCAGAGGCCTGACTCTGGTGATGTCCATTAGGACCCGATGGCTTTGAAATATTCAATTACATTAATCTTTTCCTGATTTCTCCCTTGGCCACCCACCAACACCCCCCCCCCCCCCCCCCCCCCCCACATCCACTACCACTCAGGATAACGTTTCTCTGAAATTAAGGGCCAATTTAGTGTGGCCAATCCATCGACTTTGCACATGTTTTGAGTTGTGGGGGTGAAACCCATGCAGACACGGGAAGAATGTGCAAACTCCACGCCGACAGTGACCCGGGGCCAGGATCAAACCCAGGTCCTCGCGCTGTGAGGCAGCAGTGATAACCACTACACCACCATGCCGCCCCCAGCTCAGAATGATTGCATGAGTCTGGACAAGCTCCTCCCACTTGCTGTTGGAGGTCAGGATGGAGGGGACGGGGAGAGGGAGAGCCCTTCAATAGGAACTAATTTGTGTTGGGTATTAAAAAGATTCGACAGACGTTTGTTTAACACAAAGCTTATTTATTTGATTTTTGTCCGGCATGTTCGTTCCCATAACTGGGCTGGAATTTACTAATTTAGCAGAAACATTCCTCAAAGAAGATGGATCCGTCCTGGATGTGATTAATAGCAAATTCGAATGACTGTAGTTACTTGTGAACTCGCTGGTGGTTCAGCAGAGTGGATGAGGTAGTAAATCCCTTCTCACACTTGGAGCAGGTGAATGGCCTCTCCCCAGTGTGAATTCGCTGGTGATTCTGCAGGCTGGATAACTGAGTAAATCTCTTTCCGCATTCCGAGCAGCTAAACGGTCTTTCCCCAGTATGTGTTCGTTGGTGTACAGTGAGTTGCTCCGATCGTCTGAACCCAGTCCCGCAGTGAGAGCACCTGAACGGTCTCTCGTCAGTGTGGACCCGTTGATGGGACATTAGTTCCCCAGAACTTTTATAGCACTTCCCACAGTCTGAACAAGTGAAAGGTCTCTCCTCACTGTGTACTCTCTGGTGTGTCAGCAAGTTGGATGACTGAGTGAATCCTTTCCCACACTCAGAGCAGGTGAACGGCCTCTCCCCAGTGTGAACACGTTGGTGTTCCAACAGGTTGGATAACTGAGTGAATCCTTTCCCACACTCGGAGCAGGTGAATGGTCTCTCCCCACTGTGATCTCGCTGGTGTTTCAGCAAGCTGGATGACTGAGTGAATCCTTTCCCACACTGAGGGCAGGTGAACGGCCTCTCCCCGGTGTGACTGCGTTGATGGGTTTCCAGCTCAGATGGGTAATTAAATCTCTTCCCACAGTCCTCACAGTTCCATGGTTTCTCTCCAGTGTGACTGCGCTTGTGTCTTGACAGGCCAGATGATTGTCTGAAGCTTCGTCCACACACAGAACACGTGTGCAGTTTCTCTCCACTGTGAATGGTTCCTTTACCTCCCATGTTCAAAATCCGATAATATTCAGGTCCCTATAAATTGGGCGACTCTGATCCTGCTGTGATGTTTGGTTTCAGTTTCTCAACTGCACATCTCCTCTCTTAATACCCTGTGAAATTGATTTAAAACAGAAAAAAGGGAGTGAGAGAGAACCCACAAAAACACAAAGGCAAATTTTGAAATTGAGCTGAATGAATCTGGTCATTTGTGGGGCCGGCACTGGGAAAAGGTGACCATGAAAACTGTTGAATTGTCATAAAAACCCAACTGGTTCACTGATGTCCTTAAGTGAGGGGAACCTGCCACCCAGTCTGGGCCCACACAGGATTCTGGCCTATATGTGGGAGAAGAGGACCAAAGATAGTAGGGCCAGTGTGGGAGAAGCAAGGGGCGAAGGAGAAGGATTTAATATATCTCTTGAGAGAACTTTGACAACTCTTCGACCTAACCACCCAGAAGGACCAGGGTACCAGGTGTATGTTAAAACCATCACCTCCAAGTTTTCTTCAACTCACGCAACGTCCTGACTTGTCTGACATCCAGTCCTGGATGAGCAGACATTTCCTCCAAATAAATATTGGGAAGACCAAAGCCATTGTCTTCAGTCCCCTCTACAAACTCCACACCCTAACTAATGACCCCATCCCTCAACCTGGTATCTGTCTGAGTCTGAACCAGACTGTTCACTATCACGGCAAAATATTACACCCCAACCTGAGCTATGAACCACGTTATCGCCATTTTCATCTCAGTAACATCGCCCAACTCTATTTGAGTCTCAGCTCATCTGCTCCTGAGACTGTCATCCATTCTTTTGATACCTCTGGACTTAAGACCATAAGACATAGGAGCGGAAGGCCATTCGGCCCATTGAGTCCACTCCACCATTCAATCATGGCTGATTTCAACTCCATTTACCCGCTCTCTCTCCATAGCCCTTAATTCCTCGAGAAATCAACTTCTGTCTTAAAGCCACTCAACGTCCCGGCCTCCACCGCCCTTTATAGCAATGAATTCCACAGACCCACCACTCTCTGGCTGAAGAAATTTCTCCTCATCTCTGTTCTAAAGTGACTCCCTTTTATTCTAAGGCTGTGCCCCCGGGTCCTAGTCTCCCCTCTAATGGAAACAACTTCCCTACGTCCACCCTATCTAAGCCATTCATTATCTTGTAAGTTTCTATTAGATCTCCCCTCAACCTCCTAAACTCCAATGAATATAATCCCAGGATCCTCAGACGTTCATCGTATGTTAGGCCTACCATTCCTGGGATCATCCGTGTGAATCTCCGCTGGACCCGCTCCAGTGCCAGTATGTCCTTCCTGAGGTGTGGGGCCCAAAATTGCTCACAGTATTCTAAATGGGGCCTAACTAGTGCTTTATAAAGCTTCAGAAGTACATCCCTGCTTTTATATTCCAAGTCTCTTGAGATAAATGACAACATTGCATTTGCTTTCTTAATTACGGACTCAACCTGCAAGTTTACCTTTAGAGAATCCTGGACTAGGACTCCCAAGTCCCTTTGCACTTCAGCACTTAACTTTCCTAACGACTCACGGCCGGCTTCCCGCTATCACTATAAGTCAAGTAGAGAAATTCACAATTTTCTCTCCTTCTGCTGCCTGGTCCAGGATCACCGCTCATGCTCCTTGCTGCATATTTCCCCTTGTCATCATCAGCAGTCCCTTGAGTAGAGGATGTGTTTCAGCCAAGGGTCTTCATGCGACTGAACAGACCAGCAGTTTTTTGGACACATTGGGCAGGACATCCCATGAGGGAATGGGAGCCAGAGAGCAGGATTTTCTTAATTTTCTTTCCCTCTGCTGCTGTTCTGCCTCATGAATAAGATATTTTGGTCTCTGCAAGCCAGGGTAATGGAGGATCAAATTACCCAGAATAAAGAATAAGGCTTGACTGACATATTATCTCTGTTCTGAACATTGGGTAACAAGCTGTTTGCTTGGTGTTTGTTCCTGGGGCGGCACAGTGGTTAGCGTTGCTGCATCACAGAGCCAGGGCCACGGGTTCTATTCTGGCCTTGGATGACTGCGTGGTGTTTGCACTTTCTCCACACGTCTGTGTGGGTTTCCTCCCACAGTCCAAAGATGTTAGGTGAATTGGACATGCTAAATTGGCCGACGGTTAGGTGGGCCTAGGTCGCGTGGTCTTTTAGAACGTCGGTGCAGACTCAAAGCTGAATGGCCCCCTTTTAGGGGCTGGTTTAGCATAGTGGCTAAACAGCTGGCTTGTAATGCAAAACAAGGCCAGCAGTGCGGGTTCAATTCCCGTACCAGCCTCCCCGAACAGGTGCCAGAATGTGGCGACTAGGGGCTTTTCACTATAACTTAATTGAAGCCTACTTGTGCCATTAAGCAATTATTATTATTCTGCACTGCAGGGACTCTATATGATGTGGAGATGCCGGCGTTGGACTGGGGTGAGCACAGTAAGAAGTCTTGCAACACCAGGTTAAAGTCCAACAGGTTTGTTTCGATACTACTAGCTTTCGGAGCGCTGATAAAGGAGCAGCGACCTGGTGTTGTAAGACTTCTTACTGGGGTTCTGTATGATCAAGCTCCTCCCAGTCATTGAAAATATTGCCCCAAACAAAGATGGCGGCTGCACATGCGTCCTGCTGCACATTGCACCTATTAAAGATGGCGGTCTAACACGGGACGGTGACGCCCAGCTCGATTCAAATAGCGGACTGGGAAGTCTTTTTCCGAGGTTTGTACTTGCACGACATGTTTAAAAAAAACCTCCACCCATCCAGCAGATCGATCGTTGCCTACTTTGAGTATTTTTCGCTGACCGATCGCGAATCGAATAAACAACTGTCGCCATTACCCCATCGCTTTGACCCGATCTGCGCATGCTTCAGTCACAGATCGGCTCCGCCCCCACATTCACTCCGATTGGTTGGAGGACCAGCCGTTCCCACTCGGTCCGCCAGGCCCGCCCCCTCCTCCTATTGGTCCAGACCTGCCGTCAATCACTCCCTGGGCAATGTGATATTGAGCACGCGCAGTGCGACTCAGCTCCAGGGACAGACGCTTGTTTGTGGATAAGCGGAGGCAGCGTGAGGGGCAGTGGGTGGGGAGGCTTCACAGACACCCAGTGGAGGCCTCAACACCCAACACAACGGCAGCTGCCGCTTTCTCCCGGTGCCAGGCCCCAGTGGACAAATGTGGCTTCAGGAAGGAAATGCAGCAATGGATTTGTTCAGGAGAAATTATCTTTTAACAGCAGGGCTGTACTTCTGAAGCTTTATAAAGCATTAGTTAGGCCCCATTTAGAATACCGCGAGCAATATTGGGCCCCACACCTCAGGAAGGACATACTGGCACTGGAGCGGGTCCAGCGGAGATTCACACGGATGATCCCAGGAATGGTAGGCCTAACATACGATGAACGTCTGAGGATCCTGGGATTATATTCATTGGAGTTTAGGAGGTTGAGGGGAGATCTAATAGAAACTTACAAGATAATGAATGGCTCAGATAGGGTGGATGTAGGGAAGTTGTTTCCATTAGCAGGGGAGACTAGGACCCGGGGGCACAGCCTTAGAATAAAAGGGAGTCACTTTAGAACAGAGATGAGGAGAAATTTCTTCAGCCAGAAAGTGGTGGGTCTGTGGAATTCATTGCCACAGAGGGCGGTGGAGGCTGGGACGTTGAGTGTCTTTAAGACCGAAGTTGATAAATTCTTGATTTCTCGAGGAATTAAGGGCTATGGAGCGAGAGCGGGTAAATGGAGTTGAAAACAGCCATGATTGAATGGTGGAGTGGACTCGATGGGCTGAATGGCCTTACTTCTGCTCCTATGTCTTATGGTCTTAACTCACTTTACTGATCCTGGAGCAGGAGGAGAGAATGGGGGTAATTTCTACCCTGCCCTCACACTGATTAATCATTCACCTGAGGAAAGAGCAGTGCTCCGATAGCTAGTGTTTGAAACAAACCTGCTGGACTTTAACCTGGTGTTGTAAGACTTCTTACTGTGCTCACCCCAGTCCAACGCCGGCATCTCCACATCATGACTCATGGATTTGTTCAGGAGAAATTATCTTTAACTCACTTTACTGATCCTGGAGTAGGAGGAGAGAATGGGGGCAATTTCTCTGCGCTCACACTGATGTA
The DNA here is from genome assembly GCF_047496885.1 of Scyliorhinus torazame. Taxonomy (NCBI): domain Eukaryota; kingdom Metazoa; phylum Chordata; class Chondrichthyes; order Carcharhiniformes; family Scyliorhinidae; genus Scyliorhinus; species Scyliorhinus torazame. Next base: position 130,493,827 of record NC_092711.1, read on the forward strand.
ACATAGATGGTCAAATTTAAATTTAGTGAATAATCTGGAAATCAAAGCTCCACTCAGTATTAATGACCTTGAAACCATTGTGGTGAGTTTGTGGGAAGGGTAAAGTGTGTGGGACTGGGATTTGCACCTTTGGGAAACGAGAGAAACAATTACTCCCCAGGAATGAGAATTATTTATTCTGAATTTCTGACCTGTGCAAACTGGTTTTATAGGGTTACAAGGAGTGGATTGACAGACAGGAAATACAAATCAATCATCACATCAAGATCTGACAGTCACTCAATTCATCAGGATTTGAATATCATCCGCTTTTGAATGTGGAAGGAGAAATGTTTGTTCTGTCTGTGGGAAAAGATTTCAAAATCAGTGTGACAGGAAGAGCACGGCGACACACACGCACCCGAGTGAGAGTGTTCCAGTGAACTGACTGTGGAAAGAGCTTTAACCAGTTATACAGACTGAAAAACACCACACCATTCACAGCGAGGAGAAACTGTACACGTGTTCTGTGTGAGGAAGAAGCTTCAACTGATCGTCCAAAATGGAGAGACACAAGGACGTCGGCACCATTGAGAAACCGTGGAAATGTGGGGATTATGGGAAGGGATTCAGTTACCCTTCTGAACTGGAAACTCATCACCGCAGTCACACCGGGGAGAGACCGTTCACCTGTTCCGAGTGCGGAAAGGGATTCACTTGGTTAACACATCTGACTGCACACCAACTTGTTCACTCTGACATGAGACTTTTTAAATGTTCCAATTGTGAGGAGAGCTTTAAAAACAAATTTAATCTTCTGACACACCAGCGAGTTCACACTGGGGTGAGGCTGTTCACTTGCTCCGAGTATGGGAAGGGATTCACTCAGTTATCCAGCCTTTTGAGACACCAGCGAATTCACAGTGGGGGGATTGATTGATTTGATTTATTGTTACATTGGATTGGATTTGTTTATTGTCACGTGTTCCGAGGTACAGTGAAAAGTATTTTTCTGCGAGCAGCTCAACAGACCATTAAGTACATGGGAAGAAAAGGGAATAAAAGAAAATACATAATAGGGCAACACAACATATACAATGTAACTACATAAGCACTGGCATCGGATGAAGTACAAAGGGTGTAGTGTTAATGAGGTCAATCCATAAGAGGGTCATTTAGGAGTCTGGTAACAGAGGGGAAGAAGCTGTTTTTGAGTCTGTTCGTGCACGTTCTCAAACTTCTGTATCTCCTGCCCAATGGAAGAAGTTGGAAGAGTGAGTAAGCCGGGTGGGAGGGGTCTTTGATTATACCGCCCGCTTTCCCCAGGCAGCTGGAGGTGTAGATGGAGTCAGTGGATGGGAGGCAGGTTCGTGTGATGGACTGGGCGGTGTTCACGACTCTCTGTAGTTTCTTGCGGTCCTGGGCCGAGCAGTCGCCGAGCAGTGCTAGCACAGTGACGTGCTATTTTCACAGAGTAGCACGGTAGCACAAGTGGATAGCACTGTGGCTTCACAGCACCAGGGTCCCAGGTTCGATTCCCCGCTGGGTCACAGTCTGTGCGGAGTCTGCACGTTCTCCCCATGTCTGCGTAGGATTCCTCCGGGTGCTCCGGTTTCCCCACAGTCCAAAGATGTGCAGGTTAGGTAGATTGTCCATGATAAATTGCCCTTAGTGACCAAAAAAAAAGGTTAGGAGAGGTTATTGGGTTACGGGGATAGGGTGAAAGTGAGGGCTTAAGTGGGTCGGTACGGACCCGATGGGCCGAATGGCCTTCTGCACTGTATGCTCTATGTTCTATGTACCGAAGTACAGTGAAAAGTATTTTTCTGCGGCCGAGGGAACGTACACAGTACGTACATAGTAGACAAAATAATAATTAACAGAGAACATTAACAAATGGTACATCGACAAGCAGATATTGGTGAAGTGCGGAACAAGGGGCCAAACAAAGCAAATACGTGAGGAAGGGCAGCATAGGGCATCGTGAATAGTGTTCTTCCAGGGAACAGATCAGTCCGAGGGGGCGTCATTGAGGAGTCTTGTAGCTGTGGGGAAGAAGCTGTTCCTATGTCTGGATGTGCGAGTCTTCAGACGTCTGTAGCTTCTGCCTGATGGAAAGGTCTGGAAGAAGGCAATGCCTGGGTGGGAGGGGTCTCTGATAATGCTGTCTGCCTTCCTGAGGCAGCGGGAGGTTTATACAGAATCAATGTGGGGGTGGCAAGCTTGTGTGATGCGTCGGGCTGAGTTCACCACACTCTGCAGTTTCTTGCGATCTTGGACCGAGCAGTTGCCATACCAGGCTGTGATGCAGCCGGATAGGATGCTCTCTATTGCACATCTGTCAAAGTTTGTGAGAGTCGATGCAGACATGCTGAATTTCTTGAGCTTCCGTAGGAAGTAGAGACGTTGTTGGGCTTTCTTGACTGTTGCATCAACGTGAATGGACCAGGACAGACTGTTGGTGATAGTGACCCCCAGGAACTTCAAGCTATCGACCATCTCCACTTCGGAGCCATTGATGCAGACGGGAGTGTGTGTCGTGCTACGCCTCCTGAAGTTGGTGATCAGTTCCTTGGTCTTTCCAACATTTAGAGAGAGATTGTTTTTGGTGCACCATGCAACCAAGTGATGTATCTCCCTCCTGTAGTCTGACTCGTCGTTGTTTGAGATATGGCCCACCACAGATGTATCATCCGCACGTGCACTGAGTGTAGGAATGGATTCTCTCAGTTATCCAACCTTCTGATACACCAGTGAGTTCACACTGGAGAGAAACCATTCATCTGTCCTGAGTGTGGGATGACATTCGCTCAGTTATGCAAACTGTTGTATCATCAGCAGGTTTACACTGGGGAGAGACCATTCACCTGCTGTGTGTGTGGGAAGGGATTCGCTCAGTCATCCACCCTGCTGAGACACCAGCACATTCACACTGGCGCGAGACTTGGATGTAGAAGTGGTTTGGTTTGAGATTTTAAAAATGGTAAAGGCAAGAATTTATTTCTGAGAGTACACAGTAGGACAGAATGCAAAGGAAGAGATAATGGGAGTTTGTCAAAAATAGAACAGTGATAATCAAGGGGGATTTTAGTCTACTTATAAACTGGAAAAATCTGATGGTCGAAGGTAGCATAGATGAGGAGTTCATAGAATGTTTTTGCGATAGTTTCTACAATCAGCACATTCACATTTTGGAGCCAACCAGAGGGCAGGTTATACCAGACATGGTATTGTGCAACAAGGATTAATTGAGAACCTCATGGTGAAGGCATCCCCAGGTAACAGCGTTCATAATATGATTGAATTTGACATGCAGTTTGAGGGTAAGAAGATTGAGTCCAAGACGAGTAAGTTAAGCTTAAATAAGAGCAATTAGAGGGCATCAAAGCAGAGCTAGCTAAAATGAACTTTGAAATGTCAAGTCAATAGAGATTCAGTAGCAGACATTGAAAGGGATATTTCAGTATACACAGAATAGATACATTCTCATGAGAATGGAAAATTCCAAGGGGAGGACACAGCATCTTCTTTAACTAAACAAGTTAAAGACATATCAATGTTTTATTAAAAAGCTTGTAACAGCGCAAAGGCAGATTTCAGGTCAGACCATTGGGCAGAATATAAAGCATCGAATATAAACACAAAAATATTAATATGGAGGTAAAAATTAGATTACCAGAGAAAGCTGGCCAGAAATATAAAGACAGAGTTTCAATAGATATTTGTGTAAGTAAATAATTCAAGTGAGTGTTGATTCTCCAGAAAGCTCGTCTGGGAAATTGACAATGAAAAGTAAGGTTTTGGCCAATGAATTGAACAGGTATTTGCCTCAGTCTTCACCTTAGAGGAATCAAGTAATATTCCAGAAATATTCGTAAATCAGGAAACGGAAGAGATGGAGGAAGTCAGGAAAATTACAATCACCAGGGAAGTGGTAATGACCAATGTTTTGAGTCTGCGAGCTGACAAATCTCCGGGTCCGGTCGGACTTCACCATCAGGTCTTGAAAGAAGCAGCTAATGACGGAGTTGATGCACTCGTTTCATTGTCCAAAATTCACTAGATACGAGGAGGATTCCATTAAATTGGAAAATAATAAATGTAACTCCTTTATTCACAAAGGGAGGGGGACAGATAGCTGGAAGCTAGAGGCCAGTTAGCCTAATATCAGTCATAGGGAACATGTTAGAAGCTATTATTAAATATGTTATGTCAGATGCCTTAGAAAAAAATCAAGGCAATCAGGTAGTGTCAACATGGTTACTTGATGGAGTCACATGAACTGTGGATAAAGGGGAACAGGTGAATGTACTGTCTTTAGATTTCCATAAGGCATTTGATAAGTTGTCATATCAAAGGTTATTGTAGAAAATAAAAACTCAGGATATAAGGGGTAACATATTGGCTTGGACTGAAGATTGGCTAACCAGTGGGAAACAAAGAGTCAACATAAATGGGTATCTTTCTGATTGGTAGGATGTGAAGAGTGGTGTGCACAGGGATCAGTCCTGGAGACTCAAGTTATTATAATTTATATAAATGACTTGGATGAAGATACTGAAGCTTCTGTTGCTAAATTTGCTGATAACACAAAGGTAAGTGGGACAGTAAATTGTGAGGAATGCAAGACTGCCACATCGGGACATAGATAGGTTAAATGAGTGGGCAGACATCTGGCAAATGGAGTATAATAGAACAGTACAGGCCCTTCGGTCCACAAATTTGTGGCGACCATTTATCCTAATCTAAGATCAACCTAACCTACACCCCTTCAATTTACTGCTGTCCATGTGCCTGTCTAAGAGTCGCTTAAATGTCCCTGACGACTCAGACTCCACCACCTCTGCTGGTAGTGTATTCCACGCAGCCACCACTCTCTTGTGTAAAGAACCTACCTCTGACATCTCCCCTGTACCTTCCTCCAATCACCTTAAAAATATGTCCCCTCGTGACAGACATCTCTGCCCTGGGGAAAAGTCTCTGGCTATCCACCCTATACATGCCTCTCATTACCTTGTACACCTCTATCAAGTCACCTCTCTTCCTTCGTCGCTTCAGTGCGAAAAGCCCCAGCTCCTTCAACCTTTCTTCATAAGAGATGCCCTCCAGACCAGACAGCATCCTGGTAAATCTCCTCTGCACCCTCTCCAAAGCATCCACTTCCTTCCTATAATGAGGCGACCAGAACTGGACACAATATTCCAAGTGTGGTCTAATTAGGGTTTTATAAAGCTGCAGCAAAACCTCACGGCTCTTAAACTCAATCTCCCTGTTAATGAAAGCCAACACACCATACGCCTTCTTAACAACCCTATCAACCTGGGTGGCAACTTTGAGGGATCTATGTACGTGGACCCGAAGATCCCTCTGTTCCTCCACACTTCCAAGAATCATGCCTTTAACCCTGTATTCAGCATTCAAATTTCCAAAATGAATCACTCACATTTATCTAGTTGAACTCCATCTGTCACTTCTCATCCCAGCTCTGCATCCTGTCAATGTCCTGTTTTAACCTACAATAGCCCTTGACACTATTTACAACTCCACCAACCTTTGTGTCATCGGAAAACTTACTAACCCACCCTTTCACTTCCTCATCCAAGACATTTATAAAAACCACAAAGGGTAGAGGTCCCAGAACAGATCCCTGCGGGACACCACTGGTCACCGACCTCCAGGCAGAACACTTTCCATCCACTATCACTCACTGTCTTCTTTCAGTCAGCCAATTCTGCATCCAGACTGACAAATTTCCCTGTATCCCATGCCCCCTAACTTTCTGAATAAGCCTACTATGGGGAACCTTATCAAATGCCTTACTGAAATCCATATACACCACATCCACTGCCTGACCTTCATCAATGTGTCTCGTCACATCCTTAAAGAATTCAATGAGGCTTGTGAGACATGATCTTCCCCTCACAAAGCCATGCTGACTATCTTTAATCAAACTATGTTTTTTCTAAATAATCATAAATCCTATCTATCAGAATCCTTTCCAGTATTTTGCTCACCACAGACGTAAGACTGACTGGTCTGTAATTCCCAGGGATTTCCCTACTCCCTTTCTTGAACAGGGGAACAACATTCGCCTCCCTCCAATCCGGTACCACTCCTGTGAAGAGTGAGGACGCAAAGATCATCGGTAATGGTGCAGCAATCTCCTCCCTCACTTCCCGTAGTAACCTTGGGTATATCCCGCCTGGCCCAGGGGACTTATCTAACCTGATGCTTTCCAAAATTTCCAACACATCCTCCTTCTTAATAGCATTCTGTTCGAGACTATTAACCTGGTTCACGCTGTTCGCAAGAGCAACAAGGTCCCTCTCTCTAGTGAATCCTGAAACAAAATATTAATTTAGGGCCTCCCCTACCTCCTCAGACTATAATGTGGGAAAATGTGAAAGTGCCCATTTTGCTCGGAAGAATAAAACAGTCATATTATTCAAATGGTGAAATATTTTAGAGCTCTGAGACACAGAGGGACCGAGGTGTTATCGTGCATTAATCACAAAAGGTTAGCATGCAGGTACAGCAAATAGGAAAGCTAATAGAATGTTATTTATTGTGAGGGGAATTGAATACAAACTGGGAGGTAATGCTTCAGTTATACAGGGCATTGGTGAGACTGCACGTGGAGCACAGGGTATTTGTTTTTAAAAATTGCAGTTAAAGGGCAATTTACCGTGGCCAGTCCACATACCCTGCACATCTTTGGCCAAAAGAGAAAATTCTGGGAAATCTCAGCAGGTCTGGCAGCATCTGTAGGGAGAGAAAAGAGCTGCACATGTGGGGGCGAGACCCACGCAGACACGGGGAGAATGTGCAAACTCCACACAGACAGATCTCCTTATTTAAGAAAGGATATCAGTGTGTTGGAGGCCATTCAGAGAAAGTTTACTTGACTGATACCTGGAATGGACAGGTTGTCTTATGAGGAAACGCTGGATAGGCCAGGCTTGTGTCATGCGAGAGTGCCTTTAAGAAATGGACGTTTAAGCAATGTACCTTTAAGGAATGGAGATGATCATATTACTGAAGTGATGTCAGAGGTTGGGGGGAGCTGAGCTCACTTCTGCTTTTGGTTTCAGTTTTGCTGAGAGCAGCTAAAAAGTGCCTGGCTGGTTTTGCTGAGAGCAGCTGAAAAGTGCCTGGCTGTTTTTGCTGTGAGTTGCTTAAAAGGAGAAAGCCAGTTTGAGACAGCAGCTTGAGAAGTTCTGGTTTGCTGTGATCTGCTTGAAGGGAGAAAGCCAGGTTTGAGAAAGCAGCTTGGGTGTGTCTGTGTGTTTCCAGAGAGCTGCAGGAAGAAAAAAGCAAGGTGCTGGAGCTGAAGTCAACCAAGCTCATATAGCTCTGCCATAAAACAGAAAATATATATATTCTTTAACCTGAGGTGTTTCTGTTTAAATGTGTTAAGTCTCTGGGATGTTGAAAGGAATAACTGAAGGAGTATTTAGTGTTGTGTTATTTTCGGAGTTATCTTTGAAGTAAGGGGTGTTAAGAGATCCAATGTTTATTTAAGATGTTAAGTTGAGTTCGTGGAATAAACATTGTTTTGTGTTTAAAAACCCACGTGTCCATAATTGTAATCCCACACCTAGGGAACAAGTCGTGTGCTAGGAAAAGCAACAAATTCATTAAAGGGGAAGGTCGGTTGGTTGAGAAGGGAGATTTAATAATGGGAGATGAGGAAATGGCTGAGGAACTAAACAGGTTTTTTGGGTGACTGATGGAAATGAGGCTATGACAGGTGAGGACCTTGAGGATTGTTATCACTAAGGAGGTAGTGGTGGGCAAGCTAATGGGGCTAAAGGTAGACAAGTCTCCTGGCACTGATGGAATGCATCCCAGAGTGCTAAAAGAGATGACTAGGGAAATTGCAAATGCACTAGTGATAATTTACCAAAATTCACTAGACTCTGGCATGGTCCCGGCGGATTGGAAATTAGCAAACGTGACACCACTGTTTAAAAAAGGAGGTAGGCAGAAAGCGGGTAATTATAGGCCAGTGAGCTTAACTTCGGTAGTAGGGAAGATGCTGGAATCTATCATCAAGGAAGAAATAGCGAGGTATCTGGATGGAAATTGTCCCATTGGGCAGGCGCAGCATGGGTTCATAAAGGGCAGGTCGTGCCTAACTAATTTAGTGGAATGTTTTGAGGACATTACCAGTGTGGTAGATAACGGGGAGCCAATGGATGTGGTATATCTGGATTTCCAGAAAGCCTTTGACAAGGTGCCACACAAAAGGTTGCTGCATAAAGATGCATGGCATTAAGGGGAAAGTAGTAGCATGGATAGAGGATTGGTTAATTAATAGAAAGCAAAGAGTGGGGATTAATGGGCGTTTCTCTGGTTGGCAATCAGTAGCTAGTGGTGTCCCTCAGGGATCAGTGTTGAGCCCACAATTATTCACAATTTACATAGATGATTTGGAGTTTGGGACCAAGGGCAATGTGTCCAAGTTTGCAGATGACACTAAGATGAGTGGTAAAGCAAAATGTGCAGAGGATACTGGAAGTCTGCAGAGGGATTTGGATAGGTTAAGTGAATGGGCTAGGGTCTGGCAGATGGAATACAATGTTGACAAATGTGAGGTTATCCATTTTGGTAGGAATAACAGCAAAAGGAATTATTATTTAAATGATAAAATATTAAAACATGCTGCTGTGCAGAGAGACCTGGGTGTGCTAGTGCATGAGTCACAAAAAGTTGGTTCACAGGTGCAACAGGTGATTAAGAAGGCAAATGGAATTTTGTCCTTCATTGCTAGAGGGATGGAGTTTAAGACTAGGGGGGGTTATGCTGCAATTGTATAAAGTGTAGTGAGGCCACACCTGGAGTATTGTGTTCAGTTTTGGTCTCCTTACCTGAGAAAGGACGTACTGGCGCTGGAGGGTGTGCAGAGGAGGTTCACCAGGTTAATTCCAGAGCTGAAGGGGTTGCATTACGAGGAGAGGTTGAGTAGACTGGGACTGTACTCATTGGAATTCAGAAGGATGAGGGGGGATCTTATAGAAACATATAAAATTATGAAGGGAATAGATAGGATAGATGCGGGCAGGTTGTTTCCACTGGCGGGTGAAAGCAGAACTAGGGGACATAGCCTCAAAATAAGGGGAAGTAGATTTAGGACTTTTAGGAGGAACTTCTTCACCCAAAGGGTTGTGAATCTATGGAATTCCTTGCCCAGTGAAGCAGTAGAGGCTCCTTCATTCAATGTTTTTAAGATAAAGATAGATAGTTTTTTGAAGAATAAAGGGATTAAGGGTTATGGTGTTCAGGCCGGAAAGTGGAGCTGAGTCCACAAAAGATCAGCCATGATCTCATTGAATGGCAGAGCAGGCTCGAGGGGCCAGATGGCCTACTCCTGCTCCTAGTTCTTATGTTCTTATGTTCAAAGGAACCCAAAACCATTTCCTCCATATTTGTCAGCAACAAACAAGGTAGGGAACATGGTGGGCCGTGAAGGTTGACCGGCATGGGTCGCGAAGGTTGACCGGCATGGGTCGCGAAGGTTGGCCGGCGTGGGTCGCGAAGGTTGGCCAGCATGGGTCGTGAAGGTTGGCCGGCGTGGGTCGCGAATGTTGGCCGGCGTGGGTCCCGAAGGTTGGCCAGCGTGGGTCGCGAAGGTTGGCCGGCGTGGGTCGCGAAGGTCAGCCGGCGTGGGTCGCAAAGGTCGGCCAGGTTGGGCCCCGAAGGTTGGCCGGTTGGTAAAAATGGGTCCCCGGAAAAAGATTTTGAAAAACACTGCCCTAACTCCAACCCTATGAGGTGATACTGGGATACATTTCCCCGTGTTTGTCAAGCCAGGAATTCTTAATTCAAAGCAAGAGAGAGACACACACACAGCTATTCCTACAATCAATACATGTCTGAAGATTTTATTAGGTTATTAGACAGTGATCTATTACAGATCTCCCCACCTTGAAGAGGGAGTCTCCTTATTGACTTCACACAAACTGATTTCTGATTAGCCCAGCTATTTCTAAACTACAAGCTTCTTTTCCAAATTTCTTGGTAACATTCCATAGATAACATTCTAAAGCTACTGAAATGGTCAGAATCAGCAACACAAACCCTTGAGCTGCCGAGAATAAATGTAAAATCTTTTCCAGTAAATTGTGATCATTATTGGCTTAGATTTATCCTCCCCACCTGCACTCCATCTCTCACAATTCTAAATTATTGGCATCGTAAACACATCTGGTTCAAAAAAGGTTCATGCACGGACTTTAACGATTCTCCAGCTCCCTGTTCACCTGCATCCACCTTGTGGATATTTTCTAAATCTATATCCCCCTTCACTTTAATTTCACTCCCTCTGATAGATTCCAGTGTGTTTAATTCTGTCCTGATTGTTTTAAAATCAGTTTCTCTGTGCAAGAAATGTCAATGTCTTAATAACCTAAAAATGGTCCCTCATTCTTTCTTTAAAATAAATTTAGAGCAGGGGTTTTCAAAGTGGGGGTTGCGACCCGCGGGTGGGCCGCGGGCAAGTGTCAGAAGGGTGACGGAGGCAGGATTGAATTGCTGCTCGTTGCGCCCATCAGCCGCTAACGCAACATTCAGAAGCCTGCAGGGAAACTCCTACCTAAAACATCAATTCAGTCCTCTCCTTAAACAATTACAATGAGGACAGATTTGACAGTTAGGAATTCTAGCTTATTGCACAAGATTCATGTTTATCGATGTTGCCCCTTTAATTATTTTAAAGAAATAATTTCAGTGCACTGTAATTGGTTTCAGGGACACAGGAGCTGATAGACGTACATTTATCAGGAAAATCACGCTCGAGTGAATGCAACTCAGGGGGAGTGACCGTGTATCATCCACTGTAGATGAGAACAGAACGGGGCTTCATAGCTTAAAATCCTTCCCTAATTTGTGCTCAGTATTTCTGTCTGGAAATGTGATAAAGCTGGCCGCTGATGAGTGAAAGGTGTTTAAGGTGGCATTTGATTTGGTAACAGCACCTCCTCCACAATCGTCCTCAACACCAGGGCCCCACAAGGATGTGTGCTCAGTCCACTACTGTACTCCCTACTATAAGTTTGCGGATGATACGACTGTGGTGGGTCGTACCTCAAACAATGACGAATCACAGTAAGACGTCTTACAACACTAGCTTTTGGAGCGCTGCTCCTTCCTCAGGTGATTCACCCGAGGAAGGAGCAGCGCTCCAAAAGCTAGTGACATCGAAACAATCCTGTTGGACTTTAACCTGGTGTTGTAAAACTTCTTACTGTGCTCACCCCAGTCCAACGGCGGCATCCCCACATGATGACGAATCAGACTACAGAAGGGATATAGATCACTTGGTTGCATGGTGTACCAAAAACAATCTCTCTCAATGTTGGAAAGATCAGGGCAGCACGGTGGCGCAGTGAGTAGCACTGCTGCCGCACGGCGCCGAGGTCCCAGGTTCAATCCCGGCTCTGGGTCACTGCATGTGTGGAGTTTGCACATTCTCCCCATGTTTGCAGGGCTTTTGCCCCCACAACCCAAAAAGATGTGCAGGGTAGGAGGATTGGCCATGCTAAATTGCCCCATAATTGGAAAAAATAAATTGGGTACTCTAAATGTATTTAAAAAAAAAAAATTTTTAATGTTGGAAAGATCATGACATGCACCCCCGTCTACATCAATGGCTCCGAAGTGAAGATGGTCCACAGCTTTAAGTTCCTGGGGGTCACCATCACCAACAGTCTGTCCTGATCCACTCACGTTGATGCAACAGTCAAGAAAGCCCAACAACGTGTCTACTTCCTACGGAAGCTCAAGAAATTCAGTATGTCTGCATTGAATCTCATAAACTTCTACAGATGTGCCTTAGAGAGCATCCTTTCCGGCTGCATCACAGCTTGGTATGGCAACACGGGGGTAGCATTGTGGTTAGCACAATTGCTTCACAGCTCCAGGGTCCCAGGTTCGATTCCTGGCTTGGGTCGCTGTCTGTGCGGAGTCTGCACGTTCTCCCTGTGTGTGCGTGGGTTTCCTCCAGGTGCTCCGGTTTCCTCCCACAGTCCAAAGATGTGCAGGTTAGGTGGATTGGCCAAGCTAAATTGCCCTTAGTGTCCAAAATTGCTCTTAGTGTTGGGTGGGGTTACTGGGTTATGGGGATAGGGTGGAAATGTGGACATTGGGTAGGGTGCTCTTTCCAAGAGCTGGTGCAAACTCGATGGGCCGAATGGCCTCCTTCTGCACTGTAAATTCTGTGAAATTCTATGAAACTGCTTGGCCCAAGATCGCAAGAAACTGCAGAGTGTGGTGACCTCAGCCCAACACATCACACAAGCTTGCCACCCTCCCATTGATTCAGTACAAACCTCCCGCTGCCTCAGGAAGGCAGACAGCATTGTCAGAGACCCCTCACACCCAGGCTTTGCCCTCTTCCAGACCCTTCCATCAGGCAGAAGATACAGAAGTCTGAAGACCTGCACATCCAGACATAGGAACAGCTTCTTCCCCACAGCTACTAGACTCCTCAATGACTCTCCCTTGGACTAATCTGTTCCCTGTAAGAACACTATTCATGACGCCCTATGCTGCTCTTGTTCCGCACTGTAACCAATCACTATTTGTTGATGTACTATTTGTCAATGTGCTCAGACTGCGTACTATGTACGTACAGTGTACGTTCCCTTGGCCGCAGAAAAATACTTTTAACTATACTTCGGTACATGTGACAATAAATATCAATCAATCAATTAACCTACCAAATTGTAAAAGCACAGGAGGCAACTTCTGTATTAAAGGGCAGGATTGGCAAGATCATAAATATCGTCGTTTAAAAAATTTTTTTTTACAGTACCCAATTATTATTTTTTCCAATTATGGGGCACTTTAGTGTGGCCAATCTACCTAACCTGCATATCTTTTGGGTTGTGGGGGCGAAACGCACGCAAACACGGGGAGAATGTGCAAACTCCACACGGACGGTGGCCCAGGGCCGGGATTCGAACTCGGGTCCTCAGCGCCGTAGGCATCAATGCTAACCACTGTGCCACCGTGCCACCCCCTATATCATAGTTAATCGATTTATTTATCTATTGATTAAGGGAGTGAGTCACCAACTCGCATTAAATGATCGCGGTGAAATTGCACAGAGGCAAATTTATATGGTCCGATCCGAAATTCTGTTCTAATTGCTGAATACAATTGAGCATTGGAACTGTTAAGAAAGGTCTGCAAATGGGATTCAGACTGTTTTGTGACTCTGCACATATTTGTTTTAAATTCCTCCACACCACTGACCACAAAAACTGTCATTCCCTTCTCTCTAACTGTCATTCCCTTCTCTCTAACTGTCATTCCCTTCTCTCTAACTGTCATTCCCTTCTCTCTCTATTTTAATTAAATGCTTGCCCACTTGTGCTGATTTCACGTGTCTGTGAAGGCGGATGTACTCAATCGCACAACTAAGCCAGCTAACATAAGTCTCAGCGGTTTCAACACTTGGAATATGGAAGACACCATGTGGCTGAGAAAGGGGACACAGGATGACTGAATAAGGATATGCCTTTACTTTCTCTTACCCTTCATTTTATTTATTTTTAAAATTATTTATTTAAAATAAATTTAGAGTACCTTCTGCACTGTAAATTCTATGATAATCTATGATGATACCCAATTCATTTTTTCCAATTAAGGGGCAATTTAGCGTGGCCAATCCACCTACCCGGCACATCTTTGGGTTGTGGGGGCGAAACCCACGCAAACACGGGGAGAATGTGCAAACTCCACACGGACAGTGACCCACAGCCGGGATCGAACCTGGGACCTCGACGCCATGAGGCTGCAGGGCTAACCCACTGCGCCACCATGCTGCCCATTTACCCTTCATTTTAGCTTTGAGCAGCGTTTCCAAGTCAGTGATAAAAAAGAAATGGCTAAACTTTTCAGATCGATGGCCTTCCATCACAGCCATCAAGTGTTGCCTGATCTGCTGACTATTTCCTGTATTGTCAGGTACTTCAAATTCTGGGGGTCCGTTAGCTCAATTATCCTGTTCTCATTCAATGTTGACATAAGTTCAACGCACCAGGGGCTTCTAGATAATGATTAAGAGCAGGAAAACTAGATGATTTTCTTTCTCTCCCTTGTCTGGGGAAAGGAAACTTTAGCGTCCCAATCATGGCCTAGACTCAGGGAAAACTGGGGAAGCGAACAGGACGTGGATCTCGAAGGTCGGCCAACGTGGGCCCTGAAGGTTAGCCCGTTGGCATAAGTTGGTCCCGGGAAAATGTTTTTGAAAAACACTGAATTAGAGTACCCATTTCTTTTTTTCGAATTAAAGGGCAATTTAGCGTGGCCAATCCACCTAGCCTGCACATCTTTGGGTTGTGGGGGCGGCGAAACCCACGCAGACACGGGGAGAATGTGCAAACTCCACATGGACAGTGACCTGGGGCTGGGACGAACCCGGGTCCTCAGCGACGTGAGGCAGCGATGCTAACCACTGTGCCGCCTGCTGCTCTCTCATTCTACGTTAATCTCTCAATGTTGTTCTGTAGTCGTGTAGCTGAACCTGTCTGGGACTGCTCGCCGGTGCATGGTCACCATGTATTTCCACAAATTATTATTTATTTGTTTATTTTTTAATATAAATTTAGAGTACCCAATTATTTTTTCCAATTAAGGGGCAATTTAGCGTGGCCAATCCACCAACCTTGCACATCTTTTGGGTTGTGGGGCTGAAACCCACGCAGACACGGGGAGAATGTGCAAACTCCACACGGACAGTAACCCAGGGCCGAGATTCGAACCCGGGTCCTCAGCGCCGTAGGCAGCAATGTTAACCACTGTGCCACCATGCTGCCCATTTCCACAAATTATTGACACATCAGCACACTCACATCTGTATTCCAAAGGAATGTTCCATCTACCACCTGTTACAGACCACTCATGGATTTTCAATTTCTTAAAAAGCTGAAGGTAGTGTCTCCGTGAAGATGTTTGCCTGTCTCTCTGTGGTTCATGCCTTCAGGTAGTGACCACACTGTCAGATTCTCTTATTTTTAAGTTCAGAAGGAAGGACACAAGCGTCAAGAGAAAACTATCAATTATTGTCTCCTCTACACTTTCCTGACTTCCACTAGAATGTATGTGGATATCCAGTTTGTCTGTAAATGTAAAGTAAATTGCTTATTGTCACAAGTAGGCTTCAAATGAAGTTACTGTGAAAAGCCCCTAGTCGCCACATTCCGGCGCCTGTTCGGGGAGGCTGTTACGGGAATTGAACCGTGCTGCTGGCCTGCCTTGGTCTGCTTTCAAAGCCAGCGATTTAGCCCTGTGCTAAACAGCCCCTGCTGTTAGATCCAGGGTGAATTATTCCAATTCCCAATCACTGGAGTGATTTATTTTCTTTGAAAATGGGGCTTCCCACAAGAGATTACGGAAACTTTACTGTCCAATTAAACACATTATCAGGTATTTTTCGGTCAGAAGTACATATCGGTTTGGGGGTAACTCTCATATCTCCCGTATTCAGCACTTTGTCTTGAACGATAACAAATGGGATGAAGCCAAATCTTTAAAAAACAGAATCTTTAGTTTAAATTCTGACTGTGCTGCTTGATTGTAAAATGGTGAAGCAAATATTCACAAAAGGGCACAATTGTGTCAACTTTACGTAATTTTATTTCCAGATTAAAGATGAACAAGACACCATCTTGATCTTTGTTTTTCCAATTATTTTGGTATTTTTCCTAGTTTTTCCCAAATGTTATCTTTTCTTTCTTCAGGTGTCTTTCCCGATCGCTGTATTATAACTCAGGAAAAATCAAACTAAAAAAAGCTAGCTTTCGTGAGTAAGCAAATGCTTCAACCTTTTAAGACCAAAAAGAGGGTGGAGCTTCCCACAGCTTGTGAGCTCCGAAATATCACTTCAAGGCTGAAGTTTATCTTCAGGGAATCAAACATTTTGTTGCCTTTTCCAATTGCACAAGTTAATTGTAATTCACACTGAAAGGTTTACTTTCATTCAGTAATTGGATCATTTCACTTTTCTCAGCACAGGAGCTGGCAGCATTTTAGATAAAATGTCAATTGTTCACTTCTCTTGTAGCTGGTGTGTGGAGAAGATCATATTCACTGTAGATCTGTCAGCACAGAAACCGCACTGTGCTTCTGGATACACTCAGTGTGCAAGTCGATGTATCCTCAAACACAACATTAGTGAATGTCTTCCCAGTGATGCAAAGGAGTGAGATGTCCCTGTAGTTGTAGTAATCTCCTCTGTCACCGCTGTTTTGGTAAAATGTGTTGATTTTTGTGTCACCCATTTCCTGTGAAATGGATTCTACCTCCCAAAAGAGGAGGAGACGGTTATGAAGGTGTGACAGTCGATGGGATTTTCTGTGTATGAGCAGTCCAGCGGAATTCCATCCTTGCCGGGTGCCTTTCTGCTTGCTCAACAATCAATGGCCTTTTCCAGCTCAAATGATGAGGGTTCCTTGTCCAACTCAACCATGACAGGAAGCTGCAGGAGAGTCAGAGACTGGGAGATGTCCGTCTCACAAGGGTACAACTCACAGTAATGTTCAACCCAGCGGGACATATTTACATCTGTTGGTGAGAACTTCACCATCTGCCGATTTCAGGGGAGCAACATTGGTGGAGGCAGAAATAAGTATCCTCTTGATCCCATCAAACACGGTAGATTTCAGAGGCAATTCACATTTTGTGATGTAGGCTCATCCAATTTTTATTTGCACAGTATCTCCCTGTCTTTTACACAACTGCCTTGGCTACTTTCAGATTGTGCAGTGTTCTAGCTGTTGGGTTTATGTTGTATATCAGGCCGGCTTTGCTTTTTGCTTCAGTGGCAGATGTCGTCTCTGCTGAGTGGCTCTCAAACCAGTCTTTGTTGTGGGTTCCACCTTTACTAAACGTTGCTGCTGCTGTGTCAGAAATGATTCAACTCAGTGACTTCCAAACTTCATCAATATCAATATTGATGTTCAGTGTTTATCTACATTTTCACAGGGCCTGTACAATATTTCACCGTCTCGTTTTGCATCCTTCATAATTTAATTTCCTAATGGACATAATACTGAAGAAGTCAATAAGAATTGTCAGGAAGGATTAATCTGCACTTTCTGATTGGAGATGTTAATCAGTGGAACCTTCCACACACTGATTTACATCAAAGATCAATTTAGGATTGAAGTACAAGTTCATAATTTTACTGTAAATGTGTTCCTGGTGAGAGTTCTCGAACTAAGGAGAAAGATCACAGGCGCTGCTTTTAAAAAGGGACATTGCAGTCCCGAAAATCAGTGACATCTCCAGAATATTAAACTGCAGCCAGTTATAGGGATTGTTATCAGCAGAATCAAACTGGATATTGTCAGACTATCAATCCTGGATGTGATTAGCAGCAGCAAAACAACAGATTCCAGTCCCTGCACTCACTTGTGACCTCGCTGGTGTCTCAGCAGGTGTTGTGACTGAGTGAATCCCGCTCCACACAAGGAGCAGGTGAACTGTCTCCCCCCGGTGTGATCCCACTGATGTGTCAGCAGTTGGGATGACCAAGGGAATCCCTTCCCACACACGGAGCAGGTGAACCGTCTCCCCCCGGTGTGATCCCACTGATGTGTCAGCAGTTGGGATGACCAAGGGAATCCCTTCCCACACACGGAGCAGGTGAACGGCTTCTCCCCAGTGTGAGTGTGTTGGTGCTCACTGAGGTTAGCTGACTGACTGAAACCCTCTCCACAGGTGGTGCACCTGAATGGTTCCTCGTTTGTGTGCATTTGGTGTGTCTGGAGGGTGAATACCTGAGTGAAACCCTCCCCACACACAAAGCAAATGAATGGTTTCTGACCCGTGTGAATTAGCTGGTGTTTAGTGAGGATGGATGAAGTCTTGAATTTCTCTTCACAGGTTGTGCAGCTGAATGGCTTCTTCTCAGCGTGAACTCGCTGGTGTAACCGAAGGCCAGATAACTGAGTGAATCCCCTCTCACACACACAACAGATGAACGGCTCCTCCCCAGTGTGAACGCGTCGATGGATTTCCAGCCTGGATGAAGAATTGAATACTTTATCGCAGTCCTCACATTTCCACGGTTTCTCCATAACTCCAGTTTCCTCGTATCTCCAGGTGGACAATAAGTTGAAGCTTTGTCCACACACACAGAACACAATTACGCTTTTTTTGAGTTGCGATTCGTGTGATGTTTTTTGCACGCTGTTTAACTGGTTAAAGCTCTTTGTACAGTCAGTGTCCTCTCAAAACACAGAACCTCCAGTGTGTGTCTTGATGATTTTCCAGTCACAGATGTTTTAACTGGTGTCACACAGACAGATCACACAAACATTTCTCCTTCCAAATTCAATTACTGATGATATTCAGGCCATGGTG
This sequence comes from Scyliorhinus torazame, assembly GCF_047496885.1. Lineage (NCBI taxonomy): Eukaryota > Metazoa > Chordata > Chondrichthyes > Carcharhiniformes > Scyliorhinidae > Scyliorhinus > Scyliorhinus torazame. Next base: position 130,512,178 of record NC_092711.1, read on the forward strand.
ACTCAGTGACTCTCTCAGATAATGCTGTAATGTTCAGTTTGAGCTTCCTGTTCGTAAATCCACCCATTCTAATGCCCTGGTGAAGGAGTTTACAAAACTTTAAATAGAGGAGCGAAGTCCTGAATGTACAATTCTATTTTCCTTTAAACATATTTTCCTCATTTGTACCTGTAAAGCAGTAAATCCTAATCCCATGCACTCTCTCGCCCCCTGTGCTGGATACAATTCCCAAGGTGACCAACAGTCCAGTATTTTATGGGAATGTATTTCAGTCCACTGTCACAGGCTGCATGCTGTCTGGATGTTGTCTGTCATCTAACTTGGACCTTTCTCAATGCACTGAACCATGTTCCTTACTGTTTCTGTGTTCCAACAGCTCTGGCAGAGACTTACCCCAGGCGGCCTGGTCCCAGCTCTGGCAGAACGCCAGCCTTTCAGTGCAGGCTGTGCCTTAATTTTCACCATGAGAGTTGGTCAGTCTGGCATACCCTGCACACCACCTTCACAATTCTTTTGCTCAAGCCCCACTATGCAAAGTGAGAATAAAATCAATATGTTTTCCTCCTGGTCACTGCAGCGGGTGTTTGTGAATCCTCCCCGCCCACCTGGCAGGGTTTCATTCCTTGCCAGAGATCAGAGTCCTCATTGATTTGAGTGCAAAGTGTAAGCTCTTATTTCTTGACCCCCTCCCCCATCCTCCAGTGTCTGAAGTAGGATGGTGCCAGTTAACCTGGGCCTGTTCCCGGTAGGGAGGGAGAAGTCCCGCAGCTGCAAACCAGGGAGCTGACAATGATTGTGAAGGGTTTGTGGATCCACAAAGTGTTTCCAAATCCTCCCACCCACCACCTGACGCTGACTCGGCTTCTCCGGGACAAAGGACACTCTCCCCGAGGCCAACACTGGAGCGCATGCTCCAAACTCCGTCCGTACACCTGCGCAATAGTGTCTAACACCAGTAGTCGCACTGTGCATGCTCTGTATCACAATGCCCATCTGATTGATGGGTCAGGACCAATAGGAAGAAGGGCGGGGCTGGAGGACCGAGCAGAGCGGCTGGTCCTCCAGCCAATCAGAGTTAAAGAGGGGCGGGGCTGAGCCTGGATCTCCCTCATTGGCTGAAACTCTGCATCATTTTGAAAGCTGATTTGTCTCAAACTCCAGGAGAAAACTGGACCTTTCTGTTTGTGGCTTTAAACAGATTAAACCCTGTAGGTGTGGAACAAACATTTCAACATTTGTTACTGAGATGAGTGTCGTGTTGGGTGTCCTGATACACAAATGAGCCAACACGGCTGTAGATGGTACAACTTGATCTTATTGTGTTAACTAACAGATGCAACTAACTATAGACTAGGGTACGTTCGCTACCAGCTAACCTATGGACCCAGCCCTATCACTAATGTTGGTGAGGCACTCAGCACATGGTCTGTGTCTGAGTGTCACGCTGCAAGCTCTGTGTCCCGAGCTGTCTCCTACCAGAATGAGCGGGAACTCTCGTCTTCCCCCTTTTATGGTGCGTGTGCTCTCACTAGTGATTGGCTGCGATGTTGTGTGTGTGCTGGTTGGTCCAAATGCCTGTCCATCAGTGTGTGTGTAATTGCACCATGATATGCTGATCTGGATATCATGACATCCCCCCTTTTTACAAGAAATATGTGCCTGCATGATAATAAATAAGATTGTGTACTGGGTGCAACTAAATATGTGTGTATGGGATTAACTACAAAATGTACAGGAGGCTAACTATATACATAGGAAGATGTCAGATGCAACACAAGGACAAAAGTGTACCAAGAACAGAACAAATGCAAACTCTCAAACACAGAACGATAATAGAAACATGTCAACAGTACTGTAAACCAGTTCAGTAAGTCCAATGGAACAAAAAAAACCAATACAGGCTCATAAGCTCAGTCTCTCAGGTGGGCGACGAATTCGGGTTGACCGCCTCAAGGGTGGGTCAGGAGCCACTGGCTGAGGAATGGGCCTATCGACGGGCGAGAGAGGAAAATGCATTGTGGCAGGAAGCTCAACAAAGTCGACATCAGGGGCAACAGGAGGGCATGGCACCAGTGCAGAGTGTCGTAGTGAGCGCGGAGTCAAACAAAGGGCCCGCGATTGCGGCGGCGAACAGAGCCATCAGGCATGTGAACAACGAATGGTCGGGGAGCCACCTGGCAGAGAACCTCAGCAGTTGCTGCCCAGCCACCGTCCGGAAGGTGTATGCGGACATTGTCGCCAGGCTCCAGGGCAGGAAGATCAGTCGCCCGAGCATCATGTGCCACCTTCTGCTGATCGCGCTGTTGTTGCATCTTCCGCAAGACTGGGGCATGATCGAGGTCAGGAACATGAATGGACGGAACAGTTGTCCTGATAATGCGACCCATCAACAGCTGAGCCGGCGACAGCCCCGTGGACAGTGGGGCCGGGCGATAAGCCAGCAAGGCTAGACAGAAGTCAGACCCGGCATCAGCAGCCTTGCAGAGAAGCCTCTTAACAATATGGATGCCCTTCTCCGCCTTGCCATTCGATTGAGGATACAACGGACTGGACGTCACTTGCGTGAAGTTGTAGGCAGTGACAAAGGAAAACCATTCCTGACTCGCAAAGCAAGGTCCGTTGTCAGACATGACGGTGAGTGGAATGCCACGGCGAGCGAAGGTCTCCTTGCATGCCCGGATGACAGCAGATGATGAAGTGACGTGCAGGCGTATGACCTCCGGGTAACTCGAGAAATAGTCAATGATAATAACGTAGTCCCTGCCGAGCGCGTGAAAGAGGTCGACACCGACCTTCGACCAGGAGGAAGTGACCAACTCGTGGGGCTGAAGGGTCTCACGGGGTTGTGCCGGCTGAAACCTCTGGCAGGTGGGGCAGTTGAGCACCACGTTGGCGATGTCGTCGCTGATACCCGGCCAGTACACAGCCTCTCGGGCCCTCCGTCTGCACTTCTTGACTCCGAGATGGCCTTCGTGCAGTTGCTCGAGGACAAGCTGGTGCATACTATGTGGGATCACAATCCGATCCAATTTTAAGAGGATACCATCAACGACGGCCAGGTCGTCCCGGACATTGTAAAATTGTGGGCACTGCCCCTTTAGCCACCCTTCTGCCATGTGGCGCATCACACGTTGTAGCAGGGGGTCAGCCAAAGTCTCACGTCGAATGTGGGCCAGACGTGCATCAGTGGCCGGCAGATTGGCCGATGTGAAGGCTACCTGGGCCTCGACCTGGCACACGAACCTCTCGGGGTCGGACGGTGAGCTGATCGCCCTAGACAGAGCATCTGCGATAATAAGCTCCTTCCCCGGGGTGTAGACAAGCTGAAAGTCGTACCTCCGGAGCTTGAGCAGAATGCTCTGGAGGCGAGGGGTCATGTCGTTTAGATCCTTCTGAATAATGCCGACTGGGGCTGTTTAGCACCGGGCTAAATCGCTGGCTTTGAAAGCAGACCAAGGCAGGCCAGCAGCACGGTTCAATTCCCGTACCAGCCTCCCTGAACAGGCCCCGGAATGTGGCAACTAGGGGCTTTTCACAGTAACTTCATTTGAAACCTACTTGTGACAATAAGTGATTTTCATTTCATTTCAGGGGGTGATGGTCGGTCTCTACAGTGAATTGCGGAAGACCATAGACATAGTCATGAAACTTGTCAATGCCCGTCAACAATCCTAGGCACTCCTTCTCGATCTGCGCATAGCGCTGTTCTGTGGGGGTCATGGCCCGCGAGGCATAGGCGACTGGAGCCCATGATGAGGTGTCGTCCTGGTGCAGGAGGACCGCACCAATACCAGATTGGCTGGCATCCGTGGAGATCTTTGTCTCCCGTGTGGTGTCGAAAAACGCCAATACCGGGGCGGTGGTGAGCTTGACCTTGAGCTCCTCCCATTCACTCTGGTGTGCGGGCAGCCACTGGAACTCCGTGGTCTTCTTGACCAGGTGGCGAAGAGCAGTCGTGTGTGAAGCAAGGTTAGGAATGAACTTCCCCAGGAGGTTGACCATCCCGAGAAAGCGTAGCACTGCCTTCTTGTCTGACGGCCGCTGCATGGCCATGATGGCTGCCACCTTGTCGGCATCCGGCCGGACACCCGACCGGGAGATGTGGTCCCCCAAAAACTTCAGTTCAGTCTGGTCAAAAGAGCATTTAGCTCAGTTAAGGCGCAGGCCCTGATCTCGGATACGTGCAAAGACACGCTGGAGACGACTGATGTGCTCCTGTGGTGTTGTTGACCAGATGATAATATTGTCTACGTAGACGCGTACCCCTTCGATGCCCTCCATCATCTGTTCCATGATGCGATGGAACAGTTCGGAAGCAGAAATGATGCCGAATGGCATTCTGTTATAGCAGAACCTGCCAAATGGAGTGTTGAAAGTGCAGAGCTTCCGGCTGGACGGATCCAGTTGAATCTGCCAAAAGCCCTTTGAGGCATCAAGCTTGGTAAATATTTTTGCCCGAGCCATTTCGCTCGTGATCTTTTCCCGCTTAGGGATAGGGTATAGTGCTCCCTCATGATGTTGGAATTCAAATCTTTCGGGTCAATGCAGATCCGGAGCTCACCGGATGGCTTCTTCACACACACCATGGAGCTGACCCATGGCGTTGGTTCCTTGACCCGGGAAACCACTCCTTGGTCCTGCAAGTCCTGCAGCTGTTGCTTGAGGCGGTCCTTGAGGGGTGCTGGGACCCTACGAGGGGCGTGAATGACTGGGTGGCATCCGGTTTGAGCCGTATTTTGAACGTGTAGGGCAGTGTGCCCATGCCCTCGAAAACCTCCTGGTTGTGCGCGAGGAGTGAGTGGAGCTGCACCCTGAAGTCTACATCTGGAAAGTCAGATGTGCCTTCAGGAGACAAAGTGTGGACTCGCCGAACGAGGTGGAGAATCTTGCACGCCTGTGCACCTAACAGAGAGTCCTTCGAGGATCCTACGATCTCAAATGACAGCTTGGCCGTGCGCGAGTTGTGGGTGACTGCCAGCTGGCAGGACCCCGTGGCTGGGATGACGTTCCCATTGTAATCCACCAATTGACAGTGGGAAGGTAGAATGGGTGGTTTGACCTTTAATGCCTGTAAAGCTGACCATGCGAGCAGATTGGCGGAGGCACCAGTGTCCAGGCGAAATAGGACTTGGGATCGGTTGACCGTCAGGGTGGCACACCACTCATCGTCCGGATCAATGGTGTGGACTGGCAGCTGCTGGTGGTGCCTACTTGGGGACAGCCTGTTCTTATGGATGACCGCAACGTGGAAGGGCTCGCTGTCGTCGGTGTCGCTGGTCTGCAAGGTGTCTGGAGGTAAGCCAGTGAATGTAGGCTGAATGGCCCGCACGGTCCTGCGAGACTGGTGGAATTGTTGCGAGTTGACAGGTTGAGGTGCTCGACAACAGGCAGCAGAGTGGCCCAACCTGCCACAGCGTAGGCACTGTCAGGTTCTAGCAGGACATTGCCGCTTTAAGTGTGCAGATCCACAGTTGCTGCACATCGTGACGTCATTACGTTCGTTGCGCCACCGCGCATGCACGGTGCGGTCCTGCGTAGTGCACGCCTGCGCATCGCGTTCCTCTGCCTCAGCGTCCCCTCTTTTGGCACGTACATGTGTGGGTAGCCTTGGAAAGTGCGCGAAATGGCTGCCCTCGTCCGGGCCGCGTGCCGGGAGGTACTCGATCGACTGGACGCGCCTGGATATGGGAGTACCGGCTGGTCGTGTTTTCATGGTGGACACAGGTCTCGATTGCAGTCGCCAGGGTGAGTTGTTTCACTTTAAGGAGCTGCTGGCGTAGGGTGTCTGACACAACCCCAAAAACTATCTGATCCCTTATCATGGAGCCGGAGGTGGCCCCATAGCCTCAGGACTGCGCAAGGATGCGGAGGTGTGTTAGGTATGATTGAAAAGGTTTGTCCTTACCCTGCAAGTGCTGCTGAAATAGGTACTGTTCGAAGCTCTCATTGACTTCCACGCTGACGTGTTCATCGAACTTGAGTAGCACCGTTTTGTATTTTATTCTGTTCTCACCTTCCGCGAATGCCAGGGAGTTAAAAATGTGGATGGCGTGTTGCCCTCCCACGGAGAGGAGAAGGGCTATCTTCCTGGTGTCCAATGCATTCTCCCTGTCTGTGGCCTCGAGGAATAGCTGGAAGCGCTATTTGAACAACTTCCAGTTTACACCTAGATTGCCAGCTATTCGGAGCGGCTGCAGCGGGCTGATGTTTTCCATGGATCAGGATGGCGGATTGCTGAAATGGTGCAGGTAGGTCTCACAGTCGCTGGTCTGCGTCCACTCGTGGCATCATGTTGTGTTGGGTGTCCTTTTTAAAGTTTTTATTAAAGTTTTCCAGCACAATTTTTCCTCCTTACAAATCAACAAAAACGGTAACACGATAACTAATAGATAACATTGTTTAAATAAATTGAACTAACAAAATAATATGAAATAGTGCTCCCCCCCTGCCCCTCCACCCCATCTAGAACAAAAACAATTTACCCCCCCCCCTCCCCCCTCCATCCCTCCCTCTTCCCCCCCCCCTCTCTTTCTGGGTTGCTGCTGCTGTCGATCTATTTTCCCCCTAACGTTCCGCTAGATAGTCAAGGAACGGTTGCCGCCGCCTGGAGAACCCCTGAGCCGATCCTCTCAGCGCAAACTTCATCCGTTCCAGTTTTATGAACCCTGCCATATCGTTTATCCAGGCCTCCACGCCGGGGGGTTTCGCGTCCTTCCACATGAGTAAAATCCTACGCCGGGCTACTAGGGACGCAAAGGCCAGAATATCGGTCTCTTTCGCCTCCTGCACACCCGGCTCTTCCGCTACCCCAAATATAGCCAACCCCCAGCCTGGTTTGACCTGGACCTTCACCACCTTTGAAATCACTCTTGCCACTCCCCTCCAGTACTCATCCAGTGCCGGACACGACCAGAACATGTGTGTGTGGTTCGCCGGGCTTCCCAAGCACCTCCCACACCTGTCCTCCACTCCGAAGAACCTGCTCAGCCTCGCTCCCATTATGTGTGCTCTGTGTAGAACCTTGAATTGTATCAGGCTAAGCCTGGCACACGAGGAAGAGGAATTTACCCTACTTAGGGCATCAGCCCACAGACCCTCCTCAATCTCCTCCCCCAGCTCATCTTCCCATTTTCCTTTCAGCTCTTCTACCAGCTCCTCCCCCTCGTCTCTCATCTCCTGATATATTTCGGACACTTTGCCCTCCCCGACCCACCCCCCCGAAATCACTCTATCCTGGATCCCCTGTGTCGGGAGCAGCAGGAATTCCCTCACCCGTTGTCTCGTGAATGCCCTCACCTGCATATATCTAAAGATATTCCCCGGGGGCAGCTCATACTTTTCCTCTAGCGCTCCCAAGCTCGCAAACGTCCCAGCTATAAATAAGTCTCCCACTCTCCTAATTCCTGCCCGGTGCCAGCTCTGGAATCCTCCGTCCAGCCTCCCTGGGACAAACCTATGGTTGTTCCTGATCGGGGACCACACCGAGGCTCCCAACACACCCCTCTGTCGCCTCCATTGCCCCCAGATACTTAATGTTGCCGCCACCACTGGGTTCGTGGTAAACCTTTTCGGGGAGAGCGGTAGTGGCGCCGTCACCAGCGCTTTTAAGCTCGTTCCTATACAGCACGCCATCTCCAGCCTCTTCCACACCTCCCCCTCTCCCTCTATCATCCACTTACAGATCATTGCCACATTGGCGGCCCAGTAATAGTCGCCCAAATTCGGCAACACCAGTCCCCCTCTGTCCCTGCTACGCTGCAGGAACTCCTCCTTACCCTCGGGGCCTCCCCTGCCCACACGAAGCTCATGATGCTCCTATCTATTTTCTTGAAAAAGGCCTTAGTAATCAGTATAGGGAGACATTGAAACACAAATAGGAACCTCGGGAGGACCATCATCTTAAGCGCCTGCACTCTGCCCGCCAGTGACAGCGGCTGCATATCCCACCTTTTGAAATCCTCTTCCATTTGTTCCACCAGCCGAGTCAGATTGAGTCTGTGTAAGGTTCCCCAACTCCTGGCTATCCGAATCCACAGGTATCGGAAGTTTCTTTCCACTCTCCTTAGCGGCAGGCCATCTATCCCTCTACTCTGGTCCCCAAGGTGTATCACGAAAAGCTCACTCTTTCCCATGTTAAGCCTATATCCCGAGAAATCTCCAAACTCCCTCAATATCTGCATAACCTCGGTCATCCCCCCCACTGGATCCGCCACATACAGCAGTAGGTCATCTGCGTAGAGTGACACTCGGTGTTCCTCTCCCCCTCTAACCACCCCTCTCCATTTTCTGGAGTCTCTCAGTGCTATGGCCAGTGGTTCAATTGCCAACGCGAACAGTAATGGGGACAGGGGGCACCCCTGCCTTGTTCCCCTATGTAACCGAAAATACTCCGACCTTTGCCGATTTGTGACTACACTTGCCATTGGGGCCCCATAGAGGAGTTTAACCCAGCTGACAAACCCCTCCCTGAACCCAAACCACCTCAGCACCTCCCATAAATACTCCCACTCTACCCTATGAAATGCCTTCTCTGCATCCATTGCCGCCACTATCTCTGCCTCCCCCTCCACTGGGGGCATCATTATCACCCCCAATAGCTGTCGCACGTTGACATTCAATTGTCTCCCCTTTACGAACCCTGTCTGATCTTCGTGCACCACCCCCGGGACACAATCCTCTATCCTCATTGTCAGCACTTTTGCCAGCAACTTGGCATCTACATTTAGGAGTGAGATAGGCCTATAAGACCCGCATTGCAGCGGATCTTTATCTCGCTTCAGGATTAGTGATATCGTCGCCTCCGACATTGTCGGGGGTAGAGTCCCCCTTCTCTGGCCTCGTTAAAGGTTCTTACCAGCAGCGGGGCCAACAAGTCCACGTATTTCCTGTAAAATTCCACCGGGAACCCGTCAGGTCCCGGGACCTTCCCTGCCTGCATGTTCCCCAGCCCTTTGGTCACCTCGTCCACCCCAATTGTCGCCCCCAGGCATGCCACCTCCTGCTCCTCCACCCTCGGGAACCTTATTTGGTCCAGAAACTGCTGCATCCCCTCTTTTCCCTCCGGGGGTTGGGACCTGTATAACCTCTCATAAAAGGTCTTAAACACCTCATTTACATTCCCTGCTCTCCGCACCGTAGTTCCCGTTTCATCCCTAACTCCCCCTATTTCCCTCGCCGCTGTCCTCTTGCGAAGCTGGTGGGCCAGCAGCCGGCTCGCCTTTTCCCCATATTCATATCTCATCCCCTGTTCCTTCCTCCACTGTGCCTCTGCCTTCCCTGTGGTCAGCAGGTCAAACTCCGTCTGGGGTCTTCGCCTCTCCCTATCTAGTCCTTTGTCCGGGGCCTCCGCATATCTTTTATCCACACTCAAAATCTCCCCCAGTAATCTTTCCCTCTCTTTGGCCTCTGTTTTCCCCTTGTGAGCCCTGATGGAGATCAACTCTCCCCTGACCACCGCCTTCAGCGCTTCCCATACTACCCCCACTCGGACCTCCCCATCATCATTGGCCTTTCGATACATCCCCGCACCCTTCCGCAGACTCCCTCATCCGCCAATCCCACATCCAGTCGCCAGAGTGGGCGCTGTTCCCTCTCCTCTCCTAGTTTCAGATCCACCCAATGTGGGGCATGGTCTGAAACAGCTATGGCCGAGTACTCCGTTCCTTCCACCCTCGAAATCAGTGACCTACCCAAAATGAAGAAATCTACCCGGGAGTATACCTTATGAACATGGGAGAAAAAGGAGAACTCTTTGGCCATCAGCCTAGCAAATCTCCACGGATCCACTCCCCCCATTTGGTCCATAAACCCCCTAAGCACCTTGGCCGCTGCCGGCCTTCTTCCGGTCCTGGATCTAGATCTATCTAACCCTGGGTCTAGCACGGTGTTGAAGTCCCCCCCCCCCCCCCATTACCAGGTTTCCTACCTCCAGGTCCGGGATACGTCCCAGCATCCGCTTCATAAATCCTGCATCATCCCAGTTCGGGGCATATACATTTACCAACACGACCTCCATTCCCTGCAGTCTGCCACTCACCATCACATATCTGCCACCGCTGTCCACTACAATGTTCCTAGCCTCGAACGACACCCATTTCCCCAACAATATGGCCACCCCTCTATTCTTTGCGTCCAGCCCTGAGTGGAACACCTGTCCCACCCATCCTTTCCTTAACCTAACTTGGTCTGCCACCTTCAGATGCTCTCTTGAAGCATGGCCACGTCTGCCTTCAGTCCTTTTAAGTGCGCGAACATTCGGGCCCTCATAATCGGCCCATTTAGGCCTCTCACGTTCCACGTGATCTGCCGGACTGGGGGGCTGCCCGCCCCCCTCCCCTGTCGACTAGCCATCACCCTCTCTGGGCCAGTCCCACGTCCCGGTTCCGCGCACCCACCCGTCCCCCAGGCGGCGCATTCCCGCCCCGACCACCTTTTCTCTTACCAGCTCCCTTTCGATCCCAGCAGCAGCAACCCAGTTATCCCCCCCTCTCCCCCCCGCTAGATCCCCATCTAGCATGGTTACTCCCCCCCCCCATATTGCTTCCGAAAGTCAGCTGACTTCAACTGACCCCGGCTTCTCACGCTCTCTCCTTGACCCCCCCCGTGTATGGAACTCCCATCTTCCTTGCGCCTATCTTCCCGCCATCATCTCTCTAGCGTGGGAAAAAAACACGCTTTCCTAGAACCATCCCGCCCCCTATGGCGCAGCTCCCCCTACAGCCCCGTTCCCATTCCCCATCCCCCGCCTGTGTCTCTTTTTCCCCCCCCACCGGCGCCCACATTTCTCAGTGTCCCCTCCCTCCCCAATTTACACCTCTATACATCAACATTGTCGTTTCCCCTCCAACATCAGTCCCTCAGTTCTGGTCCAGTTTCTCTTTTTGGATGAAGGTCCATGCTTCTTCCGACGTTTCAAAATAGTAATGCCTCTCCTGTTGCGTGACCCACAATCGCGCCGGCTGCAACATCCCGAACTTCACTTTCTTCCTATGCAGCACCTCCTTGGCTCGATTGAAACTCGCCCTCCTTCTCGCCACCTCCGCACTCCAATCCTGATACACTCGTATCACCGCATTCTCCCATCTGCTACTTCGTACCTTCTTGGCCCATCTCAGAACCACCTCTCTGTCATTGAAGCGGTGAAATCGCACGACCATCGCCCTAGGTGGTTCTCCAGCCTTTGGTCTCCTCGCAGGGACCCGGTGGGCCCCTTCCACTTCCAAGGGGCCCGAGGGGGCCTCAGCTCCCATTAGCGAACGTAGCATCGTGCTCGCATAAGCCCCGCCGTTAGCTCCTTCCACTCCCTCGGGGAGACCCAGGATCCGGAGGTTCTTTCTCCTTGATCTATTTTCCAGGACTTCAATTCTTTCGATGCACTTCATTATGAAGCGCCTCGTGCGTCTGCATTTTGACCGCTAGGCCCAGGATCTCGTCCTCGTTGTCAGTCACCTTCTGCTCCACCACACGGAGCTTTATCGCCTGGGCCTTTTGTGTCTCTTCAAGCCCCTCGATTGCCTGTAACATCGGGGCCAGCACCTTTTTTAACACCTCCACACACCGTCTGAGAAATTCATCCTGGTCCGAGTCCCCATGTCGCCTGGGCTCCCTCCGACGCCATCTTGTTTCTTTCTTTCCTCTGCCACTGCCCTCGAGGATCCTCCGTGATCTGGCCACCGCCGCCGATCTTTTTCTTGCACACTGGGGGGGACTCCCTGCTGCTTCACCCCACACCGGGTTTTGTCACAAAAATTTCCTGTTGGGGCTCTCAAAAAGAGCCCGAAAGTCCGTCAGAGCTGGAGCCGCCGAAACGTGTGGCTTAGCTGAGCATCGCCGCAACCGGAAGTCTTCCGTGTTGGGTGTCCTGATACACAAAATGAGCCAACACGGCTGTAGATGGTACAACTTGATTTTATTGTGTTAACTAACAGATGCAACTAACTATAGACTAGGGTACGTTCGCTACCAGCTAACCTATGGACCTAGCCCTATCACTAATGTTGGTGAGGCACTCAGCACATGGTCTATGTCTGAGTGTCACCCTGCAAGCTCTGTGTCCCGAGCTGCCTCCTACCAGAATGAGCGGGAACTCTCGTGTTCCCCCTTTTATAGTGCGTGTGCTCTCACTAGTGATTGGCTGCGATGTTGTGTGTGTGCTGATTGGTCCAAATGCCTGTCCATCGGTGTTTGTGTGATTGCACCATGATATGCTGATTTGGATATCATGACAATGACGAAACCTGAAACTATGTTCACACAATTCAGGGGCTGACTTCAAACAAGAACAGGGCAGAGGGGGAGTATCTCCAGTGTCATGTTTTTGGGTCACTGTGCACCAGTTTGCTTTCACTTACCGTTACTTGTTTAAAGGTGGAAGAATGAGACAGTGAGTGGGATTCTCTGTTCCTGAGACGAAATGTTGACGCCGGGGAAGGATTCGTGGACTCCCTCGACATCAAAACTGGTGCCGAACCTGGACCGATTCAGCAATTTTGGAGGGCTCGCACCGGCACCGCATCGAACACAATAGATTCCAATGAAAAACGGTGCGGGATTCACCGGGTCCGTGATTGATTCTTGGGAGGCTGACATGCTGCGGCCGCATATATACATTACACACCCCACACACACTCATCCCAGTCAACAAGATGGCACTGGTTGTGCTGGAGCATGCCTATCCCACTGATGGGTCAGCTGAGGCCAGAGGACACCTAGGGGAATGCCCTGGGGGGGCATCCATACGATCTGTGGCCCTAAGTTCACAGTGGGCACTCACCGGCGTGCGCAGCTGCATGGCAGCCTTGCCGGCTGCGTCAATAGTGCTCCGTGCCCATCCACCTCCTGGTCTTCCCCCACTACTCCCCCGACCCTGGCAGAAGTCCCTCCGGCCAGCGGCACAACGGTCAGCAAACTATGGCGATGTTGGACACTTTCCGAACCCCCTCTTGCTCATCAGCCACGAAGGCCTGTTTCACGATTTTTAAAAGCACAAGTGAACCTTGCCATCGGGAATTCGGCCCATCGGAGGTGGAGAATCACCGAGGCCCCAGAGAATGCCAAGTCGGGTCCGCTAATGATATAAACGCTGATTACTGTATGTGCATTCCGGAATGTCGCTGTCAAGGCGATAAAGAATTGCAATTTGGCGTGAAATCAGTGTCCGTTGTGATTTCAGAGTCGGAATCGATTCTCCACACAATCGCATTTCATAATTCCGCCATAGGCTGATGGAGAATCCCACCCAGTAACTGTCACTCTGTTCAAAATGAACAAAACTAACTGTTTTGATAGATGCTACCCAGGCCATGCAGACAGACTAGGAAGCCTTGTCCCAGATAGATTCAAAATTGATAAGGAGGTAGGATTGAACTGAAAATGTAAATTTCAGGGGCGCTGGGAACGATGTCCCAGTCTTTCCTGGAGGTGCAGGATTTGAGAATTGCAAATCTTACGCCTTTATTCAAAAAGGGTTGTAAGGATAGCTCCAGCAATTACAGACCAGCTAGTTTAACACCAGTTGTTAAGCATGCTTCAAGAATGAATTATTCCAGATAGAATTAATAACCACGTGGAAAAATGAGGGCTCATTTGGACGAACCAGCATGGATTTCTAAAGGGGAAATCATGTGTAATTAATTTGCTGGAGTTTTTTATGAAGGTAACAGAAAGGATTGATGAGTCTTCCGGTTGCGGCGATGCGGAGTTAAGCCGCACGTTTTGGCAGCTCCCGCGACAACGGACTTTCGGGCTCTCCAGAGGAGCCCCAATGGAACTTTTTTGAATTGATCCCGTGTGGGAAGGTGCAGTAAGGTCCCCCCCTTATGATATATGGCTGAGATCAGCGGTGGAGCGGCGAAAAAAGAGGCTCTGGAGCAGCGGCAAAATCGAGGGGGAAAAAGCAAGATGGCGGAGGGCAGAGAGCGAGCAGCTTGGGGGCCGGACCAGCAGGAGTTCCTTAAGCGCTGTGTGGAGGAGCTGAAAAAGGAGGTGCTGGCGCCATTGCTGTTGGCGATCGGGGGGCTGAAGGAGACCCAGAAGACCCAGGCGGTGGAGCTTTGTGACGTGAAAGATAAAATGAATGACAACGAGGACGAGATCCTGGGCCTGGCGGTAAAATGGAGGCGTACGAGGCGGTGCACAGGAGGTGGGCTGAGAGAATTGAGGTCCTGAAGAACAGGTCGAGGAGGAAGAACCTCCGGATTCTGGGTCTTCCCGAAGGAGTGGAGGGAGCTGATGTCGGGGCGTATGTGAGTACGATGCTCCATGCGCTGATGGGAGTGGAGGCCTCTCCGACCCCCCTGGAGCTGGAAGGGGCTCACCGGGTCCTGGCGAGGAGACCCAAAGCTGATGAGCCGCCAAGGGCGATAGTGGCAAGTGTGCTGAGATGGGCCAAAAAGGTGGGGAGCAGTAGGTGGGAGAACGCGGTGATCCGAGTTTACCAGGATTGGAGCGCGGAGGTGGCAAGGAGGAGAGCTGGCTTCAACCGGGACAAGGCGGTGCTGCATAAAAAAAAGAGTCAGGTTCGGCATGCTGCAGCCTGCGCGACTGTGGGTCACTTATCAGGACCGACACCATTATTTTGAAACGCCAGAAGAGGCTTGGACCTTTATTCAGACAGAAAAACTGGACTCGAACTGAGGGGATGTGGTTGTGGGGGGAGATGTTGGTTGTATATGGGGTTGGAAATATGGGTAAAGAATAATTCATGGGTGGGATGATGGGTGGGGATGTGAGTAGAGTTCTGGTTCAAATTCCTAAAATTTCCCCTTTTTTTTCTTTTCTGTAGACGAGACGATGATGATGGGGAATGTGGGCGTCAGTGCTGGAGGGAGGTGAGACTCGGGGATGAGGGAGCTGGGATAATGGCTGCAACAGGAGCTGCGCCACAGGGGGCAGGGCTGGATCAGGAAAGCGCAGGCTTTTTCCCGCGCCAAAAGGGGGGGAGGGGATGGAGGAAGGCAAGGAGGAGGAGAGACTCCCACACGGGGGAGTTCAACAGGAAGCCGGGGTCAGCAGAAGTCAGCTGACTCACGGAAGTAATATGGGGGGAGCAAAAGAGCTAGATGTGGATCTAGTGGGGGGGGGGAGGGGGGGGAGAGGGGGGATTCCAGGGTTGCTGCTGCACTGTCCGAGGGGGAACTGAAAATGGAAGAGGAGGTCGGGGTGGGGGTTCCCCGCTGGGGGGACTGGAGGGTGCGGGAGGCGCGAGCACGGGACTGGCCTAAGATAGGAGATGGCTAGTCGGGGGGGTGGGGGGGTGGGGGGTGGTGGTAAGGGGGGGGGGGGGGGTAACCCCCCAATCCGTCTGATCACGTGGACTGTGAGAGGCCTAAGTGGGCCGGTTAAGAGGGCCCGAGTGTTTGCGCACCTAAAGGGACTGAAGGCAGACGTGGCCATGCTTCAGGAGACACATCTGAAGGTGGCAGATCAGGTCAGGTTAAGGAAGGGATGGGTAGGACAGGTGTTCCATTCGGGGCTGGATGCGAAGAATAGAGGGGTGGCAATACTGGTGGGAAAGCGGGTGTCGTTTGAGGCCAAGAACATCGTAGCGGATAAGGGAGGCCGATACGTGATGGTGAGTGGTAGGTTGCAGGGGACGGAGGTGGTACTGGTGAATGTATACGCCCCGAACTGGGACGATGCTGGATTCATGAAACGGATGTTGGGGCGTATTCCAGACCTGGAGGTAGGGAGCTTGATAATGGGTGGGGATTTTAACACCATGCTGGACCCAGCATTAGATCGCTCCAGATCTAGGACGGGGAAGAGGCTGGCTGCGGCCAAGGTGCTTAGGGGGTTTATGGACCAGATGGGGGGAGTAGATCCGTGGAGATTTGCCAGGCCTTTGGCCAGAGAATTTTCTTTTTTCTCCCACGTACATAAGGCCTACTCTCGGATAGATTTTTTTGTTCTGGGCAGGGCATTGATCCCGAAAGTGGAGGGAATGGAGTATTCGGCCATAGCCATTTCACACCATGCCCCGCATTGGGTGGAGCTAGAGCTGGGGGAGGAGAGGGACCAACGCCCGCTGTGGAGGTTGGATGTGGGACTGCTGGCAGACGAGGAAGTGTGCGGGAGGGTGCGGGGGTGTATTGAAAGGTATCTGGAGGCCAACGACAACGGGGAGGTGCAGGTGGGAGTAGTATGGGAGGCGCTGAAGGCTGTGGTCAGGGGAGAGTTAATCTCCATCAGGGCTCATAGGGCGAAGAGAGAGGGCAGGGAAAGGGAGAGATTAGTGGGGGAGATTTTAAGAGTGGACAGGAGATATGCAGAGGCCCCTGATGAGGGACTACTCAGGGAGAGACGAAGTCTCCAGACGGAGTTCGACCTGTTGACCACAGGGAAGGCAGAGGCACAGTGGAGGAAGGCACAGGGGGCGATATATGAATATGGGGAGAAGGCGAGCCGGATGCTGGCACATCAGCTCCGTAAGAGGATGGCAGCGAGGGAAATAGGCGGAGTCAAAGATGGCAGGGGAACTACGGTGCGGAGTGCAGGGTAAGTGAATGAGGCTTTTAAGGCCTTTTATGAGGAACTGTATAGGTCCCAGCCCCCAGGGGGAAAAGAGGGGATGCGGTGATTCTTGGACCAATTGAGGTTCCCAAGGGAGGAGCAGGAGGTGGCTGGTTTGGGGGCGCCAATTGTGGGTGGAGGAGCTGGTTAAAGGACTGGGGAGCATGCAAGCAGGGATGCCCCGGGGCCGGATGGGTTCCCGGTGGAGTTTTATAGGGAGTATGTAGACCTGTTAGCCCCGTTGCTGGTCAGGACCTTCAATGAAGCAAGGGAGGGGGGGACCCTGCCCCCGACAATGTCGGAGGCGACAATCTCTTTGATCTTGAAGCGGGATAAGGACCCACTACAATGTGGGTCATATAGACCGATCTCGCTCCTTAATGTAGATGCTAAGTTGCTGGCAAAAATGTTGGCCACGAGGATTGAGGACTGTGTCCCGGGGGTGATTCACGAGGACCAGAAGGGATTCGTAAAGGGTAGGCAGTTAAATACTAATGTGCGAAGGCTCCTAAATGTGATAATGATGCCATCGGTGGAGGGAGAAGCGGAGATAGTGACAGCCATGGATGCGGAGAAGGCCTTTGATCGGGTAGAGTGGGAGTATCTCTGGGAAGCGTTGAGGAGGTTTGGGTTTGTGGGAGGGTTTATTAGTTGGGTTAAGCTCCTGTATAAAGCCCCGGTGGCGAGTGTGGTCACGAACCGGCGGAGGTCGGAGTATTTCCGGCTGTATCGAGGGACGAGGCAGGGGTGCCCCCTTGCATTAGCATTAGCATAATTGCATTAGCAATTGAACCTTTGGCCATGGCGTTAAGGGAGTCGGGGAAATGGAAGGGGGTGGTTCGAGGGGGAGAGGAACATCGAATGTCGCTGTACGCAGACGACCTGTTGCTGTATGTGACGGATCCAGTGGAGGGCATGGTGGAGGTAATGCAGATCCTAAGGGAGTTTGGAGATTTTTTGGGCTATAAGCTCAATGTGGGAAAGAGTGAGCTCTTTGTGATCCATCCGGGGGACCAGGGAAGAGGGATAGACAACCTACTGTTGAGGAGGGCAGAAAGGAGCTTTCGATACTTGGGGATTCAGGTAGCTAGGAGCTGGGGGGCACTGCACAAACTTAATTTGACGCGGTTGGTGGAACAGATGGAGGAGGATTTTAAAAGGTGGGACATGTTGCCACTCTCGTTGGCGGGTAGGGTACAGTCGGTTAAAATGGTGGTCCTCCCGAGATTTCTTTTTGTATTCCAATGCCTCCCAATGGTGATTACTAAGGCCTTCTTTAAGAGGGTAAGCAGGAGCATTATGGGATTTGTGTGGGCGAGCAAGACCCCGAGGGTAAGGAGGGGGTTCCTGGAGCGTAGCAGAGATAGAGGAGGGTTGGCGTTGCCGAATTTGGCTGGTTACTACTGGGCAGCAAATGTGGCGATGATCCGTAAGTGGGTGATGGCGGGAGAGGGGGCGGCATGGAAGAGGTTGGAGATGGCGTCCTGCAAGGGAACGAGCCTGGTGACGCCACCGCTGCCGCTCTCGCCGACAAGGTACACCACGAGTCCGGTGGTGGTGGCAATGCTAAAGATCTGGGGGCAGTGGAGACGGCACAGGGGTGCGATGGGAGCCTCGGTGTGGTCCCCAATCAGAGACAACCATCGGTTTGTCCCAGGAAGGGTGGTTGGGGCTTTCAGAGCTGGCATCGGGCAGGGAGTAGAAGAATGGGGGACCTGTTCATTCACGGGACGTTTGCGAGCTTAGGAGCGCTGGAGGAGAAGTTTGGGCTACCCCCGGGAAACGCTTTCAGGTACATGCAAGTGAGGGCGTTTGTGAGGCGGCAGGTGAGGGAATTTCCGCTGCTCCCGGCACAGGGGATTCTAGATAGGGTGATTTGGGGCGTATGGGTCGGAGAACCAAGGTGTCGGCGATACACCAGGAGATGAAAGAAGAAGGGAAGGCTTTGGTAGAGGAGCTGAAGGGTAAATGGGAGGAGGAGTTGGGGGAGGAGATTGAGGAGGGGCTATGGGCTGATGCCCTAAGTACGGTTAATTCCTCTTCCTCCTGTGCCAGGGTTAGCCTGATACAATTTAAGGTGGTTCATAGAGCGCATATGACGGGGGCGAGGCTGAGTAGGTTCTTTGGGGTGGAGGACAGATGTGGAAGGTGTTCAAGGAGTCCGGCGAACCATGTCCATATGTTTGGTCATGCCTGGCACTGGAGGGGTTCTGGAGAGGAGTGGCGGAAGCAATATCTCGGGGGGGGGGGGTTGGGGGAGGGGGTTGGGGGAGGGGGAAGGGGAGGGGGAGGGGGAAGGGGAGGGGGAGGGGGAGGAGGAGAGGGGGGAGAGGGGGGAGGGGGAGGGGGGAGGGGAGGGGGATGGGGATAGGGAGGGAGGGGAGAGGGGAGGGGAGGGGAGGGGAGGGGGAGGGGAGGGGGAGGGGAGGGGAGGGGGAGGGGGGAGGGGGAGGGGGAGGGGGGAGGGGGGAAGAGGGGCGGGGGGGGACGAGGGGAGGGGGGAGGAGGGGAGGGGGAGGAGGGGAGGGGGGAGGAGGGGAGGGGGGAGGATGGGGGAGGGGGGTTTCTCTGGGGGGCATTTGAGCAAGAAAACACATGAATGATCCGGAAACTGACATGTACGGGAAGAATCCAACGTACAAAGTTCTGTATCTTATTGACTTGCCATGTTCATGTCTTGCCACGCGTGTTCTCTTTCTTTTCTTTGTTACGGGGGGGGGGTTGTTTGTTAGGTGGAAAATATTGTTGAAAAACTCTTAATAAAACATTTTTAAATAAAATAAAGGATTGATGAGAGGAATGCTGTTGATGTCATGTACATGAACTTTCAGTAGGCATTCAATACAATGCAACACAATAGACTTGTGAGAAAAATTATAGTGCATGGAATAAAAGGAACAGTAGCAAAGTGAATACAAAAGTGGCTGAATACTAGGAAGCAGAGAATAACAGTCAATGCATATTTTTCAGGCTGGAAGAAGGTTTGTAATGGTGTTCTCCAGGGGTCGATATTTGGACCCTTGTTTTTCCTGGTGTATATTAATGATCTAGATCATGGTCTGCAGGGGACAATTTCAAAGTTTGCAGATGACACAAAACTTGGAAGTATTACAAACTGTGAAGAGTACAGTGTAGAGCTTCAAATTGAACATAAACAGGTTGGTGGAGTGGACAGATTACATTCAATGTGGAGAAGTGTGAGATAATTCATTTTGGGAGGAGGAACATGGAGAAACAATGTACAATAATGGGTAAAATTCTTAAGTGGGTGCAGGAGCAGAGGGACCCAGGTGTATATGTGCAGAAGTCAGTAAAGGTGTCAGGATAGGTGAAGAGAGCAGTTAAAGCATATAATATTCTGAGCTTGATTAATAAGGGCATAGACTGCAGGAACAAGCTGGTTAAGCTAAATTTGTACAAGACACTAGTTAGATAAAATAAAATGACTGCAGATGCTGGAATCTGAAACCAAAAGAGAAAATGCTGGGAAATCTCAGCAGGTCTGGCAGCATCTGTAGGGAGAGAAAAGAGCTAATGTTTCGAGTCCAGATGACCCTTTGTCAAAGCTAGTTAGATCTCAGTTGGAATATTGTGTACAGTTCTGGGCACATGCCTTCTTACCACAGGAGACCCAGGGACAGGTAATAGCAGTTTATTCATTATTCAGGCATGGCGGGAACTACCCCAGAGAAACCTCTGGAGTAGCTCCTTCCCCTGATACAGCTCTTTGCCTTTCCCACCTTAATGTTTAATATCCCCTGGCTGGAGCTCAGAAAGGACAATTAGAGGAGTGGGTGGGGCAGGGAAGGTGGTGATCATATGACAAGGACATAATTTCAGCCCGAACAGGCGCCGGAATGTGGCAACTAGGGGCTTTTCACAGTAACTTCATTGAAGCCTACTTGTGACAATAAGCGATTATTATTATGGACACAGTCCATGAGCACAGTCACCATCCATATCTAGTCCCTTTTGGAAACAAATCAAGCACAGTATATATTCGCAATCTAGTTATCGGACTTTTTCCATTTGGTACCTGATACTCTTATCTCCATGGTAACACAGATACCGTGCTTCCTTCCCTCAGTTGTGAATAGCCAATAAAAGACTTCTTCCTACCAATTTATCCAGATCATCGTGGAACTTTCCAATTAGTCTTCCTGTCACATGGCCGGATTAGTTTGGACACAGGTTTAGGTGTTGATGAACATCCTGGTGATCCCTCAGGCATTAGTAGTTATTATGAACACATGGAGGACATGAAAGAGCAACACTCCCTCAATCTGATCCCGAAACAAAATTAATTCTTTTGCAAGACATTAAGATGTAAAGCAAGACAAATTACAGCCACTTTGTCATCGAAAACCTCATCAAGTAGGATGGGTGAGACCTTACTTGCTGTGAGGGATGAGGGAAAGTCTTTGCAATGGTGTTCCACCTCTTTGACCAAACTCACTTCAGGGTCAGGGTCCTGACAAGTTTTTAAATGAGTTTAACTGGAATCTGTCATACTGGTGCCAATAGTTGTGTTTTGTCTTTTGGGTGGATCCCATGTATCTCCTCTCGAGCAGCTTTACTGGTGAGTCAGTCTCCCTGGTTATTACCATCACCCTCTTCACTAACTCCTGCTGCTGATGTACCTTCACTTTAGAAATAACAATTTGTCTTGGACTCTTATCAGCAACAACCCAAATCATTCAGAGTTTGGAGTGCAGGGTCAGTGATTTCCTTTTTGCTGTGTCTTCTTTTTGTGCCAGAGAAATATGTTTTCAGTGAGGGTGTTACAGCTAATGGAGCTTTCAGAATAGTTGGTAATTTGGGCAGCATGGTGGCGCAGTGGTTAGCATTGCTGCCTCACGGCACTGAGGTCCCAGGTTCTATCCCGGCTCCGGGTCACTGTCCATGTGGAATTTGCAAATGCTGCCGGTGTCTGCGTGGGTTTCAGCCCCACAACCCAAAGATGTGCAGGGCAGGTGAATTGCCCACACTAAATGGCCTCTTAATTGGGAAAAAATGAATTGGGTACTCTAAAAATTTTTTTAAAGAATAGTTGATAATTTTAGCAATAACGATTTCAAGGACTGTGGTTATGATGATGTCCTGAGATTCCTGGGATAAATACTGTAGTTAGTATTTTTAATTTTTTTTTTAGATTATCTAATCCTTTCTGTTTCTAATTAATGGACAATTTAGTGTGGCCAATCCATCTACCTGCACATCTTTTGGGTTGTGGGGGTGAGACCCACGCAGTCATGGGGAGAACATTCAGAATCAGGGTTGGAGAGGGAAAGGGAGAGGAACCAGTGACTGTGGTTGAACCCAGCCAGAGTCAGCAACATCAGAGGAGGGATGAGAAGAGGAAATAGTATAACATCGTTGAAAGCTCTGCATGGTCGTACGGGAAAACTTTGAGAAATGGAGCATAGCAGATCACCAATTCACAATTTATGAAATTTTAGTATTAATTTATCTCAAATGATAAAGTTATGTTGTATTCACTGTTTGATGTTTCAATGTTGCAAATATTACCCAGCATTCCTGGCGGATGTGAACGTGCCCTATTCTCTCCACAGGAGCCCAGTGCGCAGGCGCTGTGCTGTATCTGGAGCATGCGCACTGTCACTTTGTTCGGAGACCAGCGAGTGCGGAAGCGGCTTTTTGGGCGGGTGAGTTGGTGGGGCGGAGGGAGGAATGGAGCCGGGAATGAGGAGGGAGCGGAGGCTTTATAAACACCGGTACAGGCCCCAGGGTCGGAATAAGAGCCTGCAGGTCCCGAGTTT
The DNA here is from genome assembly GCF_047496885.1 of Scyliorhinus torazame. Lineage (NCBI taxonomy): Eukaryota > Metazoa > Chordata > Chondrichthyes > Carcharhiniformes > Scyliorhinidae > Scyliorhinus > Scyliorhinus torazame. Next base: position 130,534,467 of record NC_092711.1, read on the forward strand.
GCAGCTGCGGGGCTTTTATCCGGATCAGGCCCAGTTCCACCGCCGCCATCTTCGTTCAGCGGGCAGCAGAGCGCATGCGCGGACCTCCTGACATCTTTGATCAGAGAATCCCTGGAGTGTAGACGGAGGCCATTCGGCCCATCAAGACTGCACCGACCCTTCGAAAGAGCACCCTACCTAGGCCCACTCTTCACCCTATCCCCACCTGACCTGTGGAAGGAAACCGGAGCAGCGTGAGGAAACCCACGCAGAAACGGGGAGAATGTGCAAACTCCACAGTCACCCAAGGCTGGAATTGAACCCAGGTCCCTGGTGCTGTGAGGCAGCAATGCTAACCATTGTGCCACCATGACGCCCAAGGGGCTTCAGGGTTCCAGTGACGAGGAGAGAAAATGTATGACTCATTGATTGAAAGGCCAGGTTTACAGGCACCCATTTTAGAGGGAGGTAGGTGCTTCAGGGTGCATCTGCGGCCATCTAAATAACTGAAGAATAAGATAATCAGAATTAGCAGCAGGAGAAGGCCATTCAAACCATTGAGGCTGCTCTGCCGTTTAATAAACCCATGGCTCATCTGATCATTAATTCCATTTTCTGCCTGTCCTTAACCCTTTACTCCTTTGTAGGTAAAATGGTGTGTAACACAGCCTTGAATATACTCCATGGCCCAGCCTCCACTGCTCACTGGGGGAATGAATTTCACCAGCGACTGGTCCCCTGAGAAGCATTTTATCCTGATCTCTGTCTTCAGCCCTTATTTTTAAACTGTCCCTGCAGTTCTAGATTCTCCATTGAGGGCAAACATCCTTTCAGCACTTACCCTGTAAACTGCCCTCAAATACTTGTATGCTTCAGTAAGATCACCTCTCGTTTATCTAAAATCCATTACACACCTTGCCCAACATTTCCTCATGAAACCAACTCCTTCTAGCCAGGAATCAGCTCTGTGAAATTTGTCTGAACTGCTTCAGCTTAAGTATGTGTGGGTTAAGTATGTCCCATCTTAAGTAATCCTACACCAGGAAACCAGCAGAGAATGTTATGAATTTGCTTTGACAGCTTTGACGAGCTTCGAAACATCCGCTCTTTTCTCTCCCTACAGATGCTGCCAGACCTGCTGAGATTGTCCAGTATTTTCTCTTTTGTTTCAGATTCCAGCATCCGCAGTAATTTGCTTTTATGAATTTGCATCCTGGACTGACAGATGGATTTTGAAAACTCCTTTTACAGGAGGTTAAAATGGGAATATTTACAAAGCAATCTCAAATCAAGAAATATGTTTCTCTCTTAATTTATAACCACAATTGACACATGACTCTAGTAATCTCCTTTTACAGGGAGTTAGAAGAGTTTGAAGACTGTGATTTTTCTCTGATTCCAGTGCTGCTGAATTATTTCGACCTGCTGCTTCAGTCGAAGGTAGATTTAAAAAAAAATCTTTGTTGTCACAAGTAGTCTTACATTAACACTGCAATGAAGTTACTGTGAAAATCCCCCAGTCGCCACATTCCGGAGCCTGTCCGGGTCACAGAGGGAGAATTCAGAATGTCCAAATTACTTAACAGCATGTCTTTCGGGACTTGTGGGAGAAAACCGGAGCACCCGAAGGAAACCCACGCAGACATGGGGAGAACGTGCAAACTCCACACAGACAGTCACCCGAGCCAGGAATCAAACCTGAGACCCTGGAGCGGTGAAGCAACAGTGTTAACCACTGTGCTACCGTGCTGCCAGGTCTAATATTTTACTGTTATTTCCATTAACTGTCTGAATGAAGTTTTCACTGCTGCCCATCCCTTGGCTGTGTGCTGCTGATTTACCATCTTTATCTTCTCATGGTCAGGAATTGTTTTTCCTGCACTAGAGATAATTTCTTTTCTGCTCATCAGCTGATATTAACCATCAAATTCTGCTCCATATTTATTCCCTGTAATTGAAGATTTGAGATTACTATCAGATCAGCCATGATCTTACTAAATGGTGGAACAGACTTGAGGGGCTGAATGGTGACTCCTACTCCTTGTGCGTATGTTTGTATTGATTCCGGCACACCCTGAGATGTTAACTCTGTTTCTCTTGCTAGTTACTCGCTGGCATGTTGAGTATTTTCAGCATTTGCTCTTTTTATTTCAGATTTTCAGCAACCACAGTATTTTGCTATCATTTTGTTGCAGGGGCTTCTCACAAAACCGTATCTAGAAGCATCTAAGAACTAGTTGTGATCGGGGAGGGTGTTGGTTATCATAGAATTTACAGTGCAGAAGGAGGCCGTTCAGCCCATCGAGTCTGCACTGGCTCTTGGAAAGAGCGCCCTATTTAAGCCAACGCCTCCACCTTATCCCAGTAACCCCACCTAACCTTTTTGGACACTAAGGGCAATTTATCATGGCCAATCCACCTGCAAGCACATCTTTGGACTGTAGGAGGAAACCGGAGCACCCGGAGGAAACCCACGCAATCACGGGGAGAATGTGCAGACTCTACGCAGACAGTGTCCCAAGCCGGGAATCGAACCTGGGACCCTGGAGCTGTGAAGCAACTATGCTAACCACTGTGCTACCGTGCTGCTGGTTGTGGAGGTTAGTCTCTGGCCTCCAATTACAGTGCTTTTTCACAGAATCAGTGAATGATTACATTACAGATGGGGCCCATTCAGCCCATCATACCCATCACTGTCTGTGCGGGTTTGCACGTTCTTTCATGTCTGCGTGGGTTTCCTCCGGGTGCTCCGGTTTCCTCCCCCAAGTCCCGAAAGACGTGCTGTGAGGTGAATTGGGCATTCTGAATTCTCCCTCTGTGACCCGGACAGGCTCCGGAATGTGGCGACTGGGGGCTTTTCACAGTAACTTCATTGCTGCCTACTTGTGACAATAAAGATTATTATTATATGCTGGCTCATCCCACTGCCCTGCCCTTTCTTCACTTCCTTGCAGCTTTTTTACTTTCCAGGGTCTTGTCCAATTCCCTTTGGTTTGTTGTATCAGTTTGGCTGGAGTGGAAATGTAGGAAAAGCTGCTGGGTTTAACCCCGAGGACTTTGTAACCTGGTACTCAGAGATGATTTCAGTTGTAAAATTGTCAAGGGAGGTACACTAAGTCATCATCCTGATTTGGAGAATTTGGTGCAGACACGATGGGCCTTCTTCACCCTAACAATTCAGTGATTGGGTGATCTAGAATAGTTTGCTCTCTGGTCAACTCTAGCATCTGCTGCTCTAAGAAACTGTGCCAAAAACACTCTGCGAGCTCATCTGCCTGGCTACCTTTACCAATCTGATTTGCCCATTCGACATGGAGATTAAAATCACCCATGATTATTGCCGTACTTTTCTCATCAGCCATTATTCCTCCCTGTATTCTCCCTCCTACAGTGCAGTTACTGTTAGCGGGACCTAGAAACTACTCCCACAAGTGACCTTTATCATTTTTTATCGTTACCCAATCCAATTGTACACCTAGATCTCCAGAACTAAGGTCATCTCTCTCTATTGTAGTAATGTCATCCTCAATTAAGAGCTGCCCCTTTAATTTAAAAAAACTTAAAGGCACTGTTGAACATTTTTGGACTTTTGTTGCATTCTGGTTTCAGTGCCTTTATGTTACAATCAGAACAAGTGTACAGTGGAGATACTAAGTGAAATACTGGTTAAAATGGAAATGTCTGGCACCAATTTCCTAGTTTCATTGGCCATTAATAATTCTGTCCTTCTGAAAAGTCACGCAGCCTTGAATAGTCAGGTTCCAGCCTTTGTCATCTTGCAGCCGTGTCTCCGTAATGACTATCAGATCACAGTACCTCGAGTACTGTGCACACTTTTAGTTTCCTTAAGTAAGGAGGGTGATTCTTGTATTGGGAGCAGTTCAGAGAAGGATCACCAGGCTGATTCCTGGGATGAAGGTGTTGTGTCCCGAGGACAGGGTCTGGACTCATTGGAGTTCAGAGGTGACCGTATTGAAACATATGAGATTCTGAGGTAACATGATAGGGTATAGAATCATAGAAGTTTACAGCATGGAAACAGGCCCTTCGGCCCAACCAGTCCATGCCGCCCAGTTTTTACCATTAAGCTAGTCCCAATTGCCCGCACTTGGCCCATAACCCTCTATACCCATCTTACCCATGTAACTATCTAAATGCTTTTTAAAAGACACAATTGTACCCGCCTCTACTACTACCTCTGGCAGCCCATTCCAGACACTCACTACCCTCTGAGTGAAGAAATTGCCCCTCTGGGCCCTTCTGAAACTCTCCCCTCTCACCTTAAACCTACGCCCTCTAGTTTTAGACTCCCCTACCTTTGGGAAAAGATGTTGACTATCTACCTTATCTATGCCCCTCATTATTTTATAGACCTCTATAAGTTCACCCCTAAGCCTCCTACGCTCCAGGGAAAAAAGTCCCAGTCTATCCAGCCTCTCCTTATAACTCAAACCATCAAGTCCCGGCAACATCCTAGTAAATCTTTTCTGCACTCTTTCTAGTTTAATAATATCCTTTCTATAGATGACGAGAGGATGATTCCCGTCATGGGGGATTCTGGAACGAGTGGGCAGATTGTCAATATAAGGGGACCCCATTTCTGATGGAGATAAGGAGAAGTGTTGTGCGTGCGTGTGTATTGGGGGGGGTGAATGGGGCTGATTGTTGGTTGCTGCTACTCGCCGACTAAAGCTATTTTCCCTGCAATAACCTTTGGGTCATCTCGGTCCGTTGCCTCTTCTAGTTCTAATTGGAATTTTGGGGGCAAATGGAAGTTACATGTGTTGGCTCCAGTAAAAGGGGGGACCCTAACTGCTGCCTACAGCGCCAGGGTAACGGGTTCGATTCCAGCCTTGGGTGACTGTTTGTATTGAATTTGCACATTCTCCCCATGTCTGTGTGGGTTTCCTCCGGGTGCCTTTGTTTCCCCCTCACAGTCCAAAGAAGTGCCAGTTAGGTGGCTCGGCCATGATAAAATTGCCCCTTAGTGTCCAGGGATGTACAGGTTAGGTGGGGTTATTGGGAAAGGGTGGGGGAGTGTGCCTAGATAGGGTGCTCTTTCAGAGGGTCAGTGCAGACTCGGTGGACCGAATGGCCTCCTGCGTTGTAGCGATTCTACAATTCTAGGCGGGGATCTTTTTCCAGGTTCAGTGCTGGCCCGATGGGCTGGTTTAGCACACTGGGCTAAATCGCTGGCTTTGAAAGCAGACCAAGGCAGGCCAGCAGCATGGTTCAATTCCCATACCAGCCTCCCCGAACAGGCGCCGGAATGTGGCGACTAGGGGCTTTTCACAGTAACTTCATTTGAAGCCTACTTGTGACAATAAGCGGTTTTCATTTTCATTTCAGCACTGTAGGAATTGTATATTCTATTCTATGGAAATTTACAGCTTTTGGAGAACAAGAGAGGAAAGCATGTTCCATAGGAACTAGAATTGTTCTGCATTTCTGAGCTATACTGACAGTGATGACATTTGTAAACTCCTTTCACAGGGTATTCAAAGTGGAGGATTTGCAGTAAGAAATCTCAAACTTCACATCCAAGACCTGAGTAACTCGATTTGTTGGGACGGGGAAAACTATCAGCCATATTGCCATCAGTGTGACTGGAAAAGCACCGAGACACGGACACCTATTCCATGGAGAAACCTTGGAAATGTGTGGATTGTGGGAAAAGATTCACTTTCCCATCTCGGCTAGAAAATCATCGACGCACTCACACCGGGGAGAGGCCGTTCATCTGCTCTCAGTGTGGGAAGGGATTTACTACTTCGCCTGACTTGCTGAGACACCAGCGAGTTCACACTGGAGAGAGGCAATATACCTGCTCTGTGTGTGGGGAAGGATTCAGAGATTCATCCTATCTGCTCACTCACCAGCGAGTTCACACCAGGGAGAAGCCATTCACCTGCTCGGTCTGTGGGAAGGGATTTGGAGATTCATCCAACCTGCTGAGACACCAGCGAGTTCACACTGGGGAGAAGCCATTCACCTGCTCCATGTGTGGGAAAGGATTCAGAGATTCATTCTGCCTGCTGACGCACCAGCGAGTTCACACTGGAGAGAGACCATTCACCTGCTCTGACTGTGGGAAAGGATTCCGAGATTCATCCAACCTACTGATTCATCAGCGAATTCACACTGGGGAGAAGCCGTTTACTGCTCCAAATGTGGGAAAGGATTCAGAGATTCAGCCAACCTGCAGAGACACGTAGAAAATAGAAGCAGGAGGAGGCCATTCGGCCCTTTGAGCCTGCTCCACCATTCAATATGATCATGGCTGATCATCAAATTCAATACCCTGATTCTGCCTTTTCTCCCTTATCCCTTGATCCATTTAGTCCCTCAATGTCCAGGGGCGCCTCTGCCCAAGTTCCAATCCTTTCTCTGGGCTATTAGCTAAACATCCAATTGCGGGACACCCATTATTTGAAAAACCACACCAATCCTCTTTTATGGTAACGCTCAGGTAGGATTCGACTGAGCTTCCGTTTGGCTTTTTGTAAATAAGCCTCTGATTATTACACCCAAACATGATACGTTTATTGGGATGTATCCATAATACATCATCCTCACATTCCCCTGTGTCAGGCGGAGCAAACCATAAATAACCTGGATATAAAAAGTTCATCTGATTTGGAATGTGCTGAGTCCGGTGAATCCGATGACAAGTAGACCGATGGTAGGTGTACGGCTCCATCTCGTTGTGGTTCCGGTTCCGGTGGTATCCTGAGGAAATGAAGCATAGTTTCTGTTGTTATCGCATGCTTAATATCTGCATTTATATTGTCACTACACGTGACCCCCTCTTTTTCGGGGGTCGTGTGTATGATGCTGAGAGACTCCTGCAATCACAAGCAAAATGGCCTGATTGTCCACAGTTAAAACATACTACCCTGTCCCTTCCCTGAGGCGTGTATGGCGGGGCTGGATCCCTTGGGTACTGGGGTTCTCTACTCTCATTTCTCTACCCTCATTTCACCATGCAGGACCCTGGTTAGCCCTAATAGGATGCATAGTTGCCTCCTTATCGGTACTTGCTGGTGGGTGTTCCTGTACTGACTGTTACCAAACTCTGGATAAGCGCCAAAGTTTCCATGCTTCATTGTGCGTGAGTTCGCTGGGGTCGAAATTTATGCAAGCCTTTTTGCCTGCCTCGGTAGTGTGGGATACTGACGTCCGTGTCCATTTGGAGGAATCTAATCATCTCTGCAGAGCGCTGTAAGTCTCCATACACCCCATGAAACTGAATCCAGAGCCGACCCGCAAAGGCGGGCGGACGTTCCCCTTTGCCGACATTTTTTTAAACCATCTACGGGATCCCCCTTATTGTATCCTACTGCTGTTAATATGGCCTCTTTCATGTCCTCTAAAGTTCCTTGTCCCACGATTTGGGGTGATGGTAATGCTGACCTGACTGACGGACTAAAGCACATTACTATGAGCTTTACTTCCTCCCTTTCGTCTAGCCCATACATTCTTTTCTGCTGTCTAATATCCTCAAAGAAGCAGTGTGGGTCCGCAGTAGGCTCAAAAGTGGTGATTTTACAACAGGCTCAACCGACTCAAGAACAGCTTCTTCCCTGCTGCCATCAGACCTTTGAATGGACCTACCTCGTATTAAGTTGAATTTTTCTCTACACCTTGCTATAACTAGCATTATATTCTGCAGTCTCTCCTTCCTTCCCTCTGTACGGTATGCATTGTTTGTACAGCATGCAAGAAACAATACTTTTCACTGTCTACTAATACATGTGACAATAAATCAAATCAAAAAAGGCATCACTGAATTGGGTCACTGTAAGCGGAGTTGTATAGGTAATTGCCGGGCTTAGGCTATCCCTTACCCTCCTCTCGGTGGTGACTGGGGCATTGGCACTGGGGGTGAATCCACTGGCTTAACGGGTACAACTTTCTCTGTGGTTAGTGGTGGCGCGTTCAGTCTCGTTATTTCTGGGGGTTGTGGTGGGGAGTCCCAACTCTCGGTCTTCATGACGTACATTTTTGCCCTTTCATGAACATCTACCCAATCTGTCCTCTCTTACGTCAACTGTTCTGGAGGTACACATAAAACCATCTTGGTCCGAGAGCAATGATTTTAATTTATTAGTTTTGCGCTGGCAGTTAGAATGGACAGCGGTCGCTTGTCGCTGTTCCTGATTGGTCTGATGGAGTGCTTTTAATGCTGCCTGCGCGTTGATGCACTTCGCTTCTAAGCGGGTGACCTTCTGCTTGGCTTCATCTCTTACCACAGCAGCCCGTTGGGTGTCTTGGTTATGCTTTTTCACATTGAGTTTGAAAGCTGCCTAAATGCAACACGTTAGCCTGGTTTGACCGTTTTAGATCACTAATCTCCCTGACCTTTTTAGCTCTCATTTGATCAAATCTCTCCTCCTTTTGTAATCTTTTTATCTCTGTCTGCTGTTCCTCTTTTAATTTCGCCACCACCTGCTGCCTCTCATCTTTTAATTTTGCCGCCTCCTTTTGCCCTTCCTCTTTTAATTTTGATATCTCCAGGGCAGCATGGTGGCGCAGTGGTTAGCACGGCTGCCCCACGGCGCCCAGGTCCCGGGTTTGATCCCGGCTCTGGGTCACTGACCGTGAGGAGTTTGAACATTCTCCCCCCCGTGTTTGCGTGGGTCTCACCCCCACAACCCAAAGATGTGCAGCGTAGGTGGATTGGCCACGCTAAATTGGGGAAGGAAGGGGTGAAGTGGGGGAGGGTGTATTTTATACAATTGGATGAATAAACTGGGGGAGGGCGGGGGGCTTGTGGAGCAGTAGGTAGTGTCCCTGCCTCTGAGGCAGAAGCTCCAGATTCGAGTCCTAACCCAGGATTTGATGGTCAAGGAAATCTGTCCATGCACCCGCCGGCTCCATCGCTCCCTCCGCGTTTCTGCATCTTCACTAGTTTGGAGCTACGACAGAAAAGGGACTCACCATCACTATCACTGCGCATGCCCCAAACACCGGGCGGTTTTGCACTTGCGCACTGCTCTCCTGTGGTGGAATAAAGGACATTCACTACCGCGGGAATACTGGGTAAAGACGCCGCCATTGAAGGTCGGAACCAGTGAACAGTGACTCTTTTTGATATTGTGTGGCGAATTGGGAGTGCTGGGGTGGACATCAATAAAATCAGGAACCAAATTATACAGATACGCAAATAAAACTTTCCTTTCACCCTTTGTGTACAAACGAGCAGTTCTTTCTATCCACAGATCTTGTAGTGCTCCTGGGTCACTACAGTGAACTTGATTGTGCACAAGATTATTGCGTGGGTCCTGAGCTATGGAGGGATTGAAACAAGACAATGGGAATTTTAAAGGCTGATAGCATTAGAATTTGACTCCCCACTAAAGACAAAGAATGTTACCTTAATTACAGTTAGGGCAGAAAAGTGAAATATTGTCCAAATAAATATCGAAACTAGATACAAAATAAGGAGCAATCAAGCTCTATATCTTTAACAAACATCGATATGGAAAGAGGAGATGAATGATCTTTCCACTACAAGCCCACTGATGCCCACAGCTATATGCACTGCAGCTCTTCGCACCCTGTAAGGACTCCATCCCTTTCTCTCGGCTCCTTCGCCTCCGTCGCATTTGTTCCGATGATGCCACTTTCCAAAATGGTGCTTCGAAAATGTGTTCCTTCTTCCTCAACTGTGATTTCCTACCTACAGTTCTTGACAGAGCCCTCAACAGTGTGCGGTCCATCTCCCGCGCCACTACCCTCACCCCCTTCCCTCCCTCCCAGAACAAGGATAGAGCCCCCCTCGTTCTCACATTTCACCCCACCAGCCTCCGTATGCAAAGTATAATCCTCCGCCATTTTCACTAACTCCAGCGTGATGCCACCACCAAACACATCTTTCCTTCACTCCCTCTGTCAGCATTCCACAGAGACCGTTCCCTCCGAGATAATCTAGTCCACTCTTCCACCATACCTAACACCTCACCCATCATCCATGGCACTTTCCCATGCAATCGCAGAAGGTGTAACACCTGCCCCTTTACCTCTTCCATGCTTAACATCCCAGGCCCAAAACACTCATTCCAGGTTAAGCAGCGTTTCACTTGCACCTCTTTCAATCTGGTCTATTGCATTCGCTGCTCCCAATGTGGTCTCCCTATATCGGAGAGACCAAACGCAGACTGAGCGATCGTTTTGCTGAGCACCTTCGGTCTGTGCGCATTCAAGACCCTGACCTTCCCGTTGCTTGCCATTTTAACAAAAGACCCTGCTCCCATGCCCACAGGTCTGTCCTTGGCCTGCTGCAATGTTCCAGTGAAGCTCAATGCAAACTGGAGGAACAACATCTCATCTTCCGGTTAGGCACGCTACAGCCTTCCGGTCTCAACAACTTCAGATGATTAGCTCTACTCCACCTTGACCCATTCATTTTAATCCCATTTCATTTTAACTGTCTTTTGCCATTTCTTTCTTTCTTGTCTTTCTTAATATATATTTAACCCCCCCCCCTCCCCCCCATCTTATCCATCTTTCCTTACCCTTTCTCCCGTTTGCTTCCCCCTTCCCCTCCCTCCACATCTACATCCGTCACAGTTTACCCTCTGATGTTAGTTTCTCTGCTGTTTGGCCTTTCACACATTTTGTTCTCTCTGGGGACTTTAACACTCTTTCCCTCTTGGATTCTGTGGCCATTAGCACCCCGTTTCCTTGTGTTTCTGTGGCTATGACTCATCTTTCATTCTCACTCCACAGTATAAATATTTCCCACTTTCTCTGTCTGTTAGCTTTGACAAAGAGTCATTGGACTCAAAACGTTAGCTCTTTTCTCTCCCTACAGATGCTGCCAGACTTGCTGAGATTTTCCAGCATTTTCTCTTTGGCTTCAGATTCCAGCATCCACAGTAATTTGCTTTTATCCATTGTTTATGATGAATGACCTTTAATGACCTGGTTCACTTGCCAACCAATTGCCATTCATCAACATTATTACACCGTCAGAGTTCAGGGGCTCAGAGGCAAAAGTAACATGAGGCCATGAATCTAATTTGTAAATACAGTTGAAGAAACAGTTGAAGAGTGTTAGTGGAAGAAATTGCTATATGTATCAAAGAATTAATATAAGTAATAATAAAGATGTCTCAAGTATTATAGCAGCACAGGTCAAGGGAAAAAACAGCAGACGGGTTAAAATGTTGAAGCTTTAAAGAAAAGTCACCTGCACTCGGGATAATTCAATCATTTTCAATCATCCTATCGGGCATTAGGATAAGAATGGGGACCCACGTCATAGAAACCATGGCTCCAGCCTGTCTGTAAAAACACATTAACACCCCATCAAGGAGTTCAGATTAAGGGAAATACGTTGAACAGAATCCAGGAGATTGTAAAGAAGCATTTGTATTAGTTGACCATTTTCCCATTAAAGAGCCCCGAAAATATGCATACTGATCACCTTAAGGGGCTGTTTAGCACAGGGCTAAATCGCTGGCTTTGAAAGCAGGCCAGCAGCACGGTTCAATTCCTGTAACAGCCTCCCCGAACAGGCGCCGGAATGTGGCGACAAGGGACTTTTCACAGTAAGTTCATTGAAGCCTACTTGTGACAAGCGCTTTTCATTTCATTAATTTCACCTTGTATTGTTCCGAATGAATTGATGACGTCAATGCCTACTTGTAACTCTGAAAGAACTTTAAATATATATGCATTTAACTCTGACTATGATCAGAGCTGACTTTTGCGAGCTAAGGGTAGCTGCAGAATTTGTCTCTCTGTGTGCGCACAGCAATTTCGAATAAACTCAACTTTTTACAACTCCACGTAGTCGAGAAAAGACTGAGTGTTTCTTCCCTCCAACACTCGGCGACTATGCGGCTCAAAATTGGGTGAGTGTTTTTATCTACCACCCATAGTTAGGGAACAATTTCACGTTAGTCATTGGCCGACCGTAAGTTGCGATTCCAAAGAACGAAGCGGAGGAAGAGTCTGACCGCATGAGGTGGAGTAAAAACCGTTGGGAGAAACCGGGGTGTGGGATCGGGTAGTTAAGTTAAGGAAAATTTGTAAAGGAACTTGTTCTGGAGGTTGAAGTGCCTGGTCAAAAGTAAAAACCCGTAGGACGAAATACCACAGGAGAAAGAGTTGGAAGGATCTCACCTAGTGTGGGAAAGGAGTAGCCGCAGGAGTAACCGCGAGAGGGTAGAGCCGAGGAGGATGAACCCCGCAGGAGTGGTGTGTGTATGTGAACGGCAGAGATGGCCGGATCCGATAAAACAGGCAAGAGCAAGGTAGAGCAAGATAGATGGGGACCCGAGGGATCAATCGTACAGATGATTGTAACCCACAATAGTAAGTTAATTGCAAAGATGAGGGAGAAAGGATACAACGCAGACGCACCCGTGGCTGAGCAGAAGGCCTGGTGGGCAGGCCAAACCAAGTATAGGTTTGAAAAGGGGGTAGAAATTGCAACTGCCATTTTTAAAAAATAATAATTTCGAGTACCCAGTTTTTTTTCCAATTCAGTGCAATTTAGCGTGGCCAATCCACCTACCCTGCAAATGTTTTGGGTTGTGGGGGTGAAACCCACGCAAACACGGGGAGAATGTGCAAACTCCAGACGGACAGTGACCCAGAGCCCGGATCGAACCTGGGACCCCGCCGCCGTGAGGCAGCAGTGCTAACCACTGCGCCACCGTGCCACCCAGCTGCGATTTAAAGGAACCAAGGGAGTAAAGAATTGCAGGAAGCAAAAGTATCAGCTGTAAGATGCGCGCAGGAAGGGGACAGGAGAAAACCGCAGGGCAGATTTGTGGGGACTGATCCCGACAACACCACGTGTCATGGAGGAGAGTGACTATGGGGATGACTGGGACAGTGTTAAGGAGGGAATGTACGAGGATTATGCATCCCCCCCCCCTCCTAATGAGGAAAAGGATGAACCACTGACTGTAGCCTCATTGCGTGTAGTGAGGAAAACGGTGGAGGGGCAAACCACTGAGCAGCATATCCAAACACCTTTCACAACTGGGGAAACAAATGATTCTGAATGAACTGCCCTCGCTAAAACAACAGGATGATAACGGCCCTTTTTGGGATAAACTGGACGAATTACAGGAGGCTCATGGGTTAACCAATGATGATATCCATTTATTGTTAAGGGCAAAGATCCCCACACTGGTATGGGCAAGCATGCCCCAACCATATAGGGATCGCACATGGGTCATGCAGAGGAGAGAGGGAAACAAGGACGCCTGCTTTGCAACCTTGAGAACGGCAGTGCGAACTGCCCTCGGGAGAGGTAGCCCAAATTGGACATTGATCACCCTACTTAAACACCTTATTTAAAGGAAAGGGTCGAGGATTATGCAGAGAAGAAATTTACGGCGTCTAAGCATCATTCAGGGACAGTGGCCCCCAGCAGAGATGATGAAATCTTTTTTAAAATGTTAACAGATGGAATGGGTCCGCACCTGACTAGGATCGTAGATATGGGACAACCGGTCGGGAATGATTTTAATCGGGTCTTAGAATGGGCCATGAAGGCACAAGCTAATTTAGGTGAAGGGTCCAAGGTGAGCCCCTTAGGAAAATTAGAAAGAGGAAGGCAGTGCTACACATGCGGAAAGGAAGGGCATTTCGCAAGGGAGTGTAGAAGCAAGAAAGAACATAAGCAGGGACTCCTGAGGTATCTGAATTGCAGAACAGGACACGAGCAGGAAAATTGCTGGGCAAAGGGAGGGGGCAAGGAAGGTCAGGGACCCAAAGCCTTAAAGGACAGTGTAGGATCGAATGCCCGAGGATCGGTAATACAGGTTTCAGCTGAGGATTAGCAAAGAATGTTCAGCGCCCTAAAACAATGACACGTTTCAGCCCACACTGGTCGAGAAAGGGACTCCCGGATATTTGTTGATGCGCTGTTAGGGGGCCAGCCATGCACAATGTTGATAGATACCAGGGCTGCAATATCCATCACCGATATAGATTTACCCTTAACCGGTCACACAACTCAGATCAGGGGGGTGGGGGATGGAGTCCGTTTAGCCACATTAAGCGAACCCACCCTTTTAGAAATTAGGGATTTTACTGTAAGAATCCAAATCCGGGTATGTAAGACTGCTGAGGGAACTATATTGGGGATAGATTGGCTAGAGCAATTGGGAGCAGTGATAAACGCTAAAACACAGGCCATTGAGTGGAGAAGGCCATGCAATGTAAGTCGGTGGGGAAGAAAGGTCTGGCATCACGTCCACAGCATGGCTCCAGTCACAACTGATTGGGGGCAACAGGGGATGTAGGGAATAGCACAGGCATATCCAGCAGTATGGGCCAGGAACAGGCAAGAGTGTGGGAGTCTGGGGGTGACTCCAGTCACCTTCACTGGAGACCCACACCCACCACATAAGCAGTATCCCATAAAAAGGGAAGCGACCAAGGCAGTAAGGGAGATAGTGCAAGAATTAGAAGCACTGGGTAAAAGAGACCCATTCATACACTAACTCTCCAATTTGGCCGGTAAGGAAGCCAGACGGCTCGTACAGACTGACGGTAGATTACACCAGTCTGAACAAGCACACGGTGAGGGAGTACCCCATTGTAGCAAATCTGACCACTTTTTGGAATAACCTTAGCCCAAAACAGAATGTGTTCGCAGTATTAGATATAGCCAATGGGTTTTGGTCCATTCCACTGTGGGAAGAGCATTAGGATAAATTAGCTTTTACCGTAGGGGGAAAAACAGTATACTTGGGATAGGCTACCCCAAGTGTTTCACAATATTCAGGCCATTTTCCATAGGAACATGGCAGAGGTGGTTGCCCAAGTGAATCTTAGCGGGACACAGAGTACTATACTCCAGTGTGTAGACACACTGAGTCAGAGTCAGAGAGACAAAGGGACAAAGAGACAGAGAGAGTCAGAGAGACAAAGGGACAAAGAGAGAGAGAGTCAGAGAGTCAGAGAGACAAAGAGAGAGAGTCAGAGAGACAAAGAGACAGAGAGAGAGTCACAGAGACAAAGAGAGAGAGAGTCAGAGAGACAAAGAGAGAGAGAGTCAGAGAGACAAAGAGACAGAGAGAGAGTCACAGAGACAGAGAGAGTCAGAGAGACAAAGAGACAGAGAGAGAGTCACAGACAGAGAGACAAAGGGACAAAGAGACAGAGAGACAGAGAGAGTCAGAGAGACAAAGGGACAAAGAGAGAGTCAGAGAGACAGAGAGACAAAGGGACAAAGAGAGAGAGAGTCAGAGAGACAAAGGGACAAAGAGACAGAGAGAGAGTCACAGAGACAGAGAGAGAGAGTCAGAGAGACAAAGGGACAAAGAGACAGAGAGAGAGTCACAGAGAGAGAGAGTCACAGAGACAGAGAGAGAGGCAGAGAGAGGGTCAGAGAGACAAAGAGAGTCAGAGAGACAAAGGGACAAAGAGACAGAGAGTCAGAGAGACAAAGGGACAAAGAGAGAGAGAGTCAGAGAGACAGAGAGTCAGAGAGACAAAGGGACAAAGAGAGGGAGAGTCAGAGAGACAAAGGGACAAAGAGACAGAGAGAGAGTCACAGAGACAGAGAGAGAGAGTCAGAGAGACAAAGGGACAAAGAGACAGAGAGAGAATCACAGAGACAGAGAGAGAGAGTCAGAGAGACAAAGGGACAGAGAGACAGAGAGAGAGGCAGAGAGGCAGAGAGAGGGTCAGAGAGACAAAGAGACAGAGAGAGTCAGAGAGACAAAGAGAGAGAGAGTCAGAGAGACAAAGGGACAAAGAGACAGAGAGTCAGAGAGACAAAGAGAGAGTCAAAGGGACAAAGAGACAGAGAGAGAATCACAGAGACAGAGAGAGAGAGAGTCAGAGAGACAAAGGGACAGAGAGAGAGTCAGAGAGAGGGTCAGAGAGACAGAGAGAGTCAGAGAGACAAAGAGAGAGAGAGTCAGAGAGACAAAGGGACAAAGAGACAGAGAGTCAGAGAGACAAAGAGAGAGTCAAAGGGACAAAGAGACAGAGAGACAGAGAGAGAGTCAGAGAGGCAAAGAGACGGAGAGTCAGAGAGACAGAGAGAGAGTCAGAGAGACAAAGGGGCACAGAGAGAGAGTCAGAGAGACAAAGGGACACAGGGAGAGAGTCAGAGAGACAGAGAGAGAGAGTCAGAGAGACAAAGGGACACAGGGAGAGAGTCAGAGA
This sequence comes from Scyliorhinus torazame, assembly GCF_047496885.1. Classification (NCBI taxonomy): domain Eukaryota; kingdom Metazoa; phylum Chordata; class Chondrichthyes; order Carcharhiniformes; family Scyliorhinidae; genus Scyliorhinus; species Scyliorhinus torazame. Next base: position 130,550,592 of record NC_092711.1, read on the forward strand.
GACAGAGAGAGAGTCAGAGAGACAAAGAGACAGAGAGAGAGTCAGAGAGACAGAGAGAGAGAGAGAGTCAGAGAGACAAAGAGACAGAGAGAGAGTCAGAGAGACAAAGGGACAAAGAGACAGAGAGTCAGAGAGACAAAGAGAGAGTCAAAGGGACAAAGAGACAGAGAGAGAGAGTCAAAGGGACAAAGAAACAGAGAGTCAGAGAGACAAAGAGACAGAGAGAGAGTCAGAGAGACAAAGGGACACAGGGAGAGAGTCAGAGAGAGAGTCAGAGAGACAGTCAGAGAGACAAAGGGACAGAGAGAGAGAGTCAGAGAGACAAAGGGACACAGAGAGAGAGTCAGAGAGACAAAGGGACACAGAGAGAGAGTCAGAGAGACAAAGGGACACAGAGAGAGAGTCAGAGAGACAGAGAGAGAGTCAGAGAGACAAAGGGACACAGGGAGAGAGTCAGAGAGACAGAGAGAGAGTCAGAGAGACAAAGGGACACAGAGAGAGAGTCAGAGAGACAGTCAGAGAGACAAAAGGACACCGGGAGAGAGTCAGAGAGACAAAGAGACAGAGAGAGAGAGAGAGTCAGAGAGACAAAGAGACAGAGAGAGAGAGAGAGTCAGAGAGACAAAGAGACAGAGAGAGAGAGAGAGTCAGAGAGACAAAGAGACAGAGAGAGAGTCAGAGAGACAAAAGGACACAGGGAGAGAGTCAGAGAGACAGAGAGAGAGTCAGAGAGACAAAGGGACACAGAGAGAGAGACAGAGAGAGAGTCAGAGAGACAAAAGGACACAGGGAGAGAGTCAGAGAGACAAAGAGACAGAGAGAGAGAGAGAGTCAGAGAGACAAAGAGACAGAGAGAGAGAGAGAGTCAGAGAGACAAAGAGACAGAGACAGAGAGAGAGTCAGAGAGACAGAGAGAGAGAGAGAGTCAGAGAGACAAAAGGACACAGGGAGAGAGTCAGAGAGACAGAGAGAGAGAGAGAGAGTCAGAGACAAAGAGACAGAGAGAGAGAGAGAGTCAGAGAGACAAAGAGACAGAGACAGAGAGAGAGTCAGAGAGAGAGACAGAGAGAGAGAGTCAGAGAGAGAGTTAGAGAGAGAGAGTCAGAGAGACAAAGGGACAAAGAGACAGAGAGAGAGAGTAGAAAGAAAGCCATCTCAGTAACTCCAAAATCCCGGATAGCAAGCGATGGGGCTATTCGATTACTGTAGGGCCTTTGTGTATAAGTACTCAGAGCTTGACCACAGAGGGTAGGCAGTCCCGAGAGCAGGTAGAATGGGGACTGGAGTAGGAAACCGCTTTAAAAAAAAATTAAAACATGCCCTCACTTTCGCCCAGCCGCAGGGTGACCAGACCTGACCAAACTCTTCCATTTATATTGGGATAGTGGAGAGGGGCATCGCGGCAGTAAGGGGCCAGAAACACGGGGACCGAATGTGACCAGAATTATGAGTTAGTAAATCAGTCTGTTCAGAACAAAATTGGTCGTAGCATAAACACAAAAAGAAATTTTACTCGGTAGCACAGTCAGTTCGGTGCAGAAAAATTACTTTAAAATTAACGCGTTGAAATGGACACGGCTCAGCTCCACCGGGGTCCTAGCGCCAGATGACTCACAGAACTTTTACTCACCTTGTCCTCCCAAAGCTACCCAGCTACCTAGATCGTCACTAGCAGGAAAAATTATGTTTAAAAAGTTCATGATAAAGTTAGAAGAACACTCAGTAAATTACTTCGACCATCATATAGACTGAAAAGATACAGTTAGAAACTCGATCCCATTTACTCTTTAAACTTCTATTTCCCAATATTTTAGATGAAGTAAATAAGAACTGTATTCAGAGAAAAATCTGGTGTAAAGAAAAACCATTCGGTAGCTCCACAGAGTATAAGACAAACCTTAGTAAAAGCCTTAGCATGGGATAGTGCCCATCGAGGGACATAACAAGATTAAGCAAATGTGAAGGTTCTGGTGGTGGAAGAGGTTTAAAAGAGATAGCCAGAATCAAGCAGCGGATAGTCTGTGCCCAATGCGAGCCAGGGGCGCAGAGGTTTGCAACGCAAGGGGAAATGATATTTAAGTGTATCAGACTCCTGGCTAGCAGCTGCATAGCCTAACGGGGGAAAGTGATAGACATGCTGAGAATTAAAGAGTGGGAGGAGGAGAAGGATTGCATCCGAATCCGAAACCCCAAGGCAGGGGATAAGGGTCGACCAAGAGAAGAACAATTTCTGCAGGAACTACGAGAAGGACACTGTTTCGTCATATTCTCAGATTCAGGACGTTGTTGCTTGGACTGTTACACAAAAGGACTCTTAACCATAAAGGGCATATGTGATGTCCACACGGGTTTCGGAATGTGGGGATATACATGTAATGTAACAGGACCACAAGGGGAAGTTTGGGTATTTGGTCCGTATTTGAATATAACAGCCTGATGGGCCAGTCTGCCCCCCTTTGTGTGGGAGCCTGGCCTTGACGGTCGCCACTGTCAGAAATACTGTACATATAATAGGTAGGTTTGGATGTAATGATGTTAGATGCATGGTTTTAGTAACTGGATATCAAAAACATACCCAATGCCCTCAATTGGTTGAACCCCCCCCCCCCCCCCCGGACAGATTTGCTAGATTAAGACAGCCCAAAACCCTGCTAAATGATGTCACGGGGTTACTCGACGCTCAAAATGTTATGACCACCCCAGAACCATCAAGTGGGCAACTATCAGACCACAGGAAGCCGTAGACGGCTATAATTATAGGGTAGCCCCCGAATCAAGAGTCCGTAGGAGAAAGTAAAGGAGCAGTTGAGGGGACATTTGAAGGTAGTTACAGGTTTGAATCCTTGGGTACGGTACAGGAAGGCTGGGCTTACCAAACTGGATCCAGGGGACACAGCGGGGAGGCCTGGCATACATGAGCACCGCGGAATGCTGCTCAGAATCCGAACACTACATAGTATGTGCCTGTAAGACTCTTGAACCTTTGTCCAACAGCAGCAAGATGACAGTCGATGTCCGGCCTCTACAGGAAGCTTTTAAGACGACGCAGGTAGGCCCTACACAGTGGTGCTTCACCACACCGGAGACAGAGATCATTTCAGTGGCCTACTTTGTTGGAGCGACCATAGCTTTTGCCTGCAGGTAACGGACTCCCTTACAGTAGGAGGAGAGTTCCACCTCTCCGGGAGAACCTCAGATGACCTATTCTGGAGGGATGATTCCCTTGTACATCGACGAAACGGCAGGCAGCATAATCAGGCAGGCCATGCACAGGGCAATGGAACTCGCTCAAGAGTATGTCAGGCACCCCAGGGAACAGACAAGTAAGGGAAGGATCTAGGTGAACCTAGCCATACAGCAGCCACCCAGGTGGGACTCTCTAGGACCCAGCACTGGTGGGAAATGTTCATACCAGGGTCAGCAGAGTGACAAACTGGTGGGAGGCAATTAGGATGGGGATGATCATGGGGGTAGGCATAATACTGATATGGACTACAGCAAAGAAAGAGGGAAAAGGTCTTGTTCACACCCGAAAACTTCCCAATGGCCTAATCCACACCCGGGAATGTTAAAGATTAGCTGCTGGCATTTACAACAATAGGGTTTAGGATGCTCTCTGTATGTCCGACGGGCAGGCCACCCTGACAGACACAGAACAGCACCCTCAACTCAAACCGAAAGGAAGGAGGTCACACAAGGTATCCACAAGGTAACATTGTTAACAGTAAATCTTTGCTTTTAATAACAAGATGCCCACAAAGCGATTATGGTTACAGTTATGGCTATCTTGGGCGTGGCCAAGGGGAGGGGGGGAGTGTTCGCGGAAGAAATTGCTGTATGCATTAAAGAATTGATACAAGTAATAATAAATGTTGAACCTTAAAAGAAAAGTCACCTGCACTCGGGATAATTCAATCATCCTACAGGGCATTAGGATAAGAATGGGGACCCACGTCACAGAAACCATGGCTCCAGCCTGTCTGCGAGAGATTCATTGTCCAGCCCAGAACAGGGAATAAAAACACATTAACACCCCATCAAGGAGTTCAGGTATATGTTGAACAGAATCCAGGAGATTGTAAAGAAGCATTGTATTAGTTGATCGTTTTCCCATTAAAGGGCCCAGAACATATGCATACTGATCACCTTGTATTGTTCCGAATGAATTGATGATGTCAATGCCTACTTGTAACTCTGAAAGAACTTTAAATATATATGCATGTAACTTTGAATATGATCAGAGCTGACTTTTGCGAGCTAAGGGTAGCAGCAGAATTTGTCTCTCCTGTGTGCACACAGCAATTTCGAATAAACGTAACTTTTTGCAACTCCACGCAGTCGAGAAAAGACTCTTGAGTATTTCTTCCTTCCAAGAAAGAGTCTCCCCACCTTACAAGTATGTGGGACTTCTTCACACTGCAAAATCCCAGCCAATTGGTAGTTGTGAGTTGCAGGATAATTATGTCTTTACTTTGTAATTCCATAATCCAGCTGCGCTGTCATATTGGGGACACGCCCCTCACTCAACCCTTTGTTAATAATGCATCTGGGGTAAGTGAAATGTGTAGAATTATTGAATCAAACTCTACCATGTATTCTGTGTTACTAACCAGGAAACTCCCAATATCTTCTAGCACACAGGTAGATCAATTTCTCCACAGGAATTAATATGTGTGAGAAATCATCCGGGATTCTCAGCATGAACAGTGGGGGGGGGGGGGGGGGAATGTGTTTTACATAGAAAATAGGAGCAGGAGGAGGCCATTCGGCCCTTTGAGCCTGCTCTGCCATTCATTATGATGATGGCTCATTATCCAATTCAATAGCCTAATCCTGCTTTCATCCCCTTCACCCTAAATGCTATATTGAACTGCTTCTTGAAAACACACAGGGCCGGATTCTCTGCTCCTGAGACCAAGAGTTGACACCGGAGCAGGTTCAGTGAACTTCTATGACAGCAAAACTGGCGCTGCACCTGGATCAATACACCAACCATTAACCGCACTGGGGCCACGTGGGACATGATCGATTCCAATGAAAAGCGGTGTCGGTATCGCCAGGATTGGGATTGGCACTCGAGAGGCTGACAAGCTGCAGCTGTGTACTAGCACTCCACTCCACACACACACTCATCCCAGCAAACAAGATGGCACTGGTTGTGCTGGAGCACAGTCATCCTGTTGATGGGTGGGCTGGGGAAAGAGGGTATCCCGGGTGGTAGCCTGGGGGACAGTGGGCAGTCAGCGGTATGCACAGCCACGTGGCTGCCTTGCAGGCTGCTGCAATGTTGCTCCATGCCCATCCACCCCGCTACTCCCGCAGCCCTGGCAGAAGTCCCCTGACCAGCGGCGCAACTGTCAGCACACCACGGTGATGTTGGACACTTTCCGTACTCTTCCGGGCCCGTTTTCCCTCAGCAGCCACGGTGCCTGTTTCACGATTTTTAAAAGCACAAGTGAACCTTCCCCCGCCCCCCCCCCCCTCCCCCCCCCCCCCCCCCAGCGGAGGCCCCGGAGAATACTGGCTCAGGCAATTATGGATGCCATTTACTGTACATGCGGAGTGGAATACATTGGCGCCACTGTCAGGGTACTGGAGAATTGCGATTTGGCATGAACTCAGCACCGGCCACAATTTCGGTCAGAACCAATTCGCCCAATCGCCTTTCCCGATTTAGCATTGGCTGATGGAGAATCCCGCCCACAATGTTTTGGCATTAACTACTTCCTGTGGTAACGAATTCCACAGCTCCATCACTCGCTGAGTGAAGAAATGTCTCATCTCTGTCATAAATGGTCTACCCCGTATCCTCAGATTGCGACCCCTATTTCTGAACACACCGACCATCGGAAACATCCTTCCTGCATCTCCCCTGTCTTGTCCTGTTAGAATTTTATAGGATTCTATGAGATTCCCCCCTCATTTTTCTCAATTCCGGCAAATACAATCCTAGTTCGGTCTCTCCTCATACATCAGTCCCCCCATCCCAGGAATCAGTCTGGTAAACCTTCGCTGCACTCCCTCTAGAGCAAGAACATCATTCCTCAGATAAGGAGACCAAAACTGCTCACAATATTCCAGGTGTGGCTCACTAAGGCCCTGTACAATTGTAGCAAGACATCCTTGCTCCTATACTCACGTCAGGATAATACTTTGAGACAGCATGTCCCAGTTCTCCACCATGGGATTGTCAGTGTGAACAGGGTGGGATGTGTTTGGAGACAGGATGTCCCAGTTCCCCACCCTGGAATTCTCAGTGTGAACAGGGTGGGATGTGTTTGGAGACAGGGAGTGGGTTTCTCCATCCCGCCGTACCTGATTTCTGATGCGGCACGGCATCGGGATTCTCCGTTTCGACGCCGGGTCAATGGGATTTCCCATTATGGGGCAGCCCTACGCCGGGGGGCTGCCTGCAAAATGGAGAATCCTGACGGCAGAGAATTCAGCCCTGTATGTCCCAGTTCTCCACCCTGGGAATCTCAGTGTGAACAGGATGGGATGTGTTTGGCTGCCTCACGGCGCTGAGGTCCCAGGTTCGATGCCGGTCTGGGTCAATGTCCGTGTGGAGTTTACACATTCTCCCCGTGTTTGCGTGTGTTTCACCCCCACAACCCAAAGATGTGCAGGGTAGGTGGATTGGCCACGCTAAATTGCCCCTTAATTGGAAAAAATGAATTGGGTAGTCTAAATTTTTTTTTTTAAACGATGGGATGTGTTTGGAGACAGAATGCCCCAGTTTGCCGCTTTTAAGGGACCAGGAGAGGACCAGATGGATTGAATGTTGATGCTTTATGACATCACTGCAGTTCCTGGTATACAACCTCCCTGAGCCCAGCTCATTATAGGCTGGCAGTGATTGGTGAGGCAGTGCAGAGGGAGTTTTACTCTTATCAAAACTGTGCTGTACCTGCTCTCTGGTGATGTTTGATGGGGCATGTACTGGAAGTTTTCCTTTGCATCCAGCCTGCTCTACACTTGCCCTGGGATTTTTTGAGAGAACGATTTAGATGGAGCTTTGTTCTGCATCTAAGATTTACATTGGAATGTTTGATTGGAAATTGTAGGGGGAATTTACTCTGTTTCTAACAGACGCTGTACCTTCCCGAGTGGTTTCCACAATGGATCAGGTACATTAAATTCTCTGAGCTTTAAAGCTCCTTTGACAGATTAAATTAATTAATTCACAATAAATTTTGAATGGAGAGAGGCTGTTTAAATATCCTCTGTGCGGAATGAATGAACTCCAGCTGCTGAGGCACTGGTGAGTTCACATGCAGGGCTTGGATTCTGCTGTTATTCATCACGTTCAGGCCTGGGCCTTGTCAATGAACTGGAGTTTCTGTGTGATTTAAAAAAAAATCATCTCAATGGTGTTTACGATTCACAATTTTCAATGCTGGGGCTTTTCCCCAACATTCCCTGCAAAAGTAAATGTGCCCTGTTTACTCTACAGGAGCTCAGTGTGCAGGTGCGATGCTGGACAGTAGCGGAAGCACGAGCAGTGCTGGTTTGTTCTGAATCATGAGAGTGCTAGACGTGCTTTTCCAGCTGGTGGGAGTTGTAGCACGCAGAGAATTGAGTCTCCAGATAAAACCTGCTGATGGCCACAAGCTCAGAATAAAAAGCTGCTGGTCCCAAATTTTCTGGTCAGGGGCTTTTTCCCAGGAACAGTCACAGGCTAATGGTGGCCATCTTGATTCAGGGAGTAGCAGAGCTCGTGCATGGCCATCCTGGTGAGAGAACAGGGAGTGGGTGGGGCTTCAGGGTCTCAGTGACTGGGAGAGAAAATGAATGAGTTGTTAACTTCACTCTCAGTCTGCACACAGGTTAGAACTGAACAGAACCAGAGTAGAGGGTGGGGGAAAACTGGGAGTCGAGGAAAGGATTGGTGGAGATGGCACAATTAATTAATAATAATCTTTATTCGTGTTACAAGTATGATTACATTAACACTGAAATGAAGTTACTGTAAAAAGCCCCTAGTTACCATATTCTAACACCTGTCCGGGTACACCGAGGGAGAATTCAGAATGTCCAATCCACTTAACAAGCACATCTTTCGGGACTTGTGGGAGGAAACCGGAGTGCCCGGAGGAAACCCACGCAGACACGGCGAGAATGTGCAGACTCCGTACAGACAGTGACCCAAGCTGGGAATCGAGCCTGGGAACCTGTTGCTGTGAAGCAACAGTGCTAACTACTATGCTACTGTACCGCCCATTGCTATCGTGCTGCCCACTGTTTGGTTTGGCTCTTACCACAGAGGGGGAGCATGTGAAATGAGAATTTACAGCTTTGGAGAATTAGAAGAAAACATTGACAATGGAATTGTCTGCTCTGAATTTTATACAAGGTATTAAACAGGAAAATTTGCAGATGAGAAATTCAAACCAAACATCACATTGAGGGGTAACAGTTATTCGATTCATTAGAACCTGAATATCACAGATCTTTGAATGTGGAAGGAGCAATGTTAAGTCAATTCTGCCTATGGGCAAAGATTTCAAATATTATTGTGACTGTAAAAGGGCCGAGACACACACACCCAAGTGAGAGTGTTCCAGTGAACTGACTGTGAAAAGAGCTTCACCCAGTTACACAGCCTCAGAAAGATCATATATAGGGTAAGTCAGTGGGAAATATTCAGCAGATAAAGTATAATTTGGGATAACACCATGCTACTGTGCCACCTGGATGTGATAAACAGCAGCAACAACAGCTGAATCCAAACCCTGCTGTTGTCTGTGAACTTGCTGATGTCTGTGCAGGTTGTTTTTCATAGAATCTACAGTGCAGAAGGAGGCCATTCGGCCCATCGAGTCTGCACCGGCTCTTGGAAAGAGCACCCTACCCAAGGTCCACACCTCCACCCTATCCCCAAAACCCAGTAACCCCACCCAACACTAAGGGCAATTTATCATGGCCAATCCACCTACCCTGCACATCTTTGGACTGTGGGAGGAAACCGGAGCACCCGGAGGAAACCCACGCACACACGGGGAGGATTTGCAGACTCCGCACAGACAGTGACCCAAGCCGGAATCGAACCTGGGACCCTGGAGCTGTGAAGCAATTGTGCTATCCACAATGCTACCGTGCTGCCCCTAAAGTCAGGTTTGACTGAGTGAATCTCCTCCCACATACGGAGCAGTTAAACAACCACTCCCCAGGGACTCCCCAGTACCGCTCCCATGTGTGGACATACGGGTAGCATAATGGTTAGCACTGTTGCTTCACAGCTCCTGGGTCCCAGGTTTGATTCCCGGCGTGAGTCAGTGTCTATGATTCTGTTTCAGTGTGAACTCGCTGGTGTTTCAGCAGATTCTGTTTACTTGTAAATCTCTTTTCACAGTCAGAACATTTAAAAGGTTTCTGATCAGTGTGAACAAGTTGATGTGTAGTCAGGTGGGATGACTGGGTGAATTTCTTCTCACACACGGGGCAAGTGTATGGTCTCTGCCCAGTGTGAACTCGCTGGTGTTTCAGAAGGTTCGATGAATCAATGAATTCCTGCCCACACGCAGGGCAGGTGAACGGTCTCTCCCCAGTGTGAACTCGATGGTGACTCAGAAGGTGGGCTAACCGAGTGAATCCCTTCCCGCACACGGAGCAGGTGAATGGCCTCTCCCCAGTGTGAATGTGTTGATGTTTCAGAAGATCCCTTTTGCTTTTAAATTTTTTCTCACAGTCAGAACAATTAAAAGGTTTCTGATCAGTGTGAACAAATTGGTGAGTCAGAAGGTAAGATGAACAAGTGAATCCCTTCCCACACACGGAGCAGGTGAACGGCCTCTCCCCAGTGTGGGTGCGTTGATGTATCAGTAAATACTTTTTACTTTTAAAGCTCTTCTCACAGTCAGCACATTTAAAAGGTCTCTTATCAGTGTGAACACGTTGGTGTGTCCGGAGATTCGATGACTGAGTGAATCCCTTTCCACACACGGAGCAGGTGAATGGCCTCTCCCCAGTGTGAGTGCGTTGGTGGAACAGTAAATCATTTCTGCTTTTAAAGCTCTTCTCACATTCAGCACATTTAAATGGTCTCTGATCAGAGTGGACTTGATAGTGAGTCCGGAGGTTTGATAAAGCATTAAATCCCTTCCCACATTCCAGACAGGTGAATGGCCTCTCACCAGTGTGAACATGCTGGTGTGTAATGAGGTTGGATGACAGAGCGAATCCCTTCCCACACACGGAGCAGGTAAATGGCCTCTCCCCTGTGTGAATACGTCGATGAGTTTCCAATTCAGATGGGCAATTGAAGCCCATCCCACAGTCCCCACATTTCCACGGTTTCTCCATGGTTATTGACAGGTTATCAGGTGTAGGTGGGATGCAGATTTGAGGTCACTATCAGATCAGCCGTGATGTTATTAAATGGTGGAACAGGCTCACAGGGCTGAATGTCCAATTGCTGCTTCTTGATTCCTTTGGTGCGAATGTCCTTATGTCTCTCCAACTTGGATCATCAGTTGAAGCCTGAGTACGGTGTCTCCCTGATGTAAATGCGGCAATTTAATTTCATGCTCTGTGATTGGATAAAGCTCAGTTACAGCTAACTGTGGAAAATTACTTAGATATGTGTGTCTCAGTGCTTTTCCAATCACAGTGACAAAACAGACAAACATTTCTCCTTCCACGTTGGAAGTCCTGATGAATCAAGTGACTCTGTCCGATCTCGACATAATGTTTGCACCTGCAAATATTCTGCAAAAGGAAATTACATTGAATTATTGTGAATCCCATATCAGCCTCCCCGAACAGGCGCCGGAATGTGGCGACTAGGGGCTTTTCACAGTAACTTCATTTGAAGCCTACTTGTGACAATAAGTGATTTTCATTTCATTTTTCAATATGTAAGACACAAACAGGCCATTCTGTCACAGATTCTGCTGCTTCCATACTCTTTTTTTTTAAAAAAATAATTTTTATTAAAGGTTTTCATAAAATATCAATAACAAAATGAGAAAGAAAAAAGAACCCAACAGGGTTAAGTACAAAACACAATCTAAAAAAGCAACCCCCCAAACCCCTCCCCCCCCCCCCGTGCCTAAATAATAAATTAACATTAACACCCCGACTTAAGACAACAGGTGTATATACCCCCTCAGACCCTTCCAGTGTAAATAACATAAACAAAAATAAAGTAAACCCCCCCCCCACCCCCCGAGCTGCTGCTGCCATTGACCAATGTCTATCGTTCTGCCAGGAAGTCTAAGAACGATTGTCACCGCCTAAAGAACCCTTGTACCGACCCTCTCAAGGCGAATTTCACCCTCTCCAATTTAATGAACCCTGCCATATCGCTGATCCAGGATTCCACGCTTGGGGGCCTCGCATCTTTCCACTGGAGGAGAATCCTTCGCCGGGCTACCAGGGACGCAAAGGCCAGAATTCCAGCCTCTTTCGCCTCCTGCACTCCCGGCTCCTCTGCCACCCCAAATATTGTGAGCCCCCAGCCCGGTTTGACCCTGGATCCTACCACCCTCGACACCGTCCTCGCTACGCCCTTCCAAAATTCCTCCAGCACTGGGCATGCCCAGAACATATGGGTGTGATTTGCTGGGCTCCCTGAGCACCTAACACACCTGTCCTCACCCCCAAAGAACCTGCTCATCCTTGTCCCGGTCATGTGTGCCCTGTGCAGTACCTTAAACTGTATGAGGCTGAGCCTCGCGCACGAAGAGGAAGAGTTCACCCTCCCTAGGGCATCTGCCCACGTCCCCTCTTCGATCTCCTCTCCCAACTCCTCCTCCTACTTACCTTTCAACTCCACCACCGAGGTCTCCTCCTCCTCCTGCATCACCTGGTAAGTTTCTGAGATCTTCCCCACTCCCACCAACCCCCCCGAGAGCACCCTGTCCTGTACTGTGTGTGGCAGTAGCCGTGGGAATTCCACCACCTGCCGTTTGGCAAACGCCCTTACCTGTAAGTACCTGAAGGTGTTCCCCGGGGGGAGCCCATACTTCTCCTCCAGCTCACCCAAGCTCGCGAACTTCCCGTCCACAAACAGGTCCCGCAACTTTCGTATCCCTGCTCTGTGCCACCCTGAAAACCCTCCACCTGTTCTTCCTGGGGCGAACCGGTGGTTCCCCCATAATGGGGTCCACGCCAAGGCCCTAACGTCCCCCCTATGCCGCCTCCACTGCCCCCAAATTTTGAGGGCCGCCACCACCACCGGGCTCGTGGTATACCTCTTTGGAGGGAGCGGCAGCGGCGCCGTTGCCAGGGCCCCCAGACTCGTATCCACACAGGACGCCGTCTCCAGCCTCTTCCATGCAGCCCCCTCCCCCTCCATCACCCACTTGCGCACCATTGTCGCATTGGCGGCCCAGTAGTACCCACAGAGGTTGGGCAGCGCCAGCCCCCCCCATCTCTACTCTGCTCCAGGAACACCCTTCTCACCCACGATGCCCCTCGCGCCCACACAAACCCCATTATACTCCTGTTAACCCGCCTGAAAAAAGCCTTCGGGATAAACACGGGGAGGCACTGGAACAGGAACAAAAACCTTGGGAGCACCGTCATTTTGATTGACTGCACCCTACCCGCCAGGGACAGCGGCAACGCGTCCCACCTCTTGAACTCCTCCTCCATTTGCTCCACCAGCCTTGTAAAGCTAAGCCTATGCAGGCCCCCCCAGCTCCTGGCCACCTGGACCCCCAAATACCTGAAGCTCCTCTCCGCCCTTTTTAGTGGGAGCTCGCCAATCCCCCTCTCCTGGTCCCCTAGCTGAACTATGAACAGCTCGCTCTTCCCCGTATTGAGCTTGTACCCCGAAAAGTCCCAGAATTCCCTAAGGATCCTCATTTCCTCTGGCATTCCTCCCACCGGGTCCGCCACATACAGCAGCAGGTCGTCCGCATAAAGCGACACCCTATGCTCCTCCCCGCCCCGCACCAACCCCCTCCAGTTCCTCGACTCTCTCAGTGCCATAGCCAGGGGTTCAATCGCCAGTGCGAAGAGCAGGGGGGACAGGGGACACCCCTGTCTCGTCCCTCGGTGCAACTGAAAGCACTCGGACCTCCTCCTATTTGTGGCCACACTCGCCATCGGGACCACATACAACAGCCTAACCCACCTGACAAACCCCTCCCCAAACCCGAACCTCTTCAGCACTTCCCACAGGTACCCCCACTCTACCCTATCGAAGGCTTTCTCAGCGTCCATCGCCACCACTATCTCCGCCTCCCCCTCCCTCGCCGGCATCATGATAACGTTCAAAAGCCTCCACACATTCGCGTTCAACTGTCTCCCCTTCACAAACCCCGTCTGGTCTTCATGGATGATCTGCGGCACACAATCCTCAAGGCTAAGACCTTCGCCAGCACCTTTGCATCTACATTTAGCAAGGAAATCGGTCTGTAAGACCCACATTGCAGGGGATCCTTGTCCCGCTTCAGGATCAAGAAGATCAGTGCCCGGGACATCGTCGGGGGTAAAGCCCCCACCTCCCCTGCCTCATGCTGCTTCCATACTCGACACACATCTCCTACTGTCCACCTATCTCATCTCAGTCTTTCAGCTGAATTTGATTCCATTTTCTCTCACGTGCCTGTCCTGTTTCCTTTTGAAAACATCTCAGCACTTTCCTCAATTCATTTCCATGGTAATGACTTGCACATTCTAAACCTGTGAGTAAATAAATTTGTTGGTATTGCCCCCTTGGATTTATTCGTAACTAACTTATATTTATGATTTGTTGTTTATTGATGGTCCCGGTTTTGGGCTCTCACATCGCCCCCCCCCCTCCAAACTACTGGCAATTTTAAAGGTTTGTATCAGGTCACTGCTTAATTCCTTGTTTTCAATAGAAAAACGGCCCCCCTCAATTTAATCTTTCCTGATGGCTGTAATCTCTCATTTTACAAAAGTCATTACCGTCAATGCAGGATAGAAATCGCTAAGAGACAAACCTTTCTGTTGGATTGAGTTTCTTGTGTGTAAATTCTCCAATTCTAACTCCCTGTAAAAGGAGTTTACAAAAGTCATCACTGTCAGTCCAGGATAGAAATTCTGAACAGACAATTCTAATTTATCTGGAACATTTTTCCCTCTCTTGTTCCCCCAAAGCTGTCAATCCCCGTCCCACACACTCTCCCTCCTCCCTGGGCTGAAATCCAAACCCATCTCACCATCTGCACCATTTCTTTCCTCCACTCCCAGTTTTCTCCCTCCCTCTCCTCTGCCTGGGTTCAGTTCTCCAGCTCCTGTCTGCAGACTGACAATAAAACCAATGGGTCTTATTGGGGGTTTGGGGCCTCCAGCGGGTGTTTGTGAATCCTCCCCGCCCACCTGCCAGGGTTTCCTTCCTTGCCAGAGATCAGAGTCCTCATTGATTTGAGTGCAAAGTGGAAGCTCTTATTTATTACCCCCCTCCCCCATCCTCTGATGTGAACCATCCTCCAGTGTCTGAAGCAGGATGATGCCAGTTAACCTGGGCCTGTTCCCGGGAGGGAGAAGCCCCCCAGCTGCAAACCAGGGAGCTGACAATGATGGTGAAGGGTTTGCTCCAGCTCACAATGCCCGGGAACTGATTGACGGCAGGTTCGGACCAATAGGAAGAGGGGACGGAGCTGGAGGACCGAACCAAAGCGGCGGGTCCTCCAACCAATCAGTGAATGGGAGGCGGGGCAAAGCCGGGGGCTCGATCTCTACGCATGCGCCCCGCACATTTAGTCCACCCGGGCCTGTCTCGGGGGAAAATCTGAGCCGCGTTCACCGGTTCAACTGCTGTATCCGAGCTCCGTATTCGGGGCTTGAGGCCTACACAGCGTGTTTATGAAGCCTCCCAACCCACTCGCCAGCTCCATCCCTCCCTCATGACTTACCGCTCGGTTTGTGACGGCTGAGGAATTGCACCCTACTGCCTGAATCCCGACCTGTCATCGGCAGTGCGCATGCTCGAACTCACGTGGGTGACCGGGGCTCAGCCCCGCCTCTCATTCACTCCGATTGGCTGGGGCAGCAGCTGTCCCGCTCGGTCCTCCAGGCCTACCCCTCTCTTCTTACTGGTCCAGAGCTGCCGTCAATCACTCCCCGGGCATTGTGAGCTGGAGCATGCGCAGTGCCGATGCTGCACTCGGCCGGGAGGTTTCACTGAAATCCGGTGGAGGCTCCAAACCCCAATAAGAAGTTTCCGGGCCCGGGTTTGCATCGAGCGGCGGGGCAGCTGCGGCCTGCTCCCGGTGACAGGCCTGAGTTAACGGCCGCCGTCTTTATAGAGGCTGCAAACCCGCAGGGGGCAAAACATCAGAGAGAGAGTTTGTTGTGAAACCAATGGGATTTTGTAAAACAGGAGGTCAGGGTTACAGTCAACAACAACAACTTCTATTTATATAACACCTTTCACACCATAAATCACCTTTGACAAGGTCCCTCATGGTAGACTAGTACAAAAGGTGAAGTCACACGGGAACAGGGGTGAGCTGGCAAGGTGGATACAGAACTGGCTAGGTCATAGAAGGCAGAGAGTAGCAATGGAAGGCTGTGACTAGTGGTGTTCCGCAGGGATCAGTGCTGGGACCTTTGCTCTTTGTAGTATATATAAATGATTTGGAGGAAAATGTAACTGGTCTGATTAGTAAGTTTGCAGACGACACAAAGGTTAGTGGAATTGCGGATAGCGATGAGGACTGTCGGAGGATACAGCAGGATTTAGATTGTTTGGAGACTTGGGCGGAGAGATGGCAGATGGAGTTTAATCCGAATGTGAGGTAATGCATTTTGGAAGGTCTAATGCAGGTAGGGAATATACAGTGAATGGCAGAACCCTCGAGTATTGACAGTCGGAGAAATCTAGGTGTACAGGTCCACAGGCCACTGAAAGGGGCAACACTGGTGGAGAAGGTAGTCAAGAAGGCATGCTGGCCTTCATTGGCCGGGGAATTGAGTATAAAAATTGGCAAGTCATGTTGCAGCTGTATAGAATCTTAATTGGGCCACACTTGGAGTATAGTGTTCAATTCTGGTCGCCATCTACGGGAAGGATGTGGAGGCTTTAGAGAGGGTGCAGAAGGGATTTACCAGGATGTTGCCTGGTATGGAGGGCATTAGCTATGAGGAGAGATTGAATAAACTTGGTTTGTTCTCACTGGAACAAAGGATGTTGAGGGGCGACCTGATAGAGGTCTACAAAATTATGAGGGGCATGGACAGAGTAGATAGTCAGAGACTTTTTCCTAGGGTAGAGGGGTCAATTACTAGGAGGCATAGGTTTCAGGTGCGAGGGGCAAGGTTTAGAGGAGGTGTACGAGGTAAGTATTTTACACAGAGGGTAGTGGGTGCCTGGAACTCGCTGCCGGAGGAGGTGGTGGAAGCAGGGACGATAGTGACGTTTAAGGGGCATCTTTAAAAAAAATATTTTTATTAAGTTATTTGAAAGTTTTTATAATAATAACAATGACATAAACATGGTATAATAAACATTTCCACCCCATCCCAATCTTCACACAATCCCAACCATAAAACAACAATCCGACCCTCTTTTCCCCCCCCATGGAATACTGCTTCTGCTGACATTTAAATTTTCCCCAAGAAAGTCGACGAACGGCTGCCACCTCCGGCTGAACCCTATCATTGACCCTCTTAAGGCGAACTTTATGTTCTCGAGACTGAGAAACCCAGCCATGTCACTAACCCAGGTCTCTACACTCGGGGGGGCTTCGAGTCCCTCACATTAATAAAATCCGTCTCCGGGCTACCAGGGAGGCAAAGGCCAAGAACTCGGCCTCTTTCGCCCCCTGTACCTCCGGCTCTTCCGACACTCCACAAGATTGCCAACTCTGGACTCAGCACCACCCCTGTTTTGAGTACCGTGGACATTGCCTTAGTGAAACCCTGCTAAGGTCTTCTAAGCTTCGGGAATGCCCAAAACATGTGGACATGATTTGCTGGGCTTCCCGCGCACCTTGCACACCTGCCCTCTACCCCAAAAAGCTTGCTCATCCGCGCCACTGTCATGTGTGCCCAGTGGACTTCCTTGAATTGTATTAGGCTAAGCCTAGCACATGATGAGGATGTATTAACCCTGCCTAGGGCATTCGCCCTCAGACCAACCTCTATCCCTCCTCCTAGCGCGTCTTCCCACTTGCCCTTAAGCTCCTCCATTGGAGTTTCCTCCACCTTCGAAAGCTCCTGGTAAATATCTGATACCTTTCTCCCACCCAGGTACCTAAGACTACTCTATCCTGTATCCTCCATGGCGGCAGCAGCGGGAAGGCCGGAACCTGCCTTCTCAAGAAGCCTCGCACCTGCAAATACCTAAACCCATTCCCTGCTGGCAATTCAAATTTATCCTCCAAGGTTTTCAAGCTGGGGAAGCTCCTGTCTATAAATAGATCCCCCATCTTTCTAATTCCTGCCCTTTGCCATCTCCGGAACCCACCATCCAGCCTACCCGGTACGAACCGATGATTATTATAAATCGGGGTCCAAACCGATGCTCCCTCCACTCTCTTGTATCTCCTCCACTGCCCCCAGATCCTCAGAGCTGCCACCACCACCGGACTTGTGGAGTATCGGGCCGGCGAGAACGGAAGAGGTGCCGTTATCACTGCTCCCAAACTTGTGTCTTTACATGACGCCGCCTCCATCCGCTCCCATACCGACCCCTCTCCCACTACCCACTTCCTAATCATGGCTATATTAGCCGCCCAGTAGTAATTGCAGAACTTTGGCAGCGCCAATCCGCCCTCCCCCCGACTGTGCGCCAGCAACACTTTCTTCACTCATGGGATTTTACCCGCCCACACAACGCCCAAAATAACCTTATTTACCAGCTTGAAGATGGGGAGGCACTGAAAGACAAACAGAAATCTGGGGAGGACCGTCATTTTCACGGTCTGTACCCTCCCTGCCAGTGATAGCGGGAGCATGTCCCATCTCTTAAAGTCCCCTTTCATTTGTTCTACCAGCCGGGATAGGTGTAACTTGTGCAGTGCTGCCATTCCCGGGCCACCTGGATTCCCAGATACCGAAAGCTCTTTACTACCATTCTAAGCGATAGCTTTCCCAGTCTCTTCCCCTGTCCTCTTGCCTGGATCGCGAACATCTCGTTTTTCCCCATGTTCAATTTATACCCTGAAAAATTGCCAAATTCCCCCAAGATTTGCATTACTTACCCCCTCCCCTCCAACTGGTCTGAAATATTCAAGAGCAGGTCATCTGCGTAAAGCAAGACTCGGTGTTCCATCCCCCCGAACCAGCCCTTTCCAGTTCCTAGTGGCTCTTAATGCCATGGCCAATGGTTCTATGGCCAGAGCAAGCAGTAACGGTGAGAGGGGGCACCCTTACCTCGTCCCTCAGTGTAGTTTAAAATACCCCGACCTCAACCGGTTCATACGCACACTCGCTACTGGTGCCTGATAGAGCAACCACACCCAGTCAATAAAGCCCTCACCAAACCCAAACCTCCCCAGTGCCTCCCACAGGTAATTCCCTATCAAAAGCCTTCTCCGCATCCATCGCTACCACCACCTCCACCTCCTCTCCTTCTGTGGGCATCATAATTACATTTAAAAGCCTTCGAACATTGGCCTTGAGTTGCCTGCCTTTTACAAATCCTGTCTGGTCTTCCCCTATCACCCCGGGACACAGTCCTCTATCCATGTGGCCAGTATCTTAGCCAGCAGTTTGGCTCCACATTCAGTAGAGAAATCGGCCTGTTTGACCCGCATTGCTCCGAGTCCTTCTCCTGTTTCAGGATCAATGAAATCGAGGCCTGCGACATTGTTGGGGGGGAGGACTCCCTTCTCTCTTGCTTCGTTAAATGTCCTCACCAACAGTGGGCTCAATATCTCTGAAAACTTCTTATAGAATTCCACCGGATAGCTGTCAGGCCCCGGGGCCTTGCTCGACTGCATGTCCTCCAGCCCCTCGATTATTTCCTCAATCTCAATTGGGGCTCCCAGCCCTTCCACCAGATCCTCATCTACCCTCGGAAACCTCAACTGATCCAAAAACTGCCTCATCCCCTCCACCCCAGCCGGGGGCTCCGACTCATATAATTTACTATAAAAGTCCTTAAACATCTCATTCACCCCCACTGGATCCAGGACCGTAGTCCCACCTCTACTCTTTACTTTCCCTATCTCCCTGGCCACCTCCCTTTTTCCGAGCTGGTGCGCGAACATTCTGCTTGCCTTTTCCCCGTACTCATAAATCGCCCCCCTTGCCTTCCTCAACTGTTCCACCGCTTTTCCTGTAGTCAACAGCCCAAACTCTGCCTGTAACCTCCGCCGCTCCCTCAGTAGCCCCGCGTCCGGGGCCTCCGAGTATCTACTGTCCACCTGGAGTATCCCCTCCACTAACCAATCCCTCTCAGCCCGTTCCACCTTTTCTCTGTGGGTCCGTATCGAGATTAATTCCCCTCTGACCAATGCCTTCAAAGCTTCCCAAACCGTCGATGCAGAGACCTCCCCCATATCATTTGTTTCCAGGTAGTTCTGGATGGACTTGTTAACCCGCCCACAAATCGCTTTGTCCACTAGCAACCCCACAGCCAGTCTCCACAGCGGGCGTTGCCCTCTCTCCGCACTAACCCGTAGATCCACCCAATGTGGGGCATGATCCGACCCTGCAATTGCCGAGTACTCAGTATCCACCATCTTCGGCATTAGCGCCCTGCTCAGAACAAGAAAGTCGATGCGAGAGTATACCTTGTGGACATGTGAGAAAAAAGAAAACTCCTTCGCCCTTGGCCGTGCAAACCTCCATGGGCCTACTCCCCCCATCTGTTCCATAAACCCCTTCAATTCCTTTGCCGTGGCCGGCCTCCTCCCTGTCTTGGATTTTGACTGGTCCAATTCCGGATCAATGACTGTGTCAAAATCTCCTCCCATAATCAGGTTATGTGATTCTAAGTCTGGGATCTTACCTAACACCCGCCTCATAAATTCCACATCATCCCAATTCGGAGCATATACGTTCACGAGTACCACTCGCACCCCCTCCAGCTTCCCACTCACCATTATGTACCTACCCCCCTTTTCTGACACGACTCTCCCTGCATCGAACGCCACTCATTTATTGATCAAGATCGCTACCCACCCCGGTCTTTGAGTCCAGCCCGGAGTGGAATACGTGGTCAACCCACCCCTTTCTCAATCTTGTCTGGTCTATAACCTTTAGGGATGTTTCTTGTAGCATTGCCACGTCCGCCTTCAGCCCCCTCAAATGCGCAAACACGCGAGCCTTCTTGACCGGCCCATTCAACCTTCTGACGTTCCATGTAATCAGCCTGGTCGGGGAGCTTCCCGCCGATTAGCCATCACCCTTTTTAGGCCAGCCCCTAGCTCACGCCCTCCGCCTCCTCGAGCCCCCCTCAGGTATTCGCCGTTCCCAACCTCCCATTTGTCCCCTAGTAACAGTTCCTCCCCTGTCAGCAAAACAGCTCCCCCCTTTCCCTGTCAGCAAAACAGCTCCCCCTCTCCCTAACAACTGCACTAGAAACCCAACCCCCCCAAGTCAAGCTCCAGCTTAACACCTGCTCGCCCCCCACTGTGTTTCCGTGAGTCAGCTGACCCTTGCTGACTTGATAGTGCCGCCCATGGCACCAAGCAGTCTGTCTCCCCATTGTTCTCTCCCTCCACTTGGACAAACATATTAAAAGCATCGCAGTCCCCAGTAAACAAACATCAGAAAAAACAGTGAAGAAACAGCCACTTTAGAAAAAGAAACACCCCAAAACAGAACCAGCCCTGAAGACAACCCCCCCCCCCACCCCCACCCCCCCACCACCACCAACCCGCTCCCTGCAAGACAAAGTTAACTTTAGCCATCAAAACAGCCCCTTATTACACATAACACTACTTATACAACCCAGCACAACAAATCACCACCACAGTACTCCCCAAGGCTTCAGTGTTTTTTAGTTTGCCTCCAGCCTTTTTTCTTTAATAAAAGTCCATACTTTGGTGTTTCGAAGTAGAAGTCCCGTTCCTCATGTGTGACCCACAGACGGGCTGGGTACAACATCCCGAACTTCACCCCTTCTTAAAGAGGGCCGTTTTTGCCCGATTAAACCCAGCTCGCCTCTTGGCCAAATCCGCACCCAGGTCCTGATAAATGCGCAGCTCACAATTCTCCCACTTGCTGCTCCGTTCCTTCTTGGCCCACCGCAGAACGTGTTCCTTATCCAGGAATCGGTGAAAGCGTAACAACATCGCCCTCGGGGGCTCGTTCGCTCAGTGCTTCTTCGCGAGGGCTCTGTGCGCTCTATCCACTTCCAAGGGCCGAGGGAACGCCTCAGCCCCCATCAACTTCTCCAACATGTCCGTCACATAAGCCCTCGCATCCGATCCCTCACTGCCTTCAGAGAGGCCGACAATTCCAAGATTTTGCCTCCTGTCCCTGTTCTCCAGGTCCTCCTGTATTCTTTTCTGGTGGTCATTCATCATCTCCACCTTGGTCTCCAGCACGGTTATGTATTCCTCGTGCTCGGATACCTTTTTCTCCACCTCCTGGATCGCTCTTCCATGGGTATCTTGATTCTGCACAACTTGATCAATCAAAGCCTTAATCGGGTCCAGCGTGTCCTTCTTCAGCTTGGCGAAGCAATCCTTGAAAAACTTCACCAGTTGCTCCGTCAACCACTGTGCCGTCTCCCCGCGGCCCTTGCTCTCCGACATGCTTTTCCGCGTTACCAGCTCTGCTCGCGTCTTCCTTATAGGTCTTCTCACACGGCCACTTCTGGAGGGGGATTTCTCCTCACTGTCTCACTCTTCACCGATTTATCCCATAAAATCCGGGGAAAAACGGGGGGAAAAGGTCCAAAAGTCCGTCACAGGCGGGAGCTATCAGATGTGCGACCTACTCCTCCATGGCCGCCACCGGATGTCATTTAAGGGGCATATTGACAAATATATGAATAGGATGGGAAGAGAGGGATACGGAGCCCGGAATTGTAGAAGGTTTTAGTTTAGGCGGGCAGCATGGTCGGCGCAGGCTTGGAGGGCCGAAGGGCCTGTTCCTGTGCTGTACTTTTCTTTGCTCTTTGTTCTTTGTTATCCAAGTCAACTTCACAGGAACATTATAAAACAAAGTGAGACACCCTGGCACAAAAGGAGATATTAGGGCAGGTGACCAAAAAGTTGGTCAAAGAGGCGAGTTTTAAAGAGTCTGAAAGGAGGTTTAGGGAGGGAATTCAATGCTTGGGGCCGCGGGAACTTAAAACCATGGCGGAGTAATTAGAATCGGGGGGACTGGATAAGGGGGCAGTGTCGGCGGTTTACGGAGCTATTTTGGAAGAGGAGAGGACACTACTGGAAGGGATCAAAACAAAGTGGGAAAAAAAGTTGGGAGAGGATATAGAGGAGGGGTTCTGGTGTGAAGTGCTCCGGAGAGTGAACGCCTCGACCTCGTGCGCGAGGTTGGGGCTGATACAGCTGAAGGCGGTATACAGAGCACACCTCACAAGGGCGAGGATGAGCCGATTCTTTGAAGAAGTAGAAGATGTGTGTGAACGTTGCGCGCTAATCATGTTCATATGTTTTGGTCCTATCCAAAGCTGAAGGATTACTGGAAGGAGGTTTTTAGGGTAATCTCTAAAGTGGTGCACGTGAAACTGGACCCGGGCCCCCGGGAGGCCATACTCGGGGTGTCGGATAAGCCAGGGTTGGAAACAGGTGTGTAGGCAGAATGTTGTAGCCTTCGCCTCATTGACCGCCCGAAGGCAGATCCTGATGGGTTGGAGAGCAACCTCTCCACCCTGTGCCCTGGCGTGGCGGGGGTACTTTTTGGAATTCTTGACTCTTGAGAAGGTTAAGTTTGAACTGAGGGGAAGGGTGGAGGGGTTCTGCAATTCATGGGCATTATTCATTATGCACTTTCAAGAACTGGATAACATCGAACATTAGTTGGGGCGTGTGGGTGGGAGGGTTGGGGGACGGGGGGCTGTGTGTGTTAATGGCGACTATGGGTGATTCCTGATTCCTTTTTGTCATTTGTTTGTATGAACATGCGGGCTAATGTTTGGGGGTTGGTGGGAGGATGGGATCGTTGTTATTGATATGGGGATTGACATATTTGTTACTGATTATTGTTTATTGTTGGTGGGTGTAAATTTGGGATAAAATGCGAAAAAGGAGGAGAATAAAAATATTTTTTTTAAAGTCTCAGTCTGCTGCCAGGGAGAGGGATAGAGTTGGTATGTCAGGAATGGAGGTTGGAGCAGGGACCGAACAGTGGATTCAGTCTTCTCCATATTTGATTGAAGTTATTTAGTCAGCAGGAAAATAACCAGAAACCAGAATGAGCCCGAACTCTGATATCCGGTATAAATTAGTTTGAGAGGGAGAGGAAGAATTAAGGAAAACCTGGAACATTTGGAGTTACGACCTTTGGAATTGCTCATCAAATCTCCACACAGTCAGTTCTGGACACAAGGTTAACATCTGTTATTCTGTCTGCTCAGTCAGGGTGATTGAGATTAATGTCTGTCACAAGTCATGAATGAAGTGACTTATAAAGCATATTCTTACCTCTAATTATATAACTTTGGTAAAAGGATACAGAAATAATGATCTAATAATTTATTTGGATTTCAGTCCCAGGGAGGAGGGAGAGTGTGTGGGACGGGGATTTACAGCTTTGGGGAAAGAAGAGAGAAAAAAATGTTCCCCAGAAACTGGAATTGTCTGTTCTGAATTTCTATCCTGTACTGATAGTGTGGCCTTTGTAAACTCCTTTTCCAGGGCATTAGGAGAGGATTTTCAGACAGGAAACACAAACCAAATATCACATTAAGATCCGACAGTGTCACTCAATTGGTCAGGTCCTGAATATCCTCAGACGATGAAAGTGGAATGAAAAATGTTTGTGGGGAAATATTTCGAACATCAATGTGACTGGAAAAGCACCGAGAGACACGCACCCGAGTGAGTGTGTTCCAGTGAACTGACTGTGGAAAGAGCTTTAACCAGTTACAGCCTGAAAAAACACACCATTCACTAAGGGGAGAAACCATACACATGTTCTGTGTGAGGATGAAGCTTCTAAAGAGGAAAAGCACAAAGACACTGACTCCATGGAGATAGCGTGGAAACGTGGAGATTGTGGAAGTTGGATGTTCATTCAGTTTAGTGATAATCAGGTCAAAGGAGCAATGGGTCAAAGGAGTAAAGGGTAAGTCTCACAGACAGGATGAGCTCTGAGAGAGCATGATGGGAGATAGCAGGAAAAGAGGGGAAAGGTGAGTTCAGAATTTGGACAAGAAAGGACTTTTGAGGCAGTTTTACTGAGTGGTTTAGTGGAAGAGGAGCAGCAGAATCAGCTGATCGGATTGTTTCAATGGGTGGGGTTTTCCAGTCCTTCCTGCTCGCTGGATCTTCCAGTCCCATAGATCTCTCAGTCTGCTGTTCTGGTTCACTGGTTGTCTCATTGGGTTCGCTATAGGCCTCTTGGGATCTGTGGAAGAATTCCCAGGGCCTCATTCGCCTGATGAATTCCCTGGAGCAGAGAAACTATGACATCTTTTTCACAGCCTTCAACACGTCATCGTTGAAGACGGACATCTTGCCAAGGCCAACCCCACACCCGTAACTGCTTTCAAACAACCGTGCAACCTCAAACAGACCATTGTTTGCAGCAAACTACCCAGCCTTCAGGAGAACAGCGACCACGACATCACATAACCCTGCCATGGCAACCTCTGCAGGACGTGCCAGATCATCGACATGGGTACCGCCATTACATGTGGGAACACCACCCACCAGGGCTGTGGTACATATTTGGCTAACATTGTCGACCTCATACGCTGCAGGAAAGGATGTCCCGAGGCATGGTACTTTGGCGAGACCATGCTCTCTCTGCGACAACGGATGAACGGACATCACGCAACAATCGCCAGGCAGGAATGTTCCCTTCCAGTTGGTGAACACTTAAGCAGTCAACGGCATTCAGCCTCTGATCCTCTGGTAAGCGTTCTCCAAGGCGGCCTTCAGGATGCGCGACAATGCAGAATCGTCGAGCAGAAACTGATAGCCAAGTTCCGCACACATGAGTACGGCCTCAACCGGGACCTTGGATTCATATTGCATTACATTCACCCCCCCACCATCTGGCCTTGGCTTGCGATATCCTACCAACTGTCCTGGCTTGAGCCAATTCACACCTCTTTAACTTGTGATTATCCCTCTCTCCAGTTGCACCATCTGGACCTGTAAAGACCTAATTATCTGCAAAGACACGCATTCAAAGTACCATCTTGCATCATTAAATTTTTCTGTATATGTGTTTGTGGAACCCACATCTTCATTCACCTGAGCTGCGCTCCCAAAGCCAGTGATTCGAAACAAACCTGTTGGACTTTAAACTGTTGTTGCAAGACTTCTTACTGTGCCCACCCCAGTCAACGCCGGCATCTCCACATCATAAATGAGAGGCTTTTAATGCTTCTGCCACATTCAAACATTTTGCACGTTAGGTGAATGTGATAACCTCTACATGATAGAAACAGCTGGCAGCACAGTACCAATGGCCCTGTGCAACGTTCAACTGCAGCTTTCAATGGTTCGGCTGGGAGGCCAGGTCACTTATTACATGATGTCAGCTGTTCCTTTAAAACAGATGTATCAACTTGTAAGACCATAAGCTATAGAACTTACGTTGAACTTGAGCATTTGTTCAACAAATATCTAACGGAACAATGCTCTCTGTTCAATCATTAATGCATCTTTCTTATCTTCCTACAGAAAACCTCCACCAATTTTACTCAATATCTGCTTTGTTATTCAATGTTGAACCTCAGTATATTTATTTGTTATATATGACTTCATTTTGAATTGAATCAGTCTCGAGTCTTCACTCTGAATAACTCTGAAATATACACCATTGAATTGCAAACACGACTGACCACGAAAAGAAAGCGTTTCACTGGGTAACAGAAATCCCATCAATCTTTGTTCAGTTTGACCACAGTCAGCTTTTAAACAAAGTCAAATATAGTTCAATGGAAGAGAATTGAGAATTATGTGTTGCTTATATTTGACCCCTCTGTGTTTTGATGTGAAACATTCTGCAGCCTAAATCCCGTTCATGTATAAGAAAGGAGGGCTGACAGGAAATCCGCACTGAGCCTGGATTTCCTCATCTCCCTGAGTGGCTTTTCCTGTTTCTCCATCATTAAGCCCAAAATTTCAAAATGTGGTTCAGTTAAATCTCTGCTATTTCCTCTAATTCAGTTACAGTATCGTTTGTGTCTGACTATATAAGCACACATTACCATTAGATATGTTTTGGAGGGTGATTAAAATGTTAATCTGTGTCCACAAAGCCATTAAATTTTTATGTAAACTGAGCAAACTGCCAAGATCCGCACTTTGTGTTTTCATGTATGGAACGATCTGTCTGGACTGTATGCAGAACAATACTTTTCACTGTACCTCGGTACACGTGACAATAAATCAGATCTAATCAAAGAGACAGTTTCTTACTAATCTTCAAATTGATCAATGAGCCGCCTTAAAAATTATTCATTCATGGGAGGTGGGCGTCACTGGCTGGGCCAGCATTTACTGCTCATTCCAATTGCCCCTGAACTGCGTGTCTTGTGAGGCTATTTCAGAGGGCACTTACAAATCAACCACTACATTGCTGTGGATCTGGAGCCACATGGAGGCTAAGCATCGTAAGGAGAGCAGATTTCTTGAAGGATATTAGTGAACCAGACGGGTGTTACAACATTCATTAGACATTTAATTTGAGACCTTTATTCAATTTCAATATCTTTCACAGGCAGATTCGATCCCAGATCCCCAGAGCATTAACCTGGGTCTCTGGATTACTAACCCAATAACAATACCATTACACCACAGCCTGCCCCACATACTCTTGGCAGAATATGATGTCTTGTAACTTTCCAAAATTATAAAGTAATTTATTTTTTCAAACAAATTCTGATAGCTCTGCAGTTTCTGGAAACATTTTGGTTGATCGTGTTATTTTTTAAAAATAAAGATCGAGCCTTTACAAAATAATTACCTAATACACCAATTCACTAATAATAATCAATGTTCACTACTGAATAATCATGAATTGAATTGTTTTTTTTCAATCTGAAATCAATACATAGTTAATATGGAAAAGGTACAGAAGGTGAAATGGCTGCAGGAAGCCACATGTTAGAGGTATAAAAGGGCTTCCTTGATCTTGTTACTAATGACAGTGAATACACTGTGAAAATAACAATTTAAAAACTAAATGTGATTACACATGCGTACTTACAGCTTCCTACATTACAACAGTGAATATGTTTTGAAAGTACTCCATCTGGCAGCATGGTAGCACAGTGGTTAGCACTGTGGCTTCACATACCAAGGTCCCAGGTTCGATTCCCTGCTGGGTCAGTGTCTGTGCGTAGCCTGCACATTCTCCCCGTGTCTGCGTGGGTTTCCTCTGGGTGTTCCGGTTTCCTCCCACTAGTCCCGAAACACATGCTGTTAGATACTTTGAACATTCTGAATTCTCCCTCCGTGTACCCGAACAGGCGCCGGAATGTGGCGACTCGGGGCTTTTCACAGTAACTTCATTTCAATGTAAGCCTACTTGTGACAAAGATTATTATTATCATTGGCTTTAAAACACTTTTAGGAGGTCCAGTGGTCGTGAGAGGATTTATGGAAATGTACAATTGTTCTAATTGTCCGCAAACTAGAATATATTACACTCGGTGTCCTCACCAGAATCATTGATAAAGATTGGGTCTTAATTTTGTGCAATAACCACGGTGTTGATGCCATTTTGAATATTCTGTGAACCTCCAGACACACCATTTGCACAATCATTTGTTGTAAAACACAGCGAGTTGTTGTGATTTGGAATGCACTGTCTATAAATGGTGCTGGAATCTCATTGGACTGTAACTTCCAAAAGGGAATTTGATGCATTCTGAAAAAGAAAACAAAGGTCGAACTATGGGATTAAATGGGTCGCTGTGCAAAGAGCTGGAATGGGAAAAATGGGCCAAATAGACTCCTCTGTGCTCCAGCAGCCTTGTGTACATGTAAAGGGAGTGGTAACGACCTGGAACCTACTGCCTATGAGGGTAGGAGATGCAGAGATGGCGGAAGGATTTCAATAGGAAATTGGACAGGCACTGAGAGAAATAAACCTACAGAGATTCGGGGATAGAACGGGGCAATGGACAGACTGGCTTCCTCCACAGGGAGCCGACACGGTCCCAAAGGGCTGAATGGCCCCATTCCCACCCTCCAGATGCTGTGATCTCAGGAGAGAAATTCAGCTGCTCCAGTCACTCCAACTAACTGGAGTCCCTCCTCTCTGGTGCCATTCTCGTAAATGTCCTCTACACCCTCTCGAAGAACTTCACATCTTTCCTAAAGTGTGGTGCCCATATATAGGGTTCCATTCTGGAGGGATAGAATTGAAAAGCACGGAGGAAATGTTCAACTTGTTTAGAACCAGGGTTAGACGACACTGGGAGCACTGTCAACATTGGTGATCTCCATTTAGAAAAAGGAAATAGAGGCACTGGATAAGGTGCAACAAAGATTCATAATATACAGAACTGAGAGCATTTAACACTCAGGAAAGGCTGGGGCTGCTTTTTTCTGGAAAAGAGAAGACTGATGGGTGACCTGATGCAAGTCTATAAGACGATGAAGTGATTCAATAATCCAATAGGAATTTCAGTATAAACCTCTTTACCCAGCGAGGGGTGAGAAAGTGGAACTCGTTACCACAGCGAGTGGTTGAGGTCTTCATTGAACGTACAGTGAAATACATACATCAGGAAGAAAGAATAGGAGATGCTGATGGGGGCGGAGATGTAGAGGGGTAGGTGGAGGATCATGTGGAGCATATATACTGACACAGACCATGGCTAACCTCAGCCGGTATGGGAATTTAATCTGTGCTGTTGGTGTCACTCAGCAGGAACCAGCCATCCAGCCAACTGAGCTAACCGATCCCCGTGTAAATCTGTTATAATTGCTTAAATATTAGTGATTGCCTGTCTCCCACCTGTCATGAGTGTCACTTTAAGACCTGTTTGTCTGCTCAAATTACTGCAGTGATGTCAGAGTGTGGATGGAGCTTAGCTCTGGCACTGCTTTTTAGTTTCACTTTGAGAAAAGCTTGGGTGCGTCTGTGTTTTTTTGGTTTTGTTGCAGTGTTGGAGCTGCAGTCAGCCAGAGAAGGTGTAATGTTGTTCTCTCTGCCATGAAAAGACCATCTCTTGATCATTTTGGTGAATTCAGAGTGATAACTGTACTCAGTAGTGAATTTAAACCTGATGTGCTTCTTTAAAGGATTTTTTTAATGCCTTATGGATGTTAAAAGGAAAGCTTAAGGATTACTTAGTGTTGTATTCTTTGGGGGATCGTATTTGAATTAATGGTTGCTAAGATGTTTACTGTATGTTTTAAAAAGGTTGACTTGAGTTCACAGAATAAACATTGTTTTGCTTTAAAAAATACTTTTCGATTTCTGCTGTACCACGCATGTAGAGTGGGCCCATACCACAATCTAGTAAAGGTTGTGGGTCAGGTGAACTCCATGATACACTTTGGGGTTATTACACTGAGAGATTAGCTGGAGAAATGGCAGATGATTATGAATTAGTTCATAAATCAAAGCTTGGTTTCCGACATCAGTTTCAGCCTGTGGGGGATAGAAACTGGGGACATGAGAAATACTCAAGTGGTAGAGGCAAAGGTGGTGTGATGGGAGATAATAAGGAGAGTGTACCTCAGATTAAAAAGAAATCCAGGAGGGTGGAAAAGAAATGAAAAGTTTCAAATGTTTTCACTGTAATAAACTAGGCCATGTAAAGTCAAAGTGTTGGTGGTTGAAGAAAAACACTGGGAAGGCTGATTTGGTAAAACAGGATAAGACAGTGGGGTTTGTTAAAGTGGTAAAGGAAAGCCCAAGTGAAGCGAAGGAGGTGCAAAAAATTGTTCAGCCTGATCAAGAGGTAATTGATAAGAAGGTGCCATATGTTTTTAAAGAATTACTTGTGTGGGTAAAGTTTACTCATGTGTATCAGGAGGAGCAGGTAAAGAAGTCACAATTTTAAGAGATACGGGAGCTAGTCAATCTGTAATGATAAGAGATGAGGAGTTATGTAGTTTGGGAAGAATATTGCCAGAAAAGGTGATAATATGTGGAATTCAGGGCGAGAGGAATAGTGTTCCATTATATAAGGTAAGGTTGGTTACTCCAGTGAAGACTGGTGAAGTGGTAGTAGGACTAATAGAGAAACTATCTTGTCCAGGAATAGTTTATCCTGGGTAATGATATAGCTGAATCCCAGGTGGGACTGATGCCTGCTGTGGTTGATAAGCCAGTGGAAAATCAGACAACTGAAGTGTTGAAGGACGAGTATCCTGGGATTTTTCTGGATTATGTAGTAACAAGGTCGCAAAGTCACAGGTTAAGACAAGAGGAGAAATCAAAGAGTGAAGATAAAGTTGAAGTTCAATTATCAAAACGATTTTTGATTAGATGATTGAAAAAGAACAAGAACAGGTGGAAGATGAGGCGGATATTTTTAGTTCAGGAAAACTGGCGGAGTTACAACAGAAAGATATAGAAATAAAACAGATGTATCAGAAAGCATACACGGAAGAGGAATCTGAGTGTATACCAGAGTGTTATTACCGTAAAAATTATGTCTTGATGAGAAAATGGAGACCTGTACATATGCAGGTGGATGAAAAGTGCGCAGAAGTTCATCAAGTAGTATTGCCGGTAGGGTATAGAATGGAGGTGTTGCGAGTTGCACATGAGGTAACCAGTGGGAGGTCATTTGGGTCTATATCTTTTGACTATAATGGATGTGTCCACTAGGTTTCCAGAGGCCATTCCAGTACATAATAGATTGTGGAGGAGTTACTTAAATTCTTTCCTAGATATGGACAATACGCAGAAATACAATCGGATCAAGGATCAAATTTTACCTCAAGGTTATTCAAAGAAGTTATGGATAGCTCAGGAATAAAACAATTTAAATCAACTGCGTACCATCCAGAATCGCAGGGAGCATTAGAAAGGTGGCATCAGTCATTAGAACATAGAACATAGAACATAGAACAATACAGCGCAGTACAGGCCCTTCGGCCCACGATGTTGCACCGAAACAAAAGCCATCCAACCTACACTATGCCATTATCATCCATATGTTTATCCAATAAACTTTTAAATGCCCTCAATGTTGGCAAGTTCACCACTGTAGCAGGTAGGGCATTCCACGGCCTCACTACTCTTTGCGTAAAGAACCTACCTCTGACCTCTGTCCTATATCTATTACCCCTCAGTTTAAAGTTATGTCCCCTCGTGCCAGCCATATCCATCCGCGGGAGAAGGCTCTCACTGTCCACCCTATCCAACCCCCTGATCATTTTGTATGCCTCTATTAAGTCTCCTCTTAACCTTCTTCTCTCCAACGAAAACAACCTCAAGTCCATCAGCCTTTCCTCATAAGATTTTCCCTCCATACCAGGCAACATCCTGGTAAATCTCCTCTGCACCCGCTCCAAAGCCTCCACGTCCTTCCTATAATGCGGTGACCAGAACTGTACGCAATACTCCAAATGCGGCCGTACCAGAGTTCTGTACAGCTGCAACATGACCTCCCGACTCCGGAACTCAATCCCTCTACCAATAAAGGCCAACACTCCATAGGCCTTCTTCACAACCCTATCAACCTGGGTGGCAACTTTCAGGGATCTATGTACATGGACACCTAGATCCCTCTGCTCATCCACACTTTCAAGAACTTTACCATTAGCCAAATATTCTGCATTCCTGTTATTCCTTCCAAAGTGAATCACCTCACACTTCTCTACATTAAACTCCATTTGCCACCTCTCGGCCCAGCTCTGCAGCTTATCTATATCCCTCTGT
Organism: Scyliorhinus torazame; assembly: GCF_047496885.1. NCBI lineage: Eukaryota > Metazoa > Chordata > Chondrichthyes > Carcharhiniformes > Scyliorhinidae > Scyliorhinus > Scyliorhinus torazame. Next base: position 130,582,455 of record NC_092711.1, read on the forward strand.
AATCTGCTACATCCTTCCACACTATCGACAACACCACCGACTTTAGTATCGTCTGCAAATTTACTCACCCACCCTTCTGCGCCTTCCTCTAGGTCATTGATAAAAATGACAAACAGCAACGGCCCCAGAACAGATCCTTGTGGTACTCCACTTGTGACTGTACTCCATTCTGAACATTTCCCATCAACCACCACCCTCTGTCTTCTTTCAGCTAGCCAATTTCTGATCCACATCTCTAAATCACCCTCAATCCCCAGCCTCCGTATTTTTTGCAATAGCCTACCGTGGGGAACCTTATCAAACGCTTTGCTGAAATCCATATACACCACATCAACTGCTCTACCCTCGTCTACCTGTTCAGTCACCTTCTCAAAGAACTCAATAAGGTTTGTGAGGCATGACCTACCCTTCACAAAGCCATGCTGACTATCCCTGATCATATTATTCCTATCTAGATGATTATAAATCTTGTCTCTTATAATCCCCTCCAAGACTTTACCCACTACAGACGTGAGGCTCACCGGCCTATAGTTGCCGGGGTTGTCTCTGCTCCCCTTTTTGAACAAAGGGACCACATTTGCTGTCCTCCAGTCCTCTGGCACTATTCCTGTAGCCAATGATGACATAAAAATCAAAGCCAAAGGTCCAGCAATCTCTTCCCTGGCCTCCCATAGAATCCTAGGATAAATCCCATCAGGTCCCGGGGACTTATCTATTTTCAGCCTGTCCAGAATTGCCAACACCTCTTCCCTACGTACCTCAATGCCATCTATTCTATTAGCCTGGGGCTCAGCATTCTCCTCCACAACATTATCTTTTTCCTGAGTGAATACTGACGAAAAATATTCATTTAGTATCTCGCCTATCTCTTCAGACTCCACACACAATTTCCCATCCCTGTCCTTGACTGGTCCTACTCTTTCCCTAGTCATTCACTTATTCCTGACATACCTATAGAAAGCTTTTGGGTTTTCCTTGATCCTTCCTGCCAAATACTTCTCATGTCCCCTCCTTGCTCGTCTTAGCTCTCTCTTTAGATCCTTCCTCGCTACCTTGTAACTATCCATCGCCCCAACCGAAACTTCACACTTCATCTTCACATAGGCCTCCTTCTTCCTCTTAACAAGAGATTCCACTTCCTTGGTAAACCACGGTTCCCTCGCTCGACGCCTTCCTCCCTGTCTGACCGGTACATACTTATCAAGAACACGCAGTAGCTGATCCTTGAACAAGCCCCACTTATCCAGTGTGCCCAACACTTGCAGCCTACTTCTCCACCTTATCCCCCCCAAGTCACGTCTAATGGCATCATAATTGCCCTTCCCCCAGCTATAACACTTGCCCTGCGGTGTATACTTATCCCTTTCCATCATTAACGTAAACGTCACCGAATTGTGGTCACTGTCCCCAAAGTGCTCTCCTACCTCCAAATCCAACACCTGGCCTGGTTCATTACCCAAAACCAAATCCAACGTGGCCTCGCCTCTTGTTGGCCTGTCAACATATTGTTTCAGGAAACCCTCCTGCACACACTGTACAAAAAACGACCCATCTATTGTACTCGAACTATATCTTTTCCAGTCAATATTTGGAAAGTTAAAATCTCCCATAATAACTACCCTGTTACTTTCGCTCATATCCAGAATCATCTTCGCCATCCTTTCCTCTACATCCCTAGAACTATTAGGAGGCCTATAAAAAACTCCCAACAGGGTGACCTCTCCTTTCCTGTTTCTAACTTCAGCCCATACTACCTTGGCAGAAGAGTCCCCATCTAGCATCCTCTCCGCCACCGTAATACTGCTCTTGACTAGCAGCGCCACACCTCCCCCTCTTTTGCCTCCTTCTCTGAGCTTACTAAAACACCTAAACCCCGGAACCTGCAACATCCATTCCTGTCCCTGCTCTATCCATGTCTCCGAAATGGCCACAACATCGAAGTCCCAGGTACCAACCCACGCTGCCAGTTCCCCTACCTTGTTTCGTATACTCCTGGCATTGAAGTAGACACACTTCAAACCACCTACCTGAACACTGGCCCCCTCCTGCGATGTCAAATCTGTGCTCCTGACCTCTATACTCTCATTCTCCCTTACCCTAAAACTGCAATCCAGGTTCCCATGCCCCTACTGCATTAGTTTAAACCCCCCCAAAGAGCACTAACAAATCTCCCCCCCAGGATATTTGTGCCCCTCAGGTTCAGATGTAGACCATCCTGTCTGTAGAGGTCCCACCTTCCCCAGAAAGAGCCCCAGTTATCCAAAAATCTGAATCCCTCCCGCCTGCACCATCCCTGTAGCCACGTGTTTAAATGCTCTCTCTCCTTATTCCTCATCTCACTATCACGTGGCACGGGCAACAACCCAGAGATAACAACTCTGTTTGTTCTAGTTCTGAGCTTCCATCCTAGCTCCCTGAAAGCCTGCCTGACATCCTTGTCCCCTTTCCTACCTATGTCGTTGGTGCCAATGTGGACCACGACTTGGGGCTGCTCCCCCTCCCCCCTAAGGAACCGGAAAACACGATCCGAGACATCACGTACCCTTGCACCTGGGAGGCAACATACCAAACGTGAGTCTCTCACGCTCCCACAAAATCTCCTATCTGTGCCCCTGACTATAGAGTCCCCAATTACTAATGCTCTGCTCCTCTCCCCCCTTCCCTTCTGAGCAACAGGGACAGACTCCGTGCCAGAGGCCCGTACCCCATGGCTTACCCCTGGTAAGTCGTCCCCCCCACAAGTATCCAAAGCGGTATACTTGTTTCTCAGGGGAACGACCGCAGGGGATCCCTGCACTGACTGTTTTTTCCCAGTCCCTCTTACAGTTACCCACCTATCTCCAATCTTTGGTGTAACTAATTCCCTGAAGCTGCTATCTATGACCCCTTCTGCCTCCCGAATGATCCGAAGTTCTTCCAACTCCAGCTCCAGTTCCCTAACTCGGTCTTGGAGGAGCTGGAGATGGCAGCACTTCCTGCAGGTAAAATCAGCAGGGACACTAACTGCATCCCTCACCTCAAACATCCTGCAGGAGGAACATTGCACTCCCTTCCCTGCCATTCCTCCAACCTTCTACCAAGATCTGGCTAAAAAATAATAACAATATAATAAAATATGGTACTTACCTCAGACCAATGGGTTTTATTATTAGGTTAGAGGAGGAGGGCGGGTGGGAGACACTACACGTGTAGTGTCTCGGGTTTCCTCTCCACCAGAATTTATTGGGGAGGGTCTTCCCAGACGTCCGCGGGTCGACTTCCTGCTCCCGCCTAAAGAAACTAATTTAAAATAAAAAAAAAGAAAAATTCTCAGCTCCTGCTGAAATTGACTAACCAGCCAGCTGTTCTCACGCCGCCGAAATCGACTGGCCTGCCCCTGCAAATACAAGTGCTTTTAAAGGTTGACTTACCTCCCAGCAACCTCCTTCCGCAATGCTCCCGCTGAAACTGACTCACCACTCACCAGCTGTTCTCACGCCGCCGAAATCGACTGGCCTGCCCCTGCAAAGACAAGTGCTTTTAAAGGTTGACTTACCTCCCAGCAACCTCCTTCCGCAATGCTCCCGCTGAAACTGACTCACCACTCACCAGCTGTTCTCACGCCGCCGAAATCGACTGGCCTGCCCCTGCAAAGACAAGTGTTTTTAAAGGTTGACTTACCTCCCAGCAACCTCCTTCCGCAATGCTCCCGCTGAAACTGACTCACCACTCACCAGCTGTTCTCACGCCGCCGAAATCGACTGGCCTGCCCCTGCAAAGACAAGTGCTTTTAAAGGTTGACTTACCTCCCAGCAACCTCCTTCCGCAATGCTCCCGCTGAAACTGACTCACCACTCACCAGCTGTTCTCCCGCCGAAATCGACTGGCCTGCCCCTGCAAAGACAAGTGCTTTTAAAGGTTGACTTACCTCCCAGCAACCTCCTTCCGCAATGCTCCCGCTGAAACTGACTCACCACTCACCAGCTGTTCTCACGCCGCCGAAATCGACTGGCCTGCCCCTGCACAGACAAGTGCTTTTAAAGGTTGACTTACCTCCCAGCAACCTCCTTCCGCAATGCTCCCGCTGAAACTGACTCACCACTCACCAGCTGTTCTCCCGCCGAAATCGACTGGCCTGCCCCTGCAAAGACAAGTGCTTTTAAAGGTTGACTTACCTCCCAGCAACCTCCTTCCGCAATGCTCCCGCTGAAACTGACTCACCACTCACCAGCTGTTCTCCCGCCGAAATCGACTGGCCTGCCCCTGCAAAGACAAGTGCTTTTAAAGGTTGACTTACCTCCCAGCAACCTCCTTCCGCAATGCTCCCGCTGAAACTGACTCACCACTCACCAGCTGTTCTCCCGCCGAAATCGACTGGCCTGCCCCTGCAAAGACAAGTGCTTTTAAAGGTTGACTTACTTCCCAGCAACCTCCTTCCGCAATGCTCCCGCTGAAACTGACTCACCACTCACCAGCTGTTCTCCCGCCGAAATCGACTGGCCTGCCCCTGCAAAGACAAGTGCTTTTAAAGGTTGACTTACCTCCCAGCAACCTCCTTCCGCAATGCTCCCGCTGAAACTGACTCACCACTCACCAGCTGTTCTCACACCGCCGAAATCGACTGGCCTGCCCCTGCAAAGACAAGTGCTTTTAAAGGTTGACTTACCTCCCAGCAACCTCCTTCCGCAATGCTCCCGCTGAAACTGACTCACCACTCACCAGCTGTTCTCCCGCCGAAATCGACTGGCCTGCCCCTGCAAAGACAAGTGCTTTTAAAGGTTGACTTACCTCCCAGCAACCTCCTTCCGCAATGCTCCCGCTGAAACTGACTCACCACTCACCAGCTGTTCTCCCGCCGAAATCGACTGGCCTGCCCCTGCAAAGACAAGTGCTTTTAAAGGTTGACTTACCTCCCAGCAACCTCCTTCCGCAATGCTCCCGCTGAAACTGACTCACCACTCACCAGCTGTTCTCACGCCGCCGAAATCGACTGGCCTGCCCCTGCAAAGACAAGTGCTTTTAAAGGTTGACTTACCTCCCAGCAACCTCCTTCCGCAATGCTCCCGCTGAAACTGACTCACCACTCACCAGCTGTTCTCCCGCCGAAATCGACTGGCCTGCCCCTGCAAAGACAAGTGCTTTTAAAGGTTGACTTACCTCCCAGCAACCTCCTTCCGCAATGCTCCCGCTGAAACTGACTCACCACTCACCAGCTGTTCTCACGCCGCCGAAATCGACTGGCCTGCCCCTGCAAAGACAAGTGTTTTTAAAGGTTGACTTACCTCCCAGCAACCTCCTTCCGCAATGCTCCCGCTGAAACTGACTCACCACTCACCAGCTGTTCTCACGCCGCCGAAATCGACTGGCCTGCCCCTGCAAAGACAAGTGCTTTTAAAGGTTGACTTACCTCCCAGCAACCTCCTTCCGCAATGCTCCCGCTGAAACTGACTCACCACTCACCAGCTGTTCTCCCGCCGAAATCGACTGGCCTGCCCCTGCAAAGACAAGTGCTTTTAAAGGTTGACTTACCTCCCAGCAACCTCCTTCCGCAATGCTCCCGCTGAAACTGACTCACCACTCACCAGCTGTTCTCACGCCGCCGAAATCGACTGGCCTGCCCCTGCAAAGACAAGTGCTTTTAAAGGTTGACTTACCTCCCAGCAACCTCCTTCCGCAATGCTCCCGCTGAAACTGACTCACCACTCACCAGCTGTTCTCCCGCCGAAATCGACTGGCCTGCCCCTGCAAAGACAAGTGCTTTTAAAGGTTGACTTACCTCCCAGCAACCTCCTTCCGCAATGCTCCCGCTGAAACTGACTCACCACTCACCAGCTGTTCTCCCGCCGAAATCGACTGGCCTGCCCCTGCAAAGACAAGTGCTTTTAAAGGTTGACTTACCTCCCAGCAACCTCCTTCCGCAATGCTCCCGCTGAAACTGACTCACCACTCACCAGCTGTTCTCCCGCCGAAATCGACTGGCCTGCCCCTGCAAAGACAAGTGCTTTTAAAGGTTGACTTACTTCCCAGCAACCTCCTTCCGCAATGCTCCCGCTGAAACTGACTCACCACTCACCAGCTGTTCTCCCGCCGAAATCGACTGGCCTGCCCCTGCAAAGACAAGTGCTTTTAAAGGTTGACTTACCTCCCAGCAACCTCCTTCCGCAATGCTCCCGCTGAAACTGACTCACCACTCACCAGCTGTTCTCCCGCCGAAAGTGATGTGAATTATATGGTAAGAACACCAGATAGAAGGAAAACTCACCGAATGTGTCATGTGACTACGCTTAAAAGGTACTTTGAAAGGGGAGAGAAAAAGGAGGTTTTAATGATTCTAACTCAAAGTGACGAACCAAATCCAGATGACTTCGAATTTGACATACCTCAAATTAAATTGGAAAGTGAGGCTGCTCTTAAAAATTGGGATAAATTGTTGAGTTACCTTCCAGAGGAAAAACGGATTTACCTGAAAGAGTTATTGATGTCACATGGGCAAGTTTGTGGAGATAAATTGGGAAGTACTAAACTGGCTGTACATGATGTCGATGTGGGAAATGCTGTTCCAATCAAACAACATCCATATAGACTTAACCCTTTAAAATTGGCACAGGTTAACAAAGGGATTCAGAGCATGCTTATAAATGGCATAATTGAAATGGGTTGCAGCTAATGGAGCTCACCCAGCATGAAGGTACCTAAACCAGTCGGTACCCAATGGTTGTGTGTGGAAAGATTAATGCAGTTACAAGAACGGACTCGTGTCCTATCCCACGTTTGGAGGATTGCATTGAGAAAGTGGGGCAATCAGCTTTTATTTCCAAACTGGATTTACTTAAAGGTTACTGGCAGGTACCTTTATCTGAAAGGGTGGAGATTTCAACTTTTGTGACTCCAGATGGTATATACCAATTCAAAGTTATGCCATTTGGCATGAAAAACGCCCCAGCCACATTTCAACGATTAACTAACAAAGTTGTTTCAGGCTTACCCAATTGTGCGGTATACATCGACGATCTGGTAATTTTCAGCCAGATATGGAAAGAACATTTAAAACATCTGATGGGGTTATTCAATCGACTTCAGGGGGCGGGTTCGGTGATAAACCTAGTCAAAAGTGAATTTGGAAAAGCCCAAGTAACTTTCCTTGGCCATACAATCGGAGAGGGTCGAATGGTCCCATGGGATGTGAAAGCAAAAGTTATTGGGGAGCTTCCGATACCCTCGACACGACGGGAAATAATGCGATTTCTTGGTATGAGTGGATTTTACCAGAAATCTGTACCGAATGTTAGCAGTGTGGTCGCTCCACTGACGGACTTGCTCAAGAAGCGTAACAAATTCCAGTGGACAGCGGAGTGTCAAAGGCATTTTACGGCCTGAAGGCTGTGTTACCACTGCTCCTGTGTTAGTCATCCCAAATTATACCAAACCATTCAAAGTGCCTGTTGATGCGAGTGATGTGGGCGTAGGTGCGGTGCTTCTACAAGACGACGACGAAGGGCTAGAGCGGGCTATTGGTTATTTTTCAAAGAAATTGAATTCTCACCGGAAAAATTATTCAACGATTGAGAAGGAGACTTTGAGTTTGGTGCTGGTTTTGCAACATTTTCACATTTATGTGATCAGCAATCCGTCTGACACCATTATATATACTGATCATAATCCGTTGACATTTTTGGAGTGATTCCGGAAGAACAATGCAAGTTTCGCTGGAGTTTGTTACAGCCATTTCATTTAAAAATAGTACATGTGGCAGGACAAGAAAACGTGATAGTCGATGCTTTGTCACCATTGTGATGAACGGAAGCAGGTTCAGTTGGAGGAAGAACAAAAAAAAATTGGACTATATTATTATATCTGTTTGTGTGTGTTGTTTTTTGAAACGAAAAAGTATATTTACTGTGTGCATTTCTTAAAGGATAGTGAAAAGGTGAAAAATGAAACCATCTTGAAGTTGATGGTTTATTTTTTTTTTTGGGGGGGGGGGGGGGAGGTGTCATGAGAGTGTCACTTTAAGAAATGTTTGTCTGCTCAAATTACTGCAGTGACGTCAAAGTGTGGGTGGAGCTTAGCTTTGGCTCTGCTTTTTAGTTTCACTTTGAGAAAAGCTTGGGTGTGTCTGTGTTTGTTTGGTTTTGTTTCAATATTGGAGCTGCAGTCAGCCAGAGAAGATGCAATGCTGTTCTCTCTGCCATGTAAAGACTATCTCTTGATTATTTGGTGAATTCAGAGTGATAACTGTTCTCAGTAGTGAATTTAAACCTGATGTGCTTTTGTTGAAAGGATGTTAAAAGGAAAGCTTAAGGATTACTTAGTGTTGTATTCTTTGGCGGTTGTATTTGAATTCATGGTTGCTAAGATGTTATCTCCCTGCAAAACAGATATACCGCTTTGGATACTGTTGAGGGAGATGGCTCACCAGGGGAAGGCGGCAGCAGCCAGGTTCATGGCACCATGGCTGGCTCTGCTGCGCAGCTGGGCAGGAAGAAGAATGGCAGGGCTATAGTGATAGGGGACTCAATTGTAAGGGGAATAGACAGGCGGTTCTGCGGACGCAATCGAGACTCCAGGATGGTATGTTGCCTCCCTGGTGCAAGGGTCAAGGATGTCTCGGAGCGGCTGCAGGACATTCTGGGGGGGGGGGGTGAACAGCCAGCTGTCGTGGTGCACATAGGCACCAACGATATAGGTAAAAAACGGGACGAGGTCCTACAAGCTGAATTTAGGGAGCTAGGAGTTAAACTAAAAAGTAGGACCTCAAAGGTAGTAATCTCAGGATTGCTACCAGTGCCACGAGCTAGTCAGAGTAGGAATGTCAGGATAGAGAGGATGAATACGTGGCTCGAGAGATGGTGCAAGAGAGAGGGATTCAAATTCCTGGGACATTGGAACCGATTCTGGGGGAGGTGGGACCAGTACAAACCGGACGGTCTGCACCTGGGCAGGACTGGAACCGATGTCCTAGGGGGGGTGTTTGCTAGAGCTGTTGGGGAGAGTTTAAACTAATGTGGCAGGGGGATGGGAACCGATGCAGGAAGTTGGAAGGTAGTAAAACAGGGACAGAAATAAAATGCAGTAAGGGGGAAAGTGTAAGGCAGAGAAGCCATAGTCAAAAATCAAAAAGGGCGACAGTACAAGGTACAGTGACTGAGGGGAGCTCAGTGAATAGGACCAGGAATACTAAGATAAATAAAACGGGAAGTGAAAACATGAATGGTAAGCGATGCGGCAGGTTGTTACAGGTAGATGTGGGTTCGACGACAAGGAAAATTAGGAGAAAGGTTAAGAGGAAATATAACTTAGGAGAGGTTACTGATCGAGGTGTTAAGATTCAGAACAGAGGTAAAAAAGCCAACATAAGTGTACTTTACCTGAATGCTCGTAGTATTCGGAATAAGGTAAATGAGTTGATGGCGCAAATCATCGTGAATGACTATGATTTAGTGGCCATTACTGAAACATGGTTAAAGGATGGTCACGACTGGGAGTTAAATATCCGAGGGTATCAAACTTTTCGGAAGGACAGAGTGGATGGTAAGGGAGGTGGTGTATCTCTGTTATTTAAGGATGACATCCGGGCAACAGTAAGGGATGACATTAGTGCTATGGAGGATAAGGTTGAATCCATTTGGGTGGAAATCAGGAATAGTAAGGCAAAAAAGTCACTGATAGGAGTAATCTATAGGCCACAAAATAGTAACATTATGGTTGGGCAGGCAATAAACAAAGAAATAACAGATGCATGTAGAAATGGTACAGCAGTTAGCATGGGGGATTTTAATCTACATGTTGATTGGTTGAACCAGGTCGGTCAAGGCAGCCTTGAGGAGCAGTTTATAGAATGTATCCGCGATAGTTTCCTCGAACAGTATGTAATGGAACCTACGAGGGAACAAGCGGTCCTAGATCTGGTCCTGTGTAATGAGACAGGATTGATTCAGGATCTCATGGTTAGGGATCCTCTCGGAAGGAGCGATCACAATATGGTGGAATTTAAAATACTGATGGAGGGTGAGAAGGTAAAATCAAGCACTAGTGTTTTGTGCTTAAATGAAGGAGATTACAATGGGCTGAGAGAAGAACTAGCTAAGGTAGACTGGGAGCAAAGACTTTATGGTGAAACAGTTGAGGAACAGTGGAGAACCTTCCAAGTGATTTTTCACAGTGCCCAGCAAAGGTTTATACCAACAAAAAAGAAGGACGGTAAAAAGAGGGAAAATCGACCGTGGATATCTAAGGAAATAAGGGAGAGTATCAAATTGAAGGAAAAAACATACAAAGTAGCAAAGATCAGTGGGAGACTAGAGGACTGGGAAATCTTTAGGGGGCAACAGAAAGCTACTAAAAAAGCTATAAAGAAGAGTAAGATAGATTATGAGAGTAAACTTGCTCAGAATATAAAAACAGATAGTAAAAGTTTCTACAAATGCATAAAACAAAAAAGAGTGGCTAAGGTAAATATTGGTCCTTTCGAGGATGAGAAGGGAGATTTAATAATGGGAGATGAGGAAATGGCTGAGGAACTGAACAGGTTTTTTGGGTCGGTCTTCACAGTGGAAGACACAAATAACATGCCAGTGACTGATGGAAATGAGGCTATGACAGGTGAGGACCTTGAGAGGATTGATATCACCAAGGAGGTAGTGATGGGCAAGCTAATGGGGCTAAAGGTAGACAAGTCTCCTGGCCCTGATGGAATGCATCCCAGAGTGCTAAAAGAGATGGCTAGGGAAATTGCAAATGCACTAGTGATTAATTTACCAAATTCACTAGACTCTGGGGTGGTCCCAGCGGATTGGAAATTAGCAAACGTGACACCACTGTTTAAAAAAGGAGGTAGGCAGAAAGTGGGTAATTATAGGCCAGTGAGCTTAACTTCGGTAGTAGGGAAGATGCTGGAATCTATCATCAAGGAAGAAATAGCGAGGCATCTGGATGGAAATTGTCCCATTGGACAGACGCAGCATGGGTTCATAAAGGGCAGGTCGTGCCTAACTAATTTAGTGGAATTTTTTGAGGACATTAACAGTGCGGTAGATAACGGGGAGCCAATGGATGTGGTATATCTGGATTTCCAGAAAGCCTTTGACAAGGTGCCACACAAAAGGTTGTTGCATAAGATAAAGATGCATGGCATTAAGGGGAAAGTAGGAGCATGGATAGAGGATTGGTTAATTAATAGAAAGCAAAGAGTGGGGATTAATGGGTGTTTCTCTGGTTGGCAATCAGTAGCTAGTGGTGTCCCTCAGGGATCAGTGTTGGGCCCACAACTGTTCACAATTTACATAGATGATTTGGAGTTGGGGACCAAGGGCAATGTGTCCAAGTTTGCAGACGACACTAAGATAAGTGGTAAAGCAAAAAGTGCAGAGGATACTGGAAGTCTGCAGAGGGATTTGGACAGGCTAAGTGAATGGGCTAGGGTCTGGCAGATGGAATACAATGTTGACAAATGTGAGGTTATCCATTTTGGTAAGAATAACGGCAAAAGGGATCATTATTTAAATGATAAAAAATTAAAACATGCTGCTGTGCAGAGAGATCTGGGTGTGCTAGTCCATGAGTCGCAGAAAGTTGGTTTTCAGGTGCAACAGGTGATTAAGAAGGCAAATGGAATTTTGTCCTTCATTGCTAGAGGGATGGAGTTTAAGACTAGGGAGGTTATGCTGCAATTGTATAAGGTGTTAGTGAGGCCACACCTGGAGTATTGTGTTCAGTTTTGGTCTCCTTACTTGAGAAAGGACGTACTGGCACTGGAGGGTGTGCAGAGGAGATTCACTAGGTTAATCCCAGAGCTGAAGGGGTTGGATTACGAGGAGAGGTTGAGTAGACTGGGACTGTACTCGTTGGAATTTAGAAGGATGAGGGGGGATCTTATAGAAACATATAAGATTATGAAGGGAATAGATAGGATAGATGCGGGCAGGTTGTTTCCACTGGCGGGTGAAAGCAGAACTAGGGGGCATAGCCTCAAAATAAGGGGAAGTAGATTTAGGACTGAGTTTAGGAGGAACTTCTTCACCCAAAGGGTTGTGAATCTATGGAATTCCTTGCCCAGTGAAGCAGTAGAGGCTCCTTCATTAAATGTTTTTAAGATAAAGATAGATAGTTTTTTGAAGAATAAAGGGATTAAGGGTTATGGTGTTCGGGCCGGAAAGTGGAGCTGAGTCCACAAAAGATCAGCCATGATCTCATTGAATGGCGGAGCAGGCTCGAGGGGCCAGATGGCCTACTCCTGCTCCTAGTTCTTATGTTCTTATGTTCACTGTATGTTTTAAAAAGGTTAACTTGAGTTCATAGAATAAACATGGTTTGCTTTAAAAAATACTTCTCCATTTCTGCTATACCACACCTGTAGAGTGGGCCGTGTGCTCCCCATACCACAATCTAGTAAAAGTTGTGGGTCAGGTGAACTCCATGATACACTTTGGGGTTCTCTAAACCCTGGCCCATAACACACCATAATATTTAATGTTGTTTCCCAGTGCACCACAGAGAACATGGCCCTCATACCCTAATAGGTTTCTTCTGTGACAAAATTACATTAAACAAAAGGACCATGTAACCACCAGAGCCCATCTTCATGGCAATGTGACATGATTTTGGGGGTTTTCAAACGGAAATGGCAATGAAACATCTTTGAACCTCCAAACTCCCTTTCACTCTTGGATCCTTGTGAAATGTGCAACCAGATATTCGCAAGAAGGCTCAGAATCGACCACTGGAGGCGAAGTCGTGAGACCTTCCAGTCCAGCAGAAAGAAACCCGCCGACCATCCCCATTGACCAACATTATGAACAAAATGCAGTCCTGGATGTGATTGGGAACAGAAACAATAACAGCAGAATCCAATCCCTGTAATCAGTTGTGAACTTGTTGGTGTCTCAGAAAGTGCGATGAATTACAAAATCTTTTCGCACATTGAGAGAAGGTGAACGGCCTCTTCCCAGTATGAACTCGCTGGTGTGACTGCAGACAGCATAACCGAGTGAATCGCGCAAATAGACGTAGACGGGTGTGAGATAATTGGGATTATGGAGACATGGCTGCAGGATGACCAGGGATGGGAACTTAATATATTCACTGTTTCAGAAGGACAGACAAAAAGGAAAAAGCAGTGCAGTGGCAATGCTGGATAATAATAATCTTTATTCTTGTCACAGGTAGGCTGACATTAACACTGCAATGAAGTAACTGTGACAATCCCAAGTCTCCACACTCCGGCGCCTGTTCAGGTCACTGAGGGAGAATTCGGAATGTCTAATTCACCTAACAGCATGTCTTTCGGGACTTGTGGGAGGAAACCGGAGCACCCAGGGAAAACCATGCAGACACGGGGAGAATGTGCAGACTCCGCACTGCCAGTGACCCAAGCCGGGAATTGAACCTGGGACCCTGGCGCTGTGAAGCAACAGTGCTAACCACTGTGCTACTCTGCCGCCAATGGCAAAAGAGAAAATTAATAAAATTGTGAGGAAAGATATTAGCTCTGACAATGTGGAATCTGTATGGATAGAGCTGAGAAACACCAAGGGGCAAAACAATTAGTGGGCATCGTATACAGACCCCAAACTGCAGTGGTGATGTAGGGAATGGCATAAAACAGGAAATTAGGCTGATTGTAAAAGTTTGCATATGTATGTGAAGAGAAAAAGTTTAATGAAGACAAATGTAGGTTCCTTACAGTCAGAAACAGGGGAATGTATAATAGGGAACAAAGAAATCGCTGGGCAAATAAATACATACTTTGGTTCTGTCTTCACAAATGAGGGCACAAATCAGAAATGTTGGGGAACGCAGGATTTAGTGAGAGGGACGAACTGAAGGAGATCAATATTAGTAGAGAAATGGTGTTGGGGAAATTGATCAGATTGAAGGCTGATAAATCCCCAGGGCCTGATAATCTGCATCGCAAAGTACTTAAAGAAGTGGCTCTAGAAATAGTGGATGCATTGGTGGTCATCTTCCAGGATTCTATAGACTCTGGAACAGTTCATGCAGATTGGAGGGTGGCTTATGTAACTCCACTATTTAAAAAGCGAGATAGAGAGAAAACAGGAAATTAGAAACCAGTGGCAGGATCGGACAGAGTCAGCATGGATTTATGAAGGGGAAATCATGCTTGACAAATCTACTGGAATTCTTTGTGGGTATAACTGGTAGAGTTAACGAGGGGGAGCCAGTGGATGTGGTATATTTGTATTTTCAGATGGCTTTCGACAAAGTCCCGCATAAGAAATTAGTGTGTAAAATTAAAGCACATGAATTAGGGGTAGTGTATTGAGATGGATAAAAAAAACTGTTTGTCAGATAGGAAACAAAGAGTAGGAATTAATGGGTCCGTTTCAAATTGGCAGGCAGTGACTATTGGGGTACCGCAGGGATCAGTACTAGGACCCCAGATATTCGCAAGATTGGTTTTTTTTGATAAACTATTTTATTAGGACATTTTGGCATAATAAACAATATAAAACAGTTTTCAGTACCTGGGACATAACATCCGCGAATCCCTGCCAGTACCCCCTGAGTTTGGTGCATGCCCAAAGCATGTGGACATGGTTTACCGATCCTCCCGAACATCTGGCGCACCTGTCCTCCAATCCCAAAAATTTACTCATCATGTGGGCCGGCTGGACGACCTTGAATTGAATCAGGCTGAGCCGAGCGCATGTTGCGGTCGCGTTTACCCTGCTCAACGCCTCCGCCCATAAGCCCTCTTCTATCTCCCCTCTGAGCTCCTCTTCTCACTTAAGCTCCAGCTCCTCGATCTGTGTCTTCTCTGCTCCCATAAGTTCTTTATATATATCCGAGACCCTCCCCCACCCATCCGCTGGACACAACCCTGTCCTGGATCCCCCTAAGTGGCAGGCGTGGGAAGGACGGAATCTGTCTGCGTAGGAAATCCTACACTTGCAAGTACCTGAACTCATTCCCTCTCGCCAGCCCAAATTTCTCCTCTAACGCCCTCATGCTCAGGAAGCTCCCTTCCAAGAACAAATCCCCCAACCTCTCAATCCCAGCGCTCCGCCATGCTCGGAACCCACCGTCCATATTCCCCGGGGCAAACCGGTGATTTGTCGCAAATTGGGGACCAAACCCATGCTCTCACTCCCCCCATATGCCTTCTCCATTGGCCCCAGATCCGCAAAGTCGCCACCACTATTGGGCTGGTGGAGTACCCTGCCGGCGGGAGCGGCAGGGGCACCGTGACCAGGGCTGCCAAACTGGTGCCCCTGCACGAAGCGGCCTCCATTCACCCCCAAACCGACCCCGCATCCACCATCCACTTCCTTATCATAGGAAGTTGGCCGCCCAGTAGTAGTTACTAAAGTTTGGCAGCGCCAGCCCCCCTTCCCCTCGATTCCTCTCAAGCATCAATCTCCTCACCCTCGGGGACTTTCCCGCCCACACAAACCCCATAATCATTTTATTGACCTTCTTGAAAAAAGACCGCAGAATGAAAATGGGGAAACACTGGAAGAGGAACAGGAATCTCGGGAGGATTGTCATTTTAACCGTCTGCCCTCTCCCCGTTAGTGTCAGTGGGAGCGCATCCCACCTCCGGAACTCAGCCCTCATCTGCTCCACCAACCGAGACAAGTTCAACTTGAGCAGACGGCCCCAGTCCCGCGCCACCTGTATCCCTAAGTATCTATAGCTGTTTCCTACTAGCCTGAATGGCAGCCCCCTCAACCTGCCCTCCTGGCCCCTCGCCTGGACTACAAACAACTCACTCTTTGCCATGTTCAGTTTGTACTCCCAGAACCGACCAAATTCCTTCAGGATTCCCATGATTTCATCCATCCCAGCCACTGGATCCGTGATGTATAAGAGCAGGTCATCGGCATACAATGAAACTCTGTTTTCCACCCCCCACCCCCTTCCAGCCCCTTCCAACCCCTAGAAGCTCTCAGGGCAATTGCCCTGCAAACAGCAGTGGGGAGAGGGGGCACCCCTGCCTTCTCCCACAGTACAGTCTGAAATATTCAGATGTCGTTCTATTCGTCCTCACATTCGCCTCCGGAGCCTAGTACAACAGTCTGACCCAGTCGATAAAGCCCTCCTCGAACTCGAATCGTCCCAGCACCTCCCATAAATAGTCCCACTCAACCCGGTCGAAAGCCTTTTCGGCATCCATTGCCACAACTACCTCTGCCTCCCTACTCTCCAGGGGCATCCTGATCACATTCAGCAGCCTTCTTAGGTTGGCCACCAGCTGCCTGCCCTTGATGAACCCGGTTTGATCCTCCATAATGCCGTCCAGCACACAGTCCTCAATCCTAGCAGCCAAGAGCTTGGCCAGTATTTTAGCATCTACGTTGAGCAGAGAGATCGGCCTATAGGACCCACATGCCTCCGGGTCTTTGTCCCGTTTCAATATCAGGGAGGTGGTGGCCTGTGACATCGTCGGGGGTAACACCCCTCTGTCTCTTGCCTCATTAAAAACCCTGGCCAGCACCGGCCCCACTATCTCAAGAGAACTTTTTGTAAAACTCCACCGGATACCCATCCGGCCCAGGGGCTTTACCCGATTGCATGGCCCTCAAGCCCCTCAATATTTCTTCGGTCCTGATCGGGGCACCCAACCCGTCTACCAAACCCCTGCCCACTTTTGCGAAGGTCAGTCCATCCAGAAAGTGCCTCATCCCCTCCAGCTCCGGGGGCGGGGGGGTTCCGAGGTGTAAAGCTTACTATAGAAGTCCCTGAACTACTTGTTCAGCCCTTCCGGATCCCCAACCAAGCCCCCCCCAACCCCCCACCCACGTCCCGTCCCGTCCCCCCCATCGACTACCTTTCCCTATCTCCCTGGCCGCCTCCCTCTTCCTCAGTTGCTGTGCCAACATTCTACTGGCTTTCTCCCCGTGCTCGTAAATCGCACCCCTCGCCTTCCTGAGCTGCTCCACAGCCTTACCTGTGGACACCACCCCAAACTCAGTCTGTAACCTTCGTTGTTCCCTTAATAGCTCTGCCCTCGGGGTCTCCGCGTATCTCCTGTCTGTCAGATATCCCTTACCAGTCGGTCAATTTCTGCCCTGTCCGTCCTGTCCCTACGTGCTCTAATCAAAATCAGCTCCCCTCTCACCACTGCCTTCAGCTCCTCCCAAAGCACCGCAGCCGAGACTTCCCGTGTCATTGACCTGCAGGTAGTTTTGCATAATTTCCATCAACCTCTCACACACCGCCTTGTCCGCCATCAAACTGACCTCTAGCCTCCATTGAGGGTGCTGAAAACTTTCCTTGCAGACCACAGATCAACCCAGTGCGGGGCATGGTTCAAAATAGCGATTGCCAAATATTCTACGTCTGTCACCCCCACTAGCAAATCCGTGCTCATGATGAAAAAATCAATTTGGGAATACACCTTATGGACAGGTGAATAGAACGAAAACTCCTTCCATGGACCAGCCCCCCCATTTGCTCCACAAACCCCCTCAGTTCTTTTGCCATTGCCTGCTCTTACCCATTTTAGAACACGACCGGTCTAGGCCGGAGAAGGACTGTGTTAAAATCCCCTCCAAAAATCAGCCTGTGCGAGTCCAGGTCAGGTATCTTCCCCAGTAGTCTCTTAATAAACTCCACATCATCCCAGTTTGGGGCATATACATTGACCAAAACTACCCTCATTCCTCAAGCTTGCCACTCACCATGACAAATCTGCCTCCACATCCGAGATTGTGCTGCCCGCCTCGAATTGCACCCATTTGTTGACCAAAATCGCAACCCCCTGGTTTTAGTGTCCAGCTACTAGTGGAAGAGCTGGCTGATCCAACCCTTCCTCAATCTGACCTGGTCGGCTACTTTCAGATGGGTCTCCTGAAGCATTATTATGTCCGCCTTCAGCTCCCTCAGATGCGCGAACACACGTGCCCTCTTTACCGGCCCGTTTAACCCTCTAACGTTCCAGATGATCAGCCTGGTTGGGCCCCGTGCCCCCCCCCCCCCCCCCGATCAGCCATCTCCTTACTTGGGGTTGCCCCCAGCCCGTGTCGCGCATCCCCCGGCCCGCCTTCTGGCAGCCCCCACCTCCGACCTCCTCCATGTTCCCGCACCTAAGTCCCTCTCTCATCAGCCGATCAGCTACCCCCCCGCCCACCCCTCGCAACAACACCCTGTAACCCAACCCCTGCCATAAGCTAGCTATATACACACCCCACACCTGGCTTCCGTAGACCAGCTCACCCAGCTCGCCTGGTGACTCTCGACTCCAACAAGTCTACCACTTATTGTTCCCTCTGACCCATCCCCCCCGCCCATCAACACCATTTCCCCAAACCAGCCATCCTCGAGCAATTGCTCTGAAAAGAAACCAAAAAAAAAACAAGGAACAAAGAAAACCCCAACGCTAGTGCAAATCGAATAAAACAGAATAAATAATATGCACTTCTAACCACCCCAATCCGAACACAAAAAGCCCCCAGCACCAAATACCTTAACTACCCTCTTTTTCCAACGAAAACTCAAATACAGGAGAGAAAAAGAAAAACCAGGAAAAAAAACATACCAGAAAAATGTGTAAACATCACTCAGTGTCTTTTTAACACAATTCCAGAAAGTCCTCAGTTCCACTCCAGCCCTTCTCTCTTGGCGAAGTCCATCGCATCCTCGGGCTCCTCAAAGTAATGGTGCCATCCCTCGTGCATGGTGCCATCCCTCGTGCGTGACCCACAGGCGCGCCGGGTACAGCAGTCAAAACTTCACCTGCTTCTTAAACAGAGTCTCTTTGACTTGCCTGTAGCCTGCCCTCCTTCTGGCCACCTCCACGCTCAGGTCCTGGTAGTTGCGCAGGGCACTGTTATTCCAATGGCAGCTCTGCGTGCGTTTGGCCCACTGTAGCACCCACTCCTTGTCCAGGAACCTGTGGAACCGGGCAACCATCGCTTGGGGGGGGGGGGGGGGCGCGGCTGCCTCGCCAGCGCCCTGTCCACCTCCACCGGGCGAGGGAAGACATCATCTCCCAACAACTTCTGGAACATGACTGCCACACACGCGGCAGCATCCTCTCCCTAAGCCCCCTCCGGGAGGCCAACGATTCTCAAATTCTGCCGACGGGACCTATTTTCTAGGTCATCCACCTTTTCCAGGAGCCTTTTTTGTTGATCCTTCAGTCTCTCCATCTCCACCACCGTTTGGTGATCCTCCTGCTCCTCCAGCGCCTTTTCCAGCTCCTGGATCGTTTGATCCTGGGCATCCAGCCTATGCTCCAGGCACTCGATTGATTTCTGAATCGGTTCTAAACTGTCCCGTTTCAACACGGTAAAGCCCTCTTGGATGACCTTCAGCAGATGCTCCGTTGTTGGCTGGGCTGTCTGCACCGGGGTCCGGACATCGGCCATATTGTCCTCAGCAGCAGCTTCTACACTGCCCGTGTTTGTCCACTTCTTCAGCTGTTTGCGTTTCTTTCAACTTGTTAATTCCATACACCTATGTCTGGAGTCAGTACCTGGGTGCCTATGCCTTCCGATCCAGTGCTCAAAAGTACAAAAAAGTCGGGGGAAAAGGTCCAAAAGTCCGACCGGATCGAGAGCCACCAAATGTGCGGCTTACCCCTCCATAGCCACCACCGGAAGTCTCTTCGCAAGATATTTTAATGACTTTATTTTACAAATTTAAAGTACCCAATTTTTTTTTCCCCAATTAAGGTGCAATTTAGCATGGCCAATTCACCCACCCTGCCCAATTCACCTACCCTGCCCATCATTGGGTTATGGGGCTGAGACCCACACAGACACGGGAGAACTTGTCTCCACACGCACAGTGAACCGGGGCCAGGATTGAACTCTAGTCCTCGGCTCCATGATACAGCAGTGCTAACCACTGCGCCACCCTATATATTAACGATTTAGATGAGGGAACAAAATGCAATATCTCCAAATTTGCAGATGACACACGTTGCATGGGAGGGTGAGCTGTGAGGAGGTTGCAGAGATCCTTCAGTTATTGGATTTGGACTAGTTGAGTGAGTGGGAAAATGAATTGCAGATACAGTATAATTAGAAAAAATGCAAGGTTACCCACTTTGGTACCAAAAACAAGAAGGCAGACTATTAGCTGAATGGTCATAAATTAAGAGAAGGGAGTGTGCAACGAGACCTGGGTATCCTCGTACACCAGTCACTGAAGGTCAGTATGCAAGTACAGCAGGCGGTAAAGAAGGCAAAAGGTATGCTAGCCGTCATTGCGAGCGGATTCGAGAACAGGAGCAGGGATATCTTGCTGCAATTATACAGGGCCTTGGCAAGGCCGTACCTGGAATATTGTGTGCAGTTTTGGTCTCCTTATCTGAGGAAGGATGTTCTTGCTCCAGAGGGAGTGCAGCGAAGGTTTACCAGACTGATTCCTGGGATGGTGGGACTGACGTATGAGAGATTGAATCAGTTAGGATTGTATTCGCTGGAGTTCAGAAGAATGGGGGATCTCATAGAAACCTATAATATTGTAACAGGACTTGACAGGGTAGATGCAGGAAAGATTTTCCCGATGGTGGGAAACAGAACCAGAGGTCGCAGTCTGAGGATACGGGGTAGACCATTTAGGACAGAGATGAGGAGTAATTTCTTCAACCAGAGAGTGGTGAGCCTGTGGAATTTGTTACCACAGGAAATAGTTGAGGTCAATACATTGTATGTTTTCAAGAAGCAGTTAGATATAGCACTGAGGGTGAAGGGGATCAAAGGATATGGAGGGGAAATTGGGATTAAGATATTGAGTTGGATGATGAGCCACGATCATAATGAATGGCAGAGCAGGTGCAAAGGGCCAAATGGTCTCATCCTGCTCCTATTTTCTATGTAATTCCTTTCCACTCTTAGAGCAGGTAAATGGTTTCTCCCCAGTGTGAACTCGCTGGTGTGACTGCAGGTGAGATAACTGAATGAATCACTTCCCACACTGAGAACAGGTGAACAGCCTCTCCCCAGTGTGACTGCGTCGATGAGTCTCCAGCTGAGATGGGAATCTGTATCCCTTCCCACAATCCCCACATTTCCACGGTTTCTCCATGTTTTGGGTCTCCTCGTGTCTCTCAAGGTTGGACAATCAGTGGAAGCCTCGGCCACACACAGAACATGTACACTGTCTCTCCTCGCTGTGAATGGTGTGATGTTTTTTCAGGCCAACTAACTGGTTAAAGCTCTTTGCACAGTCAGTTCACTGGAACATTCTCACTCGGGTGTGTGTTGTGTGGGTCTCGGTTCTTTTCCAGTCACACTGATGTTTCCACAGTCAGTTCACTGGAACACTCTCACTCGGGTGTGAGTTGTGTGGGTCTCGGTGGTTTTCCAGTCACACTCACGTTTAAAATCTTTTGAAGCTGACAGATCAAACATTTCTTCTTCTTGCCAATGATATTCAGATCAGAAGGAATCGAGTGAAGTTATCATATCGCGACGTGATGTTTAAGATTTCTGTCTATATAAGTTCTCCTCTTCCAATATCCTTTAATACCGATTTACAAAAGGCATCATTGTTAGTACAGGATAGAAATTCAGAACAGACAATTCTGGTTCCTATCGAACATTGTTTCCTCTTGTTCCCCAAAAGTTGTAAATCTCCATCCCACACACTCTCCCTCCATTCTCACTCTGCTGTATTTAATATTCACCCTCCCAATTCTCCTGAAGGTGCTGATTCATGTTGATTGACGGATCCCAGCTCAGCTCACTGCTTCCTGACCAAGACACATAGAATCACAGAATTTACAGTGCAGAAGGAGGCCTTTCGGCCCATCGAGTCTGCACCGGCTCTTGGAAAGAGCACCCTACCCAAGCCCACACTTCCACCCTATCCCCATAACCCAGTAACCCTACCCAACACTAAGGGCAATTTTGGACACTAAGGGCAATTTAGCATGGCCAATCCACCTAACCTGCACATCTTTGGACTGTGGGAGGAAACCGGAGCACCCGGAGGAAACCCACGCACACACAGGGAGAACGTGCAGACTCCGCACATGCAGTGACCCAAGCTGGTAATCGAACCTGGGACCCTGGAGCTGTGAAGCAACTGTGCTAACCACTGTGCTACCGTGCTGCACAGAGATTATAATAGGAGCAAGAGTGGGCCATTCAGCCCACCGAGTCTACTCAACCATTCAATATGATCCTTGGCTGATCTACCTCAGCACCATTTTCCCAAACGCTCCCCATATCCCTCGATATCTTCAATATCTAGAAACCTGTCAATATTTGCCTTGAAAATACTTGATGACTGAGGCTCCACATTCCTCTGGGGTAGAGAATTCCAAAGCTTCACCACATCCTCGAGTGAAGAGATTCCTCCTCATCTCAGCTTTCTATTTTCCGACCTGTTTCCCATAACCCTCAACTCCATTGTCAATAAAATATCTGTCCAACTTGTGCTTCAATATATGCGCCCTGAAGCACATCCAATAAAGATGGCGGCCGTTAACCCGAGCCGAATATGAGCTGCAGCTCCGCTCGGTCTAAGCTCTTTTCCGAAAGCTTACAACAGCTTTACACAACGTTTCCGCTCACCCCCGCGATCTCTCGCTCCCTCCATATTGTTTATCCCCTCTTACCAATTTCAGATCTGAAGAAAACACCCTTCTGCGTCGCCATTACCCACACTGCGCATGCTTCAATCACAGTGGGCCCCGCCCTTTCACTCCGATTGGTTGGAGGACCAGCCGCACTCTGTCGGTCCTCCAGCCCCGCCCCTACTTTTCCTATTGCTCCGGATCTGCCGTCAATCACCCGGGCATTGTGACGGTTACAGATGGTGAGAGCGGCCACAGGCTCAGGCTGACTCGCTGATTGTCCAATAATAACAGTGAGAGTCTCAGTGGGACAATAATAGTGGAGATGGGGGCCAGAGGAGAAACAGCAAAGGATTCACTCACTTTGAGAGTAACAAACACCGTGTCTGTTCCAATAATAAAAGTCAGGCTGCAGTGTGTGAGTGAACATATATTGGATCCAATGTAGAATCCCTATAGTGCAGAATGAGGAGGCTATTCAGCCCTTCGAGTCTGTACTGGCCCTCTGAAAGATCACCCTAACTTGGCCATCCCCAATCCTATCCAGCGTTGGATTAGCTCTGTTGGCAAGACAGCTGGTTCGTGGTGCAGAGCGATGCTACCAGCGCGGGTTCGATTCCCGTACCGGCTGAGGTTATTCACGAGGGCCCCTCCTTCTCAATCTTACCCCTCGCCTGAGGCGTGGTGACACTCAGGTTAAATCACCACCGGTCAGCTCTCCCTCCTCAAAGGGACAAGCGGTCTCTGGTCAGCTGGGACAATGAAATGAAATGAAAATTGCTTATTGTCACAAGTAGGCTTCAAATGAAGTTACTGTGAAACACCACATTCTGGCACCTGTTCGGGGAGGCTGGTACGGGAATTGAACCGTGCTGCTGGCCTGCCTTGGTCTGCTTTAAAAGCCAGCTCTTTAGCCCTGTGCTAAACCAGCCACTTATGGTGACAATGGCGACTTTTGTTAGGGAATATGAAGCAGATGCTGGTATATAGGGCAACATGGTAGCACATACAGCTCCAGGGTCCCAGGTTCGATTACCGGCTTGGGACACTGTCTGTGTGGAGTTTGCACTTTCTCTCCTTTTCTGCGTTGGTTCCTCCGGGTGCTCCGATTTCCTCCCACAGTCCAAAGATGTGCAGGTTAGGTGGATTGGCCGTGATAAATTGCCCTCAGTGTCCAAAACGATTAGGTGGGGTTACTGGGAAAGATTAGGTGGAGGTGTGGGCTTAAGTAGCGTGCTCTTTCCAACAACCGGTGCAGACTCGATGGGCCGAATATCCTCCTTCTGCACTGTAAATTCGATGATCTATCCCTATAACCTCACCCAGGGACAATTTAGCATAGCCAATCCAAACTTCCGAACCTGCACGTCTTTGGACTGTGGGAGGAAATCTTTTTTTTTTTTTTAAATAATATTTTATTGAAAATTTTTGGTCAACCAACACAGTACATTGTGCATCCTTTACACAACATTATAACAATACAGATAATAATGACCTTTTTTATTTAAACAAGAACAAAAGAAAACAACAACAAATAAATAAATATTAAATAACAAAAATAAAAACTAGCCCTAATTGGCAACTGCCTTGTCTCAGGCCATCCCCCCCCCCCCCCCCCAAGTCCTGGGCTGCTGCTGCTGCCTTCTTTTTTTCCCCCATCTATCTTTCCGCAAGATATTCGACGAACGGTTGCCACCGCCTGGTAAACCCTTGAGCCGACCCCCTTAGGACGAACTTAATCCGCTCTAACTTTATGAACCCCGCCATATCATTTATCCAGGTCTCCACCCCCGGGGGCTCGGCTTCTTTCCACATTAGCAATATCCTGCGCCGGGCTACTAGGGACGCAAAGGCCAAAACATCGGCCTCTCTCGCCTCCTGCACTCCCGGCTCTTGTGCAACCCCAAATATAGCCAACCCCCAGCTTGGTTCGACCCGGACTCCTACTACTTTCGAAAGCACCTTTGTCACCCCCATCCAAAACCCCTGTAGTGCCGGGCATGACCAAAACATATGGGTATGATTCGCTGGGCTTCTCGAGCACCTCGCACACCTATCCTCCACCCCAAAAAATTTACTGAGCCGTGTTCCAGTCATATGTGCCCTGTGTAATACCTTAAACTGAATCAGGCTTAGCCTGGCGCACGAGGACGACGAGTTTACCCTGTTTAGGGCATCTGCCCACAGCCCCTCCTCGATCTCCTCCCCTAGCTCTTCTTCCCATTTCCCTTTTAGTTCGTCCACCATAGTCTCCCCTTCATCCCTCATTTCCCTATATATATCCGACACCTTACCGTCCCCCACCCATTTCTTCGAGATGACTCTGTCCTGCACCTCTTGTGTCGGGAGCTGCGGGAATTCCCTCACCTGTTGCCTCGCAAAAGCCCTCAATTGCATGTACCTGAATGCATTCCCTTGGGGCAACCCATATTTCTCAGTCAGCGCTCCCAGACTCGCGAACTTCCCATCCACAAATAGATCTTTCAATTGCGTTATACCTGCTCTTTGCCACATTCCATATCCCCCATCCATTCCCCCCGGGGCAAACCTGTGGTTGTTTCTTATCGGGGACCCCCCCAATGCTCCGGTCTTTCCCCTATGTCGTCTCCACTGTCCCCAAATCTTCAGTGTAGCTACCACCACCGGACTCGTGGTATAGTTCCTTGGTGAGAACGGCAATGGGGCTGTCACCATAGCCTGCAGGCTGGTCCCCCTACAGGACGCCCTCTCTAATCTCTTCCACGCCGCTCCTTCCTCCTCTCCCATCCACTTACTCACCATTGAAATATTAGCGGCCCAATAATACTCACTTAGGCTCGGTAGTGCCAGCCCCCCTCTATCCCTACTACGCTGTAAGAATCCCTTCCTCACTCTCGGAGTCTTCCCGGCCCAAACAAAACCCATGATACTCTTTTCTATCCTTTTGAAAAAAGCCTTCGTGATCACCACCGGGAGGCACTAAAACACAAAGAGGAATCTCGGGAGGACCACCATCTTAACCGCCTGCACCCTCCCTGCCATTGACAATGCTACCATATCCCATCTCTTGAAATCTTCCTCCATCTGTTCCACCAACCGCGTCAAATTTAGCCTGTGCAATGTGCCCCAATTCTTAGCTATCTGGATCCCCAGGTAACGAAAGTCTCTTGTTACCTTCCTCAACGGTAGGTCTTCTATTTCTCTACTCTGCTCCCCTGGATGCACCACAAACAGCTCACTCTTCCCCATGTTCAATTTATACCCTGAAAAATCCCCAAACTCCCCAAGTATCCGCATTATTTCTGGCATCCCCTCCGCTGGATCCGCCACATATAGTAGCAGATCATCCGCATATAAAGATACCCGGTGTTCTTCTCCTCCCCCAAATATTCCCCTCCATCTCTTGGAACCTCTCAGCGCTATCGCCAGGGGCTCAATCGCCAGTGCAAACAGTAATGGGGACAGAGGACATCCCTGCCTTGTCCCTCTATGGAGCCGAAAATATGCCGATCCCCGTCCATTCGTGACCACACTCGCCACTGGGGCCCTATACAACAGCTGCACCCATCTAACATACCCCTCTCCAAACCCAAATCTCCTCAACACCTCCCACAGATAATCCCATTCCACTCTATCAAATGCTTTCTCGGCATCCATCGCCACTACTATCTCCGTTTCACCCTCTGGTGGGGCCATCATCATTACCCCTAACAGCCTCCGTATATTCGTGTTCAGCTGTCTCCCCTTCACAAACCCAGTTTGGTCCTCATGAACCACCCCCGGGACACATTCCTCTATTCTCATTGCCATTACCTTGGCCAGGACCTTGGCATCCACATTGAGGAGGGAAATTGGTCTGTAGGACCCGCATTGTAGCGGATCCTTTTCCTTCTTTAAGAGAAGCGATATCGTTGCTTCTGACATAGTCGGGGGCAGTTGTCCCCTTTCCTTTGCCTCGTTAAAGGTCCTCGTCAGTAGCGGGCGAGCAAGTCCAAATATTTTCTGTAAAATTCAACTGGGAATCCGTCCGGTCCCGGGGCCTTTCCCGTCTGCATGTTCCTAATTCCTTTCACCACTTCTTCTACCGTGATCTGTGCTCCCAGTCCCACCCTTTCCTGCTCTTCCACCTTGGGAATTTCCAGCCGATCCAAAAAATCCATCATTCTCTCCCTCCCATCCGGGGGTTGAGCTTCATACAATTTTTTATAAAATGTCTTGAACACTTCGTTCACTCTCTCCGCTCCCCGCTCCCCCTCTCCTTCCTCGTCCCTCACCCCCCCTATTTCCTTCGCTGCTCCCCTTTTCCTCAATTGGTGTGCCAGCAATCTGCTCGCCTTCTCTCCATATTCATACTGTACACCCTGCGCCTTCCTCCATTGTGCCTCTGCAGTGCCTGTAGTCAGCAAGTCAAATTCCACATGCAGCCTTTGCCTTTCCCTGTACAGTCCCTCCTCCGGTGCTTCCGCATATTGTCTATCCACCCTCAAAAGTTCTTGCAGCAACCGCTCCCGTTCCTTACTCTCCTGCTTCCCTTTATGTGTCCTTATTGATATCAGCTCCCCCCTAACCACCGCCTTCAACGCCTCCCAGACCACTCCCACCTGAACCTCCCCATTGTCATTGAGTTCCAAGTACTTTTCAATGCATCCCCTCACCCTTAGGCACACCCCCTCATCCGCCATTAGTCCCATGTCCATTCTCCAGGGTGGGCGCCCTCTTGTTTCCTCCCCTATCTCCAAGTCTACCCAGTGTGGGGCATGATCCGAAATGGCTATAGCCGTATATTCCGTTCCCCTCACCCTCGGGATCAATGCCCTACCCAACACAAAAAAGTCTATGCGTGAATAGACTTTATGGACATAGGAGAAAAACGAGAACTCCTTACTCCTAGGTCTACTGAATCTCCACGGGTCCACCCCTCCCATCTATTCCATAAAATCCTTAAGCACCTTGGCTGCTGCCGGCCTCCTACCAGTCCTGGACTTCGACCTATCCAGCCTTGGTTCCAACACCGTGTTAAAGTCTCCCCCCATTATCAGCTTTCCGGTCTCTAGGTCTGGGATGCGTCCTAGCATTCGCCTCATAAAGTTGGCATCGTCCCAGTTCGGGGCATACACGTTTACCAAAACCACCATCTCTCCCTGTAATTTGCCACTCACCATCACGTATCTGCCCCCGTTATCCGCCACTATAGTCTTCGCCTCGAACATTACCCGCTTCCCCACTAATATAGCCACCCCCCTGTTTTTCGCATCCAGCCCCGAATGGAACACCTGCCCCACCCATCCTTTGCGCAACCTAACCTGGTCTATCAGTTTCAGGTGCGTTTCCTGTAGCATAACCACATCTGCTTTAAGTTTCTTAAGGTGTGCGAGTACTCGTGCCCTCTTTATCGGCCCGTTAAGCCCCCTCACGTTCCACGTGATCAGCCGAGTTGGGAGGCTTCCCAACCCCCCCCCCCCCCCTTGCCGGTTAGCCATCATCTTTTTCCAGCTTCTCACCCAGTTCCCACGCAGCTGTATCTCTCCCAGACGGTGCCCCCCCGCCCATCCTTTCCCGTACCCACTCCCCCCTTTCCCCAGCAGCAGCAACCCAGTAATTTCCCCCTCCCCCCCCCCCCCCTGCTAGACCCCCCGCTAGCGAAATTACTCCCCCCATGTTGCTCCCAGAAGTCAGCAAACTCTGGCTGACCTCGGCTTCCCCCCGTGATCACGGCTCGCACCGTGCGACGCCCCCTCCTTCCTGCTTCTCTATTCCCGCCATAATTATCATAGCGCGGGAACCAAGCCCGCGCCTCTCCCTCGGCCCCGCCTCCCATGGCCAACGCCCCATCTCCTCTCCCTCCCCACCTCCCCCCATCACCACCTGTGGGAGAAAGAAAAGTTACCATACCGCAGGATTAAAACATAAAACCCCTCTTCGCCCCCCCCATTCGCCCCACCACTTTGTCCAAACGTTCATTTTCATAATCCAATCATTCCAATTTTTCTTCTACAATAAAAGTCCACGCTTCATCCGTCGTTTCAAAGTAGTGGTGCCTCCCTTGATATGTGACCCACAGTCTTGCCGGTTGCAGCATTCCAAATTTTATCTTCTTTTTGTGAAGTACCGCTTTGGCCCGATTAAAGCTCGCCCTCCTTCTCGCCACCTCCGCACTCCAATCTTGATAAACGCGGATCACCGCGTTCTCCCATTTACTACACCGAGTTTTCTTCGCCCATCTAAGGACCATTTCTCTATCCTTAAAACGGAGGAATCTCACCACTATGGCTCTGGGAGTTTCTCCTGCTCTCGATCCTCGCACCATAACTCGGTATGCTCCCTCCACCTCCAACGGACCCGTCGGGGCCTCCGCTCCCATTAACGAGTGCAGCATCGTGCTCACATATGCCCCGACGTCCGCCCCCTCCACACCTTCAGGAAGGCCAAGAATCCTCAAGTTGTTCCTCCTTGCGTTGTTTTCCAGTGCCTCCAACCTCTCCACAGATCGTTTCTGGTGTGCCTCCTGTATCTCCGACTTCACCACCAGGCCCTGTATATCGTTCTCATTCTCTGCTGCTTTCGCCTTCACGACCCGAAGCTCCTGCTCCTGGGTCTTTTGTTCCTCTGTCAGCCCTTCAATCGCCTGTAATATCGGGGCCAACAACTCTTTCTTCATTTCCTTTTTTATCTCCTCCACGCAGCGTTTCAAGAACTCTTGTTGTTCAGGGCCCCATATGAAACTGCCACCTTCCGACGCCATCTTGGTTTCTGCTTGCCTTCCTTGCCGTTGTTCCAAAGGATCCGCTGCAATCCGGCCACTTTCCTCTCCTTTTTCCATCCGTGTCCAGGGGGAACACCCTTCTGGTTTACCGCACGGTGTTTTTAGCCGTTAAAATTGCCGTTGGGGCTCCTATCAAGAGCCCAAAAGTCCGTTCCACCGGGAGCTGCCGAAACGTGCGACTCAGCTGGTCATCGCCGCACCCGGAAGTCCTCCGTGGGAGGAAATCTACACAGACACGGGAAGAATGTGCAAATTCCACACAGACAGTGACACAGGTACCCGTCGCTTGAGGCAACAGTGCTAACTACCGAGCCATCCCCGTTTCTCTGTCACGATTAGACAATAACCTGCCTGTTATTCCAAACCTGATGTGTGTTACTCTGTTACTGTTATTATCAGACAATAACCTGCCTGTTATCCCAATTCCGGTGTGTGTTCCTCTGTCACTATTATCATTAGACAATAACCTGCCTGTTATTCCAATTCTGGTGTGTGTTCCTCTGTCACTATTATCATTAGACAATAGCCTGCCTGTTATTCCAATTCTGGTGTGTGTTCCTCTGTCACTATTATCATTAGACAATAACCTGCCTGTTGTCCCAATTCCGGTTTGTGTTCCTCTGACACTTTTATCATTAGACAATAACCTGCCTGTTATTCTAATTCTGGCGTGTGTTCCTCTGTCACGATTAGACAATAACTTGCCTGTTATTCCAATTCTGGTGTGTGTTCCTCTGTCACTATTATCATTAGACAATAGCCTGCCTGTTATTCCAATTCTGGTGTGTGTTCCTCTGTCACTGTTATTATTAGACAATAACCTGCCTGTTATTCCAATTCTGGTGTGTGTTACTCTGTCACTATTATCATTAGACAATAACCTGCCTGTTTTTCCAATTCTGGTGTGTGTTCCTATGCCACTATTATCATTAGACAATAACCTGCCAATTGTCCCAATTCCGGTGTGTGTTCCTCTGTCACTATTATCATTAGACAATAACCTGCCTGTTGTCCCAATTCCGGTGTGTGTTCCTCTGTCACTATTATCATTAGACAATAACCTGCCTGTTATTCTAATTCTGGCGTGTGTTCCTCTGTCACGATGAGACAATAACCTGCCTGTTATTCCAATTCCGGTATGTGTTACTCTGTCACTGTTATCACTGGACAATAACCTGCCTGTTATTCCAATTCTGGTGTGTGTTACTCTGTCACTATTATCATTAAACAATAACCTGCCTGTTATTGCAATTCTGGTGTGTGTTCCTCTGTCACTATTATCATTAGACAATAACCTGCCTGTTGTCCCAATTCCGGTGTGTGTTCCTCTGTCACTATTATCATTAGACAATAACCTGCCTGTTATCCCAATTCCGGTGTGTGATACTCTGTCACGATTATCATTAGACAATAACCTGCCTGTTATCCAAACTCCGGCGTGTATTACTCTGTCACAATTACAATTAGACAATAACCTGCCTATTACCCCAATTCCGGTGTGTGTTCCTCTGTCACTATTATCATGAGACAATAACCTGCCTGTTATTCCAATTCTGGTGTGTGTTCCTCTGTCACTATTATCATTAGACAATAACCTGCCTGTTATCCCAATTCCGGTGTGTGTTCCTCTGTCACTATTATCATTAGACAATAACCTGCCTGTCCTTCCAATTCTGGTGTGTGTTACTCTGTCACTATTATCATTAGACAATAACCTGCCTGTTTTTCCAATTCTGGTGTGTGTTACTCTGTCACTATTATCATTAGACAATAACCTGCCTGTTATTCCAATTCTGGTGTGTGTTCCTCTGTCACTATTATCATTAGACAATAACCTGCCTGTTATTCCAATTCTGGTGTGTGTTACTCTGTCACTATTATCATTAGACAATAACCTGCCTGTTTTTCCAATTCTGGTGTGTGTTCCTCTGTCACTATTATCATTAGACAATAACCTGCCTGTTATTCCAATTCTGGTGTGTGTTTCTCTGTCACTATTGTCATTAGACAATAACCTGCCTGTTGTCCCAATTCCGGTATGTGTTCCTCTGTCACTATTGTCATTAGACAATAACCTGCCTGTTATTCCAATTCTGGTGTGTGTTATAGATTATCATAGAATTTACAGTGCAGAAGGAGGCCATTCGGCCCATCGGGTCTGCTCCGGCTCTTGGAAAGAGCACCCTACCCAAGGTCCACACCTCCACCCTATCCCCATAACCCAGTAACCCCACCCAACCCGAAGGGCAATTTTGGACACTAAGGGCAATTTATCATGGCCAATCCACCTAACCTACACAACTTTGGACTGTGGGAAGAAACCGGAGTACCCGGAGGAAACCCACGCACACACGGGGAGGATGTGCAGACACCGCACAGACAGTGACCCAAGCCGGAATCAAACCTGGGACCCTGGAGCTGTGAAGCAATTGTGCTATCCACAATGCTACCGTGGTACCCCACGGTTCCTCTGTAACTATTATCATTAGACAATAACCGGCCTGTTATCCCAATTCCGGTGTGTGTTCCTCTGTCACTATTATCATTAGACAATAACCTGCCTGTTATTCCAATTCTGGTGTGTTTATCTCTGTCACTATTTTCATTAGACAATAACCTGCCTGTTGTCCCAATTCCAGTGTGTGTTCCTCTGTCACTAATATCATTAGACAATAACCTGCCTGTTATTCCAATTCTGGTGTGTGTTCCTCTGTCACTATTATCATTAGACTATAACCTGCCTGTTATTCCAATTCTGGTGTGTGTTCCTCTGTCACTATTATCATTAGACAATAACCTGCCTGTTGTCCCAATTCCGATGTGTGTTCCTCTGTCACTATTGTCATTAGACAATAGCCTGCCTGTTATTCCAATTCTGGTGTGTGTTCCTCTGTCACGATTCGACAATAACCTGCCTGTTATCCCAATTCCGGTATGTGTTCCTCTGTCACTATTATTAGACAATAACTTGCCTGTTATCCCAATTCCGGTGTGTGTTCCTCTGTCACTATTAACATGAGACAATAACCTGCCTGTTGTCCCAATTCCGGTGTGTGTTCCACTGTCACGATTAGACAATAACCTGCCTGTTATTCCAGTTCTGATGTGTTTTCCTCTGTCACTATAATCATTAGACAATAACCTGCCTGTTGTCCAAATCCGGTGTATGTTACTCTGTTACAATTACAATTAGACAATAACCTGCCTGTTACCCCAAATCTAGTGTGTGCTGCTCTGTCACTATTATCATTAGACAATAATCTGCCTGTTACCCCAATTCTAGTGTGTGTTGCTCTGTCATTATTATCATTAGACAATAACCTGCCTGTTATCCCAATTCCGGCGTTTATTACTCTGTCACTATTATCATTAGACAATAACCTGCCTGTTATTCCAATTCTGGTGTGTGTTATAGATTATCATAGAATTTACAGTGCAGAAGGAGGCCATTCGGCCCATCGAGTTTGCACCGGCTCTTGGAAAGAGCACCCTACCCAAGGTCCACACCTCCACCCTATCCCCATAACCCAGTAACCCCACCCAACCCAAAGGCAATTTTGGACACTAAGGGCAATTTATCATGGCCAATCCACCTAACCTGCACATCTTTGGACTGTGGGAGAAAACCGGAGCACCCGGAGGAAACCCACGCACACACGGGGAGGATGTGCAGACACCGCACAGACAGTGACCCAAGCCGGAATCAAACCTGGGACCCTGGAGCTGTGAAGCAATTGTGCTATCCACAATGCTACCGTGGTGCCCCACGGTTCTTCTGTAACTATTATCATTAGACAATAACCTGCCTGTTATCCCAATTCCGGTGTGTGTTCCTCTGTCACTATTATGATTAGACAATAACCTGCCTGTTATTCCAATTCTGGTGTGTGTTTCTCTGTCACTATTGTCATTAGACAATAACCTGCCTATTGTCCCAATTCCGGTGTGTGTTCCTCTGTCACTATTATCATTAGACAATAACCTGCCTGTTATTCCAATTCTGGTGTGTGTTCCTCTGTCACAATTAGACAATAACCTGCCTGTTATTCCAATTCTGATGTGTGTTCCTCTGTCACTATAATCATTAGACGATAACCTGCCTGTTATTCCAATTCTGGTGTGTGTTCCTCTGTCACTATTATCATTAGACAATAACCTGCCTGTCCTTCCAATCCTGGTGTGTGTTCCTCTGTCACGATTATCATTAGACAATAACCTGCCTGTTATTCTAATTCTGGTGTGTGTTCCTCTGTCACTATTATCATTAGACAATAACCTGCCTGTTATTCCAATTCTGGTGTGTGTTTCTCTGTCACTATTATCATTAGACAATAACCTGCCTGTCATTCCAATCCTGGTGTGTGTTCCTCTGTCACTATTATCATTAGACAATAACCTGCCTGTTATTCTAATTCTGGTGTGTGTTCCTCTGTCACTATTATCATTAGACAATAACCTGCCTGTTATTCCAATTCTGGTGTGTGTTCCTCTGTCACGATTAGACAATAACCCGCCTTTTTGTCGATCCCCTCGCATACTCCTGACAGAAGGTACGCACATGAGTCTTTCCCACGTCCCACCATAGCCTCAAGGTGGGGATGTCTCCCCACTTCCTTCTCCAGCCGGTCCAGAAGCGACGAAACAAGCCCAGGAACCGCTCGTCCTCCAGCAGCAGGTTGTTAAAGTGTCAGTACACGAACCTCGACTGAGCGCAAGACGGGGCGAGCCCAGCCCACACCAGACGGTGGTCCGAGCACGTCACCTGCTGCACAGAGGCCGTTGGGACACGGGGCGGGTATGCCCTTGAAATGTAGAGCCGGTCGATTCTGGACGCTCAGACCCCAGGCCTCACAAAAGTGTAGAGGCTGGAGCCAGATGTCCACCAAGACAAAGAATCCGAAAAGGTTCCTCAAGTTCAGCACCACACAAGAGCCGCACTGGGTACCGAGGCTGTCCTTTGTCCCGAGGGTGCAATGAAAATCCCCCCCCCCCCCCCACCTGAGGATGATGCACTCGCCCGTGGCGATGGTGCCAAGATGAGTGGACACTTGAAGAGTCATCTGCTGCTGGCCAGCCTGGGGAGCGTAGACATTCACAAAGTGAAGTACCTTGCCCCCCTCGTGGACCATCATGTCTGGCGCTGGCTCCTTGACCACCCCCCCCCCCCCCCCCGCCAAGATCTCCGGCTGAAACTTTGGGGCCAACAAGATAGCCACCCCGCCTAAATGTGAGGTTAGATGACTCACGTAGACCCCCCCCCCCCGCCACTCCAGGAGCCATGTGACTTTGTCTTCCGGAGCGATGTGTATTTCTTGCAGGAAGCACACCGCATAATTCCCGGAGGACTGAGAATGTCTTGAACATGCGGAGCGTGTCCCTGCTGCCGTTAATGGTGTGGCTGACTATGGTCACCTCCGTGTCAGCAGTAAAGTGCTACATTCACCTTCTGCTCTCAGAAGGAGCAGAAGGGCTTTAGACCTGAGGGAGGTGGCAGTTCAGAGTCCCCCTTCTCTTATGACTCCGGGCCACCGGGTAGGTCCGGGAACAGTTCCGGAAAAATCTCTGGGGTGGAGATGGGGACACCTGGCGTCGGAGGCTGGGACAGAGAGGGAGGGCCCTCCTCGCCACCACCGCCCAATAACCCCGAGGTCAGGGAGCCGCCACAGCCCTCCGGCGGTGTAAAAACGAACGCCTTTGGGGTGCACAATGGCACCGGTTGGAACGAGCCCTCGGGAGTCTCGTTTGCCCCTGGCCCCAAGGCATCCTGCTTGGGGGGCTACGACAGCTCAGGGGTCGAAACGTGATGAACCTTCTATGATCTCTTCTGTGGGCGGGGTGTCATGTCGAGGGGCAGGGGTCGGGGCGCTGGGGGGAGTCATGATTCCTCCTCCCCCCCCGGGGGATTGCCTGCGCCACAGAAATCTCCAACCTCACCTCACTCCCCTTCCCCCAACACTCTGCCCGGGTTCGAGATTTTCGTGCCTTGGATCACGGGCATCAACGCCCTAAATTCCTCCTTCCAAAGTGCAATTTTGGGCCCCACCCCCTTGCTGACCCGGGCCGAAACGATGCCGGGCCGAGTACACGACGCTGATGGGTCAATGGGCCCGGGCTGAGATGGAGTGCCCGCGGTGCCAAGTGTATCAGTGGCCCCCAGGCCAGAGTTCAGGGGCGCAGGGTTCTTGAGGCTGACGGGGTTGGGGGTATCCAGAGCCGATCCCCGCTTTGCCTTCTTTCGGGCCTTGCAGCCTGGTGGATACCCTCCCTCCTCCACGTGGCAATCGGTGGCAGCTGATTGGCCAGTAGGCGCCGGCGCGATGTCCTCCTGCAGGGCCGAGGTGGCAACGCCAACGGAGGGAGAGAGGGCAGCGTTGCCAGCCGCCTTGGTGTCTGTGGGGCTTTGGAGGTGGGGCAGTTTTTCCTCACATGCCCCATCTTCTTGCAGGCATGGCACCCACCGCAAGCCATCCGCAGACCAAAAAATGCGGAAGCTCTCGCCTAAATGGGAGACCTCAAATCCCCCCTCTAAGTGTGAGGTTTTGCACTTTGGAAAGAGGAATTTAGGCATAGACTATTTTCTAAATGGGGAAATGCTTCGGAAATCAGAAGCACAAAGGGACTTGGGAGTCCTTGTTCACGATTCTCTTAAGGTTAACGTGCAGGTTCAGTCGGCAGATAGGAAGGCAAATGCAATGTTAGCATTCATGTCAAGAGGGCTAGAATACAAGAGCAGGAATGTACTCCTGAGGCTGTAGAAGGCTCTGGTCAGACCCCATTTGGAGTATTGTGAGCAGTTTTGGGCCCCATATCTAAGGAAGGATGTGCTGGCCTTGGAAAGGGTCCAGAGGAGGTTCACAAGAATGATCCCTGGAATGAAGAGCTTGTCGTATGAGGAATGGTTGAGGACTCTGGGTCTGTACTCATTGGAGTTTAGAAGGATGAGGGAGGATCTTATTGAAACTTACAGGATACGGCGAGGCCTGAATAGAGTGGATGTGGAGAAAATGTTTCCACTTGGAGGAAAAACTAGAACCAGAGGACCACCATCTCAGAGGAAAGGGACAAACCTTTAAAACAGAGATGAGGAAGAATTTCTTCAGCCAGAGGATGATGAATCTGTGGAATTCTTTGCCGCGGAAGGCTGTCGACACCAAATCACCGAGTGTCTTTAAGACAGACATAGATGGTTCTTGATTAATAAGGGAATCAGGGGTTATGGGGAGAAGGGAGGAGAATGGGGATGAGAAAAATATCAGCCACGAGTGAATGGCGGAGCAGACCCGATGGGCCGAGTGGCCTAATTCTGCTCCTATGTCATATGGTCTAATACAACATCCTCCCGGGTCAGGCGGATGAAAGCCTGGCGCCGAAAGGAGTAGATGTGCCTGGGGGGGGGGGGGGGGTCCTTCAGGCTGGGGTGGGGGGGGGCGTCCTTCAGGCCGCGAGGTAGCGGAGCCACCTCAGAATGCACCTCCCCCAGTAGTTGGAGGTGGGGGAGGAGCTCCGTAGTGAGGTAGGGCAGGACATCGGAGAGTATGCCCTCTCAGCGGTGGCATCAAGAGGGTCCACCGCCACGTAGGTACCACCCACCGCGAGCCCCTTTTCAAGGGCGAGGTGGAGCGCCCTCTCGGCCCTCAGGAAGAACACAACTTTCCCGTACGTACGAGTGGTGGCCATAATGGCCGAGGGGTCAACGACCCCGGCCATCGCACGAACGCACACTTCTATGGTGGCGGTGGGGTGAGCGTAGCACTTCACACCCAACATTCGGGTCAGCAACCGGAAAGGTGGTGGGGCTGCGGGAGCAATGGAGGTTGAAGGGGCCACCACCCCCGCATTGATAGCTCTGGACGGCCCCGCCACTGGCGTAGATGGAGTGGCCATCACGTCAAGAACACCCCCACCGACTTCCGGGTGCGGCGATGACCAGCTGAGTCGCACGTTTCGGCAGCTCCCGGTGAAACGGACTTTTGGGCTCTTGATAGGAGCCCCAACGGCAATTTTGACGGCTAAAAACACTGTGCGGTAAACCAGAAGGGAATCCCCCCTGGATACGGATGGAAAAAGGAGGAGAAAGTGGCCGGATTGCAGTGGATCCTTTAGAACAGCAGCAAGGAAGGCAAGCAAAAACCAAGATGGCGTTGGAAGGCGGCAGTTTAACATGGGGCCCTGAACAACAAGAGTTCTTGAAATGCTGTGTGGGAGAGCTCAAATAGGAAATGAAGAAAGAGCTGTTGGCCCCGATACTACAGGCGATCGAAGGGCTAAAGGAGGAACAAAAGACCCAGGAGCGGGAGCTTCGGGTCGTGAAGGCAAAGGCAGCCGAGAATGAGGACGACATACAGGGCCTGGTGGTGAAGACGGAGATGCATGAGGCACATCAGAAACGATGTGTGGAAAGGTTGGAGGCACTGGAGAACAACGCAAGGAGGAACAACCTGAGGATTCTTGGTCTTCCTGAAGGTGCGGAGGGAGCGGACGTCGGGGCATATGTGAGCACGATGCTGCACTCGTTAATGGGAGCGGAGGCCCCGGCGGGTCCGTTGGAGGTGGAGGGAGCATACCGAGTGATGGCGCGAGGACCGAGAGCAGGAGAAATTCCCAGAGCCATAGTGGTGAGATTCCTCCGTTTTAAGGATAAAGAAATGGTCCTTAGATGGGCAAAGAAAACTCGGAGCAGTAAATGGGAGAACGCGGTGATCCGCGTTTATCAAGACTGGAGTGCGGAGGTGGCGAGAAGGAGGGCGAGCTTTAATCAGGCCAAGGCGGTGCTTCATAAAAAGATAAAATTTGGAATGCTGCAACCGGCAAGACTGTGGGTCACATATCGAGGGAGGCACCACTATTTTGAGACGGCGGATGAAGCGTGGACTTTTATTGTGGAAGAAAAACTGGAATGAGCGGGTTATTAAAAAGAACGTTTGAACAAAGTGGTGGGGCGAATGTGGGGGGCGAAGAGGGGGGTTAAAAAGGGGGGAAAAAGGAGTTTTATGTACTAATCCTGCGATGTGGTAACTTTTCTCTCTTCCACAGGTGGTGATGGGGGAGGAGGGGAGGTGGAGGAGATGGGGCGTTGGCCATTGGGGGCGGGGCCAAGGGAGAAGCGCGGGCTTGGTTCCCGCGTTATGATAATCGTGGCGGGAATAGAGAAGCAGGAAGGAGGGGGCGTCGCACGGTGCGAGCCGAGGTCACGGGGGGAAGCCGAGGTCGGCCAGAGTTTGCTGACTTCTGGGAGCAACATGGGGGGAGTAATTACGCTAGCGGGGGATCTAACGGGGGGGGTGGGAGGGGGGAATTACTGGGTTGCTGCTGCTGGGGAGAGGGGGGAGCTGGTATGGGAGGGGATGGGCGGGGGGGGCACCGCCTGGGGAGATACAGCTGCGTGGGAACCGGGTGAGGATCTGGAAAAAGGGGATGGCTAATCAACAAGGGGGGGGTAGGAAGCCCCCCAACCCGGCTGATCACGTGGAACGTGAGAGGGCTGAACGGGCCGATAAAGAGGGCACAGGTACTCGCACATCTTAAGAAACTTAAGGCAGATGTGGTTATGTTACAGGAAACGCACCTGAAACTGATAGACCAGGTTAGGCTACGCAAAGGATGGGTGGGGCAGGTGTTCCATTCGGGGCTAGATGCGAAAAACAGGGGGGTGGCTATATTAGTGGGGAAGCGGGTAATGTTCGAGGCATAGACTATAGTGGCGGATAACGGGGGCAGATACGTGATGGTGAGTGGCAAACTACAGGGGGAGACGGTGGTTTTGGTAAACGTATATGCCCCGAACTGGGATGATGCCAATTTTATGAGGCGGATGCTAGGACACATTCCGGACCTAGAGATGGGAAAGCTGATAATGGGGGGAGATTTTAATACGGGGTTGGAACCAGGGCTGGATAGGTCCAAGTCCAGGACTGGAAGGAGGCCGGCAGCAGCCAAGGTACTTAAAGATTTTATGGAGCAGATGGGAGGTGTAGACCCGTGGAGATTTAGCAAACCTAGGAGTAAGGAGTTCTCGTTCTTCTCCTATGTCCATAAAGTCTACTCGCGAATAGACTTTTTTGTGCTGGGAAGGGCATTGATTCCGAAGGTGAGGGGAACGTAGTATACGGCTATAGCCATTTCGGATCACGCTCCACACTGGGTGGACTTGGAGATAGGGGAGGAAACAGGAGGGCGCCCACCCTGGAGAATGGTCATGGGACTAATGGCAGATGAGGGTGTGTGTCTAAGGGTGAGGGGGTGCATTGAAAAGTACTTGGAACTCAATGATAATGGGGAGGTCCAGGTGGGAGTGGTCTGGGAGGCGCTGAAGGCGGTGGTTAGAGGGGAGCTGATATCAATAAGGGCACATAAAGGGAAGCAGGAGAGTAAGGAACGGGAGCGGTTGCTGCAAGAACTTTTGAGGGTGGACAGACAATATGCGGAAGCACCGGAGGAGGGACTGTACAGGGAAAGGCAAAGGCTACATGTAGAATTTGACTTGCTGACTACGGGCACTGCAGAGGCACAATGGAGGAAGGCACAGGGTGTACAGTACGAATATGGGGAGAAGGCGAGCAGGTTGCTGGCACACCAATTGAGGAAAAGGGGAGCAGCGAGGGAAATAGGGGGAGTGAGGGATGAGGAAGGAGAGATGGAGCGGGGAGCGGAGAGAGTGAATGGAGTGTTCAAGACATTTTATAAAAAATTATATGAAGCTCAACCCCTGGATGGGAAGGAGAGAATGATGGGCTTTTTGGATCGGCTGGAATTTCCCAAGGTGGAAGAGCAGGAAAGGGTGGGACTGGGAGCACAGAT
Organism: Scyliorhinus torazame; assembly: GCF_047496885.1. NCBI lineage: Eukaryota > Metazoa > Chordata > Chondrichthyes > Carcharhiniformes > Scyliorhinidae > Scyliorhinus > Scyliorhinus torazame. The sequence continues at coordinate 130,622,465 of NC_092711.1, forward strand.
CGAGGTAGAAGAAGTGGTGAAAGGAATTAGGAGCATGCAGGCGGGAAAGGCCCCGGGACCGGATGGATTCCCAGTCGAATTCTATAGAAAATATGTGGACTTGCTCGCCCCGGTATTGACGAGGACCTTTAATGAGGCAAAGGAAAGGGGACAACTGCCCCCGACTATGTCTGAAGCAACGATATTGCTTCTCTTAAAGAAGGAAAAGGACCCGCTACAATGCGGGTCCTATAGACCTATTTCCCTCCTAAATGTAGATGCCAAGATCCTGGCCAAGGTAATGGCAATGAGAATAGAGGAATGTGTCCCGGGGGTGGTCCACGAGGACCAAACTGAGTTTGTGAAGGGGAGACAGCTGAACACGAATATACGGAGGCTGTTAGGGGTAATGATGATGCCCCCACCAGAGGGGGAAACGGAGATAGTAGTGGCGATGGATGCCGAGAAAGCATTTGATAGAGTGGAGTGGGATTATTTGTGGGAGGTGCTGAGGAGATTTGGTTTTGGAGAGGGGTATGTTAGATGGGTGCAGCTGTTGTATAGGGCCCCGATGGCGAGCGTGGTCACGAATGGACGGGGATCTGCATATTTTCGGCTCCATAGAGGGACAAGGCAGGGATGCCCTCTGTCCCCATTATTGTTTGCACTGGCGATTGAGCCCCTGGCGATAGCGTTGAGGGGTTCCAAGAAGTGGAGGGGAGTACTTAGAGGAGGAGAGGAACACCGGGTATCTTTGTATGCGGACAATTTGTTACTATACGTGGCAGACCCGGCGGAGGGGATGCCAGAAATAATGCGGATACTTGGGGAGTTTGCGGATTTTTCAGGGTATAAATTGAACATGGGGAAGAGTGAGCTGTTTGTGGTGCATCCAGGGGAGCAGAGTAGAGAAATAGAGGACCTACCGTTGAGGAAGGTAACAAGGGACTTTCGTTACCTGGGGATCCAGATAGCCAAGAATTGGGGCACATTGCATAGGTTAAATTTAACGCGGTTGGTGGAACAAATGGAGGAGGATTTCAAGAGATGGGATATGGTATCCCTGTCACTGGCAGGGAGGGTGCAGGCGGTTAAGATGGTGGTCCTCCCGAGATTCCTCTTTGTGTTTCAGTGCCCCCCGGTGGTGATCACGAAGGCTTTTTAAAAAAGGATTGAAAAGAGCATCATGGGTTTTGTGTGGGCCGGGAAGACCCCGAGAGTGAGGAAGGGATTCTTACAGCGTAGCAGGGATGGGGGGGGGGGGCTGGCACTACCGAGCCTAAGTGAGTATTATTGGGCCGCTAATATTTCAATGGTGAGTAAGTGGATGGAAGAGGAGGAGGGAGCGGCGTGGAAGAGATTAGAGAGGGCGTCCTGTAGGGGGACTAGCCTACAGGCTATGGTGACAGCCCCATTGCCGTTCTCACCGAGGAACTACACCACAAGCCCGGTGGTGGTGGCTACACTGAAGATTTGGGGACAGTGGAGACGGCATAGGGGAAAGACTGGAGCCTTGGGGGGGTCCCCGATAAGAAACAACCATAGGTTTGCCCCGGGGGGAATGGATGGGGGATATGGAATGTGGCAAAGAGCAGGAATAACGCAACTGAAAGATCTGTTTGTGGATGGGAAGTTCGCGAGTCTGGGAGCGCTGACCGAGAAATACGGATTGCCCCAAGGGAATGCATTCAGGTATATGCAACTGAGGGCTTTTGCGAGGCAACAGGTGAGGGAATTCCCGCAGCTCCCGACACAAGAGGTGCAGGACAGAGTGATCTCAAAGACATGGGTGGGGGATGGTAAGGTGTCAGATATATATAGGGAAATGAGGGACGAAGAGGAGACTATGGTAGGTGACCTAAAAGGGAAATGGGAAGAAGAGCTGGGGGAGGAGATCGAGGAGGGGCTGTGGGCAGATGCCCTAAGCAGGGTAAACTCGTCGTCCTCATGTGCCAGGCTAAGCCTGATTCAGTTTAAGGGATTACACAGGGCGCATATGACTGGAGCACGACTCAGTAAATGTTTTGGGGTGGAGGATAGGTGTGTGAGGTGCTCGAGAAGCCCAGCGAATCATACCCATATGTTTTGGTCATGCCCGGAACTACAGGGGTTTTGGATGGTTTTTGGATGACAAAGGTGCTTTCAAAAGTAGTGGGGGTCCGGGTCGAACCAAGCTGGGGGTTGGCTATATTTGGGGTTGCACAAGAGCCGGGAGTGCAGGAGGCGAGAGAGGCCGATGTTTTGGCCTTTGCGTCCCTAGTAGCCCGGCGCAGGATATTGCTAATGTGGAAAGAAGCCAAGCCCCCGGGGGTGGAGACCTGGATAAATGACATGGCAGTGTTTATAAAGCTAGAGCGGATTAAGTTCGTTCTAAGGGGGTCGGCTCAAGGGTTCACCAGGCGGTGGCAACCGTTCGTCGAATACCTCGCAGAAAGATAGATGGAATGGAAAAAAGGCAGCAGCAGCAGCCCAGGATCGGGGGGGGCGGGGGGGGAGAGGAACCAGAAGGACTCAGGGTTGTTAATATATACGGTATAATATGTATAGGTCGTTGCTGCAGATAATTATATATTGGACTGTTAAATTATATTTTTGGAGAGTGTTACTTGTGATAAGGCAGTTGCCAATTAGGGTTAGTTTTCATTTTTGTTATTTATTATTGATTCATTTTCTGTTTATAAAATAGGTCATTGTTATTTGTGTTGTTATAATATTATGTAATGGATGCACAATGTACTGTGTTGGTTGACCAAAACTTTTCAATAAAATATTTTTTTTTAAAAAGAACACCCCCACCCCAATGTGGGCTTTGTCATGTTGGAATTGAAGGAGAAATAGACAGTGGGGAGGGAGGGTGTAAGGGGAAGTGGGAGGTGGAACAATGTACTCTCCTCCACAGGTAGGTATATGGAGGAGCGAGGCAAGGAAGGGAAGAATGAGCAACGGACACAGTGGGAGGTGGTTAGCAACACAAGAGGGTGGGGCACCATAGATTGCAGGATATCATCAAATTTACAGTGCAGAAGGAGGCCATTCGGCCCATCGAGTCTGCACCGGCTCTTGGAAAGAGCACCCTACCCAAGGTCAACACCGCCACCCTATCCCCATAACCCAGCAACCCCACCCAACACTAAGGGCAATTTTGGACACTAAGGGCAATTTATCATGGCCAATCCACCTAACCTGCACATCTTTGGACTGTGGGAGGAAACCGGAGCACCCGGAGGAAACCCACGCACACACGGGGAGGATGTGCAGACTCCGCACAGACAGTGACTCAAGTCAGGAATCGAACCTGGGACCCTGGAGCTGTGAAGCAATTGTGCTATCCACAAGGCTACCGTGCTGCCCCAGGATGCCTGAGGTGGGAGACTCCTGAGATTCCGGTGAAGTTGGAGGATTGGGGTATATAGGCAGATCTTCAGCCTGGGAAGGGGCCCAATAAAAAACACAGTCCGTACTCCCACTCGAGGTCGACGACACCGAAGTAAGTGGCGCTGGTTCGCGAGGTCTTCGGCCCAAGTAGGGCTCAGCAAAAACACAGTCCGTGCTCCCACCCTGGAACGACCACCCAATGGACACGGCTTCCTCCCTGCAGAAAGAAGCCGCTGGTGTATGGGGCCCTGAGCCCAGGAGGGGCTCAGCAACCACACTGTCCACTCGAACCCGTCCCGGAACAAGCACACCGGATAGAATAAGGAAGGCCTGACAGTTGGGAGAACTGGGCAGGGCCGGGCCCTCAGCCTGGTAGGGGCCTAGCAAACAAGCAGTCCAAAGGGCTTTACTCCCACCTTGATGTTACATTCGCCTTCTTGTTGTTCTCCATCTCTCCTTCCTTCCCTCACCTCTCCTTCCTCCAGGCAGCTCAGCAGCAACCAGCAATGGAAACAGGCAGCAAACTGAGCAACAGAGAGAGTGAGAGAGCAGCAACAGCCACTCTCCACCACAGCAACAATGTCACAACTCCAAAGTCTGGAGTGCTGGCTTTGGATTGGCCATGCTAAATTGCCCTTTAAGTGGAAAAATTAATAAAAATGAAATAAATTTGGGGTGAGAAAGCATATGAGCAACAGAGTTTTGGATGATCTCAGGTTTCCAGGTGCTGGGAAGCAGGGTCAATGTGAGAGGCTGGTCAGGAATGCATTGGAATAGACAAACCTCAAGTTGACGTGGGTATGAATGAGGAGTGCAGCAGCAGACAAGCTGGGGTAGGCTGGAGGTAACGTTACAGAGGTGGAATTATGTGGTGTGTGTGTGATGGTGTGGATATGTGATCAGAAACTCGTCTTGGATTTAAATCTGACACCAAGATTGTGAAGACTGTGGTTCAGCTTCAAACAGTTCCCAGGGAGAGGGATGGACTCGGTAGTTAGAGAACGGAATTTCTAATGGTGACCGAACACAATGGCTTTGGTCTTCCCAATTTTTAATTTGAGGAAATTTCTGCTCATCCTGGATGTGGGATAAGTAGTTTGATAATTTAGTACCAGTGGAGGAATGGAGAGGGATGGGGGTGAGGCAGAGCTGGGTGTTGTCAGTGTATATGTGAAAACTAACATGGTGTATTTGGATGGCAGGACAGTGGATAGCACTGCTGCCTCACAGCACCAGGGACCCAGGTTCGATTCTGGCTTTGGATGACTGTGTGTGTGGAGTTTGTGCATTCTCCCTAAATCTGTGTGGGTTTCCATCGGATGCTCCCACAGTCCAAAGATATGCAGGTTAGGTGGTGTTATGGGGATAGGGTAGGGTAGTGGGCCTAGCTAGGGCGCTCTTTCAGACGTATAGTGCAAACCCGAATGGCAGACGGTTCACAACCATGGTGAAATATTTTGCCCCTGGATGAGCTCTTGACCACATATCCACATCACCAAGATTGCCGATTTCCACCTCAGTAACATAGCTTGACTCCGCCTTAGTCCCTGTTCATCTGCTGCAGAATCCATCATCCATTCTTCTGTTACCTCTCAACCAAATTATTCCAACGCACTCGCAGCCGGACTCCAACATTAAACAACCCCCTCCGCCCCATCCAAAACTCTGCTACCCATGTGCGTATACACACCAAGTCTTATTTACCCAGCTCCTGTGCCCGCTGATCTACAAATGTTTCCTTTCAAACGGTACAAAGTTTTAATTTTTCTTTTCCTCCTCTCCTCCACACACACACACCCTTTTGAGATCTCTGCACTCATTTAATTCCAGCCACGTGAGCATTCCTGATCTTAATCTCTCTTGAAGTCTGACACCAGGTTGAAGTCCATTTGGAATCACTCCAAACAAACCTGTTGGACTTTAACCTGCTGATGTCAGACTTCTCACAAAGGAAGATGGCGGCCGCTTTGTCCCCTCTGTGAGAAAGCTCCAGCCCCCGCTCAGGTATTTGGCTACCGGTAAGTTATTTTTCTGGAAATTCGGTTTATACAACATGTTTCCAAAGTGTGTCTGACGACCCAATGATCCATCTCTCCCTCCGACCCGCCATTCCCACCTTTACAGGTTGTGCATCCGACAAAGAACCTTTTTCTGGGTCGCCATTAGTCACACTGCGCATGCTTCACTCAGCCCAGTCCCGCCCCCTCATTCTCTGCTCCCGACCAGTCCTCCGGGCCCGCCCCCTCTTTCCCTATTAGTCCGGTATTGCCGTCAATCATTCCCCGGGCATTGTGAGGTGTCAGCGGGGCGGGGTTCGCAAATCCCGAGTGCGGCCCCAGCACATTGTGAGGTTTCGGGTGAGAGGTCAGTGTCGGGGGGGGGGCGGGGTTCACAAATCCCGAGTGCGGCCCCAGCACATTGTGAGGTGTCAGGTGAGAGGTCAGTTGGTTGTTGTTTTCGGGGGGTGGGGAGGTTTACAAATCCCGAGTGCGGCCCGAGAGCCGAATGTGAAACAATGAACATTCTCCACTCTATCCGTCACTTCCGGCTTCCCTCCAGAACCTCACAGAGACCAGGGGGGGAGACACTGACCCAGTCACAATGTCACTGCCTTAGTGGAAAAGTCTAATGTAACACCCCCTGTTCAAAAAGGCAGAAAGTAGGAAACTAGTTAGTTTAACGCCTGTTGTTGGGAAACTGTTGGAATTCATTATTGAGGAAGTAGTAACTGGACATTTGGGAAAGTCAAACTGCAATCCATCGGAGTCAGCCTGGTTTGGTGAAGGGTAAATCGTGTTTGACAAACTTGTTGGAGTTCTTGGAAGATGACGGAAGAGAAAACGCTGGAAAATCTCAGCAGGTCTGGCAGCATCTGTAGAGAAAGAAAAGAGCGGACGTTTCGAATCCGATCACTGTTAAAATGAACAGACAAAGTGAGAACTAGTTATACTGTGGAGTGAGAATAGAAGATGAGTCATAGCCACAGAAACACAGGGAAACGGGGTGCTAATAGCCACAGAAACCAAGGGGAAAGAGTGCTAATGGCAGTCCCCAGAGAGAACAAAAGATGTGAAATGCCAAACAGCAGAGAAACTAACCAGAGGGTGAACTGTAGATGTGGGTGGGGGAGGGGGAGGGGGGGGTGAAGCAAATAGGAGAAAGGGTAAGGAAAGGTGGATAAGATGGGGGGTGTTAAATATATATTAAGAAAGACAAGAAGTGGTAAAAGACAGTTAAAATGAAATGGGATAATATATTATATATTAAGTAATATATTAGATTGGATAGAGGATTGGCGAACCAACAGACAGCAGAGCATAGGGACTATATTATATTAGATTTATTGACACATGTATTGAGTTATAGTGAAAAGAATTGTTCTGCATACAGTTCCATACATGAAAAACATAGGGACATAGGACACATGATAAATACACAATGTAAATACATAGACATCGGATAAGGCATATGGAGTGTAGTACTATGTCTTCAGTGGAAAAAATGCGAGGAGAGATCAGTTCAGTCCATAACAGGGTGGTTCAGGAGTCTGGTAACAGCATGGAAGAAGCTGTTTTTGAATCTGTTTGTGCGTGTTCTCAGGCTTTTGTATCTTCTGCCCAATGGAAGAGAGAATAACACAGGTGTGAGGGGTCTTGGATTATGCTCATCTGTCTTTTTCTGGTTGGGAAGCTGTAACTAGTGGTGTGTCATAGGGTTCGGTCCCCGGTCCCCAACTATTTACAATCCAAATTAATGACTATGGGATTGATAGAATGTACGATAACCAAATTTGCAGCCAACACCGAAAGCAAGTTGTAATGAGGAAATTAGAAATAAACTAATGGATATGGATAGATTAGGTGAGTGGGCTAAAATGTGGCATGTGCATAAATGAAAATCGCTTATTGTCACAAGTAGGCTTCAAATGAAGTTACTGTGAGAAGCCCCTAGTCGCCACATTCCGGCGCCTGTTCGGGGAGGCTGGTACGGGAATTGAACCGTGCTGCTGGCCTGCTTTCAAAGCCAGCGATTTAGCCCTGTGGTAAACAGCCCCTGTGTGGTTATCCATTTTGTTCAGAGGAATAAAAAGGCACTTATTATCTAAATGGAGAGAAACTTCAAAATGCTTTTGTACCGAGGGATCTGGGTGCCCTTGTGCACGGATCGCAGACAGTCCGCAGGTGAAGCCGGTAATAAGGGAGGCAAATAAAACTGAGTACTTTCTAAATGGAAAGAGGTTAAGTACAGTGGATGTCCAAAGAGACTTTGGGTTCATAAAATCTACAACACAGAGACAGGCTCTTCAACCCAAACAGGTCCATGCCAACCGAAGGGCCCATCTAAGCTAACCCCATTTGCCTGCATTTGGCCTATATCCCTCTAAACCTTTCCTATCCGTATATCTGTCCAAATCCTTTTCAATGTTGTCAATGTCCATTCCTCAACTACTTCCACCGGCAGCTCATTCCACATACGTACCACCCTTTGTGTAAAAACATTGCTCCTGAGCATCCCATTAATTATTTCCCCTCTGAACTTAAACCTATGCCCTCCAGTCCTCGATTCCCCGAACCTGAGAAAAAGACTGAGAGCATTCATCCTATCCATGCCTCTCATGATCTTATACACCTCAATAAGATCACCCCCTCAGTCTCCTATGCTCCAAAGAAAAAGGTCCTGGCCTGTGCAATCTCTCCCTGTAACTCAGTCCCTTGAGTCCTGGCAATATCCTTGTAAATCTCTTCTGCACTCTCTCCAGTTTAGTAACATCTTTCAGTTAGCAAGGCAATCAAAACTGAACACAATACTCCAGGTGCGGCCAACGTCCTGTACAACTGCAACATAACTTCCCAACTTCTATACTCAGTGCCCTGACTGATGAAGGCCAAAAACCTTCTTCACTGCCCTATCTACCTGTGACTCCACCTTTAGAGAACTGTGCACCTGAACTCCAAGATCCCTCTGTTCCACGATACTCCCTCAGGCCCTACCATTCACTGTGAAAGTCCTACCTTGATTTGACTTTCTGAACTGCAACACCTCACACTTATCTGTATTGAACTCCATTTGCCATTTCTCGGCCCACTTCCCCAGCTGATCAAGATCCTGCTGCAATTTTTGATAACCTTCCTCACTGTCTACACTCATTTACTCATCATGCCTTGTACATTCTCATCCAATTCGTTGATATAGATACAAACACTAATCTCCAAGTTCGTAATCTCCTAGTTACTCCCCGATTTAGTTAATTACTCCAGTTTTTCAGATTTAGAACAGATTCCCAACCAGTCACTCAGCTTTACTCTGATGGCACAGAGAAAGACATTCAGCCCATTGAGTCCATGCTAGCTCTCTGGAGCAATCCAGTCACTCCCATTCTCCTGCTCTATCCCTGTATCCTCGCAGGTTTATTTCCCTCAGATGTCTATCAAGTTTCCTTTTGAAATCAAATCATTCATTGTGTCTATTTTCAAACTCCCTCATCGGCAGCAAGTTTCAGGTTATTGCCGCTTGCTGTGTAAAAACATACATCTCGTATCACCTCATATCGCCTGTATCTTTTACATACAAACTAGGAACAGGCCACTCGGCCCCTCGAGCCTGCTCAGCATTCAATAAGATTGCGGCTGATCTCATTCTAACCTCAACTCCACATTCCTGTCTACCCCTGATGACCTTTCACCCCTTGCTTATCAAGAATCTATCCAACTCTGCCTTAAAAATATTCAAGGTCTCTGCTTCCACTGCCTTTTAAGGACGCAAGTTCCAAAGTCTTACAACCCTCAAGAGAATTAAAAATCCTCATCTCCATCTTAAATGGGCAGCGCGGTAGCATTGTGGATAGCACAATTGCTTCACAGCTCCAGGGTCCCAGGTTCGATTCCGGCTTGGGTCACTGTGCGGAGTCTGCACGTTCTCCCCGTGTGTGCGTGGGTTTCCTCTGGGTGCTCCGGTTTCCTCCCACAGTCCAGAGATGGGCAGGTTAGGTGGATTGGCCATGCTAAATTGTCCTTAGTGTCCAAAATTGCCCTTAGTGTTGGGTGGGGTTACTGGGTTATGGGGATAGGGTGGAGGTGTTGTCCTTGGTGCTCTTTCCAAGAGCCGGTGCAGACTCGATGGGCCGAATGGCCTCCTTCTGCACTGTAAATTCTATGAAATGGGTGACCCCTTATTTTGTTGGGGCTGGTTTAGCACACTGGGCTAAATCGCTGGCTTTTAAAGCAGATCAAGACAGCCCAGCAGCACGGTTCAATTCCCGTACCAGCCTCCCCGAACAGGCGCCGGAATATGGCGACTAGGGGCTTTTCACAGTAACTTAATTTGAAGCCTACTTGTGACAATAAGCGATTTTCATTTAATTTAGTACAGTGGTTAGCACTTTTGTTTCACAGACCAGGGTTCCAAGTTTGATTCCCGCCTTGGTCACTGTGCGGAGTCTGCATGTTCTCCCCGTGTCTGCGTGGGTTTCCTCCGGGTGTTCTGGTTTCCTCCCACAAGTCCCAAAGACGTGCTGTTAGGTAATTTGGACATTCTGAATTCTCCCTCCCTGTACCTGAACAGGCGCCGGAATGTGGCGACTAGGGGCTTTTCACAGTAACCTCATTGCAGTGTTAATGTTGTGACAATAAAGATTTTTCTTTTTAACCACTGTGCCAACGGAAGCATAGTTTCCCTGTTTTGGTATCAATATTACTATCTATGAAGATTGCGATCGAATTTGCTTTGCCAACTATTCTCTTAATACGCTTGTCAGTCATCCAACCTGCTGAGACACCAGCGAGTTCACAAGTAACCACAGTGATTGGATTTTGCTGTTACTCACATTCATGTTCATTTGGGTCTCTTTCTGCTGATAACAAACTCCAGCCCATTTACAGGGGCTAATATTCTGGCTAAAAGTCAAATAAATTAGATTTGTGTGAAATACGCAGTGTGTTGAAACTTTTTAATATCTCTGACACAAGTTAGTTCCTTTTGAAGTACTCTCGCTCTCCCCTGTCTCTTCCATCCTCACCTCCAACAAGAAGTGTGAGGAGCTTGTGGAGCTTCTTTGTGACTGAGATTGAGTAAATCTCTCCTCCCAAAGTGGTCAGTTGGGTTTGTAGGACAATCCAGCAGTTTTCATGGTCACTTTTTCCCAGTGTTGGCCCCACAAATGACCAGATTCATTCAGCTCAATTTCACAACCTGCCTTTGTGTTTTTGTGGGTTCTCTCTCATTCCATTTTTTCTGTTTTAAATCAGTTTCACAGGGTGTTCGAAGGGGAGGCTTCAAAGTCCGGAAATTCAAACCAAGCATCACATCAGGATCTGACAGAGTCCTCAATTTATCATATCCTGAATATCATCGGATTTTGAACATGGAAGGAAAAAGCATCGTTCACAGTGGGGAGAAACCGTACACGTGTTGTGTGTGTGGACGAGGATTTGCTCAATCATCAGGCCTCACAAGCCACAAATGCATTCCCACTGAGGAGAAATCGTGGAAATGTGAGGACTGTGGGAAAGGATTCACTTCCCAATCCAAGCTGGAAATTCATCGATACAGTCACACTCCGGAGAGACTATTCATCTGCTCAGAGTGTGGGAAGGGATTCACTCTGTCATCCATTCCATCCACATACCAGGGAGTTCACACTGGGGAGAGACCATTCACCTGCTCAGAGTGTGGGAAGGGATTCACTATTTCAGCCCACGTGCTGAGTCGCCAGCGAGTTCACACTGATGAGAGACCGTTTCAATGTCCAGACTGCGGGAAGTGCAAGAAAACATCTGGGGATCTGATGAGCCATCAACGTGTTCACACTGACGAGAGACCGTTCAGGTGCTCTTACTGCGGAACTGGGTTCAGACGATCATCTGACCTCACTGTACATCGGCGCATTCACACTGGGGAGAGACCATTCACCTGCGACAAGTGTGGGAAGGGATTCACTCAGTCATCCGACCTGCAGAAGCACCACCGAGTTCACACTGGGGAGAGGCCATTCACCTGCTCCGAGTGTGGAAAGGGATTCACTCAGTCATCCGACCTGAAGAACCACTATCGAATTCACACTGGAGAGAGGCCATTCGTCTGCACCAAGTGTGGGAAGGGATTCGCTCAGTCATTCAACCTGCTGAGACACCAGGGAGTTCACACTGGAGAGAGACCGTTCGCCTGCTCCGAGTGTGGGAAGGGATTCACCACTTCGTCCCACCTGCTGAGACACCAACGAATTCACACTGGGGAGAGACCATTCGCCTGCACCGTGTGTGGGAAGGGATTCAATGAGTCATCCGAACTGCTGAGTCACCAGCGAGTTCACACTGATGAGAGACCGTTTCAATGCCCAGACTGCGGGAGGTGCTTTAAACGTTCTGGAGAACTGATGCGCCATCAACGTATTCACACTGACGTGAAACCATTCGTGTGCTCTCACTGCGGGACTGGGTTCAGACAATCATCTCAGCTCACTGAACATCAGCGAATTCACACTGGGGAGAGGCCATTTGCCTGTGCCCAGTGTGGGAAGGGATTCGCTCAGTCAACCGACCTGCGGAAGCACCAACGAATTCACACTGGAGAGAGACCGTTCACCTGCTCCAAGTGTGGGAAGGGATTCACTCAGTCATCCAACCTGCTGAGACACCAGCGAGTTCACAAGTAATTACAGTGATTGGATTTTGCTGTTACTCACATTCAGGACAGAACCATGTTCATTTGGGTCTCTTTCTGCTGATAACAAACTCCAGCCCATTTACAGGGGCTAAAAGTCAAATAAATTAGATTTGTGTGAAATACACAGTGTGTTGAAACTTTTTAATATCTCTGGCACAAGTTATTTGATTTTGATGTTCTCTCGCTCTCCCCTGTCTCTTCCATCCTCACCTCCAACAAGAAGTGTGAGGAGCTTGTGGAGCTTCTTTGTGACTGAGATTGAGTAAATCCGATCAGCTGCCTCTGCTGCTTCCCTCCCTTCCACGCTCCCAGCGGACCAAACTGTCTCTAAATTTCATCCTTTCCCGAGCCCTGAGCCCACATCTTTCTCTAGTTTCTCTCCCATCTCCCCTCATGCCCTCTCAGAGCTCATCTTGTCCATGAGACCCAGCTCCTGCTCCATCGACCCTATTCCCACTGAGCTACTGATCAGCCAACTACCCTGTGTCCATGGATATTGTCAACATTTCTCTCTCTTCATGTTCTGTGTTATGGGCAAGGGTTTAGAAAACTCCAAAGTATATGATGGAAATCACCTGACCTATGACTGTTTATTGATTTTGGTTCTGATGAGCGCAAGAGCCTGCCTTTCAGGTGTTACTCAACAGAGTCCTTCGGTGCTTTTTAATCAAAAATAACAAGCTTCATTCTAAGAATTTAGTTAACATTTATATAAACACACACAATATAAACACACACAATAAGAATTATTATTATCTACAAACATAAAGACCCCATACAGCTACCGTAATCTATGTATAACTCTAAATGAATTCCCCCCCTTTAACTGTTCCAATTCAATAACATGATCCCATAAACCAAAAACCCCTTTTTACAAAAACAGCAGGTAACTATAATCATCGGGTTTCTTCCTTGGAATAACTCTTCAAATTAAAAATAGAGAGACAGGCCAAAATACTTCTCTGTCTGAGTCTACAGCAGCCAAATGTAAAATCGAAAGTAAAACTCACAGAGCCACAAACCAGCTCCAAAACTCAAAGCGGAAGTAAAACCCAGTGCCACAGCCCAGCTCCACCCATACAATGACATCATTGAAGCCATGTGATAAGACAAAAACATTTCTTAAAGGGACACTCACATGACAACTGTCCCTCTGTCCTTCAAATCTGCCATCATCACTCCCTCCTCAATAAAACAAACCCTTGACCCTGCCATCCTTACAAATTACTGCCCCATCTTCAACCTCCCTCTCCTCTCCAAACTCTTTGAACATGTTGCCACCTCCCAAATCCTTGCCCATCTTTCCCAGAATTCCCATGTTTGAATCCCTTCAATCAGGTCTCTGCCCTGTCACAGTGAAATACAAGCGACAAACAGAATCTTACCGGGAGAGATGGACAGACAATCCGGGAGCTTGGATCCAACACGGATATGTTCATAAGACTAGAAGCAAGGGTAGCAGCACAGTCATTATTAAGTGATAACAATACCTGCTGGAGACAGGCAGACAACTAAACAACACGAATCACAACACTAAGCTACCTAGACCCATATACCCGAGACAGGAAGGGGAATTGAAGACAGACTGGAAGAACTGAAAGACTCCAGACACATTAACCAAAAACAGATGGAATATCTGAGGGGACAGCAGGTAGAACCAAGGAAGTTCTACCTGCTCAAAATACCCAAACACATAAAGATTGTTATTATTGTCACAAGTAGACTTACGTAAATGCTGCAATGAAGTTACCGTGAAAAGTCTCTAGTCACCACACTCCGGCGCCTGTTCAGATACACAGGGAGAATTCAGAATGTCCAAATCACCTAACAAGTACGTCTTTCGGGACTCCGATGACGGCGGGCGGGAGGCGGCCGCACAATGGAGGGCTTTGGAGAGGTTTTGAGTGCGCTGGTGGAGGAGGCGATTTCCCCGGTGATGACGGCAGTGGCGAGCGGAGGCGCGAGAGCAAGGGGAGGCGCTGAAGGAAGTGGAGGAGACATTATTGCAGCACCGTGATCAACTTGCCTCGGGAAAGAGATGCGGAAGGTGATGGACATTAACAAGGATCTGCGAAGAAAAATGGAAGACCTGGAAAACAGATCCAGGCGACAGAATTTGAGGATTGTGGGGCTGCCCGAAGGAGTTGAAGGACCGAGGCCGATTGAGTATTTTGCCGCGATGCTGGCAAAACTATTGGGGGAGGGGGAGGATCCCTCCCGATATGAACTGGACCATCGGTCGTGGAGGCCTGTACCAATGGCGAGTGAGCCGCCAAGGGTAGTGACTCTGTGCTTCCGTAGGTACAGTGTGAAGAAGAAGGTCCTGAGCTGGGCCAAGCAGAAGCGGGTGGTGCAGTGGGCTGGAGCTGGTATACGTGTATACCAGGACTTTACGGTGGAGCTGGCGAGGAGGCGGGCTGCCTTCAACTGGGTGAAGAGGGCACTGTACATTAGCAAGGTGCAGTGCGGCATTGTATATCCAGCGAAGCTGAGGGTGACTTACAAGCTCAGGGACTTTTATTTTGGAACGGCGGAAGCAGCGGAGGAGTTTGCGAAAGCAGGAGGACTGTGGCAGAACTGAGAAATTGAGAAATGGCCATGTGCCGATGTGACCTCATGACTGACTGTATTTTCTTCTTTTTTTGTTTCACTGCGTGCGGGTGTATGGGCTAAAGGAGCCAATGTTGTATATATTTGGACAAGGGAAGTGATGGGACTTTCACTCAAAATGAGGGCTCTTTGGGGTGTAGGTGGATATGCGGGGTTTGTGTGCTAAAAGGGGATTTCTGGGCTTTCCTAGGGCAGGGCAAGGGGAAAGTGACCCGGGCGGGGGCCTCCACGCTGGCCGGTTTAAGCCGGCCAGTGAACGGGAGTGAGGTGGGGGGGAAGGGCTGCGGCCATCGGAGCCTGGCTGAACAGGGCCCGAGTGGTCTAGCCGGGGTGGAAAGTTGGGGGGAAGGAACCGATGTTGGGGGGAGGAGTTTTACAGGAGGCAGTGGACGGGAGGAGTTGGAGACTGGGGAGGGGGTGGGGTGGTGTACAACTCTTGGGTATCATGTACGGTACTCTTTCAGAGGTTGGATGGTGTTGAGTGTAAGGGGGGGGGGGGGGGGGAGTGGACTCTATAGGTTAATGGTGACCATGGGCGGTCCCGGACTCCTTTTTCTTGTTCTCCTTTGTTTTTTGTTTCCTCCGTGGGAGGGTTTGTTTTATTGGATGCATATATTGGCAGGTGGGCCGTTGTTTGGGGTGGTGAGAGGATGGGATCGTTGGTATTGTTAAGGGGATTGATTTTGTATTTGTTACAGTTTACTGTTTGTGGGTGGGGTGTAAATTTTGAAGGAAAATGTGAAAATGGAGAATAAAAACATTTAAAAAAAATTTTTTAAGTACGTCTTTCGGGACTTGTGGGAGGAAACCGGAGCACCCGGAGGAAACCCACGCAGACACGGGGAGAACGTGCAGACTCCGCCCAGGCAGTGACCCAAGCTGGGAATTGAACTCGGAACCCTGGCGCTGTGAAGAAACAGTGCTAACCACTGTGCTACCATCAGGGAAATACCACCAGTCAGACCCATTGGATCAGACTGAGAGAGAGAAAATCATACAGAATCATAGAATTTGCAGTGCAGAAGGAGGCCATTTGGCCCATCGAGCCTGCACCAGCCTTCTGAAAGAGCACCCGACTTAAGCCCATGCCTCCACACTATCCCAGTAACTCCATCTAACACTAAGGGGCAATTTAGCACGGCCAATCCACCTAACCTGCACGTCTTTGGACGGTGGGAGAAAACGAGCATCCAGAGGGAACCCACACAGACATGGGAAGAAATGTGCAAACTCCACACAATCACCCAAGGCCGGAATACCTGAAACATCAACATGTAGGTGTAAATGTTCACAGATAGACCTTTGAGTGAGTAAAGAAGCAATTTATTAATTTTCAGAGCTCTGGGAGAAAAAGCCTTTGACCCCGACGGTCTGTGCAGCACCTTTCCTCGCCTGAGCTGAGGTCGCGCTGGGTTAATATACAGAAGGAAAGTGAAATTAGTTTGCATTCACATTTCCATATACCCAATCAATTCTGTTCGCGTCACAATTCATTGCATGCATCTTCAATGCCATAAATGCTACAAGTTAGCTCCTGTAGCCTCTAATTGGCAGTTTGCCTTACCTGATCAATTCATTCCAAAGATAACGGTTACATAAAGTCATGGGGTCAATAGTCCAGCAACGTTGAAACATGTCCTTCCTCATTCCTTGCTAGTTCCTTAATTTGGGGCCCCTTTGTCAGTTACAAATAGCTAAGAATACAGACATTGGGCAAAGGTTGCCAACGGCCCATTGTATCTCCAGGTGCACCTGGTTGTGGATCACTTGTTTTGCACAAAGCTTTACTACTTCAGCAGAAGACACTGATAACATAGGGTCAAGAAAATTGACAACAAAGTCCATTTTATATCAGGCGGCATCCCTTTTGTATCTACTGTAGTCCGTTCGGAATTCCACCTCTTCAACACACTGTTCCTGGTATTTGATGGGATAGTGGTTCAATAAATATAATCAGTGGATTCAAAAGGCATGTAATATAGAATAAAAACAGAAAATGAGATGAACTCAACAGGTCTGGCAGTCACCCAAGGCCGAAATTGAACCCAGGTCGCTGGCACTTGATGCAGCAGTGCTAACCACTGTGGCACATCTGTGGCGAGAGAAACAGTTAACATTTGTTCTTCCTTGATGTGACAGTTCTGCAGAAGGGTCAATGGACTCTTAAAAAAAAAGTCCATTGAAGTGAAAAGAAGTGGAAAGAAAGTGTTTTACTCTGAGGTTTGACACAGGAAGAAGTTTCAGTCTGTGTGAAACTCAATCTTCTTCATCACAACGCCCGCAGTCTGATTGGCTGGAGGACCAGAGGCCATCCAGTCCTCCAAATCCTCCCATTGGTTAGCACCTCTCAGGCAGGAAATGAGATTTTGGAACACGCGCCCACTTGACCAATGGGAAGAACTCAAAATGATGCAGAGTCTCAGCCAATGAGGGAGATCTGGGATAAGCCCTACCCCTCATTTACTCTGATTGGTTGGAGGACAAGCCACTCCTGCTTGGTCCGCCAGGCCCACCCCCTCTTCCCATTGGTCCAGAGCTGCCGTCAATCACTCCCCGGGGATTGGGATGTGGAGCATGCGGCTCATGCCCAGGGACAGACGCTTGTTTGTCCCATCCTCAGGTGGGCAGGAGGCGGATGAGTGGAGGCAGCGTTAGGGGCAGTGGGTGGGAGGGGAGGCTTCACAAACACCTAGTGGAGGCCTCAAAGCTAAAACAAGAAATTACCGCTCCCGAGTTTGCACCGAGCGGGAAGGTTTTCCTGCCGTGCCTTTCCCCAGTTAACCACCACCATCCTCATAGGTTGCCATGATGTGGAGATGCCGGCGTTGGACTGAGGTGAGCACAGTCAGAAGTCTTGCAACACCAGGTTAAAGTCCAACAGGTTTGTTTCAAATCACTAGCATTCGGAGCACTGCTCCTTCCTCAGATGAATGAAGAGGTGGGTTCCAGAAACACATATAAATAGACAAAGTCAAAGATGCATTACAATACTTTGAATGCGAGTCTTTGCAGGTAATTAAGTTTACAGGTCCAGGTGGAGCAACTGGAGAGAGGGATAATCACAGGTTAAAGAGGTGTGAATTGTCTCAAGCCAGGACAGTTGGTAGGATTTTGCAAGCTCAGGCCAGATGGTGGGGGGGTGAATGTAATGCAACATGAATCCCAGGTCCTGGTTGAGGCCGTACTCATGTGTGCGGAACATGGCTATAAGTTTCTGCTTGGCGGTTCTGCGTTGTCGTGGGTCCTGAAGGCCGCCTTTGAGAACGCTTACCCGGAGATCAGAGGCTGAATGTCCTTGACTGCTGAAGTGTTCCCCGACTGGAAGGGAACATTCCTGCCTGGCGATTGTCACGCGATGTCCGTTCATCCGTTGTCGCAGCGTCTGCATGGTCTCGCCAATGTACCACGCTTCAGGACATCTTTTCCTGCAGCGTATGAGGTAGACAACGTTGGCCGAGTCGCACGAGTATGGACCACGTTACCTGGTTCGTGGTGTTCTCACGTGTAATGGTGGTATCCATGTCGATGATCTAGCACGTCTTGCAGAGATTGCTTTGGCAGGGTTATGTGGTGTCGTGGTCACTGTCCTGAAGGCTGGGTAGTTTGCTGCAAACAATGGTTTGTTTGAGGTTGCGCGGTTGTTTGAAGGCAAGCAGTGGGGATGACCTTGGCAAGATGTTCGTCTTCATCGATGGCGTGCTGAAGGCTGCGAAGAAGATGCCGCAGTTTCTCCGCTCCAGGGAAATACTGGACGACGAAGGGTATTCTGTCAGTTGTGTCCCGTGTTTGTCTTCTGAGGCGATCAGTGCGGTTTTTTGCTGTGCGGGTTGGAAGTGTCGATCGATGAGCCTAGTGCCATATCCCGTTTGTACGAGGGCATCTTTCAGCATCTGTAGATGTCTGTTACGCTCCTCTTCATCTGAGCAGATCCTGTGTATACAGAGCGCTTGTCCACAGGGGATGGCTTCTTTAATGTGTTTAGGGTGGAAGTTGGAGAAGTGGAGCATCGTGAGGTTATCCGTGGGCTTGCAGTAAAGCGAAGTGCTGAGGTGACCATCCTTAATGGAGATGAGTGTGTCCAAGAATGCAACCGATTCTGGAGAGTAGTCCATGGTGAGTCTGATGGTGGGATGGAACTTATTGATGTCATCGTGTAGTCGTTTCAGTGATTCTTCGCCATGGGTCCAAAAGAAAAAAATGTCATTGATATTATTGGTAAAAGAGATAGTGCAAAAACGGATTGATATGATTGTTAAATTGCCTTTGCCCCATAATGTCACTGCACTCCGGTCATTTTTAGGACTGGTTGGTTACTGCAGGAACCATATAGACGGTTTCACCACCAAGGCAGCCCCACTTTCCGAGCTCCTAAAAAAGGACGCCCCTTGGGAATGGCTTCCACAGCATACGGATGCCATTGATGCATTAAAATGCGCCCTAGGTACAGCCCCCGCTTTGCAGGTACCAGACCCACACTCCCCATACGCCATAGAAGTAGCGACCACTGACCGAACCCTATCGGCCATATTTCTCCAAGAAAGGCACGATCATTTAGGACCCGTACTCTATGCCTCATGAGTTTCGGACCCAGTGGAGCAAGGATTTTCAGCCTGTGAAAGGCACTTGCTCGAAGTTTTTTGGGCTGTTCAGTACTTCGCATACATCACCGGCCTCAACCCCGTAACTATTCTAACCGAGCACACCCCAACGGTTAAAGGACGGTTAAGTTAGCCAGATTGAACCCTACTCTTTTAAAAAATATATATATTTTATTAAAGTTTTCAAACACAATTTTTTCCCTTACAAATCAAAGAAATAAAAATACAAGTAACATGATAACTGCAATATAACATTGTGTAACTGACATGGTAAACTAACCAAATAACACAAAGTAATACTCCACCACCGCCCCCTCTCCCCCTCCAAAAACCCAAACAATTTACCCCCCCCCCCCTCCCTCCACCCCCTCCCCCCCCTCTCTCCCCCTGGGTTGCTGCTGCTGGTCATCTATCTTCCCTCTAACGTTCCCCTAGGTAGTCGAGGAATGGCTGCCACCGCCTGGTGAACCCTTGAGCCGATCCTCTCAGCGCAAACTTCATCTGCTCCAGTTTTATGAACCCCGCCATATCATTTACCCAGGCCTCCAGTCCGGGGGGTTTCCCCTCCTTCCACATGAGTAGGATCCTGCGCCGGGCTACTAGGGACGCAAAGGCCACAACGTCGGCCTCTTTCGCCTCCTGCACTCCCGGCTCATCCACAACTCCAAATAAAGCTAACCCCCAGCCTGGTTTGACCCGGACCTTCACCACCTTCGAGATCACTCCCGTCACTCCCCTCCAATACCCCTCCAGTGCCGGACACAACCAAAACATATGTGCGTGGTTCGCCGGGCTTCCCCCGCACCTCCCACATTTGTCCTCCACTCCGAAGAACCTGCTCAACCTTGCTCCCGTTATGTGTGCTCTATGCAGCACCTTAAATTGGATCAGGCTAAGCCTGGCACACGAGGAAGAGGAATTTACCCTGCTTAGGGCATCAGCCCCCAAACCCTCCTCAATCTCCTCCCCGAGCTCTTCTTCCCATTTTCCCTTCAGTTTGCCCACCAACTCCTCCCCCTCTTCTCTCATCTCCCGGTATATCTCTGACACTTTGCCCTCCCCGACCCATACCCCCGAAAGCACCCTGTCCTGGATCCCTTGTGTCGGGAGCAGCGGAAATTCCCTCACCAGTTGTTTTGTGAACGCTCTCACCTGCATATATCTAAAGAAATTTCCCCGGAGCAGCTTATACTTTTCCTCAAGCGCTCCCAAGCTCGCAAATGTCCCGTCTATAAATAAATCTCCCACTCTCCTGATTCCTACCCGGTGCCAGCTCTGGAATCCTACATCCAGCCTCCCTGGGGCAAACCTATAGTTGTTCCTGATCGGGGACCACACCGAGGCTCCCAGCACACCCCTCTGTCGCCTCCATTGCCCCCAGATACTTAATGTTGCCGCCACCACTGGGTTCGTGGTAAATTTTTTTGGTGAGAGCGGTAGTGGCGCCGTCACCAGCGCTTTTAAACTCGTCCCTTTACAGGACTTCATCTCCAATCTTTTCCACGCCGCTCCCTCTCCCTCTATCATCCATTTACGAATCATCGCCACATTGGCGGCCCAGTAGTAGTCACCCTAATTCGGCAACACCAGTCCCCCTCTGTCTCTACTACGTTGTAGGAACCCCCTCCTTACCCTCGGGACCTTCCCTGCCCACATGAAGCTCGTGATGCTCCTATCTATTTTTTTTAAAAAAGGCCTTAGTGATCAGTATAGGGAGACATTGGGACACAAATAGGAACCTCGGGAGGACCATCATCTTAATTGCCTGCACTCTGCTCGCCAGTGACAGCGGCTGCATGTCCCACCTTTTGAAATCCTCTTCCATTTGTTCCACCAGTCGTGCCAGATTAAGTCTGTGTAATGTTCCCCAGCTCCTGGCTATCTGAATCCCCAGGTATCGGAAGTTTCTTTCCACTCTCCTTAGCGGTAGGCCATCTATCCCTCTACTCTGGTCCCCAGGGTGTATCACAAAAAGCTCACTCTTTCCCATGTTAAGCCTATATCCCGAGAAATCTCCAAACTCCCTCAATATCTGCATGACCTCTGTCATCCCCCCCACTGGGTCCATCACATACAGCAGCAGGTCATCCGCGTAGAGTGACACTCGGTGTTCCTCTCCCCCTCTAATCACCCCTCTCCATTTTCTGGAGTCTCTCAGCGCTATGGCCAGTGGTTCAATTGCCAACGCGAACAGTAATGGGGACAGCGGGCATCCCTGTCTTGTTCCCCTGTATAGTCGAAAATACTCCGACCTTTGCCGACCTGTGACCACACTTGCCGTTGGGGCCCCATAGAGGAGTTTAACCCAGCTGACAAACCTGTCCCCGAACCTCCTCAGCACCTCCCATAGATACTCCCACTCCACCCTATCAAATGCCTTCTCTGCATCCATTGCCGCCACTATCTCTGCCTCCCCCTCTACTGGGGGCATCATTATCACCCCTAATAGCCGTCGCACGTTGACATTTAGTTGTCTCCCCTTTACGAACCCTGTCTGGTCTTCGTGCACCACCCCCGGGACACAATCCTCTATCCTCGTTGCCAGCACCTTTGCTGGCAACTTGGCGTCCACATTTAGCAGTGAGATAGGCCTATAGGACCCGCACTGCAGCGGATCTTTATCCCGCTTCAAGATTAGCGATATCGTCGCCTCCGACATTGTCGGGGGTAGGGTCCCCCCTTCTCTGGCCTCGTTAAAGGTCCTTACCAGCAGCGGGGCCAACAAGTCCACATATTTTCTATAAAATTCCACCGGGAACCCATCTGGTCCCGGGGCCTTCCCTGCCTGCATGTTCCCCAGCCCCTTAGTAATCTCGTCCACCCCAATCGGCGCCCCCAGCCTTCCACCTCCTGCTCCTCCACCCTTGGAAACCTTAATTGGTCCAAAAACTGCCGCATCTCCTCTTTTCCCTCCGGGGGTTGGGACCTATAAAGTCTCTCGTAAAAGGTCTTAAACACCTCGTTTATCTTCCCTGCTCTCCGCACCGTAGCTCCCTTTTCATCCCTAATTCCCCCTATCGCCCTCGCTGCTGTCCTCTTTCGCAGCTGATGGGCCAACAGGCGACTCGCCTTTTCCCCATATTCATATCTCATCCCCTGTGCCTTCCTCCACTGTGCCTCCGCCCTCCTTGTGGTCAACAGGTCGAACTCCGTCTGGAGTCGTCGCCTCTCCCTGTATAGTCCTTCCTCCGGGGCCTCCGCGTATTCTTTATCTACCCTCAAAATCTCCCCCAGTAGTCTTTCCCTTTCCTTGGCCTCTATTTTCCCCTTGTGGGCCCTGATGGAGATCAGCTCTCCTCTGACCACCGCCTTTAGAGCTTCCCATACTACTCCCACTCGGACCACCCCGCCGTCATTGGCCTCCAGGTATCTTTCGATACATCCCCGCACCCTTCCGCAGACTCCCTCATCCGCCAGTAATCCCAGTCGCCAGAGTGAACGCTGCTCCCTCTCCTCTCCTAGTTCCAGGTCCACCCAGTGTGGGGCATGATCTGAAACAGCTATGGCTGAATACTCAGTTCCTTCCACCCTCGAGATCAGTGACCTTCCCAAAACAAAGAAATCTATCCGGGAATACACCTTGTGAACACGGGAGAAGAAGGAGAACTCTTTGGCCTTCGGCCTAACAAATCGCCACGGATCCACTCCCCCCATTTGGTCCATAAACCCCCTAAGCACCTTGGCCGCTGCCGGCCTTCTTCTGGTCCTAGATCTAGATCTATCTAACCCTGGGTCCAACACGGTGTTGAAGTCCCCCCCCATTATCAGGTTTCCTACCTCCAGGTCCGGGATACGTCCCAGCATCCGCTTCATAAATCCCGCATCATCCCAATTCGGGGCATATACGTTAACCAACACGACCTCCATTCCCTCCAGTCTGCCACTCACCATCACATATCTGCCTCCGCTGTCTGCTACAATGTTCCTAGCTTCGAATGACACCTGTTTCCCCACCAGTATGGCCACCCCTCTGTTCTTTCCATCCAGCCCTGAGTGGAACACCTGTCCCACCCATCCTTTCCTTAACCTAACTTGGTCCGCCACCTTCAGGTGCGTCTCCTGAAGCATAGCCACGTCTGCCCTCAGTCCTTTCAAGTGCACGAACACTCGGGCCCTTTTAATCGGCCCATTTAGGCCTCTCACGTTCCACGTGATCAGCCGAACTGGGGGGCTACCTGCCCCCTTCCCGTGTCGACTAGCCATCACCCTCTCTAGGCCAGTCCCACGTCCCGGTTCTGCGCACCCACCCGTTCCCCAGGCGGCGCATTCCCGCCCCGACCACCCTATCTTTTACCAGTTCCTCTTTGATTTCTGCAGCAGCAACCCAGTTATCCCCCCCCCCCCCCCCGCTAGATCCCCATCTCGCATGATTGCTCCCCCCATATTGCTTCCGAAAGTCAGCTGACTTCAACTGACCCCGGCTTCTCCCGCTCTCTCCTTGACCCCCCCGTGTGGGGAACTCCCATCTACCTTGCGCCTATCTTCCCGCCATCATCTTTCTGGCGCGGGAACAAGAACAGTAAGCTCCGTGTTCTCTATAGTTGTCCCGCCCCTTGTGGCGCAGCTCCCTCTGCCGCCCCATTCCCGTTCCCCATCCCCCGCCTATATCTCTTCTTCCCCCCCCACCGGCGCCCACATTTCTTAGTGTCCCCCCCTCCCCAATTTACATCTCTATATACATCGGCATTGCCATTTCCCCTCTAACATCAGTCCCTCAGTTCTGATCCAGTTTCTCGTTTTTAATGAAGGTCCATGCTTCTTCCGCCGTTTTGAAGTAGTGATGCCTCTCCTGGTGCGTGACCCACAGTCGCGCCGGCTGCAGCATCCCGAACTTCACCTTCTTCTTGTGTAGCACCTCCTTGGCTCGATTAAAACTCGCCCTCCTTCTCGCCACCTCCGCACTCCAATCCTGGTCCACCCGTACCACCGCATTCTCCCATCTGCTACTTCGTACCTTTTTGGCCCATCTCAGAACCACCTCTCTGTCATTGAAGCGCTGAAATCGCACGATCATCGCCCTAGGTGGTTCTCCCGCCTTTGGTCTCCTCGCAGGGACCTGATGAGCCCCTTCCACTTCCAAGGGGCCCGAGGGGGCCTCAGCTCCCATTAGCGAGCGAAGCATCGTGCTCGCGTAAGCCCCGCCGTCCGCTCCTTCCACTCCCTCGGGGAGACCCAGGATCCGAAGGTTCTTTCTCCGTGATCTGTTTTCTAGGACTTCAATCCTTTCAATGCACTTTTTGTGGAGCGCCTCGTGCGTCTGCGTTTTGACCGCCAGGCCCAGGATCTCGTCTTCGTTGTCCGTCACCTTCTGCTCCACCACGCGGAGCTCCGTCTCCTGGGTCTTTTGTGCCTCGTTAAGCCCCTCAAATGCCTGTAGCATCGGGGCCAGCACCTCCTTCTTAAGCAGCTCCACACACCGTCTCAAAAATTCATCTTGGTCCGGCCCCCATGTCGCCTGGGCTCTCTCCGCCGCCATCTTGCTCCTTTTTTCTTCTGCCCCTGTCCTCGAGGACTCTTCGCGATCTGGCCGCCGCCGCCAATATTTTTCTTTTTCATTGGGGGGGGGGACTCCCTGTTGTCTCACCCCACACCGGGTTTCGTCCCGAAAAAATTCCCCGTTGAGGCTCTTAAAAGAGCCCGAAGGTCCGTTCGAACTGGAGCCGCCGAAACGTGCGGCTTAGCTGGTCATCGCCGCAACCGGAAGTCGATTGAACCCTACTCTTACAAGGAAGGGGCATCACAGTAAAAAGGACAAAAACACACACATTTTTAGCAGATAATTTGCAGTACAAAGGAACCCCACATGAGTGCCAGATCATTGCAGCCAAACACCACACAGGACCCTTTATTCCAAAATCGCTACACCCACGTGCAGGTAGTAATGCACAGAATCCCCCGACCACGGATAACTCTTAAAAAATTTATGTAGATGGATTCTCCACCATTGACAATGGAAAAAGGATTATAGGATGTATATATGTGGAAAATGCGCAGGGACACGCATTAGAGAAGATATCACTAAAATTAGCAGGTCACTTAGGATCGCAGGCTGCCAAATTAGCAGCAATTGCATATATAGTGCAGCACCCAGATTCTTTCCCAACTGTCATGTGAGAGTACCTTTAAGAAATGGATGTTTAAGCAATGTACCTTTAAGGAATGGAGATGATCATATTACTGAAGTGATGATAGAGGTTGGGGGGAGCTGAGCTCACTTCTGCTTTTGGTTTCAGTTTTGCTGAGAGAGAGCAGCTGAAAAGTGCCTGGTTGGTTTTGCTGAGAGCAGCTGAAAAGTGCCTGGTTGGTTTTGCTGAGAGCAGCTGAAAAGTGCCTGGCTGTTTTTGCTGAGAGCTGCTTAAAAGGAGAAAGTCAGTTTGAGACAGCAGCTTGAGAAGTTCTGGTTTGCTGTGAGCTGCTTGAAGGGAGAAAGCCAGTTTGAAAAAGCAGCTTGTGATGTGTCTGTGTGTTTCCAGAGAGCTGCAGGAAGAAAAGCAAGGTGCTGGAGCTGAAGTCAACCAAGTGATATATCTCTGCCATCCAACAGAATATATATATTAACTGTGACCTGGTGTGTTACTGTTTTGAAGGTTTGAAGCCTTTTGGATGTTTGACGGAACATTTTGAGGGATTATTTAGTGTTGTATTATTTTCGGGGTTATCTTTGAAGAAAGGGGTTTTAAGGGATCCAATATTTATTTAAAAGGTTAAGTTGTGTTCATAGAATAAACATTGTTTTGTGTTTAAAAACCCACGTGTCCATAATTGTAATATCACACCTGGGGAACAAACCGCGTGCTTCAAAAGCAACAATCCATTAAAGGGAGAGGTTGGTTGATCTCCATGATACATTTTGGGGTTCTGAAATTGGGGGCTCGTCCAGGATAAAAATCTATCTATTGGATTGGCTTTTGTGAACTTAAAGACAGTGAAGTTTGTTGCTTTTCCGGTGTGGTACTTTAGTTTAACTGGGGAGAGTGTTGTGAACAATGGCTCTTTCGGAGGCTCAGAAGTTTTTGGGGTTGGACGCGTTGACACGTGATACCTTATGGACAGAGACTAAAGACAGACTTTTAGGTTTGGCAAAAGCATTGCAGTTAACACTGCCGAGCAAAATACGAAAAGGTGAGGTACTTAACGTGGTATCTGTGCATTTACGTTTGCCTATGATACATTCTGACTCATTAGATATGGCAAAGCTCCAGTTGCAGATTAAGCAATTTGAACATGAAAAAGAATTAAAGCAACTTGAACATGAAAAAGAATTAAAGCGGCTTGAATATGCAATGAAAGAAAAAGAAAGAGATAGAGATAGAGAGGAAAAAGAAAAGGAGAGAGAAGAAAGAAACAAAGAAAGAGTCAAAGAGGAAAGGGGAAAAAAAGAGTTTGAACTTTGGAAAATGGCTCTGAAACATGAAAATCAGTTAAAATTGGCAGACGCAAAGGGACACGTACATTTGGAGGAGATGGATGAGGATAATGAGACAGAGCGTCATAGTCAAAGACGTGGTGGGGATCTATTTAAATATGTCCAAGCATTGCCAAGGTTTGACGAGAAGGAGGTCGAAGACTTTTTCATTTCATTTGAGAAGGTAGCTAAACAAATGCAATGGCCACAGGACATGTGGGTATTACTGATTCAAACAAAGCTGGTAGGTAGGGCTAGTGAAGTGTTTGCATCACGACCGGAGGAGGTATCTGGAATGTATGAGGTGGTGAAAAAATCCATCTTAAGTGCATATGAGCTAGTGCCTGAAGCTTACAGACAAAGGTTTAGAAATTTAAGGAAAGAAATTGGTCAAACATACATGGAGTTTGAAAGGCTCAAACAGAGTAATTTTGATAGGTGGATAAGGGCTTTGAAAATATACCAAACGTATGAAGCTCTCAGAGAAATTATACTTTTGGAGGAGTTTAAAAATTCAATTCCTGATGTAGTGAGAACTCATGTGGAAGAACAGACAGTTAAAACTGCGCGATTAGCAGCAGAAATGGCAGATGATTATGAATTAGTTCATAAATCAAAGATTGGTTTCCGACATCAGTTTCAGCTGGTGAGGGATAGCAACTGGGGACATGAGAAATACTCAAGTGGTAAAGGTGAAGGTGATCTGATGGGAGACAATAAAGAGAGTGTACCTCAGATTAAAAAAGAAATCCAGGAGGGTGGAAAAGAAATGAAAAGTTACAAATGTTTTCACTGGAATAAACTAGGCCATGTAAAGTCACAGTGTTGGTGGTTGAAGAAAAGCACTGGGAAGGCTGATGTGGGAAAACAGGATAAGACAGTGGGATTTGTTAGCGTGGTAAAGGAAAGCCCAAGGGAAGCGAAGGAGGTGCAAACGATTGTACAGCCTGTTCAAGAAGTAATTGTTAAGAAGGTGCCAGATGTCTTTAAAAAATTTACTTGTGTGGGTAAAGTTTACTCATGTGTATCAGGAGGAGCAGGTAAAGAAGTCACAATTTTAAGAGATACAGGGGCTAGTCAATCTTTAATGGTAAGAGATGAGGAATTATGTAGTTTGGGAAGAATGTTACCAGAAAAGGTGGTGATATGTGGAATTCAGGGTGAGAGGAGTAGCGTTCCATTATATAAGGTAAGGTTGGAAAGTCCAGTGAAGAGTGGTGAAGTCCTGGATCGCAGGTGGGTGTGATGCCTACTGTGGTTGATAAGCCAGTGGAAAATGATACAACTGAAGGGTTGAAGGACGAATATCCTGGGATTTTTCTGGATTGTGTAGTAACAAGGTCGCAAAGTCACAGGTTAAGACAAGAGGAGAAATCAAAGAGTGAAGTTGAAGTGTGATTATCAGAAACGATTTTTGATCAGATGGTTGAAAAAGAACAAGAACAGGTGGAGGATGAGGCGGATATTTTTAGTTCAGGAAAATTGGCCGAGTTACAACAGAAAGATGTAGAAATAAAACGGATATATCAGAAAGCATATACGGAAGAGGAATCTGAGAGTATATCAGATTGTTATTACCGTAAAAGTGATGTCTTGATGAGAAAATGGAGACCTGTACATATGCAGGTGGATGAAAAGTGGGCAGACGTTCATCAAGTAGTATCGCCGGTAGGGTATGGAAAGGAGGTGTTGCGAGTTGCACATGAGGTACCAGTGGGAGGTCATTTGGGAATAAGGAAAACTCGAGCTAAAATCCAGAAACATATTTATTGGCCTGGACTACATAAAGATGTAGTTAAATTTTGTCAATCGTGTCACACATGTCAAGTGATAGGGAAACCTCAAGCAGTTATAAAACCAGTTATGGATAGCTTAGGAATAAAACAATTTAAATCAACTGCGTACCATCCAGAATCGCACTGAGCATTAGAAAGGTGACATCAGACATTAAAGACAATGTTGAGGGCATATTGTCAAGATTATCCAGAGGATTGGGATAAAGGAATCCCATACGTATTGTTTGCAATTAGGGTGCACCTAATGAGTCTACCAAATTTAGTCCTTCTGAACTAATTTTTGGTCATGAGGTACGAGAACCACTTAAATTGATTAAGGAAAAATTGGTGGGTGACAAATCGAAAAGTACACTATTGGATTGCGTGTCAAATTTTAGGGAATGATTAAATCGAGCAGGTGAATTGGCTAGACAACATTTGAAAGTTGCACAAAATGTGATGAAACGGGTAGCGGACAAGAAATCCAAAGTTCGTAGTTTTGCCTGTGGAGATAAAGTTCTGGTGTTGTTATCAGTGGTAGTTGAGCCTTTAAAAGCTAGGTTTTGTGGACCGTATCAGATTGAAAGGAAATTAAGTGAGGTGAATTATGTGGTAAAAACACCAGATAGAAGGAAGACTCACCGAGTGTGTCATGTGAAAATGCTTAAAAGGTACTTTGAAAGGGAAGGAGAGAAAAAGGAGGTTTTAATGATTCTAACTCAAAGTGACGAACCAAATCCAGATGACTGTGAATTTGACATACCTCAAATTAAATTGAAAAATGAGGATGTTCTTAAAAATTGGGATAAATTGTTAAGTTACCTTCCAGAGGAAAAACGAACTGACCTGAAAGAGTTATTGATATCACATGGGCAAGTTTGTAGAGATAAATTGGGAAGTACTAAAATGGCTCTGCATGATGTAGATGTGGGAAATGATTTGAAAAATCAAACAACATCCATATAGACTTAATCCTTTAAAATTGGCACAGGTTAACAAAGAGATTGAGAGTATGCTTAAAAATGACATAATTGAAGTGGGTTGCAGCCAATGGAGCTCACCCATAGTGATGGTACCTAAACCAGACGGTACCCAACAGTTGTGTGTGGACTACCGAAAGGTGAATGCAGTTACAAGAACGGACTCTTATCCTATCCCATGTTTGAAGGATTGCATTGAGAAATTGGGACAATCTGCTTTTATTTTCAACTTCCAGACATGGAAAGACCATTTAAAACATCGTATGGAGTTCTTTGATCGACTTCAGGAGGCGGGTTTGGTGATGAACCTAGCCGAAAGTGAATTTGGAGAAGCCCGAATCACTTTCCTTGAGGAGTTTCCGATATCCTCAAGACGAAGGGAAATAATGCCATTTTTTAGCATGAGTGGATTTGATCGAACATTTGTGCAAAGGTTTTGTGGCGTGATTACTCCACTGATGGACTTGCTAAAGAAACGTCAAAAATTTCAAGGGACAGCGGACTTTCAACAGGCATTTGACTGCCTGAAAGCTGTGATCACCAATGCTCCTGTATTGGAGAATTGCAAGGGGCTCTGGGGTCAGATTGAACTAAAGTATCTGATTCTAAAGAGAAAAGACGAGGAGTAGAGGAATGGATGGATCGTGCAGAGACTTTGTTCAAAGCAACTGTCAATCGAGAAGGAGTTCGGTTGGAGGAAGAAGAACAAAGAAAAATGGACTATCTTATTATATTTATTATACTTATTTGCGTGTGTTGTTTTTTTTAAAAACGAAAAGGTATATTTACTGTGTACATTTCTTAGTGGATGGTGCAAAAGTAAAAAATGATACCATCTTGAAGTTGATGGTTTATTTTTTTTTTCTTGGGGGGGGGGGAGTCATGTGAGAGTACCTTTAAGAAATGGATGTTTAAGCAATGTACCTTTAAGGAATGGAGATGATATCATTATCATAGAAATATCATAGAATTTCCAGTGCAGAAGGTGGCCATTCGGCCCATCGAGTCTGCACCGGCTCTTGGAAAGAGCACCCTACCCAAGGTCAACACCTCCACCCTATCCCCATAACCCAGTAACCCCACCCAACACTAAGGGCAATTTTGGGCACTAAGGGCAATTTATCATGGCCAATCCACCAAACCTGCACATCTTTGGACTGTGGGAGGAAACCGGAGCACCCGGAGGAAACCCACGCACACACGGGGAGGATGTGCAGACTCCGCACAGACAGTGACCCAAGGCGGAATCGAACCTGGGACCCTGGAGCTGTGAAGCAATTGTGCTATCCACAAGGCTACCGTGCTGCCCTAATCATATTACTGAAGTGATGTCAGAGGTTGGGGGGAGCTGAGCTCACTTCTGCTTTTGGTTTCAGTTTTGCTGAGAGCAGCTGAAAAGTGCCTGGCTGGTTTTGCTGAGACCAGCTGAAAAGTGCCTGGCTGGTTTTGCTGAGAGCTGCTTAAAAGGAGAAAGCCAGTTTGAGACAGCAGCTTGAGAAGTTCTGGTTTGCTGTGAGTTGCTTGAAGGGAGAAAGCCAGTTTTAAATAGCAGCTTGTGTGTGTCTGTGTGTTTCCAGAGAGCTGCAGGAAGAAAAGCAAGGTGCTGGAGCTGAAGTCAACCAAGCTGATATATCTCTGCCATTTAACAGAAAATATATATATAAGTCCAAGGATGTGCAGGGTAGGTTGTTGGCCATGATAAATTGCCCTTAGTGTCCAAAATTGCCCTTAGTGTTGGCTGGGGTTACTGGTTATGGGGATAGGGTGGAGGTGTTGACCTTGGGTAGGGTGCTCTTTCCAAGAGCCGGTGTAGACTCGATGGGCCGAATGGCCTCCTTCTGCACTGTAAATTCTATGATAATCTACGATATATATTCTGTGACCTGGTGTGGTACTGTTTTGAAGGTTTGATGCCTTTTGGATGTTTGAAGGAAAATTTTGAGGGATTATTTAGTGTTGTATTATTTTCGGGGTTATCTTTGAAGAAAGGGGTTTTAAGGGATCCAATATTTATTTAAAAGGCTAAGTTGAGTTCATAGAATAAACATTGCTTTGTGTTTAAAAACCCACGTGTCCATAATTGTAATATCACACCTGGGGAACAAGCCGCGTGCTTCAAAAGCAACAATCCATTAAAGGGAGAGGTTGGTTGAACTCCATGATACATTTTGGGGATCTGAAAACACCTCACCTATAACACCGACCACCGCAGATATATATTCGGACAGTTTATAGGTCTGTAACAGTTTGACGGAATTCCTGCCCCTGTGGGAATCTAGAGGATTCATATCCGCCGACGGTAAATCCCTGTCCTCAGCGCCATTACTGAAGCACATTTTTGACACAGCTAAAGACAGCAAATATGGCATCATAAAGGTTAGAAGCCATCATCGTTCCTCCCCACCCGCTAACATAAAAGCAGATGACCTGGCAAAGGCAGGATCACGGCACGGTCACTTTTGACAACCCCCCGAGAGTGCCCCAGTACACGCAGTCCAGGTCTCACAGATGAATATCCAAGATTTAGCACAGGCCCAAAAGGCCGACGAGACTCTTCAGCAAATTTTAAACGGTAACTTCCCAGCCCCCTACGACAAATTCAAGGACACACTGACGGTACAGGACGGAATTGTATGAAAGAATGGAATTTATGTGGTCCCCACTCCCAGGACAGGAACCAGATAATTTGCCAATTTCACGATGGACACAGACATCAGGGGATAGAAACCACCATTGCCCACTTAATAAGACCTTTGTGCTGGTGGCCCGATTTAAAAGCAGACGTCACACATTATATTGAAAATTGTTTAATTTGCGCTCAAACCAATCCAGAAAGATACTCCAGGAAAGGTCAGTTAAGACACACCTGCCCTGTTAATGGCCTATGGACGAATTTACAGCTTGATTATATTGGTCCCCTTCCCCCCCTGCAGAAATGGTTTTAAATATGTGTTGGTAGTGATCGACACCTTCACAAAATGGGTGGAAGCATTTCCCTCCAGGCCAAACACGGCTAAAGCAACAGCCAAGATTTTAACACAGCAAATATTTACACGCTGGGGACTCCCCCGCAGCATTGAATCAGACCAAGGTTCGCATTTTACAGGAAGAGTGATGCAGAATGTTTTGACGATTTTTGGGATAAAACAAAAATTCCATTTTGCCTATCACCCACAATCCAGCGGCATTGTGGAACATATGAACAGAACCCTAAAAACGACTATCAGGGAAATGGTGCAACAGCACAACACTACATGGGACACAGTTCTCCCATTCACCCTTATGTTTATTAGGAACACGGCATCAAGTTCCACAGGATTCACCCCCCACACCCTTATGGCCTGACGACCCATGAAAGGAACTGAATATTTCTTAGGACTTGATTTGGAGAGCTCCACAGTCACCGCCCTGACCCACGAAAAAGCAGTCCAACAGGTAATGGAAAATATTAAGTCAGCCCAGCTCGCTGCAGCTGTCCGACTAGGCGCTAGGAAAAAGCAGAGTAAGGCCTGCTTTGATAAAACAGTACACCCAGTAGAGTATACAGTCGGTCAGCAGGTGATGGTTACCCTACACAACCCCAGTTCATTCCTCTCCCCTAAATTTGCAGGACCCTACTCGATTTCAGATAAAATAAGCCCCTCAGTATATAAAATAACGTACCTTATGGAAAGTCAGGATGGTTTCATCTCAACCAGCTTAAGGTTTATGTAACCCAGTACAGCCACTCACACCACGTCTCCCTGGCAATAGCAGACGACTACGCCCCGCCCACTGACAACCTAGTCCGACCCTCCCCCAGCCAGGACAGCACGTCCACAAACCCGACCTTGTCCCAGTCCCCAGGAACGACTTTCCACCTTGAACTTGATTCGGACGCTAGCGACAGCGCTCCAGACTTATTTGAAATCAACGACCAATGGCACAACCGTCCAGGCCCCAGTCGCTCCAGCCCCAGGAACCCCAACCAAGATATGTTTGGCCCCTCAATACCCCCTTTCATTGCCACAACCAGAGCCACTGCCACCGCCCAATGATAGAAATTTGCCCTTTGCAGCTACCGCCCCTTCTGACCAAAGAATTCCCCATTGGCACCGCGTTAATTCTTGTCAATTGATACGGAACGACGATTCAGATCCCACGGCGGCCCACGCGGCCACGTTATGAAAATGCCAGACACGATTTTGGCAACCGGGAGATATTGGTGACTCAGAGTCTGACTCCCGTGATGGTAACCCTTTTGCGACACTTTTTGAAATGGAACCCTGAGGTGTCCAGATGATGAGAGAAAGGAACCGATTGAGATTTACGGTGTCCTATTTTCTGATGGAGCCTGCCCGCCTTTATTTCTTTAATTTTTTGATACCGTTTATTCTTCCGGTCTCGGAGGTTTAATTAATGTTGCCCGTCCACTAAATTTCTTGATGCAGTCATGATTACTCTTCTGCACATTGTCGGAGTCCATATGTTACAAATTCTTTCTGCTCGTGTAAGGTCACCCAGGCAGTGGAGTAACGGCACTAATCCCCGCCCTGCCTGAGGACCCCCTATGTATTCGGTCAGCCAAGTCCGGGTAGTGGAGCAACTCTGAAAGCAATATCCTCATTAGTAACGGTCAGATTAATATCTGACTAAAGTAGATACCCCAGACTTGGCAACATTATTGGGGTCTATGGTGCCGATTGGCAACAGTTATTGGCACGCTGGTGGGATAGTATTCCACTCATTAAAAAGAGCAAAAAAGTTCCAGGTCAGTACCACTCTCCATGGGGGTTCACTGTACCAGCAAACCACAGACACAGGCTAGTGTTCTGGGGACAAGTGTTCAAGGGGCTGCAAGGGGGACAAGGGGCTAGTTTAGCACAGGGCTAAATCGCTGACTTTGAAAGCAGACCAAGGCAGGCCAGCAGCACGGTTCAATTCCCGTACCAGCCTCCCCGAACAGGCGCCGGAATGTGGTGACCAGGGGCTTTTCACAGTAACTTCATTTGAAGCCATACTTGTGACAATAAGCGATTTTCATTTCATTTCAAATCCCATCATGGCAATTGTTGGAGTGTAAATTCATATAGTAATCTGAAATTCAAATTTCATCTCAGTATTGGTGACCGTGAGTTTGTGGGAAGGGGAGAGTGTGTGGGACTGGGATTTGCAGCTTTGGGAAACAAGAGAGCAATAATTATGCCCCGGGAACTAGAATTATCTGTTCGAAGTTTCTGTCCTGGACTAACCTGTGCAAATTGATTTTATAGGGTTACAAGGAGTGGATTGACAGACAGGAAACTCAAACCAAACATCACATCAAGATCTGACAGTCACTCAATTCATCAGGACCTGAATATCATTGGCTTTTGAATGTGGACGGAGAAATGTTTGTCTGTTCTGTCTGTGGGAAAAGATTTCAAACATCAGTGTGACAGGAACAGCACCGGGATGGACACACCTGAGTGAGAGTGTTCCAGTGCAGGGACTGTGGCAAAGAATTTAATTACGCATCGTGTTGAAATTCACTGACGCACTCACACTCGCCTGCATCATGTGTGGGACGGTATTTTCTTGATTATCCAACCTGCAGCGACACCAGCGTGTTCACACTGATGTTCCAAATATGGTAAGAGCTTTAAAGCAGCAATGATCTGTAGAAACACCAACACGCTCACATTGGAGTGAACCCATTCACCTGCTCCCGAGTGTAGGAAGGAATACACTCCGTCATCTCATCTTCTGAGACACCAGGTAGGTCACAAGTGTCTGCAGGCGTTTTACTTGGGATCAGAAGAGGATTTTCAGACAGAAAATTCACAGAATCACTCCGTTCGTCCGGACTTGAATTTGACTGTGGAAGGAGAGATGTTTCTCTGTTCTGTCTGCGGGAAAACATGCCAAATATTGGTGTGCCTGGGAAAGCACTGAGACACACACACACACCCGAGTGAGGGTGTTCCAGTGAACTGACTGTGCAAAGAGCTTTAACCAGTTACACAGCCTGAAAATCAATCACACCTTTCACAGCGAGGAGAATCTGTACACGTGTTCTGTGTGTATACGAGGTTTCAACTGCTTGACCAACCTGGGGAGGCACAAGGACACCAGCACCATGGAGAAGCCATGGAAATGTAGGGACTGTGGGAAGGGATTCATATCCCCGTCTGTGCTGGAAATTCATCGGCGCTGTCACACTGGGGAGAGACCATTCATCTGCTCCGAGTGTGGGAAGAGGTTCACTCGACTAACCCACCTCACTACACACCAGCTTGTTCACTCTGACACCAGACCTTTTAAATGTTCCGATTGTGAGAAGAGCTTTAAAAGGAAAGAAAATCTGCTGACGCACCAGCGAGTTCACACCGGGGAGAGGCCGTATCCCTGCTCTGAGTGCGGGAAGAGATTCACTCAGTTATCCAGCTTCCTGTTACACCAGCGATTTCACACTGAAAATGAAATGAAAATCACTTATTGTCACAAGTAGGCTTCAATGAAGTTACTGTGAAAAGCCCCTAGTCGCCACATTCCGCGCCTCTTCGGGGAGGCTGGTACGGGAATCGAACCGTGCTGCTGGCCTGCCTTGGTCTGCTTTAAAAGCCAGCGATTTAGCCCAGTGTGCTAAACCAGCCCTTAGCTCCCCACTGGGGAGAAACCATTTGCCTACCCTGAGTGTAGGATGGTATTCACTCCTTTCCTGCCCCTACTCCGCTCTGTGGACCCCTCCTGCTTCAAGAAGACCACCATCATACCGGTGCCAAAGAAGAACCAGGCAACGTGCCTCAATAACTACCGTCCCGTGGTCCTGACATCAATCGTAATGAAGTGCTTCGAGAGGAAGGTCATGAAGCACATTAACTCCATACTCCCCGAACGCCTAGATCCACTGCAATTCTCATGCCGCCGCAACCGATCCACAGCAGATGCCATCTCCCTGGCC
Source organism: Scyliorhinus torazame (assembly GCF_047496885.1). Classification (NCBI taxonomy): domain Eukaryota; kingdom Metazoa; phylum Chordata; class Chondrichthyes; order Carcharhiniformes; family Scyliorhinidae; genus Scyliorhinus; species Scyliorhinus torazame. Next base: position 130,658,770 of record NC_092711.1, read on the forward strand.
CTACACACATCTCTAGAGCACCTCGATAGCAAGGACTCCTACATCAGGCTCCTATTTATTGACTAAAAGCAAATTACTGCGGATGCTGGAATCTGAAACCAAAGAGAAAATGCTGGAAAATCTCAGCAGTTCTGGCAGCATCTGTAGGGAGAGGAAAGAGCTAACGTTTCGAGTCCAGATGACCCTTTGTCGAAGCTAAAAGTTTGAAAAGTGCTGACAAACCAGCGAGTTCACAAGGACCCCAGGACTCTGCTGTCATTGATGTTAATCACATCCAGGACTGAACCAAAATCACATCCAGGACTGAACCATGTTCATTCTGACAGCTGGAGTTAGTTTGAGTTGATGTTAATAATCCCTGAAACTGAGATTAGAATAGATTGGTGCTTGATCCCTGGCACAGACACAGTGGGACAAAGGGCCTTGTTTTGTGCTGTAAAACTCTGTAACTCGAACCCATCTCACTTCACACCAACATGTTCACTCTGACACAAGACATTTTATGTGTTCTGACTGTGAGAAGAACTTTGGAAGCAAAATGGATCTGCTGACTCACCAACACGCTCACACTGGAGAGAAACCGTTCACTGCTCCGAGAGTGGAAAGGGATTCAATCATTCATCCACCCTGCAGAAACACCAGTGAGCTCACACCAGGGAGAGGCCATTGACCTGTCCCAAGTGTGGGAAGGGATTCTCTCATTCATTCACCCTGCAGAAACACCAGCAATTTCACAAGTTAGGAGTTGGATTCTGCTGTTCTTGCTGCTGTGAATCACATCCAGGACTGAACCATGTTCATTCTGAGAGTTGGAGTTTGTTTCAGTTGATTTTAATAATCCCTGTAACTAGAGTTTAATATTCTGGATAGAGATGAATTAAATCAGTTTTGTGTCAAACACACAGTGTTGGAGTCCTTGATTTCTCTAAGGTAAGAGGAGATTGATTGATGTCCTGTTACCGACTGTTCCATTGTTGGGTCTTTTCTCCTTTGTTAATGGAAGACTTGTATTTATATAGCTGATGCACGATCAATAAGTGCAAAGATGAGGTTAAAGCATAACTGAAGGCTTTAATAGACTAGAACTGTTCCCCAGCAGCTGAGGTACAGAATGAGGTCTGCTGGGACGGCACCGACTCTTATACCCCGCCTGTCAGGGCAGAGCTACATACTATACAGCCAATGGTAAACCCCCAGGTTTAACCAATGGACTTCAGCCTCTCGGGTGCTGCACTACCTGATAATACCACATTCACCCCCTGTTAAAAAAAGAGTCCGGCGGGGGGAGGTGGCCAGCGGCTACAACTGTATTCAACATGGTATGATCAGGTATGGAGGTACCGTGATACAGTCATGGCAGATATATACAGTCAGTGTTTATTATTTACAGTTACAGATCGGTTAAGATGAAGCAATCAGTCAGTCGGGTGCCCTGGTCGTCCTCTGGGATCGTCTGGGCCTCGGTGGTGATTCCGGTGGGGGTCTGGGCGTCTGCGACTCCGCGAGTGTGGCTTCGGCCTCCATGGCAGCTTCGTCACCCCTAGACGACGCTGGTGGGGAAAACGGTTGACCTGGGAGGGGGGGCGCCTGTAGGGGGTGTCAGTGGGTGGGAGGGACCAGGCAGGAGCGGCGGGAGGACTGACCCTCTTGTGAGGTGCTGCGGAGGGGGGGGTGGGGGTGGTGGTTGGGGTGCGCGTGGGGTTCCGGCGGGCGCCAGGTCCCGGAGGGAGATCGTATCTTGACGGCCATCAGGGAACGCCACGTAGGCGTACTGGGGGTTAGCGTGCATCAGATGGACCCTCTCGACCAATGGGTCCAACTTGTGCGCCCGCACGTGTTTTCGGAGCAGGATGGGTCCGGGTGTCGCTAGCCAGGTCAGGAGCGCGGTCCCGGAGGAGGACTTCCTGGGGAAGACCAGGAGACGTTCATGAGGTGTCTGGTGGTCGTACAGAGCAATGACCGGATGGAGTGGAGGGCCTCCTGGAGGACTTCTTGCCAGCGGGAGACTGGGCGGTTCCTAGACCGTAGGGCCAGTAGGACGGTCTTCCAGACCGTTCCGTTCCCACTCTCTACCTGTCCGTTACCCCGGCGGTTGTAACTGGTCGTCCTGCTCGAGGCGATGCCCTTGCTGAACAGGAATTGACGCAGTTCGTCGCTCATAAAGGAGGACCCCCTATCACTGTGTATGTAAGCGGGGAAACCGAACAGTGCAAAGATACCATGGAAGGCTTTGATGACGGTGGTGGCGGTCATGTCGGGGCAGGGGATGGCGAATGGGAACCGGGAGTACTCGTCAATCACGTTCAGGAAATACGTGTTGCGGTCGGTGGAGGGGAGGGGGCCTTTGAAGTCCATGCTGAGGCGTTCAAAGGGACGGGAAGCCTTTATCAGGTGCGCCCTCTCTGGTCGGTAGAAGTACGGTTTGCACTCCGCGCAGATTTGGCAGTCCCTGGTGGCTGTCCTGACCTCCTCGATGGAGTAGGGCAGGTTGCGGATCTTAACAAAGTGGAAAAAGCGAGTGACCCCCGGGTGGCAGAGGTCCTCGTGGAGGACTCGGAGGCGGTCCACTTGTGCGGTGGCACATGTGCCACGGGACAGGGCGTCAGGAGGCTCGTTTAGCTTCCCGGGACGATACAAGATCTCGTAGTTGTAGGTGGAGAGTTCTATCCTCCACCGCAAGATCTTGTCGTTCTTTATCTTGCCCCGCTGCGCATTATCGAACATGAACGCCACCGACCGTTGGTCAGTAAGGAGAGTGAATCTTCTGCCGGCCAGGTAATACCTCCAGTGTCGCACAGCTTCTACTATGGCCTGGGCCTCCCTTTTGACTGAGGAATGGCGGATTTCGGAAGCATGGAGGGTACGGGAGAAGAAGGCCATGGGTCTGCCCGTTTGGTTGAGGGTGGCGGCCAGAGCTACGTCGGACGCATCGCTCTCGACCTGGAAGGGGAGGGACTCGTCGATGGCATGCATCGTGGCCTTTGCAATGTCTGCTTTGATGCAGCTGAAGGCCTGGTGGACCTCCATCGACAGGGGGAAGGTTGTGGACTGGATCAGGGGACGGGCTTTGTCTGCGTAGTTAGGGACCCATTCGGCGTAGTAACTAAAAAACCCGAGGCAGCGCTTCAGGGCCTTGGGGCAGTGAGAGAGGGGGAACTCCATGAGGGGGCCCATGTGTTCAGGGTTGGGGCCTATAACTCCATTTCACACTACGTAGCCGAGAATGGCTAGACGGTCGGTGCTAAATACGCATTTATCCTTATTGTACATTAAGTTAAGGATTTTAGCGGTCTGGAGAAATTTTCGGAGGTTGGTGTCGTGGTCCTGCTGGTCATGGCCGCAGATGGTGACGTTATCGAGATACGGAAACGTTGCCCGCAAGCCGTACCGGTCAACCATTCGGTCCATCTCGCGTTGGAAGACTGAGACCCCGTTAGTTACACCGAAGGGAACCCTTAAAAAATGATAGAGCCGCCCATCTGCCTTGAAGGCAGTGTATTTGCGGTCACTATTACGGAGGGGTAGCTGGTGGTAGGTGGACTTGAGATCCACCGTGGAGAAGACTTTATAATGCGCAATCCTGTTTACCAGGTCGGATATGCGGGGGAGAGGGTACGCGTCCAGCTGCGTAAACCTGTTGATGGTCTGACTGTAGTCAATGACCATCCTATGTTTCTCCCCGGTCTTTACCACCACTACTCGAGCTCTCCAGGGACTGTTGCTAGCTTCAATGACCCCTTCCCTCAGTAGCCTTTGGACCTCTGACCTGATGAAGGTCCGGTCCTGGGCACTGTACCGTCTGCTCCTGGTGGCGACGGGTTTGCAATCCAGGGTGAGGTTCGCAAACAGGGAAGGCGGGTCGACCTTAAGGGTCGCGAAGCCGCAGACAGTAAGGGGGGGTATAGGGCCGCCGAATTTGAAGGTCAGACTTTGCAGGTTACATTGAAAATCCAGCCCCAGGAGTGTAGCCGCGCAGAGGTGCGAAAGGACATAAAGGCGGAAATTGTTGAATTTCCTTCCTTGGACTGTGAGGTTTGCTAGACAGAACCCCTTTATCTCCACTGAGTGGGAACCGGAGGCCAGGGAGATTCGTTGATTTACAGGGTGGGTAAAAAGTGAACAGCGCCTTACCGTGTCGGGGTGTATAAAGCTCTCCGTGTTCCCAGAGTCGACCAGGCAGGACGTCTCGTGACCATTGATGAAGACCGTCGTCGTTGCAGTTGAGAGTGTTCGAGGTCGATTTTGGTCCAGAGTCACCGAGGCCAGATGCAGGAGTTGTGAATTTTGATCGGGCAGTGTGTAGTCGGCCGGGCTGGGGTCCTGGGGCCCCATCCAAGATGGCGTCTCCCATGGGTCGTACATGGTGGTCAGGGATGAACAAAATGGCGGCGCCCATCCGTCCAGCGTGGTGTCCGGGGAACAAGATGGCGGCGCCCGTGGGCCGCACGTGGCCTTAGGATATGGGGGTGGCGGTGATTGCTGGCCACCTGGGGCCCAGGGAGAAGTTCGCTGAGGCAGTCCGGAGTCGTCGCTGGAGACCGCGGCCACCGCTCATGCCTGGCAGACCCCCACAAAATGGCACTTTTTGCCGCACCCTTTGCAGGTGGAGGTGCGGGCCGGGCAGCGCTGGCGGGGGTGCTTGCCCGCAGAAGAAACAGCGGGGCCCAACGCAGTTGGCTGCCCAGGGGGCTGCCGCGCGGTTGGGCACATAGGATTGTGCGTTTCTGGAGGCAACATCCATGGACCCTGCCAGGGCCCATGCCTCTCTTAAGTCCCAGGGTGTCTTTCTCTAAAAGACGCTGGCGGATCTTTGAGGAGCTCATACCTGCTACAAAGGCATCCCAGATTAGGAGTTCCGTGTGCTCGCTCGCCAAAACTTGCGGGCAGCCACGGCTTCTGCCCAGCACCAGTAGCACTCGGTAGAACTCCTCCAACGATTCCCCGGGGCTTTGTCGTCTCATTGCAAGCAGGTGACGTGAATAGACCTGATTTACCAGGCGGATATAATGTCCTTTTAAAAGTTCGATTGCTGCATCAAAGTCTTCCGCCTTCTCGATGAGAGTGTAGATCCCAGGGCTTACCCTTGAGTGCAGGACGTGCAGTTTCTGCTCCCTTGAGGGTGTGCCTCCGGCCGTCTCAAGATAGCCTTTGTAACACACCAGCCAGTGCTTGAAAATCACCGCTGAGTTCGCAGCGTGGGGACTGAGTTGCAGACACTCCGGCTTGATTCGGAGATCCATCCTTTCAATTAAGTTGTAGTCTATTAAATTGATGCACGATCAATAACTGCAAAGAAGAGGTTAAAGTATAACTGAATGCTTTAATAGACTAGAACTGTTCCCCAGCAGCTCAGGTACAGAATGAGGGCTGCTGGGACGGCACCGACTCTTATACCCCGCCTATCAGGGCGGAGCTACATACTACACAGCCAATGGTAAACACTCAGGTTTAACCAATGGATTTCAGCCTCTTGGGTGCTGCAATACCTGATAATACCACAATAGCGCCTCTCACAACTTCAGGATGTCCCAAAGTGCTTTACAGACAATGAGGTTCTTTTGAAGTGTAGTCACTGTTGTAATGTAGGAAATACAGTCACCAAATTTGCACAGAAAGATCCCGCAAACAGAAATGTGACTGTGACCAGAGAATCTGTTCAGTGATGTTTGCTGAGGGACAAATATTAAGCAGCAAACCCGGGAGAACTCCCCTGCTCTTTGGAATAACATCATGGGAACCTTTACACCCAACTGAGGGCAGATGGGGCCAGAGTTGAAGGTCTGATCTGGAAGGCAGGACCTCTGACAGTGCAGTGCTCCCTCAGGGCTGCATCAGAATATCAACCTGGATTTGATGCTCATGTTTCTGGAGGTGGATTTGAACCCACAACCTCCTGACTCAGAGATAAGAATGTAACCAGTGTGAATTTGCTGGTGTGCAGTGAGTGTGGATGACTGCTTGAACCTCTTTTCACAGTGAGTGCAGCTGTACGGTCTCTCCTCAGTGTGAATTTGTTGGTGTGACACAAGGCTCAATGACTTTGTAAATCCTTTCCCACACACAGAACAGATGGTTTCTCCATGGTGCTGGTGTCCTTGTGAGTCTCCATGTTGTACATAGAATTTACAGTGCAGAAGGAGGCCATTCGGCCCATCGAGTCTGCACCGGCCCTTGGAAAGAGCACCCCACTTAAGCCCATACCTCCACCCTATACCCGTAACTCTACTCAACCTTACTGGACACTAAAGGCAATTTAGCTTGGCCAATCCACCTAACAGCACGTCTTTCGGGACTGTGGGAGGAAACCGGAGCACCCGGAGGAAACCCATGCAGACACGGGGAGAATGTGCAGACTCCGCACAGACAGTGACCCAAGCCGGGAATCGAACCTGGGACCCTGGCGCTGTGAAGCAATTGTGCTAACCACTGTGCTACCGTGCTGCCCTTACAATCTGTCGAAGCTATACGATCTGTACAATCTATTGAAGCTTCATTCACACACACAACATATATATCGTTTCCACCCGCTGTGACTTATGTGATGTTTTGTTCAGGCTGTGTCACTGGTTAAAGTTCTTTCCACAGTCAATTCACTGGAACACCCTCACTTGTGTGTGTGTGTGTGTCTCCGTGCTTTTCCAGTCACACTAATGTTTGAAATCATTTCCCACAGACAGAACAGACAAACATTTCTCCTTCCATATTCATTGGTCGATGATATTTAGCTCCTGATGAATCTGTGTCAGATTTTGACGTGATGTTTGGTTTGATTTGGTTTCCTGTGTGTAAATCCTCCCTGTAAAATAACTTGAAGAGTGCTCACTGTGAGTACAGGATAGAAATTCGGAACAGACAATTCTATTTTCTCTGGAATATCCATTTCCTAAATCTGTCAATCCCAGTCTCTGTTTCTCAAGGGAAAGACCTGAACCCTGTCCAAGATGGCGGTGGCCGGTTGCCTGGGTAACCCGGGCCTGTCACCGGGGAGGAAGCCCCGTTCCCTGATCCACCCTGACTCCCACTCGCAAGGTGACAGCCAGTGAACCGCTCTCCCTGGACCTGTCACCGAGGGCAGCCTGGCGGGATAACCACGGGGCATGCGGCCTCTTATTCGGGGCTTCAGGCCTACCCCAAAAGTTGATAAAGTTTCCAGTGCAGTCATGGTTTCCATTCCTACCCTGTGCCCACAATCTCCTCCCGGACCGTCTGCTCCTCCTCACTCTCTCACCATGACTGACACTGAGCATGCTCACAGCACACCCACACTGCACCTGCGCACTGGCCTCCTACACTCATTGATAGGGGACCTTCTACAGCGTGGGGGGAGTCTGGGTAAAGCTGCTGCCATAGAGAGCAATTAGTAATCAGGAAGATTGTTTTTCCCAGTTAGCAAATCAGAAGAACCATGGATAAGGAAGTACCCGTGCACGAAGCCTAATGAGAATTTCAGACATTTCATTAAATACAGAAGCACATGGTTCTTTTTTTTAAATGTATTTTATTCCAAACATATTCAAAAGTTTAAAAACATCAACAAATCATTTACGAGAACATTCTCGGCATCTCACGGTTCACAGTTTGTACAAGTTTTCACCCCCCCCTCCCGTTCTTCTTCCCCCGCCTTCCTGCGACGAACAATTCCTCAAACATGGTCATGAACAGTTCCCACCATGTCACAAAGCCCTCCGCTGATTCCCTCAATTCGAACTTAATCTTCTCCAGCCGGGGAAAGTCATACTGATCTCCTAGCCAGGCAACCACCTCCAGCAGTGCCATCGACCGCCATTCCAGAAAAAACATTCACCAGACAACTAAAGAGGCACTGTTATAGTACCCTTTGTGGTAATATGTCGTTATTCTTTGCCTTTTGATCCAGAATGGTCCGTTGAGTTGATGACAACGAAACCACCAATCTTTAGATTGAATCAAAACTAATTTATTGAATACCGATTAATTAAATAAAGTTCAAACACACTACTGAGCTATAACTAAAAATAAAGTAATGCTGAATCTGTCTAACAGTAATCTATAATCTAGATCATAGATCATAGAATTCACAGTGCAGAAGGAGGCCATTCGGCCCATCGAGTCTGCACCGGCTCTTGGAAAGAGCACCCTACCCAAGGTCAACACCTCCACCCTATCCCCATAACCCAGTAACCCCACTAAGGGCAATTTTGGACACTAAGGGCAATTTATCATGGCCAATCCACCTAACCTGCACAACTTTGGACTGTGGGAGGAAACCGGAGCACCCGGAGGAAACCCACGCACACACGGGGAGAACGTGCAGACTCCGCACAGACAGTGACCCAAACCGGGAATCGAACCTGGGACCCTGGAGCTGTGAAGCAATTGTGCTATCCACAGTGCTACCGTGCTGCCCTTAGTATGAACATCTAGTATGATGTCCTTGTGTTAATTCTCTCTCTCTCATCTAAACTACTCCTCGTGCTGTGATCAGTCTTTCTCCTTTGATAACTACCCAGCAGTCACTGATATTTATACTGGGAACTGGCAGTGCCCTCTAGTGTTTGAATTACACTGAGATGTAATAATTAACCCTTCATTAGCGTACCTATATACATATCATTACAGGCACAACATCGGCCTTCCTTCCCTCCATAAACTAATTTTCGATACCCAAAAAATCTTCACCATAGGGCTAGGCCGGCCTCTACCCCCCCATTCTTTGATAACATCCCAGTATTTCCAACTTCTCACAGCCCCAGAACATAAGAACATAAGAGCTAGGAGCAGGAGTCGGCCATCTGGCCCCTCGAGCCTGCTCCGCCATTCAATGAGATCGTGGCTGATCTTTTGTGGACGCAGCTCCACTTTCCGGCCCGAACACCATAACCCTTAATCCCTTTATTCTTCAAAAAGAACATATGTGCGTGGTTTGCTGGTCCTCGCCCCCACTTCTCACACTCGTCTGCCACCCCCTGGAAGAACCCACTCATCCTTGCCCGAGTTATGTGCACCCTGTGTACCACCTTAAGCTGAAACAAACATCGTCGCACACGAGGTTGAATTCAACCTGCGCATCGCTTTCCCCATTGTCCCCACCAGAAGTACATCCTTCTGATAAGATGTCACTTAGACATCAGCAGCCTGAGAGTCTACCTGTTTCTGTAAGTGTTCATAGGAGCTGGGACACAAAAAATAATCTCATGAAAGCTAATGATATTTTTGTTTACTGTTCGTAATTGTGACTGGGTCACGCTTGCGGTTCATGCAAAAGGTGTCTCCCCAGGTTTATTAACGCACTACCTCCAGACCTCTTTTACCACCAAGAATCTTGACACCCACGTTACTCTTTACCCATCTGTGTGTTCAGCTCACCCTGCCCAATAATCAGCCTCCCCTGCACTGGGTTTCCACTGTATTGAAAGAGAGTAATGTGGTGCACTACATTTTCCTTATCATTTTTTTTCTTTATTAATGTTTATACAATGTGGGCTTCACTGGCAAGGCCAGCATTTCACAGTAACTTCATTGCAGTGTTAATGTAATCCTACTTGTGACACAAATAAAGATTATTTTTATTATTGGTTCCCCATCCCTAATTGCCCTTGATAATGTCACATTGTCATAGAAAGGTTACAGAACAGCAGGAAGACATTCGGCAAATTGTGCATCTGCTCACCTGTCATTGGCCCTGAACTATGCAGATATTTTCCTCCACAGATACGAACATATGAACAAGGAGCTGGAGTAGGCCATTCAGCCCCTCCAGCCTGCACCACCATTTCATAAGATTATAGCTAATCTGGCAGAAACAGATAATTGTCCAATTCTCTTTTCAAGGTATCAATTTAGTCTGCCTCCATCACATTTTTGGGCCGTGTATTCAAGATTCCAAATGCAGCAGAGAATTCTTTCCCTCACATCACCATTGCTTCTTTTTATATTCTGGCACTTTATATGAATGCATTCTGCTCTTGATCGCTCCCGAAATATGACATGCTAGGACAAAGTGTTACATTTGAGAATTGTTTCATCAAGTTATTAGAATTATTTGTGGCTTCCCCACCTGGCTTCCCTCGGTCTGCACCCTCCACTTCAGGGTTCAATATGTTCAACCCATTGCCATAAGGGCAGCACAGTAGCATTGTGGATAGTGCAAATGCTTCACAGCTCCAGGGTCCCAGGTTTGATTCCGGCTTGGGTCACTATCTGTGCGGAGTCTGCACATCCTTCCCGTGTGTGCGTGTGTTTCCTCCGGGTGCTCCGGTTTCCTCCCACAATCCAAAGATGTGCAGGTTAGGTAGATTGGCCATGATAAATTGCCCTTAGTGTCCAAAATTGCCCTTAGTGTTGGGTGGGGTTACTGGGTTATGGGGATAGGGTGGAGGTGTGGACCTTGGGTAGGGTGCTCTTTCCAAGAGCCGGTGCAGACTCGATGGGCCGAATGGCCTCCTTCTGCACTGTAAATTCTATGAAACCCTTTTGCTGTTTGAAAGCTTTTCTATTGCTCAGTGCAAACATTCCCATTGCATTCTTTCTCCTTGTAGCCTCTCTTAGAATTCTCTTCATCCACCCATCAAGGTAAGGGGAATTAGCATCATCTGTAATACCAGGAGGAAAGTACACGCTGCAGTCATCCAACGGTGCTGTCCGATACTGTTTACAAACTCACCTTGGGGCTGATCACTCAGGGTGGTGATAAATCACCCAAGGTGTTGGCATGAGCATCGCTGAATCCCCCACTATCAACATCCTGCTTCAGCCATGGGAGGATGGTTCACAACAGTGGATGGGGGAGGGGAGACAATAAATAAGGGCTTACACTTTGCACTCAAATCAATGAGGACTCTGATCTCTGGGAAGGAAGGAAACCCTGGCAAGTGGGCGGGGAGGATTCACAAACACCCGCTGGAGGCCCCAACATCCATTGATCAGAAACTGAACTGGACTAGCCACATTATTACTGTGGCTATCGGGGCAGGTCAAAGACTAGGAATCCTATGGCAAGTAACCCCCCAAAGCCTGTCTACCATCTACAAGGCACAAGTCAGGAGTGTAATGGAATACTCTCCACTTGCCTGGATGAGTGCAGATCCAACAACGTCCAAGAATGAAATGAAATGAAAAATGAATGAAAATGGCTGATTGTCACAAGTAGGCTTCAATGAAGTTACTGTGAAAAGCCCCTAGTCGCCACATTCCGGCGCCTGTTCGGGGAGGCTGGTACGGGAATTGAACCGTGCTGCTGACCTGCCTTGGTCTGCTTTAAAAGCCAGCTATTTAGCCCAGTGTGCTAAACCATGAACCTTTTTAAAATTCACTTACGGGATGTGGGCGTCGCTGGTTAGGCCAGCATTTATTGCCCATCCCTAGTTGTCCTTCAGAAAGTGGTGGTGAGTTGCCTTCTTGAACCCGCTGCAGTCCTTGAGGTGTAGGTACTCCCCCTGTGCTGTTAGGGAGGGAGTTCCAGGATGTTGCCCCAGCAACAGTGACACCATCCAGAACAAAGCAGCCTGCTTGATTGCTCCCCCTTCCACACACATTCAATCCCTCCATCACCGTCAAACAGTGGCAGCCAAGTGTACCATCTATACGGTACACTGCAGTAACTCACCAAGGTTCCTTAGACAGCACCTTCCAATCCCACACCATTACCATCTGGAGGACAAGAGCAGCAGATTTCTGGAAACCCCATCACCTGAGGTTTCCCTCCAAGTCACTCACCACCCTGACTTGGAAATATATCGCCGTTCCTTCACTGTTGCTGGGGCAACATCCTGGAACTCCCTCCCGAACAGCACAGGGGGAGTACCTACACCTCAAGGACTGCAGCGGTTCAAGAAAGCAACTCACCACCACTTTCTGAAGGGCAACTAGGGATGGGCAATAAATGCTGGCCTAACCAGCGACGCCCACATCCCGTAAGTGAATTTTAAAAAGGTTCATGGTTTATTGTTGTTTCTTAACGTTCAGAAAAAGGGATGGAATTGGATGGCTCACAGTCTCGCCAAGGACATGTTTACTTACATTTCTGGAACATTGTGGACATTAACCATGGTATAAGTTAGGTTAGTTGGTGTGAGGAAAAATGTACATCTGTTCGGACTGGAAGTACCCCATGTTTGTGAGAGTCTATATGTGTGTATGGGTGGCTATATGTATAAGTGTCATGGAAAACGACATAAATGACCGCAGTCAAGGGCATTCAGCCTCTGATCTCCGGGTAAGCATTTTCGCCGAGCAGAAACTTATAGCCAAGTTCCGCACACATGAGTACGGCCTCAACCGGGACCTGGGATTCATGTCGCATTACATTCACCCCCCACCATCTGGCCTGCAAAATCCTACCAACTGTCTTGGCTTGACACAATTCACACCTCTTTAACCTGGGGTTACCCCATCTCTGGATCTGTAAAGATTTAATTACCTGCAAATGCTCGTATTCTAAGCGTTGTCTGGCATCTTTGAATCTGTCTATATATATGTTTCTGGAACATACCTCTTCATTCAGCTGAGGAAGGAGCAGCGCTCCGAAAGCTAGTGATTTGAAACAAACCCACTGGACTTTAACCTGGTGTTGTCAGACGTCTTACTGTGCTCACCCCAGTCCAACGCCGGCATCTCCACATCATGTTCTAATAGTGACATTCCCTGTCTGCCAGTTATTCCTTAAAGTCAGTCCTTGAATTATGTGTATACTGTTGCCTCATCTCAGTAACAACTGTTGAAATGTTTGTTCCTCACCCACAGAGTTTCATCTGTTTAAAGCCACAAACAGAAAGGTCCAGTTTTCTGGAGTTTGAGACAAATCAGCTTTCAAAATGTTGCACAGTCACAGCCAATGAGGGAGATCCGGGTGCAGCCCCGCCCCTCATTCACTCCGATTGGTTAGAGGACCAGCCGCTCCTGCTCGGTCTTCCAACCCCGCCCCCTCTTCCTATTGGTCCAGAGCTGCCGTCAATCACTCCCGGGTTTTGTAATCTGAGGCATCTGCAGTGCGGCTGTTTTGGTCCGCAGGCGCAGTATCAAAGACTCTGGAGCATGCGCAGTGTGATTGATGTCTCAGCCCTTATTTGTCCTGGAGAAGCGGAGTCAGCGTCAGGCGGTGGGTGGGAGGATTTGGAAACACTGTGGATCCGCAAACCCTTCACAATCATTGTCAGCTCCCTGGTTTGCAGCTGCGGAGCTTCTCCCTCCCTCCCGGGAACAGGCCCAGGTTAACGGGCACCATCCCGCTTCAGACACTGGAGGATGGTTCACATCAGAGGATGGGGGAGGGGGGAAAATAAATAAGAGCTCATACTTTGCACTCAAATCAATGAGGACTCTGATCTCTGGCAAGGAAGGAAACCCTGGCAGGTGGGTGGAGAGGATTCACAAACACCCGCTGGAGGGCATGGTAGCACAGTGGTTAGCACTATTGCTTCACAGCTCCAGGGTCCCAGGTTCGATTCCCGGCTTGGGTCACTGCCTGTGCGGAGTCTGCACGTTCTCCCCGTGTCTGCGTGGGTTTCCTCCGGGTGCTCCGGTTTCGTCCCACAGTCCAAAAATGTGCAGGTTAGGTGGATTGCCTATGCTAAATTGCCCTTAGTGTCCAAAAAGATTGGGTTGGGTTACTGGGGGTGTGGGCTTAGGTAGGATGCTCTTTCCAAGGGCCGGTGCAGACTCGATGGGCCAAATCGCCTCCTTCTGCACTGTAAATTCTATGATTCCATGGAGGCCCCAATAAGACCCATTGATTTTATTGTCAGTCTGCAGACAGGGGCTGGAGAACTGAACCCAGGCAGAGGAGAGGGAGGGAGAAAACTGGGAGTGGAGGAAAGAAATGGTGCAGATGGTGAGATGGGTTTGGATTTCAGCCCAGGCAGGAGGGAGTGTGTGTGGGACGGGGATTGACAGCTTTGGGAGAAATAGAGAGGAAATAATGTTCCAGAGAAACTAGAATTGTCCAGATTTCTGACCTGTGCTTTGTTATCAGTTTCCTAACCTTTTACAGAGGGTTAGAATAGAAGAATCTGCATCCGTAAAATCCAAACCAAATATCACATCAGATTTAACAGAATAACTCGATTGATCAGAACCTGAATATCATTGATCTTTGAATGTGGAAGGAGAAATGTTTGTCTGTTCTGAATGTGGTAAAGATTTCACACATCCGAGTGAGAGTGTTCCAGTGGACTAACTAACACATTAAGGAGGAACTCTACACGTGTCCGTTGTATGAACGAGGCTTCAGCTGATCAACCTGGAGAGACACAAGGAGACCCGCACCATGGAGAAACTGTGGAAATGTGGGGACTGTGGGAAAGGTATTAGATCCCCATCAGAGCTGGAAATTCATCAACGCAGTCACACTGGGGAGAGACCGTTCACCTGCACAGAGTGTGGGAAGGGATTCTCTCAGTCATCCAGCCTGTTACGACACCAGCGGGATCACACTGGGCTGAGGCCGTTCAGCTGCTTCGAGTGCGGCAAGGGATTCACTCGTTCATCTCACCTCATTGAACATCAGCGAATTCACACTGGGGAGAAGCCGTTCACGTGTTCTGAATGTGGGAAGGGATTCACTTGTTTAGGTAACCTGACTTATCACCAATTTGTTCACACTGATAACAGACTTTTTAAATGTTCTGACTGCGATAAGAGCTTCAAAAACACGAGGGATCTACAGAGACACCAACACATACACTCTAGTCAGAGCCCATTCTCCTGTTCCGTGTGTGGGAAGGGATTCCCTCGCTCATCCAGCCTCCTGCGACACGAGCGAGTTCATAATGAGGAGAGACCGTTCCATTGCACTAAGTGCAGAAAGAAATTCACTCGGTCATGTGCCCTGCAGAGACATCAGAAGGTTCACACTGTGGAGACTCCATTCACCTGCTTGACCTGTGGGAAGGGATTCACTCAATCATCTGTTCTGCTGAGGCACCAGCAGGTTCACACTGGAGAGAGGCCTTTCCTCTGCTCTGAATGTGGGAAGGGATTCACTCAGTCATTCCAACTGCTGAGACACTGGCGAATTCACACTGCGGAGAGGCCATTCACTTGTTCCGAGTGTGGGAAAGGATTTGCTCAATCCTACCACCTACTGAGACACCGGCAGGTCCATGAGTAACTGCATGAGGGTTGGATTCTGATATTACTGCTTCTGTTAATTACATCCAGGACTGAATTACGTCCATTCTGACAATGAGAGTTTGTTCTTCCTGTTGGTAATAATTCCTGTGACTGGACTGGAGTTCAATATTTTGATATGTGTGGGCAGCACGGTGGCGCAGTGGGTTAGCCCTGCTGCCTCACAGCTCCGAGGTCCCAGGTTCGATCCCGGCTCTGGGTCACTGTCCGTGTGGAGTTTGCACATTCTCCCCGTGTTTGCGTGGGTTTCACCCCCCACAACCCAAAGATGTGCAGTGTATGTTTGCTTGGGTTTCGCCCCCACAACCCCACAACTGGGGCAGCACAGTAGCATTGTGGATAGCACAATTGCTTCACAGCTCCAGGGTCCCAGGTTCAATTCCCGGCTTGGGTCACTGTCTGTGCGGAGTCTGCACATTCTCCCCGTGTGTGCGTGGGTTTCCTCCGGGTGCTCCGGTTTCCTCCCACAGTCCAAAGATGTGCAGGTTAAGTGGATTGGCCATGATAAATTGCCCTTAGTGTCCAAAATTGCCCTTAATAGTGTCCAAAATTGCCCTTAGTGTTGGGTGGGGTTACTGGGTTATGGGGATAGGGTGGAGTTGTTGACCTTGGGTAGGGTGCTCTTTCCAAGACCCAGTGCAGACTCAATGGGCCAAATGGCCTCCTTCTGCACTGTAAATTCTATGATTCTATGATAAACCCAAGATGTGCATGATAGGTGGATTGGCCACGCTAAATTGCCCCTTAATTGGAAAAAAATAATTGGGTACTCTAAATTTTTAAGAAAGTATAATGGTCTGTGTTGGGTATTTGATTTCCCTAAGAAGAGGGGAGACTGTATGATGTCCTCATTGTGATATCAAGTTAAGGAGATATATATATGAGCAAGTTACCAGGATGTAAAGCAGCATGTGACCAGCAGCTAGTAGTGTGTGTAGGAATTGCAGCTGTACTGTCCCTGTGAGTAATGGTCACTGATTCCCGGTGTAGATTTGTTTGCTGAGCCATCCTGTCATATATCTTCAAATAAACCAAACCTATGTCGAGTTCAGCAATCCTGTGTGTGGCATTGGTTAATTGGTCCAAAGGAATGGTGGAGATGGTGGGATGGGTTTGAATTTCAGCCCAAGGAGGAGGGAGAGTGTGTGGGACGGGGATTTACAGCTTTGGGGGAACAAGAGAGGGAAATGGTCCATAGAAACACCTAACACAAATTCATATCATCACCTGAGTCCCAGAATTAAATGTGATTATCCAATCTAGAAAAGATATAGAATGTAACCCCTGTAAGGGGGGGGGGGGGGGGGAAGAGAGACAGGCAACAATAGAGGAGAGCCAGGGAGGTTGGGGGGTGGGGGAGGTTGGGGGGAAGGCAGGGAAGCGTTAACAAACTTGGCATCCGCAGGAACAGAGAAAAAGGAGAATACAGGCGGAAGACGGGAGGGCCGGCTGAAGCGGAAGTGAGCACGAGACGACAATGGCAGCGAAATCCGTCCGGGAGAAGCGAGGGACAACGCCAGCACCAGACCCATTCGAGTATTGCCCTCCGTAATTGTCTCTCCGGCACCCAAATGTATATCTACCTCCCCCTCCAGTCTCCACCCCCCCCCCCCCCCCCCATACAAACAAATGCCTACTTATGTGTGTAAATAATTTTGCCAAGTGTACAGAGTTGCTGCTGTTGAGCGGGTGCATAATACCCGACCAGTTACTTTATCTGATTTTGTATTTCTCTCCTGTTGTTACTTTTTTTTCTCCCTTTGTGATTTGGGTGTGTGTGCCCTTAATATATATATATCATATCCTGTGTACAGAACGGCAAATATACTTTGTTCAAAAACCCAATAAAATACATTCATAAAAAAAAAAGGTAAGGGAAGGAGTGAACTGGTGACCCTGTTATATGCATTGCAGAATTGGGAACATAGCCCCATGCAACAGCCTGTGGAAAAAAAGCTAAAGGTGGTGGTAATTTTGACAGTGACTAGAAAATCATGGCACCCTGGTCTTTCTGCAACCATTAACCTGATAAGTGCAGGATCCTCCTGTCTGGTCAGAAGAATTTAACCCCTGTAAATCTGATTCAACATCCCCTCCACACAAGCTCCAGCAGATCGTTGTTCCTTTATATTTTGTGTTGTTCTCAATGATGATAGTATCAACCTTCTCCCTAACCTGTCCCAATCCTTCTCACCAGGGAGACTCCCTGTTCTAATGGTGACATCCCCTGTCTGCCCAATTATTCCAATAAGCCAACCCTTGAATTGTTTGTGAATTAATTTTGGAATCGTTTTCTTTAATGCTTAAGTCAAAGCTGGAAGTGTAGGAACTGCAAAGGAGCAGCTGGGCTCTTTTACCTGGAGACATTGGGTCTGACAATTATTTTCCTGTCTTTGTCAGAGAGGTTAAATCTTCAGGCAGATCTCAAGGTTACACATTTGATTTTGAAACTAAGTTAATTCCTTTAAATATCAATTAGACATTCAAACTGGTCTCTGTTGCCATGGGGATGAGTGATTCAGACTGGAGCCTTGCTTGGAGCTCTGGGTGGTTCTCACAAAAGCAGACAGTCCGCAGTTAGCTTGGAAGCAGTCAGCTGCGGGAGCAGGAGCTGTGAACCTGCTGTGGGACCAGGAGCTGTGAATGGGCTGTGGGACCAGGAGCTGTGAACCTGCTGTGGGACCAGGAGCTGCGAACCAGCTGTGGGAACAGGAACTGTGAACCAGCTGTGGGGGCAGGAGCTGTGAACCAGCTGTGGGGGCAGGAGCTGTGAACCAGCTGTGGGAACAGGAGCTGTGAACCAGCTGTGGGAGCAGGAGCTGTGAACCAGCTGTGGGACCCAGGAGCTGTGAACCAGCTGTGGGAGCAGGAGCTGTGAACCGGCTGTGGGAGCAGGAGCTGTGAACCAGCTATGGGAACAGGAGCTGTGAACCAGCTGTGGGAGCAGGAGCTGTGAACCGGCTGTAGGAGCAGGAGCTGTGAACCAGCTATGGGAACAGGAGCTGTGAACCAGCTGTGGGAGCAGGAGCTGTGGGATGAGGAGCCGTGAACCAGCTGTGGGACCAGTAACTGTGGGATCAGGAGCTGTGAACCAGCTGTTGGACCAGGAGCTGTGAACCAGCTGTGGGACCAGGAGCTGTGACCCAGCTGTGGGAGCAGGAGCTGTTAACCAGCTGTGGGACCAGGAGCTGTGAACCGGCTGTGGAACCAGGAGCTGTGAACCGGCTGCGGGACCAGGAGCTGTGAACCAGCTGTGGGAGCAGGAGCTGTGAACCAGCTGTGGGACCAGGGTCTGTGAACCAGCTGTGGGAGCAGGAGCTGTGAACCGGCTGTGGGACCAGGAGCTGTGAACCGGCTGTGGGAGCAGGAGCTGTGAACCAGCTGTGTGACCCAGGAGCTGTGAACCGGCTGTGGGAGCAGGAGCTGCGAACCGGCTGTGGGAGCAGGAGCTGCGAACCAGCTGTGGGAACAAGAGCTGTGAACCAGCTGTGGGAGCAGGAGCTGTGAACCAGCTGTGGGAACAGGAACTGTGAACCAGCTGTGGGAACAGGAGCTGTGAACCAGCTGTGGGAGCAGGAGCTGTGAACCAGCTGTGGGAGCAGGAGCTGTGAACCAGCTGTGGGAACAGGAGCTGTGAACCAGCTGTGGGAACAGGAGCTGTGAACCAGCTGTGGGAGCAGGAGCTGTGAACCAGCTGTGGGACCCAGGAGCTGTGAACCAGCTGTGGGAGCAGGAGCTGTGAACCGGCTGTGGGAGCAGGAGCTGTGAACCAGCTGTGGGACCCAGGAGCTGTGAACCAGCTATGGGAACAGGAGCTGTGAACCAGCTGTGGGAGCAGGAGCTGTGAACCGGCTGTAGGAGCAGGAGCTGTGAACCAGCTATGGGAACAGGAGCTGTGAACCAGCTGTGGGAGCAGGAGCTGTGGGATGAGGAGCCGTGAACCAGCTGTGGGACCAGTAACTGTGGGATCAGGAGCTGTGAACCAGCTGTGGGACCAGGAGCTGTGAACCAGCTGTGGGAGCAGGAGCTGTGAACCAGCTGTGGGACCAGGAGCTGTGACCCAGCTGTGGGAGCAGGAGCTGTTAACCAGCTGTGGGACCAGGAGCTGTGAACCGGCTGTGGAACCAGGAGCTGTGAACCGGCTGCGGGACCAGGAGCTGTGAACCAGCTGTGGGAGCAGGAGCTGTGAACCAGCTGTGGGACCAGGATCTGTGAACCAGCTGTGGGAGCAGGAGCTGTGAACCGGCTGTGGGACCATGAGCTGTGAACCGGCTGTGGGAGCAGGAGCTGTGAACCAGCTGTGTGACCCAGGAGCTGTGAACCGGCTGTGGGAGCAGGAGCTGCGAACCGGCTGTGGGACCAGGAGCTGTGAACCAGCTGTGGGAACAGGAGCTGTGAACCAGCTGTGGGAACAGGAGCTGTGAACCAGCTGTGGGAACAGGAGCTGTGAACCAGCTGTGGGAACAGGAGCTGTGAACCAGCTGTGGGAACAGGAGCTGTGAACCAGCTGTGTGACCCAGGAGCTGTGAACCGGCTGTGGGAGCAGGAGCTGCGAACCAGCTGTGGGAACAAGAGCTGTGAACCAGCTGTGGGAGCAGGAGCTGTGAACCAGCTGTGGGAACAGGAGCTGTGAACCAGCTGTGGGAACAGGAGCTGTGAACCAGCTGTGGGAGCAGGAGCTGTGAACCAGCTGTGGGAGCAGGAGCTGTGAACCAGCTGTGGGAACAGGAGCTGTGAACCAGCTGTGGGAGCAGGAGCTGTGAACCAGCTGTGGGACCCAGGAACTGCGAACCAGCTGTGGGAACAGGAACTGTGAACCAGCTGTGGAAGCAGGAGCTGTGAACCAGCTGTGGGAGCAGGAGCTGTGAACCCGCTGTGGGACCCAGGAGCTGCGAACCAGCTGTGGGAACAGGAACTGTGAACCAGCTGTGGGAACAGGAGCTGTGAACCAGCTGTGGGAGCAGGAGCTGTGAACCAGCTGTGGGAGCAGGAGCTGTGAACCAGCTGTGGGAGCAGGAGCTGTGAACCAGCTGTGGGAGCAGGAGCTGTGACCCAGCTGTGGGACTAGGAGCTGCGAACCAGCTGTGGGAACAGGAGCTGTGAACCAGCTGTGGGAGGAGCTGTGAACCAGCTGTGGGACCCAGGAGCTGTGAACCAGCTGTGGGAGCAGGAGCTGTGAACCAGCTGTGGGACCGAGGAGCTGTGAACCAGCTGTGGGAACAGGAGCTGTGAACCAGCTGTGGGAGGAGCTGTGAACCAGCTGTGGGACCCAGGAGCTGTGAACCGGCTGTGGGAGCAGGAGCTGTGAACCAGCTGTGGGACCAGGAGCTGTGAACCAGCTGTGGGAGCAGGAGTTGTGAACCGGCTGTGGGAGCAGGAGCTGTGAACCAGCTGTGGGAGCAGGAGCTGTGAACCAGCTGTGGGAGCAGGAGCTGTGAACCGGCTGTGGGAGCAGGAGCTGTGGGATGAGGAGCCGTGAACCAGCTGTGGGAGCAGGAGCTGTGAACCAGGTGTGGGAACAGGAGCTGTGAACCCGCTGTGGGACCCAGGAGCTGTGAACAAGCTGTGGGAGGAGCTGTGAACCAGCTGTGGGAACAGGAGCAGTGAACCAGCTGTGGGAGCAGGAGCTGTGAACCAGCTGTGGGAGGAGCTGTGAACCAGCTGAGGGAGGAACTGTGAACCCACTGTGGGAGCAGGAGTTGTGAACCGGCTGTGGGAGCAGGAGCTGTGAACCAGCTGTGGGAGCAGGAGCTGTGAACCAGCTATGGGAACAGGAGCTGTGAACCACCTGTGGGAGCAGGAGCTGTGGGATGAGGAGCCGTGAACCAGCTGTGGGAGCAGGAGCTGTGAACCAGGTGTGGGAACAGGAGCTGTGAACCAGCTGTGGGAGCAGGAGCTGTGAACCCGCTGTGGGACCCAGGAGCTGTGAACAAGCTGTGGGAGGAGCTGTGAACCAGCTGTGGGAACAGGAGCAGTGAACCAGCTGTGGGAGCAGGAGCTGTGAACCAGCTGTGGGAGGAGCTGTGAACCCACTGTGGGAGCAGGAGTTGTGAACCGGCTGTGGGAGCAGGAGCTGTGAACCAGCTGTGGGAGCAGGAGCTGTGAACCAGCTATGGGAACAGGAGCTGTGAACCACCTGTGGGAGCAGGAGCTGTGGGATGAGGAGCCGTGAACCAGCTGTGGGACCAGTAACTGTGGGACCAGGAGCTGTGAACCAGCTGTGGGAGCAGGAGCTGTGAACCAGCTGTGGGACCAGGAGCTGTGTACCAGCTGTAGGAGCAGGAGCTGTGAACCAGCTGTGGGAGCAGGAGCTGTGAACCAGCTGTGGGATCCAGGAGCTGTGAACCAGCTGTGGGAGCAGGAGCTGTGAACCAGCTGTGGGAACAGGAGCTGTGAACCGACTGTGGGACCAGGAGCTGTGAACCAGCTGTGGGAGCAGGAGCTGTGAACCAGCTATGGGAACAGGAGCTGTGAATCAGCTGTGGGACCAGGAGCTGTGAACCAGCTGTGGGATCAGAAGCTGTGAACCAGCTGTGGGAGCAGGAGCTGTGAACCGGCTGTGGGAGCAGGAGCTGTGAACCGACTGTGGGACCAGGAGCTGTGAACCAGCTGTGGGAGCAGGAGCTGTGAACCAGCTATGGGAACAGGAGCTGTGAATCAGCTGTGGGATCAGAAGCTGTGAACCAGCTGTGGGACCAGGAGCTGTGAACCAGCTGTGGGACGCAGGAGCTGTGGGATGAGGAGCCGTGAACCAGCTGTGGGACCAATAACTGTGGGATTAAGAGCTGTGAACCAGCTGTGGGAGCAGGAGCTGTGAACCAGCTGTGGGAACAGGAGCTGTGAACCAGCTATGGGAACAGGAGCTGTGAACCAGCTGTGGGAGCAGGAGCTGTGGGATGAGGAGCCGTGAACCAGCTGTGGGACCAATAACTGTGGGATTAAGAGCTGTGAACCAGCTGTGGGAGCAGGAGCTGTGAACCAGCTGTGGGATCCAGGAGCTGTGAACCAGCTGTGAGAGCAGGAGCTGTGAACCAGCTGTGGGACCAGGAGCTGCGAACCGACTGTGGGACCAGGAGCTGTGAACCAGCTGTGGGAACAGGAGCTGTGAATCAGCTGTGGGACCAGGAGCTGTGAACCAGCTGTGGGACCAGGAGCTGTGAACCAGCTGTGGGAGGAGGTGTGAACCAGCTGTGGGACCAGGAGCTGTGAACCAGCTGTGGGAGCAGGAGCTGTGAACCAGCTGTGGGAGCAGGAGCTGTGAACCGGCTGTGGGAGCAGGAGCTGTGAACCGGCTGTGGGACCAGGAGCTGTGAACCGGCTGTGGGAGCAGGAGCTGTGAACCAGCTGTGGGACCAGGAGCTGTGAAACCAGCTGTGGGACCAGGAGCTGTGAACCAGCTGTGAAACCAGGAGCTGTGAACCAGCTGTTGGAGCAGGAGCTGTGAACCGGCTGTGGGAGCAGGAGCTGTGAACCAGCTGTGGGACCAGGAGCTGTGAAACCAGGAGCTGTGAACCAGCTGTGGGACCAGGAGCTGTGAAACCAGGAGCTGTGAACCAGCTGTGGGACCAGGAGCTGTGAACCAGCTGTGGGAGCCGGAGCTGTGAACCAGCTGTGGGACCAGGAGCTGTGAACCAGCTGTGGGAACAGGAGCTGTGGGACCAGGAGCTGTGAACCAGCTGTGGGACCAGGAGCTGTGGGACCAGGAGCTGTGAACCAGCTGTGGGACCAGAAACCCAGAGGGCCATTTGGAATCAGGAGTGTTCCTAATGTTTAAATCGCTCAATAAGAAGACAGTGAAGCCCACACTTGGACTGAGCAATCTGCAGTTTCGAGGTCTTGAAGATTGAGGTTAGGAAAGATAATGGAAGGACCCCCATAAAGAGTTGGTCAAGCGCCTTAAGTAATTTCAGCTCCCCATGGGCAGCACGGTAGCATAGTGATTAGAACAATTGCTTCACAGCTCCAGGGTCCGAGGTTCGATTCCTGGCTTGGGTCACTGTCTGTGCGGAGTCTGCACGTCCTCCCCGTGTGTGCATGGGTTTCCTCCGGGTGCTCCTGTTTCCTCCCACAGTCCAAAGGTGTGCAGGTTAGGTGGATTGGCCATGCTAAATTGCCCTTAGTGTTGGGTGGGGTTACTGGGTTATGGGGATAGGGTGGAGGTGTGCGGTTGGGAAGGGTGCTCTTTCCAAGAGCCGGTGCAGACTCGATGGGCCGAATGGCCTCCTTCTGCACTGTAAATTCTATAATAAAAACATTGGAGCTTGGAGAATACTGAGGAGAAATAAAGTGAATTCTGGAGAGAGCTTTGGCATACTTTTGGAATGGTCCCAGGAACAGAAGTGGATAAACTTTCAAAATAGTAAGTATAGGGTAACTCTTTAGGTGAGGTTAAAAAGTAGAACTTGGTTCAAAGCGTAAGTCTTTGTTGATAATAGTATTCAGTTTGTAGTGCTGTTTTGCAATTTAATTTTGTGGTTTTCCATACAGTAAAGTTGTTTTTGTATAAAAACGTGGAATCTTGTGGCATAATTCTTTCAGTTAATCACTGAATGTTCAAATTTTCTCTTTAAATGTTAATAGTTCTGACCGGGATCGCAACAATACACACAAACAATATTTCAAAACAAATTGAAGAAAGAAAAAATGGGTTTCCTTCTTCTTTCCAAAACATTACATTACAAGACACCCCTCCACGAGGAACCCCAATAATGTCCCACCTCAAGCACACATTTTTTGTGAAACAATCTGATAACTGATTATTAGAAATGGAACTAATTCTAATCACTTCGAAAGCAGGAGGGTTGTAGCCCAGCACAGAGGATAATTTGGGATTTCTCTCAGACACAATAGACAGAGATTATACCCTCCAACCATCTGAAGTGAATTCTCTACATGAATCATCCCAGCCAGTGCAGTTGTCAATTTGCAGTTAGACTGGTACTATACTGAGAGTAGTATTCCAGCTATTCTCCAATCTCCAAGGTTTTATGTGGGTCCTTCCATTGCCTTTTCACTGTGCAAACCTCAAACTTGACTTCAAGACCTCAAAATTGCACTCCTCAGTCCAAGTGTGGACTTCACTGTCATCTTACTGAGCGATTTGAACATTAGGAACACTCCTGGTTCCAAATGGCCCTCTGGGTTTCTGGTCCCACAGCTGGTTCACAGCTCCTGCTCCCACAGCTGGTTCACAGCGCCTGCTCCCACAGCTGGTTCACAGCTCCTGGGTCCCACAGCTGGTTCACAGCTCCTACTCCCACAGCTGGTTCACAGCTCCTACTCCCACAGCTGGTTCACAGCTCCTGCTCCCACAGCCGGTTCGCAGCTCCTGCTCCCACAGCCGGTTCACAGCTCCTGCTCCCACAGCTGGTTAACAGCTCCTACTCCCACAGCTGGTTCACAGCTCCTGCTCCCACAGCTGGTTCACAGCTCCTACTCCCACAGCTGGTTCACAGCTCCTGCTCACACAGCTGGTTCACAGCTCCTGCTCCCACAGCTGGTTCACAGCTCCTGCTCCCACAGCTGGTTAACAGCTCCTACTCCCACAGCTGGTTCACAGCTCCTGCTCCCACAGCTGGTTCACAGCTCCTGCTCCCACAGCTGGTTAACAGCTCCTACTCCCACAGCTGGTTCACAGCGCCTGCTCCCACAGCTGGTTCACAGCTCCTACTCCCACAGCTGGTTCACAGCTCCTACTCCCACAGCTGGTTCACAGCTCCTGCTCCCACAGCTGGTTCACAGCTCCTACTCCCACAGCTGGTTCACAGCTCCTGCTCCCACAGCTGGTTCACATCTCCTGCTCCCACAGCTGGTTCACAGCTCCTACTCCTACAGCTGGTTCACAGCTCCTGGTCCCACAGCCGGTTCACAGCTCCTGGTCCCACAGCCGGTTCACATCTCCTGCTACCACAGCTGGTTCACAGCTCCTGGTCCCACAGCTAGTTTCACAGCTCCTGGTCCCACAGCTGGTTCACAGCTCCTGGTCCCACAGCTAGTTTCACAGCTCCTGGTCCCACAGCTAGTTTCACAGCTCCTGGTCCCGCAACTGGTTCACAGCTCCTGGTCCCACAGCTGGTTCACAGCTCCTGGTCCCACAGCTGGTTCACAGCTCCTGGTCCCACAGCTGGTTCACAGCTCCTGGTCCCACAGCTGGTTCACAGCTCCTGGTCCCACAGCTGGTTTCACTGTGTGTTTCCTTTCACAAGAGACCATTGCTGAAAGGACTTTCAGCTACGGTGTTCATGACCAGAATGTTCATGTTTTCACACACGTCTCAAACCTCTGCATTAGCAAATTCCCCTCCATTATCAGTCAGAAACTTAGCTGGTGCTGCGGGTCCAGTCCCTACCCATTTCTCCATGACTTGCTCTAGAATCACCCTTTTGTCCTTGCCATGTATCATTGGAGAAAGACTAAATCGGGTTGCCATGTGACGGCGTCCGCTGATACTTTTCACACATTTCACACTTTGCATTCATCTCTTCTGTGAGCCTTGTGTACTCTTCATCAACCATGTCTTGAAGCAGGATTTTTGATCATTGACAATAAGGGTGAGCCACTTGTCTGTATGGCTTTAAACCAATTTGCTTTTTTCTGATTCTTTTTCTTTAGAGTATCCAATTCTTTTGTTCTAATAAAGGAGCAATTTAACGTCGCCAATTCCCCCAGTAATAATAATAATCGCTTATTGTCACAAGTAGGCTTCAGTGAAGTTACTGTGAAAAGCCCCTAGTCGCCACATTCCGACGCCTGTTCGGGGAGGCTGGTACGGGAATTGAACCCGCGCAGCTGGCCTTGTTCTGCATTACAAGCCAGCTATTTAGCCCACTCTGCTAAACCAGCCCCTGAACATCTTTTGAGTTGTGGGGGGGGAGACCCATGCAGACACGGGGAGAATAACACGGACAGTGACCCAGAGTCGGGGTCGAACCCGGGTCATCGGTGCCGTGAGGCAGCAGTGCTAACCACTGCGCCACCGTGCTGCCCCTGCTTTTTTCTGATTCTCATCACCCGATGCCATTAATCCTTCTCAAACACTCTGATCAGAAACATCAGGTATTGGTTCAGGGGAAACGATAACGTCCTGATGGAGGAAACTGCAGGTCCACTGACTTTCCAAAATCAGTTGTCGTTTCTTGCTCCACATCCAGTTCCATTTATGCTTTTTTCACGGAAGGTTTACTCAACACTAAAGGCCTCCCACTAGAGACCACACCAGTTTTGATAAAGTGCCTTACTCCAGCTATTTTGCACGGAATCAACACCCTTGTTTGTGCTTTCAATATATTGTCATCATCAAACTGAAACAGGAGAATTTTATACTCCTTGCCATTCTGTTTATCCACACTAAGAAGTGACTGACATTTCCTTCAACCAAACAGCATGCTGTTGAGGTACAGTCTAATGGGTCCATGACTAACACACTGATCAGTGGATCAGGTCTGCTTCTGACAAAAACATTTCCTTCAGTGACTTTTGGAATGGCATGGTGGAACAGTAGTTAGCACTACTGCCTCACAGTGCCAGGGACCCGAGTTAGATTCAAACCTCAAGTGACTGTGTGGAGTCGGCATGTTCTCCCCGTGTCTGCGTGGGTTTCCTCCGGGTGCTGCGGTTTGCTCCCACGGTCCAAAGATGTGCAGGTTTAGGTGGATTGGCCATTCTAAATGACCCCTTACTGACCAAAAAGGTTGGGTGGAGTTACAGGGATAGGGTAAGGAAGTGGGCCGAGGTCAGATGCTTTTTCAGAGAGGGTCAGTGCAGACCAGGTGGGCCGAAGGCTTCCTTCTGCACTGTAGTGATTCTATGATGATTCTGTGATCATCTTTTTCACCTTCAGCCTCAGAATTCTTGTGTCATGTCTTACTCTGAAGTTCCTAAGTTCCCACGTTATGAAGTTCCATATTTTGAGTCAGAACTGAAACACTTGTGAATTGTTCCCCCACCATTCCTGGGATTCATTTGTCTATTAGTGATGTCCTGTCTTGTAGTGATAACCAGGTCTGCTCAAGCTGCTTTCACCCTCATTCAAAACCTGACAAAGTCCGACTCTGTTTCTTGGCATCCAATAGATCATCTTTCTTATAAATGTCATCAATGAAACCTAATAAAAGATCCAAACCTTCACCAGTGTTCAACTGACGGACATCCAGCTCACAACTTTGCTTCCAATTTTACTTCAGTTAGGAAATGACAATGCCACGATCAAACCTTGTTTCCTCCTTGGTAGGGATATCACTTGTCTATCCATCTCCACTTCATTCTTCCACTCGTCGTATGGCTCAGACTCGGGGAACATTGGCGGGTAATCAGATTCTGACAATTTACACTTTCTTTCAGCCATTTCTCACAAAGTCTACTGGCATTGTAAGCTTCTGTGTAAAATGTTCTTTTCTTTTAGTTTCCAATCTGCATCATTAGACATGTTACCATGTTTTTGTCCTGACAGCCTTATAGTGAAGGAAGAAACTGGAGCCAATCTTTACTTAGTATATATTTATTCACAGAGTGAAACATTACAGGTCTGTAACTCCTAACTCCATTCCAAGCTCTGTCAGTAAGTGTTTCTTTACATTCACTCTTGTAAACATCCAATCAATATTCACCACTTGTATATATTTAACCCCAAATTATACAATTAACACCCACAGTTAGAAAATCTATCTAAAATGTCTCTAATGGGTGTGGCTGTCACGGTGTCTCAGCAGGTTGAATGACTCAGTGAATCAGTTCCCTTGCTCAGAGCAGATGAACTGCCTCTCCCCTCCGTGTGAACTCGCTGGTGCTTCCGCAGGCTGGAAGGATCAGCAAATCCCTTCCCACATTTAGAGCAGGTGAATGGCTTCTCTCCAGTGTGTACGCGTCGGTGTGTCCGCAGACTGGAAGACTCAGTGAATCCTTTCCCACACACAGAGCAGGTGAACGGCCTCTCTCCGGTGTGAACTCTCCGGTGCTTCCACAGGCTGGATAAATCAGTGAATCCCTTCCCGCACACAGAGCAAGTAAACGGCCTCTCTCCAGAGTGAATTCGCTGGTGTGTCAGTAGACTGGTGGACCTAGTAAATCCCTTCCCACACACAGAACAGGGGAATGGCCTCTCTCCAGTGTGAACTGCCTGGTGTCGCAGTAGTGTTGATAACTGAGTGAATCCTTTCCCACACACGGAGCAGGTGAATGACCTCTCCCCAGTGTGAACTGCTTGGTGGTTCTGCAGGGTGGATGATGCACTGAATCCCTTGCCACACACAGTGCAAGTGAACGGCCTCTCCCCGGTGTGAACCCGATGATGGATCAGTAGGTGGGATGACCGAGTGAATCCCTTCCCACAGTCAGAACAGGTGAATGGCCTCTGCCCGGTGTGAATTCTCTGGTGCTTCTGCAGGGCAGAGGAATCCCTGAATCCCTTCCCACATTCCGAGCAGCTGAACAGCTTCTCCCTGGCATGTATTCGCTGGTGTCTCCGCAGGTTGGATGAAAGAGTGAATCCCTTCCCACACACGGAGCAAGTGAATGACCTCTCCCCACTGTGAACTCGCTTGTGTCTCCGGAGGCTGGATGAATCCCCAAATCCCTTCCCACATTCAGAGCAGGTGAACGGCCTTTCCCCAGTGTGAATGCGACTGTGTGTCAGAAGACGGGATGAATCAGCGAATCCCTTCCCACATTGAGAGCAGGTGAACGGCTTCTCCCCAGTGTGAACTCGCTGGTGTGTCAGCAGGTTGGATAACTGAGAGAATCCCTTCCCACAATCAGGACAGGTGAACGGCTTCTCCCCAGTGTGACTGCGTCGGTGAATCTCCAGCTCGCAAGGGGCTTTGAATCCCTTTCCACAGTCCACACATTTCCAGGGTTTCTCTCTGGCCTTCTGTTCCTCCAGGTTTGACAATCAGTTAAAGCCTCGTCTTCACACACAACATGTGTACAGTCCCTCCTGAAGTGATATTTTTTCAGACTGTGTAAACTGCACACTCTCACTCAGGCGTGTACTTCTCAGTGCTTTTCCAGACGTGCGGATGTTTTTTCCTTTTTCCTCACAGATTCTAGGTTCAGAGGCCGATGATATTCACGCTTTGATTAATCATGTGACTCTATTAGATCTGAATGTGACGTTTGTTTTGATCTGTAAAAGATGTTTACAAAAGTCAACATCGTCCATATCGAAAAGAAATTCAGAACAGAAAATTCCAGCTTCGATGAAACATTTTTTCTTCTCTTATTCCCGAAAAGTTGTAAATCTCCGTCCCACACACTCTCCCACTCTTCTCACTCTGCTGTACCTGATACGCACCCTCCCAATTTTGCTGAATTTCTGATTCATGCTGATCAACAGATCCATGCTTACTATCCAGGACACTGAAAATCTTCAGGCAGGTCGTTCACCTATATTCTATATATACATTATACATATGTATCCCATATATGTATATATAACTGGACTAACAGTGTGTAAAATACAATATTACTTAATGAGAGATAACTGGAGAATGTGAGGACAAGCTTTATTTGGACAGCAAGTGATCATAAACTGGATCTCACTCCATATGTGGATGGTGGAAGCCGAGACAATTCATGATTTCAAAATTATACTGGATAGTCATTTCAATGAAATAAACTTGCAGGGCAGCGATACAGAGGGAGAATGGGACTAATTGGATTGCTCTACAGAGAGTTGACTTGGATTTGAGTTGCAGAACACACTCCTTCAGTGCTGCAACGTCTCTCTGACTGGAAATATATAACATAACTATCTGGACTCGAAATGTTAGCTATTTTCTCTCCTTACAGATGCTGCCAGACCTGCTGAAATTTTACAGCATTTTCTCTTTTGGTTTCCAATTCCAGCACCCACAGTAATTTGCTTTTCCTTTTTTGTTTTAAACATTTAGAGTACCCAATTCATTTTTCCCAATTAAGGAGCAATTAGCGTGGCCAATCCACCTACCCTGCACATCTTTGGATTTTGGGGGGAAACCCACACAGACACGGGGAGAATGTGCAAACTACACACGGACAGTGACCCAGAGCCGGGATCAAACCTGGGACCTCGGCGCCATGAGGCAGCAGGGCTAACCCACTGCGCCACCGTGCTGCTCAATTTGTTTTTACTTAACATAACTACAGTATTGCAGTACAAGAATAGAAATAATACACGTTCTTTACAGCAGAAACCAAAATAATATACCTAATGTGTACCATTAAAACGCGAGAAATATCTCTGTTGTTACAATCCCCATAGAGACTGATAACCTTAAAATGAACAAATTCCCAGACAATCCCAAGGGAAGAAATCAAGGACAAGGTTTCACTTTTTAAAACTTTTGCTGTAACAATCAAATTAAAAGCAACATAAGTGAATCATAGGGCAGCACGGTGACGCAGTGGGTTAGCCCTGCTGCCTCACGGCGCCGGGGTCCCAGGTTCGATCCCAGCTCTGGGTCACTGTCCGTGTGTAGTTTGCACATTCTCCCCGTGTCTGCGTGGGTTTCGCCCCCACAACACAAAGATGTGCAGGGTAGGTGGATTGGCCACGCTAAATTGCCCCTTAATTGGAAAAAATGAATTGGGTACTCTAAATTTTTTTTTTTTTTTTTAAATAAGTGAATCATTAATTAACAAATGAACAGTATTTGAACAGACAGGATAAATTTGACTTTAAATAGCTCACACAATAAAACTTTCCCCCTTTAACATATTTGGCACTGCTTCCAGTTATAGTCCCACAAATCTCTGTATTTCCCAGGTACAGATTCAGTTATTTACCTCCTACAGGAGGTTGGACTGAAGACCCTTCAGGCAGATGTCTCCCCACAGCCCATTCCCACAGGCAGCCTGAAGAGTCACAGCCTCTGGATCCCGCACTGCTGGATTCCCCACCTCTGGTCTCTCACTGCTGGATTCCCCATCTCTGGATCTCTCACTGCTGGATTTCCTGCCTCTGGATCTCTCACTGCTGGATTTCCCACCTCTGGATCTCTCACTGCTGAATTTCCCACCTCTGGATCTCTCACTGCTGGATTTCCCACCTCTGGATCTCTCACTGCTGGATTTCCCACCTCTGGATCTCTCACTGCTGGATTTCCTGCCTCTGGATCTCTCACTGTTGAATCCCCCACCTCTGGATCTCTGACTGCTGGATTTCCCACCTCTGGATCTCTCACTGCTGGATTTCCTGCCTCTGGATCACTCACTGCTGGATTTCCCAACTCTGGATCTCTCACTGTTGGATTTCCTACCTCTGGATCTCTCACTGCTGGATTCCTGCCTCTGGATCTCTCACTGCTGGATTTCCCACCTCTGGATCTCTCACTGCTGGATTTCCTGCCTCTGGATCGCTCACTGTTGAATCCCCCACCTCTGGATCTCTCACTGCAGGATTTCCCACCTCTGGATCTCTCACTGCTGGATTTCCCACCTCTGGATCTCTCACTGCTGGATTTCCCACCTCTGGATCTCTCACTGCTGGATTTCCCACCTCTTGATCTCCCTGTTGGATTTCCCACCTCTGGATCTCTCACTGCTGGATTTCCCACCTCTGGATCTCTCACTGCTGGATTCCTGCCTCTGGATCTCTCACTGCTGGATTTCCCACCTCTGGATCTCTCACTGCTGGATCTCCCACCTCTGGATCTCTCACTGCTGGATTTCCTTCCTCTGGATCTCTCACTGCTGGATGTCCTGCCTCTTGATCTCTCACTGCTGGATTTCCCACCTCTGGATCTCTCATCCTGGATTTCCTGCCTCTGGATCGCTCACTGTTGAATCCCCCACCTCTGGATCTCTGACTGCTGGATTTCCCACCTCTGGATCTCTCACTGCTGGATTTCCTGCCTCTGGATCTCTCACTGCTGGATTTCCCAACTCTGGATCTCTCACTGCAGGATTTCCCACCTCTGGATCTCTCACTGCTGGATTTCCCACCTCTGGATCTCTCACGGCTGGATTTCCCACCTCTGGATCTCTCACTGCTGGATTTCCCACGTCTGGATCTCGCTGCTGGATTTCCCACCTCTGGATCTCTCACTGCTGGATTTCCCACCTCTGGATCTCTCACTGCTGGATTTCCCACCTCTGGATCTCTCACTGCTGGATTTCCCACCTCTGGATCTCTCACTGCTGGAATTCCCACCTCTGGATCTCTCACTGCTGGATTTCCCACCTCTGGATCTCCCTGCTGGATTTCCCACCTCTGGATCTCTCACTGCTGCATTTCCCACCTCTGGATCTCTCACTGCTGGATATGCCACCTCTGGATCTCTCACTGCTGGATTTCCCACCTCTGAATCTCTCACTGCTGGATTTCCCACCTCTGGATCTCTCACTGCTGGATTTTCCACCTCTGGATCTCTCACTGCTGGATTTCCCACCTCTGGATCTCTCACTGCTGGATTTCCCACCTCTGAATCTCTCACTGCTGGAATTCCCACCTCTGGATCTCTCACTGCTGGATTTCCCACCTCTGGATCTCTCACTGCTGGATTTCCTGCCTCTGGATCTCTCACTGCTGGATTTCCCAACTCTGGATCTCTCACTGCAGGATTTCCCACCTCTGGATCTCTCACTGCTGGATTTCCCACCTCTGGATCTCTCACTGCTGGATTTCCCACCTCTGGATCTCTCACTGCTGGATTTCCCACCTCTGGATCTCCCTGTTGGATTTCCCACCTCTGGATCTCTCACTGCTGGATTTCCCCCCCTCTGGATCTCTCACTGCTGGATTTCCCACCTCTGGATCTCTCACTGCTGGATTCCTGCCTCTGGATCTCTCGCTGCTGGATTTCCCACCTCTGGATCTCTCACTGCTGGATCTCCCACCTCTGGATCTCTCACTGCTGGATTTCCTGCCTCTTGATCTCTGACTGCTGGATTTCCCACGTCTGGATCTCTGAGTGCTGGATGTCCTGCCTCTGGATCTCTCACTGCTGGATTTCCCAACTCTGGATCTCTCACTGCAGGATTTCCCACCTCTGGATCTCTCACTGCTGGATTTCCCACCTCTGGATCTCTCACTTCTGGATTTCCCACCTCTGGATCTCTCACTGCTGGATTTCCCACCTCTGGATCTCTCACTGCTGGATTTCCCACCTCTGGATCTCTCACTGCTGGATTTCCCACCTCTGGATCTCTCACTGCTGGATTTCCCACCTCTGGATCTCTCACTGCTGGATTTCCCAACTCTGGATCTCTCACTGCTGGATTTCCTGCCTCTTGATCTCTCACTGCTGGATTTCCCACCTCTGGATCTCTCACTGCTGGATTTCCTGCCTCTGGATCGCTCACTGTTGAATCCCCCACCTCTGGATCTCTCACTGCAGGATTTCCCACCTCTGGATCTCTCACTGCTGGATTTCCCACCTCTGGATCTCCCTGTTGGATTTCCCACCTCTGGATCTTACTGCTGCATTTCCCACCTCTGGATCTCTCACTGCTGGATTTCCCACCTCTGGATCTCTCACTGCTGGATTTCCCACCTCTGGATCTCTCACTGCTGGATTTCCCACCTCTGGATCTCCCTGCTGGATTTCCCACCTCTGGATCTCTCACTGCTGGATTTCCCGCCTCTGGATCTCTCACTGCTGGATTTCCCACCTCTGGATCTCTCACTGCTGGATTTCCCACCTCTGGATCTCTCACTGCTGGATTTCCCACCTCTGGATCTCCCTGCTGGATTTCCCACCTCTGGATCTCTCACTGCTGGATTTCCCGCCTCTGGATCTCTCACTGCTGGATTTTCCGCCTCTGGGTCTCTCACTGCTGGATTTTCCACCTCTGGATCTCTCACTGCTGGATTTCCCACCTCTGGATCTCTCACTGCTGGATTTCCCACCTCTGGATCTCAATGCTGGATTCCCCCAATCAGCCTTTTTGTTCTTTCTCCAGCTGCTCAGACTACCTTGCTCTCTATCTCCCACTCAGAGCTTCACTGTTAACTTACTAAACTCCCCTTTTCTATCTGAAAACCTCTCGAACCCTGCCTGTTTCACTTCTCCCGCTTTTCAACGCAAACAGTTTCACTCACAGATGTTGGACACAGGAGGTGTGTGCTGCAAAGCTCTGTGACCATGACTCTGAGACTCAGTCTGTGTGAAGCGCCATCTTCAACCCCACAAAGCTCACCCTCGGATTGGTTGGCGGACCAGAACCTTTTCAGTCCTCCAGGGCTTCCGATTGGCTGCAGCTGTCAGCCGGTTGCCTGGAAACCTTGTGTCGAGGAGGTTTAGAGTGAGGGGAAAACAATGGGCGGGGGCGGGGTCACCGTGTCCGCGCGCCGGGCCTGCGCACTGGAACCCGAGGACGTCATCGCGGAGCAGATTCAGGCTGGGTGCAGTTGTGACGTCACAATGCCACAGAGGGGCGTTCCCAGCACGTACTGCCCCATTGGGAGGATACCAGCAAAATAGTGCGGATTGGACAACAGCTCAGCCGCGCCTGGAGGTCAAAGTGTCTCCCACCCCCACGTGGGCTCAGGTTCCGATCGTGCAAGGAATTGACCAATGGAAGGAGGTAGTGGAACGGAAGCACTCTGATCACCCAGCCAATCAGAATGCGGGCTTTGTCCCAATGGCTGCACGGAGCTGCCTCCATTGTCTGAATGTGGGGCTTGTGAAGCTGCTCATTACTGCCCATCAAAGCTGGTGCTGCTCCATCTCTGAATGTAGATTGAGATTCGCACAGACTTAACCCCCTCTCCCGTGTCCAATATCTGTGAGTAAAACACTTTGTTTTCTCATACATTCCATTTATTTTCTCATTGGGGGCTTCGATTGGTCACTTGCAGGAACTGAAGGGAAAGGAAGTGAATCCAGGGAGGGTGCAGACTCTGCAAAGCTTGGCCCAGGTCTCTGCTGGTTTAGCACACTGGGCTAAATAGCTGGCTTTTAAAGCAGACCAAGGCAGGCCAGCAGCACGGTTCAATTCCCGTACCAGCCTCCCCGAACAGGCGCCGGAATGTGGCGACTAGGGGCTTTTCACAGTAACTTCATTGAAGCCTACTTGTGACAATAAGCGATTTTCATTTTCATTTCACAAAGGCATTGACATCCTTTGCTCCCTCAGCTTGACACATTTAATTGTCTGGCTAAAAGGATGGTCTCTTTCCTCATGTTCACAATTAATGATCTGGTTTCCCCACGAGATGGCTGACATTTATGAGGACAGTAAATTGTGAGATGAGAGATCTGTCTCAAGGTGTTTTATGATGTTTTTCAGATACATTAATAAATTTTGTTTATTATTTATAGTCTATCCTATGTTTTTCATGTATGGTACGATCTGACTGGACTACGCAGAACAATACATTTCACTGTACCTCAGTACACGTGACAAATCTGAATCTTGTAATATAATACTCTAGTTACTTTACAGATTTCCAATTGTAGAGTCATTGCAGCAGAGTCTATTGAACAACTTGTGTCCATTTTGACAGTCTTTAGATCAATCCAGTCAGTACCATTCCCCTTTTATATCTCCGTTCCCCTGCAAGTTATTTCTTCAAGGGCCTATTCAATTTCATTTTGAAATCATTGATCACATCCAGATTCACCATTCTCATAGATCGCGAGTTCCTGGCCATATGCATTCATTCATAAATAAAGTGCTTCCTTCCATTCTCTCTGATTCCTTAATCAAGTGGTGCAGTGTATATTACACATTTTTAATCCAGTAATATGTACATATACATGGCTAGCAGAGTACATGATGATTTTCAGGTTTCTGTGCCTTGGAAAGGAAGCAGTGAACATGGATCTGTTGATCAGCATGAATTGCCATTCAGGAAAATTAGGAGGATATATATTCAGTACAGAAGAGTGAGAATGTAGGAAACGCGTGTGGAACAGAGATTTACAGCTTTTGGGGAATGAGAGAGGAAGGGATATTCCATAGAAACGTAGCATTGTAAGTTCTGAAATTCTATCATGTCCTTACAGCGGTATGTTTGTGAACTCCTTTTACAGGACATTAGAAGACGATTTTAATTTGGGAAACGCAAACCAAATATTGCGTCAAGATCTGACAGAGTGACTGGATTCATCAGGACCTCAATATTATCGGCCTTTGAATGTGGAAGGATAAATGTTTGTCTGTTTTGTCTATGGGAAAACACTTCAAGCATAACTGACTGCAAAAGCACCGACACACACCCGAGCGAGAGTGTTCCAGTGAACTGATTGTGCAAAGAGCTTTAATTAGTTACACAGCTTGAAACAAATCATGACATTTATAGTGGGGTGAGATTGTATAACTTTTCTGTGTGTGGACGAGGCTTCAACTAACTGGCGAACCTGGAGAGACACAAGGGCACCAACACCATGGTGAAACCATGGAAATGTGGGGATTGTGGAAAGGGTTTCTGCACCCCATCTGCACTGGAAACCCATCAACGTGTTCACACTGGGGAAAGACCATTCACCTGCACTAAGTGTGGGAAGGGATTCACTCAGTCATCCACCCTGCTGAAGCACAGGCGAGTTCACACTGGGGAGAGGCCGTTCATCTGTTCAGAGTGTGGGAAGGGATTCAGTAATTCATCTCAGCTGTTGACACACAAGCGAGTTCACACTGGGGAGAAGCCATTCATCTGTTCCCAATGTGGGAAAGGATTCACTCAGTCTTGCAACCTGATGATGCATCAGCGAGTTCACACTGGGGAGAGACCGTTCAGCTGCTCCGAGTGTGGGAAAGGATTCAGTGATTCATCTGCCCTCCTGACACACAAGCGAATTCACACAGGGGAGAGGCCATTCATCTGCCCTGTGTGTGGGAAGGGATTTCCACAGTCATCAAACCTGCTGACGCACCGGCGGGTTCACACTGGGGAGAGGCCCTTCATCTGCTCGGAATGTGGGAAGGGATTCACTCAATTATCCCACTTGCAAACACACCAGCGAGTTCACACTGGGAAAAGGCCATTCACCTGCTCGGAGTGTGGGAAGGGATTCATTCAGTCATGCAATCTGGTGATGCACCGGCGAGTCCACACTGGGGAGAGGCCATCCATCTGCTCTGAATGTGGTAAGGGATTCAGAGATTCATCCACCCTTCTGAGACACCAGCGAATTCACACTGGTGAGAGGCCATTCACGTGCTCAGTGTGTGGGAAGGGATTCTGTCAGTTGTGCAGTCTGCTGAGACACCGGCAGGTTCACACCGGGCAGAGGCTGTTCACCTGCTCTGAGTGTGGGAAGACATTCACCCAGTCATCCCGCCTGCTGAGACACCAGCGAGTTCACACGTGATGACAGGGTTTGGATTCTGTTGTTATTGCTGCTGTTAATCACATTCAGGGCTGAACCATGTTAATTCTGACAGTTCCTGAAGTAAGGTCAGAGGGTTTCTTTCTGCTGGACTGGCTGATCTTACAACATTGCTTCACTTTTCCTAGTGACCACACTTCAGAAAGGGATCATTGACCGTGAAACACTTTGAGATGCCCTGAGATGGTGAAAGGTGCTATTTAAATGCAAGTTTCTTTGTAAATCGATACGCTCTTATCCTTACAGGCAGATCATCGAGCCGGAGCATGAGCCAACAAACACCAGCTGACAGCGTGAGGGAAATAACTCCCAGTGTGGACTGCAGTTGTTTCCCTTTACAGGCCACTGAATACATTGTGGAAACAGACCATTTGAAGAGGGTGCCTTAGCTTGCTGGTCTGAACACGCATCCCTATTCCCGCTGTGTAATGCTGGCTAAGAATAGACATCGGGACTGCTCAATGTCCTGAAAGTACCTCTACCATTTGTCCTGGGAGTGTCCCTTTAAGAAATGTTTTTGTCTTATCACATGGCTTCAGTGGTGTCATTTTGTGGGTGGAGTTGGGCTGTGGCTCTGAGTTTTACTTTTGTTTTGAGGTTCTGGACTGGTTTGAACTGCACAGGTTGAAAGAAGTGTTTCTCTATCTTCATTTTAAAAGCTGTTTCCAGGTGCTTGATAACTTAAAAGAGGTAATTGCTTTCTGGAAGGAATTCAAATCTGTTGTTTGAAAAGGGGAACAGAGTATCAATAACAAGTCTTATACCAGTAAGAATGTCGTGTACTGGGCCATACCTTTGAAAAGGGGTTTCTGGTTTTACGTTAAGGGTTATACATAGATTACTGTAGCTGTGTGGGGTCTATATGTTTGTTGTTGCTAAAAATTCTTACTGTGTGTGTTTATACAGATATTAGCTAAATTCGTAGAATCATAGAATTTACATGTGCAGGAGGAGGCCATTCGACTCTTTGAAAGAGCACCCTACCCAAGCCCACACCTCCACCCTGTCCGCATAACCCAGTAACCCCACCCAACACTAAGGGCAATTTAGCATGGCCAATCCACCTAACCTGCACATCTTTGGACTGTGGGAGGAAACCGGAGCACCCGGAGGAAACCCACGCAGACACGGGGAGGACGTGCAGACTCCGCACAGACAGTGACCCAAGCCGGGAATCGAACCTGGGACCCTGGAGCTGTGAAGCAATTGTGCTAACCACTGTGCTACCGTGCTGCCAAGAATAAAGCTTGTTTTTTGATTAAAAGCACCTAGGACCTAATAACACCTGAAAGACCGGCTCTTGTGCTCATCGTAACCAAAATCAATCAATAATTGTAGGTCAGGTGAACTCCATGATTTACTCTGGCCCAAAACAAATTGGGGGCTCGTGGGATAAAAGTCTTATCTTTCATGATGGGGTTGGCTAAGTATACTTAAAGACAGTGAGGGGTGACCATATTTGTGTTTGCTTTTCAGGTGTTGTATTCAAGTTTAAATAGAGAATGTGTTGTGGACAATGGCTCTTTCAGATGCTCAGAGCTTTTGGGGTGGAGAAGGTATCATGCAGTACCTTACAAATGGAGACTAAAAAAAAGGCTTTTTGATTTGGCAAAAACATTGAAGTTAACATTGCCTGACAAAATAAGAAAAGAGGGGGCAATTGTGGCGGTAGCTGAGCATTTAAAATTGATGAAACACAGTCAGAATCACTTGAAATGAGGGCAGCACGGTGGTGCAGTGGATAGCACTGCTGACTCATAGCGCCAAGGTCCCAGGTTCGATCCCGACTCTGGGTCACTGTCCGTGTGGAGTTTGCACAATCTCCCCATGTTTGCTTGGGTTTCGCCCCCACAACCCTGTGGTGAGAGATTTTTTTTTCTTTAATGCCTCTTGCTATACAGTGGATTGCACGCCCCCACAACCCAAAGTTGTGCAGGGTAGGTGGATTGGCCACGCTAAATTGCCCCTAAATTGGTAAAAATGAATTGGGTACTCTAAATTTATTTTTTAAAAGAATCACTTGAAATTGCAAGAATTCAATTACAGATCAAGCAGCTTAAACATGATAAAGAATCAAAGCAGCTTGAATAAGAAATAAGGGAAAAAGAAAGAATAGCCCCAGCAGAACAAAAGAAAGAGAAAGGGAAGTACAGATCAGGGAAAAAGAAAAGGAGAGAGAAGAAAGGGAAAAAGAACGAATAGCCCTAGCAGAACAAAAAGGGAGGTACAGATCAGGGAAAAAGAGAAAGGGGAAAAAGAAGAGAGAGACTTTGAACTTCAGAAACTGGCCCTGAAACATGAAAGTCAGTTAAAATTGGCAGAGGTAAAGAGACACGTACAGTCTGAGGATAGTGATGAGGATAAAGAGCAAGAGTGTCATAGTCAAAGGTTTGGTGGGGATCTATTCAAATATGTCCAAGCAATGCCAAGGTTTGATGTGAAGGATGTAGAAGACTTTTTCATTTCATTTGAGAAGGTACCTGAACAAATGAAATGGCCACAGGACATGTGGGTATTACTGATTCAAACAATGTTGGTAGGTAGAGCTAGTGAAGTGTTTGCATCACTATCAGAGGAGGTATCTGGGATGTATGAGGAAGTGAAAAAATCCATCTTAGGTGCATATGAACTAGTGCCTGAAGCCTACAGACAAAGGTTTAGAAATTTAAGGAAAGAACCTGGTCAAACATACATGGAATTTGAAAGGATCAAACAGAGTAATTTTGATAAGGGCTTTGAAAATAGACCAATCGTATGAAGCTCTTAGAGATAATTTTGGAGGAGTTTAAAAATTCAATTCCTGATGGAGTGAGAACTCATGTGGAAGAGCAGAGGGTTAAAACTGCGAGATTAGCAGCAGAAATGGCAGATGATTAGAATTAGTTCATAAATCAAAGTTTGGTTTCCAACATCGGTTTCAGCCTGTGGGGGATACAAACTGAGGAAAATAGAAATACTTAAGTGGTAGAGGTAAAGGGGATCTGATGGGAGATAATAAGGATAGTGTACCTCAGATTAAAAAAGAAATCCAGGAGGGCGGAAGAGAAATGAAAAGTTTCAGATATTTTTACTGTAATAAACTAGTCTATGTAAAGTCACAGTATTGGGAGTTGAAGAAAAACACTGGGAAGACTGATGTGGTGAAACAGGATACGCTAGTGGGGTTTGTTAAAGTGGTAAAGGAAAGCCCAATTGAAGCGAAGGAGGTGCAAAAGAATGTACAGTCTGATCAAGAGGTGATTAATAAGGTGCCAGATCTCTTCAAAGAATTTACTTGTGTGGGTAAAGTTTGCTCATGTGTACCAGGAGGAGTAGGTAAAGAAGTCAGAATTTTAAGAGATAAGGAAGCTAGTCAATCTTTGATGGTAAGAACATAGAACTGTACAGCACAGTACAGGCCCTTCGGCCCATGATGTTGTGCCAAACTAGCCTGAAACTAAGATCAAATTAACCTGGTTTAGCACACTGGGCTAAATAGCTGGCTTTTAAAGCAGGCCAAGCCAGGCCAGCATCACGGTTCAATTCCCGTTCCAGCCTCCCCGAACAGGCGCCGGAATGTGGCGACTAGGGGCGTTTCACAGTAACTTCATTGAAGCCTACTTGTGACAATAAGCGATTTTCATTTTCATTTCATTTTCATTATTCACCTACTCCCAATCATTCTAGTGCACTCCATATGCCTATCCAGTAACCGCTTGAAAGTTCCTAAAGTGTCCGACTCCACTACCATAGTTGGGAGTCCGTTCCACGCTCCAACCACTCTCTGAGTAAAGAACCTACCTCTGACATCCCTCCTATATCTTCCACCATGAACCTTATAGTTATGCCCCTGTGTAACAGCTACATCCACCCGTGCAAAAAGTCGCTGAACGTCCACTCTATCTATCACTCTCATCATCTTATACACCTCAATTAAGTCACCTCAAGAGATGAGGAGTTATGTAGTTTGGGAGGAATATTGCCAGAAAAGGTGGTAATATGTAGAATTCAGGGTGAGAAGAGTGGTATTCCATTATATCAGGTGAGGTTGGGAAGTCCAGTGAAGAGTGGTGAAGTGGCAGTACGAGTAATAGAGAAACTATCTTGTCCAGGAATACAGTTTATTTGGGGTAATGATACAGCTGGATCGCAGGTGGGAGTGATGCCTACTGTGGTTGATAAGCCAGTGGAAAATCGAACAACTGGATTGTTGAAGGACGAATATCCTGGGATTTTTCTTGATTGTGTAGTAACAAGGTCGCAAAGTCACAGGTTAAGACAAGAGGAGAAATCAAAGAGTGAAGATAAAGTTAAGGTTCAATTATCAGAAATGATTTTTGATCAGATGGTTGGAAAAGAACAAGAACAGGTGGAGGATGAGGCATATATTTTTAGTTCAGTAAAGTTGACGGAGTTACAACAGAAAAAAAAGAAATAAAACGGATGTATCAGAAAGCATACACGGAAGAGGAATCTGAGTGTTTACCAGAACGTTATTACCTGAAAACTAATGTCTTAATGAGAAAATGGTGACCTTTACATATGCAGGCGGATGAAAAGTGGGAAGAAATTCATCAAGTGGTATTTTGGTAGAGTATAGAAAGGAGACGTTGTGAGTAGCACATGAGGTACCAGTAGGAGATCATTTGGTAGTAAGGAAAACTCAAGCTAAAATACAAAATATTTTTATTGACCTGGAATACATAAAGATGTAGTTACATTTTGTCAATCATGGCACACCTGTCAAGTGATAGGGAAACCTCAAGCAGTGATAAAACCAGTGCCCTTAGTAACCATTCCAGCATTTGAGGAACCTTTTACAAGGGTCTTAATTGATTGCGTAGGACCGCTTCCTAAAATGAAAATGGGGAATCAATATCTTTTGACTATAGTGGATGTGTCTACTAGGTTTCCAGAGGCTATGCCAATACACAATATTACAGCTAAAAAGATTGTGGAGGAGTTACTTAAATTCTTTACTAGATATGGGCTAACCACAGAAATACAATCAGATCAAGGATCAAAATTTACCTCAAGGTTATTCAAGGAGGGCAGCATGGTGGCTCAGTAGGTAGCACTGCAGCCTCACGGCGCCGTGATCCCAGGTTCAATCCCAGTTCTGGGTCGCTATCCGTGTGGAGTTTGCACATTCGCCCCATGTTTGCGTGGAATTCGCCCCCACAGCCCAAAGATGTGCAGGGTAGGTGGATTGGCCACGCTAAATTGCCCCTTAATTAGAAAAATAAATTGGGTGCTCTAAATTTATTTTTAAAAAGGTTACTCAAGGAGTTTATAGATAGCTTTGGAGTAAAACAATTTAAATCAACTGCGTACCATCCAGAATCGCAGGGAGCGTTGGAATGGTGGCATCAGACGTTAAAGACAAAGTTGAGGGCGTATTGTCAAGATTATCCAGAGGATTGGGATCGAGGAATTCCATTTGTACTGTTTGCAATTAGGGATGCACCTAATGAGTCAACCAAATTCATTTACTTTGAACCAAGTTTTGGCCATGAGGGGAAGGGGACCACTTAAATTGATTGAGGAGAAATTGGTGAGTGCGCAGTCTGAAATTACATTATTGGATTATCTTTCAAATTTTAGGGAACAATTAAATAGAGCAGGTGAATTAACTAGACAACATTTAAACGTTGCATAGCATGTGATGAAACAGGGAGCGGATAAGAAAGCAAAAGTCCGTAGTTTTGCCAGTGGAGATAAAGTTTTAGTGAAGAACCAAATTCAGATGACTCTGAATTTGACATTCTTCAAATTAAATTGGATAACGAGGAAGTTCTTAAAAATTGGGATAAATTATTGAGTTACCTTCCAGAGGAAAAACGAACTGACCTGAAAGAGTTATTAATATCACAGGGGAAGGTTTGTGGAAATAAGTTGGGAAATACTAAAATGGTTAGATGTGATGTAGATGTGGGAAATGCTGTTCCAATTCAACAGCCATACAGACTTAACCCTTTAAAATTGGCACAGGTTCAAAAAGAAATTGAAAGTATGCATATGGATGGCATAATTGAAGTGGGTTGCAGCCAATGGAGTTCACCCATAGTGATGGTACCGAAACCGGACGGTACCCAACTATTCTGTGTGGACTATAGAAAGGTTAATGGAGTTACAAGAACAGACTCTTATCCTATCCCACGGTTGGAGGATTGCATTGAGAAGGTGGGACAATCAGCTTGTATCTCCAAACTGGATTTACTTAAAGGTTACTGGCAGGTAACGTCATCTGAAAGGGTGAAGGAGATTTCAGCTTCTGTGACTCCAGATGGTATATACCAATTCAAAGTTATGCTATTTGGCATGAAAAACACCCCAGCCACATTTCAGTGGTTAAGTAACAAAGTAATTTCAAGATTAC
The DNA here is from genome assembly GCF_047496885.1 of Scyliorhinus torazame. Lineage (NCBI taxonomy): Eukaryota > Metazoa > Chordata > Chondrichthyes > Carcharhiniformes > Scyliorhinidae > Scyliorhinus > Scyliorhinus torazame. Next base: position 130,702,483 of record NC_092711.1, read on the forward strand.
CCAATTGTGCGGTACACAAAGACGATCTGGTGATTTTGAGTCAGACTTGAAAAGAACATTTAAAGCATTAGATGGAGTTATTCGATCGACTTCAGGAAGCGGGTTTGGTGGTAAACCTAGCCAAAAGTGAGTTTGGAAAAGCCCAAGTCATGTTCCTTCGCCATGCAATTGGACATGGACAAATGGTCCCACAGGATGTGAAAACAAAAGTTATTGGGAAGTTTCCAATACCCTCGACACTAAGGGAAATAATGAGATTTCTAGGCATGAGTGGTTTTTACAGTAAATTTGTGCCGAACTTTAGCAGTGTGGTTGCTCCGCTGACGGACTTGAAGAAGCATAGCAAGTTTCAGTGGACGGCGGAGTGCCAACAGTTATTTGATCTTTTAAATTTAAACACAGAATTTTTAACGACATGCATATTAATCTTCTGAAGACTGGGTTAACCACTGCTCCTGTGTTGGCCACTCCAAATGACACAAAACCATTCAAGGTGGCTATCGATGCGAGTGATGTGGGCGTTGGTGCTGTGCTCTTGCAAGAAGACAACAAAGGAATAGAGCGGCCTATTGGATATTTTTCCAAGAAATTAAATGATCACCAGAGGAAGTGTTCAACAATTGAAAAGGAGACTTTGAGCTTGGTGCTAGCTTTGCAACATTTTAACATTTATGTTACTAGCAATTCGTCTGAAACAATTATATATACTGATCTTAATCCATTGACATTTTTAGAGTGATTCAGGAATACAAATGCCAGACTGTTTCGATGGAGTTTATTATTACAGCCATTTTATTTTAAAATTATACATGTGGCAGGACGAGAAAATGTGATAGCCAATGCTTTGTCACGAATGTGATGAAGAGAAGCAGGTTCGCTGGTGGAAGAAGAACTAAAATGGACTGTATTATTATCAAAGATTGCCTGTTTTGTTTTTATTTTAAAAAAAGTATGTTTATTGTCAATTGGTATTGATGGGCAAGTGAAAAGGTGAAAAATGAAACCATCTTTGAAAGTTGATGGTTTATTTTTTTTCTTGGGGGAGGTGTCATGGTTGTGTCCCTTTAAGAAATGTTTTTGTCTTATCACATGGCTTCAGTGATGTTATTGTGTGGGTGAAGCTGAGCTGTGGCTCTGAGTTTTAATTTCATTTTGAGGTTCTGGACTGGTTTGAACTGCACAGGTTGAAAGAAGTGTTTCTGTATCTTCATTTTAAAAGCTGTTTCCAGACTGCTTGTTAACTTAAAATAGATAATTGCTTTCTGGAAGGAATTCAAACCTCTGTTTGAAAAGGGGAACAGAGCCTCAATAACAAGTCTTATACCAGTAAGAGTGTCGTGTGCTGGGCCACACCTTTGAAAAGGGGTTTCTGGTTTTACTTGGATTTTGTTATTGAATTGGAACAGTTAAGAGGGAGTTCATTAAGGATTATACATAGATTACTGTAGCTGTGTGGGGTCTTTATGTTTGTAGTTGATAAACATTCTTACTGTGTGTGTTTATACAAATGTTAACTAAATTTGTAGAATAAAGCTTGTTTTTTGATTAAAAGTGCCTAAGAATGTTGAATAACATCTGAAAGACTGGCTCTTGTGCGCATTGTAACCAAAATCAATAAACAATTGTAGGTCAGGTGAACTCCATGATATACTTTGCAGTTTTCTAAACCCTGGGCAGCACGGTAGCATTGTGGATAGCACAATTGCTTCACAGCTCCAGGGTCCCAAGTTCGATTCCGGCTTAGGTCACTGTCTGTGCGGAGTCTGCACATCCTCCCCGTGTGTGCGTGGGTGCTCCAGTTTCTTCCCACAGTCCAAAGATGTGCAGGTTAGGTGGATTGGCCATGATAAATTGCCCTTAGTGTCCAAAATCGCCCTTAGTGTTGGGTGGGGTTACTGGGTTATGGGGATAGGGTGGAGGTGTTGACCTTGGGTAGGGTGCTCTTTCCAAGAGCTGGTGCAGACTCGATGGGCCGAATGGCCTTCTGCACTGTAAATTCTATGAATCTATGATAACACATTGAAGATGGCCAAATGTTATGTTTTCTCCCTGATATTCTGTTTGTCACTAATTTATTTCACAAACTAAAAGACAGATTTCACTGAAACTTGCTGCACTGGTCAGATATGGCCCATGGAAGAACTGAATCACTTTGGCCAAGATTGAGATCCTGGAATTTGTTTGAAGGATCCATTCGCATTGGGTGACCAGTTGAATTGACCTTTTTTTTTTAGATAATTGTGGTTTGTTTTATTTTGAGTGTTGATTGTTTTGGAATGTTGTGGATTGTTTCTGTTTGTCACCCCCAGCTGTCAAAATGTCAGCAGTTTTCAGAGCAGGTTGTTAGCTGTGAATTGGCCTGAAGTCTGCTCGGTGAGGTGGACACTGTTAATAAACAGATTTACTTTATTAGCTTTGTGGTTACAGAACATGTTTTCATCCCTATTTATTTTTCTGTGATACAATATCACTAAAATTGATTGATTTGAAGAAAATGTGATACACAAATAGCTTATGGCCTAAGGATGAAATGATCCTGGATTTCTTTTATATTCATACACAGGACCTGGTCCTCTGCACACAAAAAAAATGTGTCCAGGCACTGCATTTTTCAATTAAACAAAAGCTTGGAGGACAATTCTTCCCTAATGCATCCCCATGGAAAGGACTTGAGCAAACAGAGTCCACTGCCATTTTTGTATTGAAACAAAGCTTTGGAGAACAGTTCCCTGGTTTTCCTATGGCGGTGCTTCAATGAATTGGGAGTCCACTTGCCAACCAATCTGCACCTTGTTCCTCAGACGGTATGAATTCAAAGGAATTGTTCCCTTTGAAATTTGGTATTCTCGCATCTATCCTGATGATTACAAGATGAAAAACTTCAACAACATGTCGATCTCTTTCAGCAATACTCAATTTTGTGAAAGATTTTGTGAGTGAAATGTAGTTCTCTTCTTCCCAACAATTTATTGTGAACAATGATAACAAGTGCTGCGTTTGAATCAGAAGATTAATATGCATGTCGTTAAAAATTCTGTGTTTAAATTTAAAAGATCAATCATTTCTTTTTTTTAAATATATTTTATTAAAGTTTTCAAACAAAATGTTTCCGTTTTTACAAATCAACATAAAAATAATACAATAACTGATAATTAACATTATTTAAATAATATAGTGAACTAACAAAGTGACAAAAAATAGTGCTCCCCCCCCCCCCCCCCCCCCCCCCCCCCCCCCCCGCCCGGGTTGCTGCTGCTGTCGATCTATTTTCCGATAACGTTCCGCGAGATAGTCAAGGAACGGTTGCCACCGCCTGGAGAACCCCTGAGCCGATCCTCTCAACGCAAATTTCATTCATTCCAGCTTTATGAACCCTGCCATGTCGTTTATACAGGCCTCCACGCCGGGAGGTTTCGCTTCCTTCCACATGAGTAAGATCCTTCGCCGGGCCATCAGGGACGCAAAGGCCAGAATATCGGCCTCTTTTGCCTCCTGCACTCCCGGCTCTTCCGCTACCCCAAATATCGCTAACCCCCAGCTTGGCTTGACCCGGACCTTCACCACCTTTGAAATCACCTTTGCCACTCCCCTCCAGTACTCATCCAATGCCGGACACGACCAGAACATGTGTGTGTGGTTCGCCGGGCTTCCCGAGCACCGAGGAAATTCCCTCACCTGTTGCCTCGTAAACGCCCTCACTTGCATATATCTGAAGATATTCCCCGGGGGCAACTCATATTTTTTCTCCAGTGCTCCCAGGCTCGCAAACGTCCCGTCAATAAACAGGTCCCTCAGTCTCCTAATTCCTGCTCGTTGCCAACTCTGGAACCCCCCCGTCCATCCTTCCTGGGACAAACCTGTGGTTATTCCTGATCGGGGACCACACCGAGGCACCCGTCACCCCCCTGTGTCGCCTCCACTACCCCCAGATCCTCAAGGTTGCCACCACCACTGGGTTTGTGGTATACCTTTTCGGGGAGAACGGCAGCGGCGCCGTCACCAGCGCCTTTAGGCTCGTTCCTTTACAGGACGCCATCTCCAGCCTCTTCCACGCCGCCCCCTCCCCGTCCCTCATCCACTTACAAACCATCGCCACATTGGCGGCCCAGTAGTAGTCGTTCAGGCTCGGCAGCGCCAGTCCCCCTCTATCCCTACTGCGCTGCAGGAACCCCCTCTTTACCCTCGGGGTCTTCCCTGCCCACACAAAGCTCATAATGCTCCTATCTATTTTCTGGAAAAAGGCCTTTGTAATCAGAATGGGGAGACTGAAACATGAAAAGAAACCTCGGGAGGACCATCATCTTGACCGCCTGCACTCTGCCCGCCAATGAGAGCGGCAGCATATCCCACCTCTTGAAATCCTCCTCCATCAGCTCCACCAGTCGCGTCAGATTAAGTCTGTGTAGAGTTCCCCAGTTCCTGGCTACCTGGATCCCCAAGTATCGGAAGCTCCTTTCCACTCTCAACGGCAGAGCGTCTATTCCTCTTCCCTGGTCCCCGGGGTGTATTACAAAAAGCTCGCTCTTCCCCATATTTAGCCTGTATCCCGAGAAATCTCCAAACTCCCTCAAAATCTGCATAACCTCTGGCATCCCCTTTACAGGGTCCGCAACGTATAGCAGTAAGTCATATGCGTAGAGCGACACTCGATGCTCCTCTCCCCCTCTAACCACCCCCCTCCACTTCTTAGAGTCCCTCAACGCTATGGCCAGTGGTTCAATTGCCAATGCGAACAGTAATGGGGACAGGGGACACCCCTGTCTTGTTCCCCTGTGTAGCTGAAAATACTCCGATCTTTGCCGGTTTGTGACTACACTTGCCACTGGGGCCCCATATAAGAGTCTGACCCATCTGACAAACCCCTCCCCGAACCCAAACCTCCTCAGCACCTCCCACAAATAGTCCCACTCCACCCTATCGAATGCCTTCTCCGCATCCATCGCCGCCACTATCTCTGCCTCCCCCTCCGCTGGGGGCGTCATCATCACCCCCAGCAGCCGTCGCACGTTGACATTCAGTTGTCTCCCCTTTACAAACCCTGTCTGGTCTTCATGCACCACCCCGGGACGCAATCCTCTATCCTTGTCGCCAGCACTTTTGCCAGCAGTTTGGCGTCTACATTTAGGAGTGAGATAGGCCTATATGACCGGCATTGCAGCGGATCTTTATCCCGCTTCAGGATTAATGATATCGTCGCCTCCGACATTGTCGGGGGTAGTATCCCCCCTTCCCTGGCCTCGTTTCAGGTTCTCGCCAGCAGCGGAGACAACAGGTCCACATATTTCCTATAGAATTCCACCGGAAACCCGTCTGGTCCCGGGGTCTTCCCTGCCTGCATGTTCCCCAGTCCCTTAGTCACCTCGTCCATCTCAATTGGCGCCCCCAGACCTGCCACCTCCTGCTCCTCCACTCTCGGGAACCTTAGTTGGTCCAGAAAATGTAGCATTCCCTCCGGGGGTTGGGACTTATATAGCCTCTCATAAAAGGCCTTAAACACCTCATTTACCTTCCCTGCTCTCTGCTCCATAGTTCCCGTTTCATCCTTAACTCCCCCAATCTCTCTCGCCGCTATCCTCTTACGAAGCTGGTGGGCCAGCAGCCAGCTCGCCTTTTCCCCATACTCATATCTCATCAGCTGTGCCTTCCTCCACTGTGCCTCTGCCTTTCCTGTGGTCAGCAGGTCAAACTCCGTCTGAAGTCTTCGCCTTTCTCTATATAGTCCTTCGTCCGGGGCCTCCGCATATCTTTTATCCACCCTCAAAATCTCCCCCACTAATCTCTCCCTTTCTTTGCCCTCTTGTTTCTCCTTGTGGGCTCTAATGGAGATCAGCTCTCCCCTAACCACCGCCTTCAGCGCTTCCCATACTACCCCCACCTGGACCTCACCATCGTCATTGACCTCCAGGTATCTCTCAATACACCCCCGCACCCTTCCACAGACCCCCTCATCCGGCAATAGTCACACATCCAGTCGCCAGAGTGGGCGCTGCTCCCTCTCCTCTCCTAGTTCCAAATCCACCCAGTGCGGGGCATGGTCTGAAACGGCAATGGCCGAGTACTCCGTTCCTGCCACCTTCGAGATCAGTGCCCTACTCAAAACAAAGAAATCTATCTGGGAGTATACCTTGTGGACATGGGAGAAAAAGGAGAATTCTTTGGCCGACGGCCTCGCAAACCTCCACGGATTCACTCCCCCCATTTGATCCATAAATCCCCTAAGCACCTTGGCCACTGCCGGCCTTCTTCCGGTCCTGGATCTAGACCGGTCTAGCCCTGGATCCAGCACAGTATTAAAATCCCCCCCCCATTACCAGGCTTCCCACCTCCAGGTCCGGAATACGTCCCAGCATCCGCTTCATAAATCCCGCGTCATCCCAGTTCGGGGCATATACATTTACCAGCACGACCTCCTTTCCCTGCAATCTACCACTCACCATCACGTATCTACCCCCGTTATCCACCACTATATTCTTAGCCTCGAACGCCACCCGTTTCCCCACCAGTATCGCCGCCCCCCTGTTTTTCGCGTCCAACCCTGAGTGGAATACCTGTCCCACCCATCCTTTTCTTAACCTAACCTGATCCGCCACCTTCAGATGCGCCTCCTGGAGCATGACTACGACCGCCTTCAGTCTTTTTAAGTGCGCGAACACCCGGGCCCTCTTAATCGGCCCATTTAGGTCTCTCACATTCCACGTGATCAACCAGATTAACGCTCTTTTATTTTCTTCCTGTGAAGCACCGCCTTGGCCCGATTGAAGCTCGCCCTCCTTCTCACCACCTCCGCACTCCAGTCCTGATACACTCGTATCACTGCATTCTCCCACCCGCTACTCCGTACCTTCTTGGCCCAGCTCAGAACAGCCTCTCTGTCCATGAAGCGGTTAAATCTCACCACTACCGCCCTTGGTATTTCACCCGCCTTTGGTCTTCTCACAAGGACCCGGTGCGCTCCTTCCACCTCCAGGGGTCCCGTTGGGGCCTCAGCTCCCATTAGCGTGTGGAGCATCGTGCTCACATAAGCCCCAACATCAGCTCCCTCTGCTCCTTCGGGGAGACCTAAAATCCGTAGGTTCTTCCTCCTCGAGCTGTTCTCCAGGGCTTCCAACCTTTCGATACACCTCTTATGTAGCGCCTCGTGCGTCTCCGTTTTTACCACCATGCCCTGTATCTCATCCTCATTTTCGGCTTCCTTTGCCTTCACCCCACGGAGCTCTATCGCCTGGACCTTTTATGTTTCCTTCAGTCCATCGATTGCCAATAGCATCGGCGCCAGCACCTCCTTCTTTAGTTCCTCCACACACCGTCGGAGGAGTTCCTGCTGGTCCGGGCCCCATGTCGTCTGGGCTCCATCCGCCGCCATCTTGCTTCTCCCTTCTCTTCTCTGCCGCTGCTCCAAAGGATCCTTCGCAATCTGGCCACTGCCACTGGTCTTTTCCATACTCACCCGGAGGGAACACCTTCCTTTGTCACCCCACACTGGGTTTGGTCTGAAAAAATTTCCGTTGGGGCTCCCGAAAAGAGCCCAAAAGTCCGTTAGAACGGGAGCTGCCGAAACGTGCGGCTTAGCAGTGCATCACCGCAACCGGAACTGGCCTCCAAGATCAATCATTTCTGATCACTGCGCAATGATTAAGGAATGTGCAGACATCAGCTAATCCCACACTCCCAATATAGTCTGGTGTCAGATCATTAATGAATCACAAAAAGGCTGATGTCATCTTATGACATCACCACAATAGAATGTGATGACATCAGTGGATTACACAATCCCAATGGAATGCTGTGATGTCAGCTGGACTTCAGACATAAGCAGTGTGATGGGAAATGTACAGAACTGTCCCAGTTTTCTTCAATAGAGAAACTCTGCTGCCCCTGTCCCAACTCACATTGAGTCCCATTCACGTATCACCCCCTGCTCTCCCTGATCTACATTGACTGCCGTTCAATTAATACCTCTACTTTAAACTTCTGCTTGGGCCTGATTTTACCTCTGTAAGAGTGACTGGGATGTTGAGTCAGTTAAAATCAGGTCCATTCTTTTCAAATCCTTTCACAGCCTCATTTTTTTCCAAATCACCACATGGTCACAAATTCCCCTCTCCCATCTCTAATCTTCTCCAGTTGAACAACTCTCTTGAGATATCTGTGCTCCACTAATTCTGCCCTCTTCAATATCCCTGGTTTCAACTGCACAACCACTGGGACCTTGTCCTCAGTTGCCTGGGCCTCAGGCTCTGGAGTTCACTCCCTAAACCTCTCTGTCCCTCGATCTCTTTTGCTTCTTTAGGACATTCCTTAAAACCTACCTCTTTGACCAAGTGACTGGTCATCTGAACTAATATCTCTGTATGTGGCTCAGTGTCAAATTCTGTCTGGTATTCACATCAGTGAAGCTCTCTGGGGAAGTTTAACGGTGCTATACAAATGCAAGTTGTTTCTGTTGTGGTTAGATCATATTCAGTGGAACTTGCTATTGTTAAGCAGTCAAACACGTTCTTGCTGTGTCCAGAGAGAGCTACAGGAAGGCTATTGACTATATTCGGCCATGCAAGACTTCAATGTTTAAAATACACAGAGGAATGAAGACATTGTTCTATCAGTCACTTAGAACGAACGAGAAACCCTTCTCTTTAAATATATATATATACAGGGAAGAGACTGCAATTAAATCTGTCCCTCTTAACCTGCACAAAAGCAGAAGAATCAGATTCACAGGCTGCAGAAGGAGTCCATTCGGCCCATCATTCCCCTGCTATCTCTTTGAAAGGACTCTCTGATTCATCCAACTGCTCTTCCCCCACAGCCCTGCAAATCCTTCCATTTCAAGTATTTACCCTTTGGAAAGATACTATTGAATCTGCCTTCAGGCAGATCAGAACAACTCACTGTGAAAAATAAAATGAAATCTCATCCCCCCGTCTGGCTCCTTCGCCAATGAGCTTAGAGGGACTGACTTTCTGTTTATTAGCCTCCCAACCCCTCTCATAAACCTTTTCTAAAGTGCATTAATCTAATGAAGAGTCCACCAAAACCAAATATATATTAATATAATTAATTTAATGTCTTAATTTATTAATTATAAATCATGGAGAAAGATTGTTCAGAGTGCGGCCAATCCTTGGAACGAGGTTGGATTAAAGACAGGACACCTGTAGTGGTGGAAAAAGACTATTTCCTGTGTTACAGATACCGGACCAGACCCCAATTTATGTTAGGAAACTAGACCAGACTCCAACGATTTTTCAATTTGTAAAACTGTGAGGAAAGGATACCTCACCCCAGGAGTGATTCCACTGACTAACAGCGATCTTTTATATTAAAACAAACTTTATTATTAACACAGGACCAACTACACTAATATCACTGAAAATAGCCACAACTAACAGTTACAATTCTTAACAATAACAGGAAACATTTAAACTACTAACTTATACCTTCTCGATCTCCAATTAAGCAAAGCCCATTACAGGTCAAAAGTCACTTGTAAAGCTGGGCAGCACGGTAGCACAAGTGATTAGCACTGTGGCTTCACAGCGCCAGGGTCCCAGGTTCGATTCCCCGCTGGTTCACTGTCTGTGCTGAGTCTGCAAGTACTCCCCGTGTCCGCGTGGGTTTCCTCCGGGTGCTCCGGTTTCCTCCCACAGTCCAAAGACGTGCAGGTTAGGTGGATTGGCCATGATGAATTGCTCTCAGTGACCAAAAAAGTTAGGAGGGGTTATTGGGGTTACAGGGGTAGGGTGGAAGTGAGGGCTTAAGTGGGTCGGTGCAGACTCGATGGGCCAAATGGCCTTCTCCTGCAGTGTATGTTCTATCTAAATAAAGCTAGCAAACACAGGAATACTTGCTGTCCTCTGTGTGGAGAGTTGCTTTCAGCACAGGCGAGAGACCCTTACAGGCACAACCTGCAAGTCCTGTCTTTGGCGGACTAAAAGCTAAACTGCTTGCTGCAGACCTGGCTCCTCCCATTAATTACATCATCGCTATCCTGCGAACTGTCTTATGACCATCTTACTGAGGCTAAAAACCCTCAAATATCTAAGCCCCAGGGAACCTTCTTTCTATGAACAAAATTCCATTAGCCCTATGTAGGTAAACAATTAAATGGTTGGAATCAATGATTAACTCACTTCCACAACATCTTTTTTTTAAAAATGTTTTTATTCAAGTTTTTTCCATAATTTTTTACAAAACACTACAATAGAAAATATAATGCAAAGAAGGCAAAACACTGTGCCAACAAAACAACTTAACCCCCTAACCAACTCAGAATTTAATAAACAAAAACAAAGCAAAGTAGGGCATCCGTCCCTGACAAATAAAATGAGATCCTCCCCCCGGGTTGCTGCTGCTGCTGACCTCCCACCTAACGCTCCGCCAGAAAGTCAAGGAATGGTTGCCACCGCCTGGAGAACCCCTGCACAGACCCTCGCAAGGCAAACTTTATCTTCTCCAACCTAAGAAACCCCGCCATGTCATTGACCCAAGCCTCCACACTTGGGGGCTTTGCGTCCCTCCACATTAACAAGAGCCTTCTCCGGGCTGCCAAGGAGGCAAAGGCTAGAACTCCGGCCTCCTTCAACTCCTGCACTCCCGGAAAGTCCGATACACCAAATATCGCTATCCCCCAGCTCGGTTTCACCCGAGTGTCCAAGACCTTGGACATAGCCTTTGCAAAGCCCTCCCAAAATTCCGTAAGTGCCGAGCATGCCCAGAACATATGGACATGATTTGCTGGGCTCCCTGAACACCTCACGCACCTGTCCTCTACCCCAAAAAACCTACTCATTCTCGCCCTTGTCAATGCGCCCAGTGCACCACTTTAAACTGCATCAGGCTAAGCCTGGCGCAAGATGAGGAGGAATTGACCCTGCCCAGGGAGTCAGCCCACAGGCCCTCATCCAGCTCCTCCCCCAGCTCCTCCTCCCACTTGCCCTTCAGTTCTTTCACCGAGGCCTCCTCCGCCTCCTGCAGCTCCTGGTATATGTCAATAGTTTGCCATCCCCCAGCCACACCCCCGAGACCACCCTATCCTGTATCCTCCGGGCAGGCAGCAGCGGAAATTCCCCCTGTTTTTTCACAAATGCTCTAACCTGCATGTACCTAATGGTGTTCCCCGGGGATAACCCAAATTTCTCCTTCAGCGCCCTCAGACTGGCAAAAGTCCCATCGATAAACAAATCCCCCATCCTTCTGATTCCTGCACTGTGCCAGCCTAGGAACCCACCATCTATCCTACCTGGAACAAATCTGTGGTTGTTCCGTATCGGGATCCAAACTGAGGCCCCTACCTCCCCCCTATGCTGTCTCCACTGCCCCCAAACCCTCAGTGTCGCCGCCACGACCGGGCTCGTGGTATACCGCGTCGGCAGAAGCGGCAACGGTGCCGGGACCAGTGCCCCCAGGCTAGTATCTGTACAGGACGCCGCCTCCACCCGTTTCCCTGCCGCCCCCTCTTCCTCCATTCCCCATTTCCGAATCATCGACGCATTCGCTGCCCAGTAATAGTTGCACAGGTTCGGCAGCGCCAACCCCCCCTCACCCCCGACCGCGCTCCAAAAACAGTCTCTTAACCCGCGGGGTCTTATTTGCCCACAAATCCCGTGATACTCCTATTTACCCGCTTGAAAAAGGACTTGGGGATGAGAATGGGCAGGCACTGGAAGACGAACAAGAACCTAGGGAGGACCGTCATCTTTACGGACTGCACCCTGCCCGCCCGGGAGAGTGGCAACATGTCCCACCTCCTAAAGTCCTCCTCCATCTGACCCACCAGCCGCGCTAAGTTGAGCTTGTGCAAGACCCCCCAGCTCTTGGCCACCTGGATTGCCAAGTACCGGAAGTTCCTCTCCACCATCTTGAGCGGTAGCTCCCCCAACCTCTTTTCCTGGCCCCTCGCATGCACCACAAAAAGCTCACTTTTTCCCACGTTTAGCTTGTATCCCGAAAAGTCTCCAAAATCCCGAAGAACCTGCATGACCTCCCCCATCCCCTCCACCGGATCTGCAATATACAGCAGCAGGTCATCCGCATTCAGCGAAACACGGTGCTCCTCCCCTCCCCCTCCCCCCTCCTCCCCCCAAACCAACCCCCTCCAGTTTCTGGACTCCCTCAACGCCATGGCCAGTGGCTCAAATGAAAGGGCAAACAGCAGGGGGGACAAAGGGCACCCCTGCCTCGTTCCACGCTATAACCTAAAGTACCCTGATCGCAGCTGGTTCGTCGACACACTCGCTACCGGGGCCTGGTACAACAATTTGACCCACCCCATGAATTCCTCCCCAAATCCAAATCTGCCTTACACCTCCCAGAGGTACTCCCACTCCACCTGATCGAAGGCCTTCTCCGCGTCCATTGCGACTACCACTTCTGCGTGTCCCCCCTCTGAGGGCATCATGATCACATTCAGGAGACTCTGCACATTCGTATTCAGCTGCCTGCCCTTCACAAACCCCGTCTGATCCTCATGAATCACTCCGGGACACAATCCTCAATCCTAGTGGCCAAGATCTTGGCCAACAGCTTGGCATCCACCTTAAGGAGTGAAATCAGACTATAGGAGCCGCATTGCAACGGGTCCTTATCACGCTTGAGGATAAGCGAGATCAGAGCCTGCGACATCATCGGGGGAAGGTTACCCTTTTCCTTAGCCGCGTTAAAAGTTCTCAACAACAGCGGGCCCAACACCTCCGAGATTTTCCGATAGAACTCTACGGGGAACCCATCCGGCCCCGGGGCCTTGCCCACCTGCATACTCCCCAACCCCTTAACTAGCTCTTCCATCCCAATCGGGGTCCCCAGTCCCTCTATCCGCCCTTCCTCCACCTTTGGGAACTTCAGTTGGTCCAGGAACTGCCTCATCCCCTCCCCACCCTCCGGGGGTTCTGACTCATACAGTTTACCCAAAAAGTCCTTAAAGACCTCGTTTATTTTAGCTGAACTTCGCACCGTGTTCCCCCCCCCATCTCTAATTCCCCCAATCTCCCTAGCCGCCTCCCTCTTCTGCAGCTGATGCGCCAGCATCCGACTTGCCTTCTCCCCATACTCATACACTGCTCCCTGTACCTTCCTCAACTGGGCCTCAGCCTTCCCCATGGTTAGCAAGTCAAACTCCGTTTGGAGGCTCCGGCGCTCCTTCAGCAGCCCCTCCTCGGGGGATTCCGCATACCTCCTATCTACCCTCAGTATCTCCCCCACCAATCTCTCCCTCTCCGTCCTCTCTCTCTTTTCCCTGTGGGCCCTGATTGAGATTAACTCCCTCCTGACCACTGCCTTCAGTGCCTCCCAGACCACACTCACCGACACCTCCCCATTATCATTGGCCTCCACATATCTTTGGATGCACCTCCGGACCCGCCCACAGACCTCCATATAACAATATTAGGCGGGAACTGAAGAACATAGATTGGGGGCAGATGTTTGAGGGCAAATCAACATCTGACATGTGGGAGGCTTTCAAGTGTCAGTTGAAAGGAATACAGGACCGGCATGTTCCTGTGAGGAAGAAAGATAAATACGGCAATTTTCGGGAACCTTGGATGACGAGTGATATTGTAGGCCTCGTCAAAAAGAAAAAGGAGGCATTTGTCAGGGCTAAAAGGCTGGGAACAGACGAAGCCTGTGTGGCATATAAGGAAAGTAGGAAGGAACTTAAGCAAGGAGTCAGGAGGGCTAGAAGGGGTCACGAAAAGTCATTAGCAAATAAGGTTAAGGAAAATCCCAAGGCTTTTTACACGTACATAAAAAGCAAGAGGGTAGCCAGGGAAAGGGTTGGCCCACTGAAGGATAGGCAAGGGAATCTATGTGTGGAGCCAGAGGAAATGGGCGAGGTACTAAATGAATACTTTGCATCAGTATTCACCAAAGAGAAGGAATTGGTAGATGTTGAGTCTGGAGAAGGGGGTGTAGATAGCCTGGGTCACATTGTGATCCAAAAAGACGAGGTGTTGGGTGTCTTAAAAAATATTAAGGTAGATAAGTCCCCAGGGCCTGATGGGATCTACCCCAGAATACTGAAGGAGGCTGGAGAGGAAATTGCTGAGGCCTTGACAGAAATCTTTGGATCCTCGCTGTCTTCAGGGGATGTCCCGGAGGACTGGAGAATAGCCAATGTTGTTCCTCTGTTTAAGAAGGGTAGCAAGGATAATCCCGGGAACTACAGGCCGGTGAGCCTTACGTCAGTGGTAGGGAAATTACTGGAGAGAATTCTTAGAGACAGGATCTACTCCCATTTGGAAGCAAATGGACGTATTAGTGAGAGGCAGCACGGTTTTGTGAAGGGGAGGTCGTGTCTCACTAACTTGATAGAGTTTTTCGAGGAGGTCACTAAGATGATTGATGCAGGTAGGGCAGTAGATGTTGTCTATATGGACTTCAGTAAGGCCTTTGACAAGGTCCCTCATGGTAGACTAGTACAAAAGGTGAAGTCACACGGGATCAGGGGTGAACTGGCAAGGTGGATACAGAACTGGCTAGGCCATAGAAGGCAGAGGGTAGCAATGGAGGGATGCTTTTCTAATTGGAGGGCTGTGACCAGTGGTGTTCCACAGGGATCAGTGCTGGGACCTTTGCTCTTTGTAGTATATATAAATGATTTGGAGGAAAATGTAACTGGTCTGATTAGTAAGTTTGCAGACGACACAAAGGTTGGTGGAATTGCGGATAGCGATGAGGACTGTCTGAGGATACAGCAGGATTTAGATTGTCTGGAGACTTGGGCGGAGAGATGGCAGATGGAGTTTAATCCGGACAAATGTGAGGTAATGCATTTTGGAAGGTCTAATGCAGGTAGGGAATATACAGTGAATGGTAGAACCCTCAAGAGTATTGAAAGTCAAAGAGATCTAGGAGTACAGGTCCACAGGTCATTGAAAGGGGCAACACAGGTGGAGAAGGTAGTCAAGAAGGCATACGGCATGCTTGCCTTCATTGGCCGGGGCATTGAGTATAAGAATTGGCAAGTCATGTTGCAGCTGTATAGAACCTTAGTTAGGCCACACTTGGAGTATAGTGTTCAATTCTGGTCGCCACACCACCAGAAGGATGTGGAGGCTTTAGAAAGGGTGCAGAAGAGATTTACCAGAATGTTGCCTGGTATGGAGGGCATTAGCTATGAGGAGCGGTTGAATAAACTCGGTTTGTTGTCACTGGAACGACGGAGGTTGAGGGGCGACCTGATAGAGGTCTACAAAATTATGAGGGGCATAGACAGAGTGGATAGTCAGAGGCTTTTCCCCAGGGTAGAGGGGTCAATTATTAGGGGGCATAGGTTTAAGGTGAGAGGGGCAAGGTTTAGAGTAGATGTACGAGGCAAGTTTTTTACACAGAGGGTAGTGGGTGCCTGGAACTCGCTACCGGAGGAGGTGGTGGAAGCAGGGACGATAGGGACATTTAAGGGGCATCTTGACAAATATATGAATAGGATGGGAATAGAAGGATACGGACCCAGGAAGTGTAGAAGATTGTAGTTTAGTCGGGCAGTATGGTCGGCACGGGCTTGGAGGGCCGAATGGGCCTGTTCCTGTGCTGTACATTTCTTTGTTCTTTGTTCTTTGTCCTCGTCTGCCAGTAGACCCACGTCCATTCGCCACAATGGGCACTGGCCCCTCTCCTCCCCCAACTCCAGCTCCACCCAGTGCGGGGCATGGTCCGAGATCGCAATGGGCGAATACTCCGTCCCCTCCACCCTCGAGATCAGTGCCCTGCTTAGCACGAAAAAATATATCCGCGGGTAAGCCTTGTGTACATGGAAGACTAGCCATCTCCTTTTTTAGGCCAACCACGTGCCCGCGCCTCCCGCACCCGCCAGTCCCCCAGGTGGAGGCTCCCCGCCCCGACTCTCCCTCTTACCATCGATTCCCCCTCAATCAGCACAGCAGCAACCCAGTTCCCCCCCCCCCAAACCCCCTCCCCCAACCAAGCAACTGCTTAATCCCCCTATCCCCCCATTGCACTCCCGTAAGCCAGCTGACTCATGCTGACCCCGGCCGCTCCCACCTCGAATCCCCCTTTGGATTCCCCATCCAAATCTCCAGCCCCCCCCCCCCCACCTAAATGGGGTAAAGAGAGACCCCCCCCCCCCTTACACCCCATATAAACTAATGCGGACCTTGAACACAGTACCGTCCCCCGCTTCGGGTACCGCCCCCACCATTTCGTGGGAAAAAGCCGCGCTCCCTGCCTGGGCCGACCCCACCCCCTATGACGCAGCTCCTCCCAACTGCGACCTCGCCCCAATCCCCCAGACCCAAGAAAAAGCGGGGAAAAACCCCACCCAAACACCGCCCCATCTCCCTCACCCACAACCCTCATAACATACTGCAAACCATTAATTCGAGTCCAACTTCTCATTTTTGATGAAAGTCCACGCCTCATCCGGCGTATCAAAATAGTGGTGTCGGTCCTGGTATGTGACCCACAGCCTCGCCGGCTGTAACAGCCCGAACTTCACCCCCTTCCCGTGGAGGACCACCTTGGCCTGATTGAATCCTGCCTGCTTCTTGGCCAGCTCTGCACTCCAGTCCTGGTAAATCCGGATCTCGGTGTTCTCCCACCTGCTGCTCTGCTCCTTCTTCACCCATCGCAGGACACACTCCCGGTCGGTGAAGCGGTGGAACCTCACCACCATAGCCCTCGGCGGTTCATTCGTCCTTGGCCTCCTGGCCAGGACTCTATGCACCCCATCCAGCTCCAGGGGCCTCATGAAGGTCCCGGTGCCCATCAGCGTACTCAGCATCGTGGCCACATACGCCCCAGCAACTGACCTCTCCACGCCTTCAGGGAGACCCAGAATCCGCAGGTTCTGCCTCCTCGGCCTATGCTCCAGGTCCTCCAGCTTCTCCTGCCATTTTTTGTGCAGCGCCTCGTGCGCTTCCACCCTGACCGCCAGGCCCAGAATCTCGTCCCCATTCTCAGAGGCCTTCTGCTGCACCTCCTTAATCGCCGTCCCCTGCATCTTCTGGGCCTCCACCAACCTTTCGATCAACGCCTTCATCGGGGCCAACATCTTCGCCTTCAAGTCCGCAAAGCAGCTTCTCAAAAACTCCTACTTCTCCCGAGACCACTGGGCCCACACTGCCTGGTCCCCGCCCGCCGCCATCTTGCTTTTTCGCACCCTTTCTCCTCTTTTCTCTAAAGCCACTTTTTTGACCGCTCCGCTCCTGGTCCACTCCATACAGTGCTGGGGGACCCTCACTGTTTCCTTCGCACACCGGGAATCGTCGTCCAAATACCGCTGGAGTTCCTTAAAAGGGCCCAAAATTCCGTTATCGGCGGGAGATGCCGACCGTGCGACCTACCAAGGCATAGCCGCAATGGGAAGCCACTTCCACAACATCTTAATTGCATCTTTTGCAGACACACCTGCCTGAATGCTGAACCAGGATTTAAAAAAGTTATGTTACAAAAGATATATTACCTGAGCCACGTGCAAATTGGCATAGGGATGAGAAAATTAGGGAAGTAAATAAGTGGCTAAAAGAATGGTTTGGGAAAGAGGGTTTCCATTTCATGGGCATTGGGATCAGTATTGGGACAAGAGGGAATTGTACTGTTGGGATGGACGCCACCTGAATTGATCTGGGACCAGTGTCCTAGCAGAAAGGATAAATAGGGTGATCATTTTTAAAAATAAATTGAGAGTACCCAATTCTTTTTTTCCCAATTAAGGAGCAATTTAGCGTGGCCAATCCACCTACCCTGCACATCTTTTTGGGTTGTGGGGGTGAGTCCCATGCAGGCACTGGGAGAACAGTGACCCGGGCCGGGATCGAACCCGGGTCCTCGGCACCGTGAGGCCGCAGTGCTAACTGCTGTGCCACTGTGCCACCCTCAATAGGGTGGTCATAAGGACTTTCAAGTAGTCAATTGGGGGGATGGGAGGGTGGGCGGAGGGGGGTGGGGGGTGTGGGTGGGCGTGAGTCAATACAGTTCTAAAAACAAGCAGCAGGGCAGAGGGTAAAGAAATAGTGAGGAAGCCAACTTCAGGAACTGTAGCTAATGGCAAAACTCCAAGAAGTATCCAAGTTAAACAAGAGGACAAAAATAATAAACAAGCGAATAAAGCATCAATGCTGAGGTACAGGTTAGGGGTATAGCCCAAGTCAGAGTTCTATAAAGTAATGCACGGAGTGTAAGGAATAAACTAGATGAGCTGCAGGTGAAATCCAAATTGAAGATTATGATGCAGTAGGTATTACAGAGACATGGCTGCAAGATGGTCGGGACTGGAAATTAAATATTCTCAAAATAAATTTAGAGTACCCAATTATTTTCTTTTCCAATTAAGGGGCAATTTAGCGTGGCCAATCCACCTAGCCTGCACATCTTTGGGTTGTGGGGGTGAGCCCCACGCAAGCACGGGGAGAATGTGCAAACTCCACTCGAATCCAGGGCCGGGATCGAACCCGGGTCCTCGGCACCGTGAGGCAGCAGTGCTGACTACTGCCCCATCGTGCCACCCTCTGGGAACTAAATATACCTGGTTATAAAGTTTGCAGGAGGGACAGGGAAGATGGCCAAGGTATTGGTGTAGCATTACTGATTAGGCGTACTGTCACCTCAATGATGAGGGAGGATATAATGAGGGGAAAGCATCCAGTGGAGACCATATGGGCGGAACTGAGGAACAGAAAAAGATCGAAATTGTAATGGGTGTTGTGTATCGACTTCCTGCTAGCAGTTCTGAGGTGTTAGATTGTATAAATGCAGAAATTAGGGATGTGTGTAACAAAGGCGGAGTAGTATTAATGGGGGATTTTAACTGACACACAGATTGGGAGAGGCAGATAAGGAGCTGTCAGAACGGGAGTGAATTTCTGGAATGTGTCCAGGATATTTTCCTGCAGCAATATGTTCCAGATGTAACAAGGGGACAGGCAATGTTAGATTTAGTTCTGAGTAATGAACCAAACTTAATTAGTAGCCTAACTGTGGGTGAGTATTTACCAAATAGTGATCACAACATGATTGAACTCAATGTAGCCTTTGAAAGTGAAAAACAAGATTCAGATACTGCAGTTTTGGACTTGGGTAACGCTGGCGTTAACGGGATGAGACAGAGACTGTCCTTGGTAAACTGGGGAGATCTGTTCATGGGCCAAATGACTGAAGATCAGTCGAGAATATTTAAAGAAACACTTAATGAGACACAGAACGAATATATACGTCTCAGAGGAAAAAGCTCCACTTCACATGAAAAAACAGCCATGGGCAACTAAAGAAGTTCGGGGCAGCATAAAACTAAAAGAGAGGGCTTACAAAAAATGAAAAACACAGCACCTATCCGGACCAATGGGATATCTACAACGACCAGCAAAGGATCACAAAGCAGCTTATAAGAGCTAAAAGGGATTGGGACTTCCGGTGACGGCGGGCGGGAGGCAGCCGCACAATGGAGGGCTCCCGTTCGGGAACGGCATTTTCGAGGCTTTAAGCCCGGTCCCAGGGTCCACGGTGGCGGCAAAAGCAGGGAGAAGGCACAGAGGCGGCACAGTGAAGAAAAATGTCGAGGGTGAGCAAAAGAATGGCCGTAAAGAAAACAGCTGAAGGTCCGTCGGGGAGTGGAAAGGTCACCAAGGAAAATGGAGGCTGGAGCCTCCACCGGGGAGGCCGCATTGCTGACGGCTGAAGAAATAACTAAGGTGATGGCTGCGGAATTCAAAAGGCAGTTTACAAAATACATGGAGACAATGAGGAAGGAGATGAGAGAGGTTTTGAGTGTGCTGGTGGAGGATGCGATTTCCCCGGTGACGACGGCGGTGGCGAGCGCAGTGGCGGAGGTGCGGGAGAAAGGGGAGGCGCTGAAGGAAGTGGAGGAGACGTTATTGCAGCACGGTGATCAACTTGCCTCGATGGGGAAAGAGATGCGGAAGGTGATGGATACTAACAAGGATCTGCGAGGAAATATGGAAGACCTGGAAAACAGATCCAGGCGACAGAATTTGAGGATTGTGGGACTGCCCGAAGGAGTTGAAGGACCGAGGCCGACTGAGTATTTTGCTGCGATGCTGGCAAAACTATTGGGGGAGGGGGAGGATCCCTCCCGATATGAACTGGATCGGGCTCATCGGTCGTGGAGGCCTGTACCAAAGGCGAGTGAGCCGCCAAGGGTAGTGACTCTGTGCTTCCGTAGGTACAGGGTTAAGGAGAAGGTCCTGAGCTGGGCCAAGCAGAAGCGGGTGGTGCAGTGGGCTGGAGCTGGTATACGTGTATACCAGGACTTTACGGTGGAGCGGCGAGGAGGCGGGCTGCCTTCAACCGGGTGAAGAGGGCACTGTACATTGGCAAGGTGCAGTGCGGCATTGTATATCCAGCGAAGCTGAGGGTGACTTACAAGCTCAGGGACTTTTATTTTGGAACGGCGGAAGCAGCGGAGGAGTTTGCGATGGCAGAAGGACTGTGGCAGAACTGACAAATTGAGAAATGGCCATGTGCCGATGTGACCTCATGACTGTATTTTCTTCTTTTTTGTATCACTGCGCGTGGGTGTATGGGCTAAAGGAGCCAATGTTGTATATATTTGGACAAGGGCAGGGACGGGACTTTCACTCGAAATGAGGGCTCTTTGGGGTGTAGGTGGATATGCGAGGTTTGTGTGCTAAAAGGGGATCTTTGGGCTTTCCTAGGGCCGGGCAAGGGGGAAAGGAACCGGGCGGGGGCCTCCACGCTGGCCGGTTTAAGCCGGCCAGTGAACGGGAGTGAGGTGGGGGAGGGGCTGCGGCCATCGGAGCCTGGCTGAACAGGGTCCGAGTGGTCTAGCCGGGGTGGAAAGTTGGGGGGAACCGAGGTTGGGAGGAGGAGTTTCACAAGAGGCAGTGGACGGGAGGAGCTGGAGACTTTGCGGGGGGGGGTGGGGGGGGGTGTACAACTCTTGGGTATCATGTATGGTACTCTTTCAGAGGCTGGATGGCGTTGAGTGTAGGGGGGGTGGGGAGTTGGAGTGGACTCTATAAGTCAATGGTGACCATGGGCGGTCCTAGGCTCCTTTTTCTTTTTCTCCTTTGTTTTTTGTTGCCACCATAGGCTGGTTTGTTCTCCCAGGTGAGCCAGAGAAGACAGAGCCAGGAGTGAGTCACAGCTAAGAGTGAGTTTGGGAATTTGAATCTAGGTGGGAATTGAATCAAATCAGTAAGGCAGCTCCTTTTAAATTTCAGGAGTTTAAATTAATTTAAATTAAGCTAGTATTGTGCAGTGTGGGTTAACAAGGGCTGCCCCACCCACTCACATAACTGGTTGGCAGTTAAGTGTCAGTCACTTAAATCTACCTTGATCTAAAAGCAGGTGGGGGAGGGGAGTCAATTCAGGACAGTTAAAAAAGAGCAACTTGTAAACTCACTCCCAGTGAGCCAGAGAAGACAGAGCCGGGAGTGAAACACAGCTAAGAGTGAGTTTGGGAATTTGAATCTAGGTGGGAATTCGAAGCTGGATGGGGAGGAAGTGCTTTTTATCCCTGGTAAGTGACTGGTAAGTAGTGTTTCTGTTTTTCTGTTTCTTTTCATTGGTATATTTATTTATTTTTTCTTTGTTGTTTTTTTTTGTTGAAATTGTAGTTGTTGAAGTTAACCGAAGGTTTAAGACATGGCAGGAGATCTCAGACCCGTGTCATGCTCCTCGTGTGCGATGTGGGAGCTCAGGGACACGTCCACTGTCCCTGGCTCCTTCACGTGCAAGAAGTGTGTCCAGTTGCAGCTCCTGTTAGACCGCTTGACGGCTCTGGAGCTGCGGATGGACTCACTTTGGAGTATCCGCGATGCTGAGGACGTCGTGGATAGCACGTTTAGCGAGTTGGTCACACCGCAGGTGAAAGGTACTGAGGGAGATAGAAAATGGGTGACCAAAAGACAGAGCAAGAGTAGGAAGGCAGAGCAGGTGTCCTCTGCGGTCATCTCCCTGCAAAACAGATATACCGCTTTGGATACTGTTGAGGGAGATGGCTCCCCAGGGGAAGGCAGCAGCAGCCAGGTTCATGGCAGCGTGGCTGGCTGTGCTGCGCAGCTGGGCAGGAAGAAGAATGGCAGGGCTATAGTGATGGGGACTCAATCGTAAGGGGAATAGACAGGCGGTTCTGTGGACGCAATTGAGACTCCAGGATGGTATGTTGCCTCCCTGGTGCAAGGGTCAAGGATGTCTCGGAGCGGCTGCAGGACATTCTGGGGGAGGGGGGGGGGTGAAGGGGGGGGAGGGTGAACAGCCAGTTGTCGTGGTGCACATAGGCACCGACGATATAGGAAAAAAAACGGGACGAGGTCCTACAAGCTGAATTTAGGGAGCTAGGAGTTGAACTAAAAAGTAGGACCTCAAAGGTAGTAATCTCAGGATTGCTACCAGTGCCACGAGCTAGTCAGAGTAGGAATGTCAGGATAGAGAGGATGAATGCGTGGTTCGAGAGATGGTGCAAGAGGGAGGGATTCAAATTCCTGGGACATTGGAACCGGTTCTGAGGGAGGTGGGACCAGTACAAACCGGACGGTCTGCACCTGGGCAGGACTGGAACCGATGTCCTAGGTGGGGGGGGTGTTTGCTAGAGCTGTTGGGGAGAGTTTAAACTAATGTGGCAGGGGGATGGGAACCAATGCAGGAAGTTGGAAGGTAGTAAAACAGGGACAGAAATAAAAGGCAGTAAGGGGGAAAGTGTAAGGCAGAGAAGCCATAGTCAAAAATCAAAAAGGGCGACAGTACAAGGTACAGTGACTGAGGGGAGCTCAGTGAATAGGACCAGGAATACTAAGATAAATAAAACGGGAAGTGAAAACATGAATGGTAAGCGATGCGGCAGGTTGTTACAGGTAGATGTGGGTTCGACGACAAGGAAAATTAGGAGAAAGGTTAAGAGGAAATATAACTTAGGAGAGGCTACTGATCGAGGTGTTAAGATTCAGAACAGAGGTAAAAAAGCCAACATAAGTGTACTTTACCTGAATGCTCGTAGTATTCGGAATAAGGTAAATGAGTTGATGGCGCAAATCATCGTGAATGACTATGATTTAGTGGCCATTACTGAAACATGGTTAAAGGATGGTCACGACTGGGATTTAAATATCCGAGGGTATCAAACTTTTTGGAAGGACAGAGTGGATGGTAAGGGAGGTGGTGTAGCTCTGTTATTTAAGGATGACATCCGGGCAACAGTAAGGGATGACATCGGTGCTATGGAGGATAAGGTTGAATCCATTTGGGTGGAAATCAGGAATAGTAAGGCGAAAAAGTCACTGATAGGAGTAATCTATAGGCCACCAAATAGTAACATTATGGTGGGGCAGGCAATAAACAAAGAAATAACTGATGCATGTAGAAATGGTACAGCAGTTATCATGGGGGATTTTAATCTACATGTCGATTGGTTTAACCAGGTCGGTCAAGGCAGCCTTGAGGAGCAGTTTATAGAATGTATCCGCGATAGTTTCCTCGAACAGTATGTAATGGAACCTACAAGGGAACAAGCGGTCCTAGATCTGGTCCTGTGTAATGAGACAGGATTGATTCAGGATCTCATAGTTAGGGATCCTCTCGGAAGGAGCGATCACAATATGGTGGAATTTAAAATACAGATGGAGGGTGAGAAGGTAAAATCAAGCACTAGTGTTTTGTGCTTAAACAAAGGAGATTACAATGGGCTGAGAGAAGAACTAGCTAAGGTAGACTGGGAGCAAAGACTTTATGGTGAAACAGTTGAGGAACAGTGGAGAACCTTCCAAATGATTTTTCACAGTGCTCAGCAAAGGTTTATACCAACAAAAAGGAAGGACGGTAAAAAGAGGGAAAATCGACCGTGGATATCTAAGGAAATAAGGGAGAGTATCAAATTGAAGGAAAAAACATACAAAGTAGCAAAGATCAGTGGGAGACTAGAGGACTGGGAAATCTTTAGGGGGCAACAGAAAGCTACTAAAAAAGCTATAAAGAGTAAGATAGATTATGAGAGTAAACTTGCTCAGAATATAAAAACAGGTAGTAAATGTTTCTACAAATACATAAAACAAAAAAGAGTGGCTAAGGTAAATATTGGTCCTTTAGAGGATGAGAGGGGAGATTGAATAATGGGAGATGAGGAAATGGCTGAGGAACTGAACAGGTTTTTTGGGTCAGTCTTCACAGTGGAAGACACAAATAACATGCCAGTGACTGATGGAAATGAGGCTATGACAGGTGAGGACCTTGAGAGGATTGTTATCACCAAGGAGGTAGTGATGGGCAAGCTAATGGGGCTAAAGGTAGACAAGTCTCCTGGACCTGATGAAACGCATCCCAGAATGCTAAAAGAGATGGCTAGGGAAATTGCAAATGCACTAGTGATAATTTACCAAAATTCACTAGACTCTGGGGTGGTCCAGGCGGATTGGAAAATAGCAAACGTGACACCACTATTTAAAAAAGGAGGTAGGCAGAAAGCGGGTAATTATAGGCCAGTGAGCTTAACTTCGGTAGTAGGGAAGATGCTGGAATCTATCGTCAAGGAAGAAATAGCGAGGCATCTGGATGGAAATTGTCCCATTGGGCAGACGCAGCATGGATTCATAAAGGGCAGGTCATGCCTAACTAATTTAGTGGAATTTTTTGAGGACATTAACAGTGCGGTAGATAACGGGGAGCCAATGGATGTGGTATATCTGGATTTCCAGAAAGCCTTTGACAAGGTGCCACACAAAAGGTTGCTGCATAAGATAAAGATGCATGGCATTAAGGGGAAAGTAGTAGCATGGATAGAGGATTGGTTAATGAATAGAAAGCAAAGAGTGGGGATTAATGGGTGTTTCTCTGGTTGGCAATCAGTAGCTAGTGGTGTCCCTCAGGGATCAGTGTTGGGCCCACAACTGTTCACAATTTACATAGATGATTTGGAGTTGGGGACCAAGGGCAATGTGTCCAGGTTTGCAGACGACAGTAAGATAAGTGGTAAAGCAAAAAGTGCAGAGGATGCTGGAAGTCTGCAGAGGGATTTGGATAGGCTAAGTGAATGGGCTAGGGTCTGGCAGATGGAATACAATGTTGACAAATGTGAGGTTATCCATTTTGGTAGGAATAACAGCAAAAGGGATTATTATTTAAATGATAAAATATTAAAACATGCTGCTGTGCAGAGAGACCTGGGTGTGCTAGTGCATGAGTCGCAAAAAGTTGGTTTACAGGTGCAGCAGGTGATTAAGAAGGCAAGTGGAATTTTGTCCTTCATTGCTAGAGGGATGGAGTTTAAGACTAGGGAGGTTCTGCTGCAATTGTATAAGGTGTTAGTGAGGCCACACCTGGAGTATTGTGTTCAGTTTTGGTCTCCTTACTTGAGAAAGGACGTACTGGCACTGGAGGGTGTGCAGAGGAGATTCACTAGGTTAATCCCAGAGCTGAAGGGGTTGGATTACGAGGAGAGGTTGAGTAGACTGGGACTGTACTCGTTGGAATTTAGAAGGATGAGGGGGGATCTTATAGAAACATATAAGATTATGAAGGGAATAGACAGGATAGATGTGGGCAGGTTGTTTCCACTGGCGGGTGAAAGCAGAACTAGGGGGCATAGCCTCAAAATAAGGGGAAGTAGATTTAGGACTGAGTTTTGGAGAAACCTCTTCACCCAAAGGGTTGTGAATCTATGGAATTCCTTGCCCAGTGAAGCAGTCGAGGCTCCTTCATTAAATGTTTTTAAGATAAAGATAGATAGTTTTTGAAGAATAAAGGGATTAAGGGTTATGGTGTTCGGGCCGGAAAGTGGAGCTGAGTCCACAAAAGATCAGCCAAGATCTCATTGAATGGCGGAGCAGGCTCGAGGGGCCAGATGGCCTACTCCTGCTCCTAGTTCTTATGTTTGTTTTATTGGATGCATATATTGACAGGTGGGCCGTTGTTTGGGGTGGTGGGAGGATGGTATTGTTAAGGGGATTGATTTTGCATTTGTTACCATGTGGGTGGGGTGTAAATTTTGAAGGAAAATGTGAAAATGGAGAATAAAAACATTTTTTTAAAAAAAGAGCTAAAAGGGATTATGAAAGGAAACTTGGAAGGGACATCAAAATCAATAAGAAGAAATGTTACAGTTATATAAAGGGAAAGCGGGTGGACAAGAGTGGTGTTGGCCACTAAAAGCTGAAATTGGAGATATTGTCAGTGGTAAGAAGGAAATGGCAGACATGTTGAACAATTACTTTGCCTCAATATGTACAGTAGAAAAACGAGGATAACTTGCTGCAAGTCACTAAAAAATGAAATGTCGAAAATGTTGGTAGCATTGTGGATAGCACAATTGCTTCACAGCTCCAGGGACCCAGGTTCGATTCCGGCTTGGGTCACTGTCTGTGCGGAGCCTGCACATCCTCCCCGTGTGTGCGTGGGTTTCCTCCGGGTGCTCCGGTTTCCTCCCACAGTCCAAAGATGTGCAGGTTAGGTGGATTGGTCATCATAAATTGCCCTTAGTGTCCAAAATTGCCCTTAGTGTTGGGTGGGGTTGCTGGGTTATGGGGATAGGGTGGAGGTGTTGACCTTGGGTGGGGTGCTCTTTCCAGGAGCCGGTGCAGACTCGATGGGCCGAATGGCCTCCTTCTGCACTGTAAATTCTATGATAAGGACAGAGACTTAATACACAATTAATGTAAACATAGCATTGTAACTACAAAATTAATGGCACTGAGCAACACGGTGGCGCAGTGGGTTAGCACTACTGCCTCACAGCGCCGAGGTCCCAGGTTCAATCCCGGCTCTGGGTCACTGTCCGTGTGGAGTTTGCACATTCTCCCCGTGTTTGCGTGGGTTTCGCCCCCACAATCCAAAGCTGTGCAGCTAGGTGGATTGGCCACACTAAATTGCCCCTTACTTGGAAAAAATGAATTGAGTACTCTAAATTTAAAAAAATAATGGCACTAAAGAGTGACAAATTCCGAGGGCCAGACAGCTTCCACCCAAGGGTGTTGAAGGAAGTAGGGGAGCACACTGTAGATGCCTGATGCATTCATTGTTCCCTAGATTCAGGAGTAGTCCCTCTGGATTGGAAAATTGCACATGTCACTCCACTTTTTAAGAAGGTTGAAAGGCGGAACCCAGGGAATTACAGACCGGTTAGCCTAACATCTGTGGTGCGGAAATTGCCAGATTCTATACTCAGGGAGAGGGTAACTAAACAGCTCGAAAGATTTTGATCAATCAGGGAGAGCCAGCATGAATTTGTGGAGGGAAGGTTATGCCTGACAAATCTCAGTGAATTTTTTGAAGAGGCGACTGTGGTAGTGGACAGGAGGTTATCGGATAGATCTGTACTTTGCTCAGAAAATCTTATGTGTCGCCGCACGATATATTACTCAACAGAACTTAAAACTGAGCTTCATGCGTGAAGTAAATTCAAGCTTTATTCGGTCAGTTTTCAGATGTCTCTTGATCAAGTCAGTTTGCTTGCAAATACAGAGTTTTTAAAAGTTCGTTTTGTCCAAGCAAGTACAGATGACTGAGTTAAATTCAATACAAATTACAGTTCTTGATGATTTCTTCAAATTAAAACACACGATTCAGAGAAGTTGAAAACAGACAAAATGGCAGCTTTCAGAGCGAAGCGCAGGAAATAGTTAAAAGACAGGAAGTAAGATGATTCCGGAATAATTTGCTCAAAATCGGCACCTATTTTTAAGGTAATTGCTGTCATTAATGTTCTGTCCCCTTTCTGTATGTGATTGGGTCATAATAATAATAGTTCATTTTATTCGATAAAAATGGCTGTCCATCAAATTTTTAGTATGGGGTGACTGTAACATCCCGTTCCCACCACACTTTATCAGTTCTCATGACCACTGAACTAGGAACTCTGCCCAGAATCACATACTAACAAATGTGTCTTTTTAATCTGATCATTCTCATGCTATTCAGCAGTTTTCACTGCCTGTCTGTTTGAACTGTGTGACCTTAGTGAACCATTTTGATCCTGAACCACTTTAATAAGCCATTTTGATTTTGAACCATTTCTTCTTTTTCAACTTATTACATATTAAAACTAGATTTCTATCAGTGTCTATTGATGTCATTAACTTGACTGCCAGGGGCATTTGACCAAGTCCCACATAAGAGTCTGTTAACTAAAGTGGAAGCCCTTGGAGTTGAGGGAAAACTATTGACATGGTTAGGAATTGGTTGAGTGGCAGGCGACAGAGAGTGGGGATAATGGGAAGTACTCTAATTGGCAGGATGTGACTAGTGGTGTATCACAGGGATCTATGTTGGGACTTCAATTATTCACATAATTTTTTAACGGCTTGGATGATGGCATAGAAAGTCATATATCCAAATTTGCAGATGATACAAAGTTAGGTGGCATTGTAGACAGTCTAGATGATAGCATAAAATTGCAAGAAGGTATTGACAGACTAGGATGGGCAAAATTATGGCAGATGGAATTCAAAGTTAGCAAGTGTGAGGTTATCCATTTTGGACCAATAAAGGATAGAATCAAAGAATCCCTACAGTGCAGAAGGAGGGCATTCAGTCCACCGAGTCTACACCAAACCTTTGAAAAAGCACTACATCCAAGCTCACACCTTTGCCCTGTCCCAATAACTCCTTAACTTAACCTACACATCTTGGCCCATCGAGTCTGCACTGACCCTCTGAAAAGCAGCCCACCTAGGCCCATTCCCCCGCCCTATCTCTGTAACCCCACCTAACATTTGGACACTAAGGGGCAATTTAGTATGGCAAATCCACCTAACCTGCACATCTTTGGCCTGCAGGAAACCAGACCACCTGGAGAAAACCCGGGGAGACACGGGGAGAACGTACAAACTCCACACAATCAGTCACCCAAGGTTGGAATCGAACCTGCGTCCCTGGCGCTTTGAGGCAGCAGTGCTAACCACTGTGCCACCTTGTCGCCCCCGAGCAGGATACTTTCTAAATGGGAAGGGGTTAAGTACAGTGGATGTCCAAAGGCACTTTGAGGTTCAGTGCACAGATGTCTAAAATACTATGAACAAGTGCAGAAAATAATTTAAAAGTCTAATGGAATGCTAGCATTTATATCTAGAGGATTATATCATAACTACACAGAGGTTATGCTGCAGCTACACAAAACCCTGGTAAAATCCATGGTTAGACCCCACTTGGAGTCACTGTGAGTGGTTCTGGGCCTCACACTTTAGGAAGGATATATTTGCCTTGGAGGGAGTGCAACATAGATTTACACCAATGATACCTGGATTACAAGAGTTAAATACAAGGAGGGATTACACAATTTAGACCAGTTTTCACGAGAATTTAGAAGGTTAAGAAGTGACCTGATCAAAGTCTCGAAGATATTAAGATGAAAAGACAAGGTTGATAAAGGTAAACTATTTTCATTGGTTGGAGACTTTTAAAATTAGGGGGCATAGTCTGAAAATTATGGCCAGATGTTCAGGAGAGATGTTCAGAAGCACTTCTTCATAAAAAGGGTGGGAGAGGTTTGGAACTCTCTCCCACACACTGCAGTTGAAGACAGAACAGTTCATTTTAAATCAGAGATAGATAGATTTGTGTTAAGCAAACACATTAAAGGACATGGGCTAAAGGCAGGTATATGGAGTTAGGCCACAGATCAGCCATGATCTCATTGAATGGTGGGAAAGATTTGATGGGCTGAATGGCCGACTCCGGTTCTTACAATACATTTAATATAATAAACATTCATCACAACTGTCCAAGATAAAATTAATAAATTACATCTGCTTCTGTGAATCATTTTAGTGGAAATGTGCCCTCGCTCAAGGACAGTCAGTCCACGGGAAGGAAAATTGAGGCACCAGCCAGTGCAACAGAAAGAAACACTCTGACCCTCCCACGTTACCAATTGTCAAAATTAACATGGTTCAGTCCTGGATGTGATTAACAGCAGCACAATTAGTAGAATCCAACCCCGTCATCACTTGTGAACTCGCTGGTGTTTCTGCAGGTGGGCTGTACTTCTGAATCCTTTCCCACACACGGGGCAGATAAATGGCTTCTCATCAGTGTGAACTCGCTGGTGTGTCAGCAAGTTGGATGAATTAGTAAATCCCTTCCCACACACGGAGCAGACGAATGGTCTCTCCCCAGTATGAACTCGCTGGTGTGTCTGCAGGTTGGATAACTGAGTAAACCCCTTCCCACACACGGAGCAGGTGTACGGCTTCTCCCCAGTGTGAACTCGATGGTGTCTCCGCAGGTGGATTGAGTCAATGAATCCATTACCACAAACGGAGCAAGTAAACGGCTTCTCCCCAGTGTGAATTCGCCGGTGTCTGCTCAGGCTGGATGGATCTGCAAATACCTTCCGACACACGGAGCAGGTGAATGGTCTCTCCCCAGAGTGAATTCGCTGGTGTCTCTGCAGGCTGGATAACTGAGTGAATCCCTTCCCACAGTCAGAACAGGTGAATGGCCTCTCCCCAGTGTGAACACGTAAGTGTGTGAGCAGGTTGGATGAATCCCTGAATCCCTTCCCACACACGGAGCAGATAAACGGCATCTCATCAGTGTGAACCCGTTGGTGTGCAAGCAGGCTGGATGGGTCAACGAATCCCTTCCCACACACGGAGCAGATGAATGGTCTCTCCTCAGTGTGAACTCGCTGGTGCCTCTGCAGGTTGTATTGACATCCAAATCCCTTCAAACACACGGAGCAGGTGAACAGCTTCTCCCCAGTGTGAATGTGTTGGTGTTTGCGTAGGCTGGATGAAGTAGTAAATCCTTTCCCACAATCGGAGCAGATGAATGGTGTCACCCCGCTGTGAACTCGCTGGTGTGTCCGCAGGTTGGATGAAGTACTAAATCCCTTCTCGCATTGAGAGCAAGTGAATGGTCTCTCCCCGGTGTGAGTACGTCGATGAGTTTCCAGCTCAGATGGGGAAGTGAATCCCTTCCCACAATCCCCACATTTCCATGGTTTCCCCATGGTGTGGATGTCCGTGTTTCGGTGCTTTTCCAGTCACACTGATGATAAAATGGCTGCTGATTTTCCCCGTCCTAACGAGTCGAGTGACTCTGTCAGATCTCGATGTGAAGTTTGGTTTGAGATTTCTTACTGCAAATCCTCCCCTTTGAATACCCTGTGAAAAGAGTTTACAAATGTCATCACTGTCAGTACAGCTCAGAAATTCAGAACAGACAATTCTAGTTGCTGCGGAACTTGCTTTCTCATTCCCCAAACGCTGTAAATGTCCAGCCTCTGCTCCCTACCGACACACATACCCCTCCACACACACTCTGCTGCATGTAAAATAAGACCATAAGACCCCCTACCTATTCTCCTGAAGGTGCTAATTCATGCTGATCAACAGATCTGCACAGCATTTCCTGCACTCGACCGAGAGATCTTAAGATTCTCAGGGGTAGGCCATTCGGCCCATCAATCCTGCTCTTCTATTTAATAAGAACGTGGCTGGTCGGATTGTGACCCTGAACTTCATTTTTGTCCCGTCACCCAAAACCCTTGACTCCCTTTTCGAGCCTTGAATATATTTAATGATGCAGCCTCCACTGCTGCCTGGGAATGTCCTTCCTTGCCAGAGATCAGAGTCCTCATTGATTTGAGTGCAAAGTGTAAGCTCTTATTTCTTGTCCCCCTCCCCCATAGAATTTCATAGAATTTACAGTGCAGAAGGAGGCCATTCAGCCCATCGAGTCTGCACCGGCTCTTGGAACGAGCACCTTACCTAAGGTCAACATCTCCACCCCATCCCCATGACCAAGTAACCCCACCCAACACTAAAGGCAATTTTGGACACTAAGGGCAATTTATCATGGCCAATCCACCTAACCTGCACATCTTTGGACTGTGGGAGGAAACCGGAGCACCCGGAGGAAACCCACGCAGACACGGGGAGGAAGTGCAGACTCCGCACAGACAGTGACCCAAGCCGGGAATTGAACCTGGGACCCTGGAGCTGTGAAGCAATTGAGCTACCCACAAGGCTACCGTGCTGCCCATCCTCTGGTGTGAACCATCCTCCAGTGTCTGAAGCAGGATGGTGCCCGTTAACCTGGGCCTGTTCCCGGGAGGGAGAAGCTCCGCAGCTGCAAACCAGGAGCTACCAATTGTGAAGGGTTTGCGGATCCACAAAGTGTTTCCAAAGCCTCCCACCCACCGCCGCCTCGCGCTGACTCCGCTTCTCCGGGACAAAGGACTCTCTCTGTCTCGCCAAAGGCCTCGGCCCCGCGCATGCGCGCCCATGCTAAGCACGACCCAGACTCCAGCTGGCAGTGCCCTGGGACTGATTGACGGCTGCTCCGGACCAATAGGAAAATGGAGCGGGACAGGACGCGCAGCCAATCGGAATGAATGAGGGGCGGGGCTGCGCTGTCACTGAGGCATGCGCAGTGAGGGTCATGGCGATGGAGAGACTTTTCTTTCGGGGCCACGATCGCCCGCAGTTAGCTGGAGGTGCGCAGGCAACGGTAGATCTGACAGGTTGGTGGAGAGGCGTCAAACACGCTTCTCAAATCTGAACCACAACTTTTTTTTGCACCAAAGAGGGTCAAAACGTCACGTGATCGGTCTCGGTTAGCGCCCGCCATCTTTGTAGTGGTCAATGTGCCGCAATGCGCATGTCCGCCCGCCATCTTTGTAAAGGGCAGGCTTTTGAATGACTGGGAGGTGGCTGTTCCCCATACCTCAGAATGGAGATAACTTGTCCATTAAACTGCATTAACGATTTGGGTAATTTGAGCCACCCATTACCCTGGTTTGCAAGCACCCAGATGATGAGGCACAGTAGCGGCAAAAAAGCAAATTCTGCTCTCTGGAACTCTCCCTCCTGCATCAGGCCTTCAAAGATCTGTGGGTCTGTTCTTTACTCTGGGTCTCAATCCATCTCCATCCATTTCATCCCTGATCACCTCTCCGCCACTGTCCTCTGCTTCTGTCTCAACGTGAATGCGTTTTAACCATATTTTAAACATATTTAGCATGTTACTGTTACTTCCACCGACCATGTCTAAATGAGATTTCCATCACTGCTCACCCCCGACCATCTCACTCCCTCATTCAGAGTCAGGAATTGTTTTTCCAGTGGCGGAGTGCATTTCACTTCCACTTCTGAGTTTATATTGACCACCAAATTGACCACCATTTTCATTCCCTGGAGTTCATTCTGCACAAAGTGAAAATGTGAAATCTGTTTCCCTCTCCAAGTATTTCTAGCATTTTCTCTTTTTATTTCAGATTTCCAGCAGCTGCAGTATTTTTTTTTTAATTGCAAGTGTCGCTCATGGAAACACAGACAGTCCAATTAAGAGCCAGTTTGTAACAAGGTGGATCTGGAGGCAGAATTTAGTCCATGACCTCCAGTATAGGTGTTATAACCTGCCTACTTACAATTGGCTGGGGACTAATGACTATCCCACAATCCTATGGGAGTATGAACTTCCCCAATGAGGGGGGCGGAGAAACTCCTAGTATAAATAAGCTGGCCAGTTCAGGAACGAGCAGGAAGGAGAAGGTAGCAAGGGAAGTTACTGCTACTGTTATGTATATATTGTTATAGTAAATAAACGTTATTACTTTGTATCCTTAAAACTCGTGCTGGATTCTTCGTGGCCCTTACAAAACTGGCGACGAAGGTAAAAGTGAATAGCTGTCTACACTGCTGAAGCCACCTCCCTGGATTTTTGTTGGATACAGGTTGGAAGTTGTTTTCTATTATACCATGCCTCTGTACGG
Source organism: Scyliorhinus torazame (assembly GCF_047496885.1). Classification (NCBI taxonomy): domain Eukaryota; kingdom Metazoa; phylum Chordata; class Chondrichthyes; order Carcharhiniformes; family Scyliorhinidae; genus Scyliorhinus; species Scyliorhinus torazame. Next base: position 130,736,117 of record NC_092711.1, read on the forward strand.
ACATTTGGATGTTTTTGATGCTGCGCTGGAAAGCTGGAACCAGTACAATGCTACCGTGGGCAGCACGGTAGCATTGTGGATAGCACAAATGCTTCACAGCTCCAGGGTCCCAGGTTCGATTCTGGCTTGGGTCACTGTCTGTGCGGAGTCTGCACATCCTCCCCGTGTGTGTGTGGGTTTCCTCCGGGTGCTCCGGTTTCCTCCCACAGTCCAAAGATGTGCGGGTTAGGTGGATTGGCCATGCTAAATTGCCCATAGTGTCCAAAATTGCCCTTAGTGTAGGGTGGGGTTACTGGGTTATGGGGATAGGGTGGAGGTGTGGACCTTGGGTAGGGTGCTCTTTCCAAGAGCCGGTGCAGACTCGATGGGCCGAATGGCCTCCTTCTGCACTGTAAATTTTATGATACACACAACGGATGCGTTACTATTTCCGGGCAAACAATATCACTGAAAACGAGCGCCAGGTGGTCATATTGTTCACCGCCTGCGGGCTGCATACGTTTGGGGTGATTAGGAGCCTTACGTACCCAGCTGCGCCGGACACTAAAACGTTTGACGAAATTGTGAATATAGTGGGGCAACACTTTAACCCAACCCCGTCCACGATAGTCCAGCGTTACCGGTTTAATACCGCTGAGAGGACCCCTGGAGAATCCCTTGCCGATTTTTTTTTTTTTTTTTTTTTTTTTTTTTTTTTTTTTTTTTTTTTTTTTTTTTTTTTTAAATAAATCCAGGCTACGCGGGATTGCGGAGTACTGTGACTATGGTGAGACCTTGTCAGAAATGTTACGCGACCGTTTGGTTTGCGGTATTAACAATGCAGCAACCCAGAGAAAGTTGTTAGTGGAGCCAACATTGACTTTTCAACAGGCAATACAAATAGTCTTGTCCCGAGAGAGCGCAGAGCGAGGAGTACAGGAGCTACAGGGAATGGAAGTGCATGCCTTGGGGCGCAACCCTTTCCGCCCAAAAATGTCCCCCCGCACTCCTGCGGTACCTTGGGCAAGGCAATGACTGGACCGACGCCAGTGGCCATCGGACATTCCTCCCTGAAGGGAGCCTTCTCCAGAGCCAATGGATGAGGAGCCATGTCCGTGTCAGACTTGTAGGCGCCGACCCCGTCGCGGACGGCGGTCCTGGGGACGCCAGAGACGCCGTCATTCCGACCGAAACTGGGACCAGCCCAGGGGCCGTAACTGGGACCAGCCCAGAGGCCGTACCTTCCATGTGGTTGAACCTGTGGCGACCACTCCTGAGGACGTGGAGACGGAGGACGACTGCCTGCAGCTGCATTGTGTGGCAGCTCCCTGTGTGGCTCCCATTAAGGTGACAGTACGGGTCAATGGCCACCCGCTGGAGATGGAGTTGGATACTGGCGCAGCGGTCTCCGTGATCGCCCAGAGGACATTCGACCGCATCAAGCAGGGTATACAGACCCTTACATTAACTGACTCACAGGCCAGGTTGGCCACCGACACGGGGGAACTACTGGACATTGCAGGAACTACAATGACCTCTGTTGTCTATGGACGCCAGGAGGGGCGTTTCCCACTTATCGTAGTGCGTGGCCATGGGCCCAGCTTGTTGGGTCGGGACTGGTTGCGCCATTTGCGGTTGCAATGGCAGCACATCCTCCAAACAGTTTCTGGAGGGTTGACTGAGGTGCTAGGACGATACCCAGAGGCATTCCAGCCTGGTTTGGGGAAAATAAAAGGGGCCGTAGCCCGTATCCAAGTTGAACTAGGAGCCACGCCGCGCTATTTCCGGGCGCGCCCAGTGCCTTACGCTTTGCTCGAGAAGGTAGAAGGGGAGCTCACTCGTTTGGAGAGTTTGGGTATTATCAGGCCCGTCCGTTTTGCTGACTGGGCAGCACCAATTGTACCAGTAATGAAGCCAGATGCCACAGTTCGCTTGTGTGGCGACTATAAACTTACAGTGAATACAGTTTCCCGACTCGACCGATACCCAGTGCCTCGCAGAGAGGATCTCTATGCGAAACTTGCATTCACAAAATTAGATATGAGTCACGCCTACCTGCAGTTGGAGCTGGACCCTGCCTCCCGACCATATGTAACAATTAACACACCAGGGCCTGTATGAATATACACGGTTGCCCTTTGGAGTATCCTCTGCCTGCGCAATTTTTCAAGGTGTTATGGAGGGCATTTTGAGAGGTTTACCACATGTGGCTGTCTACCTAGATGACGTGTTGATTACAGGGACATCGGAGCAAGAGCATTTGGAAAATCTGGAGGCTGTCCTTAGACGCCTTTCGGAGGCTGGAGTCCGTTTACGTCACACAAAGTGCGTATTTCAGGCAAAAGAAGTAGTCTACCTAGGTTATCGGGTGGACCGCGAGGGTCTGCACCCCGTCGCAGAGAAGGTGCGTGTAATTCAACATGCCCCCACCCCGACTGACACTTCGCATCTTCGTTCTTTTCTCGGTCTCGTAAACTATTACGGGAAGTTCCTCCCCAATCTGGCAACTACGCTGGCCCCCTTGCACCTGCTGCTAAAGAAAAATCACACCTGGGTTTGGGGTCAGCCGCAAGAAACCGCTTTCCGGCGGGTAAAGCAACAATTGTCGTCGTCTGGGTTACTAACCCACTATGATCCAGGAAAGCCTTTGCTCGTCACATGTGATGCATCCCCGTATGGTATTGGGGCCGTCCTGTCCCACAAGATGGAGAACGGGGCCGAGCGACTGATAGCTTTCGCCTCCCGCACATTGACTGCAGCGGAGAAAAAGTACGCGCGGATCGAGAAGGAGGGCCTGGTAGTGGTTTTCGCGGTGAAACGCTTCCACCAGTATGTGTACGGCCGCCATTTCACTATCGTGACTGATCATAAGCCCCTGCTGGGACTCTTCCAATACCGCCCATTGCTTCTGCACGGATCCAGCACTGGGCTTTGTTGCTTGCTGCATATGAGTCTTCTCTGGAGCACAAACCAGATACGCAGATAGCAAATGCCGACGCACTGAGCCGATTGCCTTTATCGACCGGCCCCATGTCGACCCCCACGACCGGTGAGGTGGTTGCAACCCTAAATTTTATGGACACCTTGCCTGTCACGGCATCACAGATCCGTGAGTGGACCCAGACGGAGCCAGTCTTGTCAAAGGTTCGGCACATAGTCCTGTATGGTGGGCAGCATAGACAGCTCCCAGTCGAGTTGCGGGCATTTTCCTCCAAGCTGTCAGAGTTCAGCGTGGAAGACGGCATCCTCTTGTGGGGGACGCGTGTGATTGTCCTGGAAAAAGGCCAGGAGCTGATATATTATCAGACTTGCACAATGGGCATCCGGGCGTGACCAAGATGAAAATGTTGGCCCGGAGTTATGTCTGGTGGCCAGGCCTCGACACCGACATTGAGAAGGTGGCCCAAAACTGCTCCATTTGCCAGGAGCATCAGAAGCTTCCGCCGGCCGCGCCCCTACATCACTGGGAATGGCCAGGGCGGCCTTGGGCACGCTTACATGCAGATTTCGCAGGCCCTTTTCAGGGATCCATGTTCCTTCTACTAATTGACGCCCAGTCCAAATGGCTGGAGGTGCATAAGATGCAGGGGACAACGTCCTGCGCAACAATTGAAAAGATGCGTTTATCATTTAGTACGCATGGCCTCCCCGAGGTGCTGGTCACGGATAATGGCACTCCATTCACGAGTGAGGAGTTTGCTAGGTTTACAAAGATGAACGGCATCCGCCATATCCGCACTGCCCCTTACCACCCGGCTTCAAATGGGTTGGCAGAGCGTGCAGTGCAAACATTCAAAAGAGGCCTAAAGAAGCAGTCTTCCGGATCAATGGACACGAGACTGGCTCGCTTTTTGTTTACGTACAGGACCACCCCCCATGCAGTGACTGGGGTAGCTCCCGCAGAACTCCTAATGGGCTGAAGACTTCGCACCCGCCTTAGTATGGTCTTCCCGGACATTGGCGCAAACGTACGCCGCACACAAGAACGGTAGGGACAGGGATTGTCTCGGCATCGTCCGATTCGGCAGTTTGCGCCCGGTGACCCAGTATTCGTGTGGAATTTTGCTGGTGGTGCCCAATGGGTTCCTGGTGTAATCTTTCGCCAAACGGGCCCTATATCTTACCAAGTGCAAGCCCAGGATCGTCTCCAGCGAAAACACGTAGACCACGTCCGGTCCAGAAGATCATCCCCTCAAAAGATTCCCCGTCCCCGGCGCTCATTTCAACAGCCGCAAAGACCAGAAACAAGGGAAGGTAGTCCTCAAAATCTTCCACTGGTGCCTCACTCGAAGCCTGCGCAGGTCGTTACGGGACCGAATGGAGATAGAGACGCTGACATGACGGAGGCAGCAGACTCTGACTCCGAGATGGAGACACGGGATGCATCAGAGGGGGAATCCTCGGGTCCACAGGCCGTGGATGTACAACCGTGCCGTTCATCACGGAAGCGCCGGTCTCCGTCTCGTTACACGCCGCCTGATCCAGCGCCGCGTGCAAATGGCGTCCGGCCTGCGGCCAAACTAGTTTGACGCCTTCCTTCGCCAGGGTCTTCGGTGGATTCCTTGGACTTTGGGGGGGAGGGATGTTATAATCTGCCTACTTACGATTGGCTGGGGACTAATGACTATCCCACAATCCTATGGGAGTATGAACTTTCCCAATGAGGGGGGCGGAGAAACTCCTAGTATAAATAAGCTGGCCAGTTCAGGAACCAGCAGGAAGAAGAAGGTAGCAAGGGAAGTTACTGCTACTGTTATGTATATATTATTATAGTAAATAAACGTTATTACTTTGTATCCTTAAAACTCGTGCTGGATTCTTCGTGGCCCTTACAAAAATAGGTCTTTTTTTCATTGAAACATTGAGTGATTACAATACAGACGGAGGCCATTCAGCCTGTCTTGCCTGTGCTGGCTCTCTGCAAGAGTAAATTAGCTCCTTCCACACCCCTGCCCATTCACTAACAAGAGAGAGACAAGAGCACTGAGGTGGAAATAAATGGTCTTGATTATGATGCAGACATGTGGTTGGAAACCCATATTTAGGTGAAAGATGAATCTGAAGTTATGAACTGTCTGATTCCGACAGTTCCCAGGGAGAGAGATGGAGCCACTGGTGAGGGAGTGGAGTTTATAGCTGGGAATGAAGACAAGGCTTCAGTCTTATCAATATTTAAATTGAGAGAGGAAATTTCTGCTCACCCAGTACTGGATGTCAGACAAGTTAGGACAATGTGTTCCTTGGAGGGAAACAGAAGATGAAGATGTTCACATATACCTGCTATACTAGTCCTTTTGGATAGTACAGGTTGAGGGTTGGCAGACTTCTGTCGAGTTGTCGATCTATAAACTCCATCTCCTTCACCCCCTGCTACTCCACATTGCTCTCTCTCTCTGTTTTTGCGGTTTCTCTCTCACTCCCTTTTTCAGTTTGAAATCAATTTCACAGGACATTGGAAAAGGAAGATGAAACCAAGCATCATATCAGGATCTGACAGAGTCGCCAATGTCATCACCGGAATATCATCAGATTTTGAAGATGGAAGAGAACAGCACCGTTCACAGTGAGGAGAAACCATTCCCGTGTTCTCTGTGTGGACGAGGATTCAGACAATCAGCTGACCTGTTAAAACATCAGCGCAGTCACACTGGGGAGAGATCGTTCAACTGGCGTCAGTGTGGGAAAGGATTCATTCAGTCATCCAACCTGCTGAGACACCAGCAAATTCACATCGATGAGAGACCTTTTAAATGCCAGGACTGTGGGAAATACTATAAATGTTCTGGGGATCTGAAGTCCGATCAACGTGTTCTCACTGACAAGAGACCGTACAGATGCTCTTACTATAGGACTGGGTTCAGGCAATCATTTAACCTCACTGTACACCAGCAAATTCACACCAGGGAGAAACCATTCACCTCTAACTGTAGGAAAGGATTTATTACCCCATCCTGTTGCTAACTTTTGGTTGGCTCATAATTCGTAATTTGCTCTGTTTGTTTAACCTTTGCTCTAGAGTCGCCAGATATCTTTATGATACCGCCACGAGGTTCAAGTTCAAGTAATGATCAATAACTCAACACACTAATTAGTAAGATTCAAATCAAAACACATTAATTATACACAGTAAATCACTACTCATGCATAAACTCTACTTTCTAGACTATTCCTATCACTAAAGGGCCTATACTTAGCTTCGGACTGGCCCACCAGGTCAGGGGAACAAATGGCCTTTCGTTCAGGTCCTGAGTCTGCAGGATTCAAAAGCTGGTATGGACTGGTAGCTAGGAGCGCCTATCTTGTAGCGAGCGTTGACTGGAGACTTACTTGGTTGGCGGCAGCGAGGCAGGTCACTGTCAAGGGTTGGTTCGAGCTGCTGAGTGACCCTGCCAAAGAAGGACGATTTGAACTTGGGGGCTTTACTTTATAGTCCCCAGGGGCTTCCCGCCCTTCGGGGCGGACCACGTACCTGGTTCCAAGTGATTGGACTACTTTCCGATCACTTGGATCGATTTCTCCAATACTGGAGTTGTTCCCTGATCATTGGGCGGTCCCTAAGTGTCCGTTGGCCTTCATTTGTCTTGGCTCCTGCTGGCGCCGAGGAGTCTGGCTTGGCTTTATGCACCTTAACTGTTGCCATTGTGCCTGGGAATCGCTCATTACTGTGCAGATGGCTGCTGTATTACTATGTAGATGGCTGCTGGTTTCGGTGCTGTCTGGTTGTTTTGCAGGTTCCAATATACATGATTTCTGTATTTGCTAGTCTTTGCCTGTGTTGGCTGAATTTCCCTTCAGCCTTTGCGGTTCTCCATTTTAAGTCGGTAAGTGGCCAACCCAGGTGGCTACAATCCCAACTACGGACACACCAACGCATTCACACTGGGGAGAGGCCATTCACTTCCTCCAAGTGTGGTACGGGGTTCACTTGTGCATCAGCTATGCTGGTTCACCAGCGAATTCGCACTGGAGAGAAGCCATTCACCTGCCCTCCGTGTGGGAAAGGATTCACTCAGTCATCCAATTTGCTGAGACACCAGCGGATTCACGTTGATGAGAGACCGTTAAATGCCTGGACTGTGAGAAGTGCTGTCCAAGCTCCTAGGAACTGAAGTCCCATCAATGTGTTCACACTGATAAGAGACCATTCAGCTGCTCTCGCAGTGGGACTGGGGTCAGACAATCATCTGACCTCACTGTGTACATCAGGGCACTCACAATGAGAGAGGCCACTCACCTGCTCCTGAGTGTGGGAAGAGAGTCACTTGTTGTCCATGCTTGCTGACTCACCAACGTGTTCACACTGCTGAGAGATCTTTTAAATGTCCAGTTTGTGGGAATTGCTATGAAGGTTCTGGAGCCCAGATGTCCCACCAACTTGTTCACACTGTTGAGAGACCATTTGAATGCTCTCACTGTGGCAGTAGGTTTAGGTGGTCATCTGACCTCACTGTACGTCAGCACAGTCACACTGCGGAGAGTCCATTACCCTGCTCTGAATGTGGGAAAGGATTCAGTATCTCACCCTACCTTCAGACACACCAGAATTCACACAGCGGAGAGGCCGTTCCCCTGCTCTGAATGTAGGAACAGATTTAGTCAGCCATCCGAACTGCGGATACATGGGTGCATTCACAATGGGGAGAGACCGTTCACCTGCTCTGAGTGTGGGAAGGCATTTATTCAGTCATCCTAACTGTGGATACACCAGTCAGTTCACACTGGGGAGAAACCATTCAGTTATTCTGCATGTGGGAAAGGATTCACTTGTTCATCCTACCTGCTGATGCACCAGCGAGTTCACACTGGGGAGAGGCCATTCACCTATTCCAAGTGTAGGATGGGATTTGCTCACTTGTCCAACCTGGTGAGACACCAGCCAGTTCACACTGATGAGTGACCTACTAAGTGCCGTGCGTGTGTGCGTGCATGCGTGGGCTGCTGAAAACGAAGACGAAACACAGGGCCTGGTGGTGAAGGCAGAAATGCATGAGGCACAGCACAAAAGGTGTGTGGAAAGGTTGGACGTACTGGAGAATACCTCGAGGAGGAAGAATCTAACAGTTCTGGGTCTTCCCGAAGGGGCGGATGTTGGGACATATGTGAGCACGATGCTTCACTCGCTAATGGGATCGGAGGCCCCGACGGGCCCTGGCACGAAGACCGAAGGCTGGAGAAATACCCCGAGCTATAGTGGTGAGGCTTCTCCGCTATAATGACAGAGAGACGGTCCTCAGATGGGCGAAGAAAACTCTGAGCTGTAGGTGGGAGAACGCGGTGATCCGCGTATACCAGGATTGGAGTGCGGAGGTGGCGAGAAGGAGGGCAAGTTTTAATCGGGCTAAGGCGGTGCTTCACAAAAAGAAGATCCAGTTTGGAATGTTGCAACCGGCGAGACTGTGGGTCACACACCAAGGGAAGCACCACTACTTTGAGACGGCAGAAGAGGCGTGGACATTTATTGTGGACGAGAAGCTGGAATAGTCTGGCGAGAGAAAGAACTTTTGGGACAAAGTGGTGGGGTGATTATGTGGGGCGAGGAAAAAAGGGGGATGGTTTCTTTTTTTCGATTTGTTAATTTTGCGATCCTGCAACTTTTCTCTCTTCCCCATGTTGGGGGGGGGAGGGGGAGGATGAGGAACTGTGGGCGCCGGCCATTAGGGGCGGGGCCGAGTGGGAAACGCGGGCTTTGTTCCCGCGCTATGGTAATTATGGCAGGAACAGGGACGCAGGAAGGAGAGGGCCTCGCACAGTGGGGGCCGAGGACAAGGGGGGAAGCCGAGGTCAGCCAGAGTTCGCTGACTTCTGGGAGCAACATGGGGGGTGCAACTACGCTAGAGGGGGATCTGGGGGAGGGGGGGGGTTAACTGGGTTGCTGCTACTAAGGAGAAGGGGGAGCTGTTATGGGATGGGGTGGTCGAGGCGGGAGGGCGCCGTCGGGGGGATATACTGGTACGTGGGAACCGGGTGAGGAGCTGGGTTAAAAAAGGGGATGGCTAGTCGACAAGGGGGGGGGGGGGCGGTAAAGAGCCCCCCAACCCGGCTGATCATGTGGAACGTGAGGGGCTGAACGAGCCGATTAAAAGGGCACGGGTACTCGCACACCTAAAGAAATTAAAGGCAGATGTGGTTATGTTGCAGGAGACACATCTGAAACTGATAGACCAGGTCAGACTACGTAAAGGATGGGTGGGGCAGGTGTTTCATTCGGGTTTAGATGCGAAGGACAGGGGGGTGGCTATTTTAGTGGGGAAACGGGTACTGTTTGAGGCAAAGACCATTGTGGGGGTAGATATGTGATGGTGAGTGGCAGATTGCAAGGGGAGGCGGTGGTTCTGGTGAACGTATATGCCCCGAACTGGGATGATGCAAATTTTATGAGGTGTATGTTGGGACGTATCCCAGACCTGGAGGCGGGAAAGTTGGTAATGGGGGGAAACTTCAATACGGTGCTTGATCCAGGGCTGGACCAGTCGATGTCCAGGACCGGGAGGAGGCCGGCAGCGGCCAGGGTACTCAAGGACTTCATGGAACAGATGGGAGGGGTAGACCCCTGGAGATCTATTAGGCCTAGGAGTAAGGAGTTCTCATTTTTCTCCCATGTTCACAAAGTATACTCACGGATAGACTTTTTTGTCTTGGGAAGGGCACTGATTCCGAAGGTGACAGGGACGGAATATACGGCCATAGCCATTTCGGACCACTCTCCACATTGGGTAGACCTGGAGGTAGGAGAGGAAAGAGAACAGCACCCACTCTGGAGAATGGATATGGGCTTATTGGCGGATGAGGGGGTATGTTTAAGGGTGAGGGGGTGCATTGAAAGGTACTTGGAGCTTAATGACAATGGAGAGGTTCTGGTGGGAGTGGTCTGGGAGGTGTTGAAGGCAGTGGTTAGAGAGGAACTGATATCCATAAGGGCACATAAAGGGAAGCAAGAGGGTAAAGAAAGGGAGCGATTGCTGAAAGCACTTTTGAGGGTGGACAGGCAATATGCGGAGACACCGGAGGAGGGACTGTTCAGGGAAAGACAAAGGCTACGTGTGGAATTTGACCTGCTGACCACGGGTAAGGCAGAGGCACAGTGGAGGAGGGCACAGGGTGTACAGTATGAGTATGGAGAGAAGGCAAGTCGGCTACTGGCCCACCAATTGAGGAAGAGGGGAGCAGCGAGGGAGATAGGTGGGGTGAGAGATGAGGAGGGAGAGATGGAACGGGGAGCGGAGAGAGTGAACGGGGTGTTCAAGGCATTTTATGAGCGGTTATATAAGGCTCAGCCCCTGGAAGGGAAGGAGGGAATGATGCATTTCCTGGATCAGCTGGAATTCCCTAAGGTGGAGGAGCAGGAGAGGGCGGGACTGGGAGCACAGATTGAGATGGAGGAGGTGGTAAAAGGGATTGGGAGCATGCAGGCGGGGAAGGCCCCGGGACCGGACGGATTCCCGGTGGAATTTTATAGGAAGTATATGGATCTACTGGCCCCGCTTTTGACGAGAACCTTTAATGAGGCCAGGGAAAGGGGGCAGCTGCTCCCGACTATGTCGGAGGCAACGATATCGCTCCTTTTGAAGAAGGAAAAAGACCCGCTGCAGTGTGGGTCCTACAGGCCCATTTCTCTTTTAAATGTAGATGCTAAGCTCCTGACTAAGGTGATGGCGACGAGGATAGAGGACTGTGTCCCGGGGGTGGTCCACGAGGATCAAACTGGGTTCGTTAAGGGGAGACAGCTGAACACGAACATACGGAGGTTGCTAGGGGTAATGATGATGCCCCCACCAGAGGGGGAGGCGGAGATAGTGGTGGCGATGGACGCCGAGAAAGCATTCGACAGAGTGGAGTGGGATTATCTGTGGGAGGTGCTGAGGAGATTTGGTTTTGGAGAAGGGTATATTGGATGGGTACAGCTGCTGTATAGGGCCCCGGTGGCGAGCGTGGTCACGAACAGACAGAGGTCTGACTACTTCCGTCTTCATAGAGGGACGAGGCAGGGGTGTCCTCTGTCTCCGTTACTGTTTGCATTGGCGATTGAGCCCCTGGCTATACCACTGAGGGGCTCCAGGAAGTGGAGGGGAGTACTCAGGGGAGGAGAAGAGCACCGGGTATCCTTGTATGCAGATGATTTATTGCTGTATGTTGCGGACCCAGTGGAGGGGATGCCTGAGATAATGCAGACACTCAGGGAGTTTGGGGAATTTTCGGGGTACAAATTGAATATGGGGAAGAGTGAGTTGTCTGTGGTGCATCCGGGGGAGCAGAGCAGGGGAATAGATGACTTACCGCTGAGGAAGGTAACAAGAGATTTCCGGTACTTAGGGATTCAAATACCCAGGAGTTGGGGAAGCTTACATAGGCTTAATTTAACAAGATTGGTGGAACAGATGGAGGAGGATTTCAAGAGATGGGACATGGTGCCCCTGTCACTGCTGGGTAGGGTGCAGGCGGTCAAAATGGTAGACCTCCCGAGATTCCTTTTTGTGTTTCAGTGCCTTCCGGTGATGGTCATGAAGGCTTTTTTCAAGAGAATTGAGAAAAGTGTCATGAGTTTAGTGTGGGCCGGGAAGACCCCGAGAGTGAGGAGGGGGTTCTTGCAGCGTAGCAGGGATAGGGGGGGGCTGGCACTACTGAGCCTAAGTGAATACTACTGGGTCGCCAATATCTCAATGGTGTGTAAGTGGATGGGAGAAGGGGAGGGAGCGGCGTGGAAGAGATTGGAGATGGCGTCCTGCAAAGGAACCAGCCTACAAGCAATGGTGACGGCGCCGTTGCCGTTCTCCCCGAAGAAATACACCACAAGTCCAGTGGTGGTGGCAACACTAAAAATTTGGGGGCAGTGGAGACGACATAGGGGAAGGACGGGAGCCTCGGTGCGGTCCCCGATAAGAAATAACCATAGGTTTGTCCCGGGGAGAATGGATGGGGGATTTAGAGCATGGCAGAGAGCTGGGGTTGTGCAACTGAGAGATCTGTTCGTAGACGGGACGTTTGCGAGTCTGGGAGCGCTGACGGAAAAATATGGGTTGCCCCAAGGGAATGAATTTCGGTACATGCAACTGAGGGCTTTTGCGAGGCAGCAGGTGAGGGAATTCCTGCAGCTCCCGATGCAGGAGATTCAAGATAGAGTGATCTCAGGGACATGGGTGGGGGATGGTAGGGTGTCGGATATATACAGGGAAATGAGGGACGAGGGGGAGATCATGGTGGATGAGCTGAAGGGGAAATGAGAAGAAGAGCTGGGGGAAGAGATTGAAGAGGGGCTGTGGGCTGATGCCCTCTGTCGGGTAAACTCGTCGTCCTTGTGCGGCAGGCTAAGCCTGATACAATTCAAGGTTTTACACAGGGCGCATATGACCGGAGCAAGGCTCAGTAAATTTTTCGGGGTAGAGGATAGGTGCGGGAGATGCTCAAGAAGCCCAGCAAACCACACCCACCTGTTCTGGTCATGTCCGGCACTGCAGGGGTTCTGGGTGGGGGTGGCAAAGGTGTTTTCGAAGGTGGTGGGGGTCCGGGTCGAGCCAGGCTGGGGGTTGGCTATATTCGGGGTTGCAGAAGAGCCGGGAGTGCAGGAGGCGAAAGAAGCTGATGTCTTGGCCTTTGTGTCCCTAGTAGCCCGGCGAAGGATATTGCTTATGTGGAAGGAAGCCAAACCCCCGGGCGTGGAGACCTGGATAAATGACATGGCAGGGTTTATAAAACTAGAACGGATAAAGTTCGCACTAAGGGGTTCGGCTCAAGGGTTCACCAGGCGGTGGCAACCGTTCATTGACTACCTCGCAGAACGATAAAGGAAATGGGAAGATAACAGCAGCAACCCAGGGGGGAGGGGAGGGGGAGTGGGGGGGGGGGCCCGGGCGGGTCCTCAGGGGTGTTTTTGTATAGATATTTGTATTAGGCTATGTATATTGGATTGTTTGATTTTATTTTTGGAGCGTTATTATTTTTGTTATGGCAGTTGCCATTTAGTTTATATATTATTTATTTATTTGTTAAAAATGGCCACTGTTATTTATACTGTTTTATTGTTGTAAAAAGGAAAACCTTTGTATTGTTTTGTTTGGCCAAAAAAATTTGAATAAAATATATTTTTTTAAAAGGGTATAGTAACATTGGAGGCAATCCAAAGGAGATTCAGCAGGCTAATTCCTGGGATGTGAGAGGGTTGTCCTATCAAGAGAAACTAGATAGTCTGGGTCTATTTCTTGGAGTTATGAGGAGTGAGGGGTGACCTTATTCAAACATTATAAGATCCTGAGGGGACTGACAGGGTAGATGGTGAGATGTTTTCACTGGTGGGAGAGTCTCGGACAAGGGACAGAGCTACAAGATAAAGGGCCGGTCATTTAAAACTGAAATGTGTAGAAATATCTTCTCGCAGAGGCTGGTGAATCTCTGGAATTCTCTGCCCCGGAGGGTGCTGGAGGCTGGATCATTAGAAATTTTTAACCTGGGGGTGGATAAATATTTGATAGATCGAGGAATAGAGGGCTATAGGGAAATGGCACGGAAAAGGAGTTGGGGACAGCAGGGATCAGAAATGATCGTATTGAATAGCGGGGCAGGCTTGAAGGGCCTGGCGGCCGACTCCTGCTTCTATTTCTTGTTAAACTTTGTAATTTATTTATATGAGAAAGTTTCCTTCTTTTAAACAATGCATTTGACTCCCTTTTTTATAGTTGCTAAGTTACCACAATATGGATTTCAGCAATGCGTTTGACAAGATCCCATCTGGGAGACTGATAAAGAAGGTAGGATCAGAGGGTAGATCTTATGAGGAAAGGTTGAGGGAGCTAGGGCTTTCCTCATTGGAGCGAAGGAGAATAAGAGGCGACTTAATAGAGGTTTACAAGATAATGAGGGGGGTAGATCGAGTGGGCGTCCAGCGACTATTTCCTCGGGTGGATGTAGCTGTTACAAGGGGGCATAACTATAAGGTTCATGGTGGAAGATACAGGAGGGATGTCAGAGGTAGGTTCTTTACTCAGAGAATGGTTGGGGCGTGGAACGCTCTCCCAGCTATGGTAGTGGAGTCGGACACTTTAGGAACTTTCAAGCGGTTATTGGATAGGCATATGGAGTGCACTAGAATGATTGGGAGCAGGTTGATTTGATCTTAGTTTCAGACTAGTTGGGCACAACATCGTGGGCCGAAGGGCCTGTACTGGGCTGTACAGTTCTATGTTCTTTACGGTAAAACAATATAGGTGAGAATGCGATGCCCACGGTGGGGGGGTTGTTAAGTAAGTTTGCGGATGGCAGTAAGGTTGCCAGGGTGGTTAATGGTGAGGGGGAAGATTTTGGCTTGCGGGAAGGTATATACAGGATGGTTTGATGGGCAGATGGAATTTAACCCTGAAAAGTGAGAGTCGATGCACTTTGGAAAGAGTAACAAGACAAGGGAGTACCCAGTGAATGGCAGGACACTAGGAAGCTCAGAGGAACAGAAGGATGTTGGGATGCTGGTCCACAGAACCCTGAAGGTGGCAGGACAGGTTAATAGGGTAGTTTCATTGAATTTACAGTGCAAAGGGAGGCCATTCAGCCCATCGAGTCTGCACCGACTCTTGGAAAGAGCACCCTACCCAAGGTCAACACCTCCACCCAATCCCCATAACCCAGTAACCCCACCCAACACTAAGGGCAATTTTGGATACTAAGGGCAATTTATCACGGCCAATCCACCTAACCTGCACATCTTTGGACTGTGGGAGGAAACCGGAGCACCCGGAGGAAACCCACGCACACACTGGGAGGATGTGCAGACTCCGCACAGAGAGTGACCCAAGCCGGAATCGAACCTGGGACCCTGGAGCTGTGAAGCAATTGTGCTATCCACAATGCTACCGTGCTGCCCAAGTTAATAGTTAAGGCATACGGGACACTTGCTTTGATAGGGCGGTCATGTTGAAGCTCTACAAATATTTAGTTAGCTAGAGTACTGTGTGCAGTTTTGGTCACCAAACTATTTGAGGATGCATTCTTTCATCCATAGGGTGGTGGGAATCTGGAATTCACTGCCTGGGAGGGTCGTAGAGGTGGGAAACCTCTCAACCTTTAAACACTTGGATGAGAACTTGGAATATTATATCATTCGAAGCTATCAGCTAAGTGCTAGGAAGCGGGATTAGTATCGATTTAGTGTAGTTTTGTCACTGCAGATTTGTCACTGCAGATTCAATGGGTCGAAGGGCCCCTTCTGTACTGTGTGACTATGGATGTGGGATAAGCTATTTGATAATTTAGTAACAGTGGAGGAATGGAGAGGGATGGGGGTGAGGTAGAGCTGGGTGTTGTCAGTGTACACGTGAAAACTAACACGCTGCTTTTGGATGATGTCACCAGGTGGCAGCAGGTAGATGAGAAATAGGAGGGGCTGAGGATAGATCCTTGGGGGGGGGGGCACTGAGTACAAGGACTTTGGAGAGGAAAAGGTGATGGGAGATGGAGCAGTAATTTGCAAATATGGTGGGGGTCAAAGGTTTTGTTGAAGGTGATTTAAAGGTGAGAGAGACGGTGCCAGGAGAAAGAGAGCAAGAGAACTGTTGACAGTATCAGCTAAAATGGGGAAGTTAGATGGTCAGCAGTTCAGTGAGAAGAGAGTCAAAGGAGGAGAAGGTGGGTCTCGAGAGCAAGATGAGCTCTGACAGGAGAGAAACTGGAGCAAGATGCGAGTTCAGAAATTGGCCAAAAGCAGAGAGTTTGGTCCAGAGGGCTCGTGGGAGGGAGGGAAGCAGAGGCAACTGATCAGATTGTCTCAATCTTAGTGGCACATAAGCTCCTTCAGCTCCTCACACTTGTTGGAGGTGAGGATGGAGGGGAGAGGGAAAGCTCATCAAAATTAATTAACTTGTGTCTCAAATATTTTTAAAAACTAGACACTGTTTGATTAACATGAATGTTATTTATTTATTATCCAGAATATTATCTCTCATAACTGAGTTGGAGTTTATTTACATCAGTAGCAACAAACCCCAATAAACATGGTTCAGTCCTGGACATAACAGCAAGATCCAACCTCTGGAGTTAATCGTGAACTTGTTGGTGCGTCAGTAGGTTGGGAAACTTAGTGAATCCCTCTCTATGCTTAGAGCAGAACACCCCCTCCACAGTGTGATCTTGCTAGTGTCTAAGCAGCGTGGATGACTGAGTGAATCGTTTCCCACACTCTGAGCAGGTGAACGGCCGCTCCCCTGTGTGAACTCTCTGGTGTGTCATCAGGTTGGATGACGGTGTAAATTCCTTCCCGCACTCGGAGCAGGTGAATAGCCTCCCTCTGGTGTGAGTGCGCCGGTGTGTTAGCAGGGTGGATGATTTAGTAAATCCCTTCCCACAGTCAGAGCAGGTGAATGGCTTCTCCCCGGTGTGACTGCGATGATGAATTTCCAGCTGGGATGGGAAACCAAATCCCTTCCCACACTCAAAGCAAAGCTTTGACAAAGAGTCATCGGACTCAAAAAGTCCACTCTTTTCTCTCCCTACCGATGCTTGCCAGACCCGCTGAGATCTTCCAGCATTTTCTCTTTCCCTTCCCACACTCTCCATATTGCCATGGTTTCTGCCTGTTGTGACTGTATTTGTATCCCAACAGGTTAGATCAGGCTTTTTCAAAGAGGGGGTCAGGACCCGCGGGTGGATCGCGGCGCACCCTGAAATTAGGTATCCCAACTACTGGGTCAGATTAGGATGGCAAACAGAAAAAGTTCCACGAAAATGGATTTTGTGGGAGGAGATATGGGAGACTGCATGGCCCAGGGGTGAGAAGCAGAGTGGATTGGCAGGCTGACGGACATCCCAACAGCAAGGCAGACGGTTAGCTGTAATTTGGAACCATCACGCGGACAAGACTGAAGCCGAGTAACGGGAGATCGGGTCATCACCAATCAATCCGACTCTTCACTGAACTGAAATCTTTCATTCAACTACATTGAGTCACCCACCAAGAGACTCAGTTCCTATTTCTGTAGGGAAGCAGACACAGACCCCCTCACCCTGCAAGTCCTCCACTTACACACTCTCTCTCTCTCTCGGTCCTCTCGTTGGAAGGAGCTTTTGGGTAGCCAAACACCAGGTTGGAGATTTTATGCATCCGTTCAAAATCTACGAGCTGACAATAGGGGTTGGAGAAAACTGTCTTCTTTCTTTCTGGGTCTGGGTGTCGATCCTCACCCACAGCAAAACTCACTGAAATTTGAATTCTGCATTGAAAGGTTTAAACTGAAAAATAGGGACCAGATTAAACCTGTCACAGAACAATCACACTCGGACTCTTTCACACCAGTTACGAAGGAAAATCCTCAAAATTTTATGGGAACTCGCTGCCTTTGTCTGCACCCACGCCCCCCCCCCCCCCCCAAAAAAAAAAATCATCATGCACTGTAAATGAAAAAAATACTGATATCAATCCGAGATGTAGCTTTTCCGAGTTTAAACCGCATGATTTTGTCTTATTCTCGCAGTTTAATTTATAGCAATATTCTGGATTCACCTTCCTCAACCATTTATTAGCAAACTGCATCTTCTGCAAGATTGTCTTTCAGATTAAGAGCTGTTAACCCTAAATATCTGTAATCTTTCCTCTGTGTCAGTCATGCCTCAGTGGGTAACGCTCTTGAAATGAAAATCGCTTATTGTCACAAGTAGGCTTCAAATGAAGCTACTGTGGAAAGCCCCTAGTCGCCACATTCCGGCGCCTGTCCGGGGAGGCTGGTACGGGAATTGAACCATGCTGCTGGCCTGCCTCGGTCTGCTTTAAAAGCCAGCGATTTAGCCCTGTGCTAAACAGCCCCTTGTCTCTACATCAGACGGTTGTGGGTTGACTTCCACATCTAGGCTGAGTTTAGTACTACAGGGATGCTGTCCTAGAAATGCCATTTTCCAGTTACCATGTTACATGGAGGTTCTGCCTCTCGTGGATGTAAACGATTCCATTGGACTACATTAAACAGAGTAGGGAATTATCCCTGATGTCCTAACTCTCTGTTTTTCAAACTTTTTTTCCTGTGACCCATTTTTACAAAATGGCCACCTCACGCGACCCACGCCACGTTCACAATAGATTCTCCATAGTTACCTCTTCAAACATCACATTCATTGTTATGTATTATCACTTCCGTATTATTAAATGTAAAATAACGTAAATAAAAATATATTTTCTATTTTTTGTCGCCATTTGGAGATTTAAATAACTTGCAATAAATATGTCTGCACAGATCAGTGTGCAAGTCTTTTCATCGCAGAGTCCTGAGGTGTTTGATGGGGAAATGAGGAATTTCTTGGAAACACGCCTGGATTTTGGGCTGATGGGGAAGGAAGGAGACTCACCATTGATCGCAAAGTCAGTCTCACTGAGAGAGCAACTGATCTTGGAAAGTGAGCTGAAAGTGGCTCCCCATTTGAAATGAAATGAAATGAAAATCGCTTATTGATACAAGTAGGCTTCAAATGAAGTTACTGTGGAAAGCCCCTAGTCGCCACATTCCGGCGCCTGTTCGGGGAGGCTGGTACAGGAATTGAACCCGTGCTGCTTGGCCTGCTTTAAAGGTCAGCTATTTAGCCCTGTGCTAAACCAGCCCCTAATATACATCAAAATATACATCAAACCCCTTATGCACACACAGCATAACTTTAAACATAGAGCTGATTGACAAGATTAAGAGTAACTGAAACTCAAGGGTGGCATGTGGCACAGTGGATAGCACTGGGACTGTGGTGCTGAGAACCCGGGTTCGAATCCCGGCCCTGGGTCACTGTCCGTGTGGTGTTTGCACATTCTCCCCGTGTCTGCGTGGGTTTCACCCCCACAACCCAAAGATGTGCAGGTTAGGTGGATTGGCCATGCTAAATTGCCCCTTAATTGGAAAAAATATAATTGGGTACCCTAAATTTATTTTAAAAAGAGTAACTGAAACTCAACAGACATCAACGAGATTAACCACAGAAATTGAACCAACACTGACAACGTTAATGGTAACAGATATTCAAGATTAATTGGTAACAATGGCAGACATTAAACATGCATCTGATTCAGAACGTTAACCCTGAAGTCGGTCTCTTTGTGTGAGCTGTACTTCCCCCCTAACTGGGATGGATGGAGTTCCCAAACCCACATCCGTCGCCCAGAGCAGAGTTCAGAATGGGACAAACATAAATCAGCTTTGTGACAACGGACCAATTGAAAGGTGGGAAGATTCCCACAGGCTACACAAAAAGTATCTGTGAGATCCTGTGCTCCAGCTACGAGCTACTGACTGGGGTACTTGTGGAAATATATTCCAGTCTGTAATTGAAAATATGGAAAGATGTGTCATTTGAAACATGGAAGTCTGGCAATATCTGGTATGAGAGAAACATGAGAGGATACAGGGAAAGATCCCACAAAGGGTTAACAGCAGTGCCAGAGCAGGATTGTAAAATGCAGATAGCCTTGGTCAAGCAGGCTTTTGAATGAAGCCAAAAACAATGGCTCACACCTTCATTGAAAGTAACTATCTTAGTAAGCATCTGGAAAAGCATGGATGAGGTTCAGTTGAATTTGGTGACGATTCTAGGTGTGAAAATTTGCTAATACCAGGTAAATTAAAGAAAACTGGAGACTATCAGTCGACGAGAAACATAATTCAAAGCCAAAATCAAAGTCAAAATTATGAGCTGAGGACACAATTGGAATAAAAGACTAGAAATGACAGGAACCAAACCAAGGTTCACACCTCTATTGAAGTCAAAGCATCGTTGAATATCACAAAAGACACAATGTAATCTGATCTATGAGGTGAAGTCATGTCAAAATGAATACTTAGTTGGATTAGAAAGTTTAGATCAAAGATACTTTTTACAATCAAAGTGAAAAATGTTACTTTACAATAACGTCATAAAAACTTAAAACTGTTAGAAAAATATATAAACCCGAAGAAAGGGAACCAGAACTCGGAGAGAGGGGAGAAGCAGAGTCAGATACAGTCAGCTCGGCCATGGGAAAGAGACAGGGCAAAGCAGCCGAGCTAAAACAGCTAATACATCTAAGGAAGACCAGAATTTAAAGAGGAGCCAGAGTCAGCTCAGAGATAGCCAGCAGAGCTAGCTCTCACAGCTCGGTACATGGGAAAGACAGGACACAGCAACCTAGTTAACCAGCGAATACATCTAAAGAAGACCAGACTTTAAAGAAGATTGATTGTCAAGTTGGGCCTGAAGGTCCCTTCAACCAACCAGAAGGATCCAGAAGCAAGATCTTTTTCCTTTCTGTAAAGAAAGTATTTGCAGCTTTTAAAAGAAAAAATATAATAATAAAATAACTTAATTTAACCTGAAATAGTGGTTATTCCAAAGTCTACTTTACTTACTTAGCAATGCGGGACCCAAGATCGATGCTACTAAATGGTAAGTAGATGAATTCTTCTGTGAAGGTATGGGTTATACCGGGGGATAACTTGAAAACATAGTTTGACCTGAATAGCACCCACTGAAGCCTGTATCGGAGTCGGGGAGTGAGAATCCCTGATCACCATTTCGAATGTCGGCCCTTTTTGGTATAGGGGGAATTCTAAGAATAGTGGTGAGAGTCGCTTGGGTTTGGGTGGGAGATGCAGGGCTGGAAAAAAAAGCGCGAAGCGCTGCTGGTAACTAACACTGTGCAGGCAGGAGGATATCTGCAGGCAATAAATCAAGATGATTGATTTTTTTTCTTTTACACTTTTTGGTTGTAGGTGTTGACTAACCTGGCTGACCATCTGCTTCAGAAACGGGAGTGGCTGCTGGAGGCTGTGTCGGAGGCGGTGAATATAAGAGTGACCCAGGGCGGCAGAAAGTCCACGGCACTGGCCTCGACACCAGCATCCTGTGGCCACACACTGTACTGCAGCCAAAATGGAAAACGAGGTCAGGCGATCCTCGGGGATCATTTTCGCAGACTTTTGGCGATCCATTTTACATCATCCTGCGACCCACCTGCGGGTCGCGACCCCCACTTTGCAAAGCACTGTCCGATCTAACATTTATCCCTCAATCAACATCGCAAAATCAGATTATCTGGTCTTTTTCACATTGCTGTTTGAGGGATCTTGCTATGCATAATTTTTAAAAAATAAATTTAGAGTACCCAATTCATTTTTTCCAATTAAGGGGCAATTTATCGTGGCCAATCCACCTACCCTGCACACCTTTGGGTTGTGGGGGCGAAACCCACGCAAACACGGGGAGAATGTGCAAATTCCACTCGAACCGTGACCCAGAGCCAGGATCGAACCTGGGACCTCGGCGCCATGAGGCAGCAGGGCTACCGTGCTGCCTGGTGCTATGCATAAATTGGCATTACAGCAGTGACTGTACTTCATTGGTTGCAAACTATTCTGTACTCATGTAGTTGTGAAGGTGCTAGAAAATGTAAATCTTGGTTTTTTTCCCCATAATTCAAACATTGACATCAACCTCGTGGCTCTCGTCTGCAATTTGAATGTATCTCTACTTTCTACTGTCGCTGGCAGGAGTTATAGAGTTTTACAACACAGGAAGAGGCCCTTCGGCCCATCAGATCTGTGCCGGCCATCAAGTGGATCATGAAGATCAGCCAGCTGGCAAAAGTGAGTCCCGACAAAAAAAGTTTGTAAAACACTGGGTTAGATAACTGACTAAAGCCCTGTCCATACACAGAACACAGTTTCTCTCCACTGTGAATGGGGCTTTTTCCTTCCATCTTCCAAATATGGTGATAGTCAGATTACGAGAAAATAATTGACTCAGATTTTGATGTGATGTTTGTCTTCCTGCTTCATGATTGCAAATCCTCCCTTTCTAATACCATGTGAAACGGATTTAAAACAGGAAAAAGGAAGGGCAGCAGGGTGGCACAGTGGTTAGCACAGCTGCCTCACGGCGCCGAGGTCCCGGGTTCGACCCCGGCTCTGGGTCACTGTTTCGCGTGGCCAATCCACCTACCCTGCACATCTTTGGGTTGTGGGGGTGAAACCCACGCAGACACGGGGAGAATGTGCAAACTCCACACAGACAGTGACCCCAAACCAGGATCGAACCTGGGACCTCAGCACCGCGAGGCAGCAGTGCGAACCACGTGTCACAAGTCAGCTTACATTAACACGATAATAAAGTTACTGTGAAAATCCCCTAGTCGCCACATTCCGACGCCTGTTCGGGTTCACTGAGAAAATTCAGAATGTTCAATTCACCTCATAAGCACAAAATCTTTCAGGACTTCCTGGGTCCCTGGCGCAGTGAAGCAACATTGCTAACCACTGTGCTACCATGCCACCCATTCTTCCTACCAAAGTGCACAATTTAAGGAGGAGTGTGAGACAAATTTTTAATTGGTAGTGGGTTGAAGGGTTATGGAGAACGGGCAGGACGGTGGCGTTGAGGCCAGGATGGGATCAGCCATGATAACACTGAGGGTGTTTAGGCTCGGGAGGCTAAAGTGCCTACCCGTAGGTCATGTGTTCTCGGGAGGCGATGTTCTGGCTGATTTCACAATCCAGCTCTTGGTCTGTAGCAATGTATGTAGCAGATTATCATTGAATTTACAGTGCAGAAGGAGTCCATTCGGCCCATTGAGTCTGCACCGGCTCCTGGAAACAGCACCCTACCCAAAGTCAACACCTCCACCCAACACTAAGGGCAATTTTGGACACTAAGGGCAATTTATCATGGCCAATCCACCCAACCTGCACATCTTTGGAATGTGGGAGGAAACCGGAGCACCCGGAGGAAACATAACAGCTATGATAAAATAGCGGAGCACACTCGATGGGCCGAATGGCCTAATTCTGCTCCTGTATCTTATGAACTTATAAGAACTAGAAGTAGGAGTAGGCAATCCAGCCCCTCACGCCTACCGTGCCATTCAATACGATCATGGCCGTCATCGTAAAATTACGATCATCTCCTTCACCGTTCAACCCATTACTAATTAAAAATCTCCTCCTTAAAGTTACTCAATGTCCCAGCATTGAGGTGTGAATTCCACAGGTTTACATCCCTTAGGATAAGAGGTAGAAAATTTAAAACAGAGAGTTGAGGAGAAACTACTTCTCCCAAAGGGTTGTGAATCTGTGGAATTTGATACCCCAGACTGCGGTGGATGCTGGGACAGAGTAAATTTAAGGAAGAGTTAGACAGATTTTTAATTGGAAATGGGTTGAAGGCTTCTGGAGAGCAGGCAGGAGGGTAGAATGAAGGCCAAGAGGAGATCAGCCGTTATCGAATGGGTCATACTCAATGGGTCAAATGGCCTGATTCTGCTCCTATATCTTAAAAACTTTGAGAAGAAATTTCCCCTTGACTCTGTTTAAATTTGCTCCCCGTTATTCTAAAATTACGACCCGTTGTTCTAGATTGCCCCACAAGTCCCGAAAGATGTGCTGTGAGGTGAATTGGACATTCTGAATTCTCCCTCTGTGACCCGGACAGGCTCCGGAATGTGGCGACTGGGGGATTTTCACAGTAACTTCATTGCGGCGTTAATGTCAGCCTACTTGTGACAGTAAAGATTATTATAAAAAAGAGGCAACATTTCCTCTGCGTCTAGCTTTGTCAACTCCCTTCAGTATCTTACATACGTCAATTAGATCTCTCGTTCTTATAAAGTCCAGCGAGTATAGGCCTAAATTGCTCAATCTCTCTACAGAAGACACCTCTGGAATTAACCTGTTGAATAGAACATAGAACGATACAGCGCAGTACAGGCCCTTCGGCCCACGATGTTGCACCGAAACAAAAGCCATCTAACCTACACTATGCCATTATCATCCATATGCTTATCCAATAAACTTTTAAATGCCCTCAATGTTGGCGAGTTCACTACTGTTGCAGGTAGGGCATTCCACGGCCTCACCACTCTTTGCGTAAAGAACCTACCTCTGACCTCGGTCCTATATCTATTACCCCTCAGTTTAAGGCTATGTCCCCTCGTGCTAGCCATTTCCACCCACGGGAGAAGGCTCTCACTGTCCACCCTATCTAACCCCCTGATCATTTTGTATGCCTCTATTAAGTCTCCTCTTAACCTTCTTCTCTCCAACGAAAACAACCTCAAGTCCATCAGCCTTTCCTCATAAGATTTTCCCTCCATACCAGGCAACATCCTGGTAAATCTCCTCTGCACCCGCTCCAAAGCCTCCACGTCCTTCCTATAATGCGGTGACCAGAACTGTACGCAATACTCCAAGTGCGGCCGTACCAGAGTTTTGTACAGCTGCAACATGACCTCATGACTCCGGAACTCAATCCCTCTACCAATAAAGGCCAACACTCCATAGGCCTTCTTCACAACCCTATCAACCTGGGTGGCAACTTTCAGGGATCTATATACATGGACACCTAGATCCCTCTGCTCATCCACACTTCCAAGAACTTTACCATTAACCAAATATTCCGCATTCCTGTTATTCCTTCCAAAGTGAATCACCTCACACTTCTCTACATTAAACTCCATTTGCCACCTCTCAGCCCAGCTCTGCAGCTTATCTATGTCCCTCTGTAACCTGCTACATCCTTCCACACTGTCGACAACACCACCGACTTTAGTGTCGTCTGCAAATTTACTCACCCACCCTTCTGCGCCTTCCTCTAGGTCATTGATAAAAATGACAAACAGCAACGGCCCCAGAACAGATCCTTGTGGTACGCCACTTGTAACTGAACTCCATTCTGAACATTTCCCATCAACCACCACTATGAATAGATAGGTGTTTGAGGGCCGGCACAGACACAATGGGCCGAAGGGTCTTTTTTTGCGGTGAAACCCTTTGACTCTCTGACGAGTTTCTCTCCTCCTGCCGACAGGGATGACCGCGCATGTGCGACGCGGCTCGTTGCCGCTTTAAGATGGCGGCCCTGAACCCGGCGCATGCTCCAAACATGTGCTGTACTGCGCCTGCGCAATAATCTTGTGTGGTTTCGACAGGGGACATTCCCCGCCCCTCGGGATCCTGGGTAAACGCTCCACCATTGAAGAGAACAAATGGTTTATTGTCATTTCTTTGCTGCTATCGGGTGAAGACTGACACCGAAGGACCACTAATGAAATTAGGCAACAGATTATACAAAAACCCAATGCATCGACCATTATCCAAGTCCAGAGAAGGGGAATTGGAATTACTCAGGAATTGAGTAACAAATCAGTGGGAATAATAGTAGAAAACACCCAATAGTCACAGATGAACTCACTGGTATCTCAGCAGGTGCGATAGACAAGCCAATCTCTTCCTATATACAGAACATTGAAAGAGCCACTTTCCAGTAAGAATGTGTCGATCATGCATGAAACCCTTTGAACCTTGAAACTGCAGAGTGAACAGTTGGAAAAATAACAAAACAAGCTCACTGATGTGAAATATCAGAATGGTCTCTCCAGTGTGACTGCTGCTCTGTCAATAAATGCTTTGACCAAGTGCATCTCTTTCCCCATTCAGCTGCTGGGCAGTCAATCTGCAGTGTGACTGTATCATGTGTTCCCAGCCCAAACAGGGAATTCAGTCCATAAGACCATAAGACATAGGAGCAGAATTAGGCCACTCGGCCCATCGAGACTGCTCCGCCATTCAATCACGGCTCATATTTTCTCATCCCCATTCTCCTGCCTTCTCCCCATAACCCCTGATCCCCTTATTGATCAAGAACCTATCTATCTCTGTCTTAAAGACACTCCGTGATTTGGCCTCCACAGCCTTCTGCAGCAAAAGGTTCCACAGATTCACTACCCTCTGGCTGAAGAAATTCCTCCTCATCTCTGTTTTAAAGGATCGTCCCTTTAGTCTGAGATGGTGTCCTCTGGTTCTAGTCTTTCCTACAAGTGGAAACATCCTCTCCACGAGTATGAGGGGAAGCGGGACGCATGCTGGCAGGTCAACCTCGGAGGGAGGCAGCGGGAGGGAAATTGTTCAGGCGCGGGATCGGGCAGGGAAGTTGGTGGTGGCTCCAGATCAGATTAATCGGGTGTTTGAGGAGTTTTACGAGAGATTTTATAGGTCAGAGACACCTGGGGAGGATCGGGGGATGTAGGAATTCCTGGATGGTTTGGAATACCCGAGGGGAGGGGGACAGGGCCATATTGGAGGGGGTGTTCGGGGAGCAGGAGATAAAAGCTGCGATTGGGAGGATGCAGTCCGGAGAAGGTAGTAGGGCCAGATGGGTTTCCGGTGGAGTATTACAAGAAATTTAAAGATAAGTTGGCGCCGCTGATGATGGGGATGTTTGAGGAGGCAATAGGGAAGGGACTTTGGGGCAGGCGTCAATCTCCCTGTTGCTCAAGAAGGATGAGGAACCGACAGAATGTAGGTCGTAATGGCCCATATTACTTTTGAACGTGGAGGTAAAGATGTTGGCGAAGGTATTGAAATGAAATGAAAATCACTTATTGTCACAAGTAGGCTTCAAATGAAGTTACTGTGAAAAGCCCCTAGTCACCACATTCCGGCACCTGTTCGGGGAGGCTGATACGGGAATCGAACCGTGCTGCTGGCCTGCCTTGGTCTGCTTTCAAAGCCAGCGATTTAGCGCTGTGCTAATCAGCCCCGACAGGTAGGTTGGAGGTGTGCCTCTTGAAGGTGATAGGGGCAGTTCAGGCGGCTTTGTGAAGGGAAGGCAGCTCTTTTCGAACATTAGGAGGGTATTGAATGTGGTTATGACGCCGGCGGAGAGGAGGGAGATGGAGGTGATTGTGGCATTGGACGCCGAGAAGGCGTTTGACCGAGTAGGGTGGGGGTAATTGATGGCGGTTCTGGAGCGGTTTAGGATAGGGCCGCTTGTATATTGTAGATTGGGTAAGGCTGCTGCACAGGGAGCGAGTGTCCGCATGAATAACATGAATTTGGGATATTTTGCTCTGCACCGTGGGACGAGGCAGTGATGTCCTGTGTCCCCCTGTTGTTCGCGCTTGTGATCGAGATGTTGGCCAACGCGTTGAGGAGTTGGATAGTTCCGGGGGGGGGTATCTTTATATGCAGACGACTTGCTGTTATATATATCGGAACCGAGTGTGTCGATGTGGGACATATTGGAGCTGCTTCGAGATTTTTTTAGGATATAAACTAAATGTAGATAAAAGTGAATATTTTGTGTTGTCTCGGCCAGGGATGGGGGCAGGAGCGGGGGTGGGGGGGGGGAGGCTACCATTCCGTAGGGCGGGGACTCACTTTAGATATCTGGGGGTGCAGCTGGCACGGGATTGCGGGGGGCTCCGTGGGTATAACATTACTAGTCTGGCGGGGAGGGTGATCTGACAAGGTGGGATGGTCTCCCTCTGTCGCTGGCAGGTCGGGTACAGGCGGTTAAAATGAACCGTGTTGCCGCAATTCATGTTTATTTTTCCGTGCCTGCCGATCTTCCTGCCAAAGGCATTTTTCAAGGAGGTTGAAAAGATGATTACCTTGTTTATTGGGGGGGTGCGCAGGTGGCTAGGATTAGGAAGGTGTTGTTGCAGAGAGGTTGCAGACAGGGTGGTTGGGTCTTCAGAATTTACTATTTTACTGGATGGCGAACGCGGAGAAGGTGAGGAGCTGGGTTAGCGGGGGGGGGGGGGGGGGGGAGACTCCCAGTGGGTGAGACTGGAGGTGTGTCTGTAGGAAGTCAGTCAGGGCTGAGGGCATTGGCAACAGCGCCGATGGCCCCGGGGAATACTCCGTTAGTCCGGTAGTCGTAGCGACGTTGAAAATCTGGAGGCAATTGCGCAGCACTTTAGGCTGGGGGCGGGGGTCAAGGGAAATGCCAATTCGGGGGAACCATAGAGTTGAGCCAGGGAAGTGGGGTGGGAGTTTTCCGAGATGGGAGGGGAAGGGAGTCAGAGCATTAAAGGAATTGTTTCTAGGGGGTCGGTTTGCGGGATCGAAGGAGCTGGGGGTGAAATATGGGTTGGGGCAAGGGAAATGTTTCGGTATATGCAGGTCCGAGATTTCGCTAAGAAGGAGATACAGAGATTTCCGGTGGTGTCGGCCTCCACACTGCTGTAGGAGGTGCTGACGACAGGGGGAATGAAGAAGGGGGTGGTTTAGGCGATTTATGGGGCGATTCTGGGGGAAGAGAAGGCACCACTGGAGGGGATTAAGGCAAAGTGGGAGGAAGAGTTGGGAGAGGGCATGCAGGAGGGGCTCTGGTGTGAGGTGCTCCGGAGGGTGAATGACTCAACGTTGGGGCTGATACAGCTGAAGGTGGTGTATAGTGCGCACCTCACAAAGGCAAGGATGAGCCGACTGTTTGAGGGGGCAGAGGATGTTTGTGAACGTTGCGGGCGGGGGTGGGGGGGGGGGCGCAAAGCTGGAGGGGTATTGGAGGGAGGTGTTCAGGGTAATTTCGAAGCTAGTACATGGGAGGCTTGAGCCGGGTCCTCTGGAGGCTATATTTGGGGTATCGGATTGGCCGGGGTTGGAAGCGGAGGCAGATGTTTTGCCCTTCGCTTCGCTGATCACCCAAAGGTGGATCCTGTTGGGATGGAGGTCAGTTTCTCCACCCTGTGCTCTGACGTGGCGGGGGATCTGTTGGGAGTTTTCAAACACTCGAGAAAGTGAAGTTTGAATTGAGGGGAAGAATGGAAGGGTTCGACAATAACCTGCCTGACTACTACTGGCTGGGGACCAATGGCCCACAATCCTTAGTGAGTATGAGCTTCTACAATGAGGGGGTGGGGGGGGGCAGAGAAATCATTAGCAGAGTCACCTGCACAAATAGAGCTGGCCAGTGTGGAACCAGCTAGAGAGGAGAGCAGTGGTGGAGTACTGCTGTATATATGAAATTGTAAATAAAGTTATTTATTTTGATTCGACAAACACGTGCTGGATTCTTTGTGGCCCTCACAAAACTGTGCTTTGTTTATTCTGCACTGCCAAGAATTGGAAGACATTGAACATTGGAGGGTTAGATTGTGTCCGTAGGTGACTATATATGGATGGACGGTGGATTCCTGAATCCCTTTCTTTGATGTTTGTATTTAAAATGGTGAGGGTTGTTTGGGATTGGCAAGGGGATTGGCATTGTATTTGTTACCGTTGATTGTGAGTCACTCACCTGAGGAAGGAGCAGTGCTCCGAAAGCCAGTGATTCCAAACAAACCTGTTGGACTTTAACCTGGTGTTGTAAGACTTCTTACTGTGCCCACCCCAGTCCAACGGCGGCATCTCCACCTCATAGCCAATTGTTGACATTACGATGCTCGTTTTTCCAATTTAGTCCCAAAACACTGCTGTAATTTCCACACAATCAACGGCCCACGGCCAGAATCACGACACCCGGTCAAAACCCACCCAAGACAGACCCCAGCCTTTCCCCAAGGAAGCAACACTTACAAGCCCTTAGTCCCAGTCAGATTCCCCCACCCCCAGCCCTCTCCCCCATAACCCTGAAATTTTTTTTCCAGAAAAACAAGTCCCTCCTCCCTCCCAACCACCCCTCCCTCCAAACAAATAAACTCAGCTCTCTGAACCTTGCCCAAGTCGTCACCCCTCTCCCAACCTCACTCCCGTTCACTAGCTGAAACTTTACAGCTGGCAAAGGTAACCCCCACCCAAGGTGTACGCTCAAAGTACAAAAGCAAACTACGCCTCCCAGCCCATACCGGCTACGGATGAGCAACCAAAACCCAACTCCCTGACAACACTTAAACTCCCCCAGGGGACCATCTATTCCCCATTCCATTGCCCTGACCATGGGCCCCCCACCCGGACAACCATAGCCACCTCAATCCCAAACATCTGTCCTGGTCCACCCACATCGACGCTACCACCAAGAAAGCACAACAGCGCCTATACTTCCTCAGGAAACTAAGGAAATTCGGCATGTCCACATTAACCCTTACCAACTTTTACAGATGCACCACAGAAAGCATCCTATCGGGCTGCATCACAGCCTGGTATGGCAACTGCTCGGCCCAGGACCACAAGAAACTTCAGAGAGTCGTGAACATCGCCCAGTCCATCACATGAACCTGCCTCCCATCCATTGACTCAATCTACACCTCTCGCTGCCTGGGGAAAGCAGGCAGCATAATCAAAGATCCCTCCCACCCGGCTTACTCACTCTTCCAACTTCTTCCATCGGGCAGGAGGTATAGAAGTCTGAGAACACGCACGAACAGACTCAAAAACAGCTTCTTCCCCACTGTCACCAGACTCCTAAATGACCCTCTTATGGACTGACCTCATTAACACTACAGCCTGTATGCTTCATCCAATGCCAGTGCTTATGTAGTTACATTGTATATGTTGTGTTGCCCTATTATGTATTTTCTTTTATTCCCTTTTCTTCCCATGAATTTAATGATCTATTGAGCTGCTCGCAGAAAAATACTTTTCACTGTACCTCAGTACACGTGACAATAAACAACTCCAATCCAATCCAATCCAACATACAACAGATACAAACTTCAACCCCTCTCAAACCAACCCCTCCCAACCGTCCCCATTAAAGTCCCAATCAAATCAATTTAATCAAGTTCGTGCCCCTTGTGAAAAGTCCCCGTCTCCTCTGACATATTGAAAAAAATGATCTTTTGACTGTAAAGTCACTCTTGCGGACAGGAGCTGATCACAGGAATGGTCAGCACAGGACCCTGAGGACAGGAGCTGATCACAGGATCCTGAGGACAGGAGCTGATCACAGGACCCTGAGGACAGGAGCTGATTGTGGTGATGTGCATCACTGTAAATACAAGTAAGCTAGACAGACACTAGAGGGAGCACCAGAAACATCACACACACACACTCAACCAATAGATAAATTAGATAGGAGGCGACCAATGGACATTCACGATACACAAGGAGGTGACACGACCACAGGAGGGCATTACACCAACCCATACATAAAGGACACCACACACATGATCAGCCTTTTTGGCCAGTGGAGACAGTCAGTGAGGAGAGGCACAGGGTTGATTCAATATTACACCCACCACGTGGAAGACAGCAGATGGTTAGTCAGTTAGGTAGCTACAATAGGATTAGCAGTAGTGTCGAACTCAAGTTATGAAAGTGTACACAGTGTAAATAAATGAGTTGAAGTTATTTACATGTCTCGACCTTCCTTGACAAATGCAACACAAGGAAGCCGCTTATGTTACAAAGGAAACATAACAAAACATGGTACCAGGGGTGAACTGCTTAAATCCAGATAGCCATACCTCAGCGTACAGTGACAACCAGCAATACCCAGGCAAGATGTATGAGCTCCTGTTTCTGCAGCCGCTCCAGTGCCACGGCGATCTCCGCAAAAACTGGCAGCTATTCCGGCAAACGTTTGAACTCTTCCTGGTGGCAGCCGAACTTAAAGACGTGGCCGATGATGAAAAAATAGAGTTTCTCCTCCCCATCGCCGGTGCAAGAGCAGAAGAAATCTTTTAAAAATTCAAGTTCTCCAAGGGACAAAACAGGTACGACTTCCAGGCAGTCCTGGACAAATTCGCCAAATACTGTGAGGAAAACACACTCCAATCGGCGAGGAAAGGTAAGAAAAGCGCCAGTACTCACCTCGAGGCCGAAATCCCGGACCACAGAGCGATTTGGGTCGAGGTCGGCGGCCATCTTGCTAAAGGGACTACACGAGCACAGTTGCGCGAGAAGTGCGCAGAACCGGAAGGTTCGTTTGCGCATGCGCGGGACGCCGTGCATGCGCAATCAAGAAAACGGCCATCGGTAAAGGAACAGCGATCTGCGCATGCACAATCGCTTCCTACATGCTACGTCACGCGCGTCATGATGTCAGAGGCCCCAGACCGCACCAATTTAAAGGGGAAACGTCCCAAATCCAATTTAAAGGGGAAACGTCCCAAATCAAAGAAAAAATCTTTTAAAGCTGTAAAACAACCTTCCTTCACCTGGAATGACAGCACAATGCCTCAAATTGAACCAGGAAATGAATTTAACCTCCGAAGAACCCTGCAACAAGCAGTTACCCACGCACAAACCGATGATTCCGACCTCGAATATTTCGATACCGACCTTTACATTTTCTCTGGACCTCGCGAGCCCAATGACAACTCCATGGTCCTAGATGACTAACACTCGGACAAACCTTTCGTGTTGCACATTGGCGACCCCCCGCATTGAATCCGACGCAGATGCGGATTCATTTTTCAGATTTGAGGATCTTCAACCCAGCAGATATGACGTCCCAACTCATCAGTGCAGGATGATGCTGCAGCCTGAAATTAACAGACAGGGAGCGGTGCAAGCCCACAGAGAGCGGCCTGCTGCCACACAGAGCGTGGTCCACGCACTGCTCAGGGTTCCCGACTCTACGAAAGAAGAAACGCAAGACTCCAGAGCGCAGTCCTTGCACGAACAAGAAGTGCCTCCAGAGTCACAAGCCTCCACAGCAAGCTTATGGACAGACTCCACAATTGCAGAAACGCAAGACTCCAGAGCGCAGTCCTTGCACGAACAAGAAATGACTCCAGTGTCACAAGCCTCCACAGAGAGCTCGTGGACAGCCTCCACGATAGAAGCAACGCAAGACTCCAACGCGCAGTCCTTGCAGGAACAAGACCACGAGGGTCTAGCAACCTCCTCTGACCAACTAGCGGCAGACGATGCAAGTCTGCCATGCTCACGTAAACAGCAAGAAGGCTAGAACAGTCTACCATGCTCCACTACACAGCAGGACGACCATGACGGTCTATCATGCTACAATGAAGGGCACAGCGCTGATGACTGTTCAAGCCCAAATGAAGACAAGGCAAAGGAATCACCTCTTCCAAGCCCGAAGAAAAAAAGATTATGTGCTGACCTTCAGGATCATTCTAGCCGAAGAGATATTAATAATGCTGCACAGTCACAGAAGGATGCTGAGGATTTGCTAAAGAAATTGCTTGTATGTCTAACTTGCAAGGAGCAGACTGAAAATTGCCATTGCTTTAGTACGGATTGAAAAAATGGACAAGACATTGATCCTCATTTAATGGAAATAACACAACCTGAATCATATCTACAGCAAGGACAACTGTCTCCCTTCAACACAAAACCGCAAAGTCCCAACTACAGAGACCAGCAGTTAATCAGTAATGACTCTTCAACCCCTGATGGGAATATTAATCGCATTGAACCTCTGCACACTCCACTGATAAATGAGCAGAACATTGGAGCAAGAATCCTGAGGACACCGACATCGAGTAGCCAGATAAAGCACTTAAAACCCGCAGCAGTTTCAAGTGAACCAATTGTTCCTTCCAGTGATGATGAAGGTGCAGATAAGGTCGACCCGATTATCCATTGTACCTCATTAACTCCAGAGATTAAGCATTTATGTCTGGGGAGTAGAATGTGGGCAATTGAGAACAGTAAAAGAGAGACTGTGACTGTGCCAGTCCCAGCAAAATCAGAGCCAGAGACTATGAAGGAATGTACATTTGAAAAGGATGCATATGAAGTAACTGAGAAGAAAATTGAAATGGACTGTTCTTTGGCAACTAGTACAATGACGAAAGAAACATTGGATCTAACATTTGCTGCCCTACATATGGGAGAAATTGAGGGAAATGAACAAGGTTCTGTAATGTCTGGGGGAAGATTTAAAATTCCAAAGAAGAAAAGCCCAAATGAAGGACAACGGCAAGACAATGACAGTCCACCCACATTGTTTGCACCACCAGATGAAAACTCTGACAATTTACCCAACCCTAGTGAACAGCAAGTAGCTACTGAGGATCTACCCACGGTATGTGAAACGAGTGCCGACAGCATCCCACTTCCCATGCAAAAGGTGCAAAGTGACAGACCTCAGCTAGTGTGTACAGAGACACTCGATGATCACGGTGAGACCACTGGTGACTCCGGTGACACCACACTACTTCCACCCTCAATTGCTCAAACTTCTCCACTAGTCAATGCATTCCTGCATGTTCCGACTCCAGACGTGCAGCTTCAAGAAATCTCAGCTGACTCCAGTGAACCTGCTAAGACTCCGGACGGGGAGCAACCAAACGCCGACTCTGATTCACGTAAGCCAGACTTTACTCCAGATAGGCAGTGTCGCAACCTCAGTGATGGCACGCTCAGGGTGACAGCAGATGCCACAACGACAGGAGATGGATCACGTGACAATCACACTGGGTCAGCAATAACAAGCAGCAGCTACAGTCCAAGAGGAATACACCAATATTCACCACAGCTATATCCACACATTTGTTCCACACCGGCAGTGCAGCCAATGACAGCTCATGCTGGACAAACCCAGTATTCAAGCCTGCAGCAGCCAGCAGTCTATGCAGCATATTCTCAAACAGGCCAGCACTACGGATTGCCCACTAATGGAATCAAGACCGAAGGAGGACTACCGCCAGCGCAATCTGCACTACAGACTGGATGCCTTAGTTACTGCCCAGGATTTGCTGCACCACAGCCTGGCCAGACAGCATATTCCTATCAGATGCAAGGTTCTAGTTTCACACCATCACCAGACATTGATGCGAGCAGCAATTCTGTCTCCAAATCGACATGCTTCAACGCTTCTCAGCAGAATCACCCTTCCAGCACAGCATGTGGCCAGAACCAGTATGTACAGTCTCATCCGACTTCAACATCTGGCATATCCATGACCTCGAATGATACTGTTGATGGTACCTCTTCAATGTCAACGACCTATCAGCTACAAGATGCCATCCGACAGCACCACCACAAACACAAAAAAAAAGAAAAAGACTCCAAATCGGACAGTGCAGTGATTCGACCACTTCTTAGTTCCTGTTGATGGCGTTCATAACCAAGAGAGACATTTGACCATGATGGTTTATGGACTCACATGAATAATTTGGACTTATTGTTTAATCACCGTTCCCATGACTTGTATATACCTTACCTTCTCTACCTGTTCTTTGTTCAGTTTTTCTTAAAGTGTACAGAAAATATGAACATATAAAAAAGGGAGGATGTGGTGATGTGCATCACTGTAAATACATGTAAGCTAGACAGACACTAGAGGGAGCACCAGAAACATCACACACACACTCAACCAATAGATAAATTAGATAGGAGGCGACCAATGGACATTCACGATACACAAGGAGGTGACACAACCACAGGGGGGCATTACACCAACCCATACATAAAGGACACCACACACATGATCAGCCTTTTTGGCCAGTGGAGACAGTCAGTGAGGAGAGGCACAGGGTTGATTCAATATTACACCCACCACGTGGAAGACAGCAGCTGGTTAGTCAGTCTGGGTAGGATTAGCAGTAGTGTCGAACTCAAGTTATGAACGTGTACATAGTGTAAATAAATGAGTTGAAGTTATTTACACGTCTCGACCTTCCTTGACAAATGCAACACAAGGAAGCCGCTTATGTTACAAAGGAAACGTAACAAAACACTGATCACAGGACCCTGAGGACAGGAGCTGATCTTCTGTATAGTCTGACATCTCCCCCCCTTTTTTTTTCTTAATAAAAATGTGTGTGGGTCAATAAATAGTGAGTGTGTGCGTGTACAGGAGCCTGACTGTGTACAAAGTATGTTAACATATTCACATGGGAAGGTGTCTAGTGCAGATAGAGGGCAGATAACAAATTAGAACGAAACAATATGTACAGATGTGTAAACGGATCACAAGGTAACGCAGCATTCAGTCTATAAATTCAGTTTCTGTGGCGGGTAACGAGTTCTGGTTGAGCGCCTCAAGGGTGGGTGAGGGGCCGCCTGCACTGGAATGGGCGGAGCTGCCTCCAATGTAGAGGTTGGTAAAAGAACTGGCAAATCGGTGGCCTCGTGGAAAGGTGCGTCCTGAGGAACCAGTATGCGAGGCGGGACATGACGTTCAGGTGGCGGGCGTGGAAGCAGCCGCAGTGCCCGCCTATTACGCCGAAGAAAGGAGCCATCATGCATGCGAACGAGGAACGATCTCGGGGCCACTTGCTTAACCACCACAGCCATGGCAGTCCAGCCACCGTCAGGTAGCTGAACACGAACTCGGTCAGCAGGAGCCCGAGCAGGGAGATCTGTGGCGTGGGTGTCGTACGCCGACTTGCATTGACCCTGAGACTGTTGCATCCTCTGCAAGACCAGAAAATTGTCAAGGTCCGGGATGTGGATAGCCGGCACCGTTGTCCGTAGTGTGTGGTTCATCAGCAGCTGTGCTGGGGACAGGCCAGCGGACAGAGGAGTCGCCCGGTAGGCTAACAGCGGCAGGTTAAAATCCAAACCCGAGTCAGCAGCTTTGCACAACAGTCTTTTAACAATGTGGACCCCCTTCTCAGCCTTCCCATTCGACTGGGGGTACTGGGGGCTTAAAGTGACGTGCGTGAAATTGTATCGCCGGGCAAAATCCGTCCACTCCTGGCTGAAGAAACAAGCGCCATTATCAGTCATCACTGTAAGTGGAATGCCATGACGGGCAAAAGTCTCTTTGCATGCTTTGATGACCGTTGCTGATGTGAGGTCAGTCAGTCTGACCACCTCGGGGTAGTTGGAAAAGTAGTCCCCGAGGAGGACATAGTCTCGGCCCTTTGCATGAAAGAGGTCAATACCAACTTTGGACCATGGGGAGGACACCAGTTCATGCGGCTGTAGAGTCTCTTTGGGCTGAGCCGGCTGGAACCTTTGGCACGTTGGGCAATTGAGGACCCTGTTGGCAATATCCTGATTGATGCCTGGCCAATATACTGCCTCTCGGGCTCGATGGCGACACATTTCGACCCCCAGGTGACCCTGGTGGATTTGGCCAAGGACCAGCTCTCGTATGCTCTGTGGGAGCTTCATTAATATGCCATCCAGTGCCGCTAGATCGTCCTTTACATTATAAAACTGGGGGCACTGCCCCTTTTGCCAACCCTCCGTGAGATGTCCCATCACCCGCTGGAGTAAAGGATCCCCGGCCGTCTCCTGACAAATTTGCACGACCCTTTCATCAGTGGCCGGAAAGTTGGATGCACAAAACTTCACCTGAGCATCTATCTGACAGACAAAGTCCGACTGCTCACACGGCGTGGTGATGGAGCGAGGGAGTGCGTCGGCCACAATGAGCTCTTTGCCCGGGGTGTAGACCAGGTCGAAATCGTAGCGGCGGAGTTTGAGGAGGATACGTTGTAGCCGTGGCATCATATCATTGAGGTCTTTTTGGATGATGTGAACCAATGGCCTGTGGTCTGTCTCGACCGTGAATTTGGGGAGTCCGTACACATAATTATGGAATTTGTCAATCTCTGTGAGGAGGCCCAGGCATTCTTTTTCAATCTGAGCGTATCGTTGCTCAGTAGGCATCATGGCTCTAGAGGCATGACGCCTCCTGGGGCCCAGGAGGAGGATTCGTCCCGCTAGAGGAGTACTGTCCCAATGCCAGCCTGGCTCGCGTTGGTGGAGATCTTGGTCTCCTTGGCGGAGTCGAAAAATGCCAGTCCCGGGGCCTTGGTGAGTTTCGCTCTGAGCTCACGCCACTCTTGCTCATGAGCGGGGAGCCACTGGAAGTCCATAGTTTTTTTGACAAGATTGCGGAGAGCTGTGGTGTGTGATGCAAGATTGGGGATAAACTTCCCAAGGAAATTGACCATCCCTAGGAAGCGGAGGACCACCTTTTTGTCCTCCGGGGTCTTCATGGCATTGATCGCCGCCACCTTGTCTACATCTGGCCACACACCAAACTGCGAAATATGGTCGCCAAGGAACTTTATTTCTGCTTGACCAAACAAGCATTTGGCTCTATTGAGTTGGAGGCCATGCTCGTGGATCCTGTGTAACACCCGCTTGAGGCGATCGATGTGCTCCTGAGGAGTTGTGGACCAAATAATGATATCATCGACGTACATGCCCTCCATCATTTGCTCCATTATGCGGTGGAACACCTCCGAGGCGGAGATGATGCCAAAGGGCATCCGGTTGTAATAGTAGCGACCGAACGGGGTGTTAATTGTGCACAACTTTTGACTGGACGCGTCCAGCTGTATTTGCCAAGAACCCTTGGAGGAATCCAGCTTCGTGAAAAGCTTGGCATGAGCCATTTCACTGATGAGCTCTTCTCGTTTAGGTATAGGATAGTGTTCCCTCATGATGTTACTGTTCAAATCTTTGGGGTTGATGCAAATGCGAAGTTCCCCTGACGGTTTTTTGACACAGACAATGGAACTAACCCAGTCCGTGGGTTCAGTGACCTTAGAAATGACGCCCTGGTCCTGGAGGTCTTGCAGCTGCTGCTTGAGGCGGTCCTTGAGGGGTGCTGGCACCCGTCACGGTGCATGAACCACAGGTGTGGCATTCGCTTCAGCAGTATCTTGTATCGGTAAGGTAGTGTACTCATACCTTCGAAGACGCTGTGGTATTGTGCTATGATGTCATCTAATTGGGCTTGGAAGTTGACATCTGGCGAGGTCGTTACCTCTGCGGACGACATGGTGTGAACACGTTGCACAAGATTCAGGATTTTGCAGGCCCGAGCACCGAGCAGAGAAGCTCTGTTGGTTCCTACAATTTCAAAACGCAGGGTCGCTTCTGAAAAACGATGGGATACCACAAGCTGGTATGAGCCACTGGCAGCAATGGCATTGCCATTGTAGTCGATGAGCTGGCTGGCCGGTTGAAGAATGCTTGGCTTGATGGTGTCAAGGTCAGACTTTGAAATGAGGTTCGCTGAAGCGCCGGTGTCCAGCCTGAAGCGTATGCGAGCCTTGTTGACCGTGAGGGTGGCACACCACTCATCGTCCGGATCAATGCTCAGTACTGGGAGTTGTTTCACCTTCTTCGCTGAAAGCATCGTATGCTTGGTGATGATGAAGAATTGAACAAATGAATGTGATATAAAGTAGTTAGCTCAATTATTAGTTACAGTAATGTAGATGTGAGCCAGTCTGATAGTAGTGAGTTCACAAAGGACAAAGGGATTCAGAAAGCATGGCAAGGAAGGGGGAAGGGGTGCCTGGAGGATGGGGAAAAGGATTCTGGGTAACAAGAGGTCCAGGGTTAAGGAATGAGAAGTGAGCCAATTAGGATGTATGGCCAGGCCAGGAGGTGTATAGGATGACCTATGGGAATCTTGTATGTGAAACTTGATGCCATTTGAATGAGATTTGTAAAGATTTCTTTGTCTCCGATAGCACTCGGTTCTGGAGCGCCAGGAGACCGCTTGTGTGTTCTGAATCTCCGTGGAGCGAGTCAGCCTTGCAAGTTGGTTAAAAATAAATAATACTATACCTACAAATCCATCTCGAGTTTTATTGAGGCCAGACTGACGGGTAAAGAATTCAATATTGTCATTTGGTGCCGAAACCCGGGATTTCTCCAGACGGTCACCGGCCAGCTGCGAAATCAGAATTAGACTGATGTTGGACAAGGAAAGTGGAAATGGACCCACAATGTGTGTAGCTGGAAAATGACTACATTGATTTTCCCCTCTTCTCATGGTCTGATTAGTCTGGTCACTCGCGGTTGGTACAGAAAGATCGTCTCGACGAAATCAAAGGTCAGTCTGGGGATTAGAAAATTAAAAATTCAGTCGATGTAGGTTTGACTGAGGGTTTAAAAAAAAACTGATGGGATATCATAAGGTTGATAGTTCAGTTTTGAGTTGATTGTGGAATTGATGGGATGTCGGAAAGACGGTTCAGTTGCACATGTGTTTTGGAATTGATGGGACGACTTCCGGTGATGGCGGGCGGGAGGCAGCCGCACATTGGAGGGCTCCCGTTCAGAACGGCATTTTCGGGGAGTAACGCCCGGTCCTAGGGCCAGCGACGGCAGTAAAAGTCGGGAGATAACGCAAGGAGAAGAAGGATGTCAAAAAACACCAAACAAACGGCCGGGAAAAAAGCGGCTGAAAGTCCGTTGGAGAAGGGAAAGGTCACCGCGGGGTCAATAAAGAAGATGGAGGCTGGAGCACCAGGGGAGGCCGCAGTGCTTACGGCTGAAGAACTAACTAAGGTGATGGCTGCGGAATTCCCAAAGCAGTTGGCACAGATTGAGAAATGTATGGAGATGGTGAGGAAGGAGATGCAGGAGGTTTTGAATGTGCTGGTGGAGGAGGCGGTTTCCCCGGTGAAGACGGCGGTGGCGAGCGCAGTGGCGGAGGTGCGAGAGCAAGGGGAGGCGCTGAAGGAAGCGGAGGAGACGGTATTGCAGCACGGTGATCAACTTGCCTCGATGGGGAAGGAGATGCGGAAGGTGATGGACACGAACAAGAATCTGCGAGGAAAAATGGAAGATCTGGAAAACAGATCCAGGCGACAGAATTGGAGGGGTGTGGGGCTGCCCGAAGGAGTTGAAGGACCGAAGCCGACTGAGTATTTTGCCGCGATGCTGGCAAAACTACTGGGGGAGGGGGAAGGACCCCTCCCAATATGAACTGGATCGGGCTCATTGGTCGTGGAGGCCTGTACCAAAGGCGAGTGAGCCGCCAAGGGCAGTGACTCTGTGCTTCCGTAGGTACAGTGTGAAGGAGAAGGTCCTGAGCTGGGCCAAGCAGAAGCGGGTGGTGCAGTGGGCTGGAGCTGGTATACGTGTATACCAAGACTTTACGGTGGAGCTGGCGAGGAGGCGGGCTGCCTTCAACCGGGTGAAGAGGGCACTGTACATTGGCAAGGTGCAGTGTGGCATTGTATATCCAGCGAAGCTGAGGGTGACTTACAAGCTCAGGGACTTTTATTTTGGAACGGCGGAAGCAGCGGAGGAGTTTGCGAAGGCAGAAGGACTGTGGCAGAACTGACAAATTGAGGAATGGTCATGTGCCGATGTAACCTCATGACTGTATTTTCTTATTGTTTTTTGTATCACTGCGCGCAGGGGTAGAGGCTAAAGGAGCCAATGTTGCATATATTTAGACAAGGGAAAGGACGGGACTTTCATTCGAAAGGAGGGCTCTTTGGGGTGTAGGTGAATATGCGGGGTTTGTGTGCTAAAAGGGGATCTTTGGGCTTTCCTAGGGCCGGGCAAGGGGAAAAGGGATCCGGGCGGGGGCCTCCACGCTGGCCGGTTTAAGCCGGCCAGTGAACGGGAGTGAGGTGGGGGGAGGGGCTGCGGCCATCGGAGCCTGACAGAACAGGGTCCGAGTAGTGTAGCCGGGGTGGAAAGTTGGGGGGAGGGAACCGAGGTTGGGGGAGGGAACCGAGGTTGGGAGGAGGAGTTTTACAAGAGGCAGTGGACGGGAGGAGCTGGAGACTTGGGGGGGGGGTACAACTGTGGGGTATCATGCACGGTACTCTCTTGGAGGCTGGATGGCGTTGGTTGGGGGGGGGGTGGGGGGGGTGGAGAGCCGTGTAGATTAAGGGTGACTACGGGTAATCCCTGATTCCTTTTTGTCATTTGTTTATGTAAACATGCGGGTTGAGGTTTGGGGGTTGGTGGGCGGATGGGATCGTTATTATGGGGATTGACATATCTTGTTGATTATTGTTTATTGTTGATGGGTGTAAATCTGGGAGAAAACGTGAAAAAGGAGAATTAAAAAAAAAATTTTTTTAAAGGAATTGATGGGACGTCGGAAAGACGGTTCAGTTCCACGTGTGTTTTGGAAACTATAGTTGATTAAGCTAAAATTGTATCCTTGGACTGTAGTGGCGAACAACGCAGTCTTGAGGACTAGTTCGAGATTATCGGGAATTGCTTGGATAACACGAGTGATCCAAGCAGTCCATTGCAAATATTATGTGATATTTATCCAGAAAAAGTGACAGATTTTAGAAAAATGCCAGCAACTTTAAGGAAGAAATTGGGGGACGAATGACCACTAGGAGGCACTAAAGATCTGAACATCATTAAGAAGATTCAGGGTTAAATCTGGAAAAAGAGCCAAAGTATGAAAGCCAAAGAGTTATTTGGATTATGGAGACAATATTGTCAAGAGGAGAGGGATAAGATCATGTTATCAAGTTGGCAAGAAAATGCCCTCAAAATGGGGAATCCAATTAGTGAAGGGGGAACCAGAAAACTCTGGAGATCTTGAAAAAGGAGTGTGCATTCAAAAAACGTGCAAGTAAAGAGAGGGAGACACCTAGTGGGGCAGACTCAAGTTTTAAAAATGGGCTACGTAGTTCAATGGCTGGCCTTGTATTGACAGAGGCAGATGATGACCTAGAGAATTGGACCATGTCAGGTAGAGTCCCGACTGCACCAGTAGCATTGTCTGCACTAATTCCAGAACCACCAGGGTATCATAATTTATATCCAGTCACTGCTCCCCAGATTCAAATCATGCCAGCCTCTCCAGTC
The DNA here is from genome assembly GCF_047496885.1 of Scyliorhinus torazame. Classification (NCBI taxonomy): domain Eukaryota; kingdom Metazoa; phylum Chordata; class Chondrichthyes; order Carcharhiniformes; family Scyliorhinidae; genus Scyliorhinus; species Scyliorhinus torazame. The sequence continues at coordinate 130,778,200 of NC_092711.1, forward strand.
CCTTCGCTTGATAGTTTGGGTCCTATTTCTGCACCTTCACCGTCTGTTAGAGACTACTGGATTGGACTGTAACTTGTTGGCCCGAGATTTACTGTGTATCTTCCAGCTACAGCTAGAGTGCGGAGACGAAGGGGTAACGGTTCAATCATGGAGGATGAGACAACAGTGCTATATTTCTATCACACCCTAGTGGTGGACGTTAGACATTGAACATTCACTGCACCACGTTTCCCTGGCCTATGACAGAACCGGACAGAACAGGGAGTTGGAGGACAAATACCGGCCGTTAATTGGGACCGAATGGCCAGTCAAGATTACAGCCACAGTCACGGGAAAAGAAGGTACAGCCGATTTTGTTACAATACCACCACATTTATGGCCACAGTCAGCTTCTGTAGGCCCTCATATTACACGTCAGGTCCATGACCAGTACCATGCCAAGATCTGTGACCGATGGTAAGGAGGGCAGTGGATCATTCAGACCCAACAGAGTACGCACTTCAGATCGCCGGGTAAATATTTATACTGACTCACGATATGCCTTCGGGGTAGTTCATGACTTCGGACAGCTCTGGAAGAATAGGGGATTCCTTATCCCGGCATGGAAATATCCCACCAGGGTTTAGTTAATGACCTACTGCAGGCCCTCCTTATGCCCGTGCAGATTTCCGTCATTAAATGCGCTGCCCATACAAACAGTAAGACCCCAGTTGACGTTGGTAATGAACGAGCAGATTGTGCAGCGCGGACAGCCGCGCAAATTCAGCAAGTGATGGTGCCTAAAATGTTAAGTCAGACTAAACGTTCTGCAATAAATAGGTCTGCCTCTGACAAGCCAATGCCAACCATCCAAGACGTCATAAGGTTACAGGAGGACGCTCCTGAGAGTGATAAACAAATGTGGAAACGGTTAGGTTGTACATATGATTCTGTTTCTTCTTTATGGACCACGCCAGCACATCAGACTTGTATGTCTGATGTACTGGCTTTATGGGTCATCGAATGTGTACACTTTGCAACTCATTGTGGGGCTCGGGGAACTAGTGATTTGTTGCTGGACACTTGGTGGCACCCTAAAATGCAGGGGCTGGCCCAGAGTATCAGTAATCGGTGCTTGATTTGTCAGCAATATAACACCGGCAAAGGTATCCCTTGTGGTTGAGTTGGACAGGTGTCAATGTTATAAATATGTTCTGGTCATTGTGGATGTGTTTAGCAGATGGGTTGAGGCGTATCCGACTACCAATAATAAAGATCCTACTGTGGTTAAAGTTCTGATAACAGGCCTCATTTTAGGTGGCCGGGTTGGTTGAGAGACAGAATCAGACCCTCAAAACTAAATTGGCTAAATTAAGAGCCGACACGGGACTGACATGGCTTAAGTTGCTCCCCGTTGCCCTCTTCCAGCTGCGGGTTACACCTGCGGGACCGGCCCGGCTCTCTCCTGCCGAGATCCTTTATGGCAGGCCCCTTAGAACTCCCTGGAACCTGCATGTTCCCAGACTGTTCAGTTTCACCATATGACTGCAGAAATGACTACCTATGTTCTAGCCCTCACTAAGGTCTTCAAAGAGCTCCATGGCCAGGTCCACGCAGCTCACCCGTCACCGTCCCCATTACATAGCTCGCTTTCAGTGCAGCCTGGTAGTTATGTCATGGTCAAAAATTGGACTCAGAAAGGGTCGGAGCCACGATGGGAGGGGCCCTTCCAAGTTCTTCTTACCACCCCCACTGCTATTAAAGTGGAGGGGCGGAGTGCTTGGGTCCACCTCCACCACTGTAAATTGGGTCCACCTCCACCACTGTAAATTGGGTCCACCTCCACCACTGTAAAAAGGTCGGTCACTAACCTGCCTCCCTTCCCCATCGCTGTTTTACAGGTGTGGAGCATGATGGGGTGGCTACGCACCGCCTGTGTAATCTTCGGCCTCACCTCGCTTGGAGTGACATCGGCGGCGGAAATGGAAAAGGGAAATATCATCTACATCTGTAACCCCAACCAAACTACAAGGACATTTCACTTATGCAGAGGTGACGTTCTTCACTGCCCCCATATACGAGGACATGGTATCGGCTCATGGAAGGTCATCAGGTTAACGGACAATGCAGGACTCATGAAGCAATTGCACCGGTCCCGGCGATGGGAAGGGAACATTGCATGGACATTGCCTTGTTTTTGGAGTACATGTAAATTTGATTTTGGATGTGTTAAGATTGGTGCCATAAAGATAAAGTCAGACCGCGCGGAGAGGACGGAGCGTGTGAGAAGGGGAGTACAACTAGAACGTAGGTTATCAGGAGATATACTTAATTAATTTAGGACCCAGAATGAGGGAGACCTGGGTAGTATGAATCTCTTCTCCCAGATCTACCACCGCTTGTATGGCCAGGGACGGGTTGTCTGCTACCCGAACCCCGCAGCGGTGTCTAGGTTATTTTCAGTTTCACCGCTTTGGGGCACTCCCCAAACGGTGGTTCATTGTCAGCGATCCGAGCCACCTCCCGAGCAAGTCACTCTTCCTTACGATCCAGGTTCAGCACCACCGGCTATTTGCCTTCCCCTGCCTCGGGATAATTCCCACTCACAGTATGATAGGCTGCTTGGGGTAACTGGGGATTCGGAGGTTGGAAGGACTGGTTGATAAATTTGGCCATGTATTTAGCAGTGGCACTCGGCTGCATCTTTGTGGGCCTGGCTATCCTTAAATGCATGATGGGTAAAATGCAGGGTGCACTGGAACAGATAGACGCCCCTAGAATCTTGGCTGTTAAGATCCACGAGGGTGCAGCGGATGACGGAGTGCTGCAACAGGAATTGGAAATGCAGCGACGAATCTTCTTAGATGAGGGGCCGTAGCTATGGATTGGACCGATAGGTTATCATGAAATGATAAAAGGAGGGAATGAGGAATTGAACAAACAAATGTGATATAAAATAATTAGCTCAATTATTAGTTACAGTAATGTAGATGTGAGCCAGTCTGATAGTAGTGAGTTCACAAAGGACAAAGGGATTCAGAAAGCATGGCAAGGAAGGGGTGAGGGGTGCCTGGAGGATGGGGGAAAGGATTCTGGGTAACAAGAGGCCCAGGGTTAAGGAATGCAAAGTGAGCCAATCAGGATATATGGCCAGGCCAGGAGGTGTATAGGGTGACCTATGGGAATCTTGTATGTGAAACTTGATGCCATTTGAATGAGATTTGTAAAGATTTATTTGTCTCCGATAGCACTCCGTTCTGGGGCTCCAGGAGACCGCTTGTGTGTTCTGAATCTCTGTGGAGCGAGTCAGCCTTGCAAGTTGGTTAAAAATAAATAATACTATACCTACAAATCCATCTCGAGTTTTATTGAGGCCAGACTGACGGGTAAAGAATTCAATATTGTCAATGATGCCCACCCGGAATGGGGATGTGAGGCCCTCGGTGTCGGAATCTGGAACCATGGCAGAGTCGGAGTCTGCAACGGGTTGCTGTACTGACTGGACGTTCCTGCGCTGTGACTAGGATCACTGTGTATTGGGCAATCAGCCAACAGGACTCAAACGGACAGCTGCAGGTAAAACAATGTATTCGCCTCTGGGGAAATCGGCCCAGACCGATTCCTGCAGCCATCAACATCACAACAGCCCAGCCATCTGCATATTAAGCAGCCATCCCCGGGAACAATTGCTACACATTAGCAACACAAAGCCGATCCAGACCTTTCGGCGCCAGCAGGGGCTGAGACAAAGAAAGGTAAACGACCACCCCCCGATCGAGGAATCGCCCCATTATTGGAGCATATCGAATAAGATATGGGGCCAAGTTCAACTCAACCCTTCTCTTCCTGCTCGCAACCTTCACAAGAACCTTCGACAAAGAAAACTGTAAGTTTGACTCCAGCGATCGCTACCAGATAGGCACTCCTAACCATCGACCTGTATCAGCCTTTGAATCCCGCAGGCTCAGGACCAATTCGAAAGACCATTCATTTCCCTGGCCTGGTGAGCCATTCCCAAAGTTAAGTATTGGCCTGTTAGTTGTAGGTATTAGTCTAGAAGTAGGATTATTGTATCAGTATTAATTGCTGTATATAATAAACGAGCATTGATTTAACTCTTACTAAGCGGTGTGCTGTATTATTAATCATTACTTAAACTTGAACCACGTGGCGGTATCAGAAAGATACCTGGCGACTCATGAGCAAAGGTGACAGAATTAGAGCTAATAAACTAAGGCTAATAAGAGCAACATTTTGGCGACATCCTGACGGGACCCGATCTAGAAGTGGAAAACCACTCCGGGAGAACCCAAGAAATTTTGAATTAGAATCCAATTGGAAACAAAAAAAACACAAGTGTTCAAGCAGTTCTGATTAATAGTCATAATTCGGAAGTGTGCGTATGCATGCGTAACTAACAGGGCTATAAGGTAAAACTGATAGATTTTTGTTGCGTCAAAACTGTCGGATGTCTGTATTTTCGGAAATTAGCACAAGCCGTACCCGCATCTACGACACCACCTTAGCCCCCTGTTCCAAATTTAAATGAAGCAAGCGGATAGGAAAGATGGCCATGCAGGCAATGCAACGCCTGATGAACCCCGAGGAATTTGCGGTCGCAGCGACCAGCAGCAGTACAGTGGGACAGTGTCTCATTTGGGAAGAGGAAATCCGGAAATATCTCAAGGGCAAAGGATGGCCCCTGTGGAATGATTTCTGCGATAATAAAGAATCAGGTCCCGGAAGTATAGGGCATACTTGGTGGGAGAACCTGAGCGAGATACATAAAAAGAGCTTAGCGAAAGCTCGCAAGCCGGTGGCAATCGTGTCCTGTCTGGCACAATTGCGAGGCACAGAGGAGGTCGTCAGGACGCTCCGCAAAGAAGTTGAGGGCATACATCGGATGAGTAAAGTCGATGTATGCGAAGTTGAGAAAGAGAATTTAGAACTAAGGAGGAAATTGGCAGCAAAAGATGGAGAGGTGGCTGACGCCAAACGGGGTCACCAGTCTTGTCTGGCGCATTTAAGCAGTTTCCAATCACAGTATGAAAAGGCCTACCAGGACACGCAACGTGCAGTCCTGGTAAGAAAAGAGACAGAAAAGCAGGTAGAGACGCTCCAGAAACAATGCAGTGATCTCAAGGCAGCCTTGAGAGCACTCCACGCTGCAACCACAGAACAAAGACAGAGCACCATAGACCATGCAAAATGCCGAAGCAGATTGCAGAGCTGCAATCACTGCTTTCTGTCCAGAAAGGATTTCAGGAAACCTTTGGGGAAAAGTTAGACCAGGAAGACAGCCCTGATTGGGAAGAGTTACAAGAAACAGCGCAGAGATATGTTCAGGGAACATGTGCGCAGGAAAAGCCCCAAAGGAGAAAAGCAACCCAACCCCCCACACAGCAGGTAGTTCAGGCTCAGTGAACCCTGTAACCACCCTCCGCACAGCCACACCGGACGATGCGGCATATCTATATTCCACCCCCTTAACAGTGACCCAATTAAGGGACGCATGCGAGAAGATCACACCATTCCTCCCCAGCTCAGACCACCGCCAGTTCTTTGCCACAGTTAGACGCCAGGCGCACATGTACGTCCTGGACGAGAGAGAGCATGTCACGCTCATGGTTCTAAGTTTAGATCCATCGGTAGCAGCAGCCCTTCCCGACCCACAGAATGTAGGAGGAGGCACCCTTACAGAAATGCATACCGTGATCCTGGATGCGATCGGGTATAACCGGGGTGACCCCGTAGATGGCCTCAATAAGTGCAGGCAGGAAAAGACAGAACACCCCACAGCGTTTGCTGGACGCCTGTGGATTCATTTCACAGCAGTTTTTGGAAATTTAGAACGTGCCCATTTGTCCCAAGATGGTACGGCCAAATGGACCCGCACCCTTATCTCCCATGCCACAGAGGCAGGACAAAAAGCCTGTACGAATTATGACCCCTCAGAGGAAGCCCACAATGAGAAATGGGTTTTAAAAAGATTGTCCCGCGCCTGGGAGCAGTCTGTACAAAACAAACCCGCAGTTAAAAATCCTGAAGAACAGCAGGCAGAAGCAGACAAACCCGCAGTTAGGGAACCCGAGGAAGAGCAGGCAGACATGCATCCAGTTAAAACGCACCAGAACCCCGCATGGGTAAACAAAGGAAGCAACAGCCCCCCCCCCAGAAAGCACCGGAATGTTATAATTGCGGACAATTAGGACATTACGCACGAGAATGTCAAGCCACCCTGAAACTGCAACGGAACCAGCCCACAAATGCCCCCCAAACCAGCAAAGACACCAACAGCCCCGACCCCCCATCCAGGGAACCATACCCAAGGGAACAATGCATCAGAGAGCCTGCTCCACCTTATGTGCCCCAGGGGTCATGTTACAACTGTGGGCAGCCAGGACACTTCGCCCGAGATTGCAGGAGACCCCCACCAGCTAGACTAGCCCCCAGATATGGAAGAGAACACCACCCACAGCAGCTACAAGGTCCCAGCTGCCCCATGCAAACTGTGAGCGCTTACCCACCACTTCTCATGGCAGCGTTACCTCAGCAAGGCCGCTTCATTTTTGTTTCACTCCTCCTTCCTTTCTTCTTCGGTCACGCTGCACTCCCTCCATATGCTTGTTACACCCCAGCCCAAATGTGATTTACAATGTCCCGTATTCTGATGGAACCTGCAGAATGTTTTATGTTGTTAGTGAGTTTGTTTAATGTTGTTTGTCCGACAGGAGAATTTTTCTCACTGCCACACGCCCATTCTGCCGAAACCTCTGAGGACTTGCCCTCAGAGACCCACCGCTGCCACACGCTTGTTCAGCGGAAGTAGCTTATCTGCAGATAACTGTCAACAGACCACACGCTTGTTCAGAGGAACTAGCTTTTCAGCTGATACATGTTCGGGTATCAGACGCCCAACCGTAACTGCCCTTCTGGTTCGAAGGATAGAACCACTATGGCAGCCCCACCACGATGACTACATTTTTGCCCATTCTTGTCGGTTGCTCAGGCAGTGGAGAAACGGCGTGAGACCCGCCCTGCCTGGGGACCCCCCCCGTTGGTCAATCACGCTCGGGTAGGGGAGATACGGCATTGGTAGCTGTCCTACCCAGGGACTCCATCCAAATCTTACCCGTCGCGGCCCATACGCACCTCATTTGACATTTTTCATTTCAAAAAGTTTTTATTTGTTTCGACGACCTTTCGGTTGCTGCCTTCTGCTATTTACATCCTGGAATATTGGGATGGTAAATCAGCACTGGTTCACGATTGGGAAGTGTGCCGTGTCCTAAATCTTGTTTTGAAAAAAAAAATAAGGGAGTCACACATAGTGACCAATTATAAGGTTATAATTGACACCAAAGGACAGACACACTAGCACACCACATATTAAACAAAGATAATTACAGGTACTATGCTTGTTCCTACAGAACTCCAGAAGCTCCAGGACCGGAGAAAATAAAGAGAACACAAAGAAAGAAAAGGAAAACAGAACAGCCATGAGGACTTCCTTCATCGTGATCAACATCTTTTTGTTGGACATTTGGTTGCGCGGGAACGCGAACACCATGACTTCAAACCTCCCCGCCGTTAATGTTTCACTGCCCAGCAGTACCGAGAGCCCAGTCACCAGCGACGCTGCATTATCCTGGTGTGCCAGGTTCGTAACCTGGTACTCCCTGTCCTACGTGATCGAAGCACTGTTGGCGTTGGCGATACTCTGCTGTGTAGTGCAGACTATGCGCCTACGTAAATGGAAAAGGAGAGCGTACCGCGCTCAAACCCCAGTATATCGGATCAGATCCCCTATATTCGGTTATGACCAGACCCACAACTCCCGCGAACTATAACAAAATAATAAAGAGCATTCACTTGCGTTATTTACTGTGAATAAAGGAATGTACAGAATTTTCATGAGAAACACTGTATGATCCTGAGCTTGACTGCCAAGCCAGGAAAGATTATGGAATAATGTGATTTTTGTTGTATGTTTTAGGAAGATAGGATAATGCAATGTTTAGTGAGTATAGTGTAATAAGGTTAAATTAGAGGTTCCAAGTTTGTTATTTTGTGAATGCATGTCCCTGCCTGACATAGCGCCCTTAGAATTGTTAGGTAAAATTTTTGTGCAGAGCTAGGGTCAGAGCAGAGGCCATGTAGGAGGTGCCCCACCCCCTCCGGTCAGGGAATGGAAAGAAAAAAAAATGTATGTGATCCTTCACGCTTCGCGTTAGGATCACAAGGAGGGCTTGTAGCCACGTAAAATGGCTGATTCCCGATTAGAATGGTCAAACCCCGTTCTAAAATGGCGAACGGAAGAGGCTGATGGGAAAATCAGCCAACGGGACTCAAACGGACAGCTGCAGGTAAAACAATGTATTCGCCTCTGGGGAAATCGACCCAGACCGATTCCTGCAGCCATCAACATCACAACAGCCCAGCCACCTGCATATTAAGCAGCCATCCCCGGGAACAATTGCTACACATTAGCAACACAAAGCCGATCCAGACCTCTCGCCGCCAGCAGTGGCCGAGACAAAGAAAGGTGAACGACCACCCCCCGATCAAGGAATCGCCCCATTATTGGAGCATATCGAACCAAGTGATTGGGACCAAGTCCAATCACTTGGAACCAGGGTCAAGGTCCGCCCCGAGAGGCGGGAGGCCCCTGGGGACCATAAGAATAGGGGACAAGTTCAACTCGACCCTTCTCTTCCTGCTCGCAACCTTCGCAAGAACCTTCGACAAAGAAAACTGTAAGTTTGACTCCAGCGATCGCTATCAGATAGACACTCCTAACCATCGACCTGTATCAGCCTTTGAATCCCGCAGGCTCAGGACCAATTCGAAAGACCATTCGTTTCCCTGGCCTGGTGAGCCATTCCCAAAGTTAAGTATTGGCCTGTTAGTTGTAGGTATTAGTCTAGAAGTAGGATTATTGTATCAGTATTAATTGCTGTATATAATAAACAAGCGTTGATTTAACGCTTACTAAGCGGTGTGCTGTATTATTAATCATTACTTAAACTTGAACCACGTGGCGGTATCAGAAAGATACCTGGCGACTCATGAGCAAAGGTGATAGAATTAGAACTAATAAACTAAGGCTAATAAGAGCAACAATGGTAAGGGTGAGCTGCTTAACTTTAAGGAGCTGCTGGCGAAGGGGATCGGAGTGGACCCCGAAAACGATCTGGTCGCGGACCATGGAGTCGGAAGTGGAGCCGTAGTTGCAGGACTACGCGAGGATACGGAGGTGGGTTTTAAAAGGACTGGAAAGGTTCATCCTTACCCTGCCGCCTCTGCTGGAACACACAGTGTTCAAAGCTCTCGTTGACTTTGATGTCACAGTGGCTGTCGAACTTCAGCAGGACTGTTTTAAACTTTGTCTTGTCCTCGCCTTCAGCAAAGGTGAGGGAGTTGAAGAGGTGGATAGCGTGGTCCCCGGCTGTAGATAGGAAGAGAGCGATCTTCCTGGCATCCGACACGGTTTCCAGGTCGGTGGCATCAAGATACAGCTGGAACTTCTGCTTTAAAGTCTTCCAGTTAGCACCGAGGTTGCCGGCGATGCGGAGCTGCGGGAGAGGGCGGACGCTGTCCATGTTACCAGATGGCTGATCGCTGGTCAAAGGTAGACTATCTTAAGGTAGGTCCGTCAAACTCGAGCATAACTCACTGATACCATGATGTGTTGGGTATGTCGGGTCTGCGAGGACTGCGTTTGCTGCAGCAGTGAGAGAGACAGGCTTCCAACACTTGAAGAAATGCAACTTGATGTTATTGAACTCTTAACTATCATACATGCTTTAACTGTGGGTTGACACTATGCTGACTTGACTGGAGACCTGAGGCTAACCTGACCAGACTATCTTACTACCACATGGTGTATGTTCTAGTTGCTGCTCATGGCTCTGACTGGCTCAGAGGCTGGATCCCAAGAGAGCGGGAAAACTAGTGCCCTCTAGCTTTATAGTGAGTGTCCTGTCTGGTGATTGGCTGCTGTGTTCTGTGTGTTCACTGGTCATCCTGTGTGTCAATCACTGCCTGTCTGTGCACCATCATATACCTGTGTGTATATTATGACACTCGGTGGGCCCGATCCAACTCTGGAAGGGACAATCGCCCATTTCCCCCCCGCAAAAGCTTGGCAAACATCAGAGAAAAGTCCTCGGTCGGCTTCGGGCCCTCCATCTCCTGGCAACCTCATGATTCTAAAGTTCTGTCTCTTCGCCCAGTTCTCCAAGTCATCCACCTTTGCCCTCAGGAGTCTTGTTCCTCTCCTTCCACTCGCAAAATCTCAGCTTCCAACGAGGGATTCGATCCCCATGTCGCAACAAGGCGGCTCCACACCCCTCCATGCCTCTTTCACCGCCTCAGAGGTTTTTTCCAGCTTCTCCTGAATAGGGCCAGGTGACTCCTCAATGAAATGAATGAAAAATGAAATGACCTCAATTGACCTCTGAAGGGTTTCCATTATCATCCTGCCCTGTACCTCAAAATGCTTCAGTTTCCAAACTCCTGCACCATCACCTCAGTCGGCATTTCCACCGTGATATGAGCAGCCACACCCAAGGCTGCGTCTGCCGCCTTCCCTTCTGCTCAGCTTCGCAGGTTTCCAGTCTTTATCGAAGGATTACACCGTAATCTTGCCTCTGACCTTCTTCATAAATTTCAACATATTTTTGCCAACAAATCCCTTATTCCATTTGCTGGGCTGGTTTTGGTACCCAAAATCCCCGGGAACCAGGTTAAAAAGTCCAAAAAGCAAAGACCATAGCGGGAGCTACCCTATGTGCGGCCTTCTCCCACCAGTCGCCACCGGAACTGTCCTGGGGATTTTATTGTTAGGTTTAGGTACTGGGGGCAACTGGTGAGGTTTAAAAGGGTAACTTTCCCTTTCTAACTTTGTATTGTCTATCGTGTCAGCCCTGGCTCAGTGGGTAGCACTCTCACCCTGAATCAGAAGGTTGTGGGATTAAGTCCCAGGCCAGGGACTTGAGGACAAAAATCACATCCAATATTCCTCGCCCCAGCACTGAGGGAGTGCTGCACTGTCAGTTTCCTTCTTTCAAATAAGATGTTCAACTGAAGCCCCATCTGTCCCTCCCAGGTCCTGTAAACGTTCCCACAGCCACTATTGTGAAGAAGAGTTGGGGATTTATCCCCGGTGTCCTGCCAACTATTTTGTCCCTCAACATCACCAAAATCAGATCATCTGCTCATTGTCCCATTGCTGTTTGTGGGATCTTGCTTTGTGGAAATTAGCTGCTGCATTTCCCACAACAGTGATGACACTTCAGAAACACTTTGGCACATGCTGTGTTTGTGAAAGGTGCTACAGAAGTGCACGTTTTAAATTGAAGGTTTATGCTATTTGATCCTTAACTGATTTCAGACATCCCCAAATTACCATTGATAAATTTGCTTTGGTTCGGACAAGACTTTAACCGATTAAATCAAAGGCAGAATTCTGGACAGTAAATTTGAAAAGGAGTTTATTAAAAGAAAAGGTTTACTGAACAACTTGAACACATTCACGTTTACAACTTCATGCAGGTGATTAGTCTGTGAAAGTGTAACCCTCCTTCTTTGACAGTAATTTCCTTGGAACTCGGCCTCGGGAATCTTCAGTACATGGCCAGCAAGGAAGACCTTCGGAACCTCTGCTTTTATCCCCAAAGTGACCATTACCTCATGTCAGAGTTGGGTTTGTTGCAACATGACCATTGGGCAATAGTTTCATTTAATTGTAAATTTAATTAGCAGTGCTCCAAAAGCTAGTGATTCAAAACAAAGCTGTTGGACTTTAACCTGGTGTTGTAAGACTTCTTACTGTGCTCACCCCAGTCCAACGCCGGCATCTCCACATCTTAATTTAATTGGATCTCCAATTACTGACATCACCTTCTCTCATTATCTTAGGCAGGAATACAATTGAACTGTTTCATACAGTTCCTTTATCGGGTTCTCTACAATTCCTTATTCATAGTTTCAAATGTTGAGGCTAATCAGAGTTGGAAGGTCTCTCTTCGGTGCATTTACCTCATTGCACATTCTTTATATACACACACCAATTAAGCTTTTACATTTTTACAACAAATAAAATTCAGACTTTTACTATAACTACTGATTCATTGTTTCATTAATTGTAACTCAATTAAGGATCACTGCTTATTTAATCATGTTACAGACTGGTAGCTAGTTAATACAGTAAGTTTTAATGAATACATTTGATTGATACGAGATACACTGGTTCTCTACTGAGTAGCACGACACTCTGTATACTTCACCCGTTGTCTGTGTCTATGTATTTGCATTGTGTTTATCGTATGTCCGAGGTTTTTTCATGTATGGAACGATCTGTCTGGACTGCACACTTTTCGCTGTATCTCGGTACACGTGACAATAAATCGAATCCAATCAAAGAGACAGTTTCTTACTAATCTTCAGATTGAACAATGAGCCGCCTTAAAAATTATTCATTCATGGAAGGTGGGGGTCACTGGCTGGACCAGCATTTACTGCTCATTCCAATTGCCCTTGAACTGCGTGTCTTGGGAGGCTATTTCAGAGGACACTTACAAATCAACCACAACATTGCTGTGGATCTGGAGTCACGTATAGGCCAGGCCACGTAAGGAGAGCAGATTTCCTGAAGGACATTGATTAACCAGATGGGTTTTACAACAATCGACAATGTCAACATTAGACTTTTAATTTGAGACTTATATTCAATTTCAATACCTGTCGTAGCCAGATTTAATCCCAGATCCCCAGAGCTTTAACCTGGGTCTCTGGATTACTAGCTCAGTAACAATACCATTACCCCACTGCCTAGCCCACATAGTCTTGGCAGAATAGGATGTCTTGTAACTTCTCAAAATTATAAAGTAATTTATTTTTTCAAACAAATTCTGATAGCTCTGCAGTTTCTGAAAACATTTTGGTTGATGGTGTTATTTTTCAAAATAAAGATCTGGTCTTTACAATATAATTACCTAATACACCAATTCACTAATCATAATCAAAGTTCACTACTGAATAATCATGAATTTAATTATTGTTTTTTGTTCTGAAATCAATATAGTTAATGTAGAAAAGGTACAGAAGATGAAATGTACCACATGTTAAGAGGTATAAAAGGGCTTCCTTGACCTTGTTACTAATGTCAGTGAATACACTATGAAAATAACAATTTTGAAACTGTGATTACACATGAGTACTTACAGCTTCCTACATTACAACAGTGAATGTGTTTCAAAAGTACTCCATTGGCTTTAAAACACTTTAGGAGGTCCAGTGATCGCAAGAGGTTTTATAGAAATGTACATTTGTTTTAATTGTCCGCAAACTTGGATATATTACACTCGGTGTCCTCACCAGAATCATTGATAAAGATTGAATCTTAATTTTGTGTAATAACCATGACGTTGACACCATTTTGAATACTCTGTGAAACCCGACACACCGTATGCACAATTATTTGTTGTAAAACACAGCGAGTTGTGATTTGGAATGCACTGTCTATAAATGGTGCTGGTTTAGCTCAGTGGCCGAGACAGCTGGTTTGTGATGCAGATCAAGGCCAGCAGTGCAAGTTCAGTTCCCATACCAGCTGAGAATTCTGAAATCTCCCTCTGTGTACCCGAACAGGTGCCGGAATGTGGCGACTAGGAGCTTTTCACAGTAACTTCATTGCAGTGTTAATGTAAGCCTACTTGTGACAAAGAGATTATTTATTTATTATTTATTTTAACTTCCAAAAGGGAATCTGATGCATTCTGAAAAAGAAAACAAAAGTTAAACTATGGGATTAAAGGATCAATGTACAAAGAGCTGGCATGGGGAAAATGGGCCAAATAGACTCCTCTGTGCTGTAGGAGTCTTGTGTACATGTAAAGGGAGTGGTAACAACCAGGAACCTACTGCCTATAAGGGTAGGAGATGCAGAGAAGACAGAAGCATTTCAATAAGAAATTGGACAGGCACTGAGAGAAATAAACCACAGGGATTTGGGAATAGAACGGGGCAATGGACAGACTGGCTTCCTCCACAGGGAGCTGACACGGTCCCAAAGGGCTGAATGGCCCCATTCCCCACCCTCCAGATGCTGTGATCTCAGGAGAGAAATTCAGCTGCTCCAGTCACTCCAACTAACTGGAGTCCCTCATCTCTGGTGCCATTCTCGTAAATGTCCTCTACACCGTCTCTAAGAACTTCACATCTTTCCTAAAGTGTGGAGCCCATATAGGGTTCCATTTCAGAGGGATAGAATTGAAACACTCAGGAAATGCTGGGGCTGCTTTTCTCTGGAAAAGGGAAGACTGATGGATGACCTGATGGAAGTCTTTAAGATTATGAAGGGATTCAGTAATCCAACAGGAATTTCAGTAGAAACCTCTTTACCCAGCGAGTGGTGAGAATGTGGAACTCACTACCACAGCGAGTGGTTGAGGTGAACAGCATGAATACATTGAACATAAAGCAAGATACATAAATGAGGGAGAAAGGAATAGAAGGAGATGCTGATGGGGGAGATGTAGTGGAGTGTGTGGAGGATCATGTGGAGCATAAATGCTGACACAGACCATGGCTAACCTCAGCCAGTATGGGAATTTAACCTGTGCTGTTGGTGTCACTCAGCACAAACCAGTCATCCAGCCAACTGAGCTAACCGATCCCCGTGTAAATCTGTAATAATTCCGTAAATATTAGTGATTGCCTGTCTCCCACCATACTATTTAATGTAGTTTCCCAGTGCACTTCAGACAACTTGCCCTTCATACCCTGATAGATTTCTTCTGAGAGAAGCACCAAGATAAATTAAACAAAAGAACCATGTAACCACCATAGCCCATCTTCATGGCAATGTGGCATAATTGTTTGAGTTTCCAAACAGAAATGGTACTGAAACATCTTCTAACCTCCAAACCCTTTCACTCTTTGATCCTTGTGAAATATGCAACCAGATATTCGCAAGAAAGAGAGAATCAGCCCACTGGAGGTGAAGTCGTGAGACCGATCAGTCCAGCAGAAAGAAACTCTCTGACCATCCCCATTGACCAACAGAATGAACAAAATGGAGTCCTGGGATGTAATTGAGAACAGAAACAATAACAGCAGAATCCAATCCCTGTAATCAGTTGTGAACTTGTTGGTGTCTCAGAAAGTGTGATAAATTACAAAATCCCTTCGCACATTGAGAGCAGGTGAACGACTTCTCCTCAGTATGAACTCCCTGGTGCGACTGCAGACGGCATAACCAAGTGAATCTCGCAAATAGACGTAAACGGGTGTAAGATAATCGGGATTATGGAGACAAGGCTGCAGGATGACCAGGGATGGGAACTGAATATATTCAGTATTTAGGAAGGACAGACAAAAAGGAAAAGGCAGTGGAGTGGCAGTCCTGGTTAAAGAGGAAATTAATGCAATAGTGAGGAAGGATATTAGCTCCGACAATGTGGAATCTGTATGGGTAGAGCAGAGAAACACCAAGGGGCAAAAAAAAAAAAAGTGGGCATTGTATACAGACCTCCAAACTGCAGTGGTGATGTTGGTAATGGCATAAAACAGGACGTTAGGCTGATTGTAAAAGTTTCTATAGGTATGTGAAGAGAAAAAGATTGGTGAAGACAAATGTAGATTCCTTACAGTCAGAAACAGGGGAATGTATAATAGGGAACAAAGAAATGGCTGAGCAAATAAATACATAATTTGGTTCTGTCTTCACAAATTAGTGCATCTTCCAGGATTCTATAGACTCTGGAACAGTTCCTGCAGATTGGAGGGCGGTTTATGTAACTCCACTATTTAAAAAAGGAGCTCGAGAGAAAACAGGGACTAATAGACCAGTAAGCCTGACATCGGCAGTAGGGAAAATTCTCTAATCCATTGTCAAAGATTTTATAGCAAAGCACTTAGAAACCAATGGCAGGATTGGACAGAGTCAGCATGGATTTATGAAGGGGAAATCAAGCTTGACAAATCTACTTGAATTCTTTGAGGGTGTAACTGGAAGAGTTGATGAGGGGGAGCCAGTGGATGTGGTATATTTGTATTTTCAGATGGCTTTTGACAAAGTCCCGCATAAGAGATTAGTGTGTAAAATGAAAGCACATGGGATTAGGGGTAGTGTACTGAGATGGATAACAAAACTGGTTGGCAGACAGGAAACAAAGAGTAGGAATTAATGGGTCCTTTTCAAATTGGCAGGCAGTGACTAGTGGGGTACCACAGGGATCGGTGCTTAAACCCAGATATTCACAAGATATATCAATGATTTTTCTTTTCAAATTTAAAGTACCCAATTTCTTTTACCAATTTAGGGGCAATTTAGCATGGCCAATTCACCTACCCTGGGTTATGGGGGTGAGACCCATGCAGTCACGAGAAGAACGTGTCATCGCAAGGACAGTGATCCGGGGCCAGGGTTGAACACTAGTCCTCAGTTCCATGAGGCAACAGTGCTAACCACTGCACCACTTTATATATATATTTTTAAAATTTAGAGTACCCAATTTTTTATACCAATTAAGGGGCAATTTAGTGTGGCCAATCTACCTAACCTGCACATCTTTGGGTTGTGGGGGTGAAACCCACGCAGACATGGGGCGAATGTGCAAACTCCACACGGATAGTGACCCAGGGCTGGGATTCAAACCCAGGTCCTGAGCGCCAAAGTCCCAGTGCTAACCACTGTGCCTCATGCCACTCCGTCACCTTATATATTAACGATTTAGATGAAGGAACAAAATGCAATATCTCCAAATTTGCAGATGACACAAGTTGCGTGGGAGGATGAGCCATGAGGAGGATGCAGAGATCCTTCAGTGTGATTTGGACAAATTGAGTGAGTGGGTAATTAAATGGCAGATACAGTATAATTTGGAGAAATGCGAGGTTATCCACTTTGGTAGCAAAAACGAGCAGGCAGACTATTAGCTGAATGGCCATAAATTAGGAGGGAAATGTGCAACGAGACCTGGGTATCCTCGTACACCAGTCACTGAAGGTAAACATGCAGCTACAGCAGGTGGTAAAGAAGGCAAATGATATGCTCGCCTTCATTGCGAGCGGATTCGAGTACAGGAGCAGGAATATCTTGCTGTCATTATACAGGGCCTTGGCGAGGCCATACCTGGAATATTGTGTGCAGTTTTGGTCTCCTTGTCTGAGGAAGGATGTTCTTGCTCTAGAGGGAGTGCAGCGAAGGTTTACCAGACTGATTCCTGGGATGGTGGGACTGACGTATGAGAAATTGAATCAGTTAGGTTTGTATTCGGTTGAGTTCAGAAGAATGAGAGGAGCTCTAATAGAAACCTATAATATTCTAACAGGACTTGACAGGGTGGATGCAGGAAAGATTTTCCCGATGGTGGGAGTGTACAGAACCAGAGGTCACAGTCTGAGGATACAGGATAGACCATTTCGGACAGAGCTGAGTAATTTCTTCAACCAGAGAGGGGTGAGCTTGTGGAATTTGTTACCACAGGAAATAGTTGAGGCCAATACATTGTATGTTTCAAGAAGCAGTTAGATATAGCATTGAGGGCGAAGGGGATCAAAGGATATGGAAGGGAAATCGGGATTAAGCTATTGAGTTGGTTGATATCTCATGATCATAATGAATGACGGAGCAGGCACAAAGGACCAAATGACCTCTTCCTGCTCCTATTTTCTATGTTTCTATGTAATCCCTTCCCACACTAAGAGCAGATGAATGACCTCTCCCCAGTGTGAACTTGCTGATGTGTCTGCAGACTGGATAACTGTGTGAATCCATTCCCACAGAGGGAGCAGGTGAATGGCTTCTCCCCAGTGTGAACTCGCTGATGTCTCTGCAGGATGGATGAATCAATAAATCCCTTCCCACACTCAGAGCAGGTGAATGGCTTCTCCCCAGTGTGAATTTGCTGGTGTGTCTGCAGGGTGGATAAATCACTGAATTTCTCCCCACACTGAGAGCAGGTAAATGATGTGTCCCCAATGTGAACTCGTTGATGGTTCCGCAGGTTGGATAAAGCACGGAATCTCTGCCCACACTGAGAGCAGGTGAATGGCTTCTCCCCAGTGTGAACTCGCTGGTGTGTCTGCAGGCTGGATAACTGTGTGAATCCATTCCCACACACGGAGCAGGTGAACGGTCTCTCCCCAGTGTGAACTCGCTGGTGTGTCTGCAGGTTGGATAACTGTGTGAATCCCTTCCCACACACGGAGCAGGTGAAAGGCCTCTCCCCAGTGTGAATTCGCTGATGTTTCCGCAGGGTGGACAAAGCAGAAAATCCCATCCCACACTGAGAGCAGGTGAATGGCCTCTCCCCTGTGTGAACTCGCTGGTGTGTCTGCAGGCTGGATAACTGTATGAATCCCTTCCCACAGAGGGAGCAGGTGAATGGCTTCTCCCCAGTGTGAATTCGCTGATGTTTTCGCAGAGTGGATGAATCAATGAATCCCTTCCCACACTGAGAGCAGGTGAATGGCTTCTCCCCAGTGTGAACTCGCTGGTGTCTCTGCAGATTGGATGATTCAATGAACCCCTTCCCACACTGAGAGCAGGTGAATGGCTTCTCCCCAGAGTGAACTCGCTCATGTTTCCGCAGGGTTAATAAAGCACGGAATCTTTGCCCACACTGAGAGCAGGTGAATGGCCTCTCCCCAGTGTGAACTCGTTGGTGTGACTGCAGGCTGGATAACCGAGTGAATCCCTGCCCACACTGAGTGCAGGCGAACGGTCTCTCCCCAGTGTGAACTCGCTGATGTCTCCGCAGGTTGGATAACCAAATGAATCCCGTCCCACACTGCGAGCAGGTGAATGGCTTCTCCCCGGTGTGAACTCGCTGGTGTGTCCGCAGGGTGGATAACCGAGTGAATCCCTGCCCACACTGAGAGCAGGTGAATGGCCTCTTCCCAGTGTGACTGCGTTGATGAATCTCCAGCTGAGATGGGGCTCTATATCCCTTACCACATTCCCCACATTTCCACGGTTTCTCCATGTTTTGGGTCTCCTCGTGTTTCTCCAGCTCAGACAATCAGTGGAATCTTGTCTACACACAGAACATGTGCACTGTCTCTCCTCGCTGTGAATGGTGTGGTGTTTTTTCAGGCTGTGCAACTTGCTAAAGCTTAGTCAGTTCACTGGAATACTCTCACTCGGGTGTGTGTTGTGTGGATCTCGGTGCATTTCCAGTCACACTCACATTGAAAATCTTTTGAATCCGACAGATCGGACAAACATTTCTCCTTCTCGCCGATGATATTCAGAGCCCAATGATATTCAGATCAGAAGGAATCGAGTGAAGCTGTCATATCGAGACGCGATGTTTGAGATTTCTGTCTATAATTCCTCCTCCTCCAATATCCTTTAAATACAATTTACAAGTCATCAGTTATTACAGGATAGAAATTCAGAACAGACAATTCTAGTTCCTGTGGAACATTATTTCCTCTCGTTCTCCAAAAGCTGTAAATCTCCATCGCACACAATCTCCCTCCATTCTCACTCTGCTGTATCTAATATTCACCCTCCCAATTCTCCTGAAGGTGCTGATTCATGTTGATTGACAGATCCAAGCTCAGCTCACTGTTTCCTGACCAGGGCACAGAGATTAGAATAGGAGCAAGAGTAGGCCATTCGGCCCACCAAGTCTGCTCAACCATTCAATGAGATCCTTGGCCGATCTACCTCAACACCATTTTCCCCACACGATCCCCATATCCATCGATATCTTCAATATCTAGAAACCTATCAATATTTGTCTTAACATAGTTGATGACTGAGGCTGCACATTCCTCTGGGGTAGAGAATTCCAAAGCTTCACCACATCCTTGAGTGAAGAGATCCCTCCTCATCTCAGCATCCTCTCTATTTTCTTACCTGTTCCCCATAACCCTCAACTCCATTGTCAATAAAATATCTGTCAAACTTGTGCTTCGATATATTCAATGATCCCCAGATACAACTGGTCCCTGTGGAAGAGAAATCCAAAGACTAACAACCCTCTGAGGGAAGAGATGACTGGAAATCTATAACGTAACTACAGTCTTATATTACAAGACGAGAAATAATAATGTTTACCTTATTACAGAACCATAAATAATATATCTAATCTGTACCATATAACACAAGACATATCTCTGTCCATTATTAATTTCATGTCCCCTGAAATGTCAGCCATCTCCTGGGAAACCCACCCCTTTAATTGTGAACATTAGGAAAGATACCATGCTTTTAAAAAATAAATTTCCAGTATCCAATTCTTTTTTTCTAATGAAGGGGCAGTTAAGCGTGGCCAATCCACCTACCCTGCACATCTTTGGGTTGTGGAGGTGAGATCCACGCAGACATGGGGAGAATGTCCGGTCAGTAAACCGGAGACGGAATCGACCCTGGGTCCTAAGCACTGTGAGGCAGGAGTGCTAACCACAGTGCCACCAGAGACCATTCTTTTAGTCAGACAAATAAATGTGTCAACCTGTTAGGGAGATAGGTGGGAGGAGTTGAAAACACTTTGTGCTAATCTTCATGAATTTCCCCCCCCCCCCAATTAAGGGGCAATTTAATATGGTTCCAGGTGTGCTCAACTCATCAATGAGGTCTCTGATCTCTGGGGAGGAAGGAAACCCTGGCAGGTGGGCGGGGAGGATTCACAAACACCCGCTGGAGGCCCCAAACCCCCAATAAGAGCCATTGATTTTATTGTCAGTCTGCAGACAGGAGCTGGAGAACTGAACCCAGGCTGAGGAGAGGGAGGGAGAAAACTGGGAGCGGAGGAAAGAAATGGTGCAGATGTGTTTGGATTTCAGCCCAGGGAGGAGGGAGAGTGTGTGGGACGGGGATTTACAGCTTTGGGGGAACAAGAGAGGAAAAAATGTTCCAGAGGAACTAGAATTGTCTATTCAGAATTTCTACCCTGGACTGGCAGTGATGGCTTTTGTTTTCTTAAACTTTTTTAAAAATTAAAACAAATAAATTTAGAGTATCCGCTTAATTCCCCCCCCCCCCCCCCACCCCCCAATTAAGGCGCAATTTTAGCGTGGTCAACTCACTTACCCTGCAGATCTGTTTGGACTGTGGGGGTGAGACCCATGCAGACACGGGGAGAATGTGCAAACTCCACACGGACAGTGACCCGGGGCCGGGATCAAACCCGGGTCCTCGGCTAATCACTGAGCCACCGTGCCTGCCCCTAGTGATGACTTTTGTGAACTCCTTTTACAGGATATTACAAAGGGAGGATTTACAGATGGAAACTCAAATCAAACTTCACTTCAAGATTTAACAGTCACTCCATTCATCAGGATCTGAATATCATTGGCCTGTGAATGTGGAAGAAGAAATGTTTGTCTGTAGGAAAAGATTTATAAAGATCAGTGTGACTGAAAACCCCCCGATACACACACACACTTTACTCGAGTGAGAGTGTTCCAGTGAACTGACTATGGAAAGAGCTATAATCAGTTACACAGCCTGAAAAAACAAAAGAGTTTCTACAGATATGTGAAGAGAAACAGATTGGTAAAGACAAATGTAGGTCCCCTCCAGACAGAAACAGGGGAATGCATAATAAGGGACAAAGAGATGGCTGAGCATTTGAATACATACTTTGGTTCTGTCTTCACAAAAGAGGACACAAATCAGATACAGAAATGTTGGAGAATGAAAGGCTTAGTGAGAGGGAAGAGCTGAGGGAGATCAATATTAGTAGAGAAATGGTGCTGGGAAAATTGATGGGATTGAAGGCGGACCAATCTGCAAGGCCTGATAATCTGCATCCCAGAGTGGTTAAGGAGGTGGCTCTGGAGATAGTGCAGACATTGGTGGTCATCTTCCGGGATTCTATATTCTCTGGAACAGTCCCTGCAGATTGGAGGGTACTTAATGTCACTCCAATATGAAAAAGGGAGGTAGAGGGAGAACAGGGAATCATAGGCCAGTAAGCCTAACATCAATAGAAAATTCTTGAATCCATTATCAAGGACTTTATAGTGGAACATTCAGAAAGCAGTGGCAGGATCAGTCAGAGTCAGCATGGATATATGAAGGGGAAATCATGCTTGACAAATCTGTTGGAATTCTCTGAAGATGTAACCAGTACAGTTGATAAGGGGGAGCCAGTCGATGTGGTACACTTGGACTTACAGAGGCATTTGACAACGTCCCGCATAAGAGATTATTCTGCAAAAGTAAAGTGCATGGGATTGGGGTAAGTGTATTGAGGTGGATAGAAAACTGGTTGGCAGCGAGGAAACAAAGAGTCGGAATTAATGGGACCTTTTCCAATTGGCAGGCAGTAACTAGTGGGGTGCCACAGGGAACGGTGCTGGGACTCCAGCTAGTCACAATATATATTAATGATTTGGATGAGTGAATAAAATGTAACATCTCAAAGTTTGCAGATGATACCAAGTTGGGTGGGAGGGTGAACTGTGGCGAGGATGCACAGATTCTACAGCATGATCTGGACAGGTTGGGCGAGTGAGTAAATCAATCGCAGATGCAATATAATTTGGATGTTACAAATGTGAGGTAATGCATTTTGGAAGGTCTAATACAGGTAGGGAATATACAGTGAATGGCAGAACCCTCAAGAGTATTGACAGTCAGAGAGATCTTGGTGTACAGGTCCACAGGTCACTGAAAGGGGCAGCACAGGTGGAAAAGGTAATCAAGAAGGCATACGGCATGCTCACCTTCATTGGATGGGGCATTGAGTATAAGAATTGGCAAGTCATGTTGCAGTTGTATAGAACATTAGTTAGGCCACACTTGGGAGTATAGTGTTCAATTCTGGTTGCCACACTACCAGAAGGATGTGGAGGCTTTAGAGAGGGTGCAGAAAAGATTTACCAGGATGTTGCCTGGTATGGAGGGCATTAGCTATGAGGAGAGGTTGAATAAACTCGGATTATTCTCACTGGAACGAAGGAGGTTGAGGGGCGACCTGATAGTGGTCTACAAAATTATGAGGGGCATAGAAAGAGTGGACAGTCAGAGACTTTTTCCCAGGGTAGAGGGGTCAATTACAAGGGGCATAGGTTTAAGTTGCGAGGGGCAAGGTTTAGAGCACGCATTGTCAAACTCGGGGGCACGACGGGTGGGTGTCGGGAGGGTCGCGGAGCCGTCTGTCGCGGCGAACCCGATTGCGCAAATCTGCGCGCAACAGCCACAGCAACCGGCTGTTAATAATGCCGGCTGTAAGCGGCCTTCAAAATGGCCGCGAACACGTAAAAAAAAATGCGGCCGCACTGCGCATGCGTGCCAGATCATCGAGGCCGATGATCGGGCACGCATACGCAGTGCGGCCGTTTTTTTTTTTAAACAGTCGCAGCTTTTTGTTTTACAAATTCAGGGGGGTTATATTCATTTATTTTATTCATTTTTTTTTTACAAGTTAGGGGAGGTTTTATTTGATAAAATTTTACAGAAACAAAATGCAGAACTTTGGACAGATGGAGACGCCATACCTTCCGACACCGGAAGGCTTCACCTTCATCCAACAGGTTCCATTGGAGGAGCGTGTACGAGGGCCAAAGGGACCCAAAACCATTTCCTCCATTTTGTCCGCAGCAAACAAGGTAAGAGAAAATGGTGGGTTGCGCAGGTTGGCTGGCGTGGGTCGCGCAGGTCGGCCGGGTTGGGTCCTGAAGGTTGGCCGGTTGGTAAAAATGGGTCCCCGGAAAAAAAGTTTGAAGAACACTGGTTTAGAGGAGATGGACCAGGTAGGTTTTTTTACACAGAGGGTAGTGGGTGCCTGGAACTCGCTGCCGGAAGAGGTGATGGAAGCAGGGACGGTAGTGACATTTAAGGGGCATCTTGACAAATACATGAATAGGATGGGAACAGAGGGATACGGACCCCGGAAGTGTAGAAGATTTTAGTTAAGACAGGCAGCATGGTCGGCGCAGGCTTGGAGGGCCGAAGGGCATGTTCCTGTGCTGTATTTTTCTTTGTTCTTTGATAAGTGTGAAGTTATTCACTTTGGAAGCAAAAACAAGGCAGATGACTATTTGAATGGTTGTAAATTGGGAGAGGGGAGTGTGCACCAGTCGCTGAAGGTAAGCATGCAGGTGTAGCTGGCGGTAAAGAAGGCTGATGGTATGTTGGCCTTCATTGCGAGAGGTTTCAAATACAGAAGCAGGGATGTATTGCTGTAATTATACAGGGTCTTGGTGAGGCCACACGTGAAATATTGTGTGCAGTTTTGGTCTCCTTTTCTGAGGATGTTCTTGCTCTCGAGGGAGTGCAGCGAAGGTTTACCAGACTGATTCCAGGGATGGCGTTCTGTCATATGAGGAGAGATTGACTAGGTTAGGATTGTTCTCGCTGGAGTTCAGAAGAATGAGGGGGGATCTCATAGAGACTTATAAAATTTTAACAGGACTAGACAGGGTAGATGCAGGGAGGATGTTCCCGATGAGGGGTGTGTCCAGAACCAGGGGTCACGATCTGAGGATTCAGGGTAAGCCATTTCGGACAGAGATACGGAGACATTTCTTCACCCAAAGAGTGGTGAGCCTGTGGAATTCATTACCACAGGAAGTAGTTGATGCTAAAACATTGAAAGAGGCAGCTGGATATAGCACTTGGGGCGAATTGGATCAAAGGCTATGGGGAGAAAGCAGGATTAGGCTATTGAGTTGGATGATCAGCCATGATCGTGATAAATGGTGGAGCAGGCTCGAAGGGCCAAAAGGCCTCCTCCTGCTCCTATCTTCTATGTATCCCACCATCCAGAGCGGGGAGAGACCGTACATATGCTCTCTGTGTGGACAAGACATAAACTCATCGTCAACGTGGAGAGGGACAAGGATACCAGCAGCATGCTGAAACCATGGAATTGTGGGGACTGTGGGAAGGGATTCAGATCCCCATGTGAGCTGGAGACTGATCACCATAGTCACACCGGCGACAGACCATTCACCTGTTCTGACTGTGGGAAGGAATTCACTCAGTTATTCCAGTGAGGATTTATCCTCGAGGTGGGCAATATCATCGTTCTTTTTCTTTTTGTTCTGAGAGGGTTGCCCCACCAGAAATAAGCTGGTGAATGGGAGTGACATGGAGGCCCCAGTCATTGAACCGCTTTTGGCTGGGGGCAGGGGCGGGGGAGATTGGCAGGAAATGGGAGGTGGGGGTGGGAGAGAGGCGTTAGCTTGCTGGTGATGACTATAGAACAGTTTTTGTTTTACTCTCAGTGTGTGTGTGTGTCGCGGCCATCTTGGGTGGACCCTTGGCCTGTATGTTTTGAAGATTTACTTGATCGTCCCTCACGGTGGAAATGGCTGATTCCATGATGGGGAAGGAGGGTTGGGAGATCCCGGATTCGGCTGGTCACCTGGAATATAAGGGGATTGGGTGGACCAGTGAAGAGGTAGAGAGTGTTCACTCACCAAAAGAATCTAAATGCTGGTGTGGTGTTCTCGCAGGAGACTCACTTGCGGGTTAGAGATCAGACTAGGGCGGCACACTGGTGGTGGTTAGCACTGCTGCCTCACGGCACAGAGGTCCCAGGTTTGATCCCAGCCCCGTGTCACTGTCTGTGTGGAGCTTGCGCATTCTCCTCTGCGTAGGCTTCGCCCCCACAACCCAAAGATGTGCAGGTTAGGTGGATTGGAAACGCTAAATTGCCCCTTATTTGAAATAAATAATAATTGGGTACTTTAAATTGAGGGGCAAAAAAATAGAGATCAGACCAGACTGCGGAGGGGTGAGCCAAGTGTCTCATTCGGGCTTTGACGAAAAATCGAGGTGCTGCAATTCTTTTTTTTAGTAAATTTAGAGTACCCAATTATATTGTTTTCCAATTAAGGGCCAATTTAGCGTGGCCAATTCACCTACCCTGCACATCGTTGGGTTGTGGGGATGAAACCCACGCAGACACGGGGAGAATCTCCACACGGACTGTGACCCAGGGCCGGGATTCGAACCCGCATCCTCAGCGCTGCAGTCCCAGTGCTAACCACTGCACCACATGCCGCCCCGAGGTGCTGCAATTCTAATCAATAAGCAGATTCCTCTTTCGATCACTGGGATCGTTGCGGACACTAATGGGAGATACATGATGTTGAGTGGGTGATTGGCAGGTACACTGGTGGTGATGGTGACTGTCTATGCCCCTAATTGAGATAATGGGGGCACAGTAGCACAGTGGAAATGGACTGGTCCAAGCTGATTCAACCACAACAAAAGCATGAAAAAGGAATGAAACCGGACGGACCATCCGGCATTGACCCAGGCACCAGAAACAATAACGGCAAACCCAGCAAAAGATTTTTAATAACTGTTCCCATCAGTAAATTGTATAAGGATTACGGGACACAGATTTAAGATTGTGAACAATATCTACAGGGGAGATAGGAGGTAGACATTTTATACAGTGAGTGATAATGATATGGAACACAATGCTTACACACTATAATCTCCAGGTCCTGGTAATTCGAACAGTGGTGTTAGAATTTGTTGCGAAGATTGGTTATGAGTTTCCTGCCTGCGAATCCCTTTCTAAGCCCCTGTGAAAGAAGTTTCCAAAGGAATCACGGTCAGTCCAGGAATAAAATTCAGCAAAAATAAACATTTCTCCCGGTTTGAATTTGCAGTGTGTAAATGCTCCCCAACTAATCCCCTGTAAATGGCGTTTCCAAAATTAATTACTGTCAGTCCAGGATAGAAATTCACTACATTCTACCCTCTTGTTCCCAGGTCCAGGATGACCGCTCACACCCCCACTGCACACTGACCTACGTCGTCATCAGCAGTCCCTCAATTTGAGGGGAACGTCTACTCAGGGTTGGGAGTTTCTGCCCTGGGTCTTCATGTGAACAGAGTTGCAGAGCTTTGGACACATGGAGCAGGAGCAGAATGTCCAATGAGACAGTGAAATCCAGAGAGCAGGATTTTTTCTTTCCCTCTGCCACCACTCTGTCCCATCAATAAGACATTGGAACTCAAAGGCTAACAGTTTGATGACAAGTTGTCTCCGTTCGAGGGCTGCATGTGGCACCTTGCTACCTACGGCGCTGAAGACCCGGGTTTGAATCCCGACCCTGGGTCACTGTCCATGTGGAGTTTGCACATTCTCCCCGTGTCTGCGTGGGTTTCACCCCCACAACCCAAAGATGTGCAGGGTAGGTGGATTGACCACGCTAAATTGCCCTTTAATTGGAAAAAAAAAATAATTGGGTGCTCTAATTTTTTTTTTACAGTTGTCACCATTCTGAACAATGGGGAATAAGCTCCTCCCAGTAATTGAAACATCACTCGACAATCGCCAGGCAGGAATGTTCTCTTCCAGTCGGGGAACACTTCAGCAGTCAAGGGTTATTCAGCCTCTGATCTTCGGGTAAGCGTTCTCCAAGGCGGCCTTCAGGACCCTCGACAATGCAGAATCGCCGAGCAGAAACTTATAGAATTTTCTCTTCCAGCTGGGGAACACTTCAGCATTCAAGGGCATTCAGCCTCTGATCTTCGGTTAAGCGACCTCCAAGGCGGCCTTCAGGACGCGCGACAATGCAGAATCGCCGAGCAGAAACTGAGAGCCAAGTTCTGCACTCATGAGTACGGCCTCAACCGGGACCTTGGATTCATGTCACATTACATTCACCCCCCCACCATCTGGCCTGGGGTTGCGAAACTCTACCAACTGTCCTGCCTTGAGACAATTCACACCTCTTTAACCTGGGATTATCCCTGGCTCCAGTTGCTCGGTTTGGACCTGTAAAGATTTAATTACCTGAAAGACTCGCATTCAAAGTATCGTCTTGCATATTTGACCTTGTATATATAAATGTTTCTGGAACATACCTCTTCATTCACCTGACAAAGAAGCAGTGGTCCGAAAGCTAGTGATTTGAAACAAACCTATTGGACTTTAACCTTGTGTTGTAAGACTTCTTACTGTGCTCACCAGTCCAACGCCAGCATCTCCACACCAATGTCCTTCAGGGAAGGGAACCTGCCTCCGGCCTGAGCCCACACAAGACTTGGACCTCTGCAAAAACACAAGAAATAGGAGCAGAAGTAGACCATTCAGCCCGTCGTACCTGCTCTGCCATTGAACACGATTGTGGCTGATGTCTTCAATTCCACTTTCCCGTTAGCTCTCTGTGTCCTTTGACTTCCAAAGATCTCACCACTTCTGCCTTAAATATATTAATTGATGGATCATCCACAACCCTCTGGACTAGAGAATTCTATGTGAGAACCAAAGTGAGAAAGAGACTGAGTAGTGGAAGAGAAAGAGAGAATCAAAAAGAATGAGGGTGGGCAGCACGGTGGCACAGTGGTTAGCACTGCTGCCTCATGGCACCGAGGTCCCAGGTTCGATCCTGGCTCTGGGTCACTGTCCGTGTGGAGTTTGCACATTCTCCCCGTGTTTGCGTGGGTTTCGCCCCCCACAACCCAAAGATGTGCAGGGTAGGTGGATTGGCATGCTAAATTGCCCCTTAATTGGAAAAAATTAATTGGGTACTCTAAATTTATCTTAATTTTTTTTTTGTTTTAAAAAGAATGAGGGTAAGGGAGAGAGAGTGAGAACAGAGTGGGGGAAACAGGAAGCAATGGACCAACAACTGAATCACAATTTGACAGAATCTCCTAAACCCTTTACCTCCACCACCTGGATCGACCAGGACAGCAGATGTATGTGATCATCACCTGCAAGTTCCCTTCCAAGACACACACTGTCTGAACTTGTCTGACATCCAATGCTGGATGAGCAGAACCTTCCTCCATTTAAATATTGAGATGACTGAACTAGTTCCCTTCCTGTCCCCTCTACAAACTCCACTCCCTTGTCACCAATTCCATCCCTGTCAAATGTCTGAGGCTGAAGCTGACTGTTCACAACCATGGTGAAATATTTCACCCCCAGATGAGCTCTTGACCACAGATCCACATCATCACCAAGATTGCCGACTTCCACCTCAGGAACAGCTCGACTCCACCTTAGTCCCTGTTCATCTGCTGCAGAAACCATCATCCATTCTTCTGTTACCTCTCAACCAAATTATTCCAACGCACTCGCAGCCGGACTCCAACATTAAACAACCCCCTCCATCCCATCCAAAACTCTGCTATCCATGTGCTTACTCACACCACGTTTATTTACCCAGCCCCTGTGCCCGCTGATCTACAAATGCTTCCTTTTAAAAGGCACTAAAAGTTTAAATTTCTCATTCTTCTTTTCCTCCATGGCAGTGATCATCCTGATCACTGTAATCTCCTCCACACACACACCCCTTCAAAATCTCTGCACTCATTTAATTCCAGCCACTTGAACATTCCTGAATTTAATCTGTCCACCATTACGGAGTTGCCAAAGCCTCAGTCTCTGGAATTCCCCCCTTAAAACTCTCCAGCTCTGTAACTCACTTTCCTTCCTGCGAAAAGCTAACATCCCCTCACCTGGCTCAGTGTCAATTGTTATTTTCTCTGAAAGGCTTAAGTTTTACTCTCTTCAAGGCACAATATAAATGCAAATTATTGTCACTGCCCTGGACATATATCATTGTCCGGTCTCATAAATAAGAATTTGTAACTCACGAGTAAAACAGTCGGATGGACATTCTGTCATGAAGAAACATTTCAAAAACATTTCTCCAATAAACATGCCAGTGCCAAATAAAGATGACATGGATGGGGGTGGGCACAGTCAGAAGTCTGACACCAGGTTAAAGTCCATTTGAGGGCAGCACAGTGGTTAGCATTGCTGCCTCGCGGCGCTGAGGACCTGGGTTCGAATCCCGGCCCTGGGTCACTGTCTGTGTGAAGTTTGCACATTCTCCCCGTGTCTGCATGGGTTTCGCCCCCACAACTCAAAGAAGTGCAGGCTAGGTGGATTGGAATTGCCCCTTAATTGGAAAAAATAATTGGGTACTCTACATTTATTTTTTTTAAAGTCCATTTGGAATCACTCCAAACAAACCTGTTGGACTTTAACCTGCTGATGTCAGACTTCTTACAAAGAAAGATGGCGGCCGCTTTGTCCCCTCTGTGAGAAAGCTCCAGCCCCGCTCAGGTATTTGGCTACCGGTAAGTTATTTTTCTGGATTTTCGGTTTATACAACATGTTTCCAAAGTGTGTCTGACGACCCAATGATCCATCTCTCCCTCCGACCCGCCATTCCCACCTTTACAGGTTGTGCATCCGACAAAGAACCTTGTCTGCGTCGCCATTAGTCACACTGCGCATGCTTCACTCAGCCCAGTCCCGCCCCCTCACTCTCTGGTCGGAGGACCAGCCGCTCCCGACCAGTCCTCCGGGCCCGCCCCCTCTTCCCCTATTGGTCTGGTACTGCGGTCAATCATTGCTCGGGCATTGTGAAATGTCAGGTGAGAGGTCAGTGTCGAGGGGCGCGGTTTACAAATCCCGAGTGCGGCCCCAGCATTGTGAGCTTTCAGGTGAGAGGTCAGTGTCAGGGGGGCGGGGTTTACAAATCCCGAGTGCGGCCCTGGAGCCGAATGGGAAACAAAGAACATTCTCCACTCTATCCGTCACTTCCGGCTTCTCTCCAGAACCTCACAGAGACCAGGGGGGGAGACACTGACCCAGTCACAATGTCACTGCCTTAGTGGAAAAGTCTAATGTAACACCCCCTGTTCAAAAAGGCAGAAAGTAGGAAACTAGTTAGTTTAATGCCTGTTGTTGGGAAACTGTTGGAATTCATTATTGAGGAAGTCGTAACTGGACATTTGGGAAAGTCAAACTGCAATCCATCGGAGTCAGCCTGGTTTGGTGAAGGGTAAATCGTGTTTGACAAACTTGTTGGAGTTCTTGGAAGATGTAACAAGGCAAGTGGATAATGGGGTCCTGTAGATGTATTTGGACTCCCAGAATACATTTGATAAGGTGCCGCACAAAAGATAATAAACAAGGTAAGATCCCACGGGGTTGAGAGATAATATATTAGCTTGGATAGAGGATTGGCTAACCAACAGACAGCAGAGAGTGGGGTTAGATTATATTAGATTTATTGACACATGTACTGAGGTATAGTGAAAAAAAATGTTCTGTGTACAGTTCCATACATGAAAGACATAGGACATACAATAAATACACAATGTAAATACATAGACATCGGATGAAGCATATGGAGTGCAGTACTATATCTTCAGTGGAGAATGCGTCAAGAGATCAGTTCAGTCCATAACAGGGTGGTTCAGGAATCTGGTAACATCGTGGAAGGTGCTGTTTTTGAATCTGTGCATGTTCTCAGACTTTTGTATCTTCTGCCCAATGGAAGAGGTTGGAAGAGAGAATAACAAAGGTGTGAGTGGTCTTGGATTATGCTGATCTGTCTTTCTGCTCTGTAAATTCAATGATTCTGGCTGGCAAGCTGTAACTAGTGGTATGCCATAAGCTTCGGTCCCGGGGCTCCAACTATTTACAATCCAAATTAATGCCTATGGGATTGATAGAATGTACGATAACCAAATTTGCAGCTAACACTGAAAGCAAGTTGCAATGAGGAAATCAGACATAAACAAATGGATATGGATAGATTAGGTGAGTGGGCTCAAATGTGGCATGTGCATAAGTGTGTGGTTATCCATTTTGGTCAGAGGAATAAAAAGGGCACTTATTATCTAAATGGAGAGAAACTTCAAAATGCTTTTTGGAGAGAGGGATCTGGGTGCCCTTGTGCACGAATTACAGAAACTTTGCAGGTGCAGCAGGTAATAAGGGAGGCAAATGGAATTTTAGCTTTCATTGCAAATGGAATAGAGTATAAAGTAGGGCAGTGCTGTTGTTACTGTATAGGGTGTTGGTGAGACCACATCTGGAGTGCTGCGGTTTTGGTCCCTTATTTGGACAATGACATAAATGCATTAGAGGCGGTTCAGAGAAGGTTCACCAGATTGATTGTCTTGTGAAGAGAGATTTGAACAGTTTAGGCCCACACTCTCTGGAGTTTAGAAGAATGAAAGGAGATCTAATTGAGGTACATAAGTTGCTAAAGGGGATAGACATGGAGCGATGTTTGGATTGGATTGGATTTATTTATTGTCACGTGTACCGAGGTACGGTGAAAAGTATTTTTCTGCGAGCAGCTCAACAGATCATTAAGTACATGAAAAAAAAAGTAAATAAAAGAAAATACATAATTGAGCAACACAAGGTACTGAATGTAACGACATAACACCGGCATTGGGTGAAGAATACAGGGGTGTAGTGTTAATGAGGTCAGTCCATAAGAGGGTCATTTAGGAGTCTGGTGACAGTGGGGAAGAAGCTGTTTTTGAGTCTGTTCGTGCGTGTTCTCAGACTTCTGTATCTCCTGCCCGATGGAAGAAGTTGGAAGAGTGAGTAAGCCGGGTGGGAGGGTTCTTTGATTATGCTGCCCGCTTTCCCCAGGCAGCGGGAGGTGTAGATGGAGTCAATGGATGGGAGGCAGGTTCGTGTGATGGACTGTTATTTCCCCTTGTTGGACATTCTAGAAGGAGAGGCCATAGTTTGAGACTACTTCTGCATGTTTTATTTCAAGGGGGTTGAAGTATAAAAGTAAAGAGGTGTTGCTGTAACTGTACAAGCTGCCAGTGAGGCCACATTTAGAATATTGTGTACAGACTTGGTCCCCTTATTTAACGGAAGATATATTATTATTGGAGGCAGTACAGAGGAGGTTCACTAGGATGCTTCTGGGCATGGAGGGACTGCCTAATGAGGAAAGAATTTCTTTTACCCCAGGAAATGTGGAGGCCGAGTCCTTGATCAGTTGCAAGGCTGACACTGATATGTTTTTAATCAGTTGGGGAATTAAGGGTTACTGAGAGAAGGTAGGAAAGTGGACCCAGTGAGCGTGAGATCAGCTATGATCTTATTAAATGGTGGAGCAGCTCAAAGGGCTGAATGGCTGACTCCTGTCCCTATTTCTTCTGGTCTGTTCCGTTTTTAAATAAAGATTTTTGGAATCTGTGTGACTGGAGAAGCACTGAGATATATAAAATCCTGGACTGCTGTGATTTAAAAAAAAAAAAAATACTGGAAATCTTCGGCATATCGGGCAGCGTCTATGGAGTGAAACAGAGTTAATGTTTCAGGTCAGCGTGATCTTTCATCAGATCAAGAATAGTGTTCCCATTAGGGACAAAGGGGGAAATCTGTGGGTGGAGCCAGAAAACATTGGTCAGGTGTTGAACGAATACTTCACATCTGTCTTCACCCAAGGGAATGAGGAGGTAGATATGGAACTCGAGCAGAGAGACTGATGTTCCTGAGCAAATTGACATAGGGAGTGACATGGCATTGGAGGTGTTGGCAGGCTTAAAAGTGGACCAGATGAGTTGTGCCCGAGACTGCTGTGGGAGGCGAGGGAGGATATTGCAGGGGCTCTGACCCAAATTTTTAATTGCTCTCTGGCTACAGGGGAATTGCCACAGGACTGGAGATCAGCTAATGTGGTCCTACTATTTAAGAAAGGTTGTAGAGATAAGCCAGGGAACTGCAGACTAGTGAGTCTTACGTCAGTGGTCGGGAAACTATTGAAGAAAATTCTGAAGGGGGGAATCTATCTCCACTTGGAGAGGCAAGATTTGATCAGGAATAGTCAGTATGGCTTTGTCAGAGGGCGGTCATGCCTAACAAATTTGATTGACTTTTTTGAGCATGTGACAAGCTGTGTAGATGAAGGTAGTGCAGTTGATGAGTTTACATGGACTTCAGTAAGCCTTTGATAAGATGCCAATGGGAGACTTATAAGACCATAAGACAGGAGCAGGATTATGCCATTCGGCCCATCGAGTCTGCTCCGTCATTCAATCATGGCTGAAATGTTTCTCATTCGTTCTCCCCATACACCGGATTCCCTTATTAATCAAGAACCTATCTATCTCGGTCCTAAAGACACTCAGTGATTTGGCCTCTACAGCCTTCTGTGGCAAAGAATTCCACAGATTCACCACCCTCTGGCTGAAGAAATTCCTCCTCATCTAAGCTTTAAAGGATCATCACTTCAGTCTGTGCCCTCGGGTTCTAGTTTTTCCCACTAGTGGAAACATCCTCTCCTCGTCCACTCTAGGCTTCTCAGTATCCTGTAACGCAAACCAAATGTCACATCGCGATCTGACAGAGTCACTCGATTCATGAGAAACTGAATATCAGCAGCATCTGGGTGTGGAAGGTAAAAGGTTTGTCTGTTCTGTCTGTGAGGGAAGATTTCAGGTCTCAGTGTGACTGGAAAAGCCCAGAGATTTGCAAACCCTGGTTAGGCCAAACCTGGAGAACGATGTTCAGTTCTGGGCAACAAACCTGAGGAAGGATAGAATGACCTCGGAGGGAGTGTAGCACAGATTTACCTGAGTGATATCTGAACCCGGGGTTAAATTACAAAACTAGATGACACAAAAAAGTCAGAGACATGATGGCACAAAGAAGGGCATTCGGCCCATTGAGTCCATGCTAGCTCTCTGGAGCAATCCAGTCAGTCCCATTCTCCTGCTCTATCCCTGTATTCGATTTTCATTTCATTTCATATCCTCACAGGTTTATGTCCCTCAAATGTCTATGTCAAATCATTCATTGTGTCTATTTTCAAACTCCCTCATAGACAGCAAGTTTCAGGTCATTGCCGCCAGCTGTGTAGAAACATACATCTCATATCACCTCATATCTCCTGTACCTTTTACATACAAACTCGGAACAGGCCACTCGGCCCCTCGAGCCTGCTCAGCAGTCAATAAGATTGCGGCTGATCTCATTCTAACCTCAACTCCACATTCCTGCCTACCCCTGATGACCTTTCACCCCCTTGCTCACCAAGAATCTATCCAGCTCTGCCTTAAAAATATTCAAGGACTCTGCTTCCACTGCCTTTTAAGGAGCGAGTTCCAAAGTCTTACAACCCTCAAGAGAATAACAATCCTCATCTCCATCTGAAATGGGCGACTCCTTATTTTGCAACAGTGACTCCCTCATTCCAGATTCTTCTACAAGAGGAAACATCCTCTCCACATCCACCCTGTCAAGACCCCTCAGGATCTTATATCGTTCAATCCAGGTTTTACCCAAAACTTTAAATCTGTGTCCCGACTGCTTGTACGATCAGTGAATGGAAACAGAGTTTCTTTGTCCACCCGATGGAAACCTGGCATAATCTTGTGGACCTGAATCAAATCTCTCCTCAACCTCCTTTGCTGGAACCATTCAGGTAAATCTACTCTGCACCTTCTCCAAGAACCTTCACATCCTTCCTGAAGGGTGGTGACCAGAGCTTTATAAAGATTCATAGAATTCCTATATTACAGAATCATAGAATTTACAGTGCTGAAGGAGGCCATTCGGTCCTCCAAATCTTCCCATTGATCAACACCTCCCAGACAGGAAATGATTTTGTGGAACCCACGCAAGTGGCCAATGGGAAGAACTCAAAATGATGCAGAGTCTCAGCCAATGAGAGAGATCTGGGATCAGCCCACCCCCTCGTTCACTCCAATTGATTGGAGGTCCAGCTGCTCCTGCTCGGTCCTCCAGCCCCGCCCCCTCTCCCTATTGGTCCAGAGTTGCCGTCAATCACTCCCTGGGCATTGTGATGTGGAGTATGCGCAGTAGGGCTCATGTCCACGGACAGATGCTTGTTTGTCTCATCTTCAGGCGGGAAGGAGGCGGATGAGCGGAGGTAGCGTTAGGGGCAGTGGGTGGGAGGGGAGGCTTCACAAACATCCAGTGGAGGCCTCAAAGCTAAAACAAGAAATTACCAGTCCCCTGTTTGTACCGAGCGGGAAGGTTTTTCTGCAGAGCCTTTCCCCAGTTAACCACCACCATCCTCATTTGGGGCAAGGTGCAGCAGGGCGCATGCGTGGTGAGCCCTGTCCACTCAGCAGGACTGACAGTGATGGATTCTGGAAACTCCTTTTATAGGGGGTTACAAGAGGAGGATTTACACACAGCAAAGTGAAATCAAACAAAACATTAAGAGCTGGGAGAGCCACTTGATTAATCAGAACCTGGATATTATTGGTAAGCTTTGAGTTCCAGGTCAGTACCACTCTCCATGGGGGTTCACTATATGAGCAAACCAGAGACACAGGCTAGTGTTCTGGGGACAAGGGTTCAAATCCCATCATGGCAATTGGTGGAGTGTAAATTCAATTAAGAATCTGGAATTCAATGTTCATCTCAGTATTCGTGACCGTGAATTCATTGTGGTGAGTTTGTGGGAAGGGGTGTGCTACTGGGATTTACAGCTTTGGGAAACAAGAGAGCAATAATTATGCCCCGGGAACTAGATAATAACAATAATCTTTATTAGTGTCACAAGTGGGTTTACATTAACACTGCAAAGAAGTTACTGTGAAAAGCCCCCAGTCGCCACATTCCGGCGCCTGTTCGGGTCACTGAGGGGGAATTCAGAATGTCCAATTTACCTAACAAGCACGTCTTTTGGGACTTGTGGGAGGAAACCGGAGCACCCGGAGGAAACCCACGCAGACACGGGGAGAACGTGCAGACTGCACATGCAGTGACCTAAGCGTGAATTGATCTTGGGACACTGGCGCTGTGAAGCAACAGTGCTAACCACTGTCTACCGTCAGTATTAGTGACCATGAATTAATTGTGGTGAGTTTGTGGTAAGGGGAGAGTGTGTGGGACTGGGATTTGCAGCTTTGGGAAACAAGAGAGCAATAATTATGCCCCGGGAACTAGAATTATCTGTTCGAAGTTTCTGTCCTGGACTAACCTGTGCAAATTGATTTTATAGGGTTACCAAGGAGTGGATTGACAGAAAGGAAACTCAAACCAAACATCACATCAAGATCTGACAGTCACTCAATTCATCAGGACCTGAATATCATTGGCTTTTGAATGTGGACGGAGAAATGTTTGTCTGTTCTGTCTGTGGGAAAAGATTTCAAACATCAGTGTGACAGGAACAGCACCGGGATGGACACACCTGAGTGAGAGTGTTCCAGTGCAGGGACTGTGGCAAAGAATTTAATTACGCATCGTGTTGAAATTCACTGACGCACTCACACTCGCCTGCATCATGTGTGGGACGGGATTTTCTTGATTATCCAACCTGCAGCGACACCAGCGTGTTCACACTGATGTTCCAAATATGGGAAGAGCTTTAAAGCAGCAATGATCTGTAGAAACACCAACACGCTCACATTGGAGTGAACCCATTCACCTGCTCCCGAGTGTAGGAAGGAATACACTCCGTCATCTCATCTTCTGAGACACCAGGTAGGTCACAAGTGTCTGCAGGTGTTTTACTTGGGATCAGAAGAGGATTTTCAGACAGAAAATTCACAGAATCACTCCGTTCGTCCGGACTTGAATTTGACTGTGGAAGGAGAGATGTTTCTCTGTTCTGTCTGCGGGAAAACATGCCAAATATTGGTGTGCCTGGGAAAGCACTGAGACACACACACACACCCGAGTGAGGGTGTTCCAGTGAACTGACTGTGCAAAGAGCTTTAACCAGTTACACAGCCTGAAAATCAATCACACCTTTCACAGCGAGGAGAATCTGTACACGTGTTCTGTGTGTATACGAGGTTTCAACTGCTTGACCAACCTGGGGAGGCACAAGGACACCAGCACCATGGAGAAGCCATGGAAATGTAGGGACTGTGGGAAGGGATTCATATCCCCGTCTGTGCTGGAAATTCATCGGCGCTGTCACACTGGGGAGAGACCATTCATCTGCTCCGAGTGTGGGAAGAGGTTCACTCGACTAACCCACCTCACTACACACCAACTTGTTCACTCTGACACCAGACCTTTTAAATGTTCCGATTGTGAGAAGAGCTTTAAAAGGAAAGAAAATCTGCTGACGCACCAGCGAGTTCACACCGGGGAGAGGCCGTATCCCTGCTCTGAGTGTGGGAAGAGATTCACTCAGTTATCCAGCTTTCTGTTACACCAGCGAGTTCACACTGGGGAGAAACCGTTTGCCTGTCCCAAGTGTGGGATGGCATTCACTCAGTTATGCAAACTGTTGGATCACCAGCGAGTTCACACTGGGGAGAGACCATTCACTTGTTCTGTGTGTGGGAAGGGATTCACTCAGCTATCAACCCTGATGAGACACCAGCGCATTCACACTGGGGAGAGACCATTCACCTGCCTTGAGTGTGGGAAGGGATTCACTCAGTCTGCCCACCTCACTTCACACCAGCGTGTTCACTCTGACACGAGACCTTTTCAATGTTCCGACTGCGGGAAAAGCTTCAAAGGCAAAATGGATCTGCTGATTCACCAGCGCAGTCACACTGGAGAGAGGCCGTTCACCTGCTCCGTGTGTGGGAAGGGATTCATTCAGCAGTGTCTCCGGATGAAACACCAGCGCATTCACACCAGGGAGGGACCGTTCATCTGTTCCCTATGTGGGAAGGGATTCATTCGGTCATCCACCCTGCAGTCGCACCAGCGAGTTCACAAGCTGCAGGACTCGAATTCTGCTGTTATCCAGGATTGAATCATGTCCATTCAGACAGTTGATGTTAATAATTCTGGATCTACCTGTGTCAAACAGTGTTCAAGTCCTTGATTTCTCGAAGATGAGACTGATTGATGTCCTGTTACCGACTGTTCCATTCTTGAGTCTTTTCTCCTTTGTTAATGGAAGACTTGTATTTATTAAGCGCCTTTCACAACTTCAGGATGTCGAAATGTGCTTTACAGACAATGTAAGTTCTTTTGAAGTGTAGTCACTTGTAATGTAGGAAATGCAGTCGTCAGATTGATAGAAATGTGATTGTGACCAGCCAATCTGTTCAGTGATGTTTGTTGAGGGACAAATATTAAGCGGTAAACCCGGGAGAACTCCCCTGCTCTTTGGAATAACATCATGGGAACTTTTACACCCAACTGAGGGTAGATGTGGCCAAAATTGACAGTCTGATCTGAAAGACGGGACCTCTGACAGTGCAGTGCTCCCTCAGGACTGCTTCAGAATGTCAACCTGGATTTGATGTTCATGTTTCTGGAGGTGGATTTGAATCCACAACCTCCTGACTCCGAGATAAGAATGTAACCACTGAGCCACAACTAACACCTCATCATTACTCTGGATTATTTCAGTTTTCAGACCTTCCCTTACTCTCATGAATAAGTAAAAGGTTTCGGTCCAGGAGTCACAAATTACCCAAAAAGGGGGTCAGAGTATTGGTGATTTTAAAACATTTCATTAAGAAGCATCATTTAGATATGATACATAACTTAAATAGGCAGCAAATACATGCAACCTGTAACAGGTATGAAGATGGATGTTTAATTTTATATTTTTGGGCAATGTGTTATTCTATAAATAAGGGTGATTGGCTGTGTGTAAATTATTAAAATAAGCTGGGGAAAGGTTAATGGAGACAATTCGTCTTGGAGAGTTGAGAAATCAGAGATAGAGGTGCTAAATACATTCATTTGTCTGAAGCTATGGTAAAGTGGATTTATATGAAAACAAATTAAGTTTAGAACTTTGCAGTAGAAGATAGTTAGGGATTGACTTTTCAGTTCAATTTCAAAGAGGAGTAAAGGGCTTTTACAGCTTGCAAGGGGTTTGAAAGTAAAAAAGGGAAGGTTATTCAATTTTATTGAAGCTGAAAGGGAAGACAATAGGAATAGGAGAATCATGAAAGATGTTTATATTTTGGAAAAGTTGAAAGCGGTTCTGAGGACAATAGAATTGAAGATGAAAGGGAGAAAGGATATTTGATAAAAGAAGTTAAACTGAGTTCTGTTCACTTGTGTGGGGAAGTGGGAACCGCTCTGTGCTATGAGAAGGTACAACGTTTGAATCAGCCATCCAATCAAAAAGGAAAAGTCTTTGGTTATGAAGCAGTCTTGTTTCTGCGTATTCTTAGATTTCCACAGCAGCGTAGAAGTGAGTGAGAAGTAGTCTGGTATACATACCTGTACTAAAATGACAGCAGTTTTGCCTTGGATAATATTACTGGAATTTGCTGGAGGTTAAAAAACAGGAGGAAGTGTTGCTAAGATGTTTACTTCTGGGTGGTGAGCAAGTATTTTTTGTGAGGGATGTTTTGATTGACTATTTTTACTGTGTAACTGTAATCTTATATGCTTAAGTTTTCTTTTATCCTTGTCATTAAATCTTCTAACTATTAAACTCCCAAAAGTGTCACTGGAATTCTATGCTGCTGGGCTCACTAGGTTTCTCCTTATTTCCAGAATACAAAACCCTTATGACCAGTCAGTCAGGTTTCCCTCTGGGATTTGGCTTGCTCAGGGAATAACATCTGCTGTGGCCGTAACACAGGACAAAATGGTTTACTGGTCCCAGATTGGACAAATGGATGGGCAGAAGCAGGAGGATGCTGATCTCGGTGGCTGGAGGTGACAGTATCCTCAGAATAATAATAATCTTTATTGTCACAAGTAGGCTTACATTAACACTGCAATTAAGTTACTGTGAAAAGCCCCTAGTTCGCCACATTCTGGCGCCTGGTCAGGTACACAGAGGGAGAATTCAGAATGTCCAAATCACCTAATGGTTTACTGGTCCCGGGTCAGGGGGTGCTGATCTCTGTGGCTGGAGGTAACAGTTTCCTCGGAATGGATTAATGGTCCGAGATTGGAGCCTTGTGGATGAAGCTGATCGCCACAGCTGGACTTGGCAGTTGTTTTTCATTAATTGTCTGAGCTAGAGTGTTCAGCTGAAGCCAACATGAATCTCTTTGAGAAGCTCTTTCCCATCTGAAGTGATTTTCCATCTCAAAAGCTCATTTATGTACCTTATTTCTGGGGGGGGGGGGTTTCAATCGCTTATTCTGTTGCCCATTCGCAAGGGGCAGATAATCAAGGTAATCCCTCCTATTTCTTTCAGAAGTGCATGAAGTCAGTTTGTTTCTCATGGCTTGCTCAGAAACACTGTTTGACCTTTCCTCAGACAGTTGGTTTACACGTGGGTTAGGAGATCCCTCCAACCCATCAAATATGTCTTGTTTCAGGTTCTGTTCCGGAGACATGTCCTTGGCAGAAATAACAGGCCTACACTGTCCTGTGTTTATTAACCAAGGAATATTTATTCAACAAGGTGAGAGGAAGAGATTAATGGTTATCCCTATGCTCTTAAAACAACTTTCTTAACATTTTAAAGATTTTGGGAGAATGATTTTTTACGGATCACTGAAGGATTTCTACCATTCGGTTACCAGCAGCACTTTGCGATTACTGGAACTCAGTAGAAATTGAAGTTAAAACTTCTCAGGTGCCAATAAGAATTGTTTTATTTGTCTTCTATTGAATACAATTTGAAAGTCATTTAAAAGGCAATTCGTAGACAATTTGAAGCTTTTTAAAGAATCAAAGACATTATCTTCTTGCTTAGGCAAACAGCTCAACAATAACTTTTAAAAAGTCAACGTCTGAAAATGAAATATGAAAAAGAGAGAGAGAGAGCTAATCTTCAGCTTCAAACCATTGAAACAAAAACTAACAAACTACTCACAAAAACCTACCCTACCA
Source organism: Scyliorhinus torazame (assembly GCF_047496885.1). Classification (NCBI taxonomy): domain Eukaryota; kingdom Metazoa; phylum Chordata; class Chondrichthyes; order Carcharhiniformes; family Scyliorhinidae; genus Scyliorhinus; species Scyliorhinus torazame. The sequence continues at coordinate 130,819,605 of NC_092711.1, forward strand.
ATCTACCTAAAAAACTAATCTACAACTAAACTCATCCCAAACTAAAACTCAAAATGGAGGGCCGAAACTTCTTTAGTTATACCCTTTCATATCTGTCTTAAGTCATCTAATCACACCCCAATATAATCCTAATTGGTTTGGGTTAGACTCAAACACATTTGATTTGACAGCAAGCCGTCCATCTTCAACATGTAACATTACTTCAAATTGTTGCGTATCTGCATTCTTGTGTATGTTAAAGAATGCGATATCAAAGCCAGCAAAAAACTGGTTGTATGCTGGCTTGGCTATTGTAACAATGGAGACTTCGTGTAATCTCTTCATGCAATGCTGGACAATGATTTGCAAAATGTAAATCAAATCTGTTTTAATCTAGTTAAGTAAATTATGCTGCTTCTATGAAATTGTTATGTTTTGAGAAAGTTGGAATCAAATATATTTGATTCGATGTTTTATGAAATTAAAATCGCTTATTGTCACAAGTAGGCTTCAATTAAGTTACTGTGAAAAGCCCCTAGTCGCCACATTCCGGCGCCAGTTCGGGGAGGCTGTTACGGGAGTATAAACTGTCCATTAAAATGTTCCAGCCTTATAAGTTATGGAATGTGGTTCACGCTGTAATCACTAATAGCCCAAAATGAGAATAATAGAGCCTTTTAAGTTACTGGACTCTTGTCACCTCGTTGCCATGGATTCAGCCCTTGTCCTTGAAGAAATGTAGTTAAAAGAGTTTGTCTTATCAGTCTTCTGTGTTGCTATGTACCTAAAAGTTGTGTTGGACAAAATGATTAAATTAATTTGCAGAATATGTATTTTTAATCCTTAATTTAAAACTGGAGCTTAATATTTACGCTTAAACAGCTGTCTTTTACCTATATTAGGTGTATTAGAAATACCTGGCTTCTACAGTCGGCCCTTTGATAAATCGAAAGATATATCAGAATAAGATAAAAGACATCATTAATGCGAAAGGATAGGTAAAAGCACAAAGAATAACTCATTCATATTGTCAATGCAGTTTTAAACGATAGAATGGACACTTAGCATCGCAACAGGCATTTCAAAATAATTATGATAATTAATAAATTAATCACATTTGATACTACTGATTCAGTATTAATAAATTATACAATATGTAAATAATACAGATCTTAACATTGATATACTGATTAAAAATTAATATGATTACATAATTCAGCAATAAACAATTAATAATAATTTCATGTATACAAATAGAATGATACAATAAAAAGTTGAGCATATGATCTAGTAATAAATGGTAAAATGATTATCAAAATTGATTATGTAATTTATTAATAAATGATGAATAATAATTCACCAATAAATGATTGGATTGGATTTGTTTATTGTCACGTGTACCGAGGTCCAGTGAAAAGTATTTTTCTGCGAGCAGCTCAACAGATCATTAAGTACATGAGAAGAAAAGGGAATAAAAGAAAATACATAATAGGGCAACACAACATATACAATGTAACTACAAAAGCGCTGGCATCGGATGAAGCATACAGGGTGTAGTGTTAATGAAATCAGTCCATAAGAGGGTCATTTAGGAGTCTGGTGACAGTGGGGAAGAAGCTGTTTTTGAGTCTGTTCGTGCGTGTTCTCAGACTTTTGTATCTCCTGCCCGATGGAAGAAGTTGGAAGAGTGAGTAAGCCGGGTGGGAGGGATCTTTGATTATACTGCCCGCTTTCCCCAGGCAGCGGGAGGTGTAGATGGAGTCAATGGATGGGAGGCAAGTTTGTGTGATGGACTGGGCGGTGTTCACGACTCTCTGAAGTTTCTTGCGGTCCTGGGCCGAGCAGTTGCCATACCAGGCTGTGATGCAGCCTGATAGGATGCTTTCTCTGGTGCATCTGTAAAGGTTGGTAAGAGTCAATGTGGACATGCCGAATTTCCTTAGTTTCCTGAGGAAGTATAGGCGCTGTTGTGCTTTCTTGGTGGTAGCGTCAACGTGGGTGGACCAGGACAGATTTTTGGAGATGTGCACCCCTAGGAATTTGAAACTGCTAACCATCTCCACCTCGGCCCCGTTGATACTGACAGGGGTGTGTACAGTACTTTGCTTCCTGAAGTCAATTACCAGCTCTTTAGTTTTGCTGGCATTGAGGGAGAGATTGTTGTCGCTACACCACTCCACTAGGTTCTCTATCTCCCTCCTGTATTTGGACTCATCGTTATTCGAGATCCGGCCCACTATGGTCGTATCGTCAGCAAACTTGTAGATGGAGTTGGAACCAAGTTTTGCCACGCAGTCGTGTGTGTACAGGGAGTAGAGTAGGGGGCTAAATACGCAGCCTTGCGGGGCGCCGGTGTTGAGGACTATTGTGGAGGAGGTGTTGTTGTTCATTCTTACTGATTGTGGTCTGTTGGTCAGAAAATCGAGGATCCAGTTGCAGAGTGGGGAGCCAAGTCCTAGGTTTTGGAGCTTTGATATGAGCTTGGCTGGGATTATGGTGGTGAAGGCGGAGCTGTAGTCAATAAGTAGGAGTCTAATGTAGGAGTCCTTGTTTTCGAGATGCTCTAGGGATGAGTGTAGGGCCAGGGAAATGGTGTCTGATGTGGACTGGTTGCAGCGGTATGCGAATTGCAGTGGATCAAGGCGTTCTGGGAGTCTGGAGGTGATGCGCTTCATGATCAACCTCTCGAAGCACTTCATTACGACTGAAGTCAGGGCCACTGGTCGGTAGTCATTAAGGCACGTTGCCTGGTTCTTCTTTGGTACCGGTATGATGGTGGTCTTCTTGAAGCAGGTGGGGACCTCGGAGTGGAGTAGGGACAGGTTAAAGATGTCCGTGAATACCTCTGCCAGCTGGTCCGTGCAGGCTCTGAGTGCACGACCAGGGATCCCGTCTGGGCCCGTCGCCTTCCGAGGGTTCACTTTCAGGAAGGCCAATCTGACTTCGGAAGCTGTGATGGTGGGTATGGGTGAATTATGGGCTGCTGGGGCACTCGCCAGCGGATTGTTGGTTACCTGCTCGAACCGAGCATAGAATGCATTGAGTTCATCGGGGAGTGGTGCGCTGCTGCCAGAGATACTGTTCGGCTTCGGTTTGTAGCCTGTAATGTTGTTTAGTCCTTGCCACAACCGCCGAGAGTCTGTCTGTGACTCTAGCTTGGTTTGATATTCTCTCTTAGCATTCCGGGTGGCTTTCTGGAGGTCGTACCTGGATTTCTTGTATAGGTCAGGGTCGTCTGCCTTGAACGCCTCAGATCTGTCCTTCAGTAGGGAGTCAATCTCGCGATTGAGCCATGGTTTCCAGTTGGGGAACGCACGTACTGCTTTCTTTGGCACGCAGTCATCCACACATTTGCTGATGAAGTCTGTGACGGTGGTGGCATACTCATTTAAGTTGGTCACTGAGTTCTTAAATATGACCAGTCCACTGTCTCTAAGCAGTCACGTAAGAGCTCTTCTGTCTCCTCGGACCAGCACTGCACAACCTTCTTAGCTGGATTCTCCCGCTTGAGTTTCTACTTGTATTCCGGGAGAAGGAGCACCGTCTCAGGGACTGATTTCCCAAAGTGCGGTCGGGGATGGAACGGTAGGCGCCCTTGATTTTTGAGTAGCAGTGGTCAAGAGTGTTGTTGCCCCTGGTGGGACAGGAGATGTGCTGGTGTAATTTGGCAGTACACTCTTGAGGTTGGCCTTGTTGAAGTCTCCGGCCACGATGAACAAGGCCTCTGGGTGTTCTGTTTCGTAGTTGTTTATTACTGTGTATAGTTCGTCCAGCGCCTGCCTCACTACTGCCTGGGGTGGGATGTAGACCGCTGTGATAATGGCTGAAGTGAACTCACGTGGAAGATAATATGGGCGGCACTTCACGGTCAGGTATTCCAGGTCCGGGGAGCAGTAGGTCGCCAGAGTCGCCACATCCAAGCACCAGGAGGAGTTGATGAGGAGGCAAACCCCTCCACCCTTCGCTTTGCCTGATGATGCCGTGCGGTCCACCCGGTGAATTGAGAAGCCTTCAGGTTGTATGGCACAGTCCGGTGAGGCAGGGGTGAGCCATGTCTCTGTGAAACAGAGCACACAGCAGTCTCTTACTTCCCTCTGAGAGGTAAGTCTGGCGTTAAGTTCATCCAGCTTCTTTTCGATCGCTTGGATGTTTGCAGCGGGAGAGGGGTCTTGAAATCGCGTTGCTTCAGTCTAACCTGCAGACCGCCGCGTTTCCCTCGCTTCCTCGGTCGGAGGCTGCTGCTGGATAATCCTGGGATCCGATGGCCGATGTCAGCTCTTGTGGAAGGTAGGTGGTTGCGTCTGGTGGGGTCCAGGGTGATGGCGGGGACCAGGGCGCTGTTTACGTATCTGGGGTCACGTCTGGCAGGGTCCCGGGCACTGGTTGAGGTAGAGGGGTTGCTAGGGGGGCATGTTTGCAATCTGGATGGGTCCCGGCGTTCTGCGGGCGCGGGAATACCTTGCAGCGCGTTCGGGTCCTCGCGCGGGGTCTCCGCCGTTTCGGGGGTCCTGGGTCGTGGGCAGGGGCATCCTGAGGCAGGTTGGGCTGGGTCCCGTGGTCTGTTCCCTCCCTGGGCGCTCCTGGGGTTGGATCTTGAAGTAGGCCCGGGCGAGCCTCCACGTGGATTTTTCTTTCTTCCATCACCAGGTAGGTTGGGTCGCTGGGCGGGTCTCTCGGGGTCGGGTCGCTGGGCGGGTCTCTCGGGGTCGCGATGGGCCGGGTCTTGCCGTCGGGGGGCGGGTCGGGTCGGGAGCTCCGGGGACTGGGCAAGGCGATCCGGGAGCTGGCGTCGGTAGTTAGGCTGGGTTTGGAGCTCCGAGGTCCGGGTCGGCTCCAAATCGAGGTTGGGGCTTCACTTCCGGTTTGGGCTTGAATAAGAGTACAGTAAAGAATAGTTCAACAGAAACTTTCTATTTTGATGTTAATTCCTGTGCCACCCAACCAATTGGAAAGTCAACCCAAAAGAGTGTAATCAAAGGGTTGGTCAAGTTTTTTTAACTTTGTATTGCTAAGTCTTTGACATCTTCTGGATTATACGCAAAAGCTTATTGAAATGGTTAATTTTCTTGCAGAGACAAAAAGGGGCATATAGCTTGGAATGATGCCATTCTCATCTCTAAATGTTTTTTTATATTTGTCACTCAAATGGACTGGGAGTAAAAGTTGGATTGCTGCCAAATTCCCGTTATCAAGTCTCTTAGAATGATCTGTTCTTTTGGAATATAGATTTGCTTTTAATCAGGGTTACTTTTCTGAAGTTTTAATTTCCAAGCTAATTCTAAACATTTATTTTAAAGTATCAAACACAACTTATTGAATATATAACTGAACCCGTGTCTGCGTGGGTTTCCTCCGGGTGCTCCGGTTTCCTCCCACAGTCCAAAGATGTGCGGGTTAGGTGAATTGGCCAATGATAAATTGCCCTTAATGTCCAAATTGCCCTTGGTGTTGGGTGGAGGTGTTGAGTTTGGGTATGGTGCTCTTTCCAAGAGCCGGTGCAGACTCAAAGGGCCGAATGGCCTCCTTCTGCACTGTAAATTCAATGATAATCTATGATTAATCTAGGACAAAGGTTCGGCACAACATTCGTGGGCTGAAGGGCCTGTTCTGTGCTGTATTTTCTATGTTCCATGAACCAATTTTGCGCTGAATCTTGGTTTTCTGTAGATGAATTCATCGATTCTATTAAAGGAAGCACAGCTAACAAGATATGTTAATTTCTTTAAATTAATAAAGCAACATTCAGAATAATGACAGTTTTCTCAAGTTGACAGTTCTTGGCAACTTTTTAATGATACGTGACTTGTCCCGTATCCCTGCAGCTAGGAGGCTAGCTTTCATCATAGACCAGTCTGCGACCATGAAATCTGAAACTCGCAAAATGGCCGTCTTCAACACAAGAAAGGAATCTTCTGGAATTCTTTTTTGAAGTGAATGCAAGGGTTGGATTTGTCGTTAACGGAGGAGGAGAGACAACGATTGACGTGCCTTTGTTAGCAATTGAGGTTTCGGACTGAGGTCTGGGTAGGGTCAAGTTTAAAGCTGCAAACAGTTCTGGTGGCTGTTTGGTGCTTAATTGGATCATGGCCAGCAGCATTTCGTGGTCGGTCTCAGAGTAAGATAACGGTTTGTTCTGAGGTAAAAGTGTCCTTGACAGATAGTTCATTTGGCCAGACCCCCCTTGTGGAACCTCGATCAGTGTATTCATTGTTTTCATGTCAGTAGCAGCTTTCAATATTTGATTTAATTATCACTGGTACACCTTGGGTCTTAGTTAACATCATTCCGAATTGTCCGGTTGGTGGCGCTGTTTGCTTTGGAGAGTTCAACTGATTTTTTAAAAACAGATTTGAAGTCTCTTGTGTAATTAATTTGTCTGTCAGTAATTTGTTCTGACATTTCATGGTGTCCATGTCACTTTCCAAAATACATTTTTCCTCAAGTAGCTGACAATTTTGACTTTTGGTTTGCTCAATTTGATGTTGCAATTCTGCTATTTGAAAAGATCGCTGTTGAACCTTTAAAGGTTTCATTTTCCAACAATGTTTTAATTTCATCATAATGCTCAAGTTTGGATTTTGCATCTCGTAATTCCTCAACAACTGCTGCTAGTTGGTCTTTAGTGGACCTTTTATCCATCATCACTTCGCTCAGTATTTAATTGCAACTGTTGGTATTTTGACTCCACTTCAAAAACTTGAATTTGAAATTCTACTATTTGAAAAGATAACTGCTGGAGTTCAGAGGTTTTGTTTTGCAAATCTGTTCTAATTTCATCATAATGCTCAAGTTTGGATTTTGCATCTTGCAATTCTTCAACAACTGCAATTAGTTGGTCTTTAGTGGACCTATACTCAGTATCACTTTTATTTTTAATAATTATCTCTTGCTGTCTGCGTATCTGTCCCATAATTACCAGGGACCATTTTGCACGTTCTGCACCGTGCAATCGTGTGCATTTTCCCCATGCTCTCTTGATATTATCAAAGGACCACTGTCCTCTGGGGATATCATACTTTGATTCAATTTTTTTTGAGGTTTCACATAGGTCAAATTGTCTATGAATGAAAGACCCAAAATCCCCCAACATATCTTCAATAGAAACATCTGGTATTCCAGCACCCCCCTTGAATGTAGTGGGGAGTAATTTTTTGCCTGCTACAGGCTCTGAATCTACACTTTGATCTGGATCAGCCATAAATTTTCCTTGATCGCTGACTGCCGTGACAAATCTTTCAGCCCCGTCTATGTTAGTCTCAACGACTGGCACCTGATTGATTTAACACAGTCTATAAAAATGTTCTTTTCAGGGGTCTAAGCACTGATTGATGTGGCTTTAAGACTTTTAATGGGTGAAAAATATATTTCTTACCCTAGTCTAGCCGTGGGTTCTGTCTGTCTTCCGGGACTCCTCCAATTATCTTCGAAGCTTTCCGTCGTCGTCTGGGCCTCCTCCAATTATTACCGAACCTCTCCGAAGGTCGTATCCGAACTCCTCCCATCCTGCCGACTACGCCAGTTGAACGATTTCTACCATTCGGTTACCAGCAGCACTTTGCGATTACTGGAACTCAGTAGAAATTGAAGTTAAAACTTCTCAGGTGCCAATAAGAATTGTTTTATTTGTCTTCTATTGAATACAATTTGAAAGTCATTTAAAAGGCAATTCGTAGACAATCTGAAGCTTTTTAAAGAATCAAAGACATTATTTTCTTGCTTAGGCAAACAGCTTAACAATAACTTTTTAAAAAGTCAAAGTCTGAAATATGAAAAAGAAAAAGAGAGAGCTACTCTTCAGCTTCAAACCATTGAAACAAAAACTAACAAACTACCCACAAAAACCTACCCTACCAATCTACCTAAAAAACTAATCTACAACTAAACTCATCCCAAACTAAAACTCAAAATGGAGGGCCGAAACTTCTTCAGTTATACCCTTTCATATCTGTCTTAAGTCATCTAATCACACCCCAATATAATCCTAATTGGTTTGGGTTAGACTCAAACACATTTGATTTGACAGCAAGCCGTCCATCTTCAACATGTAACATTACTTCAAATTGTTGCGTATCTGCATTCTTGTGTATGTTAAAGAATGCGATATCAAAGCCAGCAAAAAACTGGTTGTATGCTGGCTTGGCTATTGTAACAATGGAGACTTCATGTAATCTCTTCATGCAATGCTGGACAATGATTTGCAAAATGTAAATCAAATCTGTTTTAATCTAGTAAAGTAAATTATGCTGCTACTATGAAATTATTATGTTTTGAGAAATTTGGAATCAAATATATTTGATTCGATGTTTTATGAAATGAAAATCGCTTATTGTCACAAGTAGGCTTCAATGAAGTTACTGTGAAAAGCCCCTCGTCGCCACATTCCGGCGCCTGTTCGGTGAGGCTGTTACGGGAGTATAAACTTTCCATTAAAATGTTTCAGCCTTATAAGTTATGGAATGTGGTTCATGCTGTAATCACTAATAGCCCAAAATGAGAATAACAGAGCCTTTAAAGTTACTGGACTCTTGTCACCTCGTTGCCATGGATTCAGCCCTTGTCTTTGAAGAAATGTAGTTAAAAGTGTTTGTCTTATCAGTCTTCTGTGTTGTTTTAAAACTATGTACCTAAAAGTTGTGTTGGACAAAATGATTCAATTAATTTGCAGAATATGTATTTTTAATCCTTAATTTAAAACTGGGGCTTAATATTTACGCTTAAACAGCTATCTTTTACCTATATTAGGTGTATTAGAAATACCTGGCTTCTACAATCTCCCAATTTTGAAAAGGGAATATCCTTTGAATTTTCACAACAGATTTTTGGCTAACCAAGCTATTTCTAAGCTATGAGTTTGTTTTCCTTTTTTCTTGATTACATATTGTAGCCGGTTAAAATGGCTAACTCCCGATTAGAATGGCCAAACCCCGATTTAAAATGGCAAACGGAAGAGGTGGATGGCAAAATATATAAGGGATTCGGGGATATGGTGTACAGGCTGGAGAGTGGAGCTGAGTCCACAAAGATCAGTCATGATCTCATTAAATGGCGGAGCAGGCTCGAGGGGCCAGATGGCCTACTCCTGCTCCTAGTTCTTATGTTCTTAAAATCAGCCAACAAGACTCTAACAGGCAGCTGCAGGCGAAACTGTGTATTCGCCTCTGGGGAGGCCAGACAGAATCGATACCTGCAGCCATCAACACAACAACACACCAGCCATCTGCATACTAATTAGCAATCCCCGGGAACAACATGCTACAAATTAGACACACAAAGACAACCCAGACTTTTCGGCGCCAGCAGGAGCTTACACAAAGAGAGGTGGATGACCACCTCGAAACCGCCCATCGATCAAGGAATCGCTCCAGCATTGGAGAATATCAAACCAAGTGATTGGGACCAAGTCCAATCACTTGGAACCAGGTACAAGGGGTGGGATTCTCCACTCCCACGCCGAAGTGGCCACGCCGTCGTGAACGCTGTCGAGGTTCACGACGGCGCGGAACGGCCCCGGTCCCGACCGATTCAGGCCCTGACAATGGGCCAGGATCGAGGCCGCGTCATCAACACGCGCCAGGCCTTATCGCCCGCGTAAAGGCGGCGCCGCATAGATGACTAGAATTTATGTTCTATTTTATTTAGTATGTTCTATTTTATTTAGTATGTTCTATTTTATTTAGTTAATTAACTTAAAAGTTGCTGTTTGGTTTAGAAGAAGGTGAATTTTCAATCAGCTTTAAACAGGCTTCTACTTGTAGGCACTTGCAGCTGGAGCTTGTTAATTAGTTAATTGGATTAGGCCAGTTTTTCAGAGGCTAGATTCACAGTATAAAAGTGATCCCCTACAGTGCAGACTTTGTTTGCACTGAATGCTGAATTTGGTGCATTTGAGTGCGATAGTGAGAGTTTGGTGACCGAGGGAGTGCTGAATTTGGTGCATTTGAGTGCGATAGTGAGAGTTTGGTGACCGAGGGAGTTAGGTGAGGAGGGAGTAAGGTGCTCCTTTCATTTTGTTTCCGACATTTCCGCAAAGAGTGAGAAGAGAGCCAGGAGTTTACAGAAAGTATAGCTGACTGGAAGCAGAGTCGGAGGGCGGAGATCTAGTTAGTCCACACGGCAGCTATATTCTGTAAGGTAAGAGGGGATGGAGGCTAGGCCAGTTACATGCTCCTCCTGTAGGATGTGGGTGGTGAGGGATACCACCGGTGTCCCCGCTGACTATACCTGCGGGAAGTGCACCCAACTTCAGCTCCTCAAAGACCGTGTTAGGGAACTAGAGCTGAAGCTGGATGAACTTCGGATCATCCGGGAGGCAGAGTGGGTGATTGAGAAGAGTTACAGGGAGGTAACCACACCCAAGGCACAGGACAAGAATAGCTAGGTTACAGTCAGGGGGGAAAAAACAAACAGGCAGACAGTGCAGGGATCCCTCGTGGCCGTTCCCCTTCAAAACAAGTATACCGTTTTGGATGCTGTTGGGGGGGATGACCTACCGGGGGAAGGCCCTAGCAGCCAGGTCTCTGGCACTGAGTCTGGCTCTGGGGCTCAGAAGGGAAGGGGGAGAATAGAAAAGCAATAGTTGTAGGAGATTCAATGGTGAGGGGAATAGATAGGAGATTCTGTGGTCGCGAGCGAGACTCCCGGAAGGTATGTTGCCTCCCGGGTGCCAGGGCCAGGGATGTCTCGGATCGTGTCTTCAGGATCCTTAAGGGGAGGGGGAGCAGCCAGAAGTCGTGGTGCACATTGGTACCAACGACATAGGTAGGAAAAGGGGTGTGGAGGTAATAAACAAGTTTAGGGAGTTAGGCTGGAAGTTAAAAGCCAGGACAGACAGAGTTGTCATCTCTGGTTTGTTGCCGGTGCCACGTGATAGCGAGGCTAGGAATAGGGAGAGAGTGCAGTTGAACACGTGGCTGCAGGAATGGTGTAGGAGGGAGGGCTTCAGGTATTTGGATAATTGGAGCGCATTCTGGGGAAGGTGGGACCTGTACAAGCAGGACGGGTTGCATCTGAACCAGAGGGGCACCAATATCCTGGGAGGGAGGTTTTCTAGTACTCTTCGGGAGGGTTTAAACTAATTTGGCAGGGGAATGGGAACCGGATTTGTAGTCCAGCAACTAAGGTAGCCGATATTCAGGACGCCAAAGCGTGTAATGAGGCAGTGGCGAAGGGAACACTGACAAGTGAGAGTACTTGCAGGCACGGAGATGGGTTGAAGTGTGAAGACTTCAACGCAAGAAGCATCAGGAATAAGGTGGGTGAACTTAAGGCATGGATCGGTACTTGGGACTACGATGTGGTGGCCATCACGGAAACTTGGATAGAAGAGGGGCAGAAATGGTTGTTGGAGGTCCCTGGTTATAGATGTTTCAGTAAGATTAGGGAGGGTGGTAAAAGAGGTGGGGGAGTGGCATTATTAATTAGAGATAGTATAACAGCTGCAGAAAGGCAGTTCGAGGAGTATCACCCTATTGAGGTAGTATGGGTTGAAGTCAGAAATAGGAAAGGAGCAGTCACCTTGTTAGGAGTTTTCTATAGGCCCCCCAATAGTAGCAGAGATGTGGAGGAACAGATTGGGAAACAGATTTTGGAAAGGTGCAGAAGTCATAGGGTAGTAGTCATGGGCGACTTTAACTTCCCAAATATTGAGTGGAAACTCTTTAGATCAAATAGTCCGACCAGAGGAGGGGCAATATTGGATTTAGTACTGGGTAATGAACCAGGGCAAGTGATAGATTTGTTAGTGGGGGAGCATTTTGGAGATAGTGACCACAATTCTGTGACTTTCACTTTAGTAATGGCGAGGGATAGGTACGTGCAACAGGGCAAGGTTTACAATTGGGGGAAGGGTAAATACGATGTTGTCAGACAAGAATTGAAGTGCATAAGTTGGGAACATAGGCTGGCAGGGAAGGACACAAGTGAAATGTGGAACTTGTTCAAGGAACAGGTGCTACGTGTCCTTGATATGTATGTCCCTGTCAGGCAGGGAAGAGATGGTCGAGTGAGGGAACCATGGTTGACAAGAGAGGTTGAATGTCTTGTTAAGAGGAAAAAGGTGACTTATGTAAGGCTGAGGAAACAAGGTTCAGACAGGGCATCGGAGGGATACAAGATAGCCAGGAGGGAACTGAAGAAAGGGATTAGGAGAGCTAAGAGAGGGCATGAACAATCTTTGGCGGGTAGGATCAAGGAAAACCCCAAGGCCTTTTACACATATGTGAGAAATATGAGAATGACTAGAGCGAGGGTAGGTCCGATCAAGGACAGTAGCGGGAGATTGTGTATTGAGTCTGAAGAGATAGGAGAGGTCTTGAATGAGTACTTTTCTTCTGTATTTACAAATGAGAGGGGCGATATTGTTGGAGAGGACAGTGTGAAACAGATTGGTAAGCTCGAGGAAATACTTGTTGGGAAGGAAGATGTGCTGGGCATTTTGAAAAACTTGAGGATAGACAAGTCCCCCGGGCCTGACGGGATATATCCAAGGATTCTATGGGAAGCAAGAGATGAAATTGCAGAGCCATTGGCAATTATCTTTTCATCCTCACTGTCAACAGGGGTGGTACCAGGGGATTGGAGAGTGGCGAATGTCGTGCCCCTGTTCAAAAAAGAAACTAGGGATAACCCTGGGAATTACAGGCCAGTTAGTCTTACTTCGGTGGTAGGCAAAGTAATGGAAAGGGTACTGAAGGATAGGATTTCTGAGCATCTGGAAAGACACTGCTTGATTAGGGATAGTCAGCACGGATTTGTGAGGGGTAGGTCTTGCCTTACAAATCTTATTGAATTCTTTGAGGAGGTGACCAAGCATGTGGATGAAGGTAAAGCAGTGGATGTAGTGTACATGGATTTTAGTAAGGCATTTGATAAAGTTCCCCATGGTAGGCTTATGCAGAAAGTAAGGAGGCATGGGATAGTGGGAAATTTGGCCAGTTGGATAACAAACTGGCTAACCGATAGAAGTCAGAGAGTGATGGTGGATGGCAAATATTCAGCCTGGATCCCAGTTACCAGTGACGTACCGCAGGGATCAGTTCTGGGTCCTCTGCTGTTTGTGATTTTCATTAATGACTTGGATGAGGGAGTTGAAGGGTGGGTCAGTAAATTTGCAGACGATACAAAGATTGGTGGAGTTGTGGATAGTAAGGAGGGCTGTTGTCGGCTGCAAAGAGACATAGATAGGATGCAGAGCTGGGCTGAGAAGTGGCAGATGGAGTTTAACCCTGAAAAGTGTGAGGTTGTCCATTTTGGAAGGACAAATATGAATACGGAATACAGGGTTAACGGTAGAGTTCTTGGCAATGTGGAGGAGCAGAGAGATCTTGGGGTCTATGTTCATACATCTTTGAAAGTTGCCACTCAAGTGGATAGAGTTGTGAAGAAGGCCTATGGTGTGCTCGCGTTCATTAACAGAGGGATTGAATTTAAGAGCCGTGAGGTGATGATGCAGCTGTACAAAACTTTGGTAAGGCCACATTTGGAGTACTGTGTACAGTTCTGGTCGCCTCATTTTAGGAAGGATGTGGAAGCTTTGGAAAAGGTGCAAAGAAGATTTACCAGGATGTTGCCTGGAATGGAGAGTAGGTCTTATGAGGAAAGGTTGAGGGTGCTCGGCCTTTTCTCATTAGAACGGAGAAGGATGAGGGGCGACTTGATAGAGGTTTATAAGATGATCAGGGGAATAGATAGAGTAGACAGACAGAGACTTTTTCCCCGGGTGGAACAAACCATTACAAGGGGACATAAATTTAAGGTGAAAGGTGGAAGATATAGGAGGGATATCAGAGGTAGGTTCTTTACCCAGAGAGTAGTGGGGGCATGGAATGCACTGCCTGTGGAAGTAGTTGAGTCAGAAACATTAGGGACCTTCAAGCAGCTATTGGATAGGTACATGGATTACGGTAAAATGATATAGTGTAGATTTATTTGTTCTTAAGGGCAGCACGGTAGCATTGTGGATAGCACAATTGCTTCACAGCTCCAGGGTCCCAAATTCGATTCCGTCTTGGGTCACTGTCTGTGCGGAGTCTGCACGTCCTCCCCGTTTCTGCGTGGGTTTCCTCCGGGTGCTCCGGTTTCCTCCCACAGTCCAAAGATGTGCGGGTTAGGTGAATTGGCCAATGATAAATTGCCCTTAATGTCCAAATTGCCCTTGGTGTTGGGTGGAGGTGTTGAGTTTGGGTGGGGTGCTCTTTCCAGGGGCCGGTGCGGACTCGAGGGGCCGGGTGGCCTCCTTCTGCACTGTGGATTCAATGATAATCTATGATTAATCTAGGACAAAGGTTCGGCACAACATCGTGGGCCGAAGGGCCTGTTCTGTGCTGTATTTTCTATGTTCTATGACGCGGCCGGCGCCGCATAATGGGCATCATCCGTGCATGAGTGGTTGCCGTCCTCTCTAAGTCCGCCCCGCAAGAAGATGGGGGACGGATCTTGCGGGGCCGCGGAAGGAAGGAGGTCCTCCTTCAGAGAGGACTGCCCGACGATCGGTGGGCACCGATCGCGGGCCACCCCACATTCCAGGTAAAGCCCGGTGCAGGATCCCCCCTCGCCCCCCCACAGGCTGCCCCCACCCCCAGCGTTCACGCACCGCCCACGACTGCAGCGACCAGGTGTGAACGGCGCAGGGGGGAACCCGCCGTTTTGGCCTGGCCGCTCGGCCCATCCGGGCCTCAGAATAGCGGGGGTGCCGGAGAATCGCCATTTTCGGTGTCTCCAGCGATTCTCTGGCCTGCGGCCCGCGAAACTCGACCGGGCCGTTCCCGCCGCTTGGGAGAATCGCGGGAGGGCGTCGGACCGGCGTCCCCAGAAATTTTGGCGGCCCAGGCGATTCTCCCAACCGGCGTGGGAGTGGAGAATCGCGCCCAAGGTCCGCCCAGAGAGGCGGGAAGCCGCTGGGGACTATAAGAATAGGTGCCAAGTTCAAATCGACCCTTCTTCTCCTCTCCGCACCCTTCGAGACACTTCTGCTGACCTTCTACAACAGCTGCGAGAACCGTCAGTCTTACTCCAACGTTCGCTACGAGATGGGCACTCCTGGCTATCGACCTGTACCCGCTTTGAATCCCGCAGGCTCAGAACCCATACGAAAGGCCATTCGTTTCCCTGACCTGGTGGGCCATTTCCAAAGTTAAGTATTGGCCTGTTAGTTGTAGGAAGTAGCTTAGAAGTAGAATTCATGTATAAGTATTGATTACTGTATATAATAAATGTGCGTTGATTTAACTCTTACTAAGCGGTGTGTTGCATTATTGATCATTACTCGGACTTGAACCACGTGGCGGTATCAGAAAGATACCTGGCGACTCAAGAGCAAAGGTGATAGAACAGAGCAATTAAACTAAGGCTAAAACGAGCAACAATATCACAGATAACGTACTAAAGCTACTGGAATGATCAGCAACACACAAATCAGAAGAATCAGCAACACAAACCCAAGACCTCCCACCAAGAATAAATACAAAAAGGTGGCACTTTCTTCCTTTCTCAGTCGCCTTGAGCCAAATTGTTTTGCCGAAGCCAGCATGGATCAACTTGAGCTGTTCCTTGTCTGATGTGATTTTCCCTCTTGTAATCCCATTTATATACTTTATTTCAGCGGGGGATGTCATAACTTATTGAATTGTCAATTAACAAGGCTCAGATGTTCAAGGCATTCCCTTATTTTTCTATCAACAATCTTTAAAGTCAGTTTGTGGCTCATCACTTGCTCGGACATCCTGTATATTTCTTAGACTACCCAATTGATTTTTTTCCAATTATGGGGCAATTTAGCGTGGCCAATCCACCTACCCTGCACATCTTTGGGTTGTGTGGGGCGAAACCCTCGCAAGCACATGGAGAATGTGCAAACTCCACAAGGACAGTGACCCTGAGCCGGGATCGAACCTGGGACCCCGGTGCCGTGAGGCAGCAGTGCTAACCACTGTGCCGCCGTGCTGCCCTTCAGACATCCTGTTTAACCTTCACTCAGACAGTTGGGTTACATATGAGTCAGATCTCATTTGTTGATTACATACCAGAACTGAGAGACGAAAGGTATCGACTTTGATTCATCCTCCCTGCTACAGACTATCACACAATTCTGTATTATTGGCATGTAGTAAATACATATGGTTCAAACACAAGCCTCAAAAGATTCTCAAGCTCTCTGTTCCCCTGCATTTACATTGTGGATATTTTCTCAGTCCAGATTCTACATCCCTCTTTTAGTCCCTCGGATAGATGCCAGTGTGCTTAATTCAATCCTGATCATTTTAAAGTCAATTTATGTATGGAATATATGTCAAAACTTGATGATTTAAAATGTTTTCTCTGACCACATTAATCACTCAATGACTCAATGCTGTTCTGTTGTGGAGTAGCTGAGTATGTCTGAGACCCGTTCTTCAGTGAAGTTTCACCATGCATTTCCACATGTTAGGTACTCCATACGTAACAAATGACACCTGCACATACTCACTGGCATCCTAATATCATGCCCACGTGCCATAATCTTATCAAAAGATCAGGAGGGTCTCTGAAGAAGATATTTTACTTTTTTTAATACAAATTTATAGTACTCAATTTTTTTTTTCCAATTAAGGGGCAATTTAGCGTGGCCAATTCACCTACCCTGAACATCTTTTTGCTTTGTGAGGGGTGAGACCCACGCAGACAGGGGAAAAATATGTGAACTCCACAGACATGACGCAGGGCTGGGATTGAAATCGGGTCCTCGGCGCCGTGTGGCAGCAGTGCCAACCACTGCGCCACCCTGCTGCCCATACTATCCGAAGATCTTTACTTTTATCCCTCTACATGGTTCCAGCACCTCCAGGAGTGGCCAGGCGATCAAATTCAGTGTTTTTTAATTCATTGGCAAGGATACAAACATCTCCAAGAATCATAGAATCCTTACAGTGCAGCAGGAGGCCACTTAGCCCATTGAGTCTGCACCAACCCTCCCAAAAGAGCACCCTGCCGAGGCCCACTCCCCTGTAACCCCACCTAACCGTTGGACATTAAGGGCCAATTGATCATGGCCAATCTACCTAACCTGCACATCTGAGGAAACCGGAGTACACGGAGAAAACTCACGCAGATACGGGGAGAATGTGCGAACTGCACAATCACCCGAGGTCAGAATCGAACCCGGGTTCCTAGCGCTGTGAGGTAGCAGTGCTAACCACTGTGCGCTCAAGAGAAAGTTTACTTGTCTCATCTACACTTTCCTGACTTTCACTAGAATGGACAAGGATATTAAATTGATGTATTCCATGAACTATACCCAGGGTAAGTTATCCCAATTCCCATTTGGTGGTGTGATTTCCTCCATCTTTTAGTCTAAGAGGGTCATTCCATCAATCACCGTTCTCTCTCATTCAGGAGCCCGGAGAGACTTTGCTGTCCAATTCAATACTCACACAATGGGGGGTTTTTACATCAGAGGCACAGGTATTTGCAATCAGTTTGGAGATAACTCTCATATCTTCCCCCTCTCAAACAATGTGTCTTGTCAGTGGAAAGGGTTAACTGCTCTGCTTGTTTACAAAGGATTTGGAGCAAAGATTCCCAATTGTGTTGACTTTATGTATCCTTTCTTTTCAGATCAAAGATGAACCAAACACCATTTGCAACTTTGGTTCTCCAATTCAAAGAACAAAGAAAAGTATAGCACAGGAACAGGCCCTTCAGCCCTCCAAGCCCGTGCCCGACTAAATGACAATCTTCTACACTTCCTGGGTCCATATCTCTCTATTCCCATCCTATTCATGTAGTTGTCAAGATGCCCCTTATATGTCACTATCCTCCCTGCTTCCACCACCTCCTCCGGTAGCGAGTTCCAGGCACCCACTACCCTCGTACATCTACTCTAAACCTTGCCCCTCTCACCTTAAACCTATGCCCCCTAGTAATTGACCCCTCTACCCTGGGGAAAAGCCTCTGACTATCCACTCTGTCTATGCCCCTCATAATTTTGTAGACCTCTATCAGGTCGGCCCTCAACCTCCATCGTTCCAGTGAGAACAAACCGAGTTTATTCAACCGCTCCTCATAGCTAATGCCTTCCATACCAGGCAACATTCTGGTAAATCTCTTCTGCACCCAAAGCCTCCACACCCTTCTGGTAGTGTGGCAACCAGAATTGAACACTATACTCCAAGTGTGGCCGAACTAAGGTTCTATACAGCTGCAACATGACTTGCCAATTCTTATACTCAATGCCCCGGCCAATGAAGGCAAGCATGCCGTGTGCCTTCTTGACTACCTTCTCCACCTGTGTTGCACCTTTCAGTGACCTGTGGACCTGTACACCTAGATCTCTCTGACATTCAATACTCTTGAGGGTTTTACCATTCACTGTATATTTCCTACCTGCATTAGACCTTCCAAAATGCATTACCTCACATTTGTCCGGATTAAACTCCATCTGCCATCTCTCTGCCAAAGTCTCCAAACAATCAAAATCCTGCTGTATCCTCTGACAGTCCTCATCGCTATCCGCAATTCCACCAACCTTTGTGTCATCTGCAAACTTACAAATCAGACCAGTTACATTTTCCTCCAAATCATTTATATATACTACAAACAGCAAAGGTCCGAGCACTGATCCCTGCGGAACACCACTAGTCACAGCCCTCCAATTAGAAAAGCATCCTTTCATTGATACTCTCTATGACCTAGCCAGTTCTGTATCCACCTTGCCAGCTCACCCCTGATCCCGTGTGACTTCACCTTTTGTACTAGTCTACCATGAGCCAACACTAAGGACATTCAAATGGTCATTGGATAGACATATGGACAATAAGGGAATAGTGCAGATCGGCTTTAGAGTGGTTTCACAGGTCAGCGCAACATCGAGGGCCGAAGGGCCTGTACTGCGCTGTTACGTTCTATGTTCTATGAGGGACCTTGTCAAAGGCCTTACTGAAGTCCATATAGACAACATCCACTGCCCTACCTGCATCAACCATCTTTGTGACCTCCTCAAAAAACTCTATTAAGTTAGTGAGACTCGACCTCCCCTTCACAAAACCATGCTGCCTCTCACTAATACATCCATTTGATTCCAAATGGGAATAGATCCTGTCTCGAAGAATTCTCTCCAGTAATTTCCCTACCACTGACGTAAGGCTCACCGGCCTGTAGTTCCCTGGATTATCCTTGCTACCCTTCTTAAACAGAGGAACAACATTGGCTATTCTCCAGTCCTCCGGGACATCACCGCAAGACAGTGAGGATCCAAAGATTTCTGTCAAGGCCTCAGCAATTTCCTCTCTAGCCTCCTTCAGTATTCTGGGATAGATCCCATCAGGCCCTGGGGACTTATCTACCGTAATATTTTTCAAGACGCCCAACACCTCGTCTTTTTGGATCTCAATGTGACCCAGGCTATCTACACACCCTTCTCCAGACACAACATCTACCAATTCCTTCTCTTTGGTGAATACTGATGCAAAGTATTTATTTAGTACCTCGCCCATTTCCTCTGGCTCCACACATAGATTCCCTTGCCTATCCTTCAGTGGGCCAACCCTTTCCCTGGCTACCCTCTTACTTTTTATATACGTGTAAAAAGCCTTGAGATTTTCCTTAACCCTATTTGCCAATGACTTTTCGTGACCCCTTCTAGCCCTCCTGACTCCTTGCTTAAGTTCCTTCCTACTTTTCTTATATTCCACACAGGATTCGTCTGTTCCCAGCCTTTTAGCACTGACAAATGCCTCCTTTTTCTTTTTGACAAGGCCTACAAAATCTCTCGTTATCCTGAAAATTGACGTATTTATCCTTCTTCCTCACAGGAACATGCCGGTCCTGAATTCCTTTCAACTGACACTTGAAAGCCTCCCACATATCAGATGTTTATTTACCCTCAAACATCCGCCCCCAATCTAGGTTCTTCAATTCCCGCCTAATATTGTTATAATTAGCCATCCCCCAATTTAGCACATTCACCCTAGGACCACTCTTATCCTTGTCCACCAGCACTTTAAAACTTACTGAATTGTGGTCACTGTTCCCGAAATGCTCCCCTACTGAAACTTCAACCACCTGGCCGGGCTCATTCCCCAATACCACGTCCAGTACAGCCCCTTCCCTAGTTGGACTGTCTACATATTGTTTTAAGAAGCCCTCCTGGATGCTCCTTACAAACTCTGCCCCGTCTAAGCCCCTGGCACTATGAGAGTCCCAGTCAATATTAGGGAAGTTGAAGTCCCCCATCACCACAACCCTGTTGTTTTTACTCTTTCCAAAATCTGTCTACCTATCTGCTCCTCTATCTCCCGCTGGCTGTTGGGAGGCCTGTAGTAAACCCCTAACATTGTGACTGCACCCTTCTTATTCCTGATCTCTACCCATATAGCCTCACTGCCCTCTGAGGTGTCCTCCCGTAGTACAGCTGTGATATTCTCCTAACCAGTAGCGCAACTCCACCAGCCCTTTTACACCCCCCTCTATCCCGCCTGAAACATCTAAATCCTGGAACGTTTAGAACATAGAACATAGAAAATACAGCACAGAACAGGCCCTTCGGCCCACGATGTTGTGCCGAACCTTTGTCCTAGATTAATCATAGATTATCATTGAATTTACAGTGCAGAAGGAGGCCATTCGGCCCCCTGAGTCTGCACCGGCTCTTGGAAAGTGCACCCTACCCAAACTCAACACCTCCACCCAACACCAAGGGCAATTTTGGACACTAAGGGCAATGTATCATGGCCAATCCACCTACCCTGCACATCTTTGGACTGTGGGAGGAAACCGGAGCACCCGGAGGAAACCCACGCAGATACGGGGAGGACGTGCAGACTCCGCACAGACAGTGACCCAAGCCGGAATCGAACCTGGGACCCTGGAGCTGTGAAGCAATTGTGCTATCCACAATGCTACCCTCAAGAACAAATAAATCTACACTATATCATTTTACCGTAATCCATGTACCTATCCAATAGCCGCTTGAAGGTCCCTAATGTTTCCGACCCAACTACTTCCACAGGCAGTGCATTCCATGCCCCCACTATTCTCTGGGTAAAGAACCTACCTCTGATATCCCTCCTATATCTTCCACCTTTCACCTTAAATTTATGTCCCCTTGTAATGGTTTGTTCCACCCGGGGAAAAAGTCTCTGACTGTCTACTCTATCTATTCCCCTGATCATCTTATAAACCTCTATCAAGTCGCCCCTCATCCTTCTCCATTCTAATGAGAAAAGACCTAGCACCCTCAACCTTTCCTCGTAAGACCGACTCTCCATTCCAGGTAACATCCTGGTAAATCTTCTTTGCACCTTTTCCAAAGCTTCCACATCCTTCCTAAAATGAGGTGACCAGAACTGTACACAGTACTCCAAATGAGGCCTTACCAAAGTTTTGTACAGCTGCATCATCACCTCACGGCTCTTAAATTCAATCCCTCTGTTAATGAACGCGAGCACACCACAGGCCTTCTTCACAGCTCTATCCACTTGTGTGGCAACTTTCAAAGATATATGAACATAGACCCCAAGATCTCTCTGCTCCTCCACATTGCCAAGAACTCTACCGTTAACCCTGTATTCCGCATTCATATTTGTCCTTCCAAAATGGACAACCTCACACTTTTCAGGGTTAAACTCCATCTGCCACTTCTCAGCCCAGCTCTGCATCCTATATATGTCTCTTTGCAGCCGACAACAGCCCT
Source organism: Scyliorhinus torazame (assembly GCF_047496885.1). NCBI lineage: Eukaryota > Metazoa > Chordata > Chondrichthyes > Carcharhiniformes > Scyliorhinidae > Scyliorhinus > Scyliorhinus torazame. The sequence goes on from NC_092711.1 coordinate 130,841,248, forward strand.
CCTTACTATCCACAACTCCACCAATCTTCGTATCGTCTGCAAATTTACTGACCCACCCTTCAACTCCCTCATCCAAGTCATTAATGAAAATCACAAACAGCAGAGGACCCAGAACTGATCCCTGCGGTACGCCACTGGTAACTGGGATCCAGGCTGAATATTTGCCATCCACCACCACTCTCTGACTTCTATCGGTTAGCCAGTTCGTTATCCAGCTGGCCAAATTTCCCACTATCCCATGCCTCCTTACTTTCTGCAGAAGCCTACCATGGGGAACCTTATCAAATGCCTTACTAAAATCCATGTACACTACATCCACTGCTTTACCTTCATCCACATGCTTGGTCACCTCCTCAAAGAATTCAATAAGATTTGTAAGGCAAGACCTACCCCTCACAAATCCGTGCTGACTATCCCTAATCAAGCAGTGTCTTTCCAGATGCTCAGGAATCCTATCCTTCAGTACCCTTTCCAATACTTTGCCTACCACCGAAGTAAGACTAACTGGCCTGTAATTCCCAGGGTTATCCCTAGTCCCTTTTTTGAACAGGGGCACGACATTTGCCACTCTCCAATCCCCTGGTACCACCCCTGTTGACAGTGAGGACGAAAAGATCATTGCCAACGGCTCTGCAATTTCATCTCTTGCTTCCCATAGAATCTTTGGATATATCCCGTCAGGCCCAGGGGACTTGTCTATCCTCAAGTTTTTCAAAATGCCCAACACATCTTCCTTCCTAACAAGTATTTCCTCGAGCTTACCAATCTGTTTCACACTGTCCTCTCCAACAATATTGCCCCTCTCATTTGTAAATACAGAAGAAAAGTACTCGTTCAAGACCTCTCCTATCTCTTCAGACTCAATACACAATCTCCCGCTACTGTCCTTGATCGGACCTACCCTCGCTCTAGTCATTCTCATATTTCTCACATATGTGTAAAAGGCCTTGGGGTTTTCCTTGATCCTACCTGCCAAAGATTGTTCATGCCCTCTCTTACCTCTCCTAATCCCTTTCTTCAGTTCCCTCCTGGCTATCTTGTATCCCTCCAACGCCCTGTCTGAACCTTGTTTCCTCAGCCTTACATAAGTCTCCTTTTTCCTCTCAACAAGACATTCAACCTCTCTTGTCAACCATGGTTCCCTCACTCGACCATCTCTTCCCTGCCTGACAGGGACATACATATCAAGGACACGTATTACCTGTTCCTTGAACAAGTTCCACATTTCACTTGTGTCCTTCCCTGACAGCCTATGTTCCCAACTTATGCACTTCAATTCTTGTCTGACAACATCGTATTTACCCTTCCCCCAATTGTAAACCTTGCCATGTTGCATGCACCTATCCCTCTCCATTACTAAAGTGAAAGTCACAGAATTGTGGTCACTATCTCCAAAATGCTCCCCCACTAACAAATCTATCACTTGCCCTGGTTCATTACCAAGTACTAAATCCAATATTGCCCCTCCTCTGGTCGGACAATCTACATACTGTGTTAGAAAAGCTTCCTGGACACACTGCACAAACACCACCCCATCCAAACTATTTGATCTAAAGAGTTTCCACTCAATATTTGGGAAGTTAAAGTCACCCATGACTACTACCCTGTGACTTCTGCACCTTTCCAAAATCTGTTTCCCAATCTGTTCCTCCACATCTCTGCTACTATTGGGGGACCTATAGAAAACTCCTAACAAGGTGACTGCTCCTTTCCTATTTCTGACTTCAACCCATACTACCTCATTAGGGTGATACTCCTCGAACTGCCTTTCTGCAGCTGTTATACTATCTCGAATTAACAATGCCACTCCCCCCCACCTCTTTTACCACCCTCCCTAATCTTATTGAAACATCTATAACCAGGGACCTCCAACAACCATTTATGCCCCTCTTCTATCCAAGTTTCCGTGATGGCCACCACATCGTAGTCCCAAGTACCGATCCATGCCTTACGTTCACCCACCTTATTCCTGATGCTTCTTGCGTTGAAGTATACACACTTCAACCCATTTCCGTGCCTGCAAGTACTCTCCTTTGTCAGTGTTCCCTTCGCCACTGCCTCATTACACGCTTTGGCGTCCTGAATATCGGCTACCTTAGTTGCTGGACTACAAATCCGCTTCCCATTCCCCTGCCAAATTAGTTTAAACCCTCCCAAAGAGTACTAGAAAACCTCCCTCCCAGGATATTGGTGCCCCTCTGGTTCAGATGCAACCCGTCCTGCTTGTACAGGTCCCACCTTCCACAGAATGCGCTCCAATTATCCAAATACCTGAAGCCCTCCCTCCTACACCATTCCTGCAGCCACGTGTTCAACTGCACTCTCTCCCTATTCCTAGCCTCGCTATCACGTGGCACCGGCAACAAACCAGAGATGACAACTCTGTCTGTCCTGGCTTTTAACTTCCAGCCTAACTCCCTAAACTTGTTTATTACCTCCACACCCCTTTTCCTACCTATGTCGTTGGTACCAATGTGCACCACGACTTCTGGCTGCTCCCCCTCCCCCTTAAGGATCCTGAAGACACGATCCGAGACATCCCTGACCCTGGCACCCAGGAGGCAACATACCTTCCGGGAGTCTCGCTCGCGACCACAGAATCTCCTATCTATTCCCCTAACCATTGAATCTCCTACAACTATTGCTTTTCTATTCTCCCCCCTTCCCTTCTGAGCCCCAGAGCCAGATTCAGTGCCAGAGACCTGGCCGCTAGGGCCTTCCCCCGGTAGGTCATCCCCCCCAACAGCATCCAAAACGGTAGACTTGTTTTGAAGGGGAACGGCTACGAGGGATCCCTGCACTGTCTGCCTGTTTGTTTTTTTCCCCCTGACTGTAACCCAGCTATTCTTGTCCTGTATCTTGGGTGTGGTTACCTCCCTGTAACTCTTCTCAATCACCCCCTCTGCCTCCTGGATGATCCGAAGTTCAGCCATCTTCAGCTCCAATTCCCTAACACGGTCTTTGAGGAGCTGAAGTTGGGTGCGCTTCCCGCAGGTATAGTCAGCGGGGACACCGGTGGTATCCCTCACCACCCACATCCTACAGGAGGAGCATGCAACTGGCCTAGCCTCCATCCCCTCTTTTTTTTTTTTTTATAAATGTTTTATTGAAATTTTTTTCCCAAACAACAATTTTTCCCCTCTTACAAACCAAACGCAACAATAACAATACAGAAATTTTAAACAATACACAAGTAACAAAACCCCTTTATCTTTGACCTAAACTAACCCCCCCCCTCCCCCCCCCCTCCCCCTGGGTTGCTGCTGCTGGTCATCTGTCTTCCCTCTAACGTTCCCCTAGATAGTCGAGAAATGGCTGCAACCGCCTGGTGAACCCTTGAGCCGATCCTCTCAGGGCAAACTTTATCTGCTCCAGTTTAATGAACCCCGCCATATCATTTACCCAGGCCTCCAGTCCGGGGGGTTTCGCCTCCTTCCACATGAGTAGGATCCTGCGCCGGGCTACTAGGGACGCAAAGGCCACAACGTCGGCCTCTTTCGCCTCCTGCACTCCCGGCTCTTCCGCAACTCCAAATAGAGCTAACCCCCAGCCTGGTTTGACCCGGGCCTTCACCACCCGCGAAATCACTCCCGTCACTCCCTTCCAATACCCTTCCAGTGCCGGGCATGCCCAAAACATATGTGCGTGGTTTGCCGGGCTCCCGCCACACCTCCCACATTTGTCCTCCACTCCAAAGAACCTGCTCAATCTTGCTCCCGTTATGTGTGCTCTATGTAGCACCTTAAATTGAATCAGGCTAAGCCTGGCGCATGAGGAAGAGGAATTTACCCTGCTTAGGGCATCAGCCCACATACCCTCCTCTATCTCCTCCCCTAGTTCTTCTTCCCACTTTCCTTTTAGTTCGCCCACCGACTCCTCCCCCTCTTCCCTCATCTCTCTGTAAATCTCTGACACCTTGCCCTCTCCGACCCACACCCCTGAAAGCACCCTGTCCTGTATCCCCTGTGTCGGGAGCAACGGAAATTCCCTCACCTGTTGTCTAGTAAATGCCCTCACCTGCATATATCTCAAGAAATTTCCCCGGGGCAACTTATACTTTTCCTCCAATGCTCCCAAGCTCGCAAAAGTCCCATCTATAAATAAATCTCCCACCCTCCTAATTCCCAACTGGAACCAGCTCTGAAAACCTCCATCCATTCTTCCTGGGGCGAACCTATGGTTGTTCCTGATTGGGGACCCCACCAGGGCTCCCCGCACCCCTCTCTGTCGCCTCCACTGTCCCCAGATATTCAATGTTGCCGCCACCACCGGGTTCGTGGTAAACTTTTTAGGTGAGATCGGTAGCGGCGCCGTCACCAGCGCCTCTAAACTCGTCCCTTTACAGGACTTTCTCTCCAGTCTTTCCCACGCCGCTCCCTCACCCTCCATCATCCATTTACGTATCATTGCCACATTGGCGGCCCAATAGTAATCGCCCAAGTTCGGTAGTGCCAATCCTCCTCTGTCCCTACTACGCTGAAGGAACCCCCTCCTTACTCTCGGAACTTTCCCTGCCCACACGAAGCTCGTGATGATCCTGTCTATTTTATTAAAAAAGGTCTTAGTGATTAGTATAGGGAGACATTGAAATACAAATAAGAACCTCGGGAGGACCATCATCTTAATTGCTTGCACCCTGCCCGCCAGCGATAGAGGCTGCATGTCCCACCTCTTGAAGTCCTCCTCCATTTGTTCTACCAACCGTGTCAGATTAAGTCTGTGCAAGGTTCCCCAGCTCCTAGCGATCTGAATCCCCAGGTATCGGAAGTTTCTTTCCACTTTCCTTAGAGGCAAGCCTTCTATCTCTCTACTCTGGTCCCCTGGATGTATCACAAATAATTCACTCTTCCCCATGTTTAGCCTATACCCCGAGAAATCCCCGAACCCCCTCAAAATTCGCATAACCTCTATCATTCCCCCCGCTGGGTCCGACACGTATAACAATAGGTCATCCGCATATAACGAGACTCGGTGTTCTTCTCCCCCTCTAATCACCCCTCTCCATTTCCTGGAGTCTCTCGCCATGGCCAGAGGTTCAATTGCCAACGCAAACAACAATGGAGACAGCGGGCATCCCTGTCTTGTTCCCCTATATAGTCGGAAATACTCCGATCTATGTCGACCTGTAACTACGCTTGCCGTTGGAGCCCCATAAAGAAGTCTAACCCAGCTAATAAACCCGTTCCCAAACCCAAACCTCCTTAACACTTCCCATAAATACTCCCACTCCACCCTATCAAATGCCTTCTCTGCGTCCATTGCCGCCACTATCTCTGCCTCCCCCTCCACTGGGGGCATCATTATCACCCCTAATAGTCGTCGCACGTTAACATTCAGTTGTCTCCCTTTTACGAACCCTGTCTGGTCTTCGTGCACCACCCCCGGGACACAGTCCTCTATCCTCGATGCCAGTACCTTTGCCAACAATTTGGCGTCCACGTTCAACAATGAAATGGGTCTATAGGACCCGCACTGCAACGGATCTTTATCCCTCTTCAAAATTAACGATATCGTCGCCTCCGACATCGTCGGGGGTAGAGTCCCCCCTTTCCTGGCCTCATTGAACGTCCTCACCATCAACGGGGCCAACAAGTCCACATATTTTCTGTAATACTCCACCGGGAACCCGTCTGGTCCTGGGGCCTTCCCTGCTTGCATGCTTCCCAGTCCCTTAATAACCTCGTCCACCCCAATCGGTGCCCCCAGGCCTACCACCCCCCGCTCCTCCACTTTCGGGAACCTCAATTGGTCCAGGAACTGCCGCATCCCCTCCTCTCCCTCTGGGGGTTGAGACCTATACAGTTCCTCATAGAAGGTCTTGAACACCTCATTTATCTTTCCTGCCCTTCGCACCGTGTCTCCCCTTTCGTCTCTAATTCCTCCTATCTCCCTCGCTGCTGCCCTCTTTCGCAATTGATGAGCCAACAGGCGACTCGCCTTTTCCCCATATTCATACCTCCTCCCCTGTGCCTTCCTCCACAGTACCTCCGCCTTTCTGGTGGTCAGAAGGTCAAATTCCGTCTGGAGTCGTCTCCTCTCCCTGTACAATTCCTCCTCCGGGGTCTCTGCAAATTCCCTATCCACCCTTAAAATCTCCCCCAGTAATCTTTCCCTTTCCTTGGTCTCTGTTTTCCTTTTGTGGGCCCCAATGGAGATCAGCTCTCCTCTGACCACCGCTTTTAGTGCTTCCCATACCACTCCCACAGGGACCTCGCCGTCGTCATTGACCTCCAGATATCTCTCAATACACCCCCGCACTCTTGCACACACTCCCTCATCCGCCATCAGTCCCACATCTAATCGCCAGAGTGTTCTCTGCTCCCTGTCCTCTCCTAATTCCAGGTCGACCCAATGTGGGGCATGATCCGAAACCGCTATGGCTGAGTACTCAGCTTCTTCCACCCTAGAGATCAACGACCTTCCCAAAACAAAAAAATCTATCCGGGAGTACACTTTATGGACATGGGAGAAGAAGGAAAACTCCCTAGCCCTAGGTCTAAGAAATCGCCATGGATCCACTCCCCCCATTTGGTCCATAAACCCCTTAAGTACCTTGGCCGCTGCCGGCCTTCTTCCGGTCCTTGAGCTGGATCTATCTAGCCCCGGGTCCAGCACCGTATTAAAGTCCCCTCCTAAAATCAAGTTTCCTACCTCCAGGTCCGGTATACGCCCCAGCATCCGTCTCATAAATCCCGCATCGTCCCAGTTTGGGGCATACACGTTAACCAACACGACCTCCATTCCCTCCAGCCTGCCACTCACCATTACATATCTACCTCCGCTATCTGCTACGATGTTCTTTGCTTCAAATGCGACCTGTTTCCCCACCAAAATGGCCACCCCTCTATTCTTTGCGTCCAGTCCTGAGTGGAACACCTGTCCCACCCATCCTTTCCTTAGCCTAACTTGGTCCGCCACCTTTAGGTGCGTCTCTTGGAGCATAACCACGTCTGCCCTTAGTCCTTTCAAATGCGCGAGCACTCTGGCCCTTTTTATCGGTCCGTTCAGGCCTCTCACGTTCCACGTGATCAGCCTCACTAGGGGGCTACCTGCCCCCCTCCCGTGTCGACTAGCCATTACCTTCTCTAGGCCAGTCCCATATCCCGCCTCCGCGCTCCCGCTCGCTCCCCCAGCGTCGCACACCATCCCCGCCCACCCACTCTTTAGCCATTTCCTTTTGGATTTCCGCAGCAGCAACCCAGTTGTCCCCCGTCCCCCCCCTCCCCCTCCCTCCCCCCCTCCCCGCTAGATCTCTTTCTAGCACGATTGCTCCCCCCATATTACTTCCGTAAGTCAGCTGACTTCAACTGACCCCAGCTACTCCTGCTCACTCCTCGACCCCCCCCATGTGGGGAACTCCCATCCGCCTTGCGCCTGTCTTCCCGCCTTATTCTTTCTGGTGCGGGAACATCCCTTTACCTGACCCGCCTCTTATGGCGCAGCTCCCTTTCCCCTCCCCCTCCCCTTCCCCATTCTCCAACTATGTCCCGTCATTCCCCCCTCACCGGCGCCCACATTTCCCCAATGTCTCCCCCCTTCCCTGTTTACTTCTCAATTAACTTCCACCGTAACATTAACAATAACATTTCCTGCAGCATCAGTCCCTCAGTTCCGATCCAATTTCTCTTCTTTGATGAAGGTCCATGCTTCCTCCGCCGTCTCGAAATAATGGTGTCTCTCCTGATACGTGACCCATAGTCTTGCCGGCTGCAGCATCCCGAACTTCACCTTCCTTTTATGCAACACCTCTTTGGCTCGGTTGAAGCTCGCCCTCCTTCTCGCCACCTCCGCACTCCAATCCTGGTATACCCGTACCACTGCATTCTCCCATCTGCTACTCCGCACCTTTTTAGCCCATCTCAGGACCTCTTCTCTATCCTTAAGGCGGTAAAATCGCACGATTATCGCCCTGGGTGGTTCTCCCGCTTTTGGTCTTCTCGCCGGAATCCGATTTGCCCACTCCACCTCCAAGGGGCCCGTAGGGGCCTCAGCACCGTACTTGCGTACCCTCCACAGTCCACTCCTTCCACACCCTCAGGGAGACCCAGTATCCGAAGGTTCTTCCTTCGCGCTCCATTTTCTAGGGCTTCGATCCTTTCAGTACACTTTTTATGAAGTGCCTCGTGCGTCTGTGTCTTAACCGCCAGGCCCAGGATCTCGTCCTCAATATCTGTCACCTTCTGCTCCACCACACGGAGCTCTGTCTCCTGGGTCTTTAATGTCTCCTTGAGCCCCTCAATTGCCTGTAGCAACGGGGTCAGTACCTCCCTCTTCAGCAGCTCCACGCACCGTCTCACAATTTCATGCTCAGGCCCCCATGTCGCCTGCGCTTTCTCCGCCGCCATCTTGTACTTCTCTCTTTCTGACCCTTTGGTCGACGATTCCTCGCGTTGCAGCCGCCGCCGCCGGTTTTTTCCTCCTTCGTTTGGGGGGGACTCCCTTCTCACACGCCCCACACCGGGTTGCGTCGTCGAAAAATTCCCGGTTGGGGCTCTTAAAAGAGCCCGAAGGTCCGTCGGAGCTGGAGCCGCCGAAGCGTGCGGCTAGCTAGGCATCACCGCAACCGGAAGTCCCTTCAGTGGCCTTGATGAGGTCTTTTCACAGTTGTTCCCTCTGCTGCTAGAATTCACTTTTGATACAGGCCCTCAGGTCAGCTTGCAGCTTTAAGCTTGCCCTTCCCCCGCCTGCATGCTGGAAGAGGCCCTGTTTATCCTGCAGTTGCAGCCAAATCTTTTACTGTTTCTGCGTGTGTCTGGCAACCAAGAGACATACCCTTCCTGGGGGACACTGGCGGGGGAATATTGCAGCCTTCTTCCCACACCGGGAAATGTCAAACAAATGCCGTGGGGGCCCTGTAAAAGAGCCCAAAAGTCCGTTCCAAGCAGGAGCTGCCGAATATGCGACCTAGCTCTGCATAGCCGCACCTGGAAGTCCCTCCATCCCCTCTTACCTGACAGAATATAGCTGCCCTGTGGACTAACTAGATCTCCGCCCTCCGACTCTGCTCCCAATCAGTACACTTTCTGTAAATTCCTGGCTCTCTTCTCACTCTTTGCGGAAATGTCGGAAACAAAATGAAAGGAGCACCTTACTCCCTCCTCACCTAACTCCCTCGGTCACCAAACTCTCACTATAGCACTCAAAATGCACCAAATTCAGCACTCCCTCGGTCACCAAACTCTCACTATAGCACTCAAAATGCACTAAATTCAGCTCTCAGTTTAGCTGCCAATCTTGCCCTTCCCTCAACCAGGTCTCTGTAATGGCAACAACATCATAGTTCCAAGTCCAATCCAAGCTCTCAGTTCATCTGCCTTACCCGTAATACTTCTTGCATTAAAACATATGCACTTCAGGCCACCAGACCCGCTGTGTTCAGCAACTTCACCCTGTCTGCTCTGCCTCAGAGCCATACTATCCCTATTCCCTAGTTCTCCCTCAATGCTTTCCCCTTCTGACCTATTGCTCCCGTGCCCACCCCCCTGCCATACTAGTTTAAACCCTCCCGTGTGACACTAGCAAACCTCGCGGCCAGGATATTTATGCCTCTCCAGTTTAGATGCAACCCGTCCTTCTTATGTAGGTCACACCGGCCCTGGAAGAGCTCCCAGTGGTCCAGATAACGGAAACCCTCCCTCCTACACCAGCTGTTTAGCCACGTGTTTAGCTGCTCTATCTTCCTATTTCTAGCCTGACTGGCACATGGCACAGGGAGTAATCCCGAGATTACAAGCCTTGAGGTCCTGTCTTTTAACTTTCTGCCTAACTCCCTGAACTCCTGCTGCAGGACCTCATGCCCCTTCCTGCCTATGTCGTTAGTACCAATATGCACAACGACCTCTGCCTGTTTGCCCTCCCCCTTCAGGATGCCCTCTACCCGTTCGGAGACACCCTGGAACCAGGGAGGCAAAATACCATCCTGGAGTCTCTTTCACGTCCACAGAAGCGCCTATCTGTGCCCCTGACTATAGAGTCCCCTATTACTATTGCTCTTCTGCGCTTTGACCCTCCCTTCTGAACATCAGAGCCAGCCGTAGTGCCACTGCTCTGGCTACTGCTGTTTTCTTTTGGTGTATTTTTCATCTTCGCCCAATTGGGGGAGCCAGGGTGGCACAATGGTTAGCACTGCTGCATCACAGTGCGAGGGCTTCGGGTTCAATTCTGGCCTTGAGTGATTGTGTGACTGGAGTTTTCACTTTCTCCCTGTATCTGCGTGGGTTTCCTCCAGGAGCTCTGGTTTCCTCCAACAGTCCAAAGATGTGGTTAGGTGGATTGGCCATGCTAAATTGCACCAATGGGTCCAAACGATGTGCAGGTTTGGTGGGGTTATAAGAACATAAGAACTAGGAGCAGGAATAGGCCATCTGGCCCTTCGAGCCTGCTCCGCCATTCAATGAGATCATGGTTGATCTTTTGTGGACTCAGCTCCACTTTCCGGCCCGAACACCATAACCCTTAATCCCTTTATTCTTCAAAAAACTATCTATCTTGATCTTAAAAACATTTAATGAAGGAGCCTCTACTGCTTCACTGGGCAAGGAATTCCATAGATTCACAACCCTTTGGGTGAAGAAATTCCTCCTAAACTCAGTCCTAAATCTACTTCCCCTTATTTTGAGGTTATGCCCCCTAGTTCTGCTTTCACCCGCCAGTGGAAACAACCTGCCCGCATCTATCCTATCTATTCCCTTCATAATTTTATATGTTTCTATAAGATCCCCCCTCATCCTTCTGAATTCCAAAGAGTACAGTCCCAGTCTACTCAACCTCTCCTCGTAATCCAACCCCTTCAGCTCTGGGATTAACCTAGTGACTCTCCTTTGCCCACCCTCCAGCGCCAGTACGTACTTTCTCAGGTGAGGAGACCAAAACTGAACACAATACTCCAGGTGTGGCCTCACTAACATCTTATACAATTGCAGCAGAACCTCCCTAGTGTTAAACTCCATCCCTCTTGCAATGAAGGTCAAAACTCCATTTGCCTTCATAATCACCGTTGCACCTGTAAACCAACATTTTGCGACTCATGCACTAGGACACCCAGGTCCCTCTGCACAGCAGCAAGTTTTAATATTTTATCATTTAAATAATAATCCAATTTGCTATTATTCCTACCAAAATGGATACCTCACATTTGTCAATATTGTATTCCATCTGCCAGACCCTAGCCCATTAAACTATCCAAATCCCTCTGCACACTTCCAGTATCCTCTGCACTTCTGCTTTATCATTCATCTTAGTGTCGTCTGCAAACTTGGTCTCCAACTCCAAATCATCTATGTAAATTGTGAACAATTGTAGGCCCAACACTGCACTGTAGGAATTCTTTTTAAAAATATTTTTATTCTCCTTTTTCACATTTTCTTCAAGGTTTACACCCACCAACAAACAATCGATGGTCACAAATGCAATCTCAATCCCCATATCAACAACAATCCCATCCTCCCACAACATCAAACAACAGCCCACATGAAAACGCAAGCATCAAATAGAAAAGGAATCAGGAATTACCCATAGTCACCATCAACGTACACATTTCGCCCCCCCCCCCCCCTCCCCCCGCCAATGTTCGATGTCATCCAATTCTTGAACATGCATAATGAATAAAGCCCATGAATTGTAGAACCCCTCCATTATTCCCCTCAGTTCAAACTTCACCTTCTCAAGAGTTAAGAATTCCGGCAAGTCCCCCCAGCTACGCCAGGGCACAGGGCGGATAGGTTCATCTCCATCCCAACAGGATCTGCCTTCGGGCAATCAACGAGGCAAAGGCTACATCTGCCTCCGCACCCGTTTCCAACCCCGGCTGGTCCGACACCCCGAATATGGCCTCCCGAGGGCCCGCGTCCAGTTTCATGTGCACCACCTTGGAGATTACCCTAAAAACCTCCCTCCAGTAATCCTCCAGCTTTGGACAGGACCAAAACCTCGCACACAAGGTGGAGGCATTCACTCTACGGAGCACCTCACGCCAGATCCCTTCCTCCATGCCCTCTCCCGACTCTTCCTCCCACTTTGATTTGATCCCATCCAGCAGTGCCTTCTCCTCTTCCAAAATAACCCCGTAAACCGCCGACACTATCCCCTTCTCCAGTCCCCCTGTCGTCAGCACCTCCTCCAGCAATGTGGAGGCCGGCTCCACCGGGAAGCTCTGCATCTCCTTCTTAGCAAAGTCTCAAACCTGCATGTATCTAAACATTTCCCCCTGTTCCAGCCCTTACTTCGCTCTCAGCTCCTTCAATCCTGCAAACCGACCCCCGAGAGACAAATCCTTTGGTGCCCTAACTCCCTTCTCCTCCCATTTCTGAAAAATCCCACTTCCCTGGCTCAAATCTCTGATTCCCCCAAATCGGCATTTCCCTTGACCCTGCGCCCAACTTGAAGTGCTGGCGAAACTGCCTCCAAATTCTCAATGAAGCTATTACTCCCGGACTCCCTGAGTATCTCCCCGGGGCCGTCGGGAGCGGCGCTGTTGCTAGCGCCTTAAATACCGACCCCCTACACCAACTCTCCTCCATTCTGACCCACTGGGAATCCACCCCTCTGACCCAGCTCCGTACCTTCTCCACGTTCACCGCCCAGTTATAATACATCAGGTTCGGAAGACCCAAACCCCCTGCCTGCCTTCCCCTCTGTAGCAGCACCTTTCTAACTCTGGCCACCTTCCCTCCCCATATGAACGAGGTAATCACCCCTTCAATCTCTCTGAAAAATGCCTTTGGCAGGAAAATCGGCAGGCATTGGAAAATAAACAGAAATCGCGGCAACACGTTCATTTTAACCGCCTGTACCTGACCCGCCAGTGACAGAGGGAGACCATCCCACCTTGCCAGATCAGCTTTCACTCTCACTTTCACCAAACTAGAAATGTATCTACGGAGCCCCCCCAATCCCGAGCAACCTGCACCCCTAGATACCTAAAGTGAGTCCCTGCTCTACGGAATGGCAGCCCCCCCCCCCCCCCACCCCCCACCATCCCTGCCCCCACTCCCGGCCGAGACACCACAAAATACTCACTCTTGTCTAGATTTAATTTGTACCCCGAGAAAGACCCAAACACCCGAAGCTGCTCCAATATTCCCCCTATTGACGCACTCGGTTCCGACACATAGAACAGCAAATCATCCGCATGTAAGGACACCCTGTGCTCTACCACTCCCCCCACCCCCCCCCCCCCCACCCCCACCCTCCCCGCACTATCCCTTTCCATACCCCCGAACATCTTAACGCGATGGCCAGCAGCTCAATAGCAAGCGCAAACAGAGGGGACATGGGACATCCCTGCCTAGTTCTAGTGGAGAGAAAAATATCCCGAGCTGACGTTATTTCTGCGGACACTCGCCCTCGGCTCCTTATTCAGTAGCTTTACACAGTCCACAAATCTTGGTCCAATCACAAACTGCTCTAGAACTGCTATCAAGTACCCCCATTCTACCCTTTCTCAGCGTCCACTGCCACAACCACCTCTGATTCCTTCCCCTCCGCTGTCTCCTGAACCACATTCAATACCCTCCTAATGTTCGAAAAGAGCTGCCACCCTCTCACAAACACCGTCTGATCCTCCCCTCTCACCTTCGGGAGGCACTCCTCCAGCCTACCCGCCAGTATCTTCGCCAACACCTGTGCGTCCATATTTAAAAGTGATATGGGCCTTTACATAGAATCATTGAATTTACAGTGCAAAAGGAGGCCATTCGGCCTATCGAGTCAGCACCGGCTCTTGAAAAGAGCACCCCATTTAAGCCCACACTTCCAACCTATCCCCGTAACCCAGTAACGCCTCTAATCTTTTTGGACACTAAGGCCAATTCAGCATGGCCAATCCACCTAACCTGCACATCTTTGGACTGTGGGAGGAAACCGGAGCGAACCCACGCAGACACGGGGAGAAAGTGCAGTCTCCACACAGACAGTGACCAAGCTGGGAATCGAACCTGGGACCCTGGAGCTGTGAAGCAACTGTGCTACCGTGCTGCCCATTACGACCTACACAACCCAAACTCAGTCGGATCATTATCCTTCTTAAGCAACAAGGAAATCGATGCCTGCCCCAAAGTTTGTGGTAACACCCCCCCCCACCCCCTCCCTATCGCCTCCTCAAACATCCCCACCATCAGAGGTGTCAGCTTATCCTTAAATTATTTATAATATTCCACCGGAAACCCATCCGGCCCTGCCACCTTCCCCGACTGCATCCTCCCAATTGCATCTTTTATCTCCTGCTCCACTATCGCCCCATCCAATGTGGCCCTATCCCACTCCCCTAACCTCGGATACTCCAGCCCATCTAGAAATTCCTGCATCTCCCGGTCTTCCCCAGGTGGCTCCGAGCTATACAAACTCTCATAAAATTCCTCAAACACCTTATTAATCTGATCCGGAGCCACCACCAGCTTCCATGCCCTGTCTCGCACTGAACAATTTCCCTTGCCGCAGCCTCCCTCTGAAGCTGGCCCGCTAACATATGCCCCACCTTCTCTCCATGCTAGTAAACTGCACCCCTTGCTCACCTCATCTGGCGCACTGCCTTCCTGGTAGATAGTCGGTCAAAGCTCATCTGTAGTTCCTTCCTCTTTTCCAACTTCGCTGGGTCCCCATCTTCTACATACCTCCTGTCTACCTCCAGCATCTCATCTATTACCCGTTGACGTTCCAACCTCTCCTCACTGTCCACCATAGCCTTAAACGAGATCACCTCACCCCTCACCATCGGCTTTCGAGCCTCACAAACAACCGCCTTCGACACCTCCCCCATGTAGTTAAAACCTACATATTCCTCAATTACTTTCTCAATTTTATCACAGAACCCTCGGTCCCCCCAACAGTCCCACATCTAATTTCCACCCCAGCCTCTGCGCTACCCCCTTTTCCAGTACCATATCCACACAATGAGGAGCATGATCTGATTCTGCAATTGCCGAGTATTCCGACCCCTTAACCCTAGCCAGCAGCACCTCCCCCCCCCCCCCCGACGGGACCAGCTAGAGCAGCCATGACCGGTCCAACCTTGGCTCCTGCATCAAGTTACAGTCACCCCCCACTATCAGTTTGTGTGAATCCAAGTCGGGGATGGCCCCACACACCTTCTTCACAAATCTTACATCATCCCAATTGGGACCGTACACACTTACCAGCGCCACTAACCTCCCCTCCAGCGCCCCTGTCACAATCACATACCCACCCCCGATCTGCAACTGGATGCATACCCATTGGCTGACCATTACCGCTACCCCATGAGCCTTTCCGTCAAATCCAGAATGAAACACCTGGCTAACTCAGCCCTTCCTAAGTCTCACCTGGTCCTTCACCCTCAAGTGAGTCTCCTGCAGCATTGCTACATTGGCCTTCAAGCTTTCAAGATGCGCAAGCACCCTTGTGTCCTCTTGATTGGACCTCCCAACCCCCACACGTTCCACGTGACTATCCTAACTGGAGTCTCTCACCGCCCCCCCCCCCCTTCTTATCCACCATTATCATATCACCAGGCCATGCCCCAAGAGCCTGACCCGCCCCTATCCAATATTAACATCAAACCCCCTTCCCCCTCCCAGAATCCCCACGTACTTCCTCTCGAAAAAACCTCACCCGGTATTCGATCCCCCCCCCCTTCACACCTCATAGGCCCATCGAAACCGGCTAACCAGGCTCCAATGTCCACAGCCCCTCCCCCCACCTCACCTCCATTCACTAGCCAACTTTAGCCAACTCCCCCTCAAGGCATTCCGTCCCCTCCCCTCCCACCCAGCCCCAGAAAAAAACAATCCAACCCATACAACTCAATAAAATAACATATAATCGTCGCAACAAAGAATGCCAATCAAACAAAACAAACACTTAAACTCTATAACAATGTGAAGTCAAGTAAGTTACAATACAGGTCAATGAACAGAAGGGTACAATATTTATGCATTCTCCAGCTCCCCAATCACAGTCCACGACCTCTCTCCAGTTCCACTGCTCACTTTTGTCCCAAGCCTTCTGCTTTCACGAATGCCTCAGCTGCCTCCACCGTCTCAAAATAAAAATCTTTGGTGTTGTATGTCACCCTCAGCTTCGCCAGATACACCAAATCGCACTCCACTGTTGTACAGTGCCATCTTTACTCAGCTCAACGCCACTCGCCTCTTTGCCAACTCCACCGTCAAGTCCTGGTATATCCTAACTCTGGCACCAGCACACTGCACCTTCCGCTTCGCTCAATTTAACACCCTCTCCTTCATGTGGTATTTATGGAAGCAGATAATTACTGCTCTTGGTGGCTCATTTAATTTTGGCTTTGGCCTTAACGACCAATGAGCTCGGTCCAGTTCATACTGGGAGGGCTCTCACCCTCCCCCATCAACTCCGCCAACATCGGGGCAGCACGGTGGCGCAGCGGTTAGCATTGTTGCCTCACAATCCTCAAATTGTGCCGCCTCGAGTGGTTCTCCAAATCTTCGAGCTTTGCTCGAAGTCCTTTGTTAGCCTCCACCACCCTCCGCAGCTCGTCCCCCATCGAGGTGAGCTGGTCGCTGTGCTGCGACATGGCCTCCTCCACTTCCTTCACCTTCTCGCCCTGCTCTCTCACCTCGGCCAATGTGTTTGCCACAGCTACCCTCACCGGGGCAATTGCCTCCTCCACCAACAATTTCAGTGCGACGGCCATCTCCTTCCTCAACGCTTCCCTGTGCTTCACAAACTGTTCCTCCAGCTCCACAGCCATCACCTCAGTCATCGTCTCCACCGTAAGCAGTGCGGTCCAGCCTCCACCATCTTGCCAGCACCTTTGCTGGCCCTCGATGGTGAACCCTCGCTCCCTCCCTTCTTTTGGCATCTTTTAGCTCCCTTTCTTCAATCCTCCAAAGATTACCCCCCGGGACCGGACTTTAAACCTCCTAAAAATATACTTCAAGCGAGAGCCACCCAATGTGCGACTTCCTCTCTACATGCCGCCACTGGAAGTCGCACTGTAGGAATTCTATGGTTAATTTATTTTCATTCTCCTTCAGCCACCTTTCCAAATGATGAATAAATCTGAAGAAAAACCCCAAGAAAGTTAGCTTTCAGAGGTAAACATCGACCTTCTTCGAACAAGAAGAGTTAAGGAGGGTGGAACATCCACAGTTTGTGAGCTCCGAAACACAACTTCAAGGCTGAACTTTATCTTCATGGAATCCAACATTTCGGTGCCTTTTTTATTTGTTCAGGGGCTGTGGGTTTCGCTGGCTGGGCCAGCTTTTATTGCCAATCCCCCTTGAACTGAATGGTTTGGTCGGTTCGCATTTGAGAGTCAACAATATTAACGTGGGTCTGGAGTCACATGTACGCCAGATCAGATAAGGGTGGCAAATTTCTTTCCCTAAAGAGAAGAGAAGGGTATTTACAACAATCAACAATGGTTACATGGTTATTGTTTGATGTTTAATTACAGATTTTTAAAAAAAAATGTTTAGAGTACCCAATTCATTTTTTCCAATTAAGGGGCAATTTAGTGTGGCCAATCCACCTAACCGGCACATCTTTAGGTTGTGGGGGGGCGAAACCCACGCAAACACGGGGAGAATGCGCAAACTCCGCACGGACAGTGACCCAGAGCCGAACCTGGGACCTCGGTGCCGTAAGGCAGCAGTGCTAACCACTGCACCACTGTGCTGACCCTAATTCCAGATTTGTATCACATTTTTATTTAATTCAGATTTCACCATCTGCCCTGTTGGGTTTCGAACCCGGGTCCACACATTATTTTGGGTCTCTGGATTATTAGTCCAGTGACAATACCTAATTACCTCCCCTAATTGTTGAGGTAAATTATGATTCACACTGAAAGGTTTATTTTCACTCAGTAATTATAGAATTTCACTTTTCTCAGTACAGACGCTTTCAATAAAATGCCAATTGTTCAGTTCTCTTGTAGCTGGTGTGTGAAGATCATGTTCACTGTAGATCTGTCAGCACAGAAACCGCACTGTGCTTCTGGATACACTCAGTCTGCAAGTAGATGGACATTTTTGAAACATGACCCCAGTGAAGATCATCACAGTGATGCTAAAGAGTGAAATGTCCCTGTAGTCGCTGCAATCTCCTGTCACCGCTGTTTTTTTACATATTGTGATGGTGTTTGCATCACACATGTAGAATGACTCCTTCCTCCCAACAGAGACGTAGGTGGGAACAATAGATAGGACTTTCTGTGTCTGAGCAGTTCAGCTGGAATCCCATCCTTTCCGGGTACCTTTCTGCTTGCTCAGCAATCAATGGCCTTTTCCAGCTCAAATGATGAGGGTTCTTGTCCAACTCACTACAACAGGAAGCTGCAGGAGAGTCAAACAGAGACTGCGAGATGTCCATCTCATGGGAGTACAGATCACACTCGTGTTCAACCCAGCGAGACATGTTTACTTCTGTCGGTGAGAACTTCACCATCTGCCGATTTCAGGGGGGATCTTTGATGACTGAAGGACAAAGAGCCATCTTGATTCCAGCATACACAGCACAGAAATTTAACAATAATCTTTATTATTGTCACAAATAGGCTTACATTAACATTACAATGACGTTACTGTGAAAATCGTCACAGTAACACGTGTTACAGTACTCGTCGCCACAATCCGGCGCCTGTTCGGGAACACAAAGGGAGAATTCAGAATGTCTAATTCACCTAACAAGCACGTGTTTCGGAACTTGTGGGAGGAAACCGGAGCACAGACACGGGAGAACGTGCAGACTCCACTGTTATGGGGCCGACGTTTTCAGAACCCCAAAATGGATCATGGAGTTCAACCAACCTCCCCCTTGAATGCTATTGTTGCTTTTCCGAGCACAGGGCTTGTTCCCTAGGTGTGGAATTACAATTATGGACACGTGGGTTTTTAAACACAAAACAATGTTTTTTCCATGAACTCAACTTAACCTCTTAATTAAACATTGGATCTCTTAACACCCCTTACTTCAAAGATAACCCCAAAAATATTACGACACTAAATAATCCTTCAGTTATTCCTTTCAACATCCATGAGACTTAACACCTTTAAACAGAACCACATCAGGTTAAAGACTTTATTATTATGAGTTTATATCACCCAAATGATCTAGAGACATGTCGTCTTTCATGGCAGAGACACAGCAGATCCAGCTCACTGTAAACACAGACACACACCCAGCTCTTTTCCTCAAAACTGAAACTTCAAAATGGCTGAACTGAGCTCAGCTCCACCCACTCTCTGACATCACTGTTTTCTTAAAGGTACATTGCTTAAACATCCATTTCTTAAAGGTACTCTCACATGACACCACACAGATGGGAATCGAACCTGGCATTGTGAAGCACCAGTGTTAACCACTGTGCTACCTTGTTGCCCATTGTCACAAGTAGTTTGGAATTTCTGACATTGGCTGATCCAGTGTTTATTTGCACAGTATCTCCCTGTCTTTTACACAACTGCCTTGGCTACTTTCAGATTGTGCAGTGTTCTAGCTGTTGGGTTTATGTTGTACATCAGGCCGGCTTTGCTTTTTGCTTCAGTGACAGATGTCATCTCTGTTGAGTGGGTCTCAAACCAGTCTTTGTTGTGGGTTCCACCTTTACCAAATGTTGCTGCTGCTGTGTCAGAAATGGTTCAACTCAGCAACTTCCTTTTTTATAATTTTTTTAATACATTTATCTTTTAATTTTTCCAATGAAGGGGCAATTTAGCGTGGCACATCTTCGGTTTGTGGGAGTGAGACCCATGCAGTCACAGGGAGAATGTGCCAACTCCACATGGACAGTGACCCGGGGCTCCAGGTCCTCAGCGCTGTGAGGCAACAACGCTAACCATTGTACCACCATGCTGCCCAACTCAGCGACTTCCAAGTTTCAATACTGTCAATGTTGATTGATGATGTTTTGTTGATGTGTCTGTAAAATATTTCACAATTTTGTTTCCTGTTCCTTAATAATTAATTTTCATAATGGAGATATTACTGTGAAGAATGTGTAAGTCAGTAAGAATTGTCAGGAAGGATTAATCAGCACTTTCTAATTGGAGATGTTCATCAGTGGATTTCAGAAACTGAATTGTAGGTAGATTTTGCACCAAATTAAGGTTTGAACTAACAGTTCAAAGTTGTCTTCTAAAGTTGTTCCTGGTTTGAGCTCTTGAATTAATGGCAAAAAAAATCACAGACATTGTTTTGCAAAAGGGACATAAGAGTCCTGAAAATCAGCAACACATCCAGAGTATAAAATTTCTGTCATTATTAGTGATTGTTGCCATCAGCAGACACAAACTAAATATTGTCAGACTGTCAATCCTGGACTGTCAATCAGAATCAAAACCTTGCAGGCATTTACCAACCCGCTGATGTGACAGCAGGTTAGATGACTGAGTGAATCCCTTTCCACACACAGAGCAGGTGAATGGCTTCTCCCCTGTGTGAGTGTGCTGTTGTGCCAGGAGACTGGATGAACATCTGAACTGTTTTCCACAGCAAGTGCAGCTGAATGGCCTCTCCTCAGTATGAATTCGCTGGTGTGACATGAGGCAGGTTGTCTGAGTAAATCCCTTCCCACACACAGAGCAGATGAAAGGCCTCTCGCAAGTGTGGCTTCGACGATGGTTTTCCAGCTGAGATGGATAATAGAATTCTTTACCACAATCTTCACATTTCCAGTTTCTCCATGGCGTTCAGTCCAATGTGACTGCATCAGTGAATTTCCAGCAGGGATGGGTAATTAAATCCTTTACCACAATCCTACATTTCCATGTTTTTTCTGCGATGTCTGTGTCCCTGTTGTCTCTCCATGTTGGATATCTGTTGAAGCCTCGTCCACACGCTGAAGACTTGTACAATTTCTCCTGGCTGTGATGTATTTCAGGCTCTGTAACTGGTTAAAGTTCTTTCCACAGTCAGTTCATTGAAACACTCTCACTCGGGTGAGTGTGAGTCTGGGGACTTTTCCAGTCACACTGATGTTTGAAATCTTTTCCCACAGATAGAACAAACAAACATTTCTCCTTCCAAATTTGAAGGTCGATGATATTCAAGTCCTGATGAATCTCTGTCAGATTTTGACATGATGTTTCATTTGATTTTCTGTCTGTAAATCCTCTTCCAATCTCCTGGAAAATGATTTGAAAAGAGTGCTCACTGTAAGTACAGGATAGAAATTGAGAACAGACAATTCTAGTTTCTCTGGAATATTCTTTCCCCAAGTCTGTCAATCCCAGTCTCTGTGTCTCATGGGAAAGACCTGACCCCTGTCCAAGATGGCGGCGGCCGGTTGCCTGGGTAACCCGGGCCTGTCACCGGGGAGGAAGCCCCGCCTCCCTGATCTGCCCTGACTCCCACTCACAAGATGGTGGCCAGTGAGCCCGCTCCCCCCAGGCCTCTCACCACGGGCAGCCGGGGTAAACATGGGGCCTGCAAGCTCTTATTCGGGGCCTCAGGCCTACCGCAAAAGTTGATGAAGTTTGCACTGCAGCCGTGGTTTCCATTCCTACCCTGTGCCCACAATCTCCTCCCAAACCGTCCGATCCTCCTCTCTCGCCATGACTGACACTGAGCATGCTCAGAGCACACACCCACACTGCACCTGCGCACTGGCCTCCTACACTCGCTGATAGGGGACTTTCTGCAGCGCGGGCAGTTCTGGGTAACAGATCCGCCATCGAGAGCAATTACTGATCAGCAATATTGTTTTTCATAGTTAGCAAATCAGAAGATCTAGAGATAAGGAAAACACTGGGTATGACGCAGAATGAGAGGTCTGTAGTATTATCAACTAGAGAAACATATTACTCTAAGATATCAATTAGACATGGGCAACCAGCAGCATGAGTCTACCCGTTCATGTACTGTTCATAATTGTGACTGGGTCACATTTGTGGTTCACACAATAGGTAGCTCCCCATGTTTATTAACCCACTCCACCCAGACTTCTTGAAGTTATTCATCCAGAGGTCTTTTAGCTTCAGGAATTTTGACATCTGCCTTCGTCTTTAGCCAGCCATGTATGTTCAGCTCACACTGCCCAGTAACTAGCACTGGGACACTATATCGAAAATTAGCAATCTGACTCTCCTGCCTGGTGCACTGCATTTCCCTTAAATCACAGTGTCATAGACAAATTACAGCACAGAATGAGGCATTCGAGAAATTATGCCATTGGCAACTTCCTGCAACAGCAGTTTACCAAGTCCCACTCCCCAATCAATTGCCCCAAACTCTGCAGATTTCCTTTCCACAGATACAAAGATACAAAGTATGAACAAGGAGCTGAAGTCGGCCATTCAGCCCCTCGAACCTGCTCCTTCATTTAACAAGATTACAGCTGATCTGGGCAGTGCGCTGGCGCAGTGGTTAGCACTGCCGCCTCACGGCGCTGAGGATCCATGTTCAATCCCGGCCCCGGGTCACTGTCCGTGTGGAGTTTACACATTCTCCCCATGTCCGCGTGGGTTTCACCCCCACAACCCAAAGATGTGCAGGGTAGGATTGGCCACGCTAAATTGCCCCTTAACTGGGGCAAAAAAAAGAACTGGGTACTCTAAATTTTTTTTTTAAAGGAAGGAAAGGGAATGCTGCTGTTTATTGCACGGTGAAAGTAATGATATTTTACAGCATGTTGTACATGGTATTGGTGAGGCCACATCCCGAGTACTGTGTACAGTTTTGGTTTCCTTATTTTCAGAAAGGACATAATTGCATTTGAAGCAGTTCAGGAAAGGTTGACTTGACTGATTCCTGGATGTGGGGTTTATCTTGTGAGGAATGTTTGGACAGGCTGGGACTGTATCCATTGGAGCTTGGAAGAATGAGAGGGGATCTGGTTGAAACATATTGGGCGGGATTCTCCAAAATGAAGGCAGAGTGTTCGCGCCGTCGAGGTTCACGGTGGCGCGAAACGGCCCCTATCCCGATCGATTCACGGCCCGATAATGGGCTAGGAGCGGCGCCGCGTCACTTACGCGTGCCAGGCCTTGGCGCCGCGTAAAGGCGGCGCCGCATACATGACGTGGCCAGCGCCGCATAACTGGCGTCACCCGCGCATGCGTGGTTGCCGTCCTCTCCGAGTCCGCCCCGCAAGTAGATGTCTGACAGATCTTGCGGGGCTGCGGAAGAAAGGAGGTCCTCCTTCAGAGAGGCTGGCCCGACGATCGGTGGGCACCGATCGCGGGCCAAACCCCATTTGAGGCCCCCCCTGGTGCAGGATCCCCCCCTCGCCCCCTGGCAGGCCGCCCCCCCCCCCAGCATTCCTGCGCTGTTCCCGCCGGCAGCGACCAGGTGTGGATGGCGCCGGGGGGGGGAACCCACTGTTTTGGGCAGGCCGCTCGGCCCATTTGGGCCGGAGAATCGCGGGGATACCGGTGAATCGCCATTTTGGCTCTCTCGGGCGATTCACTGTACCGCGCCGCGCAAAACGCGATTGTGCCGATCTGGCCGCTTCCGTGAATCGCGGGAGGGCGTCGGACTGGCGCCGTAGGAAAATTTGGCGACCCAGGCGATTCTCCCAACCGGCGCGGGAGCGGAGAATCGCACCCATGATATTCTGAGGGGACTTGACAGGATGGGTGTTCAATGTAGAGACTAGAATCAGGGGGAATAGTTTAAAAATAATACACACAGATACACAGAACATACAGTGCCAATCGAGTCTGCACCGACCCACTTAAGCCCTCACTTCTACCCTATCCCCATAACCCAATAACCCCCTCCTGACATTTTTGGACACGAAGGGCAATTTAGCCTGCGCGTCTTTGGACTGTGGGAGGAAACTGGAGGAAACCCACGCAGACATGGGGAGACTCCGCACAGACAGTGACCCAGCGGGGAATCAAATCTGGGACCCTGGCGCTGTGAAGCCACAGTGCTAGCCACGTGTGCTACCGTGCTGCCTGCAAATAAGGGTCTCCCATTTAAGACAGAGATGAGGAGAACCTTTTTAACTCGGAGGGTCAATAGTCTGTGGAATTCTCTTCCACAGAGAGTGCTGGAGGCTGGGTCACTGAATATTTTGAAGCCTGAATTAAACAGATCCTTCACTGGTGAGGGAGTCAAAGGGTTTTGGGGGAGGAAGGAAAGTGGAGTTGAGGCCACAATCAGATCAGCAATGATATTACGGAATGATGGAGCAATCTCAAGGGGCCAAGTGGCTACTCCTGTTCCTTATTCATATGTTTGTACTCTGGTTTGTTTCTGCTGATGTTAACTTCCCTTAAAACTGGGCTGGAGCTAATATACTGGATAGAATCAAATACATCTTGATGATAAACTCATTGGTCAGCCAGGGTCAAATTGAATGGCAGGGCAGGCTTAAAGGACTGAAGAATCTATTCCAATTCCTGTGTAGTTTCTCCTCAGACCTCTCCCGCTCTCTAACTCTGCTCCAGTGCTGCTTTCTGGTGAAGTATCTCCTCCCCAGCTCTCCCATCACTTTCCATTCAACAGCTGGTGTTTGAGTCCAGGTTTATTCGGCACATGGAAACAGGAGGTAATTTATTCCCCTCGAGCCTGCTCTCTTATTCATTGAGGTCATGGCTGATCTGTGACCTAACTCCATTTACCCGGATATTATTCTAATCCTGACTTCCCCACAATGTGATTTAAAAAGAACTTTCATAGGTAGCACGGTGGCGCAGTGGGTTAGCCCTGTTGCCTCACGGCGCCGAGGTCCCAGGTTCGATCCCGGCTCTGGGTTACTGTCCGTGTGGAGTTTGTACATTCTCCCCGTGTTTGCGTGGGTTTCACCCCCACAACCCAAAGATGTGCAAGGTAGGTGGATTGAACATGCTAAATTGCCCCTTAATTGGAAAAAAAATGAATTGGGTACTCTAAATTTATAAAAAGAAAAAAAAGAACTTTCATTCACATCAGACCTTTCATGTCCCAAGGGTGGTCTCAGAAATATAAACGGACAAATGAGACAACTGACATTGAATGAAGGGGGATATTCAGAGGGCTGACTAAAGGCTTGGTACAGTGTAAAGGGTTAATATTGTAATTCTTCTACATCATCAGTGATGTAGAATATGCTGAGAGATAGTTCTATGTAAAGCTTCGTACTGTACATCATTGGAAGAATGTGCAATAAAAGGTTACGTTTACCAACATTCTTGCTTCCAACAGTCTCTGTCAATCATGGCCAATTTCATAGAATTTACAGTGCAGGAGGTCATTCGGCCCATCGGGTCGCAACCGGCCCTTGGAAAGAGCACCCCACCTAAGCCCACACCTCCACCGTATCCCCGTAACCAGGTAAACCCAGCTAACCTTTTTGGACACTAAGGGCAATTTAGTACGGCCAGTCCACCTAACCTGCACATCTTTGGACTGTGGGAGGAAACCGGAGCACCCGGAGGAAACCCACGCAGACACGGGGAGAATGTGCAGACTCCGCACAGACAGTGACCCAGCGGGGAATCAAACTTGGGACCCTGGAGCTGTGAAGCAACTGTGCTATCCACTGCACTACCGTGCCACCCCTACTTGTCTACTTGAACTAAATCTTGACATATTGGTGATCGCCTTTATCAGATCTTCCGTCAGCCTCCTTCGTTCCACAGAGAACAACTCCAGATTCTTGAACCCGACCTTGGAGCTTAAGTCCCTTATTGCTGGAACCATTCTGGTAAACCTCCTCAAGTGTGCTGAATGTATACAGACACAATACTTCCATTGTAGTTGAAACAGTGATTGATAAAGGTTCAGCATAACTTACCTGCTTTTAAATCAATAGCTCTATTTGAAGTCAGCATATAATCTACCTTTTTAATTTGCAATCAGTTTTTAATTGTTCCTTTATTTCTTTAATATTAATCAGTGTAGATGGGGTGTGGGATAATCCTGTGTGTGGAGTCTGTCTCATTGTGGTAACATGGAACATCGAGGTGATAGAAGAACCAGACCGAGGATATCTGAAGAACTGTACCAAACTGCATTGTGGGCTCAAAATGCAAAGCATGATGGTCAATTTAGTCAAATCACAGCCTTGCCCGAATCAGCAATGGCTGCAAAATGAGTTGAATTGTGCAGAACTGGCCTTGAACTGTGAGTTAGATGTGCAGGTTTGAGGTGATAAAGGTCTCTCTACCAGTCTGGAGATTGATACCAGTGTCAGAGGTAACAAAGTGGATTCAGGCTGGCTCGATTCCTTCTGGCATCACCTTGTAAGAGGCCCAGGACATAAGAACAAGGGAGAAGGCAACGATGCCATTGAAAATGAAAATCTTGAACTGTTGCAGTCCTATGGTGTCACCCACAGTGCGGTTGGGGAGGAAGTACCAGGATTCTGACCCAGGGACTGTAAAGGAATGGTGATATATTTCCAAGGCACGTTGGTGAGTGTTACAATCCCAATGATGTAATAACTGGATGGGCAGATCCCAGAATGGAACCCTGGCTTTAGAAAATGTGCAGGAACAGAGTCACAGGATTGCCAATTAGCTTTCAACAACAAAAACAAACATTTATTGAACATGAAAAGTCTGACTCTAATACAATACTCCTTCACTCCTACATCACAAAGGTGCACAGATTTCAAGGACAACACAGGGTACAACATATTTCATGTTGTAATGTTCTCAGTGGACACAGTCCCTTTAAACCCACAGGTTGACTGTGAGCAGATAACACCCCCGCCCCCCCCCCCCCCCCCCAACACACCCACTCTGAAACCAAGTGGCAGGTGCAATTCAATCAATCCTCTGTGGATTTCCCCTCAAATCCCCCCCAGATGATGGTCACATGAGGGTTTCCAAACTCCACTCTCAAAAAGACAGGCTTTAAAATCCTCTTCCAAATCAATGCTTTCTCTCAGCTGCTTCCACGAAAGATCCACCTCCAGGTGTTCCAACTATCCTTTCGAACAAGGCTTCCTTTCTGCTGTTTTAGCAAGGAACCCTTTCCATGTTTTCCAACTCTCCATTCAGAATTCCTTTGTCTTGATTTGCAGCATGCTAAGAAAGTCTACACAAACTCAGGTACTCTGTCATCAACAGAATATTATTGCTTCAAAAACAAAGTAAAAACACCAAACCTTAAGATTGCTTCAGATATGTGGCTTGTCTGTAGCCAACCTCATCAGTTCTTCACTTCCCAGGTCTGACTTTAACTTCTATGAACGATGGCCTGTTCCAAAGACAGTTAGTTCCTCTTTGTTCCTTCTCACTTCAATACTCCTGGAGCTTTTTCATTCCCTGTTTTCTAGATCTAACTGTCCTTTAGTTCCCCTAGAGCTTGTTTTTGTGTACATTACTCCATTCTATTGCTTTCCTGCTTCTAGGAGTGCTGAGATCTGTTCACTCTCTCGCTTCCTCGCCCCAAATGCGATGAATTCAGCTAAAACTTCATCACCTTCTCACCTTAAGGGTAAGCAACAATTCATTGTTTCTCCAACCTGATGTTTACTTTTCATGCTGTAAACTCTCCCAGCACAATAGGAACAGATTGAACTGAAACCTTCCCCCACTGACACATGTAAATAATACCTTTGTTCAACATGAATCCAACCAGAATTCTACTCTTCCTACAAAGAAACACTAAATCAAACCCACTTAAATCTATTCCTAGATTTCTCGTATTTAACAAAAATACAGATCACTTAAAACTACCTCTGTTTTCCTGACGTGAGTGACTTGGAGGCGAACTTCCAGGTGGGGTTCTCATGTATCTGCTGCCCTTGTCCTTCTAATTGAGTGGCACGGTAGCACAATGGTTAGCACTGTTGCTTCACAGCACCAGGGACCCGGGTTCGATTCCCGGCTTGAGTCACTGTCTGTGTGGAGTCTGCACGTTCTCCCTGTGGCTGTGTGGGTTTCCTCCGGGTGCTCCGGTTTCCTCTCAAAGTCCCGAAAGATGTGCTTGTTAGGTGAATTAGACATTCTGAATTCTCCCTCAGTGTACCGGAGTGTGGCAACTAGGGGATTTAAGCCCACTTGTTGGAAAAACATAGGACATACATAAATACACTATGTAAATACATAGACACAGGCATCAGGTGAAGCTGATGGAGTGTAGGACTACCCAGTGAAGAAGATATGTGAAGAGATCGATTCAGTCCATGAGAGGGTCATTCAGGAGTCTGGTAACAGCGGGGAAGAAGCTGTTTTTGAACCTGTTAGTGCGTATCCTCAAACCTTTGTATCTCCGATGGAAGAGGTTGGAAGAGAAAATAACTCAGGTGGGAGAGGGATCTTTGATTATGTGTCCCGCTTTCGCAAAACAGTGGGAGTTGCAGACAGAGTGAATGGATGGGAGGTGATTTTACGTGATGGACTGGGCTGTGTTCATGTCCCTGTTGTTTCTTAAGGTCTTGGGCCTTGCCTGGTCATTGACAGACAATTGTGTGGCCCACATGTTCCTTCCCACTCATCAGCCCAAGCCTGGATATTGTCCAGGTCTTGCTGCATTTGGACCTGGACTGCATCAGTATCTGAGGAGCTGTGAATGGTGCTGAACATTGTGCAGTGATCAGCAAACATCCCCACTTCTGACCTTATGATGGAAGGAAGGTAATTGATCCAAGTAGCTGAAGATAGGGCGGCAAGTGGCACAGTGGTTAGCACTGGGACTGCGGCGCTGAGGACCCGGGTTTGAATACCGGCCCTGGGTCACTGTCTGCGAGGTGTTTGCACATTCTCCCTGTGTTTGTGTGGGTTTCACCCCCACAACCCAAAGATGTGCAGGGTAGGTGGATTGGCCACGCTAAATTGCCCCTTAATTGGAAAAATAATAATAATTGGGTACTCTAAAAAAAAAATGTTTTATTTAAAAGTAGATGAAGATGGTTGGACCGAGGACACTACCCTGAGGAACTCCTTCAGTGATGTCCGGGAGGTGAGATGATTGACCTCCAACAACCACAACCATCTTCCTTTGTGCCAGGATGGGCTGAGTGGCGTCCTTCTCTGCTGACTGACTGTGTGATACAAAGAGAGGAAGTTCAGCTGCTCCAGTCACTCCAACTAACTGAAGTCCCGCATTCCTGGTGCCATTCTCATAAATCTCCTCCGCACCCTCTCTTAAGAATTTCACATCTTACCTAAAGTGTGGGGCCCAAATACAGGGTTCCATTCTAGAGGGGTAGAATTGAAAAGCAGGGAGGTTACGTTCAACTTGTTTAGGAACCAGGGTTAGACTACACTGTCAACATTGATGATCTCCATATAGAACAAGGAAATAGAGGCACTGGAGAAGGTGCAACAAATGTTCACAAGAATAATATTTAACCCTCAGGAAAGGCTGTGGCTGCCTTTCACTAGAAAGGAGACGACTGAAGGGTGACTTGATGGGAGTCTTTAAGATTATTCAGGTGTTCAATAATTTCAAGAGAAACCTCTTTACCCAGCGAGTGGTGAGAATGTGGAACTCACAACCACAGCGAGTGGTTGAGGTGAGCAGCATGAATCCATTGAAGGTGAAGGTAGATACATACATGAGGGAGAAAGGAATAGAAGGAAATGCTGATGTGGGAGATGTAGAGGGGTGGGTGGAGCCTCATGTGGAGCATAAATACTGACAGAGACCAATTGAGCCGACTGGCCTGGCCCTGTGCTGTAGACTCAATGGAACAGAGACAAATGTATTTAATTTAGATCTACCTGTATTGCTATTAAAAACACTATTTACTATCCAGGATAAAATAAGTGTCCATTTGCGGATCATTTCAGGGAAATGTGCTCTCCCAGGCTCAAAGAGCATCAGCCCACTGGAGGCAGAGTCGTGAGGCCGGCCAGTCCAGCAGAAGGAAACCCTCCGACCCTCCCACTGCACCAAGTGTCAGAATGAACATGGTTCAGTCCTGGATGTGATTAACAGCAGCAAAAATAGCAGAATCCAAACCCTGTCATCACTTATGGACTTGCTGGTGTGTCTGCAGAAGGGATGACTGAATGAATCCGTTCCCACATAGAGCAGGTGAATGGCCTCTCCCCGGTGTGAACTCGCTGGCAGCTCTGCAGATCGGATGAAAGAGCAAATCACTTCCCACACTCATAGCAGGTGCATGGTCTCGCCCTGGTGTGAACGCGTTGGTGTGCCTGCAGGTTGGCTGAATGATTGAATTGTTTCCCACATTCAGAGCAGGAGAATGGCCTCTCCCCAAAGTGAACTTGCTGGTGATCCTGCAGGTCTGATAACTGAATGAATCCCTTCCCACACTCAGAGCTGGTGTAAGGCCTCTTCCTGGTGTGAACCTCCTGGTGTGACACTAGCTGAGATGATTGAATAAAACGTTTCCCACACTCGGACAGGTGAATGTCATTTCCCTTGTGTGGACTCCCTGGTGTGTCACTCGGTGTGAGGATTGAATAAAACACTTCCCACACTCGGGACAGTTGAACAGCCTCTCCCTAGTCTGCATTCGCTGGTGTATGAGCAGGTGGGATGACTGAGTGAAACCCTTTCCACACTCGGAGCAGTGCATAGTTTACCAGTGTGTACCTGTTCGTGATTCAGAAGGTCAGATGAATGACTGAATTGTCTCCCACACTTAGAACAGGTGAATGGCATCTCCCCAGTGTGAACTTGCTGGTGATTCCAGAGGTCTGATGACTGAGTGAATCCCTTACCACACTGAGAACAGGATGAATGGCCTCTCCATGTGTGACTGCATTGATGAATCGTTAAAAAAAAAAAATTTAGAGTACCCAATTCATTTTTTCCAATTAAGGGGCAATTTTAGCGTGGTCAATCCACCTAGCCTGCACATCTTTGTGTTGTGTGGGCGAAACCCACGCAAACACGGGGAGAATGTGCAAACTCCACACGGACAGTGACCCAGAGCCGGGATCGAACCTGGGACCACGGCGCCGTGAGGCTGCAATGCTAACCACTACGCCACCGTGCTGCCCTCGCATAGATAAATCTTGACGGAAGATGGGGAGCTGTCTCCTTCCCCACACTTGGAGCAGGCAAATGGTCTCTCCGCAGTGTGAACACGTTGAGTTTCCAGTGCAGAGAATTCCTTCCCACAGTCCTCAACTTCCCATGATTTTTCCATGGTGTTCTTGTGTCTTTCCAAGTTTGACAATCAGTTAAACCCTCGTCCACAGATACACACACACACACACACACACAACTTGTGTACGGTCTTTCCCCGCTGTAAATGATGTGATATTTCTGCAGTCTGTATAACTGGTTAAAGCCCTTTTCACAGTCAGTGCACTGGATACTCTCACTCAGATTGTGTTTCTTGGTGCCTTTCCAGTCATCTTGATGTGACGGCCAAAACAGACAATTTATCCTCTCGATTCAAAGATTGATGGCATTCAGGTTCTGCTAATTCAAGTGGCTCTGTTAAGTCTTGATGCATTTTCAGATGTCTGGCTGCAAATTCACCCCTTCTGACATCCTGTAAAAGTTTACAAAAGTCTTCACTGTAAGTACAGGACAGAAATTCAGAACAGACAATGCAAGTTTCTGTGTAACATTCCTCTCCCATTCCCCTGAATTGGTTTACCTCCATCCCACACATTTTTCCTGCATTCTCACTCTGCTCTATCTAAAATACACCCTCCCAATTCTGCTGAAGATGTTGATGGACAGATCTATGCTGACCGGTTCTTCTCCAGCACTGAGATACCTGAAAGTCTTCATGCAGGCTGCTGGTCTAAATATCTCAATATATGCTTGAATATTTAGTCGACGAAAAATGCAGATAACATGGAGGACCAGTTTACATGATTACAGGTACAGTTAGGATATGAGGAAGAACTCTAATTCAGCAATGTTTGTTGATAAATATGAATTTGCTCACTACAAGGGTGGTAGACTTGGGAGATATTAAATTATTTTAACATGAAATTGGATGGGCAGTTGAAGGAAATAAACTTGCAGGGGTAAAATGCTATAGAGGGGGGAATGGGACTGACTGGATTGCTCGAGTCGGCATGGACTCGAGTTGCTGAATGGGTTCCTTCTGTGCTGTAATGACTCTATGACTGGAAATTGATAACTTAGTTACAGCATTATATCTCAAGACTAGAAATAATAAGCAATGAACTTTATTACTTAACCAGAAATCGATCCCGGCCCCGGGTCACAGTCCGTGTGGAGTTTGTACATTCTCTCCGTGTCTGCGTGGGTCTCACCCCCACAACCCAAAAAGATGTGCAGGGTAGGTAAATTGGCAATGCTAAATTGTCCTTAATTGGAAAAAAAGAATAGGGTACTCTAAGTTTTAAAAAAAATACTGGCTCCTTAAATGTCAGCCATCTCTGTGGATCCCAGCCCTTGTGAACATGGGGAAAGAGAACATCCTTTTAGCCAGACAAATAAATGTGTCAAGCTGAGGGAGAAAAATATGTCAATCTCTTGAAGAGAGAGACCTGGGCCAACCTTTCCTGCACCTTTCCTGGATTCACTTCCTTTCCCTTCAGTTCCTGCAAGTCACAATTTAACCCCAGAATGAGTAAATAGAAAGGAGAAGAAAAGAAAGTGCTTCATTCACAGATGTTGGAGACAGGAGGAGGTTTACTCTTGTGTGAAGCTCAATCTGAATTCACCAATACAAAGCACAATCCTCCGCACATGCGCAGCCCTTCTCGCTGTTGAACATGCGCATTCCTGGCCACACACCTGCGCAACGAATAGAGCGATTTCGCAGGCGCGGGAAATTGTGGGAGCTGCGGTTGCCATTACTCATCCGGAGCCAAAGTCCATGTGGGTAGTCACTGGAATTAATTGTGATGCCTGTTTAGCAAGAGTTTGTTAAATTTAGGTGTGCAGATTTTGACATCAGACTGACACATTAGGGAGGTGAATAGATTCATAGAATTTACAGTGCAGAAGGAGGCCATTCGGCCCATCGAGTCTGCACCGGCTCTTGGAAAGAGCACCCTACCACAAGGTCAACACCTCCACCCTATCCCCATAACCCAGTAACCCCACCCAACACCAAGGGCAATTTTGGACACTAAGGGCAATTTATTATGGCCAATCCACCTAACCTGCACATCTTTGTTAGCTGAGTGTGAAACAGAATCCAACAGTCAGCAGCATTGGAAGGAGAACTGAGCAAAAGTTAGGAGGATGGCCAAAAGTAAGCCTACTTGTGACAATAAAGATGATTTTAAAAAATGATTTGGGTTACAATTGATAGGCAGGAGGAAGTCTGTGGATAGTTTAAGAGGGAAAAGAATGTTGTGTGATAACTATAATAATAATAATCTTTATTAGTGTCACAAGTTGGCTTACATTTAAAAAATAAATAAATTTAGAGTACCCAATTAATTTTTTCCAATTAAAGGGCAATTTAGCGTGGCCAATCAACCTACCCTGCGCATCCCCAGTTCGCGGGGGCAAAACCCACTCAAACACGGGGAGAACATGCAAACTCCACAGGGAGAGTGACCCAGAGCTGGGATCGAACCCGGGACCCC
The DNA here is from genome assembly GCF_047496885.1 of Scyliorhinus torazame. Classification (NCBI taxonomy): domain Eukaryota; kingdom Metazoa; phylum Chordata; class Chondrichthyes; order Carcharhiniformes; family Scyliorhinidae; genus Scyliorhinus; species Scyliorhinus torazame. The sequence continues at coordinate 130,874,586 of NC_092711.1, forward strand.
AGTGCCGTGAGGCAGCAATGCCAACCATGGCGCCACCGTGCTGCTCAAGTTGGCTTACATTAACATTGCAATGAAGTTACTGTGAAAATCCCACAGTCGACACATTCTGCCGCATGTTCGGGTCACAGGGGGAGAATTCAGAATGTCCAATTCACCCAACAGCACGTCTTTCGTGACTTGTGGGAAGAAACCGGAGCACCCGGAGGAAACTCACGCAGACACGGGGAGAACGTGCAGACTCCGCACAGACAGTAACCCAAGCCGGGAATCGAACCCGGGTCCCTGGAGTTGTGCAGCAACAGAGCTAACCACTGTGCTACCGTGCCACCCACTGTGCTACCCTGGCGCCAAGAATATCAGTTTCAAATTCCTGTCCTGTACTGGCAGTGAAGGCTTTGATTGATTACAATTGATTGGAATGGAAGGATTTGCAGTCGGAAATATCTTGATTCATTAGGACACGAGCATCAGCGATGCTCCCTTTTCCAAAAGGTTTCAAACATCAGTGCATCTGGAAAGCACTGAGACACGCACTCCCAAGTGAGAGATTTCCAGGAAAAGAGTCATACGAAAATATGCATAAACAAACTCGGAGCAGGAGTCGGTCACTCGGCCCCTTGAACCAGCTCCGCCATTCAATAAGATCGTGGCTGATTTGATTTCCACTTCAACCCCTCATTCCTGCCTCCCCCAGATAACCTTTCACCCCCTTGTTAATCAACGATTGAAATACCTGATATTAGTGATGGTGTGGATATGTCATCAGAAACTCACCTTAGATCAAATCTGACACCAGTATTGTGCAGAGTGTGGTTCAGCCTCAGGTAGTTCGCTGGGAGAGGGGTGGACTCGTTAGTTAGGGAACAGGATTTGTGATGGTGACTGAAGACAATGTCTCTAGTCTTCCCAATTTTTAATTGGAGGAAATTTCTGCTCATCCAGTACCAGATGTGGGATACGTAGTTAGATAATTTACTACCAGTGTACATGTGAAAACTAACACGGTGCTTTTGAATGATGTCACCTAGTGGCAGCGTGTAGATGAGAAATAGGAGCGGCCAAGGACAGATCCTCGAGCGAACACTGAGTACAAGGACTTTGGAGATGAAAGGGAGGTTGGAAATGGGGTGGTAATTTGCACAGTGGTGTCAATGGTTTTTATTTAGGATGGACTATGAGGGTGGATTACAAGTGAGAGGTACATTGGATTGGATTTTTTCATTGTCAAGTACACCGAGGTACATAAAAAGCAAGAGGGTAGCCAGGGAAAGGGTGGGCCCACTGAAGGACAGGCGAGGGAATCTATGTGTGGAGCCAGAGGAAATGGGCGAGGTACTAAATGAATAGTTTTCATCAGTATTCACCAAAGAGAAGGAATTGGTGGATGTTGAGTCTGGAGAAGGGTGTGTAGATAGCCTGGGTCACATGAGATCCAAAAAGACGAGGTGTTGGGCGTCTTGAAAAATTTTAAGGTAGATAAGTCCCCAGAGCCTGATGGGATCTACCCCAGAATACTGAAGGAGGCTGGAGAGGAAATTGCTGAGGCCTTGACAGAAATCTTTGGATCCTCACTGTCTTCAGGTGATGTCCCGGAGGACTGGAGAATAGCCAATGTTGTTCCTTTGTTTAAGAAGGGTAGCAAGGATAATCCAGGGAACGACAGGCCGGTGAGCCTTACGTCAGTGGTAGGGAAATTACTGGAGAGAATTCTTTGAGACAGGATCTACTCCCATTTGGAAGCAAATGGACGTATTAATGAGAGGCAGCACGGTTTTGTGAAGGGGAGGTCGTGTCTCACTAACTTGATAGAGTTTTTCGAGGTCACAAAGATGATTGATGCACGTAGGGCAGTGGATGTTGTTTATATGGACTTCAGTAAGGCTTTTGACAAGGTCCCTCATGGCAGACTGGTACATAAGGTGAGTCACACGGGATCAGGGGTGAGCTGGCAAGATGGATACAGAACTGGCTAGGTCATAGAAGGCAGCGAGTAGCAATGGAAGGATGCTTTTCTGATTGGAGGGCGGTGACTAGTGGTGTTCCAAGGAATCAGTGCAGGGATCTTTGCTGTTCGTAGTACATATAAATGATTTGGATGAAAATGTAACTGGTCTGATTAGTAAGTTTGCAGACTACACAAAGGTTGGTGGAATTGCGGATAGCGATGAGGACTGTCAGAGGATATAGCAGGATTTAGATCGTTTGGAGACTTGGGCGGAGAGATGGCAGATGGAGTTCAATCTGGACAAATGTGAGGTAATGCATTTTGGAAGGTCTAATGCAGGTAGGGAATATACAGTGAATGGTAGAACCCTCAAGAGTATTGACAGTCAGAGAGATCTAGGTGTACAGGTCCACAGGTCACTGAAAAGGGCAACACAGGTGGAGAAAGTAAGAAGGCATACGGCATGCTTGCCTTCATTGGCCGCGGCATTGTGTATAAAAATTGGCAAGTCATGTTGCAGCTGTATAGAACCTTAGTTAGGCCACACTTGGGAGTATTGTGTTCAATTCTGGTCGCCACACGACCGGAAGGCTTTATAGAGGGTACAGAAGAGATTTACCAGGATGTTGCCTGGTATGGAGGGCATTAGCTATGAGGAGAGGTTGAATAAACTCGGTTTGTTCTCACTGGAACGACGGTGGTTGAGGGGTGACCTGATAGAGGTCTACAAAATTATGAGGGGCATAGACAGAGTGGATAGTCATAGGCTTTTTCCCAGGTTGGAGGGGTCAATTACTAGGGGGCATAGGTTTAAGGTGCGAGGGACAAGGTTTAGAGGAGATGTACGAGGCAAGTTTTTTACAGAGGGTAGTGGGTGTCTGGTACTCGCTGCCGGAGGAGGTGGTGGAAGCAGGGACAATAGTGACGTTTAAGCATCTTGACAAATACATGAATAGGATGGGAATAGAGGGATACGGACTCCGGAAGTGCAGAAGATATTAGTTTAGACGGGCAGCATGGTCAGCACAGGCTTGGAGGGCCAAAGGGCCTGTTCCTGTGCTGAACTTTTCTTTGTTCTTTGAGATATAGTGAAAAATATTGTTCTGCATGCAGCTCAAACAGATCATTCTGTACGTGAAAAGAAAATACATAATAGGGCAAACTTTAAGGATACATTGTAAATACACAGACTCAGGCGAAGATGTGTGAAGACATCAGATCAGTCCATAAGAGGACCGTTTAGGAGTCTGGTAACAGCGGGGAAGAAGCTGTTTTTGAATCTGTTAGTGCATGTTCTCAGACTTTTTTGTAATAAATTTAGAATACCCAATTCATTTTTTTCCCAATTAAGGGGCAATTTAGCCAATCCACCTACCCTGTACATCTTTGGGTTTTGAGGGCGAAACCCACGCAAACACGGGGAGAATGTGCAAACTCCACACGGACAGTGACCCAGAGCCAGGATCGAACCTGGGACCTTGGCGCCGTGACGTTCTCAGACTTTTGCATCCCCTGCCCGATGGAAGAAGTTGGAAGAGTGAGTAAGCCGGGTGGGAGGCGTCTTTGATTAGTGGGGAAGTTGGATGATCAATAATTTAGTGGGAAAACAGCAAAGGGAAAATGCAGCAGGTCTCAAGGACAATCTGAGCAATGAGAGGGACTGATAGGAGATAGGAGAGAAACTGGAGAAAGATGTGAGTTCAGAGCTTGGACAAGGGTGAGCTTTAGGGACAGTTTGGTCCGGTGGACTAGTGGAAGGGAGGGAAGCAGTAGAGGCAGCTGATCGGGTTGTCTCAATCTCAGGAACAAAGAAGCTCCTCACATTTGTTGTTTGAGGTGGGGATGAAATAGACAGGGAGCGGGAGAACCCTTCAAAAGGAGAACCTGTCACAGATATTAAAAATATACGATACAGAATGTTTAACACAAGATGACATTTTTGAGTTTTGTCTAAAATATCAGCCTCTATGACTGGTCTGAAGTGTATTAACATCAGCAGAAACAGACCTCATTGAACAGGGCTCAGTTCGCAAAATCCAATCAGTGTAATTACCAGTGAACTCGCTGGTGTCTCAGCAGGTTGGATGACTGAGTAAATCTCTTCCCACAATCAGAGCAGATGAACAGCCTCTCCCCAGTGTGAACCCGCTGGTGTCTTAGCAGTGCAGATGACTGAGTGAATCTCTTTCCACAATCAGAGCAGATGAACAGCCTTTCCCGAGTGTGAATCCGCTGATGCCTTAGCAGTGCGGATGACTGAGTGAATTTCTTCCCACAATTGGAGCAGGTGAATGGTCTCTCTCCCGTGTGAGTGCGCTGGTGTACAGTGAGATGAGATGATCGCCTGAACCCAGTCCCGCAGTGAGAACACATGAACGGTCTCTCGTCCGTGTGAACCTGTTGATGGGAGATCAGTTCCTGCGAGGTTTTAAAACACTTCTCGCAGTCCAGACATTTAAAAGGTCTCTCATCAGTGTGAACTCTTTGGTGTACCATCAGGTTGGATAAAGTAATGAATCCCTTCCCACACTCGGAGCAGGTGAACGGTCTCTGCCTTGTGTGGACATGTTGGTGTTTCAGTAGGGTGGCTAACTGAGTGAATCCCTTCCCACACACAGTGCAGATGAATGGCCTCTCTCCGGTGTGTATTCGCTGGTGTGTCCGCAGGCTGTATGACTGAGTGAATCGCACCCCACAGTCAGGGCAGGTGAATGGCTTCTCCCCACTGTGTGTGCGCTGGTGTGTCAGCAGGGTGGATGATTTAGTGAATCCCTTCCCACAGTCTGAGCATGTGAATGGCCTCTCCCCGGTGTGACCACGCTGATGAATTTCCAGCTCTGAAGGGTAATTGAATCCCTTCCCACAGTCCCCACATTTCCACCGGTTCGCTCCATCCTGACTATATTTATGTTTTGACAGGATAGATGATCGATTGAAGCTTCGTCCAGACACAGAAGCCGTATACAGTTTCTCCTCACTGTGAACGGTGCTTTTTTCTTCCATGTTCAAAATCCGATGATATTCAAGTTACAATAAATTGGGTAACTCCGTGAGATCCTGATGTGATCTTTAGTTTCAGTTTCCCGACTGCAAATCTTCCCCTTCTAATATCCTGTGATATAGATTTCAAAAAGAAAAAAGGGAGTGAGAGAGAGCCCACAAAACAGAAAGACAAGCTGTAAAACTCAGCTGAATGAATCTGATCATTTATGGGGCCGACACTAGGAAAATGTGACCATGAAAACTGCTGGATTGTTATATAATCCGACTGGTTCACTGTCATTCACGGAAGGGAACCTACCACCCAGTCTGGGATTACACACAATCTAGCATCTATGGAAGGGGTGAGAGAGAGACAGAGAGAGAGTGGGATGGAAGAAACTCTCACAGATTCTCCAAATCCATCAACCTCCACCGCCTGGATGGATCAGTAACTTTTCCAGTCACTTTAATTGAAGCCTACTTGTGACAATAAGCGATTTTCATTTCATTGTAAGGGGCTGGTTTAGCACAGGGCTAAATCGCTGGCTTTGAAAGCAGACCAAGGCAAGCCAGCAGCACGGTTCAATTCCCGTACCAGCCTCCCCGAACAGGCGCCAGAATGTGGCGACTAGGGGCTTTTCACAGTAACTTCATTTGAAGCCTACTTGTGACAAGAAGCGATTTTCATTCCATTCCATTTCACCAGGGTAGTAGCTCACAGTCCTGGCTTGCCTCACATCCAGTACTGCAGGAACAGACATTCCCAACATTTAAACACTGGGAAGACAGAAGCCATTGTCTCCAGCTCCTACTGCAAATTTCACTCTCTAACCACCAACTCCATCCCTGATTGTTAATTGACTGAGGTCGAATCAGACTGTTCACAACCATGGTGTCATAGTTGACCCCAAGAAGATCTTATGGCCACACATCCACATCATCACCAAGACCACCTACTTCCACCTCAGTCACTTAGCCCGGCTCTACTTTAGTCGCAGTTTATCTGCTGGATAAACCATCATCATTTCCTTTTAGTTTTATCGAGTTTTATCCTGTTAAAGACACAGTATGAATACAAATTGTCATTGCCCTGATATCATCATTTTGCCTCATCAATAAGAGATTGGAGGTGTGATGCATTTGATGGGCAATATTTTCACATTCTGTCAAGAGTATTTCAAAAATATTGCCCCCAACAAAAATGGCGATTGTGCATGTGCCCTGGTAATATCTTCAGTAAAGCTGGCGACTACGCCTTGTTGGTCGTACCCCCAATAAAGATGGCGGCCACGCTTTGTTGATGGTACCCCTCAATAAAGATGGATAACTGCGCACGCGCTCTACTACCAGTGCCCGGATGGAGGTGGCTGCGGTTAATCCGGGTCTGTAACTGGAAGAAAGTTGCGGCCCTGCTCTGTGCAAAGGGCGGGAAACCATCCCGGATATCGGTAGGTTCTTCTTCATGGGTTTGCGGTTTACATAACGTATTTACAAAGCTTCTCCAACACCCCGCCTAATGCATCGGTTCCCTCCAGTTCCGCCATTCCCACCTTTACATATTGTGGATCCGAAAAAGAACCGTCTCTGCATCGCCATTAATCACTCTGCGCATGCCTCACAGACGAGCTCGTCCACTCCGATTGGTTGGAGGACCAATCGCTTCTGCCCGGTCCTCCAAGACCGCCTATTGGTCCGGACCTGTCGTCGAACATTCCCCAGGCATTGTGAGGTGTCAGTGTCAGGAGTGCGGCTCCAGAGCCCAAATGAAACAAAGAACATTCTCCACTCTCACTATCCGTCACTTCCGGCTTCTCTCCACAACCTCATAGAGACCAGGGGGGGGGAGACACTGACCCAGTGACAATGTCACTGCCTTAGCCATCCAGAGAGACAGGAGAATGTTCTGGGGACATATTTTATCCATTAAATTAATAAAATCTGGGATTTAAAGTTAGTCTCAGTGATGGTGACTGAGGCTCCACTGAGAAAATCTCCACACTGTCAGTTCTGCACACAAGGTTAACGTCTGTTATTCTGTCTGCTCAGTCAGGGTGATTCAGATTCATGTCTGTCACAAATCATAAGTGAATTTATCTCCAGTTGTGGACTTTGTTAAAATTATCCCAAACTATTTGGGATTTCAGCCCAAGGAAGAGGGAGAGTGGATTTACAGCTTTGGGGGAACAAGAGAGGAACAAATGTTCCAGAGAAACTGGAATTGTCTGTTCAAAATTTCAATCTTGGACTGACACTGGGTACTCTTGCAATCTCCTTTTACAGGATATTTATTGGGAAGGATTTACAGACGGGAAACTCAAACCAAACATCATGTCAAGATCTGACACAGGCACTCAATTGATCAGGATCTGAATATCACGGTCCTTTGAATCTAGAAAAATACATTTATTGCTGTTCTGTCTGTGGGAAAAGCTTTCAAATTCCAATATGACTGGAAAAACACCGAGACACACGCACACACACACCAGAGTGAGAATGCTTCAGTAGACTGACTGTTGAAAGAGTTTTCACAGGCAGCACGGCAGCGCAATGGGCTAGGCCCTGCTGCCTCACGGCGCCAAGGTCCCAGGTTCGATCCCGGCTCTGGGTCACTGGCCGTGTGGAGTTTGCACATTCGCCCCGTGTTAGCGTGGGTTTTGCCCCCACAACCCAAAGATGTGCAGGCTAGGGGGATTGGCCATGCTAAATTGCTCCTCAATTGGAAAAAAATGAATTGGGTACTCTAAATTTAAAAAAAAAAAATTTTCACCACTTACACAGCCAGAAAATAACATTGCACCAGTGACGGTGTGGAGAAATATTAAATGTGTTCTGTGTATGGACATTGCTTTAACTAGGCTCTGGATGTATGGAGAAACTGGCAATGTGAGGATTGTGCTAAAGGATTCAATTATCCATCCCATCTGGAAATCCATCGGCGCAGCCACACTGGGCCCGGCACTACAGATAAACTTTGGAAATGTGAGGATTGTGGGAAAGGATTCTATTACTCATCCCTGCTGAGAAACCATCGATGCATTCACACTGGGAAGAAGCCATTCACTTGCTCAGTGTGTAGGAAGAGGTTTACTCAATTAGCAGGCCTCACATTACACCAGCGAGTTCACATGAGGGAAAGGCCATTCATCTGTTTAGAGTGCGGGTAGGGATTCACAAATTCATCCAAATTGCTAACACACCACCTTATTCACACTGAGGAGAAGCCTGAACTCCCTGTGGAAAGAAGTTTAGGTCTTCAGCCAACCACGCCATACACCAGCGAGTTCACACTGGGGAGAAGTCGTACACCTGCTCCGTGTGCGGGGAGGAATTTGCTCGGTTATCGAGCCTCCCGTACCACCAGGGAGTTCACACTGAGGAGAGGCCATTCAGCTGCACTTCCTGTGGAAAGAATTTCAGATCTTCATCCAACCTCATTGAACACCAGCGAGGTCACACCGGGGAGAGGCCGTTTATCTGCTCCGTGTGTGGGAAGGGATTCACAAAGTTCTCCAACTTGGTGATACACCAGCGAGTTCACACTGGGTAGAGACCGTTCACCTGCTCTGTGTGTGGGAAGGGGTTCACAAAGTCCTCCAACTTGGTGATACACCAGCGAGTTCACACTGGGGAGAGACCGTTCACCTGCTCTGTGTATGGGTAGGGATTCACTGAGGCAGCTAAAGAGCGGCGACATCAGCGAGTTATAATTGAAAATATGGAAAGATGTGTCATTTGAAACATGGAAGTCTGGCAATACCTGATCTAAGAGAAACATGAGAGAATATAGGGGGGAAACCCACGAAGGGTTAACAGTAGCTGCAGAGAAGGATTGTAAAATGCAGATAGCCTTGGTCAAAACATGCTTAGCAAACAAAACAGCAGATCTTTCAAGTCACAATCGAGTGAATCTTTAGTGTAAAGCTAAAAGCAATATTTCACACCTTCATTGAAGTCAAGTAAGCAGCTGGAAAATAATGAATAAGGTTTTCAGCTGAATTAGGTGACAAATATTTAAATGTGAGGCAAGTCTTTTAAATTCACCACCAATGGAACTTTAGTATAAAGCTAAATGCAATATTTCACACCTTCATTGAAGTTAAGTAAGCAGCTGGAAAGGAATAGATGAGGTTCAGTTGAATTGGGTGACAATTCTAGGCGTGAAACTTTGCCAACATCAGGTAAATTAAAGAAAACTGGAGTCAACCTGTCTTCAAGAACACAAATTAGACCTAAATCAAAGTCAAAATTATGAGCTGGGGACACAATTCGATAATAAAACTATAGAAATGACAGGAACCAAATCAAAAGTCACACCACCTTTGAAATCAAAGCATTTTTGAACATCACAAAGGAAACAATATAATTAGAGATCTATGGGCTGAGGCCATGCCCAAAATGAATACTTAGTCGTGTTAGAAAAATTTAGATTAATATCTTTTACAATCAAAGTGAAATGAAAGTTACTTTACAATAAAGTCATAAAAACTTAATAACTGTTAGAAAAATATATAAACCCTGAGAAAGTGGCAGAGAAGTTCAGAGTCAGCTCAGAGTCAGCTCGGCCATGGGAAAGGGACAGAGCAAAGCAGCCGAGCAAAAACAGCTAATACATCTAAGGAAGACTAGAATTTAAAGAGTAGGCAGAGTCAGCTCAGAGACAGCCAGCAGAGCTCGGTACATGGGATCGACAAGACATAGCAACCGAGCTAACCAGCGAATACATCTAAAGAAGACCAGACTTTAAAGAAGATTGATTGTCAAGGTGGGCCTGAAGGTCCCTTCAACCAACCAGGAGGGGCCAGAAGCAAGATCTTTTTACTTTTCTGTAAAGACAGTGATTGCATCTTTGAAAAGAAAAAAATCTATAGTGATAAAATAACTTTAAAGTTTTAACATGAAACAGTGGTTATTCCTAAGCCTACTTTACTTACTTAACAACGCAGGACCCAGGACATCGATGCGACTAAGTGGTAAGTAGGTAAAATTCTTCTATGACGATATGGGTTATACAGGGGGATAACTTGAAAATATAGTTTGACCTGAATAGCACCCACCTAAGTCTGCATAGGAATCAGGGAGTGAGAATCCCTGTTCACCATTTAGAATGTCGGCCCTTTTTGGTATAGGGGGACTTCTAAGAATAGTGGTGAGTTTTCAACAACAGAGTTCACAAGTGAGGGCAGGGATTGGATTCTGTTGCTTTGCTGCTGTTAATCAAACCCAGGATTGATCGTCTGACAATATCCGGTTTAATTCTGTTGATGTTACATAGAACATACTGTGCAGAAGGAGGCCATTCGGCCCATCGAGTCTGCACCGACCCACTTAAGCCCTCAATTCAACCCTATCCCCTTAACCCAATAACCCCTCCTAACTTTTGTTTTTTGGGACACTAAGAGCAATTTAGCATGGCCAATCCATCTAACCTGCACGTCTTTGGACTGTGGGAGGAAACCGGAGCACCCGGAGGAAACCCACGCAGACACGGGGAGAACGTGCAAACTCCACACAGATAGTGACCCAGCAGGGAATCGAACCTGGGACCCTGGCGCTGTGAAGATACAGTGCTAACTACTATGCTACCGTGCTGCCCAGGGATGTTAACAATCCCTGGAGTTTAATATTCTGGAGATGACACTGATTTTCGGGGCTGCTGTGTCCCTTTTTAAATGCACCAGCTGTGGTCTTTCTCCTTAATTCAAGTACTCTTAACAGGAATTTGTTTCAATAAAATTATTAACTTTGACTTAAATCAGGGCAGCACGAAGGCGCAGTGGGTTAGCACTGCTGCCTCATGGCGCTGAAGTCCCAGGTTCGATCCCGGCTCTGGGTCACTGTCTGTGTGGAGTCTGCACATTCTCCCCGTGTTTGCGTGGGTTTCGCCCCCACAACCCAAAGATGTGCAGGGTAGGTGGACTGGTCACGCTAAATTGCCCCTTAATTGGAAAAATAAATTGGGTACTCTAAATTTATTTCAAAAATGTTTAACTTAAATCCTGAACTGAATTTAGGTGCAAATCTACAATTGAGTGTCTGAAAGGTTCCACTGATTAATATCTCCAATTAGAAAGTGTTGATTAATCCTTGCTGACAATTCTTACTGACTTGTACATTCTCCACAGTGACGCCTCTATTATGAACTTACATTGTGAAGGAACAAGAAATGAAATGCTAACTATTTTGCAGGAACATCAGTAAAGACAAAGCCTACCACATGCACAAGATAAACCCAACAGCTGGAACACTGCATCACCCGAAAGTCACCAAGAGAGTTGTGTAAAATACAGGGAGATGGTGTGTAAATAAACACTGGAGCAGCCTACATCGGGAAATCCACACTGCCTGTGACAATGAATATGTGCCTGCTGTGTATGTGGGATCAAGAGGCTGCTTGGTTCTCCCATCAACAAAGATATTGACAAATGGTGAAGTTCTCACCGACAGAAGTAACCAGATGTCCCTCTGGGCTGAACACATCTATGAGCTGTCCTTCTGTGAGATGGACATCTCCCAGTCTATGTTTCACTCTCCCACAGCTTCCTGTCCTGGTTGAGTTGGACAAGGAACCCTCATCAATTGAGCTAGAAAAGGCCATTGATTGCTGAGCAAGCAGAAAGGCACCCGGCAAGGATGGAATTCCAGCTGAACTGCTCAAACACAAAGTCCCATTGACTGTCGCGCCTTCAAGCCGTCTTCCTCTTTTGGGATGTAAAACTGGTTCACAGAACATCTACTTGCAGACTGAATGTATCCAGATGTACAGTGGGGTTTCTGTGCTGGCAGATCTGCAGTGACTATTATCTTCTCCCACACCAGCTAAAAGAGAAGTGAACAATTGGTATTTAGTCTAAAATGCTGCCAGCTCCTGTGCTGAGAAAGTGAAATGTTCTAATTACTAATTGAAAGTAAACCTTTCAGTGTGAATCACAATTTACTGGTACAATTGGAAAAGGCACCAAAACGTTTGATACCCTGAAGATAAACTTCAGCCTTTGAAGTTATGTTTCGGAGCTCACAAGCTGTGGGAAGTGCCACCCTCTTTAACACATTTTAGTCTAAAAAGGTTGAAGTTTACCTTGAAAGCTCATTTTCATTTCTCTCCAGTTTATTGCAGTCATTTGGGAAGGTGCGTGAAGGAGAAAGAAAAGAAAAACAATTGGTAAAACTGGAAAATAAAACCGCAAAAGAACTGGAGAAACAAAGTTTAAAAAGGTTCACCTTTGATCTGAAAAGTCATTTAAAGAATGAGACAATATTTTAAACCATCAAGATATTGACACACACTCTACAGAGAAACTGACTTTAAAACATTATCAGGATAGAATTAACACGCTGGTATCTTTGAGAGGGATCTAGAATCTGGATTTAGAAAATATTCACATGGTGGATGTAGGTGAACAGAGAGCTGGAGAATCTTTAAAGTCCCTGCTTGAACTTTTGTTCGATCGATATTTACAACATATTTTATTTTGTATTTACAGCATGTCAATAATTTAGAATTATGTGGGATGATCTGCAGGTGGGGACGATGAATCGCTGAGTCGATGGTTATCACGTTTTACTGGAAATGTTTTACTTGTATTGGTGTTGACAGCTCAAGGGTTAGTGTTACCGATTGTGATCATTCTGGTGGCTTCATTTGTTATCTACAGTTCATAATCAAGAAATTAGGAAAACAAGCTCACAGCTTAGAAATAGCTGGGTTAGTCAGAAATCAGTTGTGAGACGTCAATAACAATATTATTTTTTTCCAGGTCGGGAAATCTATAAGATGTCCTTGTCCAAGAACCTTACAAAATCTAAAAGAAATGTATTGCCGTGTTCGGAATAGCTCCCTCTCTCCCTCTTTCTTTCTTTTTCTCTCGTGAAGAAACCTTCCTGGGTTGACAAACACAGGATAGTGTAGGCCTGTTATTTGTGCCAAGGACATGTCTCTAGCACAGAACCTGAAACAAGATAAACGTGAGAGGATCTGAGGACCCATATGTAAAACAGTCAGCTGAGTAAATGTTAAACACAGTTCCTAGAAGGGCAGCATGGTGGTGCAGTGGTTAGCGCTGCAGTCTCACGGCGCCGAGGTCCCAGGTTCGATCCCGGTTCTGGGTCACTGTCCATGTGGAGTTTGCACATTCTCCCTGTGTTTGCGTGGGTTTCACCCCCACAACCCAAAAAGATGTGCAAGGTAGGTGGATTGGACATGCTAAATTGCCCCATAATTGGAAAATATGAATTGGGTACTCTAAATTTATGGAAACAAAACACAGTTCCTAGCAAGCAATGAGCCACAAAATGACTATAATCAAAGGCCCCTCCCACTTTCGGCTTCCTCACTCTTCCAACTTCTTCCATCGGGCAGCAGTTACAAAAATCTGAGTACACGCACAAACAGACTCAAAAATAGCTTCTTCCCCGCTGTTACCAGACTCTTAAACGACCCTCTTATGGACTGACCTCATTAACACTACACCCCTGCATGCTTCACCCGATGCCGGTGCTTATGTACAGTAAGAAGTCTTACAACACCAGGTTAAAATCCAACAGGTTTGTTTCAAACACTAGCTTTCGGAGCACTGCTCCTTCCTCAGGTGAATCATGGTGTTTATGTAGTTACATTGTAAACCTTGTGTTGCCCTATTATGTATTTTCTTTTCTTTTCATGTACTTAATGATCTGTTGAGGGGCTCACAGAAAAATACTTTTCACTGTACCTTGGTACATGTGACAATGAACAAATTCCAAATGAGACCATAAGATATAGGAGCAGAATTAGACGATTTGACCTATCAAGTCTGCTCTGCCATTCAATCATGGCTGATATTTTTCTCATCCTCATTCTCCTGCCTTCCCCCCCATAACCCTTGATCCCCTTATTAATCAAGAACCTATCTATCTCTGTCTTAAAAGCACTCAGTGATTTGACATCCACAGCCTTCTGCAGCAATGAGTTCCACAGATTCACCACCCTCTGGCTGAAGAAATTCAGTCTGAGACTGTGCCCTTGGGTTCTGGTTTCCTCTACTAGTGGAAACATCCTCTCCAGGTCCACTCTACCTCGGCCTCTCAGTATCCTGTAAGTTTCAATAAGAGCGGCAAGGTGGCACAATGCCGCCCAGGGCCTCGGCATGATTGGGAGGCCTGGCAGAACTCTCATGGCTTCAGGTTGAACATGGGCAAGGAAACCTCCTGCTGATTACAACGTACCGGCCACCATCAGCTGATGAATCAGTCCTCCTCCATGTTGAACACCACTTGGAGGACGCACTGAGGGTGGCAAGGGCACAGAATATGCTCTGGGTGGGGGACTTCAATATCCATCACCAAGAGTGGGTTGGTAGTACCACCACAGACCGAGCTGGCCGGATCCTGAAGGACATAGCTGCTAGACTGGGACTGCAGCAGGTGGCGAGGGAACCAACAAGAGAGAAAAACATACTCGACCTCATCCTCACTAATCTGGCTGCCGCAGATGCATCTGTCCATGACAGTATCGGTAGAAGTGACCACCACACAGTCCCTGTGGAGACAAAGTCCCGTCTTCACATTGAGGATACTCTCCATTGTGTTGTGTGGCACTACCACTGTGCTAAATGGGATGGACTTTGAACATATCTAGCAACTCAAGACTGGGCTAGGGCAGCACGGTGGCGCAGTGGGTTAGCCCTGCTGCCTCACTGCACCGAGGTCCCAGGTTCGATCCCGGCTCCGGGTCACTGTCCGTGTGGAGTTTGCACATTCTCCCCGTGTTTGCGTGGGTTTCGCTCCCATAACCCAAAGATGTGCGGGGTAGGTGGATTGGTGACGCTAAATTGCCCCTTAATTTGAAAAAATGAATTGGGTACTCTAAATTTGCAAACAAAAAAAACAAAAAATATTTTGTTCCCTCATCCAAATCATTAATATATATTGTGAATAGCTGTGGTCGCAGCACCGATCCCTGTGGCACCGCACTAGTTACTGCCTGCCAATTTGAAAAGCACCCATTAATCCCTACTCTTTATTTCCTCTTTGCCAACCAGACTTCTATCCACCTCAATACATTTTCCCAATACCATGAGCTTTAATCTTGCACAATAATCTCTTATGCAGGATTTTTTCAAACAACTTCTGAAAGTCCAAATATACCACATCGACTGGCTCCCCCTTGTCAACTGTACTAGTTACATCTTCAAAGAATTCCAACAGATTTGTCAAGCATGATTTCCCCTTCATCTATCCATGCTGACTCTGGCTGATCCTGCCACTGCTTTCTAAATGTTCCGCCATAAAGTCTTTGATAATGGATTAAAGAATTTTCCCTACTACTGATGTTAGGCTTACTGGTCCATGTTTCCCCTTTACCTCCTGTTTTGAATACAGGAGTGACATGAGCTACCCTCCAATCTGCAGGGACAGTTCCAGAGTCTATAGAATCCCGGAAGGTGACCACCAATACATCCACTATTTCCAGAGCCACCTCCTTAAGCACTCTAGGATGCAGGTTATCAGGCCCTGGGGATTTATTCGCCTTCAATCCCATCAATTTTCCCAGCACCATTTCTCTATTAATAGTGATCTTCCTCAATTCTTCCCTCTCACTAAATCTTACATGCTCCAACATTTCTGGCATCTGGTTTGTGTCCTCTTTTGTGAAGACAGAACCAAAGTATGTTGGATTGGATTGGATTGGATTTGTTTATTGTCACGTGTACTGAGGTACAGTGAAAAGTATTTTTCTGCGAGCAGCTCAACAGATCATTAAGTACCTGAAAAGAAAGAAAAGAAAATACATAATAGGGCAACACAAGGTACACAATGTAACTACGTAAGCACCGGCATCGGATGAAGCATACAGGTTAATGAGGTCAGTCCATAAGAGGGTCGTTTAGGAGTCTGGTAACAGCGGGGAAGAAGATGTTTTTGAGTCTGTTAGTGCGTATTCTCAGACTTCTGTACCTCCTACCTGATGAAAGAGTGAGTAAGCCGCGTGGGAGGGTTTTTTGATTATGCTGCCCGATTTCCTCAGGCAGCGGGAGGTGTAGATGGAGTCAATGGATGGGAGGCAGGTTCATGTGATGGGCTGCAATTTGTTCACAACTCTGAAGTTTCTTGCGGTCCTTGCCATACCAGGCTGTGATGCAGCCAGATAGGATGCTTTCTGTGGTGCGTCTGTAAAAGTTGGTTAGAGTTAATGTGGACATGCCGAATTTCCTTAGTTTCCTGAGGATGTATAGGCGCTGTTGTGCTTTCTTGGTGGTAGCATCGACGTGGGTGGACCAGGACAGGTTTTTGGTGATGTGTACGCCATGGAATTTGAAACTGCTAACCACCTCCACCTCGGCCCCGTTGATGCTGACAGGGGTGTGTACAGTACTTTGCTTCCTGAAGTCAATTACCAGCTCTTTAGTTTTGCTGGCATTGAGGGAGAGATTGTTGTCGCTGCACCGCTCCACTAGGTTCTCTATCTCCCTCCTGTATTCTGACTCATCGTTATTCGAGATCCGGCCAACTATGGTCATATCATCAGCAAACTTGTATTCAATTGGTCAATAATTGGTCAAAGTTAATAATTGAGTCAAAATTTGTTAAACTTTTACAAATTAAGTCTTTCAGGTTTCTTTCTGATTCTTGATGATCTTCTCAACCAGTTGACTGAGTTTCAGATGTTTCCAATGTCTTCTGGAAGTCACCTTGTTTGTCATCAGATCTTGTAGGAGGGCAGCACGGTAATGCAGTGGTTAGCACGGCGCCCCACGGCGCCGAGGTCCCAGGTTCGATCCCGGCTCTGGGTCACTGTACGTGTGCAGTTTGCAATTTCCCCGTGTTTGCGTGGGTTTCGCCCCCACAACCCAAAAAGATGTGCAGGATAGGTGGATTGGCCACACTAAATTGCCCCTCAATTGGAAAAAATTAATTGGGTGCTCTAAATTTATATTAAAAAAAGATCTTGTAGTAGGATTCAATAAGTTTTTTCTTTTTTTTAATATTTAGAATACCCAAATCATTTTTCCAATTGAGGGACAATTTAGCGTAGCCAATCCAAATCCACCTACCCTGCGCATCTTTGGGTTGTGTGGGTGAAACCCACGCAAACACGGGGAGAATGTGGAAACTCCACACGGACACTTACCCAGAGCCGGGATCGAACTTGGGACCTCGGCACCGTGAGGCAGCAGGGCTAACCCACTGCACCACCGTGCTGCCCGTAGGATTCAATAAGTTACCATGAAACTCAATACATGGAAATAAAGTTTGAGACGTCTAGACTTTCAAAAGAGCAGGTCTGTTTCTTCTTAGAACAGAACCATCTGATGCTGTAACAATATACGAGTGAGGTGCTACTTGACGTATGACCTTAGCTAAGTCAGACCATCCTCAAGAGGGAATCTGAATTCTCACTGGATCACCTGGATCAAGTGGTTCCAGCAATTTTGCATGTGCGTTGTAATATTTCTCCTGAAGATGGTTTTGATGCTGCATTTTCTCTATGACTGACTGAAGATCAGGATCAGCTAGTTGTAAACATGGAAGAGTAGTAAGCAACAATCTATTCATTAACAACTGTGCAGGAGATAAACCAGTTGTGAGAGGAGTAGCCCTATAGTTCAATAAAGCTAAGAAAATATCTGAGCCAGAGTCAAGTGCTTTCTTGAAAAGTTGTTTCACGATATGAACTCCTTTTTCCACCTTGCCATTAGATTGCGGATAAAGAGGACTAGACGTGATAGTAAAATTATATTTCGAGCAAATTCTGTCCAATCATTATCAAAGCAAGGTCCATCAACCACTTTCCTTATTTCCCTAGCTGCCTCCCTTTTTCTGAGCTGCTGTGCAGTCAACCTACTGGCCTTTTCCCCGTGCTCGTACACCGCTCCCTTCACCTTCCTGAGCTGCTCCACTGCCCTACCTGTAGTTAACAAACTAAATTCCGCCTGCAGCCTCCGGCATTCCCTCAATAACCCCGCCTCTGGAGCCTCTGCATAACTCCTTTCCACTCGTAGGATCTCTCTTACCAGTCGGTCCGTCTCTGCCCTATCCGTCCTGTCCCTGTGAGCCTGGATCGAGATCAGCTCCCCTCTCACCACCGCCTTCAGCGCTTCCCAGACCACCGCTGCTGAGACCTCCCCTGTGTCATTTACCTGCAGGTAGTTCAGCATGCACTTCCTCAATCTCTCGCAGACCGCTTCGTCCGCCAACAGCCCCACATCCAATCTCCAGTGCGGGTGCTGCTTGCCATCCATACTGACCTGCAGGTCCACCCAGTGCGGAGCATGGTCCGAGATCGTAATTGCCGAATACCCCGTGTCCACCACTCCCGCCAACAAAGGGCCCTGCCCACAACAAAGAAATCTATCCGGGAATAGACCTTGTGAACGTGGGAGAAGAAAGAAAATTCCCTGGCTCTCGGCTGCTTAAATCCCCTGCCCCCCATCTGCTCCATGAACCCTTTCAGCTCCTTTGCCATTGCTGGCACCCTACCTGTTATCGAACATGACCGGTCCAGGCCTGGATCAATAACCGTGTTGAAATCCCCACCCATAATCAGCCTGTGCGAATCCAGGTCCGGGATCTTCCCTAGCACCCGCTTTATAAAATCCCCATCGTCCCAATATGGCACCTACATGTTGATCAACACTACCTTCATCCCCTGCAGCCTACCACTAACCATGATAAATCTGCTTCCTACATCCGAGACTATTCCCCCCCGCTTCAAACACCACCCGCTTATTGATCAAAATCGTAGCACCCCTTGTCTTAGAGTCCAGCCCCAAGTGGAAAACCAGCCCAACCCAGCCTTTCCTCAACCTGACCTGATCCACCACCTTAAGATGTGTCTCCTGCAGCAGCACCACATCCGCCTTCAAACTCCGACGGTGTGCAAACACACGAGCCCTCTTCACCGGCCCATTGAGCCCCCGGACGATCCAAGTGACCAGCCTAGTTGGGGGGCAAAGTGCCCCCCCTCCCCGCCAGTCAGCCATCACCCTTCTTGGGCCCGCCTCTAGCCCGTGCGCTGCACCTCTTCCGGCCCGCCAGGGGGCGGCCCCCAACCCCCTCAGTGACCTTCCATCGAAATCCCTCCCACGTCTGCAGAACCCACCTCCCCCTTCACCCCCCTGAGCAACACTACTCTAAATCCCAACCCAGCTAATAAACAAATCTTATACACACCCCCCACTGTACTTCCGTGAGCTAGCTTGGTGACCCCCGCCTCTGGCGCCAAGAAGTCTCCCACCCATTGTTCCCTCACTCCCCTTCCCCCACTCCTGGAAACAAGTTTCCTCATCCAACCGTCCCCCAACAAACACCCAGCAGCAAGCTAAAACAAAGATCAAAGGCACCACCCACCGAAACCCAGACAGGCATGTCTCCATCCACCAAAGTGCACAAGAGTATAATTACCCAAACTACAACACAAGAAGAACAATTACCAACATCTACCCCACAAACAGAAAAGAACCAAAAACAAAACAAAAAATCGATTCTCACCCCTCCCGCCACTCACCTCTCCCCTTAACAGAGCTCCAAAAAGAAGACTTATACAAAACAATACGATAAAACATTGCCAATTTTAACAACAGTAAGAGAGGAAACCCCCCCCCGCAACCGCAGCCCCAACAACAATCCGAGGGGGGAGAGATGAAAAAACAAAT
The DNA here is from genome assembly GCF_047496885.1 of Scyliorhinus torazame. NCBI lineage: Eukaryota > Metazoa > Chordata > Chondrichthyes > Carcharhiniformes > Scyliorhinidae > Scyliorhinus > Scyliorhinus torazame. The sequence goes on from NC_092711.1 coordinate 130,894,143, forward strand.
AAGCAAAAAACCTCCCAGAAAAAGAACAGACAAAGAAAAGGGGCCCAATATCGGCCAACATATTGTCTCTGAGTCCAAAAGTTCTCAAGCTCCCACCAGTCCTATTCATCGGGCGACTTAAAATAATGGTGTTGGTCCTCATGCGTGAGCCACAAGGCCGAACTTCACCTGCTTCTTAAAGAAGATCGCCTTGACCTGGTTGAAGCCTGCCCTCTTCCTCGCCACCTCCACGCTCAGGTCCTGGTATACCCGCAGGATGGTATTCTCCCACTTGCAACTTTGCGTGCGCTTGGCCCACCACAGAATACATTCCTTATCTAGGAACCCGTGGAATCTCACCACCATCGCCCTCGGAGGGTCCCCCGCCCGCGGCTTCCTGGCAAGCGCCCAATACGCCCTGTCCACCTCCAGCGGTCGGGGAATGCCCCCTTCACCAAACAGCTTTTCGAACATACCCGCCACGTATGCTCCTGCATCTGCTCCCTCAGGAAGCCCGACGATTCTTAGACTCTGTCGGCGGGACCGGTTCTCAAGGTCTTCCACCTTTTCCAAGAGCCTTTTCTGCTGCTCTCGAAGCATCCCCACCTCCAGCTCCACAGCTGTTTGGTGCTCCTCCTGTTCCAGCAGCGCCTTCTCCACCTTCTGAATCACCCGGTCCTGGGCGTCCAGTCTGCTTTCCAGGCGATCAATTGACACCTTGATCGGGTCCAGACATTCCCGCTTCTGTCTGGCGAAACCATCCTGGGTGGCCTGCATCACTGGGTCCACTGCACACTGCGCTGCCACCGCAGGGGTCCGCCCCTCGGCCATACTGACTCCTGTTCCAGCTTCCACACCACTCACTACTGGCTTCTTGTTCCTGCCCTTTCATAGAATTTACAGTGCAGAAGGAGGCCATTTGGCCCATCGAGTCTGCACCGGCTCTTGGAAAGAGCACCCTACCCAAGCGCACAACTCCACCCTAACCCAGTAACCCTACTCAACACTAAGGGCAATTTTGGACACTAAGGGCAATTTAGCTTGGCCAATCCACCTAACCTGCACATCTTTGGACTGTGGGAGGAAACCGGAGCACCCGGAGGAAACCCACGCACACATGGGGAGAACGTGCAGACTCCGCACATGCAGTGACCCAAGCCGGGAATCGAACCTGGGACCCCGGAGCTGTGAAGCAATTGGGCTAACCACTATGCTACCGTGCTGCCCCAAGTACGCATCTAATCCTTTTTTCCATAAACCAATGCGAGGAAACAGTGCCCAGCTGCCTCAGCCAACAAATCTTCCGATTAAAATCGAAGAAATGTCCGGGGGAAAGGTCCAAAAGCCTAACCAGAGCGGGAGCCACCAAATGTGCGCCCTAATCCTCCATAGTCGCCACCGGAAGTGACGAGCAAATCACGGATTTGGAAGTAGAATCTGACAATTTCATAAATTACGGGTAGTTGGAAAAATAGTCAATGATCAATACATAATCTCGACCATGAAAATGAAAAAAGATCAATACCAACTTTCGATCATGGAATCTTCTCTCGATCATGAGTTGTGAGTTTCTCTTTTCTCTGAATTGACTGATTACGCTGGTATGTGTCACACTCTAACACAAAATTGGTTTTCTCTTCGTTTATTCCAGGCCAATATACTGCTTGTCTTCCTCGACGTTTACATTTTTCTACACCTGAATGACCTTCATGAAACTTTTGCAGGATCATGCGTCGAAGTGTTGTAGGAATCACTATACTATCAAGACGAAGTAGAAATCCATCTATTACACTGAGATCAGATCGAATATTTCTGAAATTTGAACAAGTTTCTTTTGCCCAACCATTCTTCATATGGCTGATTATTCGTTGTAATAGTGCATCTTTTCAGTTTCTGCCCTGATGAGCTGGAGCTTTTCATCGGAGACAGCTGAGAGTTCTGCTTGAGATTCTACAAGGTGAACTATCTCAGGCTGCTGTTCATCCTTTTCAGTCGCGCAAGATAATGCGTTGGCAATCACAAGGTCTTTCCCTGGAGTGTAGACCAGCTGAAAGTCATTCCTTCTTAGTTTCATAATTATTCTCCGCAGTCTTGGAGTCATGTCATTCAAGTCTTTCTTGATCATTTGGTGATCTGTTTCAACAGTGAACATTGGGAGTCCGTACATGTAGTCATGGAATTTCTGTATACACGTAAGGGTCGTAACATTCTTTCTCAATTTGAACGTAACGTTGTTCCGTAGTTGTCATAGATCTGGATGCATATGCAATGGCTCTCCAGAAAGCAACATCATTCTTTTGAAGGAGAACTGCCTCAATCTCATTTTGAGTCGCATCTGTGGAGATTTTTGTTTCTCTCCCAGGGTCAAGGAAGGAAAGGACAGGTGCTGTGGTCAGTGCTGACTTTAGATCAGACCATTCTTTTGTACGCTCTGCATTCCATGAGAAGATGGTGTTCTTCCTTATGAGTTGTCGTAAAGCAGTTGTTCGTGCAGCAAGGTTCGGGATGCATTTTCCTAAGAAATTCACTACACCAAGGAATCTCAGTACTGCTTTCTTGTCTTCTGGGGTGGACATTTTCTGGATAGAGACAATCTCGTCATCATCTGGTTGCACACCATGTTCAGAGATTTGGTCACCCAGAAATTTTAAAGTTGAGATACCAAAGTTACACTTGGCCGATTAAGCTTTAATCCGTACTTGTGTATTCTTTGTAACAACTTGCGTTGTGTTCTTGACGAGTAGATGACCATATTATGATGTCATCAACGTACCCACAAATTCCATCTATGCCTTCTGTCATCTGATCCATGGATCCTCTTGAAGCATCAAATTTGGAGAATATCTTGGCATTAGTTGTTATCTCCTGGCATTTCATTAGTTATATCCTCCTGTTTCGGTACTGGATAATGTTCGTATCTGAAGTTCATATTCAGATCCTTTGGATCAATACAAATGATTGGGCAGCATGGTAGCATAGTGGTTAGCACAGTTGCTTCACAGCCCCAGGGTCCCAGGTTTGATTCCCAGCTTGGGTCACTGTCTGTGCGGAGTCTGTATGTTCTCCCCGTGTGTGCGTGGGTTTCCTCCCGGTGCTCCGGTTTCCTCCCACAGTCAAAGATGTGCGGGTTAGATGGATTGGCCATGCTGAATTGCCCTTAGTGTCCAAAAAGGTTAAGTGGGGTTACGGGGATAGGGTGGAAGTGTGGGCTTGGGTAAGGCGCTCTTTCCAAGGACCGGTGCAGACCCGATGGGCCGAATGGCCTCCTTCTGCACTGTAAATTCTATGAAATCCTGAGGTCACCATTGGGTTTTTTCACGCACACCATCGAGCTTACCCAATCTGCAGGTTCTGTGATCTTGGAAATAATCACAAGGTGTTACATTTGTTCCAGTTCTTGCTTGAGATGGTCACGTGACGGAACAGGAACTCTTCTTGGAGGGTGTACCCGGACCGGTTTAGCATTTGCTTCGAGTTGGATTTTGTATTGGAAAGGAAGAGTAACCATACCTTCAAATACATGAGGAAAAAGTTGCTAGTATACTCTCAATGTCTTCATGCACAGGTGGTTGATTTTATTGGAGGCAATATCTGTGGAGAGGAATTGCATTTTACAGTTGTCTGGTACTTTCAACAATAGAACATAGAACATTGAAAATACAGCACAGAACAGGCCCTTCGGCCCACGATGTTGTGCCAAACCTTTGTCCTAGATTAATCATAGATTATCATTGAATTTACAGTGCAGAAGGAGGCCACCCAGCCACCCGAGTCCGCACCGGCTCCCAGAAAGAGCACCCCACCCAAACTCAACACCTCCACCCAACACCAAGGGCTATTTTGGACATTAAGGGCAATTTATCATTGGCCAATTCACCTAACCTGCACATCTTTGGACTGTGGGAGGAAACTGGAGCACCCGGAGGAAACCCACGCAGACACGGGGAGGACGTGCAGACTCCGCACAGACAGTGACCCAAGCCGGAATCGAACCTGGGACCCTGGAGCTGTGAAGCATTGTGCTATCCACAATGCTACCATGCTGCCCTTAAGAACAAATAAATCTACACTATATCATTTTACATTAATCCATGTACCTATCCAATAGCTGCTTGAAGGTCCCTAATGTTTCCGACTCAACTACTTCCACAGGCAGTGCATTCCATGCCCCCACTACTCTCTGGGTAAAGAACCTACCTCTGATATCCCTCCTATATCTTCCACCTTTCAACTTAAATTTATGTCCCCTTGTAATGGTTTGTTCCACCCGGGGAAAAAGTCTCTGACTGTCTACTCTATCTATTCCCCTGATCATCTTATAAACCTCTATCAAGTCGCCCCTCATCCTTCTCCGTTCTAATGAGAAAAGGCCTCAATACTAACAAAGAAAAATCTTCAAGACAGTAGGTATCTGTAAAATAATATCAGAGTTATCCATTTTTGATGTATCTGTATTTGAATGAACACTCTGCATATTCATATATTTTTGAATTAAAAAGGAATTTTTAAAGTGATCAGAAACCAAAGGTGGTTATATAGTGTGACAGAAAGTGACTGAACTACAAGTTGAATGTTAAACTAATTTCAGACACAAGGTTGAAGGTTTGAAACTTCACAGTTGTTTCCTTCACACAACAGGGCCTCGAACCGAAGTATAACTGTTAATTATCAATGGCTGGGGAGTTAACAGTTCCAGACCTTAGCTCGTCCAACCTTTATAGGATTCACTGCAGTTGCTCTGTAATTAAACCATTAAAGTGTAACTTTGTCCTGGCCTTGGGCCATGTCCACTTTGGCAGGAAGAATAGAAAAAACAATATTCTTGTGATCTTAGGAGACAAAGTCCCATCTTCACACTGAGGATACCCTCCATTGTCCGGTGTTACACTATCACTGTGCTAAGTGGGGTAGGATCAGAATACATCTCGCTAAAAACAGAGCCTTACATCAGTGGTAGGGAAATTATTGGAGAGGATGCTTCGAGACACGATTTACTCCCACTTGAAAATAGGTGGACGTATTAGCGAGAGGCAACATGGTTTTGTGAAGGGGACGTCGTGTCTCACAAACTTGATCGAGTTTTTCAAGGAAGTGCCAAAAATGATTAATGAGGGTAGGGCAGTGGATGTTGTCTATATGGACTTAGGTAAGGCCTTCAACAATTAACCTCATGGCAGACTGGTACAGAAGGTGAAGTTGCACGGGATCAGAGGTGAGCTGACAAGATGGAGACAGAAATGGCTACGTCATAGAAGACAGAGGGTAGCAGTGGAAGGATGTGTTCCTGAATGGAGGGCTGTGACTAGTGGCGTTCCTCAGGGATCAGTGCTGGGACCTTTGCAGTTTATAATATATATAAATAGTGTAAATATGTAAATAGTAATGCCCTTAGTGTTGGGTGGGGTTACTGGGTTATGGGGATAGGGTGGAGGTGTTGACCTTGGGTAGGGTGCTCTTTCCAAGAGCCGGTGCAGACTCGATGGGCTGAATGGCCTCCTTCTGCACTGTAAATTCTATAAATGATTTGGAGGAAAATGTAACTGCTTTGATTCGTAAGTTTGTGGACGACACAAAGGTTGGTGGAATTACGGATAATGATGAGGTCCGTCAGAGGATACAGCAGGACAGTTGGATACTTGGGCGGCAAGATGGCAGCTGGAGTTTATTCCGGACAAATATGAGGTAATGCATTTTGGAAGGTCTAATACTGAGGGAAAATATACAGTTAATGGCAGAACCCTTAAGAGTATTGACAGGCAGAGGGATCTGGGTGTAAAGGTTCACAGATCACTGAAAGTGGCAATGCAGGTGGAGAAGTTGGTCAAGAAGGCATACAGCATGCTTGCCTTCATTGGCCGGCACATTGAGTTTAAAAATTGGCAAGTCATGATGCAGCTTTATAAAAACTTAGTTAGGCCGCACTTGGAGTAGAGTATTCAATACTGGTCACCAGACTACCAGAAGGGTGTGGAGGCTTTGGAGAGGGTACAGAAAAGATTTACCAGGATGTTGCCTGGTATGGAGGGCATTAGCTATGAGGACAGGTTGGAGAAACTTAGCTTGTTCTCACTGGAACGACGGAGGTTGAGGGGCGACCTGATAGAAGTCTACATGATTACAAGGGGCATGGACAGAGTGAATAGTCAGAGCTTTTTCCTAGGGTGCAAGAGTCAATTACGAGGGGGCATAGGTTTAACGTGCGAGGGGCAAGGTTTAAAGGAGATGTATGAGGCAAGCTTTTTAAACAGAGGGTGGTGGGAGCCTGAAACTCGCTGCTGGGGGAGGTAGTGGAAGCAGATACAATGGGGGAGGTAGTGGAAGCAGACACAATAGTGACGCCTTGAAAAATACAAGAATAGGATGGGAACAGAGGGATTTGGTCCCCGGAAGGGAAGGTGTACAGCATGGTCGGTGCAGGCTTGGAGGGCTGAAGGGCCTGTTCCTGTGCTGTAATTTTCTTTGTTCTTATAAGACTGAAGGAGCCAGGGACGTTCCTCATGTTTAAATCCCTCAGCAAGAAGGCAGTGAAGCCCACCCACGAACTGAGGAGTCCGCAGTTTTGTGGTCTTAAAGGAAGAAAGGTATTTTCCAAAAATATTTTAATTAATGTTTTCATTTTATCAAACACAAAAATAAATCCCCACAAATGAAATACCACTTACGAACTCCTTCTCGTGAAGAGGGGAAAAAAACAACCCGCGATCCCCCCACTCACTGACTGTGACCAATTCCTCAAAGTATAAGACAAGTTCGCCACCTCTGGCCGACCCGTGGCCAGGACCCTCCCAAGACAGCCCCCAGCCCTGCCCCAAGGACGCAACATTTACAAGCCCTTAGTCCCAGTCCGATCCCTCCCCCAAGCCCCCTCCCCCATAATCCTGAAAAAGGCTTTCCAGAAAAACAACACCCTCCTTTCTCACTTTCCCCTCCCCCCACCAAACAAATAAGCTCGGCTCACTGAACCTTGCTCAAGCAGGTCCAACAATCCGCAGCCTCTCTCCCCACCTCACTTCCGTTTCACTCACTGAAACTTTTCAGCTTGCAAAGGTAACCCTCCCACCCACGGTGTACGCTCAAAGAACAAAATCAAACTACGCCTCCCAGCCCATACCGGCTACGGATGAGCAACCAAAACCCAACACCCTGACAGCACTTAAACTCCCCCAGGGGGCCATCTATTCCCCATTCCGTTGCCCTGACCACTAACCCCCCCCCCCCCCCCCCCACAACCATAGCCACCTCAATCCCAAACATGCAACAGATACAAACTGCAACCCCTCTCAAACCAACCCCTCCCAACCAAATCAATTAAATCAAGTCCAAGTCCATGCCCCTTGTTAAAAGTCTCTGTCAACGCCGACATATTGAAAAAAATGATCTTTAGACCAAAAATTCACTCAGCCTCGCCGGGTACATCACTCCAAACCTGACTCCACTCCTGAATAGCACTGACTTTGCCTTATTAAAAGCCGCACACCACTTCGCCAATTCCGCTCCGACATCTTGGTACATCCTGATGATGCTTTCTTCCCACCTCGAGTCCCGATTCACTTTGGCCCATTGAAGAACTTGCTCCTTCTCCTCGAAGCTCTGGAATCCAATAATCACCGCCCGCGGCAGCTCATTCATGGAGGCTTCCACTGGAGTACTCGGTAGGCCCGATCCAACTCTGGAAGGGACAATCCAGAGGGCAGCACGGTAGCATAGTGGATAGCACAATTGCTTCACAGCTCCAGGGTCCGTTTCGATTCCGGCTTGGGTCACTGTCTGTGCGGAGTCTGCACATACTCCCCGTGTGTGCGTTGGTTTCCTTCGGGTGCTCCGGTTTCCTCCCACAATCCAAAGATGTGGTTAGGTGGATTGGCCATGATAAATTGCCCTGAGTGTCCAAATTTGCCCTTAGTGTTGGGTGGGGTTACTGGGTTATGGGGATAGGGTGGAGCTGTTGACCTTGGGTAGGGTGCTCTTTCTCAAGAGCCGGTGCAGACTCGATGGGCCAAATGGCCTCCTTCTGCACTGTAAATTCTATGAAAAGCCCCAAAAGCTTGGCAAACATCTGAGAAAAGTCCTTAGTCGGCATCGGGCCCTCCATCTCCCGGCAACCTCATGATTCTGAGGTTCTGTCTCCTCGACCAGTTCTCTACGTCATCCACCTTTGCCTTCAAGAGTCTTGTTCCTCTCCTCCACTAGCAACATCTCAGCTTCCAATGAGGTGATTCGATCCCCATGCTGCAACAAGGATGCCTCTACACCCTTCCGAACCTCTCCATGCTCCTTCACCGCCTCGGAGGTTCTTTCCAGCTTCTCCCAGATCGGGCCAGGTGACTCCTCAATTGACCACTGAAGAGTTTCCATCATCACCCTGCCCTGCACCTCAAAATGCTTCAGTTTTCAAACTCTTGTGCCATCCCCTCAGTCGGCATTTCCACCGTGATATGAGCAGCCACACCCAAGGCTGTGTCTGCCGCCTTCCCTTCTGCTCAGCTTCGCAGGTTTCCAGTCTTTATCGAAGGATTACCCCTGAATCTTCTTGCCACCAACCCTCTTCATAAATTTCAATATTTTTTAGCTGACAAATTTCTTATCCCATATGATTGGCTGGTTTTGTTAAACAAAATCCCCGGGAACCTGGTTAAAATGTCCAAAAAACAAAAACCATAGTTGGAGCTACCTTACGTGCGACCTTCTCCCACCAGTCGCCACCGGAACTATACTGGGGTTTTTGAAAAATTAGATTCAGGCACTGGGGGCAACAGGTGAGGTTTAAAAGGGTAACTTTCCCTTTCTAACTTTGTATTGTCTATAGTGTCAGCCATGGCTCAGTGGGTATCTCCCTCACCCTGAATCAGAAGGTTGTGGGATTGAGTCCCAGTCCAGGGACCTGAGGACACAAATCACATCCAATATTCCTCGCTCCAGCACTGAGGGAGTGCTACACTGTTCTTCTTTCAAAATTGATGTTGAACTGAAGCCCTGTCTGTCCCTCCCAGGTCCTGTAAAAGTTCCCACAGCCACTATTGTGAAGAGTTGGGGATTCATCCCCGGTGCCCTGGCAAATATTTATCCCTCAATCAACGTCACCAAAATCAGATTATCTGCTCATTGTCACATTGCTGTTTGTGGGATCTTGCTTTGTGGAAATTGGCTGCTGCATTTCCCACAACAGTGGCGACACCTCAGAAGCTCTTTGGGACCTGGTTGTGAAAGGCGCTACAGATGTGCAAGTTTTAAATTGAAGATTGATGCTATCTGATCCTTAACTGATTTCAGCCAAGACTTTAACCAATTAAAACAAAGGCAGAATTCTTTGGATAGTAAATTTAAAATGTTTATTAAAAGAAAAATGTTTACTGAACAATATTGAAGACATTGACATTTAAAACTTCATGCAGGTGATCAGTCTGTAGAAGCGTAACTCTCCCTGGCTCCTTCTTTGACAATAATTTCCTTGAAACTCGGCCTCGAGAGTCTTCAGTACTTGGCCAGCAAGGAAGACCTTCGGAACTTCGACTTTTACCCCCAAAGTGACCATTACCTCATGTCAGAGTTGGGGGCCTGTTGTAACCTGACCATTGGTGAATTGGGCACTAGTTTAATTTACTTGAATCTCCAATTCCTGACACCACCTTCTCTCATTACCTTGGAGAGGAATACAATTGAACTGTTTCAGACTATCTCTTTACCTGATTCTGTACAATTCCTTATTCATACAGTTTGGAATGTTGAAGTTAATCGGAGTTGGAAGGTCTCTCTTGCCGGTACATTTATCCTCATTGCACATTCTTTATATACAGAGCAATTAAGCTTTTACATTTTTACAACAAATAAAACTCTGACTTTTACTATAATAACTGATTCATTATTGTTTAATTAATTGTAATTCAATTAAGGATCACTGCTTATTTAATCATCTGTTACAGACTGGTAGCTAGTTAATACAGTAATTTCAAATGAATACATTTGATTGATATGATACACTGGTTCCCTACTGAGTAGCACAACACTCTGTATACTTCACCCGGTGACTGTGTCTATGTATTTACATTGTGTATTTATCGTATGTCCGAGGTTTCTTCATGTATGGAACGATCTGTCTGGACTGCACACAGAACGATGCTTTTCACTGTACTCGGTACACGTGACAATAAATCAAATCCAATCAAAGAGACAGTTTCTTACTAATCTTCAGATTGAACAATGAGCCGCCTTAAAAATTATTCATTCATGGAAGGTGGGCATCACTGGCTGGGCAGCATTTACTGCTCATTCCAATTGCCCTTGAACTGCGGGTCTTGTGAGGCTATTTCAGAGGACACTTACAAATCAACCACAACATTGCTGTGGATCTGGAGTCACGTATAGGCCAGGCCACGTAAGGAGAGCAGATTTCCTAAAGGACATTAGTGAACCAGATGGGTTTTTACAACCATCCACAATGTCATCATTTGACTTTTAATTTGAGACTTATAGTCAATTTCAATATCTGTCATAGCCAGATTCGATCCCAGATCCCCAGAGCATTAACCTGGGTCTCTGGATTACTAGCCCAGTAACAATACCATTACGCCACTGCCTAGCCCACACAGACTTGGCAGAATATGATGTCTTGTAACTTCTCAACGCTATAAAGTAATTTATTTTATCAAACAAATCCTGATAGCTCTGCAGTTTCTGGAAACATTTTGGTTGATTGTGTTATTTTAAAAAATAAACATCTAGTTTTTACAATATAATTACCTAATACACCAATTCACTAATGATAATCAATATTCAGTACTGAATAATCATTAATTTAATTATTGTTTTTTGCTAATAAAATCAATACATAGTTAATATGGAAAAGGTACAGAGGGTGAAATGGCTGAAGGAAGCCACATTTTAGAGGTATAAAAGGGCTTCCTTGACCTTGTTACGAATGACAGTGAATACACTATGAAAATAACAATTTTTTTTAATTTTTAGAGTACCCAATTCATTTTTTCCAATTAAGGGGCAATTTAGCGTGGCCAATCCACCTGGCCTGCACATCTTTGGCTTTTTGCACATCTGGGGTGAAACCCACGCAAACACGGGGTGAGTGTGCAATCTCCACACGGACAGTGACCCAGAGCTGGGATCGAACCTGGTACCTCGGCGTTGTGAGGCAGCAGGGCTAACCCACTGCTCCACCATGTTGCCCTGAAAATAACAATTTAAAAAATAAATGTGATTACACATGCGTACTTACAGCTTTCAACATTACAACAGTGAACACCTTGCCCCCTTTGTTTTCATCCCTTTTCATTTTACCTGTCTTTTACCATTTTTCTTTCTTGTCTTTCTTTATATATATTCCCCCCCCCCCCATTCTATCCCCATTTCTTTACCTTTTCTCCGCTTTGCTTCCCCATTCCCCTCCCCCCACATCTACATCTGTCACAGTTTACTCTCTGATGTTAGTTTCTCTGCTGTTTGGTCTTTCACACCTTTTGTTCTCTCTGGGGACTGCCATTAGCACTCTTTCCCTTGGTTTCTGTGGCTGTGACTCATCTTTCATTCTCACTCCACAGTATAAATATTTCCCACTTTCTCTGTCTTTCAGCTTTGACAAAGGGTCATCTGGACTCAACGTGAGCTCTTTTCTCTCCCTACAGATGCTGCCAGACCTGCTGCTGAGATTTTCCAGATTTTTCACTTTGATTACAACAGTGAAAATGTTTCAAAAGTACTCCATTGGCTTGAAACCACTTTAGGAGGTCCAGTCGTCATGAGAGGTTTCATAAAAATGTACATTTGTTCTAATTGTCTGCAAACCCGGCCATATTACACTCGGTGTCCTCACCAGAAGATGAAGATTGAGTCTTAATTTTGTGGAATAACCACGTCCTTGACACCATGTTAAATACTCTGTGAAATTCCAGACACACCATATCCACAATTATTTGTTGTAAAACACAGCGAGTTGTTGTGATTTGGAATGCACTGTCTATAAATGGTGCTAGAATCTCATTGGACTGTAACTTCCAAAAGGGAATTGATGGGCCAAATAGACTCCTCTGTGCTCTCGGAGCCTTGTGTACATGTAAAACTAGTGACAACGACCTGGAACCTGCTGCCTATGAGGGTAGGAGTTGCAGAGATGATGGAAGGATTTCAATCGGAAATTGGCCAGGCACTGAGAGAAATAAACCTACAGAGATTCGGGGATAGAACGGGGCAATGGACAGACTGGCTTCCTCCACAGGGAGCCGACACGGTCTCAAAGGGCTAAATGACCCCATTTCCAACCCTCCAGATGCTGTGATCTCAGGAGAGAAATTCAGCTGCTCCAGTCACTCCAACTAACTGGAGTCCCTCATCTCTGGTGCCATTCTCATAAATGTCCTCTACACCGTCTCTAAGAACTTCACATCTTTCCTAAAGTGTGGGGCCCATATATAGGGTTCCATTTCAGACGGATAGAATTGAAAAGCACGGAGGAATTGTCCAACTTGTTTAGAACCAGGGTTAGACTACACTGGGAGCAATATCCATTGAGAAAAAGGAAATAGAGGCATTGGATAAGGTGCAACAAAGATTCATAATATACAGAACTGAGAGCATTTAACACTCAGGAAAGGCTGGGGCTGCTTTTTTCTGGAAAAAAGACTGATGGGTGGCCTGATGGAAATCTTTAAGATTATGAAAGGATTCAGTAATCCAATAGGAATTTCAATAGACACCTCTTTACCGAGCGAGTGGTGAGAATGTGGAACTCGCTACCACAGCGAGTGGTTGAGGTGAACAGCATGAATACATTGAACGTAAAGCTAGATACACACATGAGGGAGAAAGGAATATGAAGAGCTGCTGATTGGGGGGGGGGGGGGGGGGGGGGAGGAGGAGATGTAGAGGGGTGGGTGGAGGATCATGTGGAGTATAAATACTGACACAGACCTTGGCTAACCTCAGCTGGTATGGGAATTTAACCTGTGCTGTTGGTGTCATTCAACACGAACCAGCCATCCAGCCAACTGAGCTAACCGATCCCAGTGTAAATCTGTAATAATTCCATAAATATTGGTGATTGCCTGTCTCCCACCACACTATTTAATGTAGTTTCTAGGTGTACCTCAGACAACTTGCCCCTCATACCCTGATAGTTTTCTTCTGTGAGAAGCACCAAGATAAATTAAAGAAAAGAACCATGTAACCACCACAGCCCATCTTCATGGCAATGTGGCATGATTTTTGGGGTTTCCTAACAGAAATGGGAATGAAACATCGTCTAACCTCCAAACACCCTTTCACTATGTGATCCTTGTGAAATGTGCAACCAGATGTTCACAAGAAGGCACAGAGAGACGAAAGAGAAAATGCTGGAAAATCTCAGCAGGTCTGGCAACATCTGTAGGGAGAGAAAAGAGCTAACGTTTCGAGTCCGATGGCTCTTTGTCAAAACTAGAATCAGAGAGAATCAGCCCACTGGAGGCGAAGTCGTGAGACCGTTCAGTCCAGCAGAAAGAAACCCTCTGACCATCCCCACTGACCACCTCTCAGAATGAACAAAATGCAGTCCTGGATGTAGAGCGGAAACAATAACAGCAGAATCCAATCCCTGTAATCAGTTGTGAATTTGTTGGTGTCTCAGAAAGTGTGATAATTTACAAAATCCCTTCGCACATTGAGAGCAGGTGAACGGCCTCTCCCCAGTATGAACTCCCTGGTGTGACTGCAGACGCGTGAATTGCGCAAATCAACGTACACGGGTGTGAGATAATGGGGATTATGGAGACATGGCTGCAGGATGACCAGGGATGGGAATTGAATACATTCTGTATTTAGGAAGGACAGACAAAAGGAAAAGGCAGTGGAGTGGCAGTGCTGGTTAAAGAGGAAATTAATGCAATAGTCAGGAAGGATATTAGCTCTGACAATGTGGAATCTGTATGGATACAGAAGAGAAACACCAAGGGGCAAAAAAAATAAGTGGGCATCGTATATAGACCCCAAACTGCAGTGGTGATGTTGGGAATGGCATAAAACAGGACGTTAGGCTGATTGTAAAAGTTTCTATAGCAATGTGAACAGAAAAAGATTGGTGAAGACAAATGTAGGTTCCTTACAGTCAGAAACAGGGGAATGAGGGCAGCACGGTGGCGCAGTGGTAGCACTACAGTCTCACGGCGCCGAGGTCCCAGGTTCGATCCCGGCTCTGGGTGACTGTCCGTGTGGAGTTTGCACATTCTCCCCGTGTTTGCGTGGGTTTCGCCCCCACAACCCAAAGATGTGCAAGGTAGGTGGATTGAACACGCTAAAATTGCCCTTTAATTGGAAAAAATAAATTGGGTACTCTAAATTTATAACAAAAAAAAGAAACAGGGGAACGTATAATAGGGGACAATGAAATGGCTGAGCAGAAAATACGTAATTTGGTTCTGTCTTCACAAATGAGGGCATCTTCCAGGATTCTACAGACTCAGGAACAGTTCCTGCAGATTGGAGGGTGGCTTATGTAACTCCACTATTTAAAAAGGGAGCTAGAGAGAAAACAGGGAATTATAGACCAGTAAGCCTGACATCGGTAGTGGAGAAAAGTCTCAAATCCATTGTCAAAGATTTTATGGAAAAGCACTTTTAAACCAGTGGCAGGATCGGACAGTCAGCATGGATTTATGAAGGGGAAATAATGCTTGACAAATCGACTGGAATTCTTTGAGGGTATAACTGGTAGAGTTGACGAGGGGAAGCCAGTGGAAGTGGTATATTTGTACTTTCAGATGGCTTTCGACAAAGTCCCGCATAAGACTTTGTGTGTAAAATTAAAGCACATGGCATTAGGAGTAATGTATTGAGATGGATAAAAAAACTGGTTGGCAGACAGGAAACAAAGAGTAGGAATTCATGGGTACTTTTCAAATTGGCAGGCGGTGACTAGTGGGGTACTGCAGGGATCGGTGCTTGGATCCAAGATATTCACAACATACATTAATGATTCTTCTTTTCAAATTTAAAGTACCCAATTATTTTTTTCCAATTAAGGGGCTATTTAGCGTGGCCAATTCATCTACCCTGCACATCTTGGGTTATGGGGGCGAGACCCACAGACACGAGAAGAACGTGTCATCGCAAGGGCAGTGATCCGGGGCCATGATTGAACATTGGTCCTCAGCTCCGTGAGGCAGCCGTGCTAACCACTGCATCACCTTATATATTAACGATTTAGATGACAGAACAAAATGCAATATATCCAAATTTGCAGATGACACAAATAGGGTGGGAAGGTGAGCTGTGAGGAGGATGCAGAGATCCTTCAGTGTGATTTGGACAAGTTGAGTGAGTGGGCAAATGAATGACAGATACAGTATAATTTGGAGAAATGCGAGGTTATCCAGTTTGGTAGCAAAAACAAGAAGGCAGACGATTAGCTGAATGGTCATAAATGAGGAGAGGGGAATGTGCAATGAGACCCGGGTATCCTCGTACACCAGCCACTGAAGGTAAGCATGCAGCTACAGCAGGCGGTAAAGAAGGCAAAAGGTATGCTAGTGTTCACTGCAAGCGGATTTGAGTACAGGAGCAGGAATATCGTGCTTCAATTATCCAGGGCCTTGGCGAGGCCGTGCCTGGAATATTGTGTGGAGTTTTGGTCTCCTTATCTGAGGAAGGATGTTCTTGCTCTAGATGGAGTGCAGCAAAGGTTTACCAGATTGATTCCTGGGATGGTGGGACTGACGTATGAGATATTGAATCAGCTAGGATTATATTCGCTGGAGTTCAGAAGAACGAGGGGAGATCTCATCGAAACCTATAGTATTCCAACAGGACTTGACAGGGTAGATGCAGGAAAGATTTTCTCGATTGGGGAGCGTACAGAATCAGAGGTCACAGTCTGAGGATATGGGGTAGACCATTTAGACAGAGATGAGGAGAAATTTCTTCAACCAGAGAGGGGTGAGCCTGTGGAATTTGTTACCACAGGAAATAGTTGAGGCCAATACATTGTATGTTTCAAGAAGCAGTTAGATATAGCACTGAGGGCGAAGGGGATATGGAGGGGAAAACAGGATTAAGCTATTGAGTTGGATGATAAGCCATGATCATAACGAATGGCAGAGCAGGTGCAAAGGACCAAATGATCTCTTCCTGCGCCTATTTTCTATCTAATCCCTTCCCACTCTAAGAGCAGGAGAATGGCCTCTCCCCAGTGTGAACCCGCTGGTGTGCCTGCAGACTGGACAACTGTGTGAATCCATTCCCACAGAGGGAGCAGGAGAATGGCTTCTCCCCAGTGTGAACTCGCTGATGTCTCTGCAGGATGGATGAATCAATAAATCCCTTCCCACACTGAGAGCAGGTGAATGGCCGCTCCCCAGTGTGAATTCGCTGGTGTGTCTGCAGGCTGGATAAATCATTGAATCTCTCCCCACACTGAGAGCAGGTGAATGATGTGTCCCCAATGTGAACTCGTTGATGGTTTCGCAGGTTGGATGAAGCACGGAATCCCTTCCCACACTGAGAGCAGGTGAATGGCTTCTCCCCAGTGTGAACTCGCTGGTGTGTCTGCAGGCTGGATAACTGAGCAAATCCTTTCCCACACTGAGAGCAGGTGAATGGCCGCTCCCCAGTGTGAACTCGCTGATGGCTCTGCAGGTTGGATGAAGCATGGAATCTCTTCCCACACTGAGAGCAGGTGAATGGCTTCTCCCCAGTGTGAACTCGCTGGTGTGTCTGCAGGATGGATAACTGAGTGAATCCCTTCCCACACTGAGAGCAGGTGAACGGCCTCTCCCCAGTGTGAATTCGCTGGTGTGTCTGCAGGGTTGATAAATCACTGAATCCTTTCCCACACTGAGAGCAGGTGAACGGCCTCTCCCCAGTGTGAACCTGCTGATGTCTCCGCAGGGTAAATGAATCAATGAATCCCTTCCCACACTGAGAGCAGGTGAATGGCCTCTCCCCAGTGTGAACTCGCTGATGCTTCCGCAGGGTGGATGAATCAATGAATCCCTTCCCACATTGAGAGCAGTTAAATGGCCTCTCCCCAGTGTGAACTCGCTGATGCTTCCGCAGGGTGGATGAATCAATGAATCCCTTCCCACACTGAGAGCAGGTGAATGGTCTCTCACCGGTGTGAATTCGCTGGTGTGTCTGCAGGGTGGATAAAGCACGGAATCTCTGCCCACACTGAGGGCAGGTGAATGGCTTCTCCCCAGTGTGAACTCGCTGATGTTTCCGTAAGTTGCATAAAGCACAGAATCTCTGCCCACACTGAGAGCAGATGAATGGCTTCTCCCCAGTGTGAACTTGCTGGTGTTTCTGCAGGGTGGATGAATCAATGAATCCCTTCCCACACTGAGAGCAGGTGAATGGCCTCTCCCCTGTGTGAATTCGCTGATGTCTCTGCAGGGCCGATGAATTAATGAATCCCTTCCCACACTGAGAGCAGGTGAATGGCCTCTCCCCAGTGTGAACTCGCTGGTGTCTCTGCAGGGTAAATAAAGCACGGAATCTCTGCCCACAATGTGAGCAGGTGAATGGCCTTTCACCAGTATGAACTCGCTGGTGTGACTGCAGGTTAGATAACTGAGTGAATCCCTTCCCACACTGAGAGCAGGTGAATGGCCGCTCCCCAGTATGAACTCGCTGATGTTTCCGCAGGGTAAATAAAGCACGGAATCCCTTCCCACACTGAGAGCAGGTGAATGGCCTTTCACCAGTATGAACTCGCTGGTGTGCCTGCAGGGTTGATAACTGAATGAATCCCTTCCCACACACAGAGCAGGTGAACGGCCTCTCCCCAGTGTGACTGCGTCGATGAATCTCCAGCTCAGATGGGGATCTGTAACCTTTCCCACAGTCCCCACATTTCCACGGTTTCTCCATGTTCTGGGTCTCCTCCTGTCTCTCCAGATTGGACAATCACTGGAAGCCTTGTCTACACACAGAACATGTGAACTGTCTCTCCTCGCTGTGAATGGTGTGATGTTTTTTCAGGCTGTGTAACTGGTTGACGCTCTTTCCATAGTCAGTTCACTGGAACTCTCACTCGGGTGTGTGTTGTGGGGGTCTCGGTGCTTTTCCAGTCACATTCACGTTTAAAATCTTTTGAAGCAGGCAGATCGGACAAACATTTCTCCTTCTCGCCGATGATATTCAGATCAGAAGGAAGCGAGTGAGTTTGTCATATCGAGACGTGACGCTTGAGGTTTCTGTCTATAATTCCTCCTCTTCCAATATCCTTTAAAAACAATTTACAAGTCATCACTGGATAAAAGCAAATTACTGCGGATGCTGGAATCTGAAACCAAAAGAGAAAATGCGAGAACATCTCAGCAGGTCTGGCAGCATCTGTAGGGAGAGAAAAGAGAACGTTTCGAGTCCAGATGACCCTTTGCTTTATCAAAGCTTTGACAAAGGGTCATCTGGACTCGAAACGTTACCTCGTTTCTCTCCCTGCAGATGTTGCCAGGCCTTCTGAGATTTTCCAGCATTTTCTATTTTGGTTACAAAAGTCATCATTGTTAGTACAGAATTTAAATTCAGAACAGACAATTCTAGTTCCTACAGAACATTATTTCCTCTCTTGTCCTCCAAAAGCTTTAAATCTCCATCCCACACAATCAAAGCTTTGATAAAGGGTCATCTGGACTCGAAACGTTAGCTCTTTTCTCTCCCTGCAGGTGTTGCCAGACCTGCTGAGATTTTCCAGCATTTTCTCTCTCCCCAGTGTGAACCCATGGTGTGTCCACAGGTTCGTTGACCTACTGGACCCACTGCCACACACGGAGCAGGTGAACGGCATCTGCCCAGTGTGAGTGCGCTGGTGTTCACTGAGTTGAGATGATTGCTTGAGCCCAGTCCCACAGTGAGAGCATCTGAACAGTCGCTCGTTGGTGTGAGCACCTTGATGGAGTATCAGGTCCCGGGAACATTTATAGCACTTCCCACAGTCTGGACATATAAAATGTCTTGGGTCCGTGTGAACTCACTGGTGCATCATCAAGTCAGATGACCGAGTGAATTTTTTCCCACACTCTGAGCAGGTGAATGGCTCTTCCCAGTGTGAACTCGCTGGTGTCTCAGCAGGTTGCACGACTGAGTGAATCCCTTCCCACACACGGAGCAGTTGAATGGTTTCTCCCCGGTGTGCACTCGCTGGTGTTGCAGTAGGCTGGATGATCGAGAGAATCCCTTCCCACAATCAGAGCAAGTGAATGACCTCTCCCCAGAGAGTCTGGGATGATGAATTTCCAGTTGAGACATGGATCTGAATCCCTCCTCACATTCCCATGCTTTCTCCCCAGTGTGAATGGAGTTTTTTCCTTCCATGTTCAAAATTCACAAATATTCAGGTTACGACCAATTGTGTGACTTTGAAGGCGGCACGTGGTGCAGTGGTTAGCACTGGTGCAGTGGTTAACACCGAGGACCCGGTTTCGAATCCTGGCCCTGGGTCACTTGTCTGTGTGGAGTTTGCACAATTTTCCCGTGTCTGCATGGGTTCCACCCCCACAACCCAAAGATGTGCAGGTTAGCTGGATTGGCCACGCTAAATTGCCCCTTAATTGGAAAAAAAACAATTGGGTACTCTAAATTTAAAAAAATTAAAAAATTGGGTGACTTTGTCTGATCCTGATGTGATGATTTGGGTTTCCTGACTGCAAATCCTCCTCTTCTAACTCTGAAATTGATTTGAAACAGAAAAATGGGAGTGACGGTGAACACACAAAAACAGGTTGTGAAATTGATCTGCATGAATCTGGTTGTGGGGCCGACACTGGGAAAAAGTGACCATGAAACTTGAATCTTTTGCATAAAATGAACTAGTTTGTTAATGCCCTTCTGGGAAGGGAACCTGCCACCGGCCTGAGCCCACACAAGATTTGGGCCGCTTCAATAACGCAAAAATAGGATCAGAAGTAGACCATTCGGCCCGTCGAACCTGTTCTGCCATTGAACACGATTGTGGCTGATCACAGTCTTCAATCCCACTTTCCCGTTAGCTCTCTGTGTCCTTTGACTTCCTGAGAGACCAAAAATCTCACCATTTCAGCCTTAAATATATTCAATGATGGATCATCCACAACCCTCTGGGCTAGAGAATTCTATGTGAGAAACAGAGTGAGAAAGAGTGAGTAGTGGGAGGGAGAGAGAAGCAAAAGAAATGAGGGTAAGGGAGAGAGACTGAGAACGGAGTGAGGGTAACAGGAAGCAATGGACCAACAACTGAATCACAATTTGACAGAATCTCCTAAACCCTTAACCTTTACCACCTGGATGGACCAAGACAGCAGATGTATGTGAACATCACCACCTGCAAGTTCCCTTCCAAGCCACACACTGTCTGAACTTGTCTGTCATCCAGTGCTGGATGAGCAGAACTTTCCTCCATTTAAATATTGAGAAGACTGAACCCATTCCCTTCCTCTCCCCTCTACCAACTCCACTCCCTTGTTACCAATTCCATCCCTGTCCAATGTCTGAGGCTGAAGCAGACTGTTCACAACCATCGTGAAATATTTCGCCCCCAGATGAGCTCTTGACCACACATCCACACGTCACCAAAATTGCCAATTTCCACCTCAGTAACATAGCTCGACTCCGCCTTAGTCCCTGTTCATCTGCTGCAGAATCCATCATCCATTCTTCTGTCACCTCTCAGCCAAATGATTCCAACGCACTCGCAGCCGGACTCCCAACATTAAACAACCGCCCCCCCCATCCCATCCAAAACTCTGCTACCCATGTGCGTATACACACCAAGTCTTATTTCCCCAGCTCCTGTGCCCGCTGATCTACAAATGCTTCCTTTTAAAAGGCACCAAAAGTTTAAATTTCTTTCTTCTTTTCCTCCATGGCAGTGATCATCCTGATCACTGTAATCTCCCCCACACACACACCCCATTGAGATCTCTACACTCGTTTAATTCCAGCCATGTGAGCATTCCTGATCTTAATCTCTCTTGAAGTCTGACACCAGGTTGAAGTCCATTTGGAATCACTCCAAACAAACCTGTTGGACTTTAACCTGCTGATGTCAGACTTCTTACAAAGGAAGATGGCGGCCGCTTTGTCCCCTCTGTGAGAAAGCTCCAGCCCCCGCTCAGGTATTTGGCTACCGGTAAGTTATTTTTCTGGAAATTCGGTTTATACAACATGTTTCCAAAGTGTGTCTGACGACCCAATGATCCATCTCTCCCTCCGACCCGCCATTCCCACCTTTACAGGTTGTGCATCCGACAAAGAACCTTGTCTGCGTCGCCATTAGTCACACTGCGCATGCTTCGCTCAGCCCAGTCCCGCCCCCTCATTCTCGCTGATTGGTTGGAGGACCAGCCGCTCCCGACCGGACCTCCGGACCCTCCCCCTCTTCCCCTGTTGGCGCGGAACCGCCGTCAATCATTCCCCGGGCATTGTGAGGTGTCAGGTGAGAGGTTGAGTGTCGGGGTTCACAAATCCCGAGTGCGGCCCCAGAGCCGAATGTTAAACAATGAACATTCTCCACTCTCACTTTACGCCATTTCCGGCTTCTCTCCACAAACGACCTCATCGAGACTGCAGTTAACACTGAAAGCAAGTTGCAATGAGGAAATAAGAAATAAACTTATGGATAGGTTAGGTGAATCTGCCAAAATGTGGCAGATGGTATTTAACGTGCATAAATGTGTAGTTATCCATTTTGGTCAGAGGAATAAAAAGGCAACTTATTATCTAAACCAGTATTTTTCAAACTTTTTTTTTTCCAGAAACCCATTTTTTCCAACCGGCCGACCTTCACGACCCACGTCAGACGACATTCGCGACCCACCTTCACGACCCACGCCGGCCGACCTTCGCGATCCACGCCGGCTGACCTGTGCGACCCACCATTTTCTCTTACCTTGTTTGTTGCTGACAAAAATGGAGGAAATGGTTTTGGGTCCCTTTGGCCCCAATGGTCCCTTTGGCCCCCCTCCAACTTGCAAAAAAAAGGCTGCGACCATATTTTAAAAAATGCGGCTGCACTGTGCATGCGTGCCCGATCATCAGTGCGCATGCGCATAGTTTTGCGCATGCGCACCGATGATCGGGCACGCATGCGCAGTGCGGCCAAATTTTTTATTATCTGTTCCTGCCGTTTTGAAAGCCACCGCAGCCGGCATTATTAAAAACCATCTTTTGCGCATGGATTTGCGCAATAGGGAGCGCCGCGACGGACGTCTCCGCGACCCTCCCTACACCCGCCCGCGGATCACGCCCCCGTGTTTGACAATGCCTGATCTAAATGGAGAGGAACTTCAAAATGCTTTTTGGAGAGAGGGATCTGGGTGCCCTTGTGCACGAATTGCAGAAACTTTGCAGGTGCAGCAGGTAATAAGGGAGGCAAATGGAATTTTAGCTTTCATTGCAAATGGAATAGAGTATAAATAGGGTAGTGCTGTTATAACTTTTTAGGGGTTTGGTGAGACCACATCTGGAGTGCTGCAGTTTTGGTCCCTTACTTGGACAACGACATAAATGCATTAGAGGTGGTTCAGAGAAGGTTCACCAGATTGATTGTCTTGTGAAGAGAGATTTGAGCAGTTTAGGCCCACACTCTCTGGAGTTTAGAAGAATGAGAGAAACCGAGTTAATGTTTCAGGTCCGCATGACCTTTCATCAGATCAAGAATAATGTGTTGCCATTAGGGACAAAGGGAGAAATCTGTGGGTGAAGCCAGAAGACATTGGTCGGATGTTGAACGAACACTTTACATCTGTCTTCCCCCAAGAGAATGAGGAGGTAGATATGGAACTCGAGCAGAGAGACTGAAGTTCCTGAGCAAATTTACATAGGGAGTGACTATGGACATTGGAGGTGCTGGCAGGCTTAAAAGTGGACCAGATGAGTTGTGCACGAGACTGTTGTGGGAGGCAAGGGAGGATATTGCAGGGCCTCTGACCCAAATTTTCTATTCCTCTCTGGCTACGGAGGCATTGCCATAGGACTAGAGATCAGCTAATGTGGTCCTACTATTTAAGAAAGGTTGGAGAGATAAGCCAGGAAACTGCAGATCAGTGAGTCTTACGTCAGTGGTCGGGAAACTATTGGAGAAAATTCTGAAGGAGAGAATCTGTCTCCACTTGGAGAGGCAAGATTTGATCAGGAATAGCCAGCATGACTTTGTCAATGTGCCTAACAAATTTGATTGACTTTTTTGAGCATATGACGAGCTGTGTAGATGAAGGTAGTGCAGTTGATGTAGTTTACATGGACTTCAGCAAACCTTTGACAAGATCCCAATGGGAGACTTGCAAGAGCATAAGACATCAGAGCAGAATTAGGCCATTCAACCCATCGAATCTGCTCCGCCATTCAACCATGGCTGAAATGTTTCTCATTCTCATTCTCCTGCCTTCTCCCCATACACCGGATACCCTTATTAATCAAGAACCTATCTATCTCTGTCCTAAAGACACTCAGTGATTTGGCCTCTACAGCCTTCTGTGGCAAAGAATTCCACAGATTAACCAGCCTCTGGCTGAAGAAATTCTTCCTCATCTCAGTTTTAAAGGATTGTTACTTCAGTCTGAGGCTGTGCCCTCAGGTTCTAGTTTTTCCCACGAGTAGAAACATCCTCTCCACGTCCCCTCTATTCAGGCCTCTCAGTATCCAGTAGGTTTCAATAAGATCCCCCCTCATCTTTCAAAACTCCCGAGTACAGACCCAGAAAAAGAAGGCAAATACACATGGGATACAGGGTAATTTGATAAGGGAATTCAAAATTGGCATAGCTGTAGGAGACAGAGGGTGATGACAGATGGCTGCTTCAGTGACTGGAGGCCAGTGACCAGTGGTGTAGCACAGGGATCTGTGCTGGGTCCCCTATTATTCATCATCTATATAAACAACATAGATGACTATGTCCAAATAGACTTGGGGTTCATAGATAGAACCTACAGTATGGATACAGGCCCTTCGGCCCAAACTGGTCCATGCTAACCAAAAAGCTTATGTAAGCTAACCCCATTTGGCCCATATCCCTCTAAACCTTTCCTATCCATGTATCTGTCCAAATGCCTTTTCAATGTTGTCAATGTCCCTGCCTCAACCACTTCCTCTGGCAGCTCATTCCACATACGTACCACCTTCTGTGTAAAAATGTTGTTCCTTAGGTTCCAATTATTTCCCTATTAACTTAAACCTATGCCCTCTAGTCCTCGATTCCCCAACCCTGGGAAAAAGACTGAATGCATTCACCCTATCCCCATGCCTCTCATGATATTATACACCTTTATAAGATCACCCCATAGTCTCCTACGCTCCAAAGAAAAAAGTCCTAGCCTGTCCAATCTCTCCCTGTAACTTTGTCCCTTGAGGCCTGGCAACATCCTTGTAAATCTCTTCTGCGCTCTCTCCAGTCTAATAACATCTTTTCTGTAGCAAGGTGACCAAAACTGAACACAATACTCCAGGTGCGGCCTCACCAACGTCATGTACAACTGCAACATAACTTCCCAACGTCTATGCCCTGACTGATGAAGGCCAGCATGCCAAGCCTTCTTCGCTGCCCTATATACCTGTGACTCCACCTTTAGAGAACCGTGCATCTGAACTCCAAGGTCCCGCTATTCCATGATACTCCCCAAGGTCCTACCATTCACTGTGAAAATCCTACTTTGATTTGACTTTCCAAAATGCAACTCCTCACACTTATCTGTATTGAACTCCATTTGCCATTTCTCGGCCCACTTCCCCAGCTGGTCAAGATCCCGCTGCAATTTTTGATAACCTTCCTCATTATCTACAATACCACCGATTTTAGTGTCATCTGCAAACTTACCGATCATGCCTTGTACATTCTCATCCAAATTGTTGATATAGATACAAACAGCAATCTCCCAGTTACTAATCTCCTAGGTACTCCTTGGCTTAGTTAATTACTCCAGTTTTTCAAATTTAGAACCGATTCCCAACTAGCCAATCAGCTTTACTCTGATGTCACTTTTCAGTTGTTTTTCCCCAGTCCCCGATACCCAGCAGGTAAGTTATTTATACTTACTGTTCCAAAGCTGTTCCTCCCCGGATTCGCACCAACTCCGCTCCTTGCCGACGAGTAAAAATGTTTTTTTCAACATTTCTCTTTAGCGGATATAAAAATACTGAAAATGGGATAAAGGTTCTTTGGCTGACAGTCAATCACTGTCCTGTAAGCCAACGAGTCCTTTTGCTTCCCAATTGGCCGAGGAAGGCAGTGTGTCACAAGGATGGATGTGTTGACCGATTAATGGCTGGAGGATGGGGGCAGGTCATGTGATCAAACCTCCAGGAATACATTTCATCAAAGTTGGCGAGGAGAGAATGTTGTGAATTTCTGTCCTAAACTGACGGTGAGGTTTCTGTAAATTTACAGGATAGTGGGAGTGGAGGTTTAACAGACGGGAAACGCAAACCAAACATCACATCACGATCTGGCAGAGTCACTCAATTCATCAGAAACTGAATTTCAGCAGCATCTGGGTGTGGGACGTAAAAGATTTGTCTGTTCTGTCTGTGAGGGGAGATTTCAGGTCTCAGTGTGACTGGAAAAGCCCAGAGATTCACAAACCCTGGTTAGACCAAACCTGGAGAACTGTGTTCAGTTCTGGGCAACAAACCTGAGGAAGGATAGAATGACCTCGGAGAGGGTATGGCAAAAATATCTGAACCCCCCGGGGTTAAATTACAAAACTAATTTGCACAAAAGAGTCAGAGACATGATGGCACAGAGAAGGGCATCCGGCCCATTGAGTCCATGCTAGCTCTCTGGAGCAATCCAGTCAGTCCCATTCTCCTGCTCTATCCCTGTATCCTCGCAGGTTTATTTCCCTCAGATGTCTATCCAATTTCCTTTTGAAATCAAATCATTAATTGTGTCTATTTTCAAACTCTCTCATAGGCAGCAAGTTTCAGGTCATTACCGCTCGCTGTGTAAAAACATACGTCTCATATCACCTCATATCTCCTGTACCTTTTACATGCAAACTCGGAACAGGCCACTCGGCCCCTCGAGCCTGCTCAGCATTCAATAAGATTGCGGCTGATCTCATTCTAACCTCAACTCCACATTCCTGCCTACCCCTGATGACCTTTCACCCCCTTGCTCACCAAGAATCTATCCAGCTCTGCCTTAAAAATATTCAAGGTCTCTGCTTCCACTGCCTTTTAAGGACGCGAGTTCCAAAGTCTTACAACCCTCAAGAGAATAAAAAATCCTCATCTCCATCTGAAATGGGTGACCCCCTCACTTTGCAACAGTGACCCCCTTGTTCTCGATTCTCCCACAAGAGGAAACATCCTCTCCACATCCACCCTGTCAAGACCCCTCAGGATCTTGTATCGTTCAATACAAGTTTTACCCAAAACTTTAAATCTGTGTCCCGACTGCTTGTACGATCAGTGAATGGAAACAGAGTTTCTTGTCCACCTGATGGAAATCTGGCATAATCTTGTGTACCTGAATCAAGTCTCCCTTCAACCCTCTTTGCTGGAACCATTCAGGTAAATCTCCTCTGCACCTTCTCCAAGAACCTTCACTTCTTCCTGAAGAGTGGTGACCAGAGCTTTATAAAGATTCATAGAATAGAATTAGAACTATAGAATTTCTACAGTGCAGAATCATAGAATTTACAGTGCTGAAGGAGGCCATTTGGCCCATCAGGTCAGCACTGGCCCTTGGAAAGAGCTCTTTACTCAAGCTTAAACCCATACTTCTACCCTGTCCCCATAACCCAGTAACCCCAACTAACCTTTGAACAATAAGGGGCAATTTAGCATGGCCAATCCACCTAAGCTACATATCTTTGGATTCACCTGAGGAAGGAGCAGTGCTCCGAAAGCTAGTGATTCAAAACAAATCTGTTGGCCTTTAACCTGGTGTTGTAAGACTTTTTACTGTGCCCACCCCAGTCCAACGCCGGCATCTCCACATCATATCTTTGGTCTGTGGGTGGAAGCCAGGGCACCCGGAGGAAAGCCACGCAGACACGGGGAGAAAATGCAAACTCCACACAGAGAGTCACCCGAGACTGGATTTAAACCCAGGACTCTTAAGCTGTGAGGCAGCAGTGCTAACCACTGTGCCACCATGCCACCCCATAACCCCATCTAACCTGGATACTACGGGGCAATTTATCAAGGCCAATCCACCGGGTGGAAACCCACACAGACACAGGGAGCGAGTGCAAATTCCACACACAGTCACCAGGGCCGGAATTGAACCCGGGTCCCTGGCGCTGTGAGGCAGCAGTGCTAATCGCTGTGCCACCAGAAGCATAGTTTCCATATTTCGGTATCAATATTTCTATTTATGAAGTTCAAGATCGAATTTGCTTTGCCAACTACTGTCTTAATATATCTTGTAGATATACAAAATCCCTCTTCACCTCTTTGGGTCAGTTGGGTTTTTATGACAATCCAGCAGTTTTCATGGTCACTTTTTCCCCCGAGTGCCGGCCCCAAAAATGACCAGATTCATTCAGCTCAATTTCACATCCTGTTTTTGTGTTTTTGTGGGTTCTCTCTCACTCCCTATTTTCTGTTTTAAATCAGTTTCAGAGGGTGTTCGAAGGGAAGGCTTCAAAGTCCAGAAACTCAAACCAAACATCCCATCAGGATCTGAGAGAGTCCTCAATTTATCATTTCCTGAATATCATCGGATTTTGAACATGGAAGGAAAAAGCAACGTTCACAGTGGGGAGAAACCGTACACGTGTTGTGTGTGTGGACGAGGATTCGCTCTATCATCAGGCCTCACAAGCCACAAATGCAGTCACACTGAGGAGAAACAGTGGAAATGTGCGGACTGTGGGAAAGGGTTCACTTCCCAATCCAAGCTGGAAATTCATCGATACAGTCACACTCCGGAGAGACTATTCATCTGCTCAGAGTGTGGGAAGGGATTCACTCAGTCATCCACTCCATCCACATACCAGCGAGTTCACACTGGGGAGAAACCATTCACCTGCTCAGAGTGTGGGCAGGGATTTACTATTTCAGCCCACGTGCTGAGTCACCAGCGAGTTCACACAGATGAGAGACCGTTTCAATGTCCAGAATGCGGGAAGTGCTATAAACGTTCTGGGGATCTGATGAGCCATCAACGTGTTCACACTGACGAGAGACCGTTTAGGTGCTCTCACTGCGGGACTGGGTTCAGACGATCATCTGACCTCACTGTACATCGGCGCATTCACACGGGAGAGAGACCATTCACCTGTGACAAGTGTGGGAAGGGATTCACTCAGTCATCCGACCTGCAGAAGCACCAGCGAGTTCACACTGGGGAGAGGCCATTCACCTGCTCCAAGTGTGGAAAGGGATTCACTCAGTCATCTGCCCTGAAGAACCATCATCAAATTCACACTGGGGTGAGGCCATTCGCCTGCACCAAGTGTGGGAAGGGATTCACTCAGTCATTCAACCTGCTGAGACACCAGGGAGTTCACACTGGGGAGAGACCGTTCGCCTGCTCCGAGTGTGGGAAGGGATTCACCACTTCGTCCCACCTGCTGAGACACCAACGAATTCACACTGGGGAGAGACCATTCGCCTGCTTAGAGTGTGGGAAGGGATTCAATGAGTCATCCGAACTGCTCAGTCACCAGCGAGTTCACACTGATGAGAGACCGTTTCAATGTGCAGACTGCGGGAAGTGCTTTAAACGTTCTGGAGAACTGATGCGCCATCAATGTGTTCACACTGACGAGAGACCGTTCAGGTGCTCTCATTGCGGGATTGGGTTCAGACAATCATCTTACCTCACTGTACATCAGCGAATTCACACTGGGGAGAGACCGTTCATCTGCACCAAGTGTGGGAAGGGATTCACTCAGTCATCCGACCTGCAGAAGCACTACCGAGTTCACACTGGGGAGAGACCGTTCACCTGCTCCAAGTGTGGGAAGGGATTCACTCAGTCATCCAACCTGCAGAAGCACCAGCGAATTCACACTGGGGAGAGGCCATTCACCTGCACCGAGTGTGGGAAGGGATTCACTGAGTCATCTGCCCTGCAGAAGCACCAGCAAGTTCACACTGGGGAGAGATTGTTCACCTGCTCCCAGTGTGGGAAGGGATTCACCACTTCATCCAACCTGCTGAGACACCAACGAGTCCACAAGTAACCACAGTGATTGGATTTTGCTGTTACTCACATTCCTGTTCATTTGGGTCTCTTTCTGCTGATAACAAACTCCAGCCTTTTTACAGGGGCTAATATTCTGGCTAAAAGTCAAATTATATTTGTGTGAAATACACAGCGTGTTGAAACTTTTTAATATCTCTGACACAAGTTAGTTCCTTTTGAAGTACTCTCGCTCTCCCCTGTCTCTTCCATCCTCACCTCCAACAAGAAGTGTGAGGAGCTTGTGGAGCTTCTTTGTGACTGAGATTGAGTAAATCCGATCAGCTGCCTCTGCTGCTTCCCTCCCTTCCACGAGCCCACCGGACCAAACTGTCTCTAAATTTCATCCTTTCCCGAGCTCTGAACCCACATCTTTCTCTAGTTTCTCTCCCATCTCCCCTCATGCCCTCTCAGAGCTCATCTTGTCCATGAGACCCAGCTCCTGCTCCATCGACCCTATTCCCGCTGAGCTACTGATCAGCCAACTACCCTGTGTCCATGGATATTGTCAACATTTCTCTCTCTTCTGTCCCTCTGTCCTTCAAAAACAGGGGCTGTTTAGCACAGGGCTAAATCGCTGGCTTTGAAAGCAGGCCAGCAGCACGGTTCAATTCCCGTACCAGCCGGCCCGAACAGGCGCCGGAATGTGGCAACTAGGGGCTTTTCATAGTAACTTCATTTGAAGCCTACTTGTGACAATAAGTGATTTTCATTTCATCTGCCATCATCACCCCCTCAATAAAACAAACCCTTGACCCTGCCATCCTTACAAATTACTGCCCCATCTTCAACTTCCCTCTCCTCTCCAAACTCTTTGAACATGTTGCTACCTCCCAAATCCTTGCCCATCTTTCCCAGAATTCCCATGTTTGAATCCCTTCAATCAGGTCTCTGCCCTGTCACAGTGAAATACAAGAGACAAACAGAATCTCACCCGGAGAGAAAGACAGACAATCCGGGAGCTTGGATCCAACACGGATATGTTCATAAGACCAGAAGACAAGGGTAGCAGCACAGTCATTATCGAGAGACAACAGTACCTGCTGGAGACAGACAGACAACCAAACAACATGAATCACAACACCAAGCTACCTAGACCCATATACCCGAGACAGGAAGGAGAATTGGAAATGGACTGGAAGAACTCAAAGACTCCAGACACATTAACCAAAAACAGATGGAATATATGAGGGGACAACAGGTAGAACCAAGGAAGTTCTACCTGCTCCTTAAAATATCCAAACACACAATAATAATCTTTATTATTGTCACAAGTAGGCTTACATTAACACTGCAATGAAGTTACTGTGAAAATCCCGAGTTGCCACATTCATGGGCCTGTTCAGGTCACTGAGGGAGAATTCAGAATGTCCAATTCACCTAACAAGGAAGTTTTTCGGGACTTGTAGAGGAAACCGGAGCACCCAGAGGAAACCCACACAGACATGGGGAGAACGTGCAGACTCTGCACATGTAGTGTCTCAAGCGGGAATTGAACTCGGGACCTGGCGCTGTGAAGCAATAGTGCTAACCACTGTGCTACTGTCAGGGAAATATCACCAGACAGACCCATCGGATCAGACTGTGAGAAGAAATCCATCCTACAGAATCATAGAATTTACAGTGCAGAAGGAGGCCATTCGGCCCATCGAGCCTGCACCAGCCCTCGGAAAGAGCACCCTACTTCAGCCCATGCCTGCACTCTATCCCCATAACCCAGTAACTCTATCCAAACTTTTTTTGGACAGTAAGGGGCAATTTAGCATGGTCAATCCACCTTACCTGCACATCTTTGAACGGTGGGAGAAAACTGGAGCACCAGGAGGAATCCCACACAGACATGGGAAGAACGTGCAAACTTCACACAGTCACTCAAGGCCGGAATAGCTGAAACATCAACACACTGCCACTGGTAGTTGAGGTACAGTGGTTCAATAAATATAATTAGTGGATTAAAAAAATGTATCAGAGGCGGCATGTGACGCAGTGGTTAGCACTGGGACTATGGCGCTGAGGAACCGGGTTCGAATCCCGGCCCTGAGTCACTGTCCGTGTGGTGTTTGCACATTCTCCCCATGTCTGCATTGGTTTCACCCCCACAACCCAAAGATGTGCAGGTTAGTTGGATTGGCCATGCTAAATTGGCCCTTAATTGGAAAAAAAAATTGGGTACTCTAAATTTATTTTTTTTAAAGGTGTATCATATGGAATAAAAACAGAAAATGTGAGATTATCTCAACAGGTCTGCAGCAGCATAGAATCCCTACAATGCAGGAGGCCACGGAGCCCATCGAGTTTGCACCAACCCTGCAAAAGAGCACCCCACCCAGACGCACTTCCCCTGCCCTCTCCCCGTAACCCCACTTGGACACTAAGGGGCAATTTTGTATAGCTAATACACCAAAGCTGCACATCTTTAGATAGTGGGAGAAAACTGGAGCACCCGGAGGGAACCCAGTCATGGGGAGAATGTGCAAACTCCACACAGTCACCCAAGGCTGGAATTGAACCCAGGTCGCTGACGCTGTGACAGCAGTGCTAACCACTGTGCCATCTTGCCACATCTGTGGTGAGAGAAACAGAGTTCACGTTTGTTGTCCCTTGTAACAGTTTTGTAAAAGGGTCAATGGACTCTAAAAAAAAGTCCACTGATGTGAAAAGAAAATGTTTCACTCAGAGGTTTGCACAGTAAGAAGTCTTACAACACCAGGTTAAAGTCCAACAGGTTTGTTTCTGTTGGACTTTAACCTGTTGTTGTAAGACTTCTTACTGTGCTCACCCCAGTCCAACGCCGGCATCTCCACACTCAGAGGTTTGACACAGAAAGCAGTTTCAGTCTGTGTGAAGCTCAATCTTCATCACACAAAGCCCACAGATTGATTGGCTGGAGGACCAGATCAGTCTGGTCCTCCAAATCGTCCCATTGGTGAACACCTCTCAGGCAGCCAATGAAGTTTTGAAACCCGCGCCCACGTGGCCAATGGGAAGAACTCAAAATGATGCAGAGCCTCAGCCAATGAGGGAGATATGGGATCAGCCCCACCCCTCATTCTCTCTAATTGGTTGGAAGTCCAGCCGCTCCTGCTCGGGTCTGCAGCCCCATCCCCTCTTCCTATTGGTCTTGACCTGCTGTCAATCACTGCCCGGGCATTGTGATGTGATGCATGTGCAGTGCGGCTCATGTCCAGGGACAGAGGCTTGATTGTCTCATCTTCAGGCGGGAAGGAGGCGCATAAGCGGAGGCAGCGTTAGGGGCAGTGGGTGGGAGGGGAGGCTTCACAAACACCCTGTGGAGGCCTCAAAGCTAAAACAAGAAATTACCGCTCCCGAGTTTACACCGAACGGGAAGGTTTTCCTGCGGAGCCTTTCCCCAGTTAACCACCACCATCCTCATTTGGGGCAAGGTGCAGCAGGGCGCATGCGCGGTGAGCCCTGTCCACTCAGCAGGACTGACAGTGATGGATTCTGGAAACTCCTTTCACAGGGGGTTACAAGGGGAGGATTTAAACACAGCAAAGTGAAATCAAACAAAACATTAAGAGCTGGGAGAGACACTTGATTAATCAGAACTTGGATATTATTGGCAAGCTTTGAGTTCCAGGTCAGTACCACTCTCCATGGGGGTTCACTATATGAGCAAACCAGAGACACAGGCTAGTGTTCTGGGGACAAGGGTTCAAATCCCATCATGGCAATTGGTGGAATGTAAATTCAATTAAGAATTTGGAATTCAATGTTCATCTCAGTATTCGTGACCGTGTATTCATTGTGGTGAGTTTGTGGGAAGGGGAGAGTGTATGGGACTGGGACTTGCAGCTCGGGAAACGAGAACAATAATTCTGCCCCGGGAACTAGAATTATGTGTTTTAAGTTTCTGTCCTGGACTAACCTCTGCAAATTGGTTTTATAGGGTCACAAGGAGTGGATTGACAGACAGGAAACTTAAATCAAACATCACATCAAGATCTGACAGTCAATTGATCAGGACCTGAATATCATTGGCTTTTGAATGTGGATGGAGAAATGTTTGTTCTGTCTGTGGGAAAGATTTCAAGCATCAGCGTGCCAGGAACAGCACCGGGACGGACACACCTCAGTGAGAGTGTTCCAGTGTAGGGACTGTGGCAAAGAATTTAATTACGCATCGTGTTGAAATTCACTGTTAATGGAAGACTTGTATTTCTTAAGCGCCTTTCACAACTTCAGGATGTCGAAATGTGCTTTACAGACAATGAAGTTCTTTTGAAGTGTAGTCACTTGTAATGTAGGAAATGCAGTCGTGAGATTGATAGCAATGATTGTGACCAGAGAATCTGTTCAGTGATGTTTTTAAAAAAATATATATTTTATTAAATTTCTCAAACATTTTCCCGTTTTTACAACTCAACAAGGGATTATACATTAACTAGTAAATAACATTATTTAAATAATATAGTGAACTAGCAACAAAAACTAAAAAGAGAAACAAATAGCAATAAAAAACACAGAATAGTGCTCCCCCCCCCCTGGGTTGCTGCTGCTGTCATTTCTATCTTTTCCTTATTGTTCTGCGAGATAGTCAAGGAACGGTTGCCACCGCCTGGAGAACCCCTGAGCCGATCCTCTCAACGCTAATTTTATTCGTTCCAATCTTATGAACCCTGCCATGTCGTTTATCCAGGCTTTCACGCCTGGGGGTTTCGCTTCCTTCCACATAAGTAGAATCCTACGCCGGGCTACTCGGGACTCAAAGGCCAAAATATCGGCCTCTTTTGCCTCCTGCACTCCCGGCTCTTCTGCAACCCCAAATATAGCCAACCCCCAGCCTGGCTTGACCCTGACCTTCACCACCTTTGAAATTACCCTTGCCACGCCCCCCAGAACTCATGCAGTGCTGGACACGACCAGAACATATGTGTATGGTTCGCCGAGCTTCCCAAGCACCTCCCACACTTGTCCTCCACCCCGAAAAACCTGCTCAGTCTTGCTCCCGTCATATGTGCTCTATGTAGGACCTTAAATTGAATCAGGCTAAGCCTGGCACACGAGGATGAGGAATTTACCCTACTTAGGGCATCAGCCCATAGCCCCTCCTCGATCTCTTCCCCCAGCTCTTCTTCCCATTTTCCCTTCAGCTCCTCTATCATCGCCTCCCCCTCGTCCCTCATCTCCCGGTATATTTCAGACACTTTGCCCTCTCCAACCCATGCCCCCGAAATCACTCTATCTTGGATCCCCTGCGTCAGGAGCTGCGGAAATTCCCTCACCTGTTGCCTCGCAAATGCCCTCACTTGCATATACCGGAAGGCGTTCCCCGGGGGCAACTTATATTTTTCTTCTAGCGCTCTCAGACTTGCAAACGTCCCATCTATAAACAGGTCTCTCAGCTTCCTAATTCCCGCTCGTTGCCAACACTGGAACTCCCCATCCATCCTCCCTGGGACAAACCTGTGGTTATTCCTTATCGGGGACCACACCGAGGCACCCGTCACTCCCGTGTCGCCTCCACTGCCCCCAGATCCTCACGGTTGCCACCACCACTGGGTTTGTGGTGTATCTTTTCGGGGAGAACGGCAGCGGCGCCGTCACCAGCGCTTTTAGGCTCGTTCCCTTACAGGACGCCATCTCCAGCTACTTCCACGCTGCTCCCTCTTCCTCCCTCATCCACCTACAGACCATCGACACATTGGCGGCCCAATAGTAGTCGCTCAAACTCAGCAGTGCCAGTCCCCCTCTGTCCCTACTGCGCTGCAGGAACCCCCTCTTTACTCTCGGGGTCTTTCCTGCCCACACAAAGCTCGTAATGCTCCTGTCTATTTTTTTAAAAAGGCCTTTGTGATCAGAATGGGGAGGCACTGGAACACGAAAAGAAACCTTGGGAGAACCACCATTTTAACTGCCTTCACTCTGCCCGCCAGCGGCACCATATCCCACCTCTTAAAGTCCTCCATCTGCTCCACCAGTCGCGTCAGGTTAAGTCTATGCAAGGTTCCCCAGTTCCTGGCCACCTGGATCCCCAGGTATCGGAAGTTCCTTTCCACTCTCCTCAGCGGCAGAGCATCTATCCCCCTTCCCTGTTCCCCGGGGTGTATTACAAAAAGCTTACTCTTCCCCATATTTAGTTTGTATCCCGAGAACTCTCCAAACTCCCTAAGTATCTGCATTACTTCTGGCATCCCCTCTACCGGGTCCGCAACATATAGCAGTAGATCTTCTGCGTAGAGCGACACTCGGTGCTCCTCTCCCTCTCTAAGCACCCCCCTCCATTTCTTGGAATCCCTCAGCGCTATGGCCAGTGGTTCAATTGCCAACACGAACAGTAACGGGGACAGTGAGCACCCTTGTCTTGTACCCCTATGTAGCCGAAAATACCCCGATCTTTGCTGGTTTGTGACTACGTTTGCCACCGGGGCCCCATATAAGAGTCTGGCCCATCTAATAAACCCCTCACCGAACCCAAACCTCTTCAGCACCTCCCACAGGTAGTCCCACTCCACCCTATCGAATGCCTTCTCTGCATCCATCGCCGCCACTATCTCTGCCTCCCCCTCTGGTGGGGGCGTCATCATCACCCCCAGCAACCTTCGTACATTAACATTCAGTTGTCTCCCTTTACAAACCCTGTCTGGTCATCATGCACCACCCCTGGGATACAATCCTCTATCCTTGTCGCCATCACTTTTGCCAGCAGTTTGGCATCTACATTTAGGAGTGAGATAGGCCTGTATGACCCGCATTGCAGCGGGTCTTTATCTCGTTTCAGAATTAGCGATATCGTTGCCTCCGACATTGTCGGGGGTAGCATCCCCCTTTCCTTAGCCTCATTAAAGGTTCTCGCCAAGAGCGGGGCCAACAGATCCATATACTTCCTGTAGAATTCCACCGGAAACCCGTCTGGTCCCGGGGCCTTCCCTGCCTGCATGTTCCCCAGTCCTTTAATCACCTCATCCACCTCGATTGGTGCCCCCAGGCCTGCCACCTCCTGCCCCATCACCTTCGGGAACCTTAGCTGGTTCAGAAAGTGTAACATTCCTTCTTTTTCCCCTGGGGGTTGGGACTTATATAGCCTCTCATAGAAGGTCTTGAACACCTCGTTCACTTTCCCTGCCCTCTGCTCCATATTTCCCGTTTAGTCCCTAACTCCCCCGATCTCTCTCGCCGCCATCCTCTTCTGAAGTTGGTGGGCCAACTGCCGGCTCGCCTTTTCCCCATACTCATATTGCATCCCCTGTGCCTTCCTCTGCTGTGCCTCTGCCTTTCCCGTGGTCAGCAGCTCAAACTCCGTCTGTAGTCTTCGTCTTTCTCTGTATAGTCCTTCGTCTGGGGCCTCCGCATATATTTTTTTATCCACCCTCAAAATTTCCCCCACTAATCTCTCTCTTTCTTTGCCCTCTTGTTTCCCCTTGTGGGCTCTGATGGAGATCAGCTCTCCTCTAACCACCGCCTTCAGAGCTTCCCATACTACCCCCACCTGAACCTCCCCATCGTCGTTGACCTCCAGGTATCGCTCAATACACCCCCTCACCCTTCCGCAGACCCCCTCGTCCGCCAGTAGTTCCATACCTAGTCGCCAGAGTGGGCGCTGCTCACTTTCCTCTCCTAGTTCCAAATCCACCCAATGCGGGGCGTGGTCTGAAACGGCTATGGCCGAGTACTCCGTTCCTGCCACTTTCGGGATCAGTGCCCTTCCCAAAACGAAAAAGTCTATCCGGGAGTTTACCTTATGGACGTGGGAGAAGAAAGAGAACTCTTTAGCCATCTGCCTGGCGAATCTCCACGGATCCACTCCCCCATTTGTTCCATAAATCCCTTCAGCACCTTGGCCGCTGCCGTCCTTCTCCCGGTCCTGGATCTGGACCGGTCTAGCCCTGGATCCAGCACTGTGTTAAGATCCCCCCCCCATTACCAGATTTCCCACCTCCAGGTCCGGGATATGTCCCAGCATTCGCTTCATGAATCCCGCGTCATCCCAGTTCGGGGCATATACATTCACCAGCACCACCGCCTCTCCCTGCAGTCTGCCACTCGCCATCACATCTGCCCCCACTGTCCACCCCTATTTTCTTAGCCTCGAATGATACACGTTTCCCCACCAATACTGCCACCCCTCTGTTTTTCGCGTCCAACCCTGAGTGGAATACCTGTCCCACCCATCCTTTTCTTAGTCTAACCTGATCCACCACCTTCAGGTGCGTCTCTTGGAGCATGACTATGTCCGCCTTCAGTCTCTTTAAGTGCACAAACACCCGTGCCCTCTTAATCGGCCCGTTTAAGCGTCTCACATTCCACGTGATCAGCCGGATTGGGGGGCCATTCACCACCCCCGCCTCGTTGACTAGCCATCCCCTTTTTTAGGCCATCTCCTCATCCAGATCCCGCGCACCCGTCTGTCCCCCAGGCAGCGTCTTCCCGCCCCGTTCACCTCATCTCTTACCAGCTCCCCCTTGCACTCAGCAGCAGCAACCCAGTTAATCCCCCCCCCCCCCCCCCCCCCCGCTAGATCCCCCTCTAGCTTGGTTACTCCCCCCATATTGCTTCCGGAAGTCAGCTAACTCTGGCTGACCTCGGCTTCCCCTGTTCACTCTTTGGCCTCCCTGCGTGTGGGGCTCCCTTCCTTCCTGCGCCCGTTTTCCCGCTATAATTTCCATAGCGCGGGAAAATACCCGCGCTTTCCTCTCGGCCCCGCCCCCTATGGCACAGTTCCCTCATTCCCCTTCCCTGTCCCGTTTTCCACCGGCGCCCACATTTCTTTGTGTGTCCCCCATCGGGGGGAGAGAAATTCCCCGTCCAACATTGCTGTACAATAGCCCTCCCCTTTCCCCACTTTACATTCCTGTACCACCACCTCGCTGCTTCTCTCCAAACATCAAACTCTCAAATCTAGTCCAGTTTCTCTTCTTGGATGAATGTCCATGCCTCATCCGCCATCTCGAAGTAGTGGTGCTTGCCCTGATGCGTGACCCACAATCGCGCCGGCTGCAGCATCCCAAATTTTATTTTCTTCCTATGGAGCACCGCCTTGGCCCGGTTAAAACTCGCCCTCCTTCTCGCCACCTCCGCACTCCAGTCCTGATACACACGTATCACCGCATTCTCCCATTTGCTACTCCGTGCCTTCTTGGCCCAGCTCAGGACCATCTCTCTGTCCGTGTAGCGATGGAACTTCACCACTGCTGCTCTTGGTGTTTCACCTGCCTTTGGTCTTCTCACGAAGACCTGGTACGCTCCCTCCACTTCCAGGGGGCCCGTTGGGGCCTCAGCTCCCATTAGCGTGCGGAGCATCGTGCTCACGTAAGCCCCCACATCAGCTCCCTCTGCTCCTTCGGGGAGATCTAGAATCCGCAAGTTTTTCCTCCTCGAGCTGTTCTCCAGGGCTTCCAGCCTTTCTATGCACCTCTTGTGTAGTGCCTCGTGTGTCTCCGTTTTTACCACCAGGCCCTGTATCTCATCTTCATTCTCGGCTGCCTTTGCCTTCACTCCACGGAGCTCCATCGCCTTGACCTTTTGTGTTTCCTTCAGAAACTCCTGCTGGTCCGGGCCCCATACCATCTGGGCTCCATCCACCGCCATCTTGCTTCTCCCTTCTCTTCTCTGCCGCTGCTCCAAAGGATCCTTCGCAATCTGGCCACTACCGCCGCTCCTTTCCATACACACCCGGGGGGGGGGACTCCTTCCTTCGTCACCCCACACTGGGTTAGGCCGAAAAAAATATCCGTTGGGGCTCCCGATAAGAGCCCAAAAGTCCGTTAGAACGGGAGCTGCCGAAATGTGCGGCTTAACAGTGCATCACCGCAACCGGAAGTCCAGTGATGTTTGTTGAGGGACAAATATTAAGCAGTAAACCAGGGAAAACTCCCCTGCTCTTTCGAATAACATCATGGGAACGTTTACACCCAACTGGGGGTAGATGTGGCCATAGTGGTCTGATCTGGATGACGGGACCTCTGACAGTGCAGTGCTCGCTCAGGACTGCATCAGACTGTCAACCTGGATTTGAAACATTTCTCATGTTTCTGGAGGTGGATTTGAACCCACAACCTCCTGAATTAAGGGATAAGAATGTGACCACTGAGCCACAACTAACACCTCATTGCTCTGGCTTATTTCAGTTCTCAGACCGTCCGTTATTCTCATTGACAAGTGGAAGATTTTAGTCCAGGAGTCACAAATTACCCAAAAAGGGGGTCAAAGTAATTGGTGATTTTAAAACATTTAATTAAGAAGCATCATTTAGATATGATACATAACTTAAATAGGCAGCAAATACATACAACCTGTAACAGGTATGAGGATGGATGTTTTATTTTATATTTTTGGGCAATATGTTATTCTACAAATAAGGATGTATGGCTGTGTAAATTATTAAAATAAGCTGGGGAAAGGTGAATGGAGACAACTGGTCTCGGAGAGTTGAGAAATCCGAGATAGAGGTGCTAAATATATTCATTTGTCTGAAGCTGTGGTGAAGTGGATTTATATGAAAATAAGTAAAGTTTAGAACTTTGCAGTAGGGGATAGACAGGGATTTGACTTTTAAGTTCAATTTCAAAGAGGAGTGAAGGGCTTTTACAGCTCGCAAGGGTTTTGAAAATAAAAAAGGGAAGGTTATTAAATTTTATTGAAGCCGAAAGGGAAGACAATAGGAATAGGAAAATCATGAAAGATGTTTATATTTTGGAAAGGTTAAGTTGAAAGCGGTTCTGAGGACAATAGAACTGAAGATGAAAGGGAGAAAGAATATTTGATGAAAGAAGTTAAACTGAGCTGTGTTCACTTGTGTGGGGAAGTGGGAACCGCTCTGTGCTGTGAGAAGGTGCGACGTTTGAATCAGCCATCCAATCAAAAAGGAAAAGTCTTTGGTTTATGAAGCAGTCTGGTTTCTGCGTATTCTTAGATTTCCACAGCAGCATTGAATGAGTGAGAAGTAGTCTGGTATACATACCTGTACTAAAATGACAGCAGTTTTGCCTTGGATAATATTATTGGAATTTTTTGGAGATACAATACAGAAGGAAGCGTTGCTAAGAAAGTGTTTACTTCTGGGTGGTGAGCAAGTGTTTTTTTGTGAGGGATGTTTTGTTTGACTATTTTTACTGTGTAACTGTAATCTTATATGCTTAAGTTTTATTAAGTACTATTTTTACTGTGTAACTGTAATCTTATATGCTTAAGTTTTCTTTTATCCTTGTTAATAAATCTAATTTTTAAACTCCCAAAAGTGTCACTGGAATTCTATGCTGCTGGGTTCAGTAGGTTTCTCCTTATTTCCAGAATACAATAAAAAGGGTTATGACCAGTCAGTCAGATTTCCCTTTGGGATTTGGCTTGCTCAGGGAATAACATCTGCTGTGGTCATAACACAGGAGAAAATGGCTTACTGGTCCCAGATTGGACAAATGGATGGGCAGAAGCAGGAGGATGCTGATCTCGGTGGCTGGAGGTGACACGTCTCCTCAGAATAATAATAATCTTTATTGTCATAAGTAGGCTTACATTAACACTGCAATGAAGTTACTGTGAAAAGCCCCTAGTCGCCACATTCTGGCGCCTGTTCGGGTACACAGAGGGAGAATTCAGAATGTCCAAATTACCCTAATGGTTTACTGGTCCCGGGTCAGGGGGTGCTGATCTCTGTGGCTGGAGGTGACAGTCTCCTCGGAATGGATTAATGGTCCGAGATTGGAGCCTTGTTGATGAAGCTGATCTCCACAGCTGGACTTGGCAGTTGTTTTTCCTTAATTGTCTTGAGCCAGAGTGTTCAGCTGAAGCCAACATGAATCTCTTTGAGAAGCTCTTTCCCATCTGAAGTGATTTTCCATCTCAAAAGCCCATTTATGTACCTTATTTCTGGGGGGGGGGGGGGGTTTCAATCACTTATTCTGTTGCCCATTCGCAAGGGGCAGATAATCAAGGTAATCAATCCATCCTACTTCTTTCAGAAGTCCATGAAGTTTGTTTCTCATGGCTTGCTCAGAAACACTGTTTGACCTTTCC
Organism: Scyliorhinus torazame; assembly: GCF_047496885.1. Taxonomy (NCBI): domain Eukaryota; kingdom Metazoa; phylum Chordata; class Chondrichthyes; order Carcharhiniformes; family Scyliorhinidae; genus Scyliorhinus; species Scyliorhinus torazame. The sequence goes on from NC_092711.1 coordinate 130,935,178, forward strand.
TCAGACAGTTGGTTTACACGTGGGTTAGGAGATCCCTCCAACCCATCAAATTTGTCTTGTTTCAGGTTCTGTTCCGGAGACATGTCCTTGGCAGAAATAACAGGCCTACACTGTCCTGTGTTTATTAACCAAGGAATATTTATTCAACAAGGTGAGAGGAAGAGATTAATGGTTATCCCTATGATATTAAAACAACTTTCTTAACATTTTAAAGATTTTGGGAGAATGATTTCTTACGGATCTCCCAATCTTGAAAAGGGAATATCCTTTGATTTTTCGCAACAGATTTTTGGCTAACCAAGCTATTTCTAAGCTATGAGCTTGTTTACCTAATTTCTTGATTACATATCACAGATAACGTACTAAAGCTACTGGAATGATCAGCAACACACAAATCAGAAGAATCAGCAACACAAACCCAAGACCTCCCACCAAGAATAAATACAAAAAGGTGGCACTTTCTTCCTTTCTCAGTCGCCTTGAGTCAAATTGTTTTGCCGAAGCCAGCATGGATCAACTTGAGCTGTTCCTTGTCTGATGTGATTTTCCCTCTTGTAATCCCATTTATATACCTTATTGAATTGTCTATTAACAAGGCTCAGATGTTCAAGGAATTCCCTTATTTTTCAATAAAAAATCTTTAGTCGTTTTGTGGCTCATCACTTGCTCGGACATCCTGTATTTTTTTTAGACTACCCAATTCATTTTTTCCAATTAACAGGCAATTTAGCGTGGCCAATGCTACCCTGCACATCTTTGGGTTGTGGGGGCGAAACCCACGTAAACACGGGGAGAATGTGCAAACTCCACAAGGACAGTGACCTGGGGCCGGGGTCGAACCTGGGACCTCGGTGCCGTGAAGCAGCAGTGCTAACCACTGTCCTGCCGTGCTGCCCTTCAGACATCCTGTTTAACCTTCACTCAGACAGTTGGGTTACATATGGGTCAGATCTCATTTCTTGATTACATACCAGAACTGAGAGACTAAAGCTATCGACTTTGATTCATCCTCCCACTTCCAGACTATCACACAATTCTGTATTATTGGCATGTCGTAAATACATATGGGCCGGGATTCTCCCCTACATGACGGGGCGGGGGGTCCCGGCGGGATGGAGTGGCGTGAACCGGTTCATTGGTCTAGGGGTAAGATTCTCGCTTCGGGGTTTGTGCTGCACGAAAATGTGAGGTCCCGGGTTCAAATCCCGGACGAGCCCTTTGATATAGGGCAGCAGGTTGCATTGTGGATAGCACAATTGCTTCACAGCTTCAGGGTCCCAGGTTCCAGGAAAGAGCACTCTACCCAAGCCCACACCCCCACCCTCCCCGTAACCCCACCCAGTCTTTTTTATTTTTGGACACTAAGGGCAATTTAGCATGGCCAATCCACCAAACCTGCACATCTTTGGACTGTGGGATGAAACCGGAGTAAACCCACGCAGACATGGGGAGAACGTGCAGACTCCGCACAGACAGTGACCCAAGCCGGGAATTGAACCTGGGACCCTGGAGCTGTGAAGCAACTCTGTTAACCACTATGCCACCGTGCTTCCGTAATTCTATCCTGATTGTTTTAAAGCCAATTTAACTATGAACTACATGTGTAGTTCACACATGGGAGAATGTGTAAACTGCACCGTCACCCGAGGTCAGATTCGAACCCGGGTTCCTGGAGCTGTGAGGTAGCAGTGCTAACCACTGTGCACCCTAGAGGAAGCTATTAGTTTACTTGTCTCATCTACACTTTCCTGACTTTCACTAGAATGGACAAGGATATCAAATTGATGTATTCCATGAACTATACCCAGGGTGAGTTATCCCAATTCCCATTTGGTGGTGTGATTTCCTCCATCTTTTAGTCTAAGTGGGTCATTCCATCAATCACCGTTCTCTCTCATTCAGGAACCCGGAGAGACTTTGCTGTCCAATTCAATATTCACACAATGGGGAGTTTTTACATCAGAGGCACAGGTATTTGCAATCAGTTTGGAGATAACTCTCATATCTCCCCCTCTCAAACAATGTGTCTTGTCAGTGGAAAGGGTTAACTGCTCTGCTTGTTTACAAAGGAGTTGGAGCAAAGATTCCCAATTGTGTTGACTTTATGTATCCTTTCTTTTCAGATCAAAGATGAACCAAACACCATTTTAAACTTTGGTTCTCCAATTCTTCTGCTATTCTTTTTTTCTTCGCCCAATTGGGGGGGGGGGGGGGGGGGGGGGGGGTGGGGGGCAGAATGGCACAATGGTTAGCTGCTGCCTCACAGAGCCAGGGTTTCGGGTTCAATTCTGGCTTTGAGTGACTGCCTGTGTGGAGTTTTCACAATCTCCCCGTATCTGCGTGGGTTTCCTCCAGGAGCTCTGGTTCCTCCAACAGTCCAAAGATATGCAGGTTAGGTGGACTGGCCATGCTAAATTGCCCCAATGGGTCCAAACGATGTGCAGGTTTGATGGGGCTATGGGAATATATGGCGGAGGAGTCGGCTGAGGGAGGGTGCTCTTTCAGAGGGTCAGTGCAGACTCGATGGGTTGAATGGCCTCCTGCACTGTATGACTTCAATGGTTAGTTTTTTTCCATTCTCCTTCAACCACCTTTCCAAATGACGAATGAATCTAAAGAAAAATAAACCAAGATAGTTACCTTTCACAGGTAAACTTCGACCTTCTTTGAGACTGAAGTTTATCTTCAGGGAATCCAACATTTTGGTGTCTTTTTAATTTGTTATGGGGATGTGTGTCGCTGGCTGGGCCAGCTTTTATTGCCGATCACTAATCCCCCTTGAACTGAGTGGTTTGCTAGGTTCACATTTAAGAGTCAACAACATTATTGTACATCACATGTACGCCAGATCAGATAAGGGTGGCAGAATTCCTTCCCTAAAAAGAGAAGGGTATTTACAACAATCAACAATGGTTACATGGTTATTGTTTGATGTTTAATTCCAGATTTTTATCACATTTTTATTTAATTCAGATTTCACCATCTGCCCTGTTGGGATTCGAACCCGGGTCCATTATTCTGGGTCTCTGGATTATTAGTCCAGTGACAATACCACTACACCATTGCCTCCCCTAATTGTTGAGGTAAATTATGATTCACACTGAAAGGTTTATTTTCACTCAGTAATTATAGAATTTCACTTTTCTCAGTACAGACGCTTTCGATAAAATGCCAATTGTTCAGTTCTCTTGTAGCTGGTGTGTGGAGAAGATCATGTTCACTGTAGATCTGTCAGCACAGAAACCGCACTGTGCTTCTGGATACACTCAGTCTGCAAGTAGATGGACATTTTTGAAACATGACCCCAGTGAAGATCATCAGTGATGCTAAAGAGCGAAATGTCCCTGTAGTCGCTGCAATCTCCTGTCACCGCTGTTTTTTACGTATTGTGATGGTGTTTGCATCACACATGTAGAATGACTCCTTCCTCCCAACAGAGACATAGGTGGGAACGATAGGACTTTCTGTGTGTGAGCAGCTCAGCTGGAATTCCATCCTTTCCGGGTGCCTTTCTGCTTGCTCAGCAATCAATGGCCTTTTCCAGCTCAAATGATGAGGGTTCCTTGTCCAACTCATTACGACAGGAAGCTGCTGGAGAGTCAAACAGAGGCTGGGAGATGTCCATCTCACACTCGTGTTCAACCCAGTGAGACATATTTACTTCTGTCGGTGAGAACTTCACCATCTGCCGATTTCAGGGGGGGATCTTTGATGACTGAAGGACAAAGTGCCGTCTTGATTCCAGCATACACAGCACAGGAATTTAATAATAATAATCTTTATTATTGTCACAAGTAGGCTTACATTAACATTACAATGAAGTTACTGTGAAAATCCCCTAGTCGTCACACTCCGGCGCCTGTTCGGGAACACTGAGGGGGGATTCAGAATGTCTAATTCACCTAACAAGCACGTGGTTCGGGACATGTGGGAGGAAACCGGCGCACCCGGAGTAAACCCACGCAGAGACGGGGAGAATGTGCAGACTCCGCACAGACGGGAATCGAACCATGAACCCTGGCATTGTGAAGCAACAGTGTTAACCACTGTGCTACCGTGCCGCCCACTGTCACAGGTAGTTTGGAATTGCTGACGTTGGCTGATCCAGTGTTGTATCTCCCTGTCTTTTACACAACTGTCTTGGCTACTTTCACATGATGCAGTGTTCTCGGTGTTGGGTTTATGTTGTACATCAGGCCGGCTTTGCTTTTTGCTTCAATGACAGATGTCAACTCTGCTGAGAGGCTCTCAAACCAGTCTTTGTTGTGGGTTCCACCTTTACCAAATGTTGCTGCTCTGTGTCTGAAATGATTCAACTCAGCAACTTCCAAACTTCATCAATATCAATGTTGATTGTTGAAACTTTTATTGATGTGCCTGAAACTATTTTACTATTTTGTTTCATATTCCTTGATAATTTAATTTCATAATGGAGGTGTCATTGTGAAGAATGTGTACATCAGTGAGAATTGTCATACAAGGATTAATCAGCACTTTCTCACTTGGGATGTTAATCAGCGGAATCTTCAGATTCTGAATTGTAGATTTTGCATCAAAGATCAATTGAAATTAAAAATTTATTATTTGACTATATAGGGGCTCATAGAGCACATAGAATACCCACAGTGCAGAAGGAGGCCATTCGGCACATCAAGTCTGCACCGACCCTCTGAAAGAGCACCCTACCTATGCCCAATCCCCCGCCCTCTCCCTATAAACCCACCTAACCTGCACATGTTTGGACTGTGGGAGGAAACCGGAGGACCTGGAGGAAGCCTGCGCAGGCATGGGGAGAACATGTAAACTCCACAGAAACAGTTGCCCAAAGTGGGAATTGAACCCGGGTCCCTGGCTCTGTGAGGCAGCAGTGCTGTGCCACCGTGCCGCTCCTGTTGGGAGTGCTTGAATTAAGGAGAAAGATCAGAGTTGGTGCTTTTAAAAAGGGACACTCCAGTCCCAAAAATCAGTGACATCGCCAGAATATGAAGCTGCAGCCAGTACTGGGAACGTTAACATCAGCAGAATCAAGCCAGCTGTTGTCAGACTGTCAATCTTGGGTGTGATTAACAGAAGCGATAACGGTAGAATCCAATCCCTGTCACTTGTGAAGTTGCTGGTGTCTCAGCAGGCTGGAGGATCTTGTGAATGTCTTTCCACACAAGGAGCAGGTGAATGGTCTCTCCCCAGTGTGAGTGCGTTGGTGAGTCAGAAGGTTGGATGACTGCCTGAAACTCTTTCCACAGGTAGTACAGCTGAATGGATTCTCCTCAGTGTGAATCCGGTGGTGTAACTGGAGTGTAAATAACCGAGCGAATCCCTTCCCACACACCGAGCAGGTGAATGGTCTCTCCCCAGTGTGAAGTCGCTGGTGTCTCACCAGATCGAATGACTGAGAGAATTTCTTCCCACACACGGAGCAGGTGAACGGCCTCTCCCCGGTGTGAGTGCGTTGGTGAGCAGTGAGGGTGGATGACTGCCCAAAACTCTTTCCACAGGAAGTGCAGCTGAACGGTTTCTCCTCAGTGTGAATTCTCTGATGTGTCCAAAGGCCAGATGACCGAGTGAATCTCTCACCACACACAGAGCAGGTGAACGGCTTCTCCCCAGTGTGAATTCGCTGGTGTGTTGCGAGGGTGGATGTACTGTTGAACCTCTTCCCACAGTAAGTGCAGCTGAACGGCTTCTCCTCAGTGTGAATTCTCTGGTGTAACATCAGGTAGGTTGTCTTGGTAAATCCTTTCCCACACACAGAACAGATGAATGGCTTCTCCCCAGTGTGAATGCGTCGATGGATTTCCAGCCGGAATGAAGACTTAAATCCTTTACCACAGTCCTTACACTTCCATGGTTTCTCCATGGTCCCGGTCTCCTCATGTTTCTCCAGGTTGGATGATCAGTTGAAGTCCTATCCCCAAACAGAACCCGTGTATGGTTTCTCCCCGCTGTGAATGGTGTGATGTTTTTTCAGGCTGTGTAACTAGTGAAACCTCTTTCCACAGTCAGTTCACTGGAACACTCTCACTCGGGTGTGTGTTGTGTGTGTCTCGGTGTTTTTCCAATCACACGGATGTTTGAAATCATTTCCCACAGACAGAACAAACATTTCTCTCTTCCACATTCAAAGGTTGATGAATAATCAAGTGACTCAAAACAAGATGCTTGATTTGAATCTTGCATCTCCAAATCTTCTCTTGTAATACCTGTAAAGGGATTTTAAAATATTCTCTGTAAATGCAGGATAGAAATTCTGAAGAGACAATTCTAGCTTCCCCATCCCGCACGCTCTCCCCCCATCTTGGGCTGAAATCCAAACCCACCTCACCATCTCCACCATTTATTTCTTCACTCCTAGCTTCCTCCCTCCATCTCCTACACCTGGGTTCAGTTCTCCAGCCCCTCTGTGCATTGGGAGAATAAAATCAAGAATATAATTTTCTCTCCTGGTCACTGGGACCCTTAAGTCCCGCCCACTCTTTGTTGATTCGAGCAAGATGTGCGCAGGTGAATCAAAAACCCAGAGCTGCAAACAGGTGACCTGCAGACACTTAAAAAAAATTATTTCATGAGATGTGGACATTGCTGGCTTGGTCAGCATTTATTGACCATTCCTAATTGCCCTTGGAGATGGGGCAGGGCGGGCGAGGGATTGCGGGCGGGCTTGTGGAGCTTCATATTGTTCACTTTTACTGATGGCTGAAGAGACCAATCTGTGAAAGCCAGTTTCTGCCATAAGTGTTACATATGAAGTGGTTCTCAGGTGTAGTTGTTGGTTTTGGTGTTGGCTCCTGTGCTGAGCAGCTGTAGTGACCATCTTCCATCTTGTGAATGTACCTGAGCCAGCGAAATCACCTCTGCTTGATGAGATCTCACCTTCTTGGGATATTTATCTTTCAGAGAACTGTCACACTGACGACTCTGTGCTTCCATGAGATGGCCAGAATGTGCTGCAAACGGTGAGGATGAAAGTTGCTGACCTTCGTGTCTTGATCGTTGTAACTTGTTCATGTTTCACAGACAAGACAACAAGGTGCTGAAACCTGTATCTTGGTGCTGAAAATCAGCCTGATGTTATTTCATGTACGATTCGGTAGTCGGCCAAAGGGGGAGCTGCTTTCCCTACACGTGTATTGAGGTGAGAACAGGTTTTACAGGAATGGTAGAGACAATTCATCAGTCTTTGCAACAGAGGGAAGTGGCCATGAAGGTGTGGCAGTTGATGGATCTTTTGGTGCTTGAGCAGCTCCACTGAGATTTGATCCTTACTAGGCCCCTTTCTGCTTATTGAATAATCAATGGACTTTGAGCTTCCTTGAGTGAACCATTACAGAAAGCTGCAGGAGAGTAAAACAGAGACTCTAATATGTCCGTCTCCCAGTACAGCTCACAGTCGTGTTCAACCCTGCGGGACATCTGTTTACTTCTGTCAGTTATTTCAAGGGGTCAACTTTACTGATGGGAGGACCAAGCACACTCTTGATCCCTTCATACACAGCAGAGATTTCCATTGTCACAGGCAGTTTGGATTCCTTGACATAAGTTGGTCCAGTGTTTACTTGCAGTATCTCCCTGTCCTTTCATGACTGTGTTATTGTCATATGATGCTGTGTTCTAGCTGTTGGGTTTCTGTTGTACATCAGGTCGGCTTTTCTTTTTGCATCAATGACAGATGTCATCACTGCTGAGTAGGTCTCAAACCAGTCTTTGTTGTGGGTTCCACCTTTACCAAATGTTGTTGCTGCTGTGTTAGAAATGATTCAACTCAGCGACTTCCGAACTTCATCAATGTCAAATTTCATTGACAAAGCTTTTATTGATGTGTCTGTATTTCACTATTTTGTTTCCTGTTCCTTAATAATTAATTTTCATAATGCGGGTATTACTGTGAAGAATATGCAAGTCAGTGAGAATTATTAGGAACGATTCATAAGCACCTACTAATAGGAGATGTTAATCAGTGGATTTCAGAAACTGAATTGTAGATTTTGTACCAAAGATCAATTGAGGATTGAATGAACAGTTCAAAGTTGTCTTCTAAAATTGTGCCTGGTTTGAGTTCTTGAATTAATGGCAAAAAAAAATCACAGACACTGTTTTGAAAAAGAGACATGAGAGGCTGAAAATCAGCAACACATCCAGAGTATAACATTTCTGTCAATAATAGTGATTGTTGCCATCGGCAAACACAAACTAAATATTGTCAGACTGTCAATCCTAGACATGATTAACATCAGGATTGAACTCCTGCAGACATTTACCAACCCGCTGATGTGACAGGTTAGATGACTGAATGAATCCCTTTCCACACACAGAGCAGGTGAATGGCTTCTCCCTTGTGTGAGTGTACTGTTGTGCCAGTAGGATGGAGGACTGAGTGAATCCCTTTCCACACACAAAGCAGGTGAATGGATTCTCCCCTGTGTGAGTGTGCTGTTGTGCCAGTAGGATGGAGGACTGAGTGAATCCCTTCCCACACACAGAGCAGGTGAATGGTCTCTCCCCAGTGTGAACTTGTTTGTGTGCACTGAGGTCAGGTAAACATTTGAACCTCTTTGCACAGGTGGTGCAGCTGAATGGCCTCCCACCAATGTGAACCCGCTGATGTGTCAGTAAGGTGGATGACACAGTGAATCCCTTCCCACACGTGGAGCAGGCAAAAGGCTCCTCCCCGGTGTGAACACGCTGGTGTTCAATGACACTGGATGAACTCCTGAATCTCTGTCCACAGGAGGTGCAGCTGAATGGCTTCTTCTCAGTGCGAATTCGCTGGTGTAGCCAAAGGCCAGATGCACGAGTGAATCCCTTATCACATTTGGAGCAGGTGAATGGCTTCTCCCCAGTGTGAAGTCGCTGGTGTGACATGAGGCAGGTCTGAATAAATCCATTCCCACCCACAGAGCAGATGAAAGGCCTCTCGCAAGTGTGGCTTCGACGATGGTTTTCCAGCTGAGATGGATAATAGAATTCTTTACCACAATCTTCACATTTCAAGTTTCTCCATGGCGTTCAGTCCAATGCGACTGCATCAGTGAATTTCCAGCAGGGATGGGTAATTAAATCGTTTACCACAGTCCACACATTTCCATGGTTTCTCTGCGATGTCTGTGTCCCTGTGTTTCTCCATTTTGAAGCCTCATCCACACACTGAACATTTATACAATTTATCGTCACTGTGATGTTTTTTCAGGCTGTGTAACTCTTTCCACAGTCAGTTCACTGGAACACTCTCACTCGGGTGTGTGTGTGTCCCTCAAGGTTTTTCCAGGCACACTGATGTTTGAAATCTTTTCCCACCGACAGAACAAACATTTCTCCTTCCACATTCAACAAAGATATTCAGGTACTGATGAATCTGTCAGATTTTGACATGATGTTTGATTTGATTTTCTGTCTGTAAATCCTCCCCTAATCCCCTGGAAAATGATTTGAAAAGAATGCGCACTGTAAGTACAGGATAGAAATTCAGAGTAGACAATTCTAGTTTCTCTGGAATATTCTTTCCCCAAATGTGTCAATCTCAGTCTCTGATGGGCAGCATTGTAGCACAGTGGTTAGCACTGTTGTTTCACAGTGTCCCAGGTCCGATCCCGGCTTGGGTCACTGTCTGTGTGGAGTCTGCACGTTCTCCCCGTGCCTGTCTGTGTTTTCTCCGGGTGCTCCGGTTTCCTCCCACAAGTCCTGAAAGACGCGCTGTCAGGTGAATTGGACATTCTGAATTCGCTCTCTGAGTACCCGAACAGGAGATGGAGTGTGATGATTAGGGGCTTTTCACAGTAACCTCATTTTTTGAAATTTCAGAGTAGCCAATTCATTTTTACTAATTCAGGGACAATTTAGCGTGGACAATCCCCCTACCCTGCACATCTTTGGGTTGTGGGGGCGAGACCCACGCAAACACGGGGAGAACGTGCAAACTTCACACGGACAGTGACCCGGGATCGAACCTGGGACCTCGGCACCGTGAGGCCGCAGTGCTAACCCACTGCGCCACCTTCACAGTAACTTCACTGCGGTGTTAATATAAGCCTACTTGTGACAATAACAAAGATTATTAGTTCTTTGTAAAAACTTTTTTAAAATTTGAAATTTTAGAGTGCTCAATTCATTTTTTCCAATTAAGGGGCAAATTAGCGTGGCCAATCCAGCCTACCTGCACATCTTTTGGGTTGTGGGGGCGAACCCCCCGGACAGTGACCCAGGGCCGGCATCGAACCCGGGACCTCAACGCCGAATATGATAACATTAAAGACCTGAGCCCTGCCCAAGATGGCGGCCGGTTGCCTGGGTAACCCTGGCCTGTCACCGTCTCCCCGACTCCCACTCGCAAGATGGCGGCGGCCGGTTGCCTGGGTAACCCGGGCCTGTCACCGTCGCCCCGACTCCCACTCGCAAGATGGCGGCGGCCGGTTGCCTGGGTAACCCGGGCCTGTCACCGTCTCCCCCATCCGCCCCGACTCCCACTCGCAAGATGGCGGCCAGTGAGCCCGCTCCCCCCGGGCCCGTCACCGCGGGCGGTGCAAACACTTGGCCTGCGGCCTCTTATTCGGGGCCTCGGGCCTACCGCAGAAGTTGATGACGTTTGCAGTGCAGCCGTGGTTTCCATTCCTACCCTGTGCCCACAATCTCCTCCCGGACCGTCCGCTCCTCCTCACTCTCTCACCATGACTGACACTGAGCATGCTCAGAGCACACGACCACGCTGCGCCTGCGCACTGGCCTCCTCCACTGACTGACAGGGGGCTTTCTGCAGCGCGGGGAAGTCAGGGGAGACCAGCCACCACAGAGAGCAAATCAAACCAGGAATATTGTTTTTCCCAGGTTGCAAATCAGAAGAACCATCGATAAGGAAGGCACTGGCCAAGAAGCGCAATGAGAGATTCGGACACTTTATTAAATACAGGAGCACATTGCACTGATAAGATATCAATTGGACATGGGCAGCCAGCAGTATGAGTACATACACATAGCCGTGCATGCACAGTATTTTACAACACGTGGTCATGGTAAATCATCTCATGAAAAAACAGTGATATATTTGTTTACTGTTCATAATATGGGATTGCACTCACGGTTCATGCAAAACACAGCTTCCCAGGATTATTAACCCACTCCCTCCAGACGTCTCTTATCTCCAAGAATCTCGGCATCACTTTTTTTTCGCATACACTCTCCCCCTTATACACACACACTCTCCCCTTCACACATACTCTCTCTCTCCCCCTTACACACACTCTCTCTCCCTCACACTCTCCCTCTCCCCCTCACACACACTCTCTCTCTCCCCCCCCCCTCACACTCACCTTCTCGCTTCCTCTCACACACACTCTCTCCCCCTCACACACTCTCCCCCTCACACACACACTCTCTCCTTCACACACACCTCGCTTCCTCACACACTCTCTCCCCCTCACACACACTCTCTCCCCCTCACACACACACTCTCTCCCCCTCACACACACTCTCTGTCCCTCTCACACACTCTCTCTCTCCCCCCTCATACACACTCTCTCACTCCCCCTCACACACACACTCGCTCTCCCCCTCACATACACTCTCTCTCCCTTTCACACACACTCTCCACCTCACTCACACACTTTCTCACTCCCCCTCACACACCCTCTCTCTCCCCCTCACATACACTCTCTCCCACTAACACACACTCTCTCTCCCCCCCCCCCCCCCACACACACACACACTCTCTCCCCCCTCCCACGCACTCTCCCCCTCACACACACTCTCTCTCTCACACTCTCTCTCCCCCTCACACACTCTCTCCGCCTCACACATACTCTCTCTCCCCCTCACACTCTCTCTTTCTCTCCCCCTCACACACATTCTCTCCCGCTCACACACACTCTCTCTCTCCACCTCACACACATTCTCTCATCCCCCACACACACCCTCTCTCTCTCCCCCCCCTCACAAACACTCTCTCTCTCCCCCCTCACACACACCCTCTCTCACCCCACACACACACTCTCTCCCCCTCACACACACTCTCTCTCTCCCCCTTCACACACACTCTCTCTCTCCCCCCTCACACACACTCTCTCTCCCCCTCACACACACTCTCTCTCTCCCCCTCACAAACCCTGGCTCTCCCCCTCACACACACTCTCTCTCACCCCCTCACACACTCTCTCTCTCCCCCTCACACACATACTCTCTCTCTCCCCCTCACACACATACACTCTCTCTCCCCCTCACACACACACTCTCTCCCCGTCACACACACACTCTCTCCCCCTTACACACACACTCTCTCTCCCCCTCACACACACCCTCTCTCTCCCCCTCACACACACACTCTCCCCCCTCACACACTCTCTCTCCCCCTCAAACACTCTCTCTCCCTCTCACACACACACTCTCTCACCCCCTCACACACACTCTCTCGCCCTCACACACTCTCTCTCCCCCTCAAACACTCTCTCTCCCTCTCACACACACACTCTCTCACCCCCTCACACACACTCTCTCTCTCGCCCTCACACACTCTCTCTCTCTCCCCCTCAAACACTCTCTCTCTCCCTCTCACACACTCTCTCTCTCTCCCCCTCACACACACACTTTCTCTCTCCCCCTCACACACTCTCACTTTCTTCCCCCCTCACACACACTCTCTCTCCCCCTCACACACACTCTCTCTCTCGCCCTCACACACTCTCTCTCTCTCCCCCTCAAACACTCTCTCTCTCCCTCTCACACACTCTCTCTCTCTCCCCCTCACACACACACTTTCTCTCTCCCCCTCACACACTCTCACTTTCTTCCCCCCTCACACACACTCTCTCTCCCCCTCACACACACTCTCTCTCTCCCCTTCGCACACACACTCGCTCTCCCCCTCACACACACCTCTCTCTCACCCCCTCACACACACCCTCTCTCCCCCTCACACACACTCTCTCTCTCCCCCTCAGACACACTCCCTCTCCCCCCTCACACACAATCTCTCTCTCCCGCTCACACACACTCTCTCTCCCTCACACACTCTCTCTCTCTCACACACACACTCTCTCTCTCCCCCTCACACACACTCACTGTCCCTCTCTCTCCCCCTCATACACACTCTCTCTCTCCCCCTCACACACACTCCCTCTCCCCCCTCACACACAATCTCTCTCTCCCGCTCACACACACACTCTCTCTCCCTCACACACTCTCTCTCTCCCCCTCACACACACTCTCTCTCTCTCCCCCTCACACACACCCTCTGTCCCTCTCACACACACAATCTCTCCCCCTCATACACACTCTCTCTCTCCCCCTCACACACTCTCCCCCTCACACACACTCTCTCTCTCTCTCACTCACAGACTCTCTCTCTCTCTCCCTCACACACCCTCTCTCTCTCTCTCACACACACCCTCTCTCTCTCTCTCTCACTCACACATACTCTCTCTCTCTCCCCCTCATACACACTCTCCCCCTCGCACACACTCTCTCTCTCTCACTCACACACACTCTCTCTCTCTCTCCGCATCACACACACACTCTCTCTTTCTCCCCCTCTCACACACACTCTCTCTCACCCTCTCTTACACACCCTCTCTCTCCCTCACACACTCTCTCTCTCTCCCCCTCACACACACACTCTCTCTCTCCCCCTCACACACACTCACTGTCCCTCTCACACACTCTCTCTCTCTCTCCCCCTCATACACACTCTCACTCTCCCCCTCACACACACTCCCTCTCCCCCCTCACACACAATCTCTCTCTCCCGCTCACACACACACACTCTCTCTCCCTCACACACTCTCTCTCTCCCCCTCACACACACTCTCTCTCTCTCCCCCTCACACACACCCTCTGTCCCTCTCACACACACTCTCTCTCTCCCCCTCATACACACTCTCTCTCTCCCCCTCTCACACTCTCCCCCTCACACACACTCTCTCTCTCTCCCTCACACACATTCTCTCTCTCCCTCACACACCCTCTCTCTCTCAGACTCTCTCTCTCTCTCCCTCACACACCCTCTCTCTCTCTCTCACTCACACACACCCTCTCTCTCTCTCACTCACACATACTCTCTCTCTCTCCCCCTCATACACACTCTCCCCCTCGCACACACTCTCTCTCTCACTCACACACACTCTCTCTCTCTCTCCCCATCACACACACACACTCTCTCTTTCTCCCCCTCTCACACACACTCTCTCTCACCCTCTCTCACACACCCTCTCTCTCCCTCACACACACACTTTCTCTCTCCCCCTCACACACACTCTCTCTCTCTCTTCCCCCTCACCAACACGCTCTCTCTCTCCCCCTCACACACACACTTTCTCTCTCCCCCTCACACACACTCTCTCTCTCTCTTCCCCCTCACCAACACGCTCTCTCTCTCCCCCTCACACACACACTCTCTCTCCCCCTCACACACACTCTCTCTCCCCCACACACACACTCTCTCTCCCCCTCACACACACACTCTCTCTACCCCTCACACACACTCTCTCTCTCTCTCCCCTTCACACACACGCTCTCTCTCCCCCCCTCACACACACGCTCTCTCTCCCCCCCTCACACACACACTCTCTCTCCCCCTCACACACACTCTCTCTCTCCCCCTCACACACACGCTCTCTCTCCCCCTCACACACACACACTCTCTCTCCCCCTCACACACACTCTCTCTCCCCCACACACACACTCTCTCTCCCCCTCACACACACACTCTCTCTACCCCTCACACACACTCTCTCTCTCTCTCCCCTTCACACACACGCTCTCTCTCCCCCCCTCACACACACGCTCTCTCTCCCCCACTCACACACACACTCTCTCTACCCCTCACACACCCTCTCTCTCTCTCTCACTCACACACACCCTCTCTCTCTCTCACTCACACATACTCTCTCTCTCTCCCCCTCATACACACTCTCCCCCTCGCACACACTCTCTCTCTCACTCACACACACTCTCTCTCTCTCTCCCCATCACACACACACACTCTCTCTTTCTCCCCCTCTCACACACACTCTCTCTCCCCTTCACACACACGCTCTCTCTCCCCCCCTCACACACACACTCTCTCTCCCCCTCTCACACGCTCTCTCTCCCCCCCTCACACACACGCTCTCTCTCCCCCCCTCACACACACACTCTCTCTCCCCCTCACACACACTCTCTCTCACCCCCTCACACACTGATGCGCAATCAATTACACTCAAGACAAAGTGATTTCATAACCGAAGGCTTTAATCTACTAGAACCTTTTCCCCAGCAGCTTCGATACAGAAAGTGAAGGCTGCTGGGACGGCACCATCTCTTATACCCCGCCTTCAGGGCGGAGATACGTAATACAGCCAATGGTAGACTCCTGGGTCTAACTAATGGTCATCAGCCTCTCAGGTACCACAATACCTGGTACTACCACATTCACTCCCTGTTAAAAAGAGCCCGGCGGTGGTGGTGGCCAGCGTTAATAGTCGCCTTTAGCATGGTATGACCAAGTTTGGAGGTATTGTGATGTCGAGGGTAATAACAAAGTGTTCATAGTGCAGCAATCAGTCGATCCGGCGGCCTGGTCGTCCTTCTGGAGCGTCTGGGCTTCGGTGGTGATTCTGATGGGGATCCCGGCGGTTGCGACTCCGGGAGCATGGTGTCGTCCTCCCTGGCAGCTTCGTCACCCCTAGGGGGAGCTGTGGGGGCAAAAGGTTGACAGGGAGGGGGGGCATCTGTAGGGGGCGTCGGTGGGTGGTCGTGCCTAGGCAGGAGCGGCGGGAGTACTGACCCTCCAGTGAGGTGCTGTGAGGTGGGGGTGGGGGCAATGGTTCGGGTGCGCGTGGGGTTCCGGTGGGCGCCAGGTCCCGAAGGGAGACTGTGTCTTGCCGGCCGTCAGGGAACGCCACGTAGGCATACTGGGGGTTGGCGTGCAGCAGGTGGACCCTCTCGACCAACGGGTCCGGCTTGTGCGCCCGCACGTGTTTTCGGAGCAGGACGGGTCCGGGAGCTGCCAGCCAGGTCGGGAGCGAGGTCCCGGAGGAGGACTTCCTGGGGAAAACAAGGAGACGTTCATGAGGTGTCTGATTTGTGGTTGTACAGAGCAGCGACCGAATGGCGTGGAGGGCCATCGGGAGGACCTCTTGCCAGCGGGAGACTGGGAGACTCCTAGACCGTAGGGCCAGCAGGACGGTCTTCCAGACCGTTCCGTTCTCCCTCTCTACCTGCCCGTTTCCCCGGGGGTTGTAACTGGTCGTCCTGCTCGAGGCGATGCCCCTGCTGAGCAGGAATTGACGCAGTTCATCGCTCATAAAGGAGGATCCCCTATCAGTGTGTATGTACGCGAGGAAACCGAACAATGTAAAGATACCCTGGAGGACCTTGATGACGGTGGTTGTGGTCATGTCCGGACAGGGGATGGCGAATGGGAACCGGGAGTACTCATCAATCACGTTCAGGAAGTACGTGTTGCGGTCGGTGGAGGGGAGGGGGCCTTTGAAGTCCATGCTGAGGCGTTCAAAGGGACGGGAGGCCTTTATCAGGTGCGCTCTCTCTGGCCGGTAGAAGTGCGGTTTGCACTCCGCGCAGATTTGGCAGTCCCTGGTGACTGTCCTGACCTCCACGATGGAGTAGGGCAGGTTGCGGGTCTTGACAAAATGGAAAAAACGAGTGACCCCCGGGTGGCAGAGGCCAATCTGCTTCGAAGGCAGTGTACTTGCGGTCACTAGTGCGGAGGGGTAGCTGGTGGTAGGTGGACTTGAGGTCCACTGTGGAGAAGACCTTGTATTGTGTGATCCTGTTTACCAGGTCGACTATGCGGGGGAGAGGGTACGCATCCAGCTGCGTAAACCTGTTGATGGTCTGGCTGTAGTCGATGACCATCCTCTGCTTTTCCCGGTCTTTACCACCTCTATTTGAGCTCTCCAGGGACTGTTGCTAGCTTCGATGACCCCTTCCCCAAGCAGCCTTTGGACCTCTGACCTGATAAAGGTCCGGTCCTGGGCACTGTACCGTCTGCTCCTGGTGGCGACGGGTTTGCAATCCGGGGTGAGGTTCACAAACAGGGAAGGCGGGTCGGCCGCAGACAGTAAGGGGAGGTATAGGGCCGCCGAATTTCACGGTCAGGCTTTGCAAATGGCATTGGAAGTCCAGTCCCAGGAGGGTAGCCGCGCAGAGGTACGGCAGGACATAAAGGCGGAAATTGTTGAATTTCCTGCCTTGGACAGTGAGGTTCGCTAGGCAGAACCACTTTATCTCCACCGAGTGTGACCCGGAAGCCAGGGAGATCCTTTCATTTACAGGGTGGGTAACAAGCGAACAGCGCCTTGCCGTGTTGGGGTGAACAAAGCTTTCCGTGCTCCCAGAGTCAATTAGGCAAGACATCTCGTGGCTGTTGATGAGGACCATCGTTGTAGCCGTTGCGAGTGTCTGGGGTCGACTTTGGTCCAGTGTCACCGAGGCCAGATGAAGCAATTGCGAGTTCTGGTCATGCAGCGTGTAGTCTTCATTATCATTATCATAGAATTTACAGTGCAGAAGGAGGCCATTCGGCCCATCGAGTCTGCACCGGCTCTTGGAAAGAGCACCCTACCCAAGATCAACACCTCCACCCTATCCCCATAATCCAGTAACCCCACCCAATACTAAGGGCAATTTTGGACACTAAGGGCAATTTTGCATGGCCAATCCACCTAACCTACACATCTTTGGGCTGTGGGAGGAAACCGGAGCACCCGGAGAAAACCCACGCACACACAGGGAGGATGTGCAGACTCCGCACAGACAGTGACCCAAGCCGGAATCGAACCTGGGACCCTGGAGCTGTGAAGCAATTGTGCTAACCACCATGCTACCGTGCTGGGGGCCTGGGGCCCCATCCAAGATGGCGTCACTCATGGGTCGCACATGGTGTTCGGGGATGAACAAGACGGCGGCGCGATGGACAAAATGGCGTCGCCCACCCGTCCAGCGTGGGGTGCGGGGGGGCAAGATGGCCGCGTCCGTGGGTCGCACGTGGCTCCAGGATATTGGGGTGGCAGTGAGCGCTGGCCGGTCGGGGCCTGAAGGGGGGGTTGCCGCGGTGGTCCATAGTCGCTGGAGACCGCGGCCATGGCGCGGGCCTGGCAGACCCCCACAAAGTGGCCCTTCTTGCCGCACCCTTTTCAGGTGGCGGTGCGGGCCGGGCAGCGCGGGTGGGGATGGTTCGCCTGCCCGCAGAAGAAACAGCGTTGGCCGGCGGCGATAGCGGGCTGTCTCGCCGCGCAGGCCTGCGGGGTCAGGGGGAAGGTCTGAGGGGCTGCCGCTGCGGGGTGCCACACAGACCAGGGGGCCGCCGCGCGATCGGGTGCAAAGAACAAAGAACAAAGAAATGTACAGCACAGGAACAGGCCCTTCGGCCCTCCAAGCCCGTGCCGACCATGCTGCCCGACTAAACTACAATCTTCTACACTTCCTGGGTCCGTATCCCTCTATTCCCATCCTATTCATGTATTTGTCAACATGCCCCTTGAATGTCACTGTCGTCCCTGCTTCCACCACCTCCTCCGTCAGCAAGTTCCAGGCACCCGCTACCCTCTGCGTAAAAAACTTGCCTTGTACATCTACTCTAAACCTTGCCCCTCGCACCTTAAACCTGTGCCCCTAGTAATTGACCCCTCTACCCTGGGGAAAAGCCTCTGACTATCCACTCTGTCTATGCCCCTCATAATTTTGTAGACCTCTATCAGGTCGCCCCTCAACCTCCGTCGTTCCAGTGACAACAAACCGAGTTTATTCAACCGCTCCTCATAGCTAATGGCCTCCATACCAGGCAATATCCTGGTAAATCTCTTCTGCACCCTCTCTAAAACCTCCACATCCTTCTGGTAGTGTGGCGACCAGAATTGAACACTCTACTCCAAGTGTGGCCTAACTAAGGTTCTATACAGCTGCAACATGACTGCGCGTTTTTGTAGGCCACGTCCATGGACCCTGCCGGGCCCGTGCCTCTCTAAGTCCCAGAGTGTCCCTTTCTAGGAGTCTTCGGCGGATATCGGGGGAGCTCATACCTGCTACGAAAGCATCCCTGATTAAAAATTCCGTGCGCTCGCTCCCCGAAACGTGCGGGCAGCCACAGTTTCGGCCCAGCACCAGTAGCGCCCGGTAGAAATCTTCCAACGTTTCCTCGGGGCTTTGCCGCCTAGTCGCAAGCAGGTGGCGAGCGTAGGCCTGGTTTACAGGGTGGATATAATGTCCTTCTAGCAGTTCGATAGCGGCAGCATAGTTCTCCGCCTCCTCGATAAGGGGGTAGATCCCAGGGCTGACCCGGGAGCGCAGGAGATGCAACTTCTGTCCTTCCGTAGGGGTGCCTACGGCCGTGTCGAGGTAGCCCTTAAAGCACGCCAGCCAGTGTTTAAAAATAGCAGCAGAGTTCTCCGCGTGGGGGCTGAGCTGGAGGCACTCCGGTTTGATTCGGAGATCCATCCTTCCAACTTAATTTGTAGTAGATTAAATTGATGCACAATCAATTACACTCAAGATGAAGTGATTTCATAACTGAAGGCTTTAATCTACTAGAACCTTTTCCCCAGCAGCTTCGATACAGAAAGTGAAGGCTGCTGGGACGGCACCATCTCTTGTACCCCGCCTTCAGGGCGGAGATACGTAATACAGCCAATGGTAGACTCCTGGGTCTAACCAATGGTCATCAGCCTCTCAGGTACCACAATACCTGGTACTACCACACACACACACTCCCTCTCCCCCCTCACACACACTCTCTCTCTCCCCCTCACACACACTCTCTCTCCCCCTCACACACACTCTCTCTCCCTCTCACACACACTCTCTCTCTCTCTCCCCCTCATACACACTCTCTCTCTCCCTCACACACACTCTCTCTCTCCCCCTCACACACACTCTCTCCCCCTCACACACACTCTCTCTCCCTCTCACACACACTCTCTCTCCCTCTCACACACACACACTCTCTCTCCCTCTCACACACACTCTCTCTCCCCCTCACACACACTCTCTCTCTCCCTCACACACACTCTCTCTCTCTCTCCCCATCACACACACACACTCTCACTCTCCCCCTCACACACACACTCTCTCTCTCCCCCTCACACAGACTCTCTCTCTCTCCGCCTCACACACACTTTCTCTCTCTCCCCCTCACACACCCTCTCTCTCTCCCCTCTCACACACACTCTCTCTCCCTCTCACACACACACACTCTCTCTCCCTCTCACACACACTCTCTCTCCCCCTCATACACACTCTCTCCCCCTCACACACACTCTCTCTCTCCCTCACACACACTCTCTCTCTCTCTCCCCATCACACACACACACACTCTCTCTCTCCCCCTCACACACACACTCTCTCTCTCCCCCTCACACAGACTCTCTCTCTCTCCGCCTCACACACACTTTCTCTCTCTCCCCCTCACACACCCTCTCTCTCTCCCCTCTCACACACACTCTCTCTCCCCTCACACACACACTCTCTCTCTCCCCCTCACACACACACTCTCTCTCCCCCTCACACACACTCTCTCTCCCCTCACACACACGCTCTCTCTCCCCCTCACACACACTCTCTCTCCCCTCACACACACGCTCTCTCTCTCCCCTCACACACACACGCTCTCTCTCCCCCTCACACACACAATTGATTACGCATCAACTTATTACAGTCAGATTTTTCACAGAATGGGTATCAGAATTAAGCCCGATCGCCTGCAGCTGGATCCGCACTTGCCCGACGCTAGAAAATACTTTACTCACTGGCTAGCATGTTTTGAGGCCTACATCAAGGCTGCGGACCCCGAGCCAACGGAGGCTCAGAAGATAAACGTCCTGTACTCCAGACTGAGCTCCAGGGTGTTCCCGTTGATCCAAGACGCCACGAATTGCACAAAAGCAATGGAACTCCTTAAGGAACACGCTCTTCGCCAGGCATGTACTCGCCACCCGCTCGCAACTACCTGGTGAGTCCATCGAAGACTTCTGGCAGGCCCTAATTCCACTCGTCCGGGACTGTGACTGTCAGGCCGTTACGGCCGCCGAACACGTGAATCTCCTCATGCACGATGTCTTCGTGACGGGGATTGCGTCAGACCGCATCCGAGAACGATTACTGGAAGGGGCCACGCTCGAACTGGCGGAGACGGAAACCTTGACGCATCCCGTAACGTACAATCGTACCCCTCCCGTCGCGCTGCCCACCCTTCTACCCCTTCCTACCCCTCCTGGAACCCGCCGACGACCCTCAGCCGGGGCCCTGCCTTCCCAATACGCCTGCGCCGCACGCCGATCCGCGCACCCCGGGGGTCCCCGCTGCTACTTCTGCGGTCAGCAGAAGCATCCCCGCCAATACTGCCCAGCCCGCACTGCAGTTTGTAAAGCCTGCAGTAAAACGGGCCACTTGGCGGCTGTGTGCCAGGCCTGCGCAGTCGCTGCGATCGTGCCCCCTCCCCCAATCCAGACGCACAATGGGAGCCGCCATCTTCTCCTCCCGGGTCCATGTGCGACCAACGGGCGCCGCCATCTGGTCCCCCTTCGGCCACCTGCGCCCCATGGGCGCCGCCATCTTGTCCCCCGCAGGGTCTCCGGACATCCCGACATCGGAACCGCGCACGCTCGCTACCCGAAGCATCCGCTGGCTGCCCGCAGCTCGCTTCGATGACGCTGGACCAATCTCACCCGCACAACCTGGCCACTGCGTCGACGACGGTTAAAATTAACGGCCACGCGACCTCGTGCCTGCTGGACTCCGGGAGCACCGAAAGCTTTGTTCATCCAGATACCGTAAGGCGCTGCTCCCTCGCGGTCCACCCTGACAATCAAAGGAGCTCCCTAGCATCCGGATCCCACTCCGTCCCGATCCGAGGTTTTTGTACAGTCACCTTCACGGTCCAGGGCGTAGAATTTAGTAACTTCCGCCTCTATGTCCATCCTAATCTCTGTGCTGCACTCCTGTTGAGCCTGGACTTCCAGTGCAACCTTCAGAATCTCACCCTCAAATTCGGCGGGCCCTTACCCACCCCTTACCGTTTGCGGCCTCGCGACCCTCAAGGTCGATCCCCCCTCCCTTTTTGCAAATCTAACTGTGGATTGTAAGCCCGTTGCCACTAGGAGCAGACGGTACAGCACCCAGGACAAGACCTTCATCAGGTCCGAAGTCCAGCGGCTGCTTGAGAAGGGTATTATAGAGGCCAGCAACAGCCCCTGGAGAGCCCAAGTGGCAGTGGTTAAAACTGGGGAGAAACACAGGATGGTCATGGACTACAGACCATCAATCGGTACTCGCAGCTCGACGCTTACCCCCTCCCACACATATCTGATATGGTCAATCAGATTGCGGTACCAGGTCTTCTCAACAATTGACCAGAAATCCGCCTACCACCAGCTTCCCATCCGGAAGTCGGACTGGCCATACACGGCCTTCGAGGCGGACGGTCGCCTCTACCACTTCTTTAGGGTCCCTTTTGGTGTAACAAATGGGGTCTCGGTCTTCCAAAGAGAGATGGACCGAATGGTTGACCAGTACGGTTTGCGGGCTACCTTTCCGTACTTAGATAATGTCACCATCTGCGGCCATGACCAGCAGGACCACGATGCCAACCTCGATAAATTCTTCCGCACTGCCACTCTTCTCAACCTGACCTACAACAAAGAGAAGTGTGTGTTCAACACGACCCAGTTAGCCATTCTCGGCTATATAGTCCAAAACGGACCTCTCGGGCCCGACCCCGACCGCATGCGCCCTCTCATGGAACTTCCTCTCCCCCACTGCCCCAAGGCCCTCAAACGCTGCCTGGGGTTCTTTTCCTACTACCCTCAGTGGGTCCCAAACTATGCGGACAAGGCCCGCCCACTCATTCAGTCCACCCTATTCCCCCTCGCGGCCGAGGCACAACACGCTTTCGCCCGCATCAGAGCAGACATCGCCAAGGCCGGGATGCGTGCAGTGGACGAATCACTGCCTTTCCAAGTAGAAAGCGATGCTTCAGATGTCGCCTTTGCCGCCACTCTAAACCAGGCAGGCAGACCCATGGCATTCTTTTCCCGCACCCTTCATGCCTCTGAAATTCGACACTCATCCATCGAAAAGGAGGCCCAAGCTATCATTGAATCTGTGCGGCATTGGAAGCATTACCTGGCCGGTAAGAGATTCACTCTCCTTACGGACCAACGGTCGGTAGCCTTCATGTTCAATAACACACAGCGGGGCAAGATAAAAAATGATAAAATCTTGCGGTGGAGAATCAAGCTCTCCACCTATAATTACGAGATCTTGTATCGCCCCGGTAAACTCAACGAACCCCCAGACGCCCTCTCCCGAGGTACATGTGCCAGCGCACAAGTGGACCAACTCCGGGCCCTACACGACAGCCTTTGTCACCCGGGGGTCACTTGATTGTACCATCTGGTCAAAGCTCGCAATCTGCCCTACTCCGTCGAGGAAGTAAGGACAGTCACCAGGGACTGCCAGGTCTGTGCAGAGTGCAAGCCGCACTTCTACCGGCCAGACTGTGCATGCCTGGTGAAGGCTTCCCGCCCCTTTGAACGCCTCAGCGTGGATTTCAAAGGGCCCCTCCGCTCCATCGACCGTAACACGTACATTCTCAGTGTGGTCGATGAGTACTCCAGATTCCCCTTCGCCATCCCATGCCCCGATATGACGTCTACCACCGTCATCAAGGCCCTCAGCACCATCTTCGCTCTGTTCGGTTTCCCCGCCTACATCCACAGTGACAGGGGATCCTCATTCATGAGCGATGAGCTGCGTCAGTTCCTGCTCAGCAGGGGTATAGCCTCCAGCAGGACGACCAGCTACAACCCCCGGGGAAACGGGTAAGTAGAACGGGAGAATGGGACGGTTTGGATGGCCATCCAGCTGGGCCTAACGTCCAGGAACCTCCCAGCCTCTTGCTGGCAGGATGTCCTCCCTGACGCTCTACACTCCATCCGGTCACTATTGTGCACCGCCACTAATAACACACCCCATGAACGTGTTTTTACCTTCCCCAGGAAGTCCACATCCAGGGTGTCGCTCCCGACTTGGCTCGCTGCTCCAAGACCGGTCCTTCTCCGTAGGCACGTCCAATTCCACGAGGCGGACCCCTTGGTGGACGGGGTTCACCTGCTCCACGCCAACCCTCAATATGCCTACGTTGAGTTCCCCGACGGCCGCCAAGATACTGTCTCACTCAGGGACCTGGCACCGTCAGGTTCCACCCCAACACCCCCCCCCCCCCACCAATGCGCCCCCTCCCTCCTCCCACCGTGCCGCCAATATTGACCCAACCAGAGCAACCCCCCCCCTCCCCTTTTCCGCACAAGAGGATGAAGAGGACTTCTGCACGCTCCCGGAGTTCCCCAATGACTGGCCAGCATCAGCACCGCCATCGGTGCCACCTCCACCACCGCCAGCACCGACTTCGCCGCCACCGTTACGCCGTTCCCAACAAAGCACCAAAGCACCGGACCGGCTGAACCTTTGGCGGACTCCAGACAGTCAACATGGACTTTTCTTTCCCTACCACTGTACATAATTGCACTAATTGTATATAGTTTCACGTCAGCCCCGCCAGACTCATTATAACAGGAGGTGAATGTGGTGAACCACTGTATTAGGAGATGTAAGGTAGGACCTGCGCTACAGGTTTGCCGGTAGCTCCTGCCGGCTGGCTCCGCCCAGGGAGAACTGTATAAATATGCATGACCTCCAGTGCCCTGCCATTTCGCCAGCTGCAGCAGGAGGCCACGCATCTGACTGTAATAAAGCCACAGTTGTACCCAACTTTAGTCTTTGTGCAATTGATCGTGCATCACCCCTCACACACACACTCTCTCTCTCTCCCTCACACACACACTCTCTCTCAACCCCTCACACACAGCCTCTCTCTCCCTCACACAAACACCCTCTCTCTCCCTCACACAGACACACTCTCTCTTCCCCTCACACATTCTCTCTCTCCCCCTCACACACACACACACTCTCTCTCTCCCTCACACACACTCTCTCTCTCTACCCCTCACACACACCCTCTCTCTCCCTCACACACACACACTCTCTCTTCCTCTCACACACACGCACTCTTTCCCTCACACTTTCTCTCTCCCTCTCTCAAACACTCTCTCCCTGTCACACACACACTCTAACTCTCCCCTCACACACTCACACATTCTCTCTCTCCCACACACACACACTCTCTCTCCCTCACACACATACACACTCTCTCTCCCCCTCTCACACACTCTCTCTCTTTCCCCCTCACACACACACTCTCTCTCTGCCTCACACACACGCTCTCTCTTTTTACCCCTCGCGCACACTCTGTTCCTCACACACACACGCCCTCTCTCCCTCTCACACTCTCTCTCTCCCCATCACACACACACTCTCTCTCTCACATACACTCTCACTCTCTCCCTCTCCCCATCAAACACACACTCTCTCTCTCCCCCTCACACACTCTCTCTCTCCACCTCACACACACTCTCTCTCCCCCTCACACACACACTCTCTCTCTCACACACACTCTCACTCTCTCCCTCTCCCCATCAAACACACACTCTCTCTCTCCCCCTCACACACTCTCTCTCTCCACCTCACACACACTCTCTCCCTCACACACATACACACTCTCTCTCCCCCTCTCACACACTCTCTCTTTCCCCCCACACACACACTCTCTCTCTGCCTCACACACACGCTCTCTCTTTTTACCCCTCGCGCACACTCTGTTCCTCACACACACACGCTCTCTCTCCCTCTCACACTCTCTCTCCCCATCACACACACACTCTCTCTCTCACACACACTCTCACTCTCTCCCTCTCCCCATCAAACACACACTCTCTCTCTCCCCCTCACACACTCTCTCTCTCCACCTCACACACACTCTCTCTCCCCCTCACACACACACTCTCTCCCCCTCACATGTTAAGTAATGGGTTAAGCAACATTGCAATTAGTTGTCTCATTTATGTTAAGTAACCATTAATTGACACTGATATGTAAAGGGGCTTCAGATGGCCTCTGTCAGGTGATGTATAGTTAAAGTTTTGTGCAAAGGCTGTTGGAATGAAATAAATGTGTGTTTGTGAAAAAGGAACAGAATTTTAGACTCTTCATATCACAGCAACTAAAACGTCCAACAATTGGTTGCAGAGGATGGTTGCTGTGTAAATGTGAAGGGTTGAAAGATACAACTTTTCCAGATCAAACCAAGGAGTGAGTGAGAAAAAAAAAGGGATATATGGCTGAACCGAGGATAAAGATGGCTGGATATGACTATCCTCCCTTATTTTCTGAAAGGGAATCGTACGACCAATGGAGAAGTGCAGTAGTTATGTGGACTAAGGTAACTGCTTTGGGAAAGAGAAAACAAGGTATGGCATTGGCTCTTTCTCTACCATATGGCAGTAAAATCCGAAACAAAGTGCTTCCTGAGCTGGAATTGGAAGAGTTAGACTCAGAAGAAGGTCTGGAGACTTTATTACATTATATGGATAAGATTTACAAGAAAGATGACTTGTTAAGTGCGTATGAAGCATGGTCGGATTTTGATAAAATCCAGAAAATGGAGGATATCTCCATGGAAGACTATATAATGGAATTTGGCAGACTATATAAAAGGCTGCAGAAATACAACCTGGAATTTCCACAGTCTGTGTTGGCCTTTAAATTACTTGACTGTGCTAGAGTGAGCAACATGGATAGGCTCCTGGTTTTGACAGGAGTTCAGTTTACTGATAAGGATACCTTATCCAAACAGATGACAAAAGCTTTCCAAAAGTTTCTGGGGAAACATTCGATTCCGATGGCTCTGATGACCCAAATAGGTCAGTCTGCAATAAGGCAGAATATGGCAGATACACTACTAACAGGATGGCAATATCGTATGGCTACGAACAGGGCTCAAGACTATAGAAGGAGACCGAGACAAGGAAATTATGAAGACAAAAACCCAGTTAGAACCTACAAAAGGAAGATTAACCCCAGAAATGCACGGGGCATGATAAATCGATGTTTTCGATGTGACTCTCAATACCATTATGCTTTCAACTGTCCAACTTGTTATGATAGTGTTTGAAGTGACACATGACATGGAAGAGTCAGAAGAGGAAAACAATAGTGACCAGAAAGAAGGCATTGTCCTATTGACAAGCAGTTTTACGCCGGTAATGAGGGTGTTGGTTGCAGAATCCTTCAACTGTGCCGTATTGGACAGTGGCTGCACATCTACTGTGTGTGGGATTGACTGGTTAAAATGTTATCTGGACTCCTTGAATGCTGAAAATCGTAACAAGGTTAAGGAATTTGAAAGTTCCACAAGTTTCAGGTTTGGGGATGATAATACTCTGAAGTCGCTGAAAAGAGTGGTGATCCCTTGCAATATTGCCGGAGTGAATCATTTCATTAGCACGGATGTTGTATCAAATGAGATACCTTTGCTTCTGAGCAGTCCGTCGATGAAGAAAGCACACATGAAACTGGATATGGAACAGGATAAGGCATCAGTTTTTGGAAAGACGGTGGACTTACAATTTACACAGTCGGGACACTATTGTATTCCATTACTGACAAATAATATTTCAAGTAGAGTGGTTAAGGATGTGTTAATGGCAGTTGAAAATGGGACTTTAGCTGATAAAAAGCTTGTGGTATTAAAACTGCATAGGCAATTTGCACATCCGTCTCCTCGGAGGCTGAAAATTTTATTAAAGGATGCAGGGGTAAGGGATGACGACTATACTAAACTGATAGAACAGGTAAGTGACCGCTGTGAAGTTTGTAGGAAGTACAGGACACCAGCACGACCGATAGTAACCCTACCTTTGGCCAGGGAGTTTAACGGCATTGTGGCCATGGACCTTAAGATCTGGGATAAAGCAAATAATATATTTATTTTGCCCTTTGTAGATTTAGCAACCAGATTTAGTCAATCAACGATTGTACGAAGTAAAGAAAAGAGAGTAATTATGGATCAAATCGTGGAAAAATGGATAGGGACAGGAATGGGTCCACCGGCAAAATTCCTTACGGACAATGGCGGAGAATTTGCTAATGATGAGTTTCGGGATATGTGTGAAAACATGAATATCAGAGTTATGAATACGGCTGCAGAAAGTCCATTTAGTAATGGTGTCTGTGAAAGAAATCATGCTGTCATCGATGACATGCTTTGGAAAATTTTGGCAGATCGACCAAATTACAGGCTAAATTCAGCTTGAGCATGGGCAGTACATGCAAAGAATTCATTGCAGCTGGTTGGGGGCTATAGTCCTTATCAATTAGTGTCTGGTAGAAATCCTAAAATTCCGTCCATTTTGGATGACCAGCCTCCAGCTTGGGAGGGGACTACAATTAGCTCTGGTTTTGCTGAACATTTAAATGCATTACATAGCAGTAGAAAGCTTTTTTGGAAGCAGAAGTCTCTGAAAGAATTCGCAGAGCTTTAAGACATAACGTACGGCCATCAGATGCTGTTTTTCAGCAAGGAGGCATGGTATACTATAAGAGAGACAATTCTAATGAATGGAAAGGCCCAGGGAAGATCATAGGCATAGATGGCAAAACAATTATTTTGCAACATGGTAATCAAACTGTTAGGGTACATTCATCAAGGATAATGGGTACAGATTACAAATTTTAAAATTTAGACAGAGCAGACAGACATGATGAGGAACCAGAGTCACCTGGTACGCATGTGTTACAGAACTATGAGGACCAATTAACTGTTATAGACAGGGTTTCTGTGGAGGAACTCAACACTTCTGATGAATTAGAACAGGCCATTTTTCCAAAAGGGCAACTGCCAAAAGTTGGTACAAAAGTGACATACTTGCCTGAAGGGTCTAGTCAATGGAAGGATGCAACTGTTCTTAGTAGAGCAGGGAAGGTCACTGGAAAGTATAAACATTGGTTGAATGTACAGCATTCAGGGGAAGGAGTCATAGATAGAATTTTCATAGGATTTACAGTGCAGAAGGAGGCCATTCGGCCCATCGAGTCTGCACCGGCTCTTGGAAAGAGCACCCTACCCAAGGTAAGCACCTCCACCCTATCCCCATAACCCAGTAACCCCACCCAACACTAAGGGCAATTTTGGACACTAAGGGCAATTTATCATGGCCAATCCACCTAACCTGCACATCTTTGGACTGTGGGAGGAAACCGGAGCACCCGGAGGAAACCCACGCACACACGGGGAGGATGTGCAGACTCCGCACAGACAGAGAACCAAGCGGGAATCGAACCTGGGACCCTGGAGCCGTAAAGCAATTGTACTATCCACAATCAAGACAATGGATTGGGAAAACGAAGTTCAAAAATGGAGGGCACAGAAAAGCAGTGCCAGTTCAGATAGTACATCGGATAGTGAACAGGTCCTCAGGAAAAGGTCGAGAACTATTGAAAGGACATCCCACAGCAGAAGGGAAAGATCAAGCAGTAGCAGTACAGAACGAGATACCAGGCAGGAGAGGGGACGTAGTTTATCAAGATCTCGGAACATGAGTAAGACTACGAATACTAATAGGAGTAGAAGCCCACATGCACGTGAAATTTTGGTGGCTTCAAATAAATTAGATGAAAAAGTTATCAAAGAAGCTAAACAGCAAGAATTGCATAGTTGGAGTGAATTTGGGGTATACGCGGAAGTACCGGATAGGGGACAAAGAGCTCTATCCCACAGATGGATTTGCACGGAAAAGGTTCTTCCGGATGGAACTTATAAGGCAAAGACCAGGCTTGTGGCAAGGGATTTGAAGAAAACTTAGAAGATCAGGATTTAAGGGTAGATTCACCTACAGCAGGAAAGGTTATTTTAAAGATCTTCTTGGCTCTATTAGCCACAAAGGCATGGGAATGCAAATCTACAGATATAAAAGCTGCCTTTTTGCAGGGGCATCAGCTCCAGAGAGACATTTGTCTCCGTCCTCCTAAAGAAGCAGCTAACATAGAAGGGGTACTCTGGAAGTTGAACAAATGTGTATATGGATTAAATGATGCATCTAGAGTCTGGTATTTATACTTTAAATTTTTTTTTTTTTTTAAAAGAAAGCAGTTCTAAAGGTTCATCACAGCCCCAAGAACAGAATCAGCTACTGATCCAAAGTATTAAACTCCAGGCCAGTTAGATATTATTAATATCAGCAGAAACAAGGCCGAACTGTCAGAATGAACATGATTCGGGCCCGGGTGCGTTTAACAGGAGCAACAGCAGCAGAATCCAATCCTTTTTTTTTAAACAAACAACTTTATTGAGGTTTTTTTTGGCATTGTAAAAAGTTACAGATAACAGAAATTTACAAACATCAATATAAAACCAATACTTCAATCAAACCAGACTGCACATGCCCGCTCCTCTCCCCTAGACACTACCTGTCTATTTATCCCTCCTACTCTAATCCCCCCCCCGCTGACGTTCACTCTCCCGCGAAGAAGTCGATGAATGGTTGCCACCTTCGGGCGAACCCCAGTGCAGATCCCCTCAAGGCGAATTTAATTTTTTCCATACCCAGAAAACTTGACATGTCCGAAAGCCACAGTTCAGTATTCGGGGGTTTTGAGTCCCTCCATGCCAGCAGTTTTTGCGCCCGGGCTAGTAGGGAAACAAAGGCCAGAACATCTACCTCTTTCGCCCCTTGGACTCCCAGGTCTTCCGAAACCCTGAAAATTTCCATCCCTGGACTCATCGCCACCCTTGTTTTCAGCACCCAGGACATGACCCCTGCAAATTCCTCCCAGTACCCCCTAAGCTTAGGACATGCCCAAAACATGTGAACGTGGTTCGCTGGTCCTCCCGCACATCTAGCGCACTTGTCCTCTACCCCAAAGAATTTGCTCATCCGAGCTACCGTCATGTGGGCCCGGTGAACCACCTTAAACTGAATCAGGCCGAGCCTGGCACATGTTGCGGTTGAGTTTACCCTACTCAGAGCTGCCGCCCACAGCCCGTCCTCCATCTCCCCGCCAAACCCCTCCTCCCATTTGAGTTTCAGTTCCTCCGTCTGGGACTCTTCCCCCTTCATGAGCACCTTGTAGATATCCGAGACTCTACCCTCTCCTCCTTCTCCTCTAGAGACTATTCTGTCCTAGATCCCTATTGGCGGGAGGCGTGGGAAGGATGGGACCTGTCTGCGTACAAAGTCCCGCATCAGTAAGTACCTAAAGTCATTTCCCCTTACCAGCCCAAATTTCTCCTCCAAGTCCCTCAAACTCGCAAAGCTGCCCTCCAGGAACATATCGCCCATCCTCCCCACCCCCGCCCGCCGCCATGTTCGAAACCCTCCATCCATGTTCCCGGGGGCGAATCGATGGTTATCACATATTGGAGCCCAGCAGACGCACCCCCCCCCCCCCCCGCCCCCTCCACTGGCCCCATACCCGCAGGGCCGCCCCCACTACCGGGCTGGTGGAGTTCCTGGCCGGCGACAGCGGTCGGGGAGACGTGACCAGGGCTGCCAAACTGGTGCCCCTGCATGAAGCCGCCTCCACTCGCTCCCAGATAGACCCCGCACCCACCATCCACTTCCTTATCATGGCTATGTTAGCCGCCCAGTAGTAGTTGATCAGACTCGGCAATGCCAGTCCCCCCTCGCTGCGGCTCCTTTCAAGCATCGCCTTCCTCACCCGCGGGGATTTTCCCGCCCAGACAAAGTTCATGATGATTTTGCCAGTCCTTTTGAAGAAGGACCGTGGGATAAAGATCGGGAGGCACTGGAAGATGAACAGAAATCTAGGGAGGATTGTCATCTTTACAGTCTGCACCCTCCCCGCCAGTGATAGCGGGAGTGCATCCCATCTCCGAAACTCCCTCTTCATTTGTTCCACCACCCTAGTCAAATTTAACTTATGCAACCTGCCCCAGTCTCGTGCCACCTGTATCCCCAAGTATCGGCCCCTTGCCTGCGCAACAAACATCTCACTCTTGGCCATATTTAATTTGTACCCTGAAAACCGGCCGAACTTCCTTAATGTTTCCAGTATATTTTCCATCCCGGCCAGTGGGTCCAACACGTACAGGAGCAGGTCGTCCGCATAGAGAGAGACCCTTTGTTCCACCCCCACCTAGTCATTCCCTTCCACCCCTTTGCAGCTCTCAACACCATCGCCAACGGCTCTATGGCCAGCGCGAACAGCAACGTGGAGAGTGGGCACCCCTGTCTGGTCCCACGGTGTAGTCTGAAATAATCTGACATTATCCTGTTCGTCCTAACACTAGCTTTTGGGCCTGGTAAAATAGTCTGACCCAATTAACCAGTCCTTCCCCGAACCCAAACCGTCCAAGCACCTCCCACAAATAGCCCCACTTCACCCGGTCGAAGGCCTTCTCAGCGTCCATTGCCACCACTAGCTCCACCTCCTTGCCAGTCGGGGGCATCATCATCATGATCACATTAAGCAATCTTCTCAAGTTAGCTGTCAGCTGCCTGCCTTTCACAAACCCTGTCTGATCGTCCCCAATCACCTCCGGTACGCAGTCCTCAATTCTAACCGCCAGGACCTTGGCATCCACACTGATCAAGGAGATTGGCCTGTATGACCCGCAGGATTCCGGGTCCTTGTCCCGCTTCAGTATCAGCGAGGTGGTGGCTTGCGACATCGTCAGTGGCAGGGTCCCTCTGTCCCTTGCCTCATTAAAAACCCTTGTCAGGACCGGTCCCACTATCTCCGAGAACTTCTTGTAAAACTCTACTGGGTATCCATCCGGTCCCGGGGCTTTCCCCGACTGCATGGCCTTTAGGCCCCCCAATACCTCCTCCGCTCTAATCGGGGCCCCCAGCCCGTCCACTAGTCCCCTGTCTACTTTTGGGAAGGTTAGTCCATCCAGGAACCTTTTCATCTCCTCCGGCTCTTCCAGGGGTTCTGAAGTGTACAGCTTACTGTAGAAGTCCCGAAATACCTTATTCAGTCCTGCCGGGTCCTCCACTCTGCTCCCCTCCCCATCAACCACTCTACTTATTTCCCTGGCCGCCTCCTTCTTCCTGAGTTGTTGCGCTAGCAATCTGCTGGCCTTCTCCCCATGCTCATACACCACTCCCCTCGTCTTCCTAAATTGTTCCACGGCCCTACTCGTGGATAGCACCCCCAGTTCCGCCTGCAATCTCCGTCTAGCAGAATCCAATCCTTGCAGTTACTTGTGGCCTCGCCGGTTCAATAATCCAATCGGGATTTGATGAGAAACCTCTTTACCCGGCGTAAGAATGTGGAGCTCTGAGCCTGGTCAAATTGGCCATTAACAGGTTTAGGGAGCGGCTTCCATGGCTATGTTCACAGCCGGTTGTCCCTGGAGAGGGAGCACGTGATATCCGTCGGCACGACTGAGAATTACCGTGACCGGTGGGCACCGCGGGGGCTGGAGCACCTCATTTCTCCCCAGAATCATAAAGTTTGTAACATTCCTTTGGGGGTTTTGTTTTTTGTTGTCCCTTTAAAGGGCCCCCCTCGCACTCATTTAATTAGATGGATTAATTGGATCCAAATTTAGTTGCTCACAAAAGTATAAAGGAGAAATGCATTGTTCACAGCCCCCAAATAAAAGAGAATGTGGAACAGGGTCCACAGCGAGTGGGTGAGGTGAACAGCATGAATACATTGAAGGGGAAGTTGGAAACATACATGAGGGAGAAAGGAATAGAAGGAGATGCTTATGGGGGAGATGTAGAGGGGTGGGTGGAGGATCACGTGGAGCATAAATACTGACAGAGACCAATTGAGCCGACTGGCCTGGCCCTGTAGACTCAATGGAACAGAGATAATGCATTTATTTGAGATCTACCTGTTGTGGTAGATGCAGAATCTACGAAATAAATTTAATAATAATCTTTATTAGTGTCACAAAAAGGCTTACATTAGCACTATAATGAAGTTACTGTGAAAAGCCCCCAGTCACCACATTCCGGCGCCTGTCCGGGTCACAGAGGGAGAATTCAGAATGTCCAATTCACCCAACAGCACGTCTTTCGGGACTTGTGGGAGGAAACCGGAGCACCCGGAGGAATCCCACGCAGACATGGGGAGAACGTGCAGACTCCGCACAGACAGTGACCTAAGCCAAGAATTGTACCTTGATCCCTGGCCATGTGAAGCAGCAGTGCTAACCACTGTGCCGCACACTATTCATTCCGGACGTAAGGGTCATGGTGTTATGATCTCACTTCGAGAGTGTGGAGCAGTCGCAGCATGTGGGTTACAATGAACATTCACCTTCTGAAAGCCCTTGTGTGGCCGGTGACAATGTGCGGCTGTGAAAGCTGCACCATCAAGAAGAGCGACGAGGCTCCAATAAAAGTGTTTGAAATGAAAGGACTCGGACGGATATTCCGTGTGTCACGGGCGGCAAAGTGGATGAATGAGTGGGTGCTGGAGAAAGCTGGGGTTCAGAGGAACCTGTTTGAGGCAGTGATATCGAGGAAGCTCACGTATTTTGGATACGTGTATTACGAATAGGAAGGGAGTGTTTGGAAAAAGAGGTAATGCCAGGCAAAACACCTGGAAACCGTGTACAGGGAAGGCCCAAGATGGCCTGGGTGGATAATATCAGAATGTGGACTGGCCTCTCGATGGGACAGGCAGTGAGAGCAGCAGAGAAATCAGTGAGAGAGATTGTCCAGATTGCGGCCAACCCTCGGAATGAGGATGGATGAAAGACAAGACAAGACACCTGTAGTGGGAGGAAAGAGAATATTTATTAAACAGGATAAAATCAATGTATTACATCTGCTTTTGTGGGTCATCCGGTGGAAATGTGCCCTTGCTCAAAGAGAATCAGCCCACTGGAATGTAAATTGGAAGACCGACCAGCCCAGAGAGAACCCCTCCGACCCCCCGACTTCACCCACTGTTAGAATGAACATGGTTCAGTCCTGCATGTGATTAATCCAATGCCTGTAATTACTTGTGAACTCGCTGGTGTCTCAGCAGGTGGGATGAATTTCTGAATCCTTTCCCACACATGGAGCAGATAAATGGCTTCTCCTCAGTGTGAACTCGCTCGTGTGTCAGCAGGTTGGATGAATTAATAAATCCCTTCCCACACACGGAGCAGGTGAATGGTCTCTCTCCAGTGTGAACTCGCTGGTGTGTCTGCAGGTTGGAGAAAACATTAAATCCCTTCCCACACACGGAGCAGGTGAATGGTTTCTCCCCGGTGTGAACTCGCTGGTGTGTCAGCAGGTTGGATGAATTAGTAAATCCCTTCCCACAGATGGAGCAGGCGAACGGTCTCTCCCCAGAGTGGATTCGCTGGTGTGTCAGCAGATTGGATAACTGAGTGCATTCTTTCCCACACATGGAGCAGGTGAATGGTCTCTCCCCAGAGTGAATTCGCTGGTGTCTCGGCAGGCTGGATAACTGAGTGAAACTCTTCCCACACACGGTGCAGGTGAATGGCCTCTCGCCAGAGTGTATTTGTTGATGTGTCAGCAGATTGGAGGAATCTCTGAATCCTTTCCCACACTCGGAGCACGTGAATGGTTTCTCCTCAGTGTGAACTCGCTGGTGTCTCAGCAGGGTGGATAACTTAGAAAATCCCTTCTCACACTGAGAGCAGGTGAACGGTCTCTCCCCGGTGTGAGTGCGCCGATGAGTTTCCAGCTCAGACGGGGATCCAAATCCATTCCCACAATCCCCACATTTCCACGGTTTCCCCATGGTGCGGGTGTTGTCTGCCTCGATGCTTTTCCAGTCACACTGATGGTAAAATGGCCGATGGTTTACCCGTCCTAACGAATCGAGTGGCTCCGTCAGATCTTGATGTGAAGTTTGGTTTGAGATTTCTTACTGAAAATCCTCCCCTTTTAATATCCTGTTGAAGGAGTTTACAAATGTCATCACCGTCAGTACTACTCAGAAATTCAGAACAAACAATTCTAGTTTCTGTGGAACATGCTTTCCTTTCTTTCCCCAAAAGCTGTAAATTTCCACCCCCTGCCACACACTCTTCTCCCCCACCCTCCAGTCTCACTCTGCTGTATCTAATATACACTCTCCCTATTCTCCTGAAGACGCTGATTCAAGGTGATCGACATGGGGGCAGCACAGTGGCACAGTGGTTAGCTCTGCTGCCTCACAGCGCCTGGGTTCAATTCCAGCCTCGGGTGACTGTGTGGAATTTGCACTTTCTCACCAAGTCTGCGTGGGTTCCCTCCAGGTGCTCCGGTTTCCTCCCACAATCCAAAGATATGCAGATTAGGTGGATTGGCCATGATAAATTGCCCCTTTGTGTCTGAAAGGTTAGGCGGGTTTACTTGGTTACGGAGATAGGGTGGGGTCTGGCCTATTTAGGGTGCTCTTTCCGAGGGTCAGTGCAGACACAATGGGCCGAATGGCCTTCTGCACTGTACTGATTCTATATCAACACTCAGCATTTCCTGTTCTCTACCAAGAGATCATAAGATCCTCAGGAGCAGGAGTAGGCCATTCGGCCTACCAAGCCTGCTCTTCTATTTAATAAGCTCATGGCTAATCGGATTGTGACCCTTAACTTAATTTTCTTCCTGTCACCCTTTAAAAAAAATAAATTTAGAGTACCCAATTCATTTTTTCCAGTTAAGGGCAATTTAACATGTTCAATCCACCTACCTTGCACATCTTTGGGTTGTGGGGACGAAAATGTGCAAACTCCACACAGTAACCCAGAGCCGGGATCGAACCTGGGACCTCGGCGCCGTGAGACTAGTGCTACCACTGTGCCATCGTGCTGCCCGTCACCCATAACCCTTGACTCCCTTTTCGAGCCTTGAATATATTTAATGATGCAGCCTCGGGGGTGGCATGTGGCGCAGTGGTTAGCACTGGGACTGCGGCGCCTAGGATCCAGGTTCAAATCCTGGCCCTGGGTCACTGTCCGTGTGGAGTTTGCACATTCTCCCCATGTTGCGTGGGTTTCACCCTCCCAACCCAAAGATGTGCAAGTTATGTGGATTGGCCACGATAAACTGCCCCTTGGGGGGAAAAAAAAATAATTGGGTACTCTAAATTTATTTTTTTTAAATGATGCAGCCTCCACTGCTGCCTGGGAATGTCCTTCCTTGCCAGAGATCATGGTCCTCATTGATTTTAGTGCAAAGTGTAAGTTCTTATTTATTGTCCCCCTCCCCCATCCTCTGGTGTGAACCATCCTCCAGTGTCTGAAGCAGGTTGGGGCCCGTTAACCTGGGCCTGTTCCCGGGAGGGAGAAGCTCCGCAGCTGCAAACCAGGAGCTACCAATTGTGAAGGGTTTGCGGATCCACAAAGTGTTTCCAAATCCTCCCACCCACCGCCGCCTCGCGCTGACTCCGCTTCTCCGGGACAAAGGACTCGCTCCCTCCCAAGGCCTGGACTCCGCGCGTGCGCACTAACGTTCGGCACTATCAGCCTCATTGCGCATGCTCCGACTCAAAGTACACTGGGAATGATTGACGGCGGCTCTGGACCAATAGAGCAATGGGGCGGATCTGGACGACCACGTGGGGGCGGCTGGTCCTCCAACCAATCGGAGTGAACGAGGGGCGGAACTGAGCTGTCACTGAGGCATGCGCAGTGAGGGTAATGGCGATGGAGAAACTGTTATCTCTCGGGTCCGCGAGTTCTGCTGGGTTAGATGACGACGTGCAGGGAACGGTAGATCTGCCAGCTTGGATGAGAGACATTAAAACATGCTTCTCAAGCCCAAACCCCGAAAAAGAACTGATCGGTCCCGATATTTGCACCGAGCAGAGACACAACTTCTCGTGACAGGCCTTGGTTAACCACCGCCATTTTTGTGGTCGGCAAGCGCATGCTCGGTCGCCATCTTTGTATGGGCGTGATTATGAATGAATGGGGGGAGCTAGTAACCCATTGGATAGAATGGAAACAACTCGTCCATGAAGCTGCATTACCCTTTGATCTGGGGAATTTGACCCCCATTACCCTGGTTTGGAGGGACCCAGATGATGAGGCTGAGGAGTGGAAGAGAAGTAAAGAAAAAGAAACAAGTTCTGCTCTCTGGATTTCTCTCCTGGGTCACCCTACCCCACTCCTTCAAAGATTTGCAGGTCTGTTCTTTATGCTGGGCCTGAATCCATCTCCATCCATTTCATCCCTGATCACCTCTCCACCACCTCCAATAGTGGATACGTTTTAAACATATTTTCAATATATTTAGCATGTTATTGTTACTTCCACCAACCATGTCTAAATGAGATTTCCACCACTGCTCACCACCACCCACCCACCCCCTCCCCACACCCCACCATCTCACTCCATCTTTCAGAGTCAGGAATTGTTTTTCCAGTGGCGTAGTGCATTTCTCTTCCACTTCTGAGTTTCTATTGACCTTCAAATTGACCACCATTTTTATTCTCGAGTTCATTCTGCACAAAGTGAAAATGTGAAATCAGTTTCTCCACACATGTTGCTGAATATTTCCAGCATTTTCTCTTTATTTCAGATTTCCAGCAGCTGCAGTATTGTGATTTTTTTTTATTGCAAGCATCGCTCATGGAAACAGAGACAGACCAATTAACAGCCAGTTTGAACCAGGTGGGTCTTGAGGCAGAATTTAGTCCATGGCCTCCAGTATAGGTCTTTTTTGTAACCATTGAGTGATTACAATACAGACAGAGGCCTTTCAGCCTGTGCTCGCTCTCTGCAAAAGCAAATTAGCTTCTTCCATTCCCCTGCCCTTTCACTAACAAGAGCAGCAGCAAATATTACCCATCGCCAGTTACGTGTTATATTTCCTTGTTGCCACAAAGAGAAGAGGTATGGAGGTGCCCACACTCTGTACTCTTGTGAAACTCAATGAGGTTTGTTAAGGGTGTTGCTCAAACAATTAGGATGGTGATCTGCTCAAAGCCTGCACAAACACTCTGCTGACGCCCACTACACATCACATGACATGGAATAAGTAAGAAAATGTTTTCCCAGATACATTTTAAAAAATAAATGAGTAGCCAATTATTTTTCTTTTCCAATTAAGGGGCAATTTAGCGTGGCCAATCCACCTAACCAGCACATATTTGGGTTGTGGGGGTGAAACCCACAGACATGGGGAGAATGCAAACACCACACGGACAGTGACCCAGGGCCGGGATTCAAACCCGTGTCCTCAGGGCCGCAGTCCCAGTTTTCCCAGATACCATAACACGTGTGGAGAAGATGTTTGACCTTCTTGAACTGTTGCAGTCCATATGGTGAAGGTGCACCCACAATGTTGTTAGGTAAGGAATCCCAATTATTCACCCAGTGATGATGAAGGAACAGCGGTGATATATATCCAAGTCCATGACAAAAAATTGTATTTATATAGTGTTTTTTATCGAATGAAAATCTGGAATATAATTAAATTCAATGATTGTCAGCTGGGGTTACATGAGCACAGGTATTTCAGAAAACTGTGCTGGAGGTGATTACAGGACAAGAACATGGAGGAAATTACAGAGAGAGAAGAGCATGGAGAAGATTACAGAGCGCGAGAGAAGAGCATGGAGGAGATTACAGAGAGAGACAAGAACATGGAGGATATTAGAGAGAGAGACAAGAGTATGGAGAATATTACAGAGCGAGACAAGAGCATGGAGGATATTACAAAGTCAGAAAGAGAGAGACAAGCATGGAGGAGATTACAGAGAGACGAGCACGGAGGAGATTACAGAGAGACAAGAGCATGGATGAGATTACAGAGAGACAAGAGCATGGAGGAGATTACAGAGACAGCATGAAGATTACAGTGAAAGAGAAACAAGAGCATGGAGGAGATTACAGAGAGAGACGAGCATGGAGGAGATTAGAGAGAGACGAGCATGGAGATTAGAGAGACGAACATGGAGGAGATTAGAGAGAGAGAGACGAGCATGGAGGAGATTAGAGAGAGACGAGCATGGAGGAAATTACAGAGAGAGAGACGAGCATGGAGGAGATTACCGAGACAGAGCATGGAGATTACAGAGAGACAAGAGCATGGAGGAGATTACAGAGAGACAGGCCGGCGAACTGCCCCCAAGTATCCAGGAAGCCTTCCTCTGACCTTCGGATGGCGTACCTAACCTTCTCCAGGTGGAGAAATTCCGAGAGGTCTGCCAGTCTGCAGCTTTGGGTGGTGCTGCTGATCGCCAGCCGAGCAGGATTCTCCGGCGTGCGATTAGGGAAGCGAAAGCAAAGGCGTTGGCCCCCTTCCCCATGTGTAACTCTGGCTTCTCCGATACCCCGAAGATTGCCACTGTTGGGCATGGCTTCACCCTCACCCCCACACCTTGGACATTGCCTTGGAGAAGGCTGTTCAGAACCCAGCAAGCTTGGGGCAAGCCCAAAACATGTGGGTGTGGTTGGCTGGGCCCCTCTGGCACCGCTCACATTTGTCCTTCACCTCCAGGCAGAACCTGCTCATTCGGGCTCTGGTCAGGTACGCTCTGTGCACCACTTTGAGCTGCATTAGGCTTAGCCTTGCGCAGGAGGAGGTAGAGTTTGCCCTGCTCAGTGCTTCGCTCCAGAGTCCCCATCCCACCTCTGTCCCCAGTTCGTCCTCCCATTTTTGTCTGGTCTCGTCCAGTTGTGTTCGAGCTCTGTCCAGTAGCTGTCCGTATATTTTCCTACATAACCCCCCCCTTCACGCTGCTTGTGCCTATCAGGTCCTCTAGTAATGTGTTTTCTGGGGCCCCGGGGTACCCTACTGTCTCTTTGCGGAGGAAGTGTTTTATTTGGAAGTGTCTCAATTACTGCTTTTTTGCTAGTTTCCACTTCATCAGTTCGTACAGTGTCCGCCCGACGTAGAAGTGATGACCATCAATGTGCCATGTCCCACCTCCATCTTTTGAAGGTGGTATCGAGCATGGCTGGGAGGAAATCAGTGATTGCCGCAGATAGGGACCATGGGTGACATTTTGGTTATCCCAAAGTGCTGTCTCAACTGGGTCCATGTTCTCAGCGTGGCCGCTACCACTAGGCTCGTTTTGTATCTTGTTGAGGAGGACAGGAGTGCTTCTGTAATCAGGGCCCGGAGCGTTGTTCCTTTACAGGATGCCTCCTCCATTTGTACCCAATCTGTGTTGGGTTCTTTTACCCATCCCCTCACTCTTTCTGCCATTGCTGCCCAGTGGTAGTATTGTAGGTTCGGTAAAGCCAAGCCCCCTTTGACTTTTCCTCTTTGCAGTGTTGGTTTGGGAATTCTCAGGTTCTTACCCCCCACACAAGACCATGATTATTAGACAGTCTACGTTTTGGAAAAAGGCCTTGGGGATGAAGATCGGGATGGATCTAAACAGGAAGAGGAACCTTGGCAGTATGTTCATCTTCATCGTCTGCACTCTCCCTGCAAGGGAGAGTGGGAGTGATCCCCACCGTTGAAGGTCTTTTCTTACTTCCTCCACCAGGCTGGTCAGGTTCCACTTGTGGATCTGTGTCCAGTCTCTGGCTATTTGGATCCCCAGGTAACGGAACCTGTTCTGGGCTGTTTTAAACGGGAGACCCTTCAGCTCTGTCCCTCTCCCTTTTGGGTTCACTGGGAATGCCTCGCTTTTGCGCAGGTTAAGTTTGTAGCCCGAGAAGGTTCCATACTCTTTCAGTATTTGCAGTATTGCCTTCAGTCCCTCCTGTGGCTTTGAGACATAGAGGAGCAGGTCATCTGCATAGAGTGAAACTCTGTGCTCTCCGTCTCCTCTCCGGATTCCCTTCCAGCTTTTTGCGTCCTGTAGGGCTATCGCCAGGGGTTCGATCGCTAGCGCGAACAAGAGTGGGGACAAGGGGCAGCCCTGTCTTGTTCCTCTCCGTGGCTGGAAGTATTCAGAGCAGGTTAGTTCGGACACTTGCTTTGGGAGCATTGTACAGGAGCCTCACCCAGGCAGTGAATCCTGCTCCGAGCCCAAATCGTTCCAGTACCTCGAGGAGGTGGTTGAGCTCCTCACATTTGTTGTTGGAGAAGAGGATGGAGGAGACAGGGTGTAGCCACCTGAGTTGGCCACTTCCCGACTTAAAATGGAGAACCACAAAGGCTGAAGGGAAATTCAGCCAACACAAGCAAAGACTAGCAAATACAGAAATCATGTGTATTGGAACCTGTAAGAAACCAGACAGCACTAAAACCAGCAGCCATCTGCATAGTAATACAGCAGCCATCTGCATAGTAATGAGCGATTCCAGGGCACAATGGCAACAGTTAAGGTGAATAAAGCCAAGCCAGACTCCTCGGCGCCAGCAGGAGCCAAGACAAAGGAAGGCCAACGGACACTTAGGGACTGCCCAGCGATCAGGGAACCGCTCCAGCATTGGAGAAATCGATCCAAGTGATCGGAAAGTAGTCCAATCACTTGGAACCAGGTACGGGGTCCGCCCCGAAGCGCGGGAAGCCCCTGGGGACTATAAAGTAAAGCCCCCAAGTTCAAATCGTCCTTCTTTGGCAGGGTCACTCAGCAACTTAAACCAACCCTTGACAGTGACCTGCCTCCAACCAAGTAAGTCTCAAGTCAACGCTCGCTACGAGATAGGCGCTCCTAGCTACCAGTCCATACCTGCTTTTGAATCCTGCAGATTCAGGACCTGAACGAAAGGCCATTTGTTCCCCTGACCTGGTGGGCCAGTCCGAAGCTATGTATAGGCCTTTTAGTGATAGGAATAGCCTAGAAAGTAGAGATTATGCATGAGCAGTGATTTACTGTGTATAATAAATGTGCTTTGATTTTAATCTTACTAATTTGTGTGTTGAGTTATTGATCATTACTTGAACTTGAACCTCGTGGCGGTATCATAAAGTTACTTGGCGACTCTAGAGCAAAGGTTAAACAACAGAGCAAATTACGATTTAAGAGCCAACCAAAAGTTAGCAACAAGGGGAGAAGGAGATCACATCAAAATTAATTAAGTTGTGTTCGAGATATTTTTAAAAACTAGACACTGTTTAATTAACATAAATGTTATTTATTTATTATCCAGAATATTATCTCTCATAACTGAGTTGGAGTTTATTTACATTAGTAGCAACAAACCCCAATAAACATGGTTCAGTCCTGGACATAACAGCAAGATCCAATGTTTGGAGTTAATCGTGAACTTGTTGGTGCGTCAGTAGGTTGGGAAACTTAGTGAATCCCTCTCCACAGGTAGAGCAGATGAACACCC
This sequence comes from Scyliorhinus torazame, assembly GCF_047496885.1. Classification (NCBI taxonomy): domain Eukaryota; kingdom Metazoa; phylum Chordata; class Chondrichthyes; order Carcharhiniformes; family Scyliorhinidae; genus Scyliorhinus; species Scyliorhinus torazame. The sequence continues at coordinate 130,978,208 of NC_092711.1, forward strand.
CCTCCACATTGTGAAGTCGCTGGTGTCTAAGCAGTGTGGATGACTGAGTGAACCTTTTCCCACAATCTGGGCAGGCGAATGGTCTCTCCCCAGTGTGAACTCTCTGGTGTCTCTGCAGGGTGGATGACTGCGTGAATCCCTTTCCACACTCGGAGCAGGTGAATGGTCTATCCCCAGTATGAATGCGCCGGTGTATCAGCAGGATGGATGATCTAGTAAATCGCTTCCCACAGTCAGTGCAGGTGAATGGCTTCTCCCCGGTGTGACTGCGATTATGAATTTCCAGCTGGGATGGGAAATCGAATCCCTTCCCACACTCTCCACATTGCCATGGTTTCTCCCTGTTGTGACTGCATTTATGTTCCAACAGGTCAGATGAGTGACTAAATCCTTGTTCACACATACAAGATGGTTTCTCTCCACGGTGAACGGGGCTTTTTCCTTCCATCTTCAAAATATGATGACAGTCAGGTTCAGAGAAAATAACTGACTCAGATTTTGATGTGATATTTGGCTTCCTTCTTCTAGACTGCAAATCCTTCCCTCCTAACACCCTGTGAAATGGATTTAAAACAGAAAATAGGGAGTTAGAGAGATCCCACAAAAACACAGTGGCAGGTTGTGAAATTGAGCTGAATAAATCTGGTCATTTGTGGGGCCGGCACTGGGAAAAAGTGACCATGAAAACTGCTGGATTGTCGTATAAACACAACTAATTCAGTTTTATCTTTAAGACAATAAAACACAGGAGCAGAATTAGGCCATTCAGCCCATCGAGTCTGCTCCATCATGCAATCTGCTCCGCCATTCAATCATGGCTGATGTCCAGGCCTGACCGTATCCTGTAAGTTTCAATAAGATCCCCCCTCATCCTTCTAAACTCCAACGAGTACAGTCCCAGAGTCCTCAACCGCTCCTCATATGACAAGCTCCTCATTCCGGGGATCATTCTTGTAAACCTCCTCTGGACCCTTTCCAAGGCCAGCACATCGTTCCTTTGATATGGGGCCCAAATTTGCTCTCAAAACTCCAAATGGAGTCTGACCAGAGTCTTATACAGCCTCAGAAGTACATCGCTGCTCTTGTATTCTAGCCCTCTCGACACAAATCCTAACATTAAATTTGCCTTCCTAACTGCCGACTGAACCTGCACGTTAACCTTTTTTTTAAATTTAAATTTGGAGTACCCAATTCATTTTTCCAATTAAGGGGCAATTTAGCGTGGCCAATCCATCTTCCTGCACATCTTTGGGTTGTGGGGGCGAAACTCACTCAAACACGGGGAGAATGTGCAAACTACACATGGACAGTGACCCAGAGCCGGGATCGAACTTGGGACCTCGGCGCCGTGAGGCAGCAGTGCTAAGCACTGCGCCACCATCCTGCCCTTACACGTTAACCTTAAGAGAATCTTGAACGAGGACTCCTAAGTCCCTTTGTGCTTCTGATTTCATAAGCCTTTTCCCATTTGGAAATAGTCTGTGCCTCCATTCTTCCTACGAAACTGCATAACCTCACTCTTTTCCACATTGTATTCCAACTTCCACCGTCTGTCCAAGTCCTTCTTCAGCCCCCTTCTTCCTCAATACTACCTGTCCCACTGCATATCTTTGTATCATCTGCATCTCCACTGACCTACAGCTGCTCTGGGTTGAGAAACACCTAAATAGCAAGTTTCTCACCCTTCTTTTCAAATTCCTCCATGGTCACACCCCTACCTATCTCCATAACCTCCTCCAGCTTCCCGGTCTTTCAAGATATCTGCACTAATCTGTTTCTTCCTGCACTTCACCATTCCTGATTTTAATCTCTACACCATTTGTTAGCTCCGTTGCTTCACTGCCATGGACCCGGGTTTGAGTCCCGGCTTGGGTCACTGTCTGTGCGAAGTCTGCATGTTCTCCCCGTGTCTGCCTGGTTTCTTCTGGGCGCACCAGTTTGCTCCCACAAGTCCCGAAAGACGCGCTTGTTGGCTGAAATGGACATTCTGAATTCTCCCACCGTGTACCCGAACAGACGCCGGAGTGTGGCAACTAGGGGATTTTCACAGTAACTTCATTGCGGTGTTAATGTAAGCCTACTTGTGACAGTAATAATAATTAATATTGGTGCCGTTTTCAGTTGCCTGGGCCCCACGCTCTGAAATCTCATCCCACTACCTCTATGTCTCTCCACCTCACTTTCCTCCTTTAAGATGTTCCTTAACATATACCTCTTTGACCAAGCGTTTTGTTACCTGCTTAATAGCTCCTCATGGATTTGTTTTATTGGCACGTGTACTGAGGTACAGTGAAAAGTATTGTTCTGCGTACAGTCCAGACAGATCAATCCATAGATGAAAAAAGAACAGGGCATACATAAATACACATAGACACAGGCATCGGGTGAAGCAGACAGGAGTACTGTGTGAAGAGATCAGTTCAGTCCATAAGGTCATTCAGGAGTCAGTGGCTCAGTGTCATGTCAAATGCTCCTTTGTAACATTTCTGTGAAATGTCCTGAAAAGTTTTATTAAAGATATACAAATTAATGTTATTGAATTGGACACATATCACTGGGTGAATAACCTGTAGCTCCTTACCTAACAACATTGTAGGGTACCTTCACCACACCCACTGCAGTGGTTCAAAAAGCTCAAACATCATCTTCTCCTGGGGATGGGGGCGGGTGATATTTGCTTCTGGTCTTGATTGTGACACCTAAATCAAAGAATACATACATTTATATATATAAAATGTATTCTTGGGATTTAGGTGTCACCATCAAGACCAGAAGCAAATATATAAATAAAATTGATTTTTAAAAAAAAATTACAGTACCCAATTCATTTTTCCAATTAAGGGGCAATTTAGCTTGGCTAATCCATCTACCCTGCACATCTTTGGGTTGTGGGGGCGAAACCCACGCAAATATGGGGAGAATGTACAAACTCCACACGGACAGTGACCTAGGGCTGGGATCGAACCTGGGCCCTTGGCACCGTGAAGCAACAGTGCTACCCACTGCACCACCGTGCTGCCCTAAAATTAATAACAATAATCTTATTATTGTCACAAGTATTATCTTATTATTGTCACAAGGGCTGTTTAGCACAGGGCTAAATCGCTGGCTTTGAAAGCAGACCAAGGCAGGCCAGCAGCACGGTTCAATTCCCATACCAGCCTCCCCGAACAGGCGCCGGAATGTGGCGACTAGGGGCTTTTCACAGTAACTTCATTTGAAGCCTACTTGTGACAATAAGCGATTAGGGGCTGTTTAGCACAGGGCTAAATCGCTGACTTTGAAAACAGACCAAGGCAGGCCAGCAGCACGGTTCGGTTCCCGTAACAGCCTTCCCGAACAGGCGCCGGAATGTGGCAAATAGGGGCTTTTCACAATAACTTCATTTGAAGCCTACTTGTGACAAGCGATTTTCATTTCATTTTTATTAAATAGGCTTACATTAACACTGCAATAAAGTTAATGTGAAAATCCCTTAGTCGCCACAGTCCGGCTTCTGTTCGGGGACACTGAGGGAGAATTCACAATGTCCAATTCACCTAACAGCGCGTCTTTCAGGACTTACACGATGGGCCGAAGGGTCTTTTTTTGCTGTGAAACCCTTTGACTCTCTGACGAGTTTCTCTCCTCCTGCCGACAGGGATGACCGCGCATGCGCACCGCTGCTCGTTGCCGCTTTAAGATGGCGGCCCTGAACCCGGGCCTGTCACGGCAGGAAGCAGAGCGACTCTGGACGAACGCGGAACTGGCCGAGAGCTTCTCCTTCGGGGTTTAAGGCTTTCGCGTGGTATTCATGAAGCCTTTCCGCCCACCCACTGCTCCCATCTCTCCCTCAGACACGCCGCTAACTTACCCGCTGGAGAGACGAGAAACAAAGACCTCACCTTCGCATCACTGCGGCTGCGCATGCTCGAAATATGTACTGCGCCTGCGCAATAGTCTCCTGTGGTTTCGACAGGGGACATTCCCCGCCCCGCGGAATGCTGGGTAAACGCCCCGCCGTTGGAGAGAACAAATGATTTATTGTCATTTCGTTGTTGGAATGGGGGTGGGGGGGGGGGGGGGGGGGGGGTGAAGACTGCCACTGAAGGACCACTAATGGAAGTAGGGAACAGATTATATAGAAACGCAATTATCATATCATAGAATTTACAGTGCAGAAGGAGGCCATTTGACCCACCCAAGCCTACACCTCCACCCTATCCCCATGACCCAGTAACCCCACCCAACACTAAGGGCAATTTTGGACACTAAGGGCAATTTATCATGGCCAATCTACCTAACCTGCACATCTTTGGACTGTGGGAGGAAACCGGAGCATCCAGAGGAAACCCACGCAGACACGGGGAGATCGTGCAGACTCGCACAGACAGTGACCCAAGCCGGAATCGAACCTGGGACCCTGGAGCTGTGAAGCAATTGTGCTACCCACAATGCTACCGTGCTGCCCCCGACCTTTATCCAAGTCCAGAGAAGGGGAATTGGAATTGCTCAGGAATTGAGTCACAAAACAGTGGGAATAATAGTAGAAAAACACCCAATAGTCACAGATGAACTCACTGGTATCTCAGCAGGTGGACAAGCCAATCTCTTCCTACACAGAGAACATTAAAACAGCCTCTTTTCAGTAAGAATATATTGATAATGCATGAAACCCTTTGAACCTTTAAATTGAACAGTAAACAGTTGGAAAAATAACAAAACGATCTCACCCTATCAACACTTAAACTCCCCCAGGAGACAATATATTCCCCATTCCGTTGCCCTGACCACTATCCGCCCCCCCCCCCCCCACTCCCGACAAGCATTGCCCCTCAATCCCAAACATACAACAGATACAAACAGCAACCTCTCTCAAACCACACGCTCCTAATCATCTCCATTAAAGTCCCAATCAAATAATTTTAATCAAGTCCAAGTCAGTCAAAAGTCTCCATCCCCTCTGACGTATTGAAAAATGATCTTTTGACTGTAAAGTCACTCTCAGCCTCGCCAGGTACACCACTCCAAACCTGACTCCACTCCTGAATAGCACTGACTTTGCCTTATTAAAAGCCGCACGCCACTTCGCCAATTCCACTCCTACATCTTGGTATATCCTGATGATGCTTCCTTTCCGATTCACTTTGGCCCATTGAAGAACTCGTTCCTTCTCGTGGAAGGTGTCGAAGCAGTTCATTCATGGAGACGTCCACTGGAGTACTCGATGGGCCCGAACCAACTCTGGAAGGGACAATTGTCCGTTCCCCCCCAAAAGCTTGCAAACATCGGAAAAACGTCCTTAGCCGGCTTTGGGCCCTCCATCTCACAGCAACCCCACGATTCTGAGGTTCTGTCGCCTCGATCTGTTCTCCAAGTCATCCACCTTTGCCCTCAGTCTTGTTCCTCTCCTCCACTAGCAACATCTCAGCTTCCAATGAGGTGATTCGATCCCCATGCTGCAACAAGGCTGCCTCCACACCCTTCTGAATCTCTCCATTCTCCTTCACCTCCTCTGAGGTTTTTTCCAGCTTCTTCTGGAACGGGCCAGGTGATTCCTCAATTCACCACTGAAGGGTTTCCATCATCACCCTGCCCTGCACCTCAAAATGCTTCACAGTTTTCAAACTCCTGCACCATCACCTGTCAGCACTTAAACCATGATATGAGCAGCCACACCTAAAGCATAGTCTGTTGCCGAACCTCCTGCTCAGCTTCGCAGGGTTTCCAGTCTTTATCGAAGGATTATACTGTAATCTTCTTGCCTCTGATCTTCTTTATAAATTTCAACATATTTCTGCCGACAAATTCCTTATCCTATACACTGGGCCGGTTTTGGTAACCAAAATTCCTGGGAACCAAGTTAAAAAGTCCAAAAAACAAAGCGGGAGCTACCTTATGTGCGATCTTCTCCCACCAGTCGCCACCGGAACTGTCCTGGGGTTTTTATTATTAGATTTGGCACTGGGTGCGGGTTTTAAAGGGTAATTTTCCCTTTCTAACTTGTATTGTCCATAGTGTCAGCCACGGCTCAGTGGGTAGCACTCTCACCCTGAATCAGAAGGTTGTGGGATGTCCAGGGACCTGAGGACAAAAATCACATCCAATCTTCCTTGTCCCAGCACTGAGGGAGAGTTTCTTTCAAGTAAGATGTTCAAGCGAAGCCCCGTCGGTCCCTCTCTTGTCCTGTAAAAGTTCCCACAGCCACTATTGTGAAGAAGAGTTGGGGAGTTAACCCTGGTGTCCTGGTCAATATTTATCCCTCAATCAACATCGAAAAATCCGATCATCTGCTGTTTGTGGGATCTTGCTTTGTGGAAATTGGCTGATGCATTTCCTTTAACAGTGACAACACTTCAGAAGCTCTTTGGGACATGCTGTGGTTGTGAAAGGTGCTACAGAAGTGAAAGTTTTAAATTGAAGATTGATGCTATCTCATCCTTTAATTGTTTCAGCCAATTCCAACTTACCATTTAATAAATTTGCTTTGGTTCGGACAAGACTTCAACGAATTAAAGCAAAGACAGAATTCTGGACAGTAAATTTAAAAAGTTTATTAAAATAAAAAGGTTCACTGAACAACTTGAAGACATTGATGTTTACAACTTCATGGCAGTGATCAGTCTGTAGAAGTGTAACCCTCCCTGGCTCCTTCTTTGACAGTGATTTCCTTGGAACACAGCCTCGGGAATCTTCAGTACATGGCCAGCAAGGAAGACCTTCGGAACCTCGACTTTTATCCCCAAAGTGACCATTACCTCATGTCAGAGTTGGGCCTGTTGCAACATGACTATTTGTCAATTGGGCACTAGTTTAATTTAACTGGATCTCCAATTCCTGACACCACCTTCTCTCATTACCTTGGAGAGGAATACAATTGAACTGTTTCATACTACCCCTTTATCTGATTCTGTACAATTCCTTATTCCTAACAGTTTGAAATGTTGAGGCTAATCGGGGCTGGAAGGTCTCTCTTGCCGGTACATTTATCCTCATTGCACATTCTTTACATCGACAGCAATTAAGCTTTTACATTTTTACAACAAATAAAACTCTGAATTTTACTATAACTACTGATTCATTATTGTCTCATTAATTGTAACTCAATTAAGGATCACTACTTATTTAATCATCTGTTACAGACTGGTTGCTAATTAATAGTCATTTTTAATTAATACGAGATACACTGGTTCTCTACTGAGCAGTACTACACTCTGCTTCACTAGGTGTATGTGTCTATGTATTTACATTGTGTATTTATCGTGTGTCCTATATTTTCATGCAAGGAACAAACTGTCTAGATGGTAGGCAGAACAACACTTTTTTGCTGTACCTCGGTACACATGACAATAAATCTAAACCAATCACAAAGACAGTTTCATGCCAGTCTTTAGATTGAACAATGAGCTTTCTTAAAAATGATTCATTCATGGGAGGTGGGCGTCACTGGTTGGGACGGCATTTACTGCTCATTCCAATTGCTCCACCCCCTCCAAAGCGCTGTACTCGGAGAGTACGCCGTGCGATGTATCAACGGCCTCAAGACATTGCATGCGGCCCGCCCCCGAACGGCCGAGTTCCTGATGCCGCGTGCGGTTTCATCCGTCAGGAACTCGGCGTGGTGGCTGTGGACTCAGTCCAGCGCCGTCACAGTGGTGGAGGGCCGATCCGCAGGGGGGGGGGGGGGGGGGGAGACACTTAACTGGGACTGGGGGCACTGTGGGGGGTAGTCCTTGGCACGTGAGCCGGCCAAAGGGGGGGGGCACTAATTTGCAGGCCGGGTCCACGAGCGGCCTCTGCCATTTAGCACGGCGCGGCTGCTGCATGGCTACAGACACGGCAATTCTCCGGGCCTTTTCGGCAGGTGGAGCCAGGTGCTCTATGCTGCCAGCATGCCAGCCCCCAGCTAAATGGTTGATCGGTGGCCGTTCACTTAATTTCTTCTGGCGTAAAACGTCACCGTTCCCACGCTGGCGTGGGAACATAGCTTCAGAATCAGAGAATCCAGCCCCTAATCTTTACTGTTATGGGCCAGGGCTTAGAAACTCCAAAGTATATTATGAAGTCCACCTGGCCTACAACCTTTCTGTTGAATTTGGCTCGGATGAGCACAAGAGCCTTCCCTTCAGGTGTGATTCAACAGTCTGCCTAGACGTTTTAATCAAAACAAGCTTTATTCTGAGAACTTAATTAACACATGTATATAACACCCCAGCAAGAATATTTTATCAATTACAAATATAAAGACACTCCACAGCACAGTAATCTATGTATAACACTGAATAAATTCCCCATAACTGTTCCAATTCAAAAACAAAATCCAATAAACCAAAAATCCCTTTTCAAGGGCGAGGCCCAGCTCTCTCCTTTCTCACTTGAATGAGACTGGTCTTGTTACTGAAATCCTGACCCAATTTTCAAACAGCAGACTCAACTCCTTCCGGACAGCAATTATATATCCAAAGCCACCACCAAGGTGATTTTTACTGGAACATATATTTAAAATGAAAATAGAGAGACAGGCCAAAACACTTCTTTTCTCTGTCTGTAGTCCATAGCAGTCTGAAACTGAAACTAAAACAAACCTCACAGCCACAGCTCAGTGGAAACTGAATATATTCAGTATTTAGGAAGGACAGACAAAAAGGAAAAGGCAGTGGAGTGGCAGAGGAAATTAATGCAATGCTGAGGAAGGATATTAGCTCTGACAATGTGGGATCTATTTGGGTAGAGCTGAGAAACACCAAGGGGCAAAAACATTAGTGGGCATCTTTTATAAACCCCCAAAACTGCAGTGGTGATGTTGGGAATGGCATAAAACAGGAAATTAGGCTGATTGCAAAAGTTTCTATAGGAATGTGAAGAGAAAAAGATTGGTGAAGACAAATGTAGGTTCCTTACAGTCAGAAACAGGGGAATGTATAATAGGGGACAAAGAAATGGCTAGGCAAATAAATACATAATTTGGTTCTGTCTTCACAAATGAGGGCACAGATCAGATACCAGAAATGTTGGGGAACGCAGGATTTAGTGAGAGGGAGGAACTGAAGGAGATCAATATTAGTAGAGAAATGGTGTTGGGGAAATTGATGGGATTGAAGGCTGATAAATCCCCAGGGCCTGATAATCTACATCCCAGAGTACTTAAGGAAGTGGCTCTAGAAATATTGGATGCATTGGTGGTCATCTTCCAGGATTCTACAGACTCTGGAACAGTTAAGACCATAAGACATAGGAGTGGAAGTAAGGCCATTCGGCCCATCGAGTCCACTCCACCATTCAATCATGGCTGATTTCAACTCCATTTACCCGCGCTCTCTCTCCATAGCCCTTTTTTCCTCGAGAAATCAAGAATTTATCAACTTCTGTCTTAAAGACACTCAACGTCCCGGCCTCCACCGCCCTCTGTGGCAATGAATCCCACAGACCCACCACTCTCTGGCTGAAGAAAGTTCCTGCAGATTGGAGGGTGGCTTATGTAACTCCACTATTTAAAAAGGGAGATAGAGAAAACAGGGAATTATAGACCAGTAAGCCTGACATGGACAGTGGGGAAAATTCTAGAATCCATTATCAAAGATTTTATAGCAAAGCACTTCCAAAACAGTGGCAGGATCGGACAGAGTCAGCATGGATTTATGAAAGGGAAATCATGCTTCACAAATCTACTGGAATTCTTCGAGGGTGTAACTGGTAGAGTTGACGAGGGGGAGCCAGTGGATGTGCGATATTTGGACTTTCAGATGGCTTTTGACAAAGACCCACATAAAAGATTAGTGTGTAAGCACATGGATTAGGAGTAGTGTATTGAGATGGATAGAAAACTAGGTGGCAGACAGGAAACAAAGAGTAGGAATTAATGGGTCGTTTTCAAATTGGCAGGCAGTGACTAGTGTGGTACCGCAGGGATCAGTGCTAGGACACCAAATATTCAGAAGATATATTAATGATTTTAAAATAAAAATTTAAGGACCCAATTCTTTTTTTTCAATTAAGGGACAATTTAGCGTGGCCAAGTCACCTACCCTGCACGTCTTTGGCTTATGGAGGTGAGATCCACGCAGACACGGGGAGAAATTGTCTCCACACAGACAGTGACCGGGGCCAGAATTGAACCTGGTCCTCAGCGCCATGGGGCAGCAATCACTGCACCACCCTACGTATTAACGATTTAGATGAGGGAACAAAATGCAATATCTCCAAATTTTTAGATGACACCAAATAGCATGGGAAGGTGAGCTGTGAGGAGGTTGCAGAGATCCTTCAGTGTGATTTGGACAAGTTGAGTGAGTGGGCAAATGAATGGCAGATGCAGCATAATTTGGAGAAATGCAAGATTATCCACTTTGGTAGCAAAAACGAGCAGGCAGACTATTAGCTGAATGGCCATAAATTCAGAGAGGGGAATGTGCAACGAGACCTGGGTATCCTCGTACACCAGTCACTGAAGGTAAGCATGCAGCTACAGTAGATGGTAAAGAAGGAAAATGGTATGCTAGCCTTCATTGCGAGTGGATTTGAGTGCAGGAGCAGGGATATCTTGCTGCAATCATACAGGGCCTTGGCGAGGCCATACCTGGAATAGTGTGCAGTTTTGGTCTCCTTATCTAAGGAAGGATGCTCTTGCTCGAGAGGGAGTGCAGCGAAGGTTTACCAGACAGATTCCTGGGATAGTGGAACTGACGTATGAGAGATTGAATCAGTTAGGATTGTATTCGCTGGAGCTCAGAAGAATGGGGGAACACATAAAAACCTATAATATTCTAACAGGCCTTGACAGGGTAGATGCAGGAAAGATTTTCCCGATGGTGGGAGTGTACAGAACCAGAGGTCGCAGTCTGAGGATACAGGGTAGACCATTTAGGACAGAGATGAGTAATTTCTTCAACCAGAGAGTGGTGGGCCTGTGGAATTTGTTACCACAGGAAATAGTTTGACGCCAATATATTGTATGTTTTCAAGAAGCAGTTAGATATAGCACTTCGGGCAAAGGGGTTCAATGGATATGGAGGGGAAAGCGGGATTAGACTATTGAGTTGGATGATAAACTATGATCATAATGGATGGTGGAGCAGATGTGAAGAGGCAAATGGCCTCTTCCTGCTCCTATTTTCTACGTTTCTAAGTAATCCCTTCCCATACTAAGAGGTGAATGGCCTCTCCCCAGTGTGAACTCGCTGGTGTGTCTGCAGACTGGATAACTCTGTGAATCCATTCCCACAGAGGGAGCAGGAGAATGGCTTCTCCCCAGTGTGAACTCGCTGATGTCTCTGCAGGATGGATGAATCAATAAATCCCTTCCCACAGTGAGAGCATGTGAATGGCCGCTCCCCAGTGTGAATTCGCTGGTGTGTCTGCAGGCTGGATAAATCACTGAATCTCGCCCTACACTGAGAGCAGGTGAATGATGTGTCCCCAATGTGAACTCGCTGATGGTTCCGCAGACTGGATAAAGCACGGAATCTCTGCCCACACTGAGAGCAGGTGAATGGCTTCTCCCCAGTGTGAACTCGCTGGTGCGTCTGCAGGCTGGATAACTGCGTGAATCCCTGCCCACACTGAGAACAGGTGAACGGCCTCTCCCCAGTGTGAACTCGCTGATGGTTCTGCAGGTTGGACAAACTATGGAATCCCTTCCCACACTGAGAGCAGGTGAATGGCCTCTCCCCAGTGTGAATTCTCTGGTGTGCCTCCAGGGTTGATAACTGAGTGAATCCCTTCCCACACACAGAGCAGGTGAACGGCCTCTCCCCAGTGTGACTGCGTCGATGAATCTGCAGCTTAGATGGGACTCTGTATCGCTTCCCACAGTCCTCACATTTCCACGGTTTCTCCATGTTTTGTGTCTCCTTGTGTCTCTCCAGATTGGACAATCAGTGGAAGCCTTGTCTACAAACAGAACATGTGCACTGTGTCTCCTTGCTGTGAATGGTGTGATGTTTTTTCAGGCTGTGTAACTGGTTGAAGCTCTTTCCACAGTCAATTGACTGGAACACTCTCACTCGGGTGTGTGTTGTGTGGGTCTCGGTGCTTTTCCAGTCACACTCACGTTTAAAACCTTTTGAAGCCGATCTCCTTCTCGCCGATGATATTCAGGTCAGAAGGAATCGAGTCAGTTTGTCATAGCGTGTTGTGACGTTTGAGGCTTCTGTCGACAATTCCTCCTCTTCCAATATCCTTTAAAAACAATTTACAAGTCATCACTGGATAAAAGCAAATTACTGCGGATGCTGGAATTTGAAACCAAAAGAGAAAATGCTGGAAAATCTCAGCAGGTCTGGCAGCATTTGTAGGGAGCGAAAATAGCTAATGTTTCGAGTCCAGAGGACCCTTTGCTTTATCAAAGCTTTTCCAGCATTTTCTATTTTGGTTACAAAAGTCATCATTGTTAGTACAGAATAGAAATTCAGAACAGACAATTCTGGTTCCTATCGAACATTATTTCCTCTCTTCTTCTCCAAAAGCTGTAAATCTCCATCCCACACACTCTCACAATTCTCCTGAAGGTGCTGATTCATGTTGATTGAACAGATCCAAGCTCAGCTCACTGCTTCCTGACCAGGACAAAGATTATAATAGGAGAAAGAGTAGGCCATTCGGCTCACCAAGTCTGCTCAACCATTCAATTAGATCATTGGCCGATCAACACAGCACCATTTTCCCACACGATCCCCATATCCCTCGATATCTTCAATATCTAGAAACCTATCGATATTTGTCTTGAAAATTCTTGATGACTGAGGCTGCACATTCCTCTGGGGTAGAGAATTCCAAAACTTCACCGCATCCTCGAGTAAAGAAATCCCTCCTAATCTCAGCTTTATCTCTATTTTCCTGCCTGTTCCCCGTAACCCCTAACTCCATTGTCAATGAAATATCTCTCAAACTTGTGCTTCTATATATTCAATATATAGATACAATTGGTCCCTGTGGAAGAGAAATCCAAAGATTAACAAACCTCTGAGGGAAGAGATGACTGGAAATCTATAACGTAGCTACAGTCTTATATTACAAGACAAGAAATAATAATACATTTACTTTACTACAGAACTGATAATATATATAATCTGTGCCATACAACAACACGAGACATATCTCCATCCATTATTAATTTAATGTCCCCTGAAATGTCAGCCTTCTCCTGGGAAACCTACCACTTTAATTGTGAACATTAGGAAAGAGACCATCCTCTTTTAAAATAAATTCAGAGTAACTAATCTTTTGTTTCTAATTAAGGTGTAATTTAGTGTGGCCAATTCAACTACACTGCACATCTTTGGGTTGTGGAGGTGAGACCCACGCAGACACGGGGAGAATGTGCAAAATCCACACGGACAGTAACCCGGGGCCGGGATCAAACCCGGGTCCTCGGCTAACCACTGAGCCTGCCCCTAGTGATGACGTTTGTAAACTCCTTTTACAGGATCGGGCAAGAGGAGGATTTACAGATGGAGACTCAAATCAAACTTCACAACAAGATTTAACAGAGTCACTCCATTCATCAGGACCTGAATATCATTGGCCTGCGAACGTGGAAGAAGGAATGTTTGTTTGTGCTGCCTGTAGGAAAAGATTTTCAAGATCAGTGTGACTGAAAAAAAATCCAATGCACACACACTCGGCTCGAGTGAGTGTTCCAGTGAACTGACTGTGAAAAGAGCTTTAACCAGTTACACAGTCTGAAAAAACATCGTACCATTCAGAACGGGGATTGACTGTACACATGCTCTATGTGGGGACAAGATATAAACTGATTGTCCATTTTGGAAGGACAAATGTGAATGTGGAATACAGGGTTAACGGTAGGGTTCTACGCAATGTGGAGGAGCAGAGAGATCTTGGGGTCTATGTTCATACATCTTTGAAAGTTGCCACTCAAGTGGATAGAGCTGTGAAGAAGGCCTATGGTGTGCTAGCAGCGTTCATTAGCAGAGGGATTGAATTTAAGAGCCGTGAGATGATGATGCAGCTGTACAAAACTTTGGTAAGGCTACATTTGGAGTACTGTGTACAGTTCTGGTCGCCTCATTTTAGGAAGGATGTGGAAGCTTTGGAAAAGGTGCAAAGGAGATTTACCAGGTTGTTGCCTGGAATGGAGAGTAGGTCTTACGAGGAAAGGTTGAGGGTGCTAGGCCTTTTCTCATTAGAACGGAAGAGGATGAGGGGAGACTTGATAGAGGTTTATAAGATGATCAGGGGAATAGATAGAGTAGACAGTCAGAGATTTTTCCCTGGGTAGAACAAACCATTACAAGGGGACATAAATTTAAGGTGAATGGTGGAAGATATAGGGGGGGGGGATGTCAGAGGTAGGTTCTTTACCCAGAGAGTAGTGGGGGCATGGAATGCACTGCCTGTGGAAGTAGTTGAGTCGGAAACATTAGGGACCTTCAAGCGGCTATTGGATAGGTACATGGACTACGGTAGAATGATGGGGTGTAGATTAATTGGTTCTTAATCTAGGACAAAGGTTCGGCACAACATCGTGGGCTGAAGGGCCTGTTCTGTGCTGTATTTTCTATGTTCTATGAATGCTCGTGTTGTGTTTTTGCAGGAGACTCACTTGCGGGTTAGAAATCAGGCAAGATAGGGTGGCACGGTGGCGCAGTGGTTAGAATTACAGCCTATGGCGCTGAGGTCCCGAGTTCGATCCCGGCCCCGGTTCCTGTCTGTGTGGAGTTTTCACATTCTCCCTGTAGGTTTGCATGGGTTTCACCCCCAGAACCTAAAGATATGCAGGTTTAGTGGATTGACTATGCTAAATTGCCCCTAAATTGGAAAAAAAAATAAGTGGGTACTTAAAATTTTTTTTAAAAAAAAAGAGATCAGACCAGACTGCTTTGACGAAGGGCTCGTGGTGCTGCAATTCTAATCAATAAACAGATTCCTCTTTCGGTCACTGGGATCGTTGCAGACGCTAATGGGAGATAAATGGTGATCAGTGGGTCATTGACAGGTAGATTGGTGAATGTAGATGCCCCTAATTGGGAGGATGTGGCATTTGTAAAAAAAATTGTTGAGATCCATGCTAGACCTGGATACACATCAATTGATTTTTGGAGGAGACTTCAGTTGTGTACTGGATCCTAAAATGGACTGGTCCAAGCCCATTCAACCTCTACAAAAACACGAAAAAGGAGTGAAACTTGGACAGACCACCTGGCACGACCCAGGCGCCGGAAACGACAACAGCAAAAGATAAAGAAATCTGTTCCCATCTGCAGATTGTAAAAGGATTATGGGACACAGATTTAAGATTGTGAACAGGATTGACAGGGGAGATATGAGGAATACATTTTATACAGTGAATGGTAATGATCTGAACTCAATGCTTACACACAAAGGTCGATAATCTCCAGATCCTGATAACTCGAATGTTGCTGTCAGAATTTGATGTGTGGATTGGTTATGAGTTTCTTGTCTGTGAATCCCTTTCTAAGCCTCTGTGAAAGAAGTTTACAAAGGCATCACTGTCAGTCCAGAAATAAAATTCAGGCGAGATAAACATTTCTTCTGCTTTCAGTTTGCTGTGTGTAAATCCTCCCCTTCTAACCCCCTGTAAAAGGAGTTTCCAAAAATCCTCAGTCAGTCCAGGGTAGAAATTCACAACATTCTCTCCTCCTACTTACTGGTCTAGGATGATAACTCATGATCCCCACTGCAATTTGCCCCTCATCTTTATCAGCAGTCCCTTGATTTGAGGGTGATGCCCACGGTTGTGAATTTCTACCCTGGGTCTTCATGTGACTGAACAGAGCCGCAGAGCTTTGGACACATGGGGCAGAATGTCCAATGAGACAGTGAAATGCGAACTTTTGGCTTCCTTTTCTATCCATCTCTACCACCGCTTTGCATCTTCAATAAGACATTGGGACTCAAAAACTAGTACCGTTTGATGGACAAGTTGTCTCCATTCTGAACAATGGGGAGCAAGCTCCGCCCACTCATTGAAACATCACCCCGACAAAGACGCGCATGCGCCCTGATGCACCCAATAAAGATGGCGGCCGTTAACCCGAGCCGAAGATGAGGAGCTGCACCCCGCTCGGTACTAATTGGGTACCGTAAGCTCTTTTCCGAGGTTTGAGGCTGACAAAAACTTTAGATAACATTTCCGCCCACCCCCACGCTCTTTCGCTCCCTCCATATTGTTAACGCTTCTTACCGATTTCGGATCTGAAGAAGACGTCCTTCTGCTTCGCCATTGCCCACACTGCGCATGCTTCAATCACGGCGAACCTCGCCCCTCATTCACTCCGATTGGTTGGAGGACAAGCCGCTCCCGCCCCTCCTCTCCTATTGGTCGGGCGCTGCCGTCAATCACCCGGGCATTGTGACGGTGACAGATGGTATGAGCGGCCACAGGCTCAGGCTGACTCGCTGATTGTCCAACAAGTGAGTGTGAATGGGACAATCACACACACACAGGGGCCCAGAGGATAAACAGCAAAGGATTCACTCACTTTGCGAGTAAAAATCAGTGTCTGTTCCAATAATAAAAGTCAGGCTGCAGTTTGTGAGTGAACGTATATTGGATCCAATGTAGAATCCCAACAGTGCAAAAGGAGACCATTCGGCCCATCGAGGGCACCAACCCTCTGAAAGAACACCCTATCGAGGCCAATTCCCCACCCTATCCCCATAACCCCTCCAGGGGCAGTTTAGCATAGCCAATCCACCTAACCTGCACATCTTTGGACTGAAATGAAATGAAATGAAAATCGCTTATTGTCACAAGTAGGCTTCAAATGAAGTTACTGTGAAAAGCCCCATGTCGCACGGGAAGAATGTACAAGCTCCACATAAACAGTGAGCCAAGGTCGGAATTAAACCTACCGCTGTGAGGCAACAGTGATAACCACTGCGCCGCCGTGCTGCTCCGTTACTCTGTCACTTATTACGAGACAATAATCTGTCCGTTATTCCAATTCTGCTGTGTGTTTCTCTGTATTAGACAATAATAGGTCAAGATGCAAGGTAGCAATGATGTGTTGAAGTTTCTGTGTTCTGATGAGTCACTGGGAGGTGTGTGATAAAATAGGCATGGAAACATAACAGAGACCCGTGTGACTGACTCCACCTGACAGAGCTGTTATACACAAGTGGAGAGCAATGAGCACATGGGGACCTCGAGAGATTTCTGATATCTCAGGTACGTCTGCAGAGGAACTGAAATGTTCAGGTTTTCTCGTGGTTCTCACAGTAAATGTATCTGACAGCTCATCAAAACTAAAGTTTTAATCTTCTTTGAGACACATTGTGGTTGAAAAGATGAAATGTTAAGACATCAGGAGACGGAAATTATGAATGTCACAAAAGGCATCATTGCTGCCTCACAGCGCCAGGGACCCTGGTTCAATTCAGCCTTGGGTGACTGTCTGTGTGGAGTCTGCACTTTCTCCCCGAGTCTGCGTGGGTTTCCTCTGGGTGCTCCAGTTTCCTCCCACGGTCTAAAGATGTGCAGGTTAGGTGGGGTTACGGGGATAGGTGGGGGATTGGACCTAGGTAGAGTGCAAACCCAATGGGCTGAATGGCCTCATTCTACACTGTAGGGATTCTATGAGTGAACAATCCAATTCATCCCATTCACCACAACTCTGCCAATTTACCCTCTACAAGTGTTTATCCAATTCCCTTTGAAAGTTACTCTTAAACCTGCTTCCACCTGCCTGTCAGTGTGAATTCGAGATCACATCACTGTGTAAAAACAATTCTCCTCATCACCCCCTTGGGTTCTGTTGTCAAATATCTTAAATCTCTGTGTCCTCTGGTTAGAAACCCTCCTGCTCTTGGGAAACAGTTTCTCCCCATCGACACTCACAAATCTTTCCTCATTTTAAACACCTCTATTAAATCTCCCCTTCACTTTCCCTGATCTCAGAGGGACAATCCCGGTTTCTCCTGCTCTGAGTCACAAGGACTCGAAACGTTAACTCTGTTTATGTTGGAATTTTTGATATTTTACGCACTCTTCTACCATCCTTTGAATGTCCTTGTTGATCCCTCGTCATTATATCATGTCTCGTGCTCTTCTTTTACACTTTTCAATTCCAAGGTGGCCCTCATGAATTTTTTGTAAAATTTCAGCTCGCAGAGATTGTGGTATTATTATTCCTTGTTGCCTTAGTTGGGAATCCATTGGCCACACTTAGTGCCGCTCTAATACTGTGATACTTCGCATGACCCTTTTGGCCATCCCTCGTTGAGATTCTTTTTCAAATAAATTTAGAGTACTCAATTACATATTTTGTTTTCCAATTAAGGGGCAGTTTAGCGTGGCCAATTCACCTATCCTGCACATCTTTGGATTGTGGGGGTGAAACCCATGCAGACACGGGGAGAATGGCAAACTCCATACGGACAGTAACCCTGGGCCAGGATCGAACCTGGGTCCTCAGCGCCCCTGTGCTGCCGCCTCGTTGAGATTCTTGATTATATTCTGCAGAACAACATCTTTTTTTGTTTCTTCGATTATCAGCTTCACTTTTTCATTAGACACCGGCAGTGTTTCCATTATCATATTGACATGCACTTGCATATCTTCATAAATATGGTTTTCTTCAGACACAACTATAGCTCTCGACAGTGCATCTGCAACTATGATGTGCTTGACTGGAGTGTAAATGAGATCAAAATCATACCTCTGGAGCTTCATCATCAATCTCTGGATTCACGGTGACATCTCACTTAAATGTTTTCCGACAATGGCTACTAATGGTTTGTGATCCGTTTTGACCAGAAGAGTCGGTAGGCCATACACATAGCTGTGAAACTTCTCCAAGCCATTAACTAATCCAAGACATTCCTTCTCAATTTGATGGTAGCCATGATGTGGAGATGCCGGCGTTGGACTGGGGTGAGCACAGTACGAAGTCTTACAACACCAGGTTAAAGTCCAACAGGTTTGTTTCAATGTCACTAGCTTTCGGAGCGCTGCCTACCTCATACCCTTGTCTACCTCATACGCTGCAGGAAAGGATGTCCCGAAGCGTGGTACATTGGCGAGACCATGCAGACGCTGCGACAATGAATGAATGGACATCGCGCAACAATCACCTGGCAGGAATGTTCCCTTCCAGTCGGGGAACACTTCAGCAGTCAAGGGCATTCAGCCTCTGATCTCCGGGTAAGCGTTCTCCAAGGCGGCCTTCAGGACCCGCGACAACGCAGAATCGCCGAGCAGAAACTTATAGCCAAGTTCCGCACACATGAGTGCGGCCTCAACCGGGACCTGGGATTCATGTCACACTACATTCATCCCCCACCATCTGGCCTGCGAAATCCTACCAACTGTCCTGGCTTGAGACAATTCACACCTCTTTAACCTGGGGTTACCCCATCTCTGGATCTGTAAAGATTTAATCACCTGCTAATGCTCGCATTCCTAGCATTGTTTGGCATCTTTGAATTTGTCTATATATGTGTTTCTGGAACAGACCTCTTCATTCACCTGAGGAAGGAGCAGCGCTCCGAAAGCTAGTGACATCGAAACAAACCTGTTGGACTTTAACCTGGTGTTGTAAGACTTCGTACCGAAAGCTAGTGACATCGAAACAAACCTGTTGGACTTTAACCTGGTGTTGTAAGGCTTCGTACTGTTCTCAATTTGAGTGTATCAACACTCAGAATCGGTCATTGACCTAGATGCATAGGCAACTGGCTCCCAATCTTCTCCATCTTCCTGCTGTAACAACACTGCACCTAAACCATCTTTCGACAGATCAGTCAGGATTTTTGTTTTCTTGGTCGGGTCAAAATATGTTAGCACTGGAGCTGTTGTCAAAGCTGTCTTCAGAGTAAACCGCTTTTGCTCCTGTCTCTCTGACCATTCAAAAGTATTAGCCTTTTTTAGAACTTCTCTCAGGCATGTTGTCTTGGCGGACAAATTAGGAATAAATTTGCCTATGAAGTGGATCATTCCTAATATCCTCAGAACTCCTTTCTGAGTGTCGTGGCATATTCAGTATTGTCTGTATCTTCACTTGATCTGGTTGTACACCTTGAGCAGACAACTTGTCCTCCAGAAAGGTAATTTCTTTGAAACCAAATTGACACTTGCCTTTGTTCAACCTGAGCCCATACTTCTTAATACTGCTTAGTACTTTGATGAATCTGTTGTTGGTGTGTTCCTTCGTAGAACCCCATGCTATATCGTCAGCATACTCATGAACTCTTTGAGTATCTTCCACAACGTGCTCCATTGCCTGTGAAATATTTCAGATGCGGATATTATCCCAAATGGCATTCGAAGAAAACAGTAGCGCCCAAATGTAGTGGTAAATGTACAAAGCTTCGGACTTCCGGTGATGGCGGGCGGGAGGCGGCTGCACAATGGAGGGCTCCCATTCAGGAACGGCATTTTCAGGGCTTTAAGCCCGGTCCCAGGGTCCACGGAGGTGGCAAAAGCAGGAAGAAACAGTGAAGGCACAGTGAAGAAAAATGTCGAGGGTAAGCAAAAAAATTGTCCGTAAAGAAAACAGCTGAAGGTCCGTCGGGGAGTGGAAAGGTCACCTCGGGCTCACCAAGGAAAATGGAGGCTGGAGCACCAGGGAAGGCCACATTGCTTACGGCTAAAGAAATAACTAAGGTGATGGCTGCAGAATTCGAAAGGCAGTTTACAAGATACATGGAGACAATGAGGAAGATGAGAGAGGTTTTGAGTGCGCTGGTGGAGAAGGCGATTTCCCCGGTGATGACGGCAGTGGCTAGCGCAGTGGCAGAGGTGCGAGAGCAAGGGGAGGCACTGAAGGAAGTGGAGGAAATGTTATTGCAGCACGGTGATCAACTTGCCTCGATGGGGAAGGAGATGCGGAAGGTGAAGGACATTAACAAGGATCTGCGAGGAAAAATGGAAGACCTGGAAAACAGATCCAGGCGACAGAATTTGAGGATTGTGGGGCTGCCCGAAGGAGTTGAAGGACCGAGGCTGATTGAGTATTTTGCCATGATGCTGGCGAAACTATTGGGGGAGGGGGAGGATCCCTCTCGATATGAACTGGATCGAGCTCAACGGTCATGGAGGCCTGTACCAAAGGCGAGTGAGCCACCAAGGGTAGTGAC